>NC_073265.2:26175000-27425000 GCF_029289425.2 Pan paniscus | reverse complement strand
TTAGACATAATCTAACTGCTTTGGGGAATCATGATGCAGGTACAGTAAACACAAGAATACCAAAATCATAGCCATGTAACACTTCTTGGGCTGAAACAGTCATTTGTTTCAGTGTCTACACTTTTATATTTAATAATTGATAATATTTACATGTGTTATATAATTTAATATTTATCATCAACAAAGAGAACTCCAGGGAAGATAATATTCCCATTCTACAGATGAGGAAACTGTGTGGCAGGGAGGTTAAAAAACTCAATGAAGTCATTCTGATTTCTAATTCAATAAACTTTCTGCTGTATTATGTTGCCTGATGGAGTTTCACTGTTTGTTGCCCAGGCTGGAGTGCAATGGTGCCATCCTGGCTCACTGCAACCTCTGCTTCCCAGGTTCAAGCAATTCTCCTGCCTCAGCCTCCCAAGTAGCTGGGACTACAGCTGTGCACCACCATGCCCAGCTAATTTTTTTTTTTTTATTTTTTAGTAGAGACAGGGTTTCACCATGTTGGCCAGGCTGGTCTCAAACTCCTGACCTCGGGTGATCCACTTGCCTCGGCCTCCCAAAGTGCTGGGATTACAGGAGGGAGCCACCTCACCTGGCCTTCCATTGCCTTGTAAAATAAAGAACAACTTTTGATAACCATGAAGAGAATCTAGAATCATCAAGAAAAGGTTGAAGTTTAGCATACTTAGTTTAAAAGTGTAGAATCATCTATGGTATTTTACAAATGTTTCCATTAACCATAGTTAAAATTAAATAACAATGTGTGAGTGCCTGAAGGAGTAAGTTTCTGTCATATGGAAAAATCACTTATGTGAAATCTTTACTTTGTAGGAATTCAGATGAAAAAGAAATACAAACATACTCACACATTTTTAAAACTGGACTTCTTGCCACTATGAGTCACTACCATTTTTTATGTGAATGTGGTGTGGCATGGGTTATTTATTATTTACATGGTTCACAAACCATTCTTCCGTGCTCAAAAATGGCCCAGGAAAGGAAGGGAAGGAGACAGCACCACTCAATTAAAACAAGAGATTTTTAACAAGACAGTATATGCCCTAACTGGGAGCCAGGACACTGATACTAACCTCTTCTTCACAAAAAGTGATTAAGGGATCTTGGTTGGTGCTAAAGTTCTGCTTGGCAATACATACGATGGTACTATTACAATAGCTTGTGTAAGTTATGCCTTTTTCAAATTCTTACCTTGCCCTTTATCAGCACAGTTCTCCAATCCTAGGATCAGATGTATGGCTGATATAAATCAGCAGAGAACAAAATTCTATATTCCTGTTCCCTGCAATCAATGAGTGGACAGACTGTAAACTCTGCAAGGATAGAAGGTGCTATTATTTTGCAATTGTTTCATTCCTTACTTTACTCACTGATATTTTCTGCAGAGCTGTGCTGGCCGTTGGCCTTTGACCTTCCAGGATTTGGTCAAAAAAATTTTTTTTCCAGGGTGCTTTCAGATGTCAAAGCATTTGTGAACATTATACTTCTGAATCCATGTTGGTATTAAAGTAAAGAAGTAATCCCAAATATTAATCTACTGTCTGATTTTTTTTATTATAGTGCTCTTAAACTATTCTGGAGTTATTTTTGCTTCTCTATTCTAAAACTGGGAAAATTGATTTTGAGTCATGACATCAAATTTTTCCTCATCTCCTTATCCATTAATTTGTTAATGGGTTATGTGGTGGTTTTAAAACATGTCCATAAATTCTTTGACACAACTCCTTTCAAAGCTGGAGTCTAATTCCCTGCCACTTCAATGTCCACCAGAGGTAGCGACTCACTTTTAACACACCGAATGTGGCAAGAAGTCATGATCTGTGACCTCTAAAGATAGCCCATAAAAAATATCACCACTTCCATTTGCTCTCTTTTATATTGTCCACTTTTGGGGGAAGCCAGCTGCCATGTTGTGAGGATACTTAAATAGCCTTCAGAGACACCTGCATGGGGAGGAACTGAGACCTTCTGTCAACAGCCTGCATGTGGAAGATACACCGTGTAAATGCCTCCTCCAACTCCACTCAAGCCTTCAAATGGCTGCAGCCCTGGCTGATTTCTTGACTGTAACCTCATGCGATTCCCCAACCAGAACCACCCAGCTAAGCCACTCTGAATTCCTGCAGAATCCATGAGAGACAATGTATGATTATTGTTGTTTTAAGGCACTAAGTTCTAGAGGGCTTTGTGAAGTGGTACTAATCCAGTTGTCTTGTCAACACAAGGTGTTGCCTTTATTCATACAACAAATATTTATTGAGCATCTAGTCACGCAGTCTGTTAGGTGCTGCTTGTACCAAAATCAACAGAAGAAACATAGTACCTGCTTTTAAAGAGCTTATAACCTTGTGATGGATACAAATTTAAATAAGTGATTATCTAATTATTAAATTACAATAAGTGTGCCAGGTAATAGGGTTATGAGTGCCATGATTTTCAACCCAAAGTTCAGGAAAGGTTTACCCGAAGAGCTGACATATAAGCTGAAACTTGAGGAATGTATTAGGAGTTAACCAGGTAAAGGGGAAGGCTGGGGACAGGAAAGACCTTTCCAGGCGCAGGGACTGTCTATGTTCAATGGTCCCAACTAACAAATTTCTCTACTGGAAACTACTGAGAGATTGTTTGTTCATTCATTCCATCTCTTCAAAGAAATATTAACTGAGCATCTACCACGTGTCAGGTACTGTTCCAGGCACTGGGAATAAAGCAGTGGACAAACAGACAGGAATGCCTGCTCTTCTTGAACTTACATTTTAGTAGGTGAGAAGGATAATAGAAACAAATGAATAAAATATGTAAAATAAACTTCTGGTTCCTGGTCCTACATACAAGGAGCATGAAAGTCATCTCTCAAGCTTTTTTTTTTTCTCAAGAAAAAGGCTGAACAAACTGAAAATCAATAACTCTTTCTAGATCCATCAGAGAACTGAGATCATAGGGCAAACTTTGCCCCCAAATTGGCCAGCCAGCCAGCCAGGCAGATACAGAGAATCACAACTTACGTTAAAACTCAGTGGGAACCAGTATGGGGGTAGGAAAACCTAATCTGTAAGTGCCAAATTGCTGAAGGCTCAGTGTGTACAAGTTTGAGAGTTAAAAACTCCAGAGGGGCCCAGTCTTAGGGAGGCCCCCAGGCTTTCCTGAGTTTTACCCTCAAGAGCTCTATCAGGTTTTCATAGTGAAGATCAGAGAAAAATCCCCTTGTGCTTCTGGCAGGGGGAGAGGAAAATGAGCTATTTTGAAATGTGCCCAGAGCATTCTGTTCTTCCTCACAAGGACTGCCTTCAAGAGAAACGATTTTACCAGAGTCTAAACTACCGGGGTCTTCCTGGAGACTAACTGCCTTGGGAGAAGGAAAAAACTCAACTCGAGCCCTGAGTAACTTCCCTGTCTCTTCTGTGGGAAAAAACCAAACCAAACCAAATCAAAGCAAAACGGAGAAGCACCCATGAAGGTCACAGGCTGGGGACACAGGCTCACGAAAAGGCTGAGACCCAATCCTAGGACTATAGAATGCTGCTTCTCCCCTCACACCTCACCACAGCACCAATGGGGCTCCTGTATAATAACAACGGGAAAGAACTGTGCATCTCAGGTATTTGGGGTGTCTCTAGGGAAACCCAAGGACAACAGAGGATATGAACATAAGGATACCACAGGAAAGTTTAACTTCTGCTCCCTACAGCTACAGCAAACAGTACATATAGAGTAACCTCTAGCCAGATAAACAAAATAGATAACGCTGGAGATGGTAATAAGTACTGAGAAGAAAAAGATTCGGGGTATTAAAGGAGGGATGCGTTGCAATTTTAAATATGAGGTTGGTGCAAAAGGTATTGCGGTTTTTGCCATTACTTTTAATAGTATGGACAGGAAACGTCTCACTGAGCAGGTGACATCTGTGCAAACATCTGAAGGAGGCGAGAGAGTGAGTCATGGAGACAGCTGGGAAAGATGGGAGGGAATATCAAATCCTAGGGTACGAAATGTTAGGTGGCTGGGAAGTAGGAGAAAAACCAAGAAAGTGTGGTGTCCTGAGAGAGAAGTTAATAAAATACTTCCAGAAGGACAGAGCGAACGATGATGTTAAACGTTACTGAGGCGTCAAATGAGAGAACTGACCATTAGATTTAGCAATGTGGACATCATTGCTGGAGAGCAGTTTTGGAACATGGAAGAGGCAAACGCCTGATTAAACAGCATTCTAGAGGGAATGGGAGAACAGGTTTTAGAGACACGAGTGTAGATAAGTCTTCAGAGGAATTGCTGTGAAGAAGAATGGAAATATGAATTTGTAGCTGGAAGGCAACATAGATGGGAGAAATAGCATCATGTTCATATGCTGATGGAATGATCTGGCTAAGAGGGGGAAAATGGTGATGCAGGAGAAGGAAAGGGGAGGAATTTCTGGAGCAATGTTCTTGAATATTTAAAAGGATTGGGATCTAGTGAACAGGCGGAGAGTTCAGCCTTAGATAGCAACACGGAAAGTTCATCCCTGGTAAAGGAGAGAAGGCGGTGTATCTGGGCCCAGATGCTTGTGGGCGGATGGAGTTGCTTGTGTGTTGGTGGGAACTTGTGGAAGTTCTCTTCTGATTGTTTCTATTTTCTCAGGGAAATAGCAATCAAGGTCAAGAGCTGAGAGTGAAGATGGGGGAAGAGGTGTTAGAAGTTTTAGGAGAGAGGAGAATTGTTGTCTAGGAGAGTAGAATAGTAAATGAATCAGGGAAATGTGCTATGCTTGCTGGGCCGCATGAACTGCACGCTTAAAGTTATTAGTCAGGAATGTCATGAATTTAAAGGGAGACCTGTCAGTACGGATGAATGTCTTCTTCTAGCTCCTATTGGCTGTACAGGTTCAGGTTAAGAATAACATTTCTGTAAGTGAGGATAACATAGATGCTTGTTCACATCTAACAACCAGCTACTAAGATAATTAAGAAATGATGCATTTGTGCAAAATCTACTTCATTTAGCATTGTTGGAGAATTGTGGAGGGGCCTCTGGTTAATTAAATATTTTAGATAATTAACTCCATTATGTCACCCATGAAATTTTTTTTTTTTTTTTTGTAGAATTAACTGTAGGAAAAAAAAAACTACTCTGAATATCACATGAGAGTTTTGGGATAATAGTAAGTACCTAAATGTCTAACAGCACTTCAGTATCATTGTTATGAAAAGCAATGCTTACTGCAGGTTTTCCTAGGGGAAAATCTGGTTATTTGAGTTTTATAACAGTTTGGAATCTGAGTACATTATGTCGAGAATTTTCCAAAAGATATAAAATTAGAAAGGGATGTCACTAAATGTATTAAGAGTATCTTCATAAAAATCCACCAATTGTGTCTCGGTTGTACCTATGATAGCATTGTAATAACAGGTTTTTTTTTTCCTTTCAGTTGCCTTTATCTTTGATAATGAAGCAGCAATGAGAACATAGGCTCTTAATTTTTGACGATGTCATCACCGCTGCCAATGTCAGTGTGGGTTTGATTATCTAGACTTGCTTCATCTTTGATGCCTGCAAGTCAGACTTATTTATCTCTCAACTGCTTGTTTTCTCTAGTAGTTCAAACTCTCTTTATAGTTGTAAGTATGTTTTGCATTATTCACTTATTTTTAAAAATAACTGATTACATAAGCAATGCATATTCACTGAAAACAATTTGGAAGACATGCAAAGGTAGAGAGAAGCATCTTGCCACCCAGAGATGAGCACAATTAACATTTTGGTGAATTTAAATCTAATATTTTAATTCATACATATGTATATTCAGAAAATTTATATCAAACTGTATCTCAGTTTATGGCCTTTTAACTAAATATTTTATTATGAGATTCTCACATGCCATTACATATTCTTTCTTTTTTGTTTTTGTTTTTTTTTAGAACCTGGACCTCACTATGTTGCCCAGGCTGGACTTGAACTCTTTTAGACGGGCTCAAGTAATTCTCCCACCTCAGCCTCCCAAGCAGCTGGGACTACAGGCACAAAACACTGCACCTGACTACCATTACATATTCTTTGAAAATATATTCTTTAATGCCTATATTATAGTTTATTGTCTGAATGTACCATAATTTATTTAACAACTCTCCCATCATTGCACATGTAGTATGTTTTTAAATTAAAAAAACCGTGACTGGAGCATCCTTGAACATAAATCTCCTTTTGTAGAACTGATTTCTTTTCTTTTCTTTTCTTTCTTTTTTTTTTTTCCGAGACAGGGTTACACTGTGTCACCCAGGCTAGAGTGCAGTGGTACGATCTTGGCTCACTGCAACCTCTACCTGCCAGGTTCAAGCCTGATTTATTTTCTTAAGGTAGAGTCCTAGAAATTGAATTCTGGGGTCAAAGGGTACAAACATTTTTAAAGTCATGTGTACATATTGCAGCCACCTTCCTGAAAGATTATGCTTATTTGTAGACCCCTGAAAGTGAACAAGGTGGTTGATTTTGCTGCACCCTTAAGAATTCTGTCTGTCTAGTACCTATCACATACCTCACCTATGATTACTTCAGTTTAGTTCTCAAATGAACTGTTTCATTAGCCTCCCAACAGGTCTCGCTGATTACTCTCTTTTCCTCCACTGAGATATTCTCCATGCTGCTGGCGGAGGTATTGTTCCACACCACTGACCTTGTCACTTCCCGGATAAAAACCTCAGATGGTTCCTCAGTCCCCATGAGTTACACGGCAGCACACAATGCCCTTCACAGTCTGCTCCAGCCTCTCTTTTTAGCCTCATTGGCCACTCACCTGTAAGTACTCTGAATAAGCTGCACAGAATCTTTTTATTTACAGAACACATAGTACTCATTCATGCTTCCAAGCCTTTACACACTTGCACTCTGTCACGCTTCCTCCCTGAAATTCCAATTCATCCTTCCTGACACAGGGCAGAGGTCCCTTCCGTGATGCTTCCCTGACTTCTCAGGGTGAGGCAGTTGTGCATGGAACTAAGCTCACTTCCCACAGTATTGTGCTTATATCCACAACTATGCCACTGATCATTTTGCATTGCATTTCTTGGCTTACCTTGTTTTCCCATTGAGTTAGAGTACGTCAAGAACCTTGTCTTATTTATTAATATTTTTGTCCTCAGTTTTTTAGCTTGTTACGTAGTTGGGGATCAATAAATATTCATTGACCCAATGGCTAAAAGCACAGAATGTTTTGAGTATTCTGACATTGTTTAGCTCAGAAGGGATGGATTGCCTGGATATGCCGTTGTTCCCTAGTCCACAGCAGTCTCTTAAGTGGCTTCCCTTAGCTAGCATCTGAGCATATCTCTGTCCTGTGCAGTCTTTGATCACAAGCTCCCATATATTTTTCCATCTCTTTCTGGTCTTTGTCTTAATGTGTTTTATGGCCCCTCCCCTACATTCTTTTAGTCCATCCACCCCACTTTGATTTCACTCATTGAACAAAGCTTAGTGCCATGAGCAGCTAATGGCTTTACCTCGGTACTTTCCCTTTTGTTCTTGCTCTGTTCCCATAGAACACCCCAGATGTTAACATTTTCTGATCCTTTGTACAGGTGGCTGATTGTGGGCTGCAGAAACACACAGAATTATGTTGCCTGGATCATCCTTCTTGTGAACTCTATTCTAACATATATTTATATATTTTCTCTGCTTCTGATTTATTTTTTATTTTCTGTTCTTAGGTATGCCCTGCAAGCAACCTCTATCCTTTGTTGAACAAAGCAGAATATAAATACATACATAAATCAACACATCAATGCAAAGACTCATGCTGATCTCTATTATTACTGACTGCATGCTTTCAGAAGGCTGCTGGGCAGTCTGCTGCTCACCTGTGTACACACTGGCTTGTCTTTTCATACCCCTCACAAGGTTGCTTTTTCAAACCTTTTCTGTTCTCTGTTTCAATGACTTGGCCTCAAATTTCTCTTAAAAATAGAGGCCATCTGAGGAGATTTTACTTCAGTTCTGACTCTGCTATCTTGCCTTCTCTTTCAGGGCTATCCAGTTAAGAGCATGGTGCTTCCGGTTTGTACTGAAGTCTCCGTGGCACCTTCTCCTCTGCGTACAAACCTGCTCCAGTGGATCTCAGCTAATGACTTCTCTCTGTTCCTTTTCTATAATGCATCTTAATTTCCAACTCAGAGCCCAATTTTGCTGATGTTGTGGGAAAAAAAGGAACTTCTATTCTTCTCAGCATTTACCTTTTCCTCCTAATGGATCTTATGCAGTGGGAAGGTTTGAGAATGAGGAGAGAATGAGAAAAGGCAGCAATGATTCTCTTGGTTATTGGTCTGCACAGGTCACCATTAAGAAGTCTGCTTTAACACTTCTTGACCAGGAGGCAACTTTGCTGAGCCTACTCAAAGCCCTGTATTCATAGACAGATTACACAGTCCTTTTAATCTCAGGTCTCAGCTCCTTCTGTGAGGCTGCTGCAAGGCAGAGCCCTCATAATCTGCTCTTGGAATCCACAGGTGGCTTTCTCTCTACTTCCTCTTCCTTCTCTGCCTCTGGAAATCTCTACTGGGGGAAATATGTCTCCTTTCATTTTTTTTTTTTTTTTCAAGAAATTGGTTCTTTGACAAACTTAGTCAAACCCTGAGTTAGGGTTCCTTCTGTAATTTCTCCCAAGGGCTTAAGAGTTTGGGAAACAACAAGAGAAAAACCAAAAAGACTTTTGAATAAGGGCAAGACTGACTGAATGCCTTAAATGTCAGGGAAACAATCAGAACAATATATCAAGTGGTATTCCATCACAGTAAACACAATAAAAGCAAACAAAAACTAGTCCCTGATTCTTCTATAAGCACCCAATTTTTGTCCACCAGCAGCCCTTTTGAAAAAATAATCACTATCTATTGTCTTCATTCTATTTTAGTCATCCCTTTTACCACTTGGCAATCTGGCTTTACTTCTAGCATTCTACTAAAAACACTCTCTCTGAATCTCCAACCCAACTGTTTTTAGTTTTTTTCTCCGTCTCTCCTAACTTCGTCTTTACCTTCCAACCTCCCTCTTTTCTTCCATATTATTTGACTATTTATTTGCAGACCATGCACTGGAGAAACAAGAATAAATTAGACTCTTCCTGGTTTTTAAAAATAATATTTAAGTTTCTTTTTTTTTTTTTTTAAGAGATGGGGTTGCCAATCTCTAAATATGTTGCCCAGGCTGGCCTTGAACTCCTGGGCTCAAGTGATCTCCTCTTCCTCAGCCTCCCAAGTAGGTGGGATTACAGGTTCATGCCATCGTGCTGGCTGTTCCTGTTTTTAAGAAATTTAAGATAAGGTGAGGCACATAGGAAAATAAATAAGCAAGTACTTCACAGACATTTGTTGCTTCTGCTTTTGATGCTAGGAAAGCCCTGGCCTCTTCTTGTTGATGTTCAAGTTTCTAATCCCTCCTCCCTCCATTTCCTCTCTTGTTTGTTCACTGGCTCTTCTTAAATTTTCCATCCACTAAGATTTTTTCATGACTTTGTCCTGGGTTTCTTCCCTCAGAGAAGTTCTGTGTGTCCATGTGGATGAATAGTAAAGCTGTATCTTGGGCCCAATCTCTCGATCTGTCTGTAGGCTGATGTTTATAATAGCCGGCTAAACAAATGCAGCTAGATCTCCTCTTCTCACCTCTCCTTCTGTTAACGTCATCACTACTGTCTTTCTGTAAAGTTTAAGACCAGATGGGTGCAGTGGTATATGCCTGTACTCCCAGCACTTTGGGAGGCTAAGGTAGGCAGGTCACTTGAGCCCAGGAGTTGAAGGCCAGCCTGGGCAACATAGGGAGACCCTGTCACAAAACAACAACAAAAAAACGGCACCACATTTTTCAACCCTCTGCATCCAGCCAACTGCCCTTTTGTTGCTCCCCATATTACTTTGATTAAACCTGTATAGGACAAAGAACTTTTTGCTTTGCTTTTCTTCATGCCTGGAACAGAGATCTCTTTGCTAGACAATCAGAATGTCCTGGAAACTTGTCTTCCTATTCCAAACCTTTTTTTTATTTTTTATTTTTTATTTTTTGAGACAGAGTCCTGCTCTGTCACCCAGACTGGAGTGCAGTGGCATGATCTCAGCTCACTGCAACCTCCGCCTCGTGGGTTCAAGTGATTCTCCTGCCTCCACCTCCTGAGTAGCTGGGACTACACACATATGCCACCATGCTCAGCTAATATTTGTATTATTTTTTTAATTGCAGAATTTTAAAAAAATTATTATGTTTTAAGTTCTGGGGTACATGTGCAGAACATGCAGTTTTGTTACATAGGTTACACGTGCCATGGTGGTTTGCTGCATCCATCAACTCACCCATTACTGGGTATATACCCAAAGGATTATAATTTTTGTATTGTTAGTAGGGACGGGGTTTCACCATTTTGGCCAGGATGGTCTCGATCTCTTGACCTTGTGATCTGCCTGCCTCGGCCTCTCAAAGTGCTGGGATTACAGGCGTGAGCCACCACCCCCGGCCCCAAACTTTTCTTACACTTCAGAATACGCTTTCAGTAGTACCACATCTGTCTCAAGGCTTTCTTGACCCAGATCCTGCATTGCCTCTTCTTTGTCAATTGGATCAAATTTGAATTCTTCACCCAGCAGTCAATGCCTCCATGATATAGTCCAAATTATATTTCCAGCTTTATCTCCAAGCAGGCTTTTATGAATATCTGATATACTGTAACATACATGTGCCATTCCTCAGATGCCAGGTTTATTGCCTAATTGCTTTTGCTTCTGTTTGTACAGCTAGAATGCATTATTCTATACGATATTGAATGTGCCCATTGCTACTTGTTGAGATCTTAGCCATCTTTAAAACTTCTTAAAAGTGAAGCCGGGTGTGATGGCTCAGGCCTGTAATCCCAGCACTTTGGGAGGCCGAGGCGGGCGGATCACGAGGTCAGGAGATCGTGACCATCCTGGCTAACACGGTGAAACCCCGTATCTACTAAAAATACAAAAAATTAGCCGGGTGTAGTGGCGGGCGCCTATAGTCCCAGCTACTAGGGAGGCTGAGGCAGGAGAATCGCTTGAACCCGGGAGGCGGAGGTTGCAGTGAGCCGAGATTGTGCCACTGCACTCCAGCCTGGGTGACAGAGTGAGATTCCGTCTCAAAAAAGAAAAGAAAACTTCTTAAAGGTTTTATTCCATGAATCAGTTCAGGTCTCTCTAACCAGACTCTGTCTTTTCCCCCATTGATTTCCCAGAGCACTTTGTTTCAACCTCTTGCATGCCTGTGCTCTTATTCTTCCCTATATAATGATTACTTATTTCTCTCATCCACTTGTTAAACTTCATTCTCCTTAGAGATGGTGCCTCTTCTTACTCATTTAGCAGACTTAACAGTGTATGTTGTTGTATCTTCTATATAAAGGGACCCAGCATCTATTCTCTCTTTCTCTTTAGTAACAGAACTCCCGTTTTTTTTTTTTTTTTTTTTTTTTTTTTTTTTTTTTTTCAGGATGATACTGTGCCCAGCTAAAAATACTTATTCTCCAAGCTCTCTTGCAGTCAGGTGGCCAAATGAGTCAGTTCTATACAAGGAGATGAAAGCTGAGGGTTTCTGACTTTCTAGATATAGGCACCACACTCCTTTCTGCTTTGCCCTTCTGCCTGGAACATGGACCTGAGTCTAGTCTTCTGGCCATTAGATAATAATCTTCAGGGTGAAGATCAACTCATCGATTCTTTCATTTAACAAATATTTACTGAATACATGCTATTGTGCCAGGCACTGTTGTGGTTGCTTTAAAAAGCAGCAGAGCAGAAGGATAGAATCTGAATCCCCGATGGCATCATTAAACATTGCAGCATCTTTAACTGTGTACCTCTGGACTTCATGAACCCCCTTCTCTTCAAGCTAATTTTACTCAGTTGTTTGATCATTTTCTGTTATTTTAAAGTTGAATGCATTTCTTATCCACACAATGCTGTTCTATTACTGATCTAAAGCCTGGAATTGTAAGTGAGACTGGCTCAGGTTTCTTTTCCTCTTGAAATAATCATGTGAATTTTCTCCTTTATTCTATTAGTTTTTGTTGATTTTCAAACGTTAACCAATCTTGCATTCTTGTAATAAACTTTACTGGATTTGAATGTATTTATTATCTGTTTGTGTGTATTAGTGGATTCAGTTTGCTAATATTTTGTTTGGGATTTTTGCATTATGTTGATGAGCAATACCGGCCTGTAATTTTCCTTCCTTGTAATGTTAATGTCAAGTTTGATGTCAAGGTTATCCTGGCCTTACGAGTTGGGAAGCAGTTTTTCTTTCCATTATCAGGAAGAGTTTGAATAAGATTATTCTTAATTCTTTAAATAATTAAAAAAATTTACTGGCGAAGCCATTTGGGCTTGGAGCTTTCATTGTTTTAATTACGGATTCATTTTCTTTAAGAGGTACAGGGCTATAAGAATTTCTACTGGAGGAGGGAAGAGATATTGGTCAAAGGATACTGAATTTCAGTTAGGAATAAATTAAACACATCTAATGTATAAGATAGTGGCTATAGTTAATAACAATGTATTGTATTCTTGGCAATTGCTAAGAGAGTAGGTTTTAACTCTTCTCACTGTAAAAAATAAGTATATGAGATTATGCATATGTTATTTAGCTCAATTTAGCCACTCTACAATGTATTCATATATCAAAACATTTTGTTATATAAGACAAATATATATAATTTTTTGCCAATTAAAAACAAATAAAATTTTATTATTAAATTCATTTTTGGTAAGTTATGCTTTTCAATGAAATTGTTCATCTAAAATCATATTTATTTATCTATTATCTTTTTAATGTCTATGGAATCTGCAATAAAGTCCCCCTTATTATATATGATATTAAAAATATACTCTCATTTTCTTGATTAATTTTTCTTGAAGTTTATCAACTTTTACATTTGTTTTCAAATAACTATCTTTTGCTTTAATTTTCTCTAATATATATTTGCTTTCTATTTTATTGATTTCTACTCTTAATTTTTTTCTGTTTTTTAGGGTTTAGTTTTTTTTCCAGATTAGTTTCTTGAGATGGAAGCCTATATCCTTGATATTTAATCCTTCTTTGTTTCTAAAAGATGTACTCAAAGTAATATCTTTTCCTCTGAGTACTGCATTAGCTGCATAGAACAAATCATATATATTTTAATATTTTTGAAAATGACAAATGAAAAATTGTATATATTTATAATGTACAATGTAACATTGCACATTATACACGTTTTTGTTATATGTAGACATTGTGGAATGATTAAACCAAGTTAACTAATGTATCCAGCACTTAACATATTGATGTTTTGTGATGAAGACATTCATTACAATTTTCAAGCATACAATATGTTATTGTTAACTCTAGTCACCATGCTGTACAATAGATCTCCTGAACTAACTCCTCTTGTCTAACTGAAACTTTATGCGCTTTAACCAACATCTCACCATCCCTCTAAAACTCCTCTCCCCAACCCCAGCCTCTGGTAATCGCCACTATTCTCCTTTCTGCTTCCATGAGTTTGATTTTTTTTTAAATTCCACATATAAGTGAGAGCTTATAGTATCTATCTTTCTGTGCCTGGCTTATTTCAGTTAACATAATGTCCTCCACTTTCATCCATGTTGTCACAAATGACAGAATTTCCTTTTTTAAAGGCCAAATAATATACCATTGTGTATATATTTTCTTTATTCATTCATCTACTATTGGACACTTAGGTTGATTCCTTATCTTGGCTATTGTGAATAATACCGGAATGAACATGGGAGTGCAAATATCTCTTCAACGTAACTGATTTCATTTCCTTTGGATATCCATACTCAGAAATAAAATTGCTGGATCATATGGTAATTCTATTTTTAATTTTTTGAGGAACTTCCATACTGTTTTCCATATGGCTATACTAATTTACTGTCTCATGAACAGTGTACAAGGGTTCCCTTTTCTGACCAACACTTGTTACCTTTTGTCTTTTTGATAAAAGCTATCCTTACAGGTGTGAGGTGGTATCTCATTGTGGTCCTAATTTGCATTTCTCTAACGATTAGTGATGTTGAGCATTTTTCACATACCTGTTGTCCTTTGACATTTTTTATTTTTTTGAGAAATATCTACTCAGGTCTTTTGCCCATTTTAAAATCAGGTTATTTGTTTTCTTGCTATTGAGTTGGTTGTGTTCTTTATACATTTTGGATATTAACTCCTTATCAGATGTGTTGTATGCAAATGTTTTCTCTCATTCCATAAGTGGTCTCTTCACTCTGTTGATTGTTTCCTTTGCTGTGTGTGCAGAAGCATTTTAGTTTGATGCCATTCCCATTTGGCTACTTTTGTTTTCGTTGCCTGTGCTTTGGGGTCATTAATATGTCACATTTTTGCTATCATTTAGGTCAAAATATTTTCTCTCTCTCTCTTTTTCAGGGTTTCACTCTGTCATCCATGCTGGAGGGCAGTGGCATGATCATGGCTCACTGTAGCTTTGACCTCCCCAGGCTCAAACAATTCTTCCCCCTCAGCCTCCTTGGTAGCTGGGACTACAGGTGCACACCACCATGCCAGTCTAATATTTTTTGTAGAGATGTGGTTTTACCAGGTTGCCCAAGCTGGTCTTGAACTCCTGGGCTCAAGTGATCCACCCACCTCAGCCTCCCAAAGTGTTGAGATTACTGGTGTGAGCCACTGTGCTCGGCCTCAATATATTTTCTAATTTCCATTATGATTTCTTATTTGATCCATTGGTTATTTAGAAATATATTGCTTAATTTACAAATATTTTGGGATAGTCTAGTTACTTTTCCATTATTGATTTATAGATTAATCTCATTGTGGTAAAAAAAAACAAACTTATTCTGGGTGATTGTATTCTTTGAAATTTGTTAAGATTTTCTTTATGGCCCATTATAAGATTTATTTTAGTGACTGTTCCATGTGCATTGTAAAGAATGCATATTCCCAATTGTTGCGTATCATCTTATATATGTATCAGTTATATCAATTTTTAATCATATTGTTAAAATCTACATACTTACTTTTTGTTACCTACTCTATCGGCTACTGACGTGTTACGATTTTTAGTTATTACAATGAATTTGACTACTTTGTTTTATATATGTCAAAGCTATGTTATTAAATACATAGAAATTTATGACTTCTTCCTGGTGAATTGGCCCTTCTATCATTATAAAATGTCTCTCTGAATTTTTTGCCATACTTCTTGCCTCAGAGTTGTCTTAATGTGATATTATTATAGCTACACCAATTTTCTTTTGGATGAAGTTACCATCTTTTTACATTCAAATTTTCTGTGTCTTTATATTTACGGTGTGTCTCTTGTCAGAGTTATGTTTGAATCTTAATTCTTTTGCCCTTTGTTATCTAAAGCCCAGTTTTCTTGACTGTAAAATAGAGATGATGATGTATATATAGTTGTCTATATGCTATATATAATTATACATGTATAATTAGTGTATAATTATACATGTATAATTAGTGTGTATACACACACATATATACACACTAATTATACATGTGTAATTATATATAGCATATAGACAACTATACATACATCATCATCTCTATTTTACAGTCAAGAAAACTGGGCTTTAGATAACAAAGGGCAAAAGAATGTTACTATCAACTATTATTATTTAATAGATGCAAAACTTTTTTTTTTTTTTTTGAGACAGGGCTTGCTCTGTCACCCAGGCCAGAGTGTAGTGGTGCCATCACGGCTTACTGCAGCCTCTGCCTCCTGGGTTCAAGAAATTCTCCTGCCTCGGCCTCCTGAGTAGCTGGGACCACAGGTGCACGCTACCATGCTAGGCTAATTTTTTTGTATTTTTTGTAAATGGGGTTTCGCCATATTGTTTAGGCTGTTCTTGAAATTTTGGGCTCAAACAATCTGCCTGTCTCAGCCTCTCAAAGTGTTGAGATTACAGGCATGAGCCACTGTGCCTGGCCGATCTATTTTTTAAGATACATAATTTGTTTTTTCAATTTAATTCCAGTTAAATACTATTCCAGTGTAGTCCTTATTATATGGTAATACCATATTATATCATGATAAGGAAAAAATACCTCTCTACTCTTTGAATTTCTGCTTCCTTATTATGAAGCTAAATCTAGGGAAAACATTCAAGCAATTGTATACTTCCTTCTTTGTAACACTGCCTCAGAGAGGAAAGTTAAGAAAGCTCTAACCTCTGACTTTTATGAGTTATAGGAGATAGTCTAAATTTTTTTCAGTATAAAGATAAAAAACCCCACCAATTAGAAGCTATTAGAAGCTTATTAGAAAATAATTGATTTATTAAAGATTATCATTTTTTACTTCAGTTTGAGGGTCTATTCTCACTTTCTTCTTTTATCCATCTATCCAGCCATTTATTCATTTTACATATATTGAAATTTTATCATGTAGTAGGGGCCGAATGTACAAAAATCAGTATGACAAAGTCTCTCCTTCTGAAAGAGAAGTAGGGAAGTCTAGTGAGAAAGAAAGATAAACATTAGGAAAACCTTATACTCTTTGATATATAATGACAGCAGTATGTACAGGGTGCTATGGCAGTATATAGAAGAAAACGTAAACTTCGATCAGGAATACTCCCCTGTTTGTTGTTGCCTATCTCGAGGATGACTCAGAATTCCTGGATGAATGGACATTTGAATTGGACCTTTAGAATGACTTGGCATTAGATAGGTGAACCAAACAAGCACTTGTATAGGAAAAAGAGGCACTTGAGGTATTTTAAGCAGAAAGGGATTTATTATAGGGACTTACGTGCTTATGCAATTATTGCAAGGATGAGAAGAATGAGCTCCATTCTGAGCCTCCAGAAATGAATCACAGAATGCCACCTATTGTGGGAGCTACTATCTTACCATATTCAGGAGGTGAGAATCAAGAGGTTCACTGGACCAATTAACTTAAAAACATCGTGCTGTAATTCAGACCCACAGGTTGGGAAGCTGGGATCAGGAAGCCACTACTACCAGTAGTCTACCACTCAATACCCAGAACACTGGAAACGGTCTGCTGGAATGCAGAAATAGCCATAGCTGCACAACTCTCCTTGCCTGCAGGAAGGAAGCAGTCAAAAGCAGTTGGAAGATGGTATTTCCTTCACTTCTACCTTCCTATCTCTGACTGAGTGCCCCCGATAAAACCTATTTCACACCCAGGAATCTAACTGTAAGGGAGTCTGGAAAATAAAATTTGTAGTTTTCTAGGCTTTGCTGTACAAAGGAGAGTACACTGGGAGGAGATGAGAACAAAGACAGAACGCAGATCAATTATCAAACATACTAGGTGAAAATGAGATGGGAATAGGAGAGTCAGATGGAGAGAATAATATGTACAAAAAAAAAGTAAAATAACATGGAGATTTTGAGGAATTTCTGAGATGGCTGGATGGGGAAACAACAAAAGATGAACTGAGAGAGAAATATTGTCTAGAAAATGAGAATGAGCTGGGAGGGAGTGGCGGAGAAGAGGATTATGAAATTTAGGCACACCAGGAAAGAGGATATTGCATTAATTAAGGTGAGTGACAATACTGGCTCAGACTAAGACAACAGTGATAGAAACAGAAGAGACAATTTAGAGAGAGAGTTAAAATATCATGATCATTTTTATTATATACTTTTTTCTTTATGGCAATTTTTCTTTAGGAATGCCTCCTTTGTTCTAGTTTTTTGTTTGTTTTAACATAAGGCTTGTAGAATGTGTTTTTCCAGTCCATGGCAATTCTCCACTAAGCATGGGCAAAACTTGTGGTCAGTGTTGTTTCTATTTTCATGTAGTTTCATATGTTGGTTGCCTTCCCAGTTAGAGAAGACACTTAAAGAGCAGAGATTACATTTTTTACTTACTTGATGTAACATTTGAAAATTTTGACTAAGGCACATAGAATTAATAGATACATTTCCTGGAAAGGCTCCAGATCAAAATGTAAATTTTCAAAAATTGTTTTAAAACCAATTACAGGAGTCTTACAAGTCTTGCTTACATGGAGGGTCTAAAAAAGTAGGATGAAGAAAAGATCTTAAAGAGGATTTTTTTTGGAGGAAGCAGTGCTGAGATTCTAAATCTACCCAAGGGAGAAGGTTAAAGTACCTGCATCTCATTTCAAGCCTAGTGCAAGGGACTTATTAGGAGCACTCACTGAACCTGATATGAAATTAAGACACAGAGTAGACCAGTGTTTGCCTCCTGTTTGAGAAATCTAACAGGCATGAGACAGGCTGGTTTGCTTTAGATGGATGACCGGGGGAGTATGTGTGACTCATATCAAGGGACTCTCAGATGAGAAGTTCTCAGTGATGCAGTTCTTTCTAAGAATCCACAAAATAGCTTCTGAGAGTCAGTGTTATAAGAGCGTATGATGGTACTAATTAGGTGAGAGTTTTCTTGTCCCCCCTCAATTCGCCTCTTTTCAACACCATTTGACCTTGGAAGAAAAGATTTGAACCAGATTCACAAAATGGAAAAGGGGTGGTACAAGGAAAAGGGACTCCTCCTCCCCATCTGCCTATCCCTTCCTTACTTCCTACCTGCGGAAATTCTTACAGGGGAAGGGGGAAGAAGAAGTTTTCATTTCAAATCAGGTTTGAAGTTTTGATAATTGTCTATAATTGGGTACTCTTAATTATGAATTTGAGACTATGTTTGCAACTTGAAAGGACAGTTAGACTTCTGTTTACCTGAGAAGTTAGAGGAATTATGGGACTTTTGAGTTTCTATCTATGTTAGTGGAAGCAAGTTCCCCATTCATTAACCTTTAAAGGAAGAGGGGCAGACAATAAAAAGTTGCTTGGTGATTATACCCCTACCCTATTACTTCTGTTTGGTTACATACTGGTTAAACATTTTCATTCCCAGAGTCCCTGCTGATGAACTCCTGGATGGAGGTGGAAAAGGCAACATGGTTTGATATAAGGAGCTTTCTGCTACATCCTAGCTGTGCGACCTTATGAAACATACATAATTCTCATACATCATGGTTTCTTAATCTACAAAATAAAGTGAATCCATAATGCCTGCCTTTTTTTATTTCACAGTATTGTTGGGAAGATCAAATAGGACAGCACACTTGAAAAGGTTTCCAAATTCCAACAGGTACTCAAAATCAATTAAATGGTTCATGATTGATTTACCTTGACTTAGAAGGCTCATGAAATATTTCCCTCTTCCCCATAGGGCAAGCCATACTAAATTCATAGCTAATAAGAACAGCTAAAGAAAAAAACAAACTCCAGAAGAGGATATTCCACAGAATCCTCCGGTGGCCCATTCCTATTTCTAACACTGCCAGGATAATCTGTTCTGCCTGAGTATTCTTGATGCTTTATCGCCACTTACAAAAGCCATTGACGACTTAGCACTAATGAAAGTTTTCTTCTCCAAATCATTTTTTCAGCACCTTCTCCAACATGCATGTTGAATTACTGGCCAATTACCTGGAAACTGAAGTGAGCCCAAGAGAGTCAGTGAATTATTAAGAAATCATTTACAGAAAGTAGTAATGCCAGTGGAGAAGGTTGATTGAAAAAGTGTCTTTATTTGTCTCATAAAAGGGCTAGGAAGGTAGAAGAGAGCATGAGGAGACTGGTAAGAAAGTTCTTCTAGGTCAAAAACAAGGAAAATAATATGACCTTCTCACAGATGACATCTGTCTGTGGTTATGGTATGGGATCTGCCTGACAAAGCCACTGGGAAACAGGCTGCCTCTAATTGAAAATGATCCTAGCAGTGCTTGAATGAGGCAATGTTCTGTTGTATTGTGTAGAAGAACAAGAATAGAGGCATTTGTGAAGGAAAACGGACCATGAAATCTAGGGGATGCTTGAGTTTCTGCAGGAAGCCATTCCTCTTCTCTCTTTCAAAGCTTCAAATTTACATTTTAAGCTTCTTGAAATCAGTAACAGTGGTTTCTATCATCTCTACCTACACCATAGCTGTCTGCTTTTTCTCCTGTGAGTGATGCCATTTAAAAGAATACAAACCACCTCTCTCATTGTCTCATAGGAGTTTATGCTCTGCAATGAACTTTACATTCATAGACCAGAGAGAGAATGAGTACACCATGCAACAGAGTGGATTGAGAAATGGAAATGGTGGATAGAAAATTAGTGACTTTCCCCATGTTTAGATATTAAAAGCAACATATATATATGTGTGCGTGTGTGTGTGTATATACATATAGGAAGTGAGGAGGAGCAGAGGGCAGTGCAAAGAAGCAATTTTAGTTGATAAATGAGATTTTTCCTAAAATCAAAAGAACATCAAAATAGTCTTTAAGTATAATATTTAAAGTTCTCACAGCAATGAAGAAAAGGACTAAAAATAAGTTAACTTTTAAAACTAGGAACAAAGAGGGAGGAAGTGGAATTGAATTAAAATGGTTTATGTATAATATTTTAGTTGGAGAGTCAAAAGATGCTGCTGAAAGTTGAGAAGTGAAGAAACAATGGAAGCATATTTTTGATAGTGATGGAAGTGACTGTCTTTGATTATAAACACAAGAGCAGTGGCTTCCCTTGAGGGCTAAAGCAGGTGCTTCCAGCAGCACCATGGAGCAAAATATCCCAAGGAGGTGGGCTTTGTCGTTCCCCTCTCCTATTCAACAGGGACAACTGTGCTTTTCAGATGTTTTACATCTTGGGTTGCACTGAAACATTTTGCTGGAAAAAACAGGTTTCATTGCTTTAAAATACTCAGAAACCATTTTCCTAGGACAAGATGCATCTGTTAAAATGATCTGCGTTAAAATCCTATATTGTAGCAGGGCCAAGGAAATTTCCAGAGAAAGATAAGGGGCTCTTGTAATATAATATGTATCTGTATGATCTTTCCTTTTTTTGAAAATGGATCCTGTTTCACCCACACCCATGAGAATTGCCCCAGAAAACATGATTTCCCACTTGATCAGGCCATAGTTTATTCAACCAAGAGTGAAAAGCTCATTGAAGTTCGGCTGTTCTGAATTTGAATTCTTATGTCCTAGACTCTGGAATTTGAACTGAGTTGATATATACTAGGGAGCTGCAGCATGGCTGTATTTTCTCACTTTGCAGAAAGAAAAGAAAGAAGTTAAAGAGAGAAAAGAAGAGGTGAGAAGGTATTAAATAGTCTCAGAGAGGATTTTTACTTCTTTCCATTTCATAGTCTGCATCCCTGAAGCAACCGTTGGGTTCTTTTACCCTAGATCTTTCCAATAAAACCTCTTTTGTGTTTGACAAGTATGCATGGGTTTCTTTTCCTTCGAACCTTGAATAAAATGTAATTTAATTATAAAATGGCTTTGAATAAGATATAGAGGAGAACACAAAGAACTTGGGTAAGATAACCTACAATGATTGGAAGGTGATAGGAGCAGCTAATTATAATTATTGGTCCAAGAGAAAATCATTAGAATTCAGAGGCTTCTATGATGGAGAGTGTATTAGTCAGGGTTCTCTAAAGGGACAGAACTAATAGGATAGATATATAAAGGGGAGTTTATGGAGTAGTATTAACTCACACGATCACAAGGTCCCGCAATAGGCCATCTGCAAGCTAAGTAGCAAGGTAGCCAGTCCAAGTCCCAAAGCTGAAGAACCTGGAGTCTGATGTTTGAGGGCAGAAAGCATCCAGCATGGGAGAAAGATGTAGGCTGGGAGGCTAGGCCAGTCTAGCCTTTTCACGTTTTTCTGTCTGCTTTATATTCTAGCTGTGCTGGCAGCTGATTAGATGGTGTCTACCCAGATTAAGGTTGGGTCCGCCTTTCCCAGCCCACTGTCTCAAATGTTAATCTCCTTTGGCAACACCCTCACAGACATACCTGGGATCAATACTTTGCATCCTTCAATTCAATCAAGTTGACACTCAGTATTAACCATCACAGAGGGGCTCAGCCCATGAGCAGCTGCAATGTGGCTTGCAGCAGTTGGAGCTCAGGGAACCTATAAAGATGAGGATCTGGTAACTGAGAAGACCTAAAACATCAGAGAGTCTATCAAGGTCATGGACAGAAATACAGCTTTCCTAGGGACAGAGACAACTAAGAGAAGCAACTTACTATTGGATTGGGAATAGAAGTGCAGAAAATATAGCAATAAGGACAGTTTCAGCTACAGGTAGTCAGTCAGTTAACAAGAAGTGGTGATAGGAAGTCAGCAGTGATTAGCTGGGACTGAATAGCATTTAAATCTATCAAATTAATTGTATTTAAAAATTTGTTTATAAGTAACTTACCTAATTTGTACATGGCTTTTAACTTGACATTCCTTTAAAGTGTAGTAATAAAATAGCTTTGTAAGCCAGATGCCAGCTGGGTCCTCCCAGTTCTACAAATTAGAGTCTATCCAACCATCCTCAAATCCCAAGTTTCATTCTCAGACACATCAAGGTTCTTGGCAGAAGAGTGTACTGATTAACAAGCTCTACTCTACTCGGAGGTGCTGCAGTGACCAGAATTGCTCTCTTCTGGAGTATCTGTGTGTTGCAGCCCAGTGAATTATGCAGGGAAAATAGATTGGTAACATCTGGTGTGGCCCCTCCTGGGAGAATTTGCATTATAAAAAGGGAATATTGAAGGCACTCACAAAGCCATGCACTCCTGGTAATTTTTTTTTCCTTTCTGAACTCTCTTTTCTCTAGCTGTGGAGAAGACACCTGAAGAATTGGCATACCATTTGTAAACGGATCTAACCCCTGACTGGAGTTGTTGTTGTTGTTGTTTTTGTTTGTTTGTTTGTTTGAGATGGAGTCTCGCTCTGTCACCAGACTGGAGTGCAGTGGCACGATCTCGGCTCACCACAACCTCTGACTCCCTAGTTCAAGCGATTCTCCTGCCTCAGCCTCCTGAGTAGCTGGGATTACAGGCACGTGCCACTATGCCCAGCTAAGTTTTGTAGTTTTAGTAGAGATGAAGTTTCACCATGTTGTTCAGGATGGTCTTGATCTCCTGACCTCATGATCTGCCTGCCTTGGCCTCCCAAAGTGCTGGGATTACAGGCATGAGCCACCGTGCCTGGCCTGGAGTTCTTGAGATAATTATCTACAGTGCAACTTTGTTGATCAAGTACAAAATATTTACCAGCCCACGAATATATTCAAAAGACAACTGCCCTTCAAGAAGGTAAATATATAGTCAAACAACATCTTTATTAATTTAAAAAAATTGCAACCACAATACATGTTCCTTTTATATAGTTAAACCCTAAAGCTGTTTTTCTAATTTATAGACTTATAGAATTATATAAATATCCTATACTAAGACTAATTACATAAACACTACTAAAGACACATTTTGATTCAACTGTGGAAAAAGCTTTTCTTCTCCTGATTAGGAGAAAAGAAACCCCTTGTGTTTCATATTCAACTATTACAAGCAGAGTTGCATACACCTATTTACTTAAAAAGATTTGCCTTTTGCCCTCAAAGTGCATTTTCTTTTGAAATCAGTAGGGTTCCCCCCCACCCATTTGTATTCTGGCTAGAACATGCTTTTGTTTGGCAAAACCTTCAGCAGTGTAGGTGATGCTGGAGAAATGATACAATTTAATGAACAAGCAATCTGTGAAATTGCAGTTGTGTATTATATCACATTTCATACTCTATGTTCTCACATAGTGCCATGGCTCTTCTTAGAATTATATTTTCATTATTGTCCTTGGGAATAATAGATTAGAATTTTCTGTTATGTAACAGTGATTCATTATTAGATAGTGGCTTTCATACATGGTAATCAGGCTCCAGTAGACTTTACTATTGGATTGGTCCTTACTATGTAGCTAACGGGCCAATTTGTTATGCCAGGATTTTCTCTAGTGTGATCTACAGCCGACCCGTCTGAAAATCATTTGGGTTTTTTTTTTTTTTTTTTTTTTTTTTTTTTAGATGTGTGAGCATTACCCTAAATCTGCTGAATCACAATCTCTTCATCCCAGTTACCTATCAGTTTCTCTACTCTTTGGGCAGTAGTTCTCAGACTTGACTACACATTGGAATCACCTAGGATGCTTCAAATGTAATGATGTCTGGGTCCATCTCCAGGAAACAAGAGTCTTAAAGGATGTATTAAGCAAAAAATGTAAAGAAGTAAGTAGGTAGACTTTGATATTGTTGACTCTTTTGTCTCTTGTTCCTTTCCCTCTGCAAATACAAAAGAAAATTAGCCAGGTGTGGTGGCATGCGCCTGTGATCCCAGCTACTTGGGAGGCTGAGGCAGGAGAACCACTTGAACCTGGGAGATGGAGGTTGCAGTGAGCCGAGATCATGCCATTGTACTCCAGCCTGGGCAAAGGAGCGAGACTCTGTCTCAAAAAAAAAAAAAAAAGATAAATCCAAGTTCCCCGTCTCATAATCTTGCCACACTCTGCTGCCTTATTGCCTTCACTTTAGCTTTTCTATCTTTGAAATGCCTTCCTTCTCATTCTCTCTCCATCTGGGGAAGTGTTACTCATTCTTAAAGTTTAGTTCATGTATCATTTTGTTGTGTAACTTTCTGAAGCAGCTCTTTCTCTAAATAGAATTGTTGGATTGTTTGTACATGCTTCCACAGCATCTTGAACCTATTTTAATGGCACGTCTTTCCAAATTGCATTATAGCTAGCTGTTTTCACAATTGTACTCTCTGACTGGTGAATTGCTGGCTTCAAAGTTGTGTGTAGATCAATTCAACAGACACTTAATGAGTGGCCATGAGTGCCAGGTCTTGGGCTAAGCAGCACAAAGATGAATCATATTTTCTCTGCCCTCCCTGCCCTCTAGGAGCTCACACTGTAGTGGGGAAGATAAACAAATCATTACAATATCCGTGGATAGATGTTATAAAATACAGATACACAGTGCTAAAGAAAACTCTGAAGTGTCTAGGGATGTTGCAGAAGACTTTATAAAATTGGGACTTAAATGATGAATAATTTGAAAAGAGTTTTAAATTCCATCATTGGGAAATCACAGGAAGGCTGTTCTAGGCTGGGGAACAGCATTTGCAAAGGTAACTGAAACATGAATGTTCACAGCACATTCAGGGAAATACCATATAGAAAGGAAAGGCTGCTGTTTAAGATGGACATATTTAATTCCTGGATGCTAGGATTATTCTTAATTGTTAAAGGAAGTTAAACTACTTGGGCAAACAACTAATCTTTGTCAAAATACTGTCAGAAAAGTCTTAGTCCATCAATACAGTTGGAGATATTATTCTGGCTAGGAGCAACTCTTGATTTCCTGCAGAATGACATTGTTGTGTTGTTATAAGCTGCATAGAACCCATTTTAATCTTAGGCCAACTCCAAAAGGCTGCACACATTCCTGTGATTATTTCAAGGTACAAATTTCTACATGCGGAGGAAAAAAATACTAATTTTTGAATCCATTAGACCTGGGTTTGAATCTAGCCTCTTTCATTTTATTAAGTCAGTGGCTAAGTTACTTGCTTTCTGTGGGTTTCAATTTCTTTGTAAAATGAGGATAAAAATAGATACCTCATGTGGTTGTATGGATGATTGAATTAAATAATGCGTGTAAAGCATTTAGCACAGTACCTGGCATATTAAAGGAACTCAGAAAACCCCAAACCTCCAAAAATTGAAAAAAAAAAAGAAAAAGAAAAATAACAGGTTGGCCCAGAGCCAGAGAGAAAAATGCCAGAAGGAATTTTGGAGCAGATATCAGCTGCTTGCTCCTCCTTTGATCTGGTGAGTAGTATCATTCCATAACGTGCTGAACTTGGCCAAGCAGCTCAAGAGTTAATTTTCAAACCCAATGCCCTCTCCCAGTTTAGATTCAGGCTACCTGAGTTCAGAGTTTCCTGTGTTCCAGGTGAGCAGGACTCGCCCACCTCCTCCTGCTCAGCACTGCTTTCAAATAAGCGCACCTGGAGAAGAGAAAGAAGGTGGTTTAATCTGTAGGTCAGTACATATCTCAGGGCTGGGCAGAGAGCAAGGATTTGTAAGATGAAAGAGGACAGGCTTTCTGATTTGTGTCTGGCTCCCCCAAACCCTGAACAATCTGTTCCTATTTAAAACAAAAAGCCAAACATGTTTCTTTAAGCTGGTTTAAGAGAATAGTGATGACTAAGGCAGTATATTTATTTCAGCTGTCACAGGAATAATGAACTCTTGAACATTTTTTGGTTAATTCTCCTGTATTTTTGAAAATACTGTGGTTGCCTTCCTAGGGACTCTTGAAAAGAAACTCATTTTGGGGTATTAAGATATCAGAGGAGCAAGTTCTCAATTCTTAAAACTTTCCTTGTTCAAAAACATTAGAAGGTTTTGTTGAAAGGACATAGATCTAAAGATGGTTGAGTGGGGATTACACAAATTAATGAAGGGACAAATGGAAATCACATTCACTCACTCGATAAACAATTAAGCACCTATTTTGTAGCAGAGACTATAGATACAATTCTGGGTTAACAAAGAAGAATGAGATGTACCTGTCATCTATTTCTTAACAGCTTGGGGAGTTGCAGACAGGTAAGCACATCCTTACAACACAGTGTGATAAAGTGTGATCGTAGAAGTACAAGGTGGCACAGGAGAGGACTTGGAGACTCATTGGATGAGCTGAATTTAGCCAGATAAAGAGAGGGGTAGAAAGATTGTCATATCTTAATGCTTGGGAATAAGAGTGGAGTGGATTTGAGGAACGAGATTCATGTTAATGTATCTGGATCCCAAATGTAACAGGAGGAATGGCTAAAGATGAGGCTAGCAGGATACCCATTATCTTTCTTTCAGGAGCTTGTGCTGGTCTGGATTTAGGATTGAGGGGAAGGTAAATCTCCTTGTAGATTTTGGGCCCAAGCCACACACTCCAAGGGAATCTTGCCAGATAGATGTGTAACGTGGTTCCTTGTTTCCCCTTTTGCTGTTGTTCCATGTGTGAGTAGCTTCCAAAGAAAACTCAAGGGATGCTTGATGCAGTTGGATTTAGGTATTTCTTGGTCAATTAACAAAAAATCAGAACTTCACCTCAAGTCTCAACTACTGGGATGTTGGCATCCTTGGCAGGTAGAATCCAGTATTTGATGTATCAACTAATAAATTTAAGATGAGGGAAACTATGATGGGAATGGGTCTTAGGTACAACGGATTCCTGCACGTTTAGCCATTGATTAATAATTACCAATTATCTTTACCTTGTCTTTATGAGTTGAAAGATGAGGAGGGAAGAGAATACCAGAAGAACAGATCTATAAATAGTGAGCTATCTCAAATGCTGATCCGAACTACTGGAGATGTGGCTGTTTTAATACTTACCACTTAAATATATAGCTGTTTGCTTTCTTTAAAAATACAGCTCAGTATTCTTCCTAGAACACTCATGAATAATCATCTTAAAAGAGTCATTAAATAAAATAATTAAAAAAGACTTAAGAGATTTTGTGGGGGGTCCAATACCTTTATTTTACAGATGAAATCTTTGCCTCAGAAATGTGAAGTGGTATATCTGGTCTACCTGCTGCCTCAGGGCTTTTTTTTTTTTTTTTTTTTTTTGAGATGGAGTCTCGCTCTGTCGCCCAGGCTGGAGTGAAGTGGCACGATCTCAGCTCACTGCAACCTCTGCCTCCTGGGTTCAAGTGATTCTTCTGTCCCAGTCTCCCGAGTAGTTGGGATTACAGGCCTGCACCACCAAGCCTTGCTAAATTTTTTGTTGTTGTTGTATTTTTAGTAGAGACGAGGTTTCACCATACTGGCCAGGCTGGTCTCGAACTCCTGACCTTGGGATCTGCCCACCTCAGCCTCCCAAAGTGTGGGGATTACAGGTGTGAGCCACTGCACCAGGCCCCACCTCAGGGCTTTTATACCTACTGTTCCCTTACTGTTCCCTCCATCAGGAATATTTCCCCCACTTTGCTTTGCTTGTCACCTCATCATTCAGGACTTTACTCAATAATTATTGAATTCCTTAACTAAAATAGCTTCTGACCAATTTCTCTTTTTATCCATACCTGTTTTATTTTCTGTATTGCATATACATTTTCTGAAACATTTTGTTTTCTTGTTTATTGACTGTATCTTTCACTAGAATTTAAGTAAGGATTTGTCTTAATTATTGCTGTAACCCCAGCATATAAAACTGTGCCAGGCAAGAAAAAATGAAATACCAAGGAATACATCTAACCAAGGAGATGAATTTCTATACCAGGAGAACTACAAAATGCTGCTGAAAGAAATGAGAGGTGATACAAATAAGTGGAGAAACATTCCATGCTCATGGATTGGAGGAATGAATGCCATTAAAATGACCGTACTACCCAAAGAAATTTATAGATTAAACACTAATCCTATCAAATTACCAATGTCATTTTTCACAGAAGTAGAAAAAACTATTCAAAAATTCATATGGAACCAGGCTGGGCGCAGTGGCTCACACCTATAATCCCAGCCCATTGGGAGGTTGAGGTGGGTGGATCACTTGAGGTCAGGAGTTTGAGACAAGCCTGGCCAACATGGGGAAACCCTGTCTCTACTAAAAATACAAAAATTAGCCAGGTCTCGTGGAGGGTGCCTGTAATCTCAGCTACTTGGGAGGCTGAGGCAGGAGAATTGCTTGAACCCAGGAGGCAGAGGTTGCAATGAACTGAGATGGCACCACTGCACTCCAGCCTGGGCAACAGAGTGAGACTCTTTCTAAAAATATATATGTATAAATAAATAAATACAATAAAATTGATGTGGAACCAAAAAAGAGTCCAAATAGCCAAAGCAATCCTAAGCAAAAAGAACAAAGGCAGAGGCATCACATTACCCAACTTCAAACTATACCATAAGACTACAGTAACCAAAACAGCATGGTTGTGGTACAAAAACAGACACATAGACCAATGGAACAAAATAGAGAACCCAGAAATAAAGCTTCTGTGGAGACTATTCAGGAGGCTTATTCATGAAGTTGGCCCCATCTGCAACTTCTGCTACCCACATTCTTGTTCTTGGGCTTTTCTTTCCAAAGCACACTCAAGTTAGTGCCCTTGGAAATGTTAGACATATTCCATATCTTTTGAAGGCATCCCACTATGATTTTAAGCCGAAACCAATTTGCCTTTAAGAATAATTTAAATTTCCCTGCGAAGAATAGAATACATGGAAACAATAATTAATTTTTGGCTCTGAGCATTTTTTATAAAACTGAACGTAGGCTGTAAAGTCAAGGTTTTCATTTTAGATTTATAGCTTCTCAAAGTCAGGGACCATTTCTTAATCATCGTTGTCTCCCCAGTGCCCAGTACAGCCTCTACTACATAATAAATGCTGTGTTTGCTGAAGCAGTGATTGAGTAAATGAATGAACACTCACCATGTAATAGCAATTTTCTCCTTGATTGTTGGTGCCTGTACCTGCCAGACCCATCCCTAGACAGAGTTTTTCAACCTCCACACTATTCACATTTTGCACTGATCATTCTTTGTTGCTATCCTGTGCATGTAGGATGTTTAGCAGCATTTCTAGCCTCTACTTGCTAAATGCTGGTAGCTCCCCACAACCCCAAACCCTACACCTATCATGACAATAAAAAATGTCTCTAGACATTGCCAAATGTTCCCTGGGGGACAAAATTACCCCTATTGGAGAACCACTAAGCGACAAGAATAGGAGCCCTATAATTTGAGGCCAGCTCTGCTTAATCTGAGCTGATAAGGACTAAGCCTGAACATATATTATTAAGAGTCAGAAGAATATTTTTATTCTATAGGATTCATGATGAAATTGAGAAATGGTTTGTAGCTTAAAAAGCCTTCAATGAACCCTGAATTCTCTTCCTAGTTCAGCATTTTCTCCCAGGCCCCATTCTGGGTGCTCAGTCTTTATGGCTGGCTTCTGTCTGTGTTTCTGATTTGTGCTCTTTTTTTATGCTGGGATTCAAGCATGGTTCCGATCCCTGATCCCTTGGTTGAGATGCTGATTGCTGCTCAGCTTCTACCCCTGTGGGTTGGACCCTGCTCAATACACAAGGCATTGTTGCCTGAGTTGCTGTTTAACTCCAGAGGTACTCACCTCCTTGGACTTCTGGCTGCAACCTGTTTGACTAGGTGTTACTGCTGCCTAATCTCTTCTGTTGTGCTTCCCTACCCCAAAACGGATCCAAGCGTAGTTTCATTACCTCAGAGGTGACTTGACTTTTCTACATCCTTTGGGATAATGAAATTAGCACCGTTGGCCAGCTTCCTTTGGAGTTAGCCCTGCTTTTACTTAGCTTCATTTGCCCCAGGACCATCAATTCTGGCCTCTTAGCCTTTTCTTGCCAATTCACTGAAAGTTGTAATTGTCAGTCTTGAGAATTTGTTTTCCCTGGGCATGTACGCTAGACTCCCTTCCCTCCTCACCAAGGACTTAATGTTCAGCAACTTCGGGGTGATCTATGCAGGCTGCCTGACTTTTTTTGGTCCTGTTAATCAGATTCTCCAGCCCTCAGAGGCACCTCTTTTGTCTGCTGGCCCTAACCACAGAGAACTGTTAAAGAAAGACTCATAATTAAACCCAAATGGGACACAAAAAACTTATGTTTCCTTCCTGATCACTGTACATCAGCTCTGCTATTTGTTCTTGTCTATTACCTGCCTAATTCCATCCCCTAACAATTGTTTCAAATACATTCCTTTCTCTATAAGCCCCCAAGCTTTCTTTAGGGGGAAACACTGACAGTCTTTCTTTCGCAAGATTAAGGCTATTTTTCCACTCCACTTTAACATATTCAAGTTTCTCTATCTACATTCGATTCTTCCTTCCAGGCTCAGCTAAAATGTGCCCTTTCTCTCCTTTCTGGGCTCCTCTACCAGGTTGAGGACCTGAATTTGTTTGACTTAGAATAGCTTCTTTATACACTTAGGGGCAAAGTCCAGTTACATCCTGCTTTTCCTCATGCAGAGTTGACAAAATGGAATGCCTTCCTTTATGCAGCCTCTCCTTTTCATTTTGCTGTGAAGGGGTAAAGAAAACACAATGTATTGTATTTATTAGCTTAGCTGCTAATTTTTTTTTTCTCCATGATACCTCTAGTCTAGTGATGAGCATATAGCACAAACTGGAATACTAAAATTACTGATCAATTGACATATTAAAGTAACACCTGACTCTTGTTTGGCCCAATTTATCTCTTCCTTTTAAAGAACAACCATGTTCCTGGCATAGTTCATCTGGTTTGGTTAATTGCCTCAATTCCTGATTTACCTTTTTTTTTCCTTCTCCTTAATCAGCCATCAGTTTTCTCTGGTACTTATGATTGGAAACCCTTTAGCCCACAGAAAAGATCTTCTAATTAAATCAATTTCCACCAATTAGCTCTTAAATGCAGTTCTTAAGAAATTGGTAGAAAATTTATTTTTATAGCCACCCCCAGAAAACCAGTGTGGGTTTGGTTATACAGTGAGCAAATATTCAGTTCATCAACTGAATAGGCCTTATAATTCATAATATTTCCAATAGTTTTGCTTCATTTTGTTTTGTTAGTAAATAACTCTTGTTTGGCTGCCTGCGTATGGCTCAATGTTGGAGGAATAATTTACCCATGCTGCTGGGCGAGTCAGTTAATCCCTCTTTATTCCAGTGGTGCTCAATAGGTCTCTATTGTCCCCTGATATTCAAGACCATCTGTAATGGATCCGAAAATGATCTGAGACATGGATTTTGATGTGATAGCTAAGGTATTTCTAATGTTTTTGAAGGGTGATATGAAATGGCATTAAGAATACTGTACTGAAATTCAGGACATTTTGGGTTTAGTCCTTAAATCTGACAATATCTTAAAATGAGATCATCTTTAATCCTGCTGTGTCTCAAGTTTATCTTTTGGAAAATGAAGTTTCCTGTCAACTAAACATTTTCTGGTTTCTTACGTTTCCAGTAGTACTGTGAAAAGAATATTTTAGAGACTCCTTCTCCCCATTTCCCTGTCATTTCACTGTGATACATCTTGCTATGAATCTCTTTATGAAAGTTATTTTTCTGGGCAATCTATAGGTCATGTAAATTTGGTGACATATGTCTTAGAAGTCTTCTCATATTATCTGAGCTTCAGAATTTTGATGCAGCTGGTCCTAAGTCATATGCCCTGAAAGTATATGGAGGTTAAATTTAGAGAATCTTGTTTGTATAGAAGACAAGACTAAAGTGCAGTCTTGGATTGGCAATATTTGAAGGGAAATTGGCTGAAAATTTTTCTGAGTTGAAGGAGACATGAGTTCTTTGATAGAAAGTGCATTTCAAGTTTCAAGTAACTTAAATAAAATAAATCCACCTCAGAGCAAAACTTGCAGAATATCAAGGATAAAGAGAAAATCTCAAGGACTACCTGATCCCAAAGAAAGATTACGTTCCAAGAAAATTAGATGGCCAATAGACTTCTCATCTAATCATGGATTCCAGACGATACGAAGTAAATATCTTCAAAGTCCTAAGGGGAAATTGACTGACAACCTTCAAATCTGATTGCTAGGTAAATGGTTATTCAAGGGTGAGGGTAAACTAAAGACATTTTCTGGCAGGCATTCCACCCACAAACCCTTTTTCAGAGAACAAGGACACCATAAAGACAAGTATACCCAGAGGGGACAGGAGAGATGTAAAAAACACGGTGAGCACAGAAGTTAAAAGATGTTGGTATATCTCCCAATGCTATCCCTCCCCCCTCCACAGTGGGTGCAGCGCACCAGCATGGCACATGTATACATATGTAACTAACCTGCACAATGTGCACATGTACCCTAAAACTTAAAGTATAATAAAAAAAATTAAAAAAAAGATGTTGGTAAATTTAAAGGAACAATTTGACTGTTAAAAATAATAGCATCTTGTGTTTAAAAATAAGAAATAAAAGCTAGATAGGAACAACTTTATGGAGGTGGGAAATGTTCAAGTGTTCCAGGGTCATTGTCTTGTCTGTTAAGAGGGGGGATAATATTAAGTGATTTAGACTCTGTTAGAAAAACATATAGCTAAGTACATATGTTCAGGGAAACCACTAGAAGAACAAGAATATAATCGATAGCTTCTACACCGTAAAAAAACCATGTCACCTAACCCATGGCAGGAATGGAGGGAGCAGAAAAACCACTAAACAAAAAACAAACAAAAAAAGATGGGTGAAATATATGTAAGTGCAGACAGAATAATGACTGCCAAACATATTTTTAATCACGGGTTGCATATTATAGACATTTGGATTACTCTAGATTTTTTTTTTCTTTTGGGGGTTTAGAAGGAACAGCAAGGAGGTGAAAGCCCTTCAAGATACCGGGATTATGAGAGCTATTTTACTCTTATACCAATTGTTAGTTTGAATTTGAAAACTTTCTTTAATATTATAGATAATGTAATTTCAGACAGATTTCCAAGTTTTCCCCATATAATCTAGAAAATGGCTATAGAAAAACCATTTTCATTTAATACCGAAAAGAAGAAGGAAAAAACCTTGCATTCCCTCTTAAACACCTGGCATCTGGTGTTTCATTCCACTTCCCAGATGGACTCCTTTAATAGAGCTCTTTATAGACAGCCCATAGGTTAGGAACACCAAATAGTACACTGCAATTTTAGAGATGGTTGTCTGTGTTTACTATAATTATAGAGGTATTTAAAACTTTTGCATTTTCCCATTGGGAGAGAAAAATAGAAGGATTTGGGGGTAATCAGTTGTTATGGACACATCTTGAAGTTAAATTGAAGCTATGTTTAGTTTGCCTGTAGCAGAGTCTGACTTCAAAAACAGCACCGGATTTTGAAAGCTGTATATTTGCAAATATTCTAAATTCAGTTGCTAACCAGCTACTGACCTACAAAAACCAGGCAATCAATAGATTATGCTTTGTGCTATTGATGAGGCTTAAATTTTCAATGTAATCAATCCATTATGTCTATTTAATTAGTAGTTGTTTTCTTCTTAAGAAATTATTACATGACTGATTTTTATTTTTATTTTTTACTTGAGCTTGAGTTTACTTTTTTATTCTCAAGTCAAATTATAGGTCACTGAGTTACTGGTATTAATATTCGTAGGAATTCCCTAGTTTAAACCTTTATTACACAGAAGATGACACTGAGGGTCAAAGAGGAAATGCAATTTTCTCAAATTCTTAGGACTCATTAGTGGCAGAGATTTGGCCTGAAACCTTGAAAATTTGTGGGTTGCTTTCATTTAGAGTCCCTTATAATATGTCCAAAGGAGGGTGGCCATATTACCATTTTGACAAGGGTTATTTTATCACTTCAATATTTAACAAATTCATTTGTATCTGTGACATATCCTACTGATGAACAATAAACTATCAGTAGAAATTTAGTGAAGTAATTTATTGACCAGTTTGTTGTCAAATGTTGTACCTTCTGTCCACTGACTAATTCACAAGAGGAAAATAATTTAGGAAATTCCCAGATTTAGCCTTCTGATTGATGTTGTGTAAAACAGTGGTTTGTTATTATTTTTAAATTATAGAATATTTCATGCACAGAAAAAGGTTAAAAATCTAATAGGAAGTCATGTTTCTACCTACCACAACATTTAATACATATTTCACTCAAACATAGCTTTTAGTTCTATCCATGATAATACATGAAAATTAGGTTCACTAAAAAAAATTACAATGTAGTAAAAAATTGTATGTAAAAAAAATTGAATGTAGTATTCAATTGTATGATTCATTTTGTATTCCCAAAGATAATATATAGGTTTATAAAAATTTAATTTTGCTTTCATAAATAGTACTGTAATTAACATCCTTGTATACTCTTCTTAGTACACATATGGGAATGTTTTTACAATATATAACTAGAAGTGGAAGAACTGGCTAAAAATTATTTCTTTGGTTTTATCAGATACTGCCTTTTAGAACATAGTTGTATCAATTTTCCCTCCTGCCAGCACATATGAGAGATACTGTTTCTCCTGTCTTCATACATCCTTCAAAATATCAAACTTTAAAATGTTTATCAGTCTTTTGAGGATGAAGTGGCATCCCATAGTTTTAATTCGCATTTCTTTTGTTACTGTTGTAGACGACATTTTCAACATTTTTAATTGCATCTTGCTTTCCTCTGGTCATAGCCTTCTGTGGTTTTCTACTGAGCTTTTAAAAAGTTTTAATTGATTTGTTAACATTATTTATCTATTCTGGTCCTATTCTTTATCTGTTATGTGTGTTGCAAATATATTTTCCCAGTATATGGTTTGTCTTTTTTTGTGTGGTTATGATATCTTCTGCATATGGAAATTTAAAATCTTAACGAAGTCAAGTGTATCAGTCTTTTTTTTTAAAGGCTTGTCCTTATTTTGTCTTATTTACAAAAGCCTTTCTTATATTCTCCAATATTTCCTTTTAAAAGGGTTAAAACTTTGCTTTTCTCATTTAGGTCTTTAATCTATCTGGAATATAATTTTGAACATGTTTTACATTTTTCCATGTGGATAAATAATTGTCCTTGTACTGTTTATTTAACTGTCTGTCATTTCCATCCATCTGGCAAATACGAAGTTTCCCTATGTCTTAGTCCATTTTGTGCGGCTATATCAGAATACCTGAGACTGTGTAATTTATAATGAATAATATTTATTCTTAACAGTTCTGGAGGCTAAGTCCAAGGTCAAGGCACTGGCATCTGGCAAGGGCCTTCTTGCTACATCATTCCATGGTGGAAGGTGGAAGGGCAAGACAGCATGCATGAATATGCATGCTTGCATTAGAAAGAGAGAGAGAGAGAGGAGAAAGACAGACACACACAGAGAAAGAGAGTGTGTGTGAAAGAGTAAGAGTGAGAAAGAGAGAGAGAGAGACAGAGAAAGAAAGAGAGATACAGAGAGAGAGAGAGAGAGCAAGCGAGGACTGAACTCACTTTATAACAAATCTACCCCCACAATAATGAATCCCCTCCTGTGATTATGACATTAGTCTGTTCATAGAGGCAGAGGCTTCCTGACCTGATCACCTCTTAAGTCCCCATCTCTCAATGCTGTTGCATTGGGGATCAAGTTTTCAACATATGAACTTTGGAGGACACATTCAAACCATAGCACTCTATAAATGTGGATCTTTTCCTGGGCTCAATTTTGTTTCATTAGTCTGTTTATTTCTTCCTGCATATACTGCAGGAATACATTTATTTACTACAGATTTGTAATAATTGTCTTGATAATTGATGGGACATAACCACTTCATCTCTTCTTCTTCCACTCAAAATTGTCTTAGTTGTCTTATCCTTTTATTTTTCATAGAAATTTTAGAATCAGCTTTGTAACAATGGTGTTAAAATTTTGATTGCAATTGCATTTAAGTTATAGTTTAACTTGGGGAGAATGGCTACTTTTATGATATTGAGTTTTCTCCACAAACATGATGTATTTACGCCTTTTCTTATGAGTTTCATATTATTATTAAATTTTTCTATAGAATTATCTTGAATATATTTGGTTAGATGTACACTTAGGATTTTTTTTTTTTTTTTAAGACAGAGTCTCGCTCTGTCAGTCAGGCTGGAGTGCAATGGCACCATCATGGCTCACTGCAACCTCCACCTTCCAAGTTCAAGCGATTCTCCTGTCTCAGCCTCCTATGTAGCTGGGATTACAGGAGTGTGCCACCATGCCTGGCTGATTTTTGTATTTTTAATAGAGACAGGGTTTCACCACGATGGCCAGGCTGGTCTCAAACCCCAGGTGATCCACTCACCTTGGCCCCCCAAAGTGCTGGGGTTACAGGTGTGAGCCACCACGCCCAGCCTACTTAGGTTTTTTTTTAAGTTTTTGCTGTTTTTACTTTTCACTTTTTTAAAAAAATTTTCAACTTTTTAATTTTAGATTCAGTGGGTACAGGTACAGATTAGTTACATAGGTATATTGTGTGATGCTGAGGTTTGGAGTACAATTGAACCCCTTACGCAGGTATTGTGCATAGTACCTAATAGTTTTTCAACTCTTGTCCCCTTCCTACTTCCCCTTTCTAGTAGTTCTCAGTGTCTATTGTTGCCATCTTTATGTCCATGAGTACCCAATGTTTAGCTCCCACTTATAAGTAAGAAAATGTGTTATTTGGTTTCCTGTTCCTGTATTAGTTTGCTTAGGATAATGGCCTCCGGCTGCATCCATGTTGCTGCAAAGGATATGATTTCATTCTATTTTATGGCGGTATAGTATTCCATAGTGTATATGTACTCATTTTCTTTATCCAGTCCACCATTGATAGGTACCTAGGTAGATTCCATGTCTTCGCTATTGTGAATACTACTATGTTGAACATACAAGTGAATATATCTTTTTGCTAGCATGATTTATTTTCCTTTGGATATATACCCAGCAATGGGATTGTTGGATTGAATAGTAGTTCTGGGCCAAGTGTGGTGGCTTGTACCTGTAATCCCAGCATTTTGGGAGGCTGAGGCAGGCGGATCACCTGAGGTCAGGAGTTTGAGAACAGTCTGGCCAACATGCCGAGACCTCATCTCTCCTAAAAATGCAAAAAAAAAATTAGCCAGGCATGGTGGTGCATGCCTGTAGTCCCAGCTACTTGGGAGGCTGAGGCATGAGAATCGCTTGAACCTGGGCAGCAGAGGTTTCAGTGAGCTGAGATCGTGCCGCTGCACTCCAGCCTGGGTGACAGAGCAATACTCTATCTCAATTAAAAAACGAAAAATAGTAGTTCTGTTTTAAGTTCTCTGAGAAATCTCCAAAGGGCTTTCCACAGTGGCTGACCTAATTTATATTCCCACCAGCACTATATAAGCATTTCCTTTTCTCCACAGTCTTGCCAGCATCTGTTGTTTTTTGATGTTTTAATTAAAGTCATTTTGACTGGTGTGAAATGGTATCATATTGTGGTTTTGGTTTGCTTTTCTCTGATGATTAGTGATGTTGAACATTTTTTCATATGTTTGTTGGTAGCTTGCATGTTTTCTTTTGAAAAGTGTCTGTTCATGTTTTTTTGTCCACTTTTAATAAGATTGGCTTTTGCTTATTGAATTAAGTTCCTTATCGATTCTGGATGTTAGACTTAAGTTGGATTCACAGTTTGCAAAAATTTTCTCCCATTCTGTAGGTTGTCTGTTTACCCTGTTGATAGTTTCTTTTGCTGTGCAGAAGCTGTTTAGTTTAATTAGGCTCTACTTGTCAATTTTTGTTTTTGTCGCAATTGCTTTTAAGGACTTAGTCATAAATTATTTCTCAAAGCTGATGTCTGGGACAGTGTTTTTGAAGTTTTCTTCTAGGATTTTTATAGTTTGAATTCTTACACTTAAGTCTTTAATTCATCTTGAATTAATTTTTGTATATTGTGATAGGTAGGTGTCCAGTTTCATTCTTCTGCATATGGCTCACCAGCTATTCTGGCATCATGTATTGACTAGGGAGTCCTTTCCCTACTGCTTATTTTGTTGATTTTGCTGAAGATCAGATAGCTGTAGGTATGTGGCTTTATTTCAGGGATCTCTATTCTGTTATATTGGCCTATGTGTCTATTTTTGTATCAGAACCATGCTGTTTTGGTTATTGTAGCCTTGTAGTATAGTTTGAAGTTGGGTAATGTGATACCTCTGATCTTGTTCTTTGGCTATTTGGACTCTCTTTTGGGTCCATGTGTATTTTAGAATAATTTTTCCTAATTCTGTGAAAAATGACATTAGTATTTGATAGGAATAGTATTGAATGGACAGTATGGCCATAATAATGATATTGTTTCTTCTAATCCATGAGCCTGGAATGTTTTTCCATTTGTTTGTGTCATCTCTGGTTTTTTTCAACAGTGTGTTTTAGTTCTCCTTGCAGGGTTCTTTCATCTCCTTTTTTAGATGTATTTTTAGATATTTTAATTTTCGTTAGCTATTGTAAATAGTTTGTGTTCTTGTTTTGACTCTCAGCTTGAACCAATTGTTAGTGAACACCTATTGTTAGTAAACACCAATTGTTATTGGTGTATAGAAATGCTACAGATTTTTATACATTGATTTTTGTATCCTGAAACATTACTGAAGTTGTTTATCAGTTCTAGGAGCCTTTTGGCAGAGTCTTCAGGAATAGATAGTTTGATTTCTTCTTTTCCTGTGTGGATGCCCTTTATTTCTTCCTCTTGCCTGATTGCTCTGGTCAGGACTTCCAGTACTATTTTGAATAGAAGTAGTGTGAGTGGGCATTCTTGTCTTGTTCCAGTTCTCAAGGGGAATGGTTCCAGGTTTTGCCTGTTCAGTATGATGCTGGCTGTGGATTTGTCACGGATGGCTCTTATTATTTTGAGGTATGTACCTTCAGTGCCTAGTGTGTTGAGGTGGTTAGGATTTTTGTTCCTACAGTGGATGAAACCTTTAGAGAAAAAGATCTTATATTTTCTAATTGATTATTGCTAGTATACAGAAACATTGCTTATTTTTTATTTGCAAATTCTTTGTCTAGAAACCTACTTTTATTCATTGCAACAATTGTGTTTCTTTCATATCCTTGTATTTCTACTTTATTTTCTTATTTTATTGTACTGTATATGTAGACCAGTCAAATGTTGAATAAAGTCAGAAATGGCAGGCACGCATATCTTGTTTCTGAGTAGACCAGGGATATTTCTATTGTTTGCCACTAAGTATTAACTTTCATGTATTTTTAATAGATGTTCTTTATCAATTTTAGGAAATTCCCTTCCCAGTTTGTTATAATTAAAAAACATTTTCTTCATGCAGTGGATGTATTTGGAGCCTTCATGAATTGTTTTAGCTATCTAAGGTTTACTTCTTTATGAAATAAGCCTAATTAAAATATATTGCAGGCTGAAAATGTTACAACTATTGACTTACACTTTAAAATCAGGAAGAAAAGGAAGTATGAGTCACAGGAGAACCTAAATGCCCAAAAGATTCTATTTATTGAATGCTGAGGCTATGTTGGATTGGTGCATGAAGGCCTTGGATATTCAAGTTTTGAAGAAACAGGTATATCAATATAGTGGAGCCCAAAAGCCTGATGAAACTTATGGGCTGTGAAGTTATGAACAGTTATCAATACAACTCACAAAAATATTTGTGGGAAGACATGCCTACTTAACATGACAGGATTACAAAAGTGTTTGAAGTTCTGGAGCAAATAGCTTGGCTTAAGTAGCTTGTTTGAATCCAAAATCTGTATAGCAATTACGACTTTTTGTTAGAGGATAGGCTAAGTTAGCTCAGGTAGCCCGCTTCCTGTGCATGCGCACCTCGTTCCAGCCTGCCAGGAAAAATCACCAGCCTTTCCCCAGAGCTGTTTTCTTTCATTTTGAATGGACACAAGGATTAAGGGTCTCTGCAAGTCACTATCCCAGGTTTGTTCCCACATTAAAAATACCTGCTAAGCAGATCCTTGACATCAAGTCAGTTCAACTTTGCAAATGTTTACTGACAGCCTTTTTTTGTCCAATGTACTATCATCACGTGACATATGAAGATGAAGAACTCCAAAAGACTTTACAATTTAATTATAACAGGGAGCCAATAAGACTGAATTTGAAATTTTTGGAGATAAAATGCTGCTATTTTGAGGTTGAATTTAATTTTGGCTTATAAAGTGAGAGGCAGGAATTAGTCTTCAGGGGAAATTTTTTGTCTTGGGAGGGATTATTTTGCTTTCAGTCATGCAGCTACCTCCCTACTGTTTACAGAACTCTGAATGCAGTGTAGTAATATAATTGTTATTGCTTCAGACTGAGTTAAAAATAATTTAAGTAAATTGAATGTACTAGCACAAGTGAGCTCCAGCAGAATTAGATAATTTTTCTCTCGAAATCTCAATGTAGATTGCCTTATAGATAGAAATAGATTTTTCTTTGATTATTTGTATGTGAGTGTGTTTGCAAAAACTGCTGTTTGCTTAAAAACTGTTTCCTCTTTTTTTTTCTGACCACAGAGCTAGACTATATTTTCCAACCTGCCTTACAATTAATTGTTTCCATGTGATTGGTTCTTGTAAAAAAAAAAAAAGTAAGTGGATATGATGTGTGTCCCTTCCAGGCTAAGGCTTTTAAGAAGTGGAGTGGATGTATCTTCCTCACATTCTTTCCCTTTCCTTTGATAGGTGCAGTTGCTAGTAAGTGTTTAGAGGTGCCAGGTCATTTTCCTATATGGGGCAATTCAGGGACTAAGGTGAAAGAAGCCCCATACAGGAAAATGACCTGTAGACTTGGAATATTATCTTTGACCATTAAATGAAAAAAAAAATCAAATAACTTGTACTTTGTTGAAATTTTTGACCTTGTTTGTTATAGCTGTTCATCCTAACTCATACAATGTTCCCAGTACACTTCTTCATAGCAAATGGGCACTGGATCTTTATCACATTAACAGATAGGCTTATCTTTCCACTTAATATGTGAAGACAATGAAAAAGAACTGGATCAGATTTGGTGCAGGAAGCCATGGATTGAACTGTTGATATCTCACACATGGCACTTTGAAGACATTCTATTGTCTTCTGACTGAGAAGTTGTTGTTTAGTCCAATTCATGTTGCTGTATAGGTAATTAGGCTTTTCTTCTCTGTTGCATTTAAGATCCTCTCTTTGCCTGCAATATGTCTTGTTGTATGGATTTTTTTTTCTACTGGATATTTGTTAAACTTCCTAGGTCTAAGGAATTGTATGCTTCATCAATTGTGGAAAATTCTCAGACTTTCTATTTTTCACTTTTATCACTCATTCCTTCCCCTCCTTATTTTTCTTTTAAAGCTTCAATTAAACATGTGATTGGAGCTTCTCACTATATCTGCAATGTCTCTTAACTTCTCTTTGGTATCCCTGAGCTGAATTTTGAGTAGTTTCTTTCCTAGGTAAATAAATCATTTTTCAGCTATGCACAAATCACTGTTTATTTCATTCAATGAGATTTTCTAAAATTAACAAAGAATGAAAACAAAAACACTTTATTTGTTTAGAACTATTTTAGATTTACAGAAAAATTGAGAAGATAGTATAGACTTCCCATATACCCTGCGCCCAGTTTCCCCTAATATACACTCGTAGGGTATATTGATTGCAATTAATAAACTGATATTAATACACTAATGTCAACTAAAGTCCATATTTTATACAGGTTCTTTAGTTTGTACTTAATGTCCTTTTCCTGTGCCAGGACCTCATGCAGGATACCACATTACATTTGGTTGTCATGTTGCCTTAGGCTTCTCTTGATGTGACAGGTCTTCAGATTTTCCTTGTTAGATGGTGATCATGACAGCTTTGAGGAGTACTGGTCATGCGTTTTTTAAAATTGGGATTTATCTGATAGTTTTATCATCTTTAGACTGTGGTTATAAGTTTTCGCGAGGAAGAATACAGAAATAAAGTGCCATTTTCATCATATTATATCAAGGGTACATACTATCAACATAAGCTTATCATTGCTTACCTTGTGATGTTCATCTAGACAATGTGGGTGAGGTAATGTTTGTCAGGTTTCTCCACTGTAAAGTCACTCTCTCCTGATTTCCTACACCGTATCTTTGGAAGAAAGTCACTATATGCAGCCCACACTTAGGAGTGGGGAGTTATGTCGCACCTCCTTGGCGATAAACTATGTAATACATTATATAAAATTTTTCTTCATGAGAGAGTTGTCTCCTTTCCCCTATTTCTTTATTCAATTATTCATATCACTATAGATGCATGGATATTTATTCCATACTTAGGCTTATAATCTAATACTACCTTTTATTTTTTTCTCAAATCGTTTCAGTTTTGGCCACTGGGAGCTCTTTTGGGGCCATTTGTTACAGCAACCCATGTCACTCTATCTAATATAATGATTTGTGATAAAATATAAAAATTTAGCCAGCCATGGTGGCTCATGCCTATAATCCCAGCACTTTGGGAGGCTGAGGCGTGTGGATCACTTGAGGCCAGGAGTTCAAGACCAGCCTGGCCAGCGTGGTGAAACCCTGTCTCTACTGAAAATAGAAAATTAGCTGGGCATGGTGGTGCACGCCTGTAATCCCAGCTACTCAGGAGGCTGAGGCACAGGAATCACTTGAACCTGGGAGGTGGAGGTTGCAGTGAGCCAGGATTGCACCACTGCACTCCAGCCTGGGTGATAGAGCAAGACTCCCTCTCCAAAGAGAAAAAAAATTTGTCTTGCATTCTCTTTCTTTCTCTCTCTCTCTCTCTCTCTGTATATATATATATATATATATATATACACACACACACACACACACACACATATGTTATTCAGTACGTTTGAGAACTTTATTAAAATAAAAAGCAGAGTGGTGTTGCTTGTCATGGTACACCATTCATGTTCAAATTAATAGCAAGCTTGATGATCTAATATTGAGCATCAAAAGACTAATTTCATTCAACCTATTTTTGAGAGACTACATGAATGTGTCACAAGGCACTAGAAAATTTATGTCGATTCCTGAGCCTGTATGGTCCATTGGTTTGGGAATCTGAAAACCAAGAATCAGAAGATGATTGTGTTAATTTACACCATCTGATCTAAGATAATTGCTTTTATTTTATTAACTACAAACCTCTAAATTAATACCCCCCCACACATAAATACATGTATATACACACAAAAAAACTATGAATAAAACTCATATATGTGTATCCACACACACACAGTGAACTTGGGACAGGAAAGGAGATTTACACTTTCCAACTTTTAGTTTTTCCTACTGTCTAAATTTTTTCTGGGATTTTCATACTTTAAAAATAAAATATCAATTCATTCTATGAGTCCTGATATCAAAACCAGAGAGACATTACAGGAAAAGAAAATTATGGACCAATATCTCTTATGAATATAAATGTAAAATCTTCAGGAAAAAAATCAGCAAACAAACCCAGCAGTTTATAAAAATAATTATGCACTGTGACCAAATTATGTTTACAGCAGGAATGCAAGGTTGGCTTAATGTCTGAAAATTATTTAATGTGATACATTATGTGACTCAAATAATAGAAAAAAAACACATAATCATGCCAAAAGATTCAGTAAAAGCATTTGACAAAATTCACCACTCCTTTATGAAAAAAAAGTTGACAACTTAGGAATAGAAGGGAACTTCCTTAACCTGACAAATGGCCTTTAGAAAAAACCCACAGCTAACATTATATTTAGTGGTGAAGGATTTCTCATTAAAACATATTTTTCCAGAAAGACTGCTTTCCCCTTAAGATTAGTAACAAGATAAGGATATTCACTCTTGCTAATTCTATTCAACACTGTCAGTGGTTCTAGCCAGGGAAATTAGAGGCAAGGAAAGGAAAGAATAGGCATCCAGATCGGAAAAGGGGAAGCAGAACTATCTTTATTTGCAGATGACATGATCCTGTATTTAGAAAATATAGAGTTCTAATTAGGGAAAATGAGTCAAGCTAGCAGGGGCAGGGGAAGGCAAAAAGAAAAGGTAGATAAGCTATAAGTCTGCCTTTCTTCATGATCCAGGGCAGACAGCCCTCCTGTGCAAATAACTCACAATCTTTCTGTGCCTAGCTATCACCAGACACCTCAGCTGATAGAAACATGCAAGTTAGCTTACTGCAACCTTGGCATTATCAGTACTGTGCAAAGCCCTATTTAGCACACAGCACAAGGTCCATCCTATAAAATTCCCAACAAACTTTTGTCTCCTTGCAGTTATCTCCCTTCTTGCTGACCTGCCTATTGCTTCCTTGCAACATATTTTAACACTTTCTCTAATAAATCTGCTTTTATTTACCTACAACCACTTTGGTAAATTCTTTATACCACCCTCATGACACCAGCCCCAGATAGTCACCACTTGCAACAGAAAATCCTAAGAAGAAAATCAGAAAATAATCTTCAGCAAAATGTCAAGCAAAATGTCAAGATACAAGATCAATAAGTGTAAAAGATTGTATTTCTATACACCAGCAATAAACAATGCAAAAATAAAATCAAGGAAACTATTACATTTATAATAGTCCTAAAAGAATAAATAACCTCAAAAAAGAAGAACATAGTTGGAAGTCTCATACTTCCTTATTTCGCATCTTACTACAAAGCTATAGTAATCAAGAGAGTATGATACTGGCATAAGGATGGACATATAGAGCAGTGGAATTGAATTAAGAATCCAGAAATAACTGTAAGATTTATGATTAATTGATTTTTGATAGGTTTTCAAGACATTTCATTGAGGGAAAGAATAGTCTTTTCAACAGATAATGCTGGGACAACTGGATGTCACATGCAAAAGCATGAAGTTGGACCCCTGCTTCACACAATATTACAAAAGCTAACTCAACGGGGATCAAATACTAAATGTAAGAAATGAAACAGAGACCAAAATGTAAAAATTAAAAGTGTAAAACTCTTAGAAGAAAACATAGGCATAAATCAACATGAGCTTGTATTGAGTAGTGGTTTCTCAGATCTGAAACCAAAAGTACAAACCACAAAAGAAAAACAACAGACGAATGGGACTTCAGCAAAGTTAAAAATTTTTGTTCTTTGAAGGATACCACAAAGAACATAAAAGACAATCCATCGAATGGGAGAACATGTTTATAAATCATATATCTGATGAAAGACCTGTGTCTAGGATATATAAAGTCTCTTACACCTTCAATAATCAAATTAAAAATAAACTAATTTTAAAATGGCCAAAGATTTACATAGATATTTCTTCAAAGAAGATATACAAATGGCAAATCAGTGCATGAAAACAAGCTCAATGTCATTAACCACCAGGAAAATGAAAATACTAAACACAATGGGATACCCCTTCATGGACCCTAAGATGGCCATAAACGAAAAGGCAGATAATAACAAATGTTGGTGAAGATATGGAGGAATTGGAACCCTCTTACATTGCTGGTGGCAATGTAGAATGGCCATAGCTGCTTTGGAAAACAGTCTGGTGTTTCCTCACAAGGTAATATAGAGTTACCACAGAATTCAGCAATTCTATCACTAGGTATATACCCAAGAGAAATGAATACTTTTGCTCACACAAAAACTTATACGTGAATGTTCATAGCAGCATTGTTCATAATAGCCAAAAGGTGAAAATAACCCACATGTCCATCAATGGATGAATGAATGAACAAAATGTGATATATCAACATGATAGAATATTTTTCAATAATTAAAAAGGAAAAATGTACTGTTACATGCTACAACATGGGCGAACCTCAAAAACATCTGTTAAGTGAAATAAACCAGTCACAAAAGACCACATAGTGCAGAATTCCATTCCAGTGAAGTGTCTAGAATGGGCAAATTATTAGAGACAGCAACTAGATTAATGGTTGCCTAGGGATACAAGAGTTGAAATGAGCTTCTTCTTGGGATGATGAAAATGTTCCAAAATTCATTGTAACACTGACTGTACAACTTTTTGAATATACTTAAAGTCATTGACTTGCATACTTAAAATTAGTGAATTATGTGAAATATGAATTATGTCTTAAAGTTGTTATAAAAAATAAAATTGCATGTCACCGTTAGGATCCCAGTGTTCTCATCTCTATCTGTTAAAAAAGGAGCTGAGTCGTACACTTGATTGTTCCATTTTCACCATTCTGTAACTCCATGGTTTTGTGGTTACCAACAGACTTCAGTATTGTCACACATATGGTGTTTTTAATTGCTAATGATACTTAATAGTTCTAAGAAAATTCTCAAATTATTTTTGGAAGTTTCTAGGGCATAAATAACAAACCAATAATCATTCCCTTTATAAGCCAACAGAGTGAAGGCCGCTGCTTTCCTAGACCATTTGAAGAGTTACCACTTGTATATTAATTGAGCCCTAAGAGGACTAGGTTTCTATACTGACTTAGTAAGGAAGACACTATATATAATCAAAAAATTTTCATCAGCTTACATTGTTAAAAACCGCCTCTTATTTCTGCTGCCCGAGCACTTACTATATGGATCAAGCACTAGAGAAAGAAATTGAATCAAAAATTAGTATCTTTTGAAATACAGGCAGAAAAAATCTTGGCAGATTACCTATATAAATCGAAGGTATATAGAACAATGGCAGTGATTAGAGGCTGTGACTTGACCCAGACTTTCAATCCAAATTCTTGAAAAAAATTAGTTAAAAAAAATCTATGGCCATTAAATGACAAAACGAGACAACACAAATCAACATAAAGTTCCTAAATGTAACCAGTTTGCAAGAATTAAAATGATTATTTTCCTCATACAGCTTGGCTGTTCTGGCATATCATAAAGGTAGAATGCAGGATCCTCTAGCTGTTTGGAGCTTAAAAATGGCTCATACTACAAACAGAGTTGATAGATGAGCTTCCTACAGCACAACTTCAAACAATGTATCTGGCTTGTGGACTTTGAGAGCCAATAGATAGAGGCTGGCTAGTCTGACACAAGGCAGTAAGAGTAGCTTTTTCTCAAGCCAAGGCAACAGGATCATAAACCATTCGAAGTACTGATGCCAGTAGCAAAGGAGGCTCTGCAGAGTGTTATCTTTATGCATAAGTGTCCTGAAAGAGCTGATGGTCACCCAAGGCTATTCAGAAAGGCACTACAAACAGGCAGTGACGCTAATTGCCATGTCCCCTTTGGATGTGAGGAGGGCTCTATGTAGTTATCCAGAACTACAGCCATCATTAAAATAAATACCACTTCTAAAAACAGAGACAGTCAGAAGGGCAAAATATAAGCAAATTAGTTCAGCAGGGACTTCTTTGAAGTTAGAGAGCCAGAAAAAAAAAGTATAGGTTAAAACTGAATAAGAAGAGAAGAGACAAGAGAATAAAATGTAGCGTTTTACAGGTAGATGGAGCCTGATTATCTTACCATGTTTCGTGTTTGTCAAGATAAGCTATACTGTAATAGTAAACTCAGAAATATCTGTGGCTTAACAAAACAAAAGTTTATTTCTTAATTACAGATGTTTAATTTGGGCTGGCGGACACTTTCAACCACCTTGATGATTCAAGGTTCCAAGCTCTTTTTTTTTTTTTAATTTAATTTGATTTAATTTTAAGTTCCAGGATACAAGTGCAAGATGTGCAGGTTTGTTTCACAGGCAAACATGTGCCATGATGATTTGCTGCACCTACCTATCAAGCCATCACCTAGGTTTTAAGCCCCACATGCATTAGCTATTTATCCTGATGCTCTCCTTCTCCTCGCTCCCCTACCCGCACAGGCCCCAGTGTGTGTTGTTCCCCTTCCTGTGTCCATGTGTTCTCATTCCAAGCTCTTTCCATATGATGATAATGCCACAGCTTCCAAAGTTGCTGTGGTGAGAGAATGGAGAGATGGATGATCCTCACTGGCTTCTCTCAGGGGTGACACATGATTTGTGTTCACATTTCCTAGGCCAGAACTCAGGCACATGGCTCCGATCCAACATCAAAGATTCTAGGGGTCGTAGTTTTCCTGTGAAACATAGAGACAAAAAATTGGGAAGATGGTCAGGTCACTATTATGTACCATCTTCCCAATTTTTGCCATATTCAGTTACTCCTTGAATTTGCTTGATATTTTACTTTAAATCAATTCACCTAAAAATATCAATACCAATTTTAAGCTGGTTTGATGTAACAATATTTTAAAATATGCATTAAAATAAATGCATTTAATACAATTACTAAGTATATGTTATGGACAATCTAAAATCACCTGCTATATCACCAATAGTAAGTGTATACACATTCGAAAAAACTAATCTAACTTTCTAATTTTAAGATGAGAAAATCAAGGTCCAGAAGACTGACATGAATCCCCCAAAGTCATAGAGGAAGCTGTATAGCAAATCCAGAACTAGACTCTAAGTTTTCTTTCCACTATTCCATGTTTTCAGTTCTCCAAGTTTGTGGGGAAAGGATGTGGGCACTAGAAAAACAAACTGAATCACTGCAATTAGAGGAATTAAAAAGAACACAGACACAATGTACAAATATCTTAGAGGAAAAATAAACCAGTAAGAAGAGTTGTGAAGGCTGCAAGACAGATGGGGTCTCTTGGGAAACATGACTCCCACACAAATCAGCAGATTTGGGTGCATGGTTGTCTAAATGCTGATTTTCTGAATTAGACTCACTGGTGAATAACTCTAGAGCCCCCGAGAACCACCATGAGAATGCAGAGGAGCAAATGTGGCTGGAGGAGGCTCTGGGACAGCAGCTGGGCTCTCTGCATGCAGAGGCACCGGAAGTATTGTCTGTCCCACGGCTCACTGCCCTTTTGTGCACGGGCGACCAACCCTCGGGAACACACTTCTGATCAACACAGGGGAGAGCACCAGTTCACTTTGGAGCGAAACAAAATACCAAAAGGATTTGGGTAGGAAACTGCTGGAGGATTTCTGAGAGTGCTTTAACATTCTAAAAACCAGGTTTCCAAACAAAGGCTTACTCCCGAAGAATCACAATGGATGCCGCAGATTTAATTTTACTAATTAGGATAATAGAATTTGGCACCTTAGATTTTAGAGGTCATCCACTCCAGCAGTTGTCAATTTTCTTTTGAAACCCATGAAAACCATTTTTTCAAAATAAATCTTCTGAACAAACTTACTACATAGAACTGATAGAAAGCAGAACCACACTGGTTGATGGGGAGTGAGAAGGGGTCCTGTAGCTTTGCCAGCTTGGGTCCTCTTTCCACCCTTCTTCTCTCCCTCTGAGCACAGCATAATTTGATGCCTCTTCATCCAGACCAATGCTTCTATGTTAGAATGCAGAAACTAGGCCTGGAGGGATGTGAAAATTTCTGAGGCTACTCGTTAGATAATGGCAGAGTTAGAACTAGAATCATAGTCTTTTGACTCATATTAAGTCTTCCTGTGGGATTATTATGGCAAGAAACCATGATATTGTGATTCATATTCTCTGTAATGTAGAAAAGTTCTTAGCAATAATATCTAGACATCATATACTATTTGAAATACATCATAAAGTTGTTTTCCTCTCCTGTCCTAGACACTGAAAACACACAACACAGATTAAGTTCTTTTTTAGAAAAGAACAGATATATTGAGGTATATTTAGAAAAACAGATATATCGAGGTATAACCAACATAAAATAAACTGCAATAAAATAAAACTGACTTAAAACATTAAAATTTATATATGACAAATTTTGAAATAAACACACACCTGTGAAACTATTTTCAAGATAATGAACGTATTTGTTATACCTCCAAGTTTTCTTATGCCCTTTGTAATCTCTTCTCAACTTTCCCTGTATCCTCCCCATTCCAAGGCAATAACTGTTCTGATTTGCATCACTATAAATTAGGTTGCATATTATAAAATTTTATGTAAACAGGATAACATAGAATGTGATGTTTTTATTCTCTGGCTGATTTCTTTTAGCATAATACTTTTGAGACTCATTTGTGGTGTTGTACATGTGAAGAGTTCAATTTTATTGCTGAGTGCTATCTTATTACATGGCTATAATACACTTTGTTTATCCATTCATCTGTTGGTGGATATTTGAGTTACTTTCACTTTTTGGCTATTACAAATAAAGCTATTCTGAATATTTCTGGACAAGCTTCTGTATGGAAATTTCTCCTAGGTACATACCTAGAGGTGAAATGATTGCGTGATGTGGTAAGTGTATGATTGAGTGTTTAAGAAAGTGCCAAATTGTTTTCCAGCGTTATGGTTCCACTTACAGTCCCGTTTGTGATGCTTGAGAGTTCTAATTGCCCCACATCCTTACCAACACTTTGTAGTTGTTTTCTTTTTTTTTTTTTAATTTTGGCTATTCCAATAGGTATGTAGAGGTACTCGTTGTGGTTTTGTTGTTTCAATTTAATTTCATTTCCTAAGGACTGATGATGTTGAGTACTGATCTTTTCATGTGCTTATTTGCCATCTTTATACCTTTATGGTGAAGTGTCTGTTCAAAATTTTTGCCAAATATTTAAATTGGGTTGTTTGTTGTCATATTGGGTTTTGCAACCTAATTTATACTGATGGAAATCAGAACAGTAGTTGCCTTGGAATGGGGAGGATACGGGGAAGGTTGAGAGGGGATTACAAAGGGCATAAGAAAACTTGGAGGTATAACAAATATGTTCATTATCTTGAAAATAGTTTCATGGGTGTGTGTTTATTTTATATCTTTATACTTTCTGAATACAAGACCTTTATCAGAAATGTGATTTGCAAATATTTTATTCCAGTCTGTGACTCTTCTTTACATCTTCTTAACAGTGTGACCCAAAGAACAGACACTTAATTTTGATCAAGTCCAAGATATCAATTTTTTTCTTTTGTGGACTATGCTTCTGTTGTAGTAACTAGTAAATTTTTACCCAATCCAATCTCACAGAGATTTTCTTTTACTTTTTTAAATAAAAGTTTTAGAGTTTTAGGTTTTACATTTAGTTCTCTGATCCACTTTCAGTTAATATTTGTATATTGTAGAAGGTATGGATTACAGTTATTTTTGTATATGAAGATCTATTTGTTGAAGACATTCTTCTCTCTCCAGTAAGTTAGCTTTACACTTTTGTCAAAAATCGGTTGTTCATGCATGTATTGATGTATTTTGTATTCTCTAACCTGTTCCATTTGATTTCATTTGATGTATTCGTTTATTTCTCTACCAACATCACACAACCTGTATTACTGTAGCTTTAGGAATAATCTTGAAAGATAATATTAAGTCCTTGAATTTGTTCCACTTTTTAAAAGTTATTTTGGCCCTTTAGGTCCATTTCATTTCCATACAAATTTTAGACTCCCCTTTTTGATTTCTCCAAAAATGCCTGCTGAGATTTTGATTGAGATTGCATGGAAATGATAGATCAATTTGGAGAGAGTAGACATCTTAACAAAAATGAATCTTCTGGTCCAAGAACACGCTATTGCTCTTCATTTGTTTATGTCTTCTTTAATTTCTTTCAGAAATATTTTGTAATTTTTAGTGTACTGCTCATATACATCTTCTGTCACATTCTTATTCTTGATGCTATTGTAAATTGTATTTCCTATTTCAATTTTCAATTATCCATTACAATCACTTAATAATATAATACATTTCTATAGAAATTTATCGGATTTTCCTTTATCAGACATGTGATTTACAAATATTTTATTCCAGGCTGGAGCCAAGATGGCTGAATAGGAACAGCTCCGGTCTACAGCTCCCAGCGTGAGCGATGCAGAAGACGGGTGATTTCTGCATTTCCATCTGAGGTACTGGGTTCATCTCACTAGGGAGTGCCAGACAGTGGGCGCAGGACAGTGGGTGCAGCGCACTGTGCGCAAGCCGAAGGAGGGCGAGGCATTGCCTCACTCGGGAAGCACAAGGGGTCAGGGAGTTCCCTTTCCTAGTCAAAGAAACGGGGGACAGACGGCACCTGGAAAATTGGGTCACTCCCACCCCAATACTGTGCTTTTCCGACGGGCTTAAAAAACGGCGTACCAGGAGATTATATCCTGCACCTGGATCGGAGGGTCCTATGACCATGGAGTCTCGCTGATTGGTAGCACAGCAGTCTGAGATCAAACTGCAAGGCGGCAGCGAGGCTGGGGGAGGGGAGCCCGCCATTGCCCAGGCTGGCTTAGGTAAACAAAGCAGTGGGGGAAGCTCCAACTGGGTGGAGCCCACCACAGCTCAAGGAGGCCTGCCTGCCTCTGTAGGCTCCACCTCTGGGGGCAGGGCATAGACAAACAAAAAGACAGCAGTAACCTCTGCAGACTTAAATGTCCCTGTCTGACAGCTTTGAGAGAGCAGTGGTTCTCCCAGCACGCAGCTGGAGATCTGAGAACAGGCAGACTGCCTCCTCAAGTGGGTCCCTGACTCCTGACCCCTGAGCAGCCTAACTGGGAGGCACCCCCCAGTAGGGGCAGACTGACACCTCACATGGCCGGGTACTCCTCTGAGACAAAACTTCCAGAGGAACAATCAGACAGCAGCATTTGCAGTTCACGAAAATCTGCTGTTTTGCAGCCACCGCTGCTGGTACCCAGGCAAACAGGGTCTGGAGTGGACCTCTAGCAAACTCCAACAGACCTGCAGCTGAGGGTCCTGTCTGTTAGAAGGAAAACTAACAAACAGAAAGGACATCCGCACCAAAAACCCATCTGTACATCACCATCATCAAAGACCAAAAGTAGATAAAACCACAAAGATGGGGAAAAAACAGAGCAGAAAAACTGGAAACTCTAAAAATCAGAGCGCCTCTCCTCCTCCAAAGGAACGCAGCTCCTCACCAGCAACGGAACAAAGCTGGATGGAGAATGACTTTGACGAGTTGAGAGAAGAAGGCTTCAGACGATCAAACTACTCCGAGCTACAGGAGGAAATTCAAACCAAAGGCAAAGAAGTTGAAAAGTTTGAAAAAAATTTAGACGAATGTATAACTAGAATAACCAATACAGAGAAGTGCTTAAAGGAGCTGATGGAGCTGAAAGCCAAGGCTTGAGAACTACGTGAAGAATACAGAAGCCTCAGGAGCCAATGCGATCAACTGGAAGCAAGGGTATCAGTGATGGAAGATGAAATGAATGAAATGAAGTGAGAAGGGAAGTTTAGAGAAAAAAGAATAAAAAGAAACGAACAAAGTCTCCAAGAAATATGGGACTATGTGAAAAGACCAAATCTACGTCTGATTAGTGTACCTGAAAGTGACGGGGAGAATGGAACCAAGTTGGAAAACACTCTGCAGGATATTATCCAGGAGAACTTCCCCAATCTAGCAAGGCAGGCCAACATTCAGATTCAGGAAATATAGAGAACGCCACAAAGATGCTCCTCGAGAAGAGCAACTCCAAGACACATAATTGTCAGATTCACCAAAGTTGAAATGAAGGAAAAAATGTTAAGGGCAGCCATAGAGAAAGGTCAGGTTACCCACAAAGGGAAGCGCATCAGACTAACAGCGGATCTCTCGGCAGAAACTCTACAAGCCAGAAGAGAGTGGGCGCCAATATTCAACATTCTTAAAGAAAAGAATTTTCAACCCAGAATTTCATATCCAGCCAAACTAAGCTTCATAAGCGAAGGAGAAATAAAATACTTTACAGACAAGCAAATGCTGAGAGATTTTGTCACCACCAGGCCTGCCCTAAAAGAGCTCCTGAAGGAAGCACTAAATATGGAAAGGAACAACCGGTACCAGCCACTGCAAAATCATGCCAAATTGTAAAGACCATCAAGGCTAGGGAGAAACTGCATCAACTAACAAGCAAAATAACCAGCTAACATCATCATGACAGGATCAAATTCACACATAACAATATTAACTTTAAATGTAAATGGACTAAATGCTCCAATTAAAAGACACAGACTGGCAAATTGGATAAAGAGTCAAGACCCATCAGTGTGCTGTATTCAGGAAACCCATCTCACGTGCAGAGACAAATATAGGCTCAAAATAAAAGGATGGAGGAAGATCTACCAAGCAAATGGAAAACAAAAAAGGCAGGGGTTGCAATCCTAGTCTCTGATAAAACAGACTTTAAACCAACAAAGATCAAAAGAGACAAAGAAGGCCATTACATAATGGTAAAGGGATTAGTTCAACAAGAAGAGCTAACTGTCCTAAATATATATGCACCCAATACAGGAGCACCCAGATTCATAAAGCAAGTCCTGAGTGACCTACAAAGAGACTTAGACTCCCACACAATAATAATGGGAGACTTTAACATCCCACTGTCAACATTAGACAGATCAACGAGACAGAAAGTTAACAAGAATACCCAGGAATTGAACTCAGCTCTGCACCAAGCAGACCTAATAGACATCTACAGAACTCTCCACCCCAAATCAACAGAATATACATTTTTTCCAGCACCGCACCACACCTATTCCAAAATTGACCACACAGTTGGAAGTAAAGCTCTCCTCAGCAAATGTAAAAGATCAGAAATTATAACAAACTGTCTCTCAGACCACAGTGCAATCAAACTAGAACTCAGGATTAAGAAACTCACTCAAAACCGCTCAACTACATGGAAACTGAACAACTTACTCCTGAATGACTACTGGGTACATAACAAAATGAAGGCAGAAATAAAGATATTCTTTGAAACCAATGAGAACAAAGACACAACATACCAGAATCTCTGGGACAGATTCAAAGCAGTGTGTAGTGGGAAATGTATAGCACTAAGTGCCCCACAAGAGAAAGCAGGAAAGATTCAAAATTGACACCCTAACATCACAATTAAAAGAACTAGAGAAGCAAGAGCAAACAAATTCAAAAACTAGCAGAAGGCAAGAAATAACTAAGATCAGAGCAGAACTGAAGGAAATAGAGACACAAAAAACCCTTCAAAAAATTAATGAATCCAGGAGCTGGTTTTTTGAAAGGATCAACAAAATTGATAGACTGCTAGCAAGACTAATAAAGAAGAAAAGAGAGAAGAATCAAATAGACGCAATAAAAAATGATAAAAGGGATATTACCACCGATCCCACAGAAATACAAACTACCATCAGAGAATACTACAAACACCTCTATGCAAATAAACTAGAAAATCTAGAAGAAATGGATAAATTCCTCGACACATACACCCTCCCAAGACTAAACCAGGAAGAAGTTGAATCTCTGAATAGACCAATAACAGGCTCTGAAATTGTGGCAATAATCAATAGCTTACCAACAAAAAAGAGTCCAGGACCAGATGGATTCACAGCCGAATTCTACCAGAGGTACAAGGAGGAACTGGTACTATTCCTTCTGAAACTATTCCAATCAATAGAAAAAGAGGGAATCCTCCCTAACTCATTTTATGAGGCTAGCATCATCCTGATACGAAAGCTGGACAGAGACACAACCAAAAAAGAGAATTTTAGACCAATATCCTTGATGAACATTGATGCAAAAATCCTCAATAAAATACTGGCAAACTGAATCCAGCAGCACATCAAAAAGCTTATCCACCGTGATCAAGTGGGCTTCATCCCTGGGATGCAAGGCTGGTTCAATATACGCAAATCAATAAATGTAATCCAGCATATAAACAGAGCCAAAGACAAAAACCACATGATTATCTCAATAGATGCAGAAAAAGCCTTTGACAAATTTCAACAACCCTTCATGCTAAAAACTCTCAATAAATTAGGTATTGATGGGATGTATTTCAAAATAATAAGAGCTATCTATGACAAACCCACAGCCAATATCATACTGAATGGGCAAAAACTGGAAGCATTCCCTTTGAAAACTGGCACAAGACAGGGATGCCCTCTCTCACCACTCCTATTCAACATAGTGTTGGAAGTTCTGGCCAGGGCAATTAGGCAGGAGAAGGAAATAAAGGACATTCAATTAGGAAAAGAGGAAGTAAAATTGTCCCTGTTTGCAGGTGATATGTTTGTGTATCTAGAAAACCCCATTGTCTCAGCCCCAAATCTCCTTAAGCTGATAAGCAACTTCAGCAAAGTCTCAGGATACAAAATCAATGTACAAAAATCACAAGCATTCTTATACACCAACAACAGACAAACAGAGAGCCAAATCATGAGTGAACTCCCATTCACAATTGCTTCAAAGGGAATAAAATACCTAGGAATCCAACTTACAAGGGATGTGAGGGACCTCTTCAAGGAGAACTACAAACCACTGCTCAATGAAATAAAAGAGGATACAAAGAAATGGAAGAACATTCCATTGCTCATGGGTAGGAAGAATCAATCTCATGAAAATGGCCATACTGCCCAAGGTAATTTATAGATTCAATGCCATCCCCATAAAGCTACCAATGACTTTCTTCATAGAATTGGAAAAAACTACTTTAAAGTTCATATGGAACCGAAAAAGAGCCCGCATCGCCAAGTCAATCCTAAGCCAAAAGAACAAAGCTGGAGGCATCACGCTACCTGACTTCAAACTATACTACAAGGCTACAGTAACCAAAACAGCATGGTACTGGTACCAAAACAGAGATATAGATAAATGGAACAGAACAGAGCCCTCAGAAATAACACCGCATATCTACAACTATCTGATCTTTGACAAACCTGAGAAAAACAAGCAATGGGGAAAGGATTCCCTATTTAATAAATGGTGCTGGGAAAACTGGCTAGCCATATGTAGAAAGCTGAAACTGGATCCCTTCCTTACATCTTATACAAAAATTAATTCAAGATGGATTAAGGACTTAAACATAAGACCTAAAACCATAAAAACCCTAGAAGAAAACCTAGGCAATACCATTCAGGACATAGGCATGGGCAAGGACTTTATGTCTAAAACACCAAAAGCAATGGCAACAAAAGACAAAATTGACAAATGGGATCTAATTAAACTAAAGAGCTTCTGCACAGCAAAAGAAACTACCATCAGAGTGAACAGGCAACCTACCATCAGAGTGAACAGGCACCCTACAAAATGGGGGAAAATTTTCGCAACCTACTCATCTGACAAAGGGCTAATATCCAGAATCTACAATGAACTCAAACAAATTTACAAGAAAAAAAAAACAACTCCATCAAAAACTGGGCAAAGGACATGAACAGACACTTCTCAAAAGAAGACATTTATGCAGCCAAAAAACACATCAAAAAATGCTCACCATCACTGGCTATCAGAGAAATGCAAATCAAAACCACAATGAGATACCATCTCACACCAGTTAGAATGGCAGTCATTAAAAAGTCAGGAAACAACAGGTGCTGGAGAGGATGTGGAGAAATAGGAACACTTTTACACTGTTGGTGGGACTGTAAACTAGTTCAACCCTTGTGGAAGTCAGTGTGGCAATTCCTCAGGGATCTAGAAGTAGAAATACCATTTGACCCAGCCATCCCATTACTGGGTATATACCCAAAGGACTATAAATCGTGCTGCTATAAAGACACATGCACACGTATGTTTATTGCAGCACTATTCACAATAGCAAAGACTTAGAACCAATCCAAATATCCATCAATGATAGACTGGATTAAGAAAATGTGGCACATATACACCATGGAATACTATGCAGCCATAAAAAATGAAGAGTTCATGTCCTTTGTAGGGACATGGATGAAATTGGAAATCATCATTCTCAGTAAACTATCGCAAGAACAAAAAACCAAACACCGCATATTCTCACTCATAGGTGGGAATTGAACAATGAGCACACATGGACACAGGAAGGGGAACATCACACTCTGGGGACTGTTGTGGGGTGGGGAGAGGGGGGAGGGATAGCTTTAGGAGATATACCTAATGCTAAATGACGAATTAATGGGTGCAGCACACCAGCGTGTCACATGTATACATATGTAACTAACCTGCACATTGTGCACATGTACCCTAAAACTTAAAGTATAATAATAAAATTAAAAAGATAAAAATAAAAAAAGAAACAAATATTTTATTCCAGTCTGTGACTCTTCTTTACATCTTAACAGTGTGTTCCGAGGAGCAGACATTGTTAATTTTGATCTTGTATGCTGCAATTTTTCTAAAATTACCTGTTAGTGTTAGTTGTATTTCTGTAGATTTTGTGGGATTTTCTTTATAGGTAATCATGTTGTGCATTAATGAAAACAGTGTTCTTTCTTTCCTTCCAATCTGGATGTCTGTTTTCCCCTTGCTTTATTGTACTGACTAGAAACTCCAGTATAATATTGAATAGCAATGGTAAGAATGGACATTTTTGCTTTGTTCCTTATCTTAGGGGAAAAGCATTCAATTTCATACTATTAAGTATGTTAGCTATATACTTTTCATAGTTGCCCTTTCAGGTTGAGAATATTTCCTCTATTCCTAGTGATATGGTTTGGAACTGTATCTCCACCCAAATCTCATGTTGAATTGTAATCCGTAATGTTGGAGGTGGGGCCTGATGGGAGGTAACTGGATCATGGGGGTGGTCCTTGAATGACTTAGTACCATCCCTTTGGTGCTATTCTCGTGACAGTGAGTGAATTATTGTGACATCTGGTTGTTTAAAAGTGTGCAGCAACTTCTCACTTTCTCTCTCTTGTTCCTGCTCTGGCCATGTAAAATGTGCCTACTTTTCCTTGACCTTCTGCCATGATTGAAAGTTTCCTGAGGCCTCTCCAGAAGCTGAGCAAATGCCAGCATCATGCTTCCTGTACAGCCTGTGGATCTGTGAGCCAATTAAACCTCTTTTCTTTATAAATTACCCAGGCTCAGGTATTTCTATATAAAAATGCAAGAACAAATGAATACACCTAGTTTTCTGAAAGTTTTAATTAAGTATGTGTTTTGGAGTTTATTAAGTGCTTTTATAGATGTATTGGAGCAGTCTTTTAAAAAATTCTGTTTATAGGGTTAATCACATTGATTGATTTTCAGACGTTAAACCAAGCTTGCATTCCTGGGATGTATTATTTGAAATATATTGCTGGACTTGATTTTATACAATCTTCTTAATTTCGTGCCAATGAGAATTATCGAGAGTAGTTTTCTTTATGCGTTTACCTCATTTTGGTATCAGGGCAATGCTGGTCTTATAGAATAAATTGGGAAGTATTTCATCTTCAGTTTTCTGGAAGATTTTATATAGAATTAGTTTTTTTTTATTAAGTATTTGGTAGAATTCCCCAATGATCTTGGCTTAGCGTTTTCTTTATGGAAAGGCTTTTAGCTACAAATATAAGTGCTTTAATAAATGTAGGACTATTCAGCTTATCTATTTCTCTTGAGTGAGCTTTAGCATATGTATTTCAAAGAACATATCTAGTTCATTTAAGTAGTCAAATTTATTGGCTTAAAATTATTCTAATATTTCCTCATTTCCCTTTTAATATCTGTATAATCTGTAGTGATATACCCTCTCTCAATCCTACTATCAGTAATTTTTGTCTTCTGTCTTTTTATCCTCAATTTGGCTAGAGGTTCATCAGTTTTTATTGACCTTCTCACAGATAATTATGATACTCAAATGCCCTCTTGATTCCCCCGTTTCTTACTGTAACTCTAGTTCCCACATCTGGAGTCTCCATACAACAAAAAAGGCTGGTCTTTCTTCAAGTATAAAATTCAAACTCAGGGTCACAAGTAAGACTTTCCCTAATATTCTGCAACTGCTTATGTGCCAGTCATAATAAAATACTTGTAGTTTTCTTGGTACACCAAAAATGTAATGTCTTTGTGTTTCTGCATATGTTGTTTCCATTAAGGAAAATACCCTCTCCCTTTTTCCTCTTTCCCTAGCTCTTGATCATTCTTTAATATTCAGTTTAAGGATTACTTTTGGGTAGCATGGCTTCTTTGGCTACCTCCTACCTTGCCACTCAGTGTTTTCATAGCACCCTTGCATATGGCTCCATAGAACTTACTATGTTTATATTATTGATATTCTGTTTACTCATATGTGTCAATCTAAGATAACAACAGAGAGAATTCCTATCGATAGAAATGAATTCAATTGGGAATAAACAGGGGATTAAAACTCATGACAAATCATAGGCATGTCTGGAGAGGCTGGGGTAAGTAAAAACTCTTATAGGCAAAAAGAAGAAGTACACATAAGCTGCTTTGAAACAAACGTCATTGGCCACAGGGACCTGTTGCAGGAGCTGATGTTAACTCATTGGTGAAAACAGCCATTGCTAGGCAACTGTTCTTGTGAGGGTGGCTGATCTGAAAAGTTGCACTCTTGAGGAACTTTTTGCAATGAGCCAGATGAGCAGAGTGTGTAGGAACTTCTTGCGCAGAAACAACTGCTTCACTCATCTTATTTATTTATTTATTTATTTATTTATTTATTTATTTATTTTTGAGACTGGGTCTTGCTCTGTTGCCCAGGCCGGAGTGCAATCGGCAATTATAATTCTTGGGCTCAAGCAATCCTCCTGCCTCAGCCTCCCAACTAGCATGAACTACAGACATGCGTCACAACACCAGGCTAATTTTTAAATTTTTTTTGTAGAGATGGATTCTCCTTATGTTGCCCAGTCTGGTGTCTCACTTATCTTTGTATCCTCGCTGCTCAGGTCTATGTCATAGAACTAGAGATCAATAATGAGCCAATATTAGGCAGTACTGTTTAGTCTGTTGATTCTTAAAGTGTGATCCCTGGATCAGCAGCATCAGCATCACCTGGTTGAACTTGTTAGAGCTGTAAATTATGTCCCATCCAGCTTGACTGAATCAGAAACTCTGGAGGGGAGACACAGCCATCTGTAGTTTAAAAAACTCTCCAGGAGACCCTGATGCCTGATAGAGTTTGAGAGTAATTGGTTGAGTAGTGAGAAAATGACTGTAGAATCAGTGAGACCTGGCTTAAATACTGTCTCTGTCACCTTTAAACTCTTTGACCTGAAATAACTTACTTAACATTTTTAAAGCCTCAGGTTTTTATATATAAAAAGGGGATAGTAGGAGCTGTTTTATGACTACTTAAGGTTTAAATTAAATAATATAGCTAAAGCGTCTAGTATAATAATTGTCCCATGATATGTGCTCAATAAATGATAACCATAAACAATAATAATAATAATAATAATAATGATACCCATATATAATAATTTCCACCTGATGGAAGTGGAAGACTGCTTTTGGCAGTCTCTCTGGATATTGTTTTGATTATACATAGAATAAAAAAAGTTACAGGGAAGTATAAAAAAATCCTTAGAATCAAAATATTTTAAGAAATGGCAAACAGAATCAACAAGGAAAAGGAAAGAAAGAAGAAAAAAGATCAAGAGAGATAAATTTATTATGAGAGGATAAAATTCCAATGAAATTATTTGAAAATGTGGTACCTATATTTTGCAATACAATTCACAAGTTTTTTGCTTGGTTGAAAATAGAGACTTGGACATATTCAACGTTTGAGTGGTATTTAATTTGCAAATTATTATCTTTTTTATTTATAAGAGTATTTTTGGTCACCAACCACAGAGTAGGCTTGGTGGTAGATACAGAAATACAGAGATAAAGGACAGAGTATTCCTCACCTAAACTAAGCTAAGCTCAAGAGTCTAGTGGGACTTACCAGACACTACCAGGGTGATATCTAAAACAGGTTAGGTGATTTTTTTTTTTTTTGAGACACAGTTCAAGCGATTCTCCTGCCTCAGCCTCCCAAGTAGTTGGGACTACAGGTGTGTGCCACCATGCTAACCTAATTTTTTTGTGTTTTTAGTAGAGATGGGATTTCACCATGCTAGCCAGGATGGTCTCGATCTCCTGACCTCTTGATAAGTGATTATTTCTTTAGGATTTTAAATAATTTATAATGGGAGGGATACAAAGAGGGAAAGCTAGATGAGCAGCTAAGATGGCCATCAGTGTTTAGTGTGTCTGTGAAAAAAGAGAAAGAGATTGTCTTCAGCATCAGCATTCCTTAACTGGGCATTTCTCCTGGAATTTGTAGCCCTGATTTTGTTGAAGGTTTCACCAAGCCAGATCCATTGAAAAACTGTGTTTATTACTTTGGTTTTTAAGGGTAGAATTTCAAATCTGGTTTGATGCTCCAAATGTGTTGGTGATCTATACATTCAAGGCAGTGTGCTAGGTGCTGGGGGTACCAAAGATGAACAAAATGTAATCTTTGTCCTGAAAGAGTTCAGTGTCTACTGAGATAGATGCATATACTCTTAACGGCGGTGTATTTTATAGCTCTTTGTAGTCAAAAAACACTTTCACGTAAATGATCTTAATTGGTCTTCACAATAGCCTAATGAAGTAAGTAGAGTCAGTATTGTTAGCCCATTCTACAGATAGACAATTAGATTAAAAACAATGCCTATTGTTTGTCTGGAGATTTACACTATGTTAACTCCATCCTCTATGTTACTGTCCTTAGGCAATCAATCAACAAGGTTTGTTGATTCTATCACCTACATGTCCCTGTAATTTCTCTCACTATTTCCACCACCACTGCCTTAGTTGAAATAAGTTCATCCTTCCTTGCCCAGGCTATTTCAATAACCTCCTAATTGGTCTCCCTGCCTACAATTTCTACCCACTCCAATCTGCCACAGAATTATCTTTCAAAAACAGCAATGATCATACCACTCAGCTGAAAAATGCTTGCTGGCTCCTCTCTCCACCAACATATGCATGGCATAAAGGCACTTCACAAGGCTCCCCCAATCAAAACTTCAAACCTTACCTCTTGATGTTGATCAACCCTGCCCCCTTGCTAAATACACACAGACTAGATGCTCCAGCTACACTAAACTTATCATATTTTTTCAACCCTCTATATACCTCTGTCTGATAAAGTTCATACCCCTTTCTTTCCTTCCTCCCTCCCTTCCTTCCTTCCTTCCTTCCGTTTTGAAACAGAGTCTCACTCTGACACCCAGGCTGGAGTGCAATGGCGAGAGCTCAGCTCACTGAAACCTCCACCTTTCAGATTCAAGGGATTCTCCTGCCCCAGCCTCCCGAGCAGCTGGGACTACAGGCATGTGTCACCACGCCTGGCTAATTTTTGTATTTTTAGTAGATGTGGGGTTTCATCATGTTGGCCAGGTTGGTATCAAACACCTGACCTCAGGTGATCCACCTACCTCAGCCTCCCAAAGTGTTGGGATTACAGGTGTGAGGCACTGCGCCTGGCAGTACCCTTTCTTTTTAAATTTCACCTTCAGCAAGTTATTGACTTATTTATTCATTTAAGTTTTATTTTGTTTGCAATTGAAACCTTTATGACCAAGGTGGTCTTGTTTGTTTGTTCCATGCTTTGTGATACCAGGTGTTTTTGCATCTTCTGTTACACCATTTAATGCAATGTAGGAGGACTGTTGTGTGACAGACTGCTTTCTCTTCAGGAGCTGTGCTGAAAACCTTCTGGAGAGAAGGGGCTGCATTTTGATTATCTTTACCTTGGAGACCCTAGTGCTAATGGGAATGACCCTTAACAAGGGTTGCCAGATTGGGCAACGGGATTACCTGTTAAATTGGAATTTCAGATAAACAATGAATGATTGTTGAGTATGAGTATCTACCAAACATTGCATGAGACTTGCTCATATTAACATTTTTAAAACCCAAAATTCAAATTAAACTGGCCATCCTGCTTTTTTCTTTGTTAAATCTGAGAACTCTAGTTCCTGCAGACCTAAAATCCAGCTCTTATACCCCCTGGCCATTAAGCACTACCGCATTTGCAGTATCTAGTGACAACCAAGGCTGAAATTCCCACCCTGCCTTCATGGAACTTCCAGATGAGCAGAGAAGGTACAAAAACTATTTCTAGAATTGATATTTAACACTCAAAGCCTACATGTTTTTGATAAACATTGACGTGGTAAACTACAGGCCCAAGGACATGTCATGTACTCATCACATAGGAGAAAATAAATCCAAAACGTTTATTCAGTTGCCTAATGATAAGAATATATTGAAGGCAGTCTGAAAAGCTTAGTTGAAAATGTCTTGGTTACACTTTTACTCAAACTACTACAATATTGAGATCAGCGTAACCTTGGTCAAATTGCTTAACTTTTCTGTACTTCCTTTTAAAGTGTGCACGGGGGAGAGAATGGGGCGAGAGTAGGAGGGTAACCAAACTCTCTTGCCTAATGAAATGACTGTCAAGCTAAATGTGTAATATTAATATGTATTCAGATGAGGGCAGAGGCAAAAGTCAGGCCAGGAGCATTAATTAACAAGTTTTCAGTTCTTGTTGCAGAATGCACAAACCTGGAATTGGAGCCAGGAGATTGCAAAAATGATTCCAGATCTGCATGGTAACCATTTAGACTGACTTCCACTCCTGCCTGAAATCTAGCAGCAGAGGAAGTTCTTTCCCTGGCCGTCTGCCTTCCCCGCCTCCTCCATCCCCCAGTACCTCAGGCCTCTCACTCCCCACATCTGTTTCCAAGCCAGAGAGCTTAGGGTCACAGCATGGCGCAATAAGCAGCATTAGCAGGCAGCATGAATCAGTGGTAAACCTTTGATTTTAATTCCTTGCCTCTCCTAGAGAGGAAGTGTGGTCTAGTGGTTAACCCTCTGAAAAAGCAGCTAGAAGGCAAAATTCCTGGTCCTCTCCATGCCCTTGTTCTATTCTTATTGGGACACCCTGCCTGTCAAACATACTTTTTTTTTTTTTTTTCCAGCGTCACTCTACTACATTATTCCCTTAACTGGCTTTATCATAAAACACATGTAGGAAACTGGTTAAACAATTCCTTAGCCTTATTCCAGAATCTCCCAGGGAAAGGCCTGGGAATCTCCATTTTTAACAGTTACTACAGATGAGTCTTTACAATCAGCCTCAGCTCATCTGTATGCCCGTTATACGTCACACCAGGCGAAGAAGAAGCAAGCTTTAAAGGAAACCTAGCCAGGGAACTGAGGCGAAAAGAGTGTATCTACAGAACGATTTGCTTTTACAAGCCCATGTGAGAAAGACGAAAGAGTAGGACAAGGAGATCCGGACTCTAGTTCTGGCTCTGTGTTTCCAGAGCTGTGCGAGCATGGACAGGTCAGTGAAACTCCCCTGGTGGCATTCTCATCATCTTAAAAATAAAAGTGATTAGATCATCTCTTTCAGTTCTGTGATTCAATGAATTATTTCTGTGATTTCACAGAAATGCCAAGATGGGCTCAGAAAATCTCTTTTCCTGAAAATGACAGCGGGTGCAGTCACGGAGGTGTGGGCTGACTTGTTTGGGGTTGTGGGAAGACAATGGAGACAAGTGGCAGCCGGGAGGTTTGGGGCCATGGCCGCAAGGAGATTTCTCCCCTCCCTTCTCTCTTAAGGCTCTGCAGCTGGCCTACTTATGCAAAGGCTTTGGTTCCTCTTTCCTTTTTAAAAGCTTTTCTGACTCGTACATTCCCCTGAGGAGCAGAGATTCATCATTTTGCGGAGAACTTGCACACGCTTTCCTGAAAGGAAGAAAGGAGGGAGGGATGGGAGGGGTTGGGTGGATTAGTGAGTAGGCTAGGGTTGGTTGCCAAAGAAATGAGTCTCTCCATGTGTGATAAACATATAACCATCACATTGTTGGCTCTGAATATGCCCAGCAAAACCCTTTGTCCCACTTCCACAATGCCTAGAAGTGTGTTCTCGTTAGTGGACTGGACATCCGCCTACGCATCTGTCTCTGGAGCATTTGGGCATTCTTCCACCCCAGAACAAGTGGGGGTGAGTGAGGAGAAGGAGGAGTGAGTCATGACTGTAGGAAAAGGATGTCTTATGAAGCCAACGCAGAACTAGCTTCCTACAAACATCATGACAGGTCCCACAAAGCCCACATTTGGTTCTAATTATAACATGCCCACATTTGAGCATTTTTACAGTTTTCCCATGGTAACAACAGGGTTTCTGAGGAAGAGGACTTTGACTCAAATGTGCTCTATATGTCTAATAGTGTGAGCTGGTTGGGCTAAAAAAAAAAGCAGTTATTTTTGCTATTTTACAAAGGAGATACTACTGGCTTGTCTATGCCTATTAACACAGCTATAAATGGGGGATAAGCACATGATATAAAGAGGTCAAAATGAGCCAGATAAAATTTAAAAGATATTTTTTAAAGGCCAGGATGAGCAATGTAAACAAAATCAGAAAAAAATAAAAATCTTAAATAAGTGGAATTTGTTTTCCCCCTCAACTTGAGACAAATGGCAAGCTAAAAATAAACAAATAAGCAAGGATTTATTTAAAAAGCAACTTTGGAAGGATGCTTTGAACCATTTAATTCTAGCTCCATAGGCTACACATTCTGATCCTATTAAACCAGGACTGCTCTTTCTGGAGACGATCATAAAGCATAGCACACATCTTTGAAAAATCAAGTTATGTTCAAGCATGATTTTAGTACCATGTGTTATTTTATTTTATTTACAAAATCTTTGAAAATGGCTAATTCTGAGAAAGTTATTCACAATCATTTGAAATTATGTCTTAGTCCTTTGTTATTTTAGACAAATGAACATTTTATTTTTTGGATTAATTCTTTCCTATTTTTTATTATTTAGATACCAGAGATACTAGCCAGAACCTAGGAGACTGGAGTGAAAACCCTTTCTTCCTTTAGCATGAAGGATTCCAGGCTGGAATAACTAGATCTAGGAGACATCATGAGGCAAGAGGGATTTCCCAGGCTACCCTGGAGACAGAGCTGAGGAATAGTGTGTACTCCTGCGTGAAGCCGGCTTGGAGCTGGTTGGAATTTTTTTTTTTTAACTCTCTGCAAAGCTGGCATATGTGGCATTTAGAAAAGGAAGAGAAATTCTGCCTATCCATTTTGCAAGATTATCAAATGAGACTTTACTCTGTAAATCTCAGCAGTTATGAAAGTTGGCATGGTTTTTAAACCCCACCACAGGAAGTGGTGATGATCAGTAAACATGTTGGCCATGTTTTGAAATTTTCCAGAAGTATAAGAGATTCTCTTCCTGTATAAATAATAATGACCTCAGGTTTAGTAACTTCTTAGGAAATGATTAAGGCAAAAAGATACATACCTTCCTCAATTTTAGTTTCTTCAGATAAATCCTTGGAATTTCGTATGATAAATTCAGGAAGTTTATTATGCTTTATTTTCATGACAAATGAAGAAATATTAACATGTGCTTGTTTTTCCCCATTTTAAGCATATTTACTTATTTTTACAACAAAATGTCCTCTTACCAAAATTTGGGCTAGAGCAGTAACGTTTTGAGGTGGGACCCCAATATATTGTGGATATTATAGTTGTTGATCAAAGTAATCAGTTGGCATCTGGTGAAGCAAAATATAATAGCTAATTTTTATATAACGTATATAGCTTACTATGTGCCAGGCACTGTTTCCAGTACTTATAAAAATTGCCAGTATTGTAGATAATCCTCAAAACCACCTTGATTCCCATTTACAGATGGAAAAACAGAGGCACGGATAGGTTATGTAACTTGCCCTAGGTCACCAGATGATAAGAGAAGGAGCTGGGCTACAACTCTGGTAATGTGTTTCATCAGTCCAACCTCTTAATCACCATGTGATATTACCTCTTTGAAAAACTACCAAGAGCCCATTATAGAAAACAGAGCTGAGAGGAATGCATTTAAAAGACTCAAATTCTTGAAACTTAGTCTCAAACACAGACAAGCACTTTTTGAGAAATAGTCAGTAAGAGGAATATGCTTCTAGTGTCAAGAAGAGGAGTTCTTTGGCATGACTGTAGACACCTAAGGTCTTAGATATTGCTTGAATGAGTCATAAGAGGACAAAGGCCATTACTTCATCTTCTTTATCAACTGAAATATCATCCTTATGAAGTATCATAAAAGTGTACTTCCTGTCTATAAGGAACTTGTGGTTTGATAAGATAAAGGTAATTGTTGACATTTGATAAGCCCTTGTTGCAAAACTGCTGTAGATAGGGCATGTAAAAGTGAATAAGCCATCATGCTTGTTTTCAAGGTGGCTGCAGCCTGGATGGGAGATGGACAGTCACCACTGGGTGTGGTAGATGTCATGGCAGGTGGAAGAGAAGGAGTCTGTGAGAGCAGCAGGAGGGGCTCCAGCCTACGCAAGGGATTCCAGGATGTCTTCCCCAAGGACATAGTGCCTGACTGAAGTCCTTCAGAATGGTTTCCCCCCATTTCCACATCGCTCTTCCCTTCTCATCCATATCTGAATTTATAAGTAGTAGCTGTAAATACATGATCTGTTCTTATTTCCTACTCATATGTCTTCCTTCCCACTTACCTCCCAGGTTAGATGCTGGGATCAAGCTCAGCAGAAAAGAGCTAAGAAGCATTGGAGTAGGACAGTTGAATGCCTGGGAATAGATAACTTTTTGCATCTGATGCACCCTATCTGTTTCGAGACCACACTACCTTAGCATTCTATGCAGATGGATCTCCTGGCTACTGACCACTTACCTGAGCTTCTTTTTCTTCTTTCTTTTTTATATTGCACATTGTAATTGTACATATTTTTATGAGGTATATATAATTTAATGTGTATATATATATGTTTTATAATGATCAAATCAGATATTTAGCTTATCCATCACTCATATATTTATCATTTCTTTGCTGTGAGAATCTTCAAAAGTCTCTCTTCTAAGCTATTTTGTAATATACAGTGCCTTACTGTTAACCATCATCACCCACATGTGCAATGAAACACCAGAACTTATTCCTCCTATCTTATTCTAACTTTGTACCCCTGAGCTTTCCGTTAGTGTTGAGCTTTCCTCTAATTTTGCCTTCGTTTGCTTCTCGTTTCCCCATATATTTACATGATCTGATTTCTGCTTCCTTGCTTAGTTCCTGTCTCTCTGCTAACTCTAACCTTTGATTTATGTTTTCTTTTGGAGGGCCTTAAATTATATTTTTGCCCCTTGATTTACACACTACCTCCATGCCTCCTGACATGTGCACTCATATATTCCATTATGTCAATTAGGAATTTGAATCTTGGGAGCAGATAGAACTTAGTGCTAGATGCCCAAGAATAGAATCCAAAGTAAAATAGAAATCTTACTGCTCTCCCTTAACTAGAGAAAACTTCTGGGAGAGAAGTAATCTTGAAAATCTTTGACTGTTAACGGCTGTTATATATTGGAACATAGCCTTTTGATGAAAAAGGACTGCTTTAGACTTAGGTAGGCAATTTTAGTTGAGAGTTATGTGCATTCCCTTTTTATTTTATTTACTTTTTTATTTCTTTTTTATTATTATACTTTAAATTTTGGGATACATTTGCAGAATGTGCAGGTTTGTTACATAGGTATACATGTGCCATGTTGGTTTGCTGCACCCATCAACCCGTCATCTACATTAGGTATTTCTCCTAATGCTATCCCTTTCCTAGCCGCCCACACACTGACAGGCCCCAGTGTGGGATGTTCCCCTCCCTGGGTCCATGTGTTCTTACTGTTCACCTCCCACTTATGAGTAAGAACATGTGGTGTTTGGTTTTCTGTTCCTGTGTCAGTTTGCTGAGGATGATGGTTTCCAGCTTCATCCATGTCCCTGCAAAGGACATGAACTCATCATTTTTTATGGCTGCATAGTATTCCATGGTATATATGTGCCACATTTTCTTTTCTTTTTTTCTCCAAGACAGAGTCTCTCTCTGTCACCCAGGCTGGAGTGCAGTGGCGCAATCACGGCTCACTGCAACCTCTGCCTCCCAGGTTCAAGCGATTCTCCTGCCTCAGCCTCCCAAGTAGCTGGGACTACAGGCACATGCCACCATGCCCAGCTAATTTTTTTTGTATTTTTAGTAGAGACGGGGTTTCACTGTGTTAGCCAGGATGGCCTCAATCTCCTGACCTTGTGATCCGCCCGCCTCGGGCTCCCAAAGTGCTGGGATTACAGGCGTGAGCCACTGTGCCCAGCCCACATTTTCTTTATCCAGTTAATCATTGATAGGCATTTGTGTTGGTTCCAAGTCTTTGCTATTGTGAATAGTGCTGCAGTAAACATACATGTGCATGTGGCTTTATAGTAGAATGATTTATAATCCTTTGGGTATATACGCAGTAATGGGATTGCTGGGTCAAATGGTATTTCTGGTTCTAGATCCTTGAGAAATCACCACACTGTCTTCCACAATGGTTGAACTAAATTACACTCCCACCCACAGTGTAGAAGTGTCCCTATTTCTCCACAGCCTCACCAGCATCTGTTGTTTCCTGACATTTTAGTGATCACCATTCTAACTGGCATGAGATGGTATCTCATTGGGTTTTGATTTGTATTTCTCTAATGACCAGTGATGATGAGTTTCTTTTCATATGTTTGTTGGCTGCATAAATGCCTTCTGTTGAGAAGTGTCTGTTTATATCCTTTGCCCACTTTTTGATGGGGTTGTTTTTTTCTTGTAACTTTAAGTTCCTTGTAGATTCTGGATGTTAGCCCTTTGTCAGATGGATAGATTTGCAAAAATTTTCTCCCATTCTGTAGGTTGCCTGTTCACTCTCATGATAGTTCCTTTGCTGTGCAAAAGCTCTTTAGTTTAATTGGATCCCATTTGTCAATTTTGGCTTTTGTTGCCATTGCTTTTCGTGTTTTAGTCATGAAGTTTTTGCCCATGCCTATGTCCTAAATGGTATTGCCTAGGTTTTCTTCTAGGGTTTTTATGGTTTTAGGTCTTATGTTTAAGTCTTTAATCCATCTTGAGTTAATTTTTGTATAAGCTGTAAGGAAGGGTCCAGTTTCAGTTTTCTGCATATGGCTAGCCAGTTTTTCCAGCACCATTTATTAAATAGGGAATCCTTTCCCCATTGCCTGTTTTTGTCAGGTTTGTCAAAGATCAAATGGTTGCAGATGTGTGGCGTTATTTCTGAGGCCTCTGTTCTGTTCTATACATCTGTTTTGGTACCAGTACCATGCTGTTTTGGCTACTGTAGCCTTGTAGTATAGTTTGAAGTCAGGTAGTGTGTTTCCTCCAGCTTTGTTCTTTTTGCCTGGAATTGTCTTGGCTATAAGGGCTCTTTTTTGGTTCCATATGAAATTTAAAGTAGTTTTTTTCCAATTCTGTGAATGGTATGTTGATGAGAATAGCATTGAATCTATAAATTACTTTGGGCAGTATGACCATTTTCAAGATATTGATTCTTCTTATTCATGAGGATGGAAAGTTTTTCCATTTGTTTGCATCTTCTCTTATTTCCTTGAGTAGCATTTTACAGTTCTCTTTGAAGAGGTCCTTCACATCCCTTTTAAGTTGTATTTCTAGGTATTTTATTCTCTTTGTAGCAATTGTGAATAAGAGTTCACCCATGATTTGGCTCTCTGTTTGTCTATTATTGGCATGCAGGAATGCTTGTGATATTTGCACATTGATTTTGTATTCTGAGACTTTGCTGAAGTTGCTTATCAGCTTAAGGAGTTTTTGGGCTGAGATGATGGGGTTTCCTAAATATACAATCATGTCATCTGCAAACAGAGACAGTTTGACTTCCTCTTTTCCTAATTGAATATGCTTTATTTCTTTCCCTTGCCTGACTGCCCTGGCCAGAGCTTCCAATACTATGTTGAATAGGAGGGGTGAGAGAGGGCATCCTTGTTCTGTGCCAGTTTTCAAAGGAAATGCTTCCAGCTTTTGCCCAGTTAGTATGATATTGGCTGTGGGTTTGTCATAAATAGCTCTTATTATTTTGAGATACGTTCCATGAATACCTAGTTTATTGAGAGTTTTTAACATGAAAGGGTGTTGAATTTTATCGAAGGCCTTTTCTACATCTATTGAGATAATCATGTGGTTTTTGTCATTGGTTCTGTTTATGTGATGGATTACGTTTCTTGTTTTGCGTATGTTGAACAAGCCTTGCACCTAGAGATGAAGCCGATTTGATTGTGGTGGATAAACTTTTTGATGTGCTGCTGGATTCAGTTTGCCAGTATTTTATTGAGGATTTTCACATTGATGTTCATCAGGATATTGGCCTGAAATTTTCTTTTTGTGTGTGTGACTCTGCCAGGTTTTGGTATCAGGATGGTGCTGGCCTCATAAAATGAGTTAGGGAGGAGTCCCTCTTTTTCTATTGTTTGGAATAATTTCAGAAGGAATGGTACCAGCTCCTCTTTGTACCTCTGGTAGAATTCGGCTGTGAATCTGTCTGGTCCTGGGCTTTTTTGGCTGGTAGGCTATTAATTACTGCCCCAATTTCAGAAATTGTTATTGTCTATTCAGGGATTCGTCTTCTTCCCAGTTTAGTTTTGGGTGGGTGTATGTGTCCAGGAATTGATCGATTTCTTCTAGATTTTCTAGTTTATTTGTGTAGAGGTGTTTATAGTATTCTCTGTTGGTAGTTTGTATTTCTGTTGGTTCAGTGGTGATCTCCCCTTGATCATTTTTTATTGTGTCTATCTGATTCTTCTCTCTTTTATTCTTTATTAGTCTGGCTAGTGGTCTATCTATTTTCTTAATCTTTTCAAAAAATCAGCTCCGGGATTCACTGATTTTTTTGAAGGGTTTTTTGTGTCTCTATCTCCTTCAGTTCTGCTCTGATCTTAGTTATTTCTTGTCTTCTGCTAGCTTTTGAATTTGTTTGCTCTTGCTTCTCTAGTTCTTTTAATTGTGATGCTAGGGTGTCGATTTTAGATCTTTACCGCTTTCTCCTATGGGCATTTAGTGCTATAAATTTCCCTCTAAACACTGCTTTAGCTGTGTCCCAGAGATTCTGGTATGTTGTGTCTTTGTTCTCATTGATATCAAAGAACTTATTTATTTCTACCTTAATTTCATTATTTACCCAGAAGTTATTCAGAAGCAGGTTGTTCAGTTTCCGTGTAGTTGTGCAGTTTTGAGTGAGTTTCTTAATCCTGAGTTCTAATTTGATTGCACTGTGGTCTGAGAGACTGTTATGATTTCAGTTCTTTTGCATTTGCTGAGGAGTGTTTTACTTCCAAGTATGTGGTCAATTTTAGTATAAGTGTGATGTGGTGCTGAGAAGAATGTATAGTCTGTTGATTTAGGGTGGAGAGTTTTGTAGATGCCTATTAGGTCTGCTTGGTCCAGAGCTGAGTTCAAATCCTGAATATTCTTGTTAATTTTCTGTATCTTTGATTTGTCTAATATTTACAGTGGAGTGGTAAAGTCTCCCATTATTATTATGTAGGAGTCTATGTCTCTTTGTAGGTCTCTAAGAACTTGCTTTATGAATCTGGGTGCTCCTGTATTGGGTGCATATATATTTAGGATAGTTAACTCTTCTTGTTGCACAGATCCCTTTACCATTATGTAGTGCCTTTCTGTGTCTTTTTTGATCTTTGTTGGTTTAAAGTTTGTTTTATCAGAGTCTAGGATTGCAACCCCTGCTTTTTTTTTTTTCTTTGCTTTCCATTTGCTTGGTAAATAGTCCTCCATCCCTTTATTTTGAGCCTATGTGTGTCTTTGCACATGAGATGGGTCTCCTGAATATAGCACACTGATGGGTCAACTCTTTATCTAATTTGCTTGTCCGTGTCTTTTAATTGGGACATTTAGCCTGTTTACATTTAAGGTTAATATTGTTATGTGTGAATTTGGTCCTGTCATTATGATGCTAGCTGGTTATTTTGCCCATTAGTTGATGCAGTTTCTTCATAGTGTCAATGGTCTTTACAATTTGGTATGTTTTTGCAGTGGCTGGTACTAGTTTTCCCTTTGCTTCCTTCAGGAGCTCTTGTAAGGCAGGCCTGATGGTGGCAAAATCTCTCAACATTTGCTTGTCTGTAAAGGATTTTATTTCTTCTTCGCTTATGAAGCTTAGTTTGGCTGGATATGAAATTCTGGGTTGAAAATTCTTTTCTTTAAGAATGTTGAATATTGGCCTCCACTCTCTCCTGGCTTGTAGCGTTTCTGCAGAGGGATCTGCTGACAGTCTGATGGGCTTCCCTTTGTGAGTAACCCGACCTTTCTCTCTGGCCATGCTGAACATTTTTTCCTTCATTTAAACCATGGTGAATCTGATGATTATGTGTCTTGGGGTTACTCTTCTCAAGGAGTATCTTTGTGCTGTTCTCTGCATTTCCTGAATTTGAATGTTGGCCTGTCTGCTTAGGTTGGGGAAGTTCTCCTGGATAATATCCTGAAGAGTGTTTTCCAACTTGGTTCCATTCTCCCCATTACTTTCAGGTACACCAATCAAACATAGGTTCGGTCTTTTCACATAGTCCCATATTTCTTGGAGGCTTTGTTCATTCCTTTTCATTCTTTTTTCTCTAATCTTGTCTTCATGCTTTATTTCATTAAGTTGATCTTCAATCTCTGATATCCTTTCTTCTGCTTGATCGACTGGGCTATTGATACTTGCGTATGCTTCACAAAGTTCTCGTGCTGTGTTTTTCAGTTCCATCAGGTCATTTATGTTCTTCTCTAAACTTGTTATTCTAGTTAGCAATTCTTCTAACCTTTTTTCAAGGTTCTTAGCTTTCTTGCATTGGATTAGAACATGCTCTTTTAGCTTGGAGGAGTTTGTTATTACCCACCTTCTGAAGCCTACTTCTGTCAATTTCTCAAACTCATTCTCCATCCAGTTTTTTTTCCCTTGCTGGCGAGGAGTTGTCATCCTTTGGAGGAGAAGAGGCATTCTGGTTTTTGAAATTTTCAGTCTCTTTGCATTGTTTTATCCTCATCTTCATGGATTTATCTACCTTTGGTCTTTGATAGTGGTGACCTTCGAATGGGGTTTTTGAGTGGACCTCTTTTTTGTTGACGTTGATGCTATTCCTTTCTGTTTGTTAGTTTTTTTTCTAATAGTCAGGCCACTCTGCTGCAGGTCTGCTGGAGTTTGCTGGAGGTCCACTCCAGACCCTGTTTGCCTGAGTATCACCAGTGGAGACTGCAGAACAGCAAAGATTGCTGCCTGTTTTTTTTCTCTGGAAGCTTCGTCCAAGAGGGGCACCTGCCAGATGCCAGCCGGAGCTCTCCTATATGAGGTGTCTGTCGACCCCTGCTCGGAGTTGTCTCCCAATCAGGAGGCATGGGGGTCAGGGACCCACTTGAAGAGGCAGTGTGTCATTTAGCAGAGCTCGAGTGTGGGCTGGGAGATCTGCTGCTCTCTTCAGAGCCAGCAGGCAGGAATACTTAAGTCTGCTGAAGCTGTGCCCACAGCTCCCCCTTCCCCCAGGTGCTCTGTCCCAGGGAGATGGGAGTTTTATCTATAAGCCCCTGACTGGGGCTGCTGCCTTTCTTTCAGAGATGCCCTGCCCAGAGAGGAGGAATCTAAAGAGGCAGTCTGGCTACAGTGGCTTTGCTGAGCTGTCGTGGGCTCCGCCCAGTTTGAACTTCCTGGTGGCTTTGTTTACACTGTGAGGGGAAAACCGGCTACTCAAGCTTCAGTAATGGTGGACACCTCTTCCTGCACCAAGCTGGAGAGTCCCAGGTCAACTTCAGACTGTTGTGCTTGCAGCAAGAATTTCAAGCCAGTGGATCTTAGCTTGCTGGGCTCTGTGCGGGTTGGATCCGCTGAGCTAGACCACTTGGCTCCCTGGCTTCAGTCCCCTTTCCAGGGGAGTGAACGGTTCTGTCTCGCTGGCATTCCAGGAGCCAGTGGGGTATGAAAAAAAACTCCTGCAGCTAGCTCAGTGTCTGCCCAAATGGCTGCCCAGTTTTGTGCTTGAAACCCAGGGCCCTGGTAGCATAGGCACCTGAGGGAATCTCCTGGTATGCAGGTTGTGAAGACTAGGGGAAAAACATAGTATCTGGGTCAGAGTGCACCATTCCTCATGGCACAGTCCCTCATGGTTTCCCTTGGCTAGGGGAGGGAGTTCCCAGACCCCTTGCACTTCCCTGGTGAGGGGATGCCCCACCCTGCTTTGGCTCACCCTCTGTGGGCTACACCCACTGTCTAATCAGTCCCAGTGAGATGAGCCATGTACTTCAGTTGGAAATGCAGAAATCACCTGCCTCCTGCATTAATCTTGCTGGGATCTGCAGACCAGAGCTGTACCTATTTGGCCATCTTGCCAGCCACCCACATTCCCATACTTTTAAGCAAGCTTTATCTCTCTAGAGCCTTTTCTACTGCCACCATCTTCTCATCAAGTAGATTTTACACTGTGTATGGAGATATTTTACACTATAGGTGGAGAATCAATAAAAACTGGCAAGAGAAGGGCATACTAAGAGAGATGCAATAACAAAAACTTAAAGTTTATGTCCCCGCCAACTTTATTTTTTTATGGAATACATAAACATTTAAGAGGGACATTTTTGAAATGGCACCTGAGGCAATCTGTAAACAAAAGCTAGTACAGCAGTATTTCTCAGACTCTTCTAATGAATCTCCCGCATCAACACGGGACAAGTATGCTTACTTAAGATTCAAATTTCTGGGCTCTACCTCAGACTTACCTAATCAGAGTCAAACCAAGGGAATCTGAACTTTTTTTTTTTTTGACAGGGTTTCACTCTGTTGCCCAGCCTGGAGTGCAGTGGTGTGATCACAGCTCACTGCAGCCTCTGCCTCCTGGGCTCAAGCCATCCTCCCACCTCAGCCTCCTGAGTAGCTGGGACCGTAGGCGTGCACCACCATGCCGGGGTGAGTTTTGTATTTTTTACAGGAACAGAGTTTCACCATGTTGCTGAGGCTGGTCTCGAATTTCTTAACTCAAGTGATCCACCCACCTTGGCTTCCCAAAGTGCTGGGATGACAGGCGCGAGCCACCACGCCTGGCTGGGAAATCTGCATTTTTAACATGCTTTCTACGTGTAGTATGGATCATTTGGGAGCCATTGCTCTAGGACTGTGCTTAAAATATGTGAGAATCATGCAATTGTAGTCAAATGAAATCACACCTGCCTCCAAGTCAATCAGTTGAAACTCTTGTGAGTACTGAATGCATTATAAGGAGAAGAAGGGCATGGTGTGATGCTTAATAAGAATCAAATGGAAAAGGATCTCTTTGTGATAGGGAGTAAGGACATACAGCCTTAGCCTTTTATGGTTTCAGTGGCATCAGAGCACCAGGTAGATTGTCCTTCCACCTCTGCCTATGGAAAAAGAGAGCAAAAGCCACGGAAAATAGACCACCTCGGTTATTACCCAGCAAAGCATCCTCTTCTAAAAGATAAACAAACCCCACCTCAATCTACAGCATTTTGTGCTCAGCCAGAAAGGAATTCAGTGTATATTGATGGCAGTTATCATTTAGTTAAGTACAGACAATGAGAGTTGATGAAATGGTGGTTCTCAACCATTTTCTGTCCTTTGTATATATTTGAACACTAAAATTTTTGGCAGCCTGCTTGAAGGGAATAAAAATCTTGGAAGGACCAAAGCCATGTCTCAGTGTTCTAAAATGACCTCACAGCTACTGCTGTCTTCTTACCAGACTGACTTCAGTACTCTGCTACTCTGTGAGGAGGTCTCATGGCTCGATGCCTTTTCTGAGCTCTCTTATGTACTCCCTACACAAACTACATGCACATGATGCTTCCTTGGAAAGAGTTTGACATCATGCCATGCCTCTTACTGACTGCTACACCTTGCTATGTACTGTGCCACAGGACCTGTTCAGCACAATGACATCTGACAGACATCACCATAATGCTTAGTAATAGCCAAAAAAAATCTCATTTAAAATTCCAAAAGGCCAGCCACTAAGAATGAAGTAGTGATGGACTCTACAAGGTGGATGAACCTTGAAAACATTATGCTGAGTAAAATAAGGCAGGCACAAAAGCCACATAGTATACGATTCCATTTAAATGAAATGTCCAGAATAGACAAATCAATAGAAACAGAGAGTAGATTAGTGGTTGCTAGGGGTTAGAGGAGGAGGGCATGGCAAGCGACTGCTAATGGATATGAGATTTCCTTTTGGAGTGATGAAAATGTTCTAAAATTAGACAGACTTGATGGTTCACAACCTTTGTGGGTATACTGTAAAACATCAAATTATACATTTAAAATGGTGTATTTTATTGTATATAAATTATATCTCAATAAAAGTGTTTTTAATCATAAAAAAATTTTGAGATGCTCCTATGAAAATTTTGGTCCATAAGTATGCTGAGATAGGGAAGTTAAAATTGGGTTAAACATTGATCAAGTGATGAAGTTAATAAAGTGCTGAAGTTCTATTTAAATCTAATGCTTTTTTTTTTTTTTTTTTTTTTTTTTTGAGATGGAGTCTTGCTCTGTCACCCAGGCTAGAGTGCAGTGGCGCAATCTTGGCTCACTGCCAGCTCTGCCTCCCGGGTTCACGCCATTCTCCTGCCTCAGCTTCCTGAGTAGCTGGGACTACAGGCACCTGCCACCATGCCTGGCTAATTTTTTGTATTTTTTTTTTTTTTTTTTTTTAGTAGAGATGGGGTTTCACCGTGTTAGCCAGGATGGTCTCGAGCTCCTGACCTCGTGATCCGCCCACCTCGGCCTCCCAAAATGCTGGGATTACAGGCATGAGCCACCGCACCCGGCCTAAATCTAATGCTTTAAAAAAATCTTATCATATACTGGATCTCCTTGATTATATCTAACATATATAATGGGTGATTAACACTTCTAAAAAAAGCTTTTCACATATAACACAAGATTTGAGAGTGCTTTGATCCTAAGCAAGGTTAGGCATTGCATGAGACAGATTACAATCCATAGTGATGATTAAGGTTAAATTAGAATTAGTGAGAAGGATACTAAATTATCACCAACACTCATTTCTTAAAAATTTGTTTCACAAGATATGACTTATTCTGATTGATGGTTAATTGAGTCATATAATTAAAAAGAGATTTCTTTAAAAAAAGATTAACTGGGAGAAGGAAATATGCTTATCAATATCTCATACACAGTTATGGTTTAAACTAGATTAACTGTAACATATAATCATTAACTTATGGCAGAGTTAGGATTTTGGAAGAGGGCACTGAATTTACGTCAAAGATTGACTTGGTAAAATCAAGTCTTGAGGTTATAACATCTTAATGTACAGTGCTTATGGTCATTAACGGCTTTTGTTAGGTACAATATGACCTATGACAGTATGAAAGAAGCTATGGGCCCTCCCTCTAAAATGCACATGTGCAGATCCCTACATTGCTTTTCCACAACATTTTTAGAAGGTCCACTCTAAAGTTCATCCATGGACTCTTCACCCAATGCTGAGAACTCCATACCAACCTGGAGAATAGTTGAGTCCATACTAATGCTCGTTTTGGTCAATCCAAGCTATTGTCAGTAATCCTGTATTTGCTGAGATGATAAGCTTTTTTTTTTTTTTTAATGGACTCCCACAGTGTCTTGGGCAATTGACACTCACCCTAGCACCAATTGTGTCAGTTCCTAGCACCAATTGTGTGAGTTCCAAGATTGAACTTTAATGATCACATCTTTTTGGGATATGACAATTACTTAGAGGAAGTGGGATTGTGTGGGATTATAAGGTGTTCAATCACCACTTCCTGATGAAACAGGAAGCCTCCCTTAATAGATGGCCTCTGATGTTCTTTCTACTCATGCTTTAATGATCAGCTCTACAAATAAACATTCAAGTAGAAGCTGAGAAATTTTCTAAATATGAGTGTTCTAACTCTTCAGAGCACACCTGGACCCAATTTACTGCATGAATCCAGGGAATTTGGTCAAACGCTAAGCTTTGGTTTGAATGCTCCACAAAGAAGCCTCAATGTTTTCTCTTTGTTGACCATAAGTGATATATTTAGTTATTCAGAAGTGTAGTCAATCTGTCAGGGAAAATATCCTGAAGAAAATGAAGCAGGCAATTATGTTGGGCAGACCTAGGGATTAGTGTGGATAGGCCCTTTTTCAAAACAGATTCCTAACTCAGTCAGAAAGTCTCACGTCCATGTGTTTTTCTGGGGAGAAACTTCCAAGGCAGCAATGTGAAAACCAACAGACTGGATGAAGGGGTGTGTAGCCATCTGGTTTGCTCACAAGCAGAATTGCTCTTTTTATCAGAATTGTTTTCAGATTTTTGTCTAGAGGAGTTGGCCATTTTCAATACCAAGTCAATATTAATCATCTTCTTAAACAATTCTATTCAAAATTCTCCTAATAAAGACACTGGGAGATCTTTCTCTTTTTTTGCCTCAAGAGAGGAAACAGAGACCTGGTGAAATTGAGTGACAAATGTCCAGGATGTGGAAGGGGACATTCATCACTGGGATTTCCCGGTGACTCCAAAGGGTTGGGAACTATGCATCCCAATGATTGGCTGCCTGAGGATGCTCTCACCTCAGACTGAGCTTTTCATTCAGGTGGAAATAGAAGTTGAGCTCTAAAAAGGTGACTCTCGGTGGCTTTAGAACTGACTTATTTTGTTGTTGTGGCCAAAGCCTCTTTGTTCTTCCCATCCCCCAGCTGAAGTAGGTGAAGGAGGCATTTGGACAATGGGTCATACAAATAGCTTTGCCTGTCATAGAGTCAAAGAGAACACAACAGCTTTGCTCCATTTTTTTTTTGCTCTAGTCACTCATAACACTTCCCTCCTAGAATTTTGAATATTTAACATCTATGGAGAACAGATTGCCTGTAGGTTTCTGTTGGGGACAAAAAACAGTGGTGGTGTTGGTGGTAGGAAGCTGAGTTTATTTTTCTTGCCTTTTTTTTTTTTTCTGGGACTCTTCTATATATACTCGTTCTTACTTTGAGCCAAATGGTAGGACAGGTTTCTTTTCATTTCCTGCCTAATTGGAATAAGTTTCCATAGTTGAGTCCTGGCAAGAATGCCCTAGTACGTGGGAAGGGTCACTAGAAAGTGGAAACACTTTCTCATGACCAGGATAGCAAATTTAAGGCAGTAACTATCAGCAACTATTATAGGCACCAGCATTTTTTTCCCTTCCATGTAAAGGACAAAATTCAGAGGAAGAAGACAGGGCTCAGATTATTGTTGGAAAGTTGAATTCTGAGGGAAAACTGAGAGCAAAGAGTACTGAGTGAACTTTTCACTCTTTTTTCTACCATCTTTGCCAGTGTTGGGCTGTGCCTGATAAACCATTGGGGTGGTTACTTTTAAAAGAGCTTGCTTTTAGTTTTCTTGCAGTGTAGAGTGAGGCTTGTTGTTTGAGCAGATACATCAAATTCTGATGCTTCCTTTTAAATGGAGAATAATAATAATATAATCTTAAAATAAATCGTCTACTTAGAATGATGTGACTTTGGGTTCCAAGGATAAGTGGAGGAAAAACAAAGCATATGCTACTTTTACATTTCTGAAATTAATTTGACTCATGGCCTTATGTATACCCATTTTTCCAAATATAAGGTGAATTTTTTTGTCTCCAAAATTATTTCCCAGAAAAAAAGGAAGTCACCTTTTGTACACATCCTTATTTAGTCATCTTTTGGTGCTCTCTTGATACCAAACTTGGAATAAAAAACTACTGTTAGTGGAAGATGAATTGGGGTGAAATGATCTAAGTTAATGTCTGTTGTTGATGCTTTTGAAGATCATCTGTTAGAACTAGTTAAAAAGAGAAAAAAAGAAATGTATCACTGATTTAGTAGTCATTCCTGAAGTTTTTAGCCCTGAAATGCAAGTGTTAGAATTTTTAAAAATAGTCCTTTTAGAGATCAAGTAAAACTGCAATTCAGTAAGTGATACATTATGGAGATTACAAATATAGTCGTATAGGAAATGAAAAAATGACTGCATGTGATGCAAATGGGTGTTGGTGACTTGGGATAACATTTCTAGTGACAGCATTGTGCATGGACTCAGTGTTAAATCTCAAATAACTTGGAAGTGATGATGATGTGCTGGGAAAACTGTTGGATTAGTCACAAAATGGCAGTGGTGAGGAATAACATTGTTTTACAAAATGAAAGTAGAAAAATACAGTATTTTAAAAATCAGATTATTTTATAAATATGATTTTGAATATGTATGCATAACTAGTTAACTAAACATTTCGAGTAGATACAACATATGTGTCCATATCCCTACATGTGTATATCTTTGTGGCCAAATGGGAGGCTTCTTAGGGTTGTCATATATTTAGTCATATGAAGCAGGTAGATCAATCATAGAACTACAGATTCTTAGGAGATCATGTATTCAAGAGGCATCCTGTGGCCAAGAGGATACTTTCCCATTTTACAAATGAAGAACTAAATTATTAACTTAAGTTCACAAGGTTAGTTGGTGGCAGAAGTTAGACTTGCCCTTTCCCTTATGCTCCCTCTCTCAGGGGAGTCTTTCCTTCAGGAAATGATCAAACCCTGGCAAACAGAGAAGAAAGATGAAGAAAAATGGTCTTAAGATCCTACTTTGGGGTAGAAAGTTTTACCTGTGAGAAGCTGCTGTATTTACACCCCCCACCCCCACACACACACACACATGCTCTCTCTCTCTCTCTCATATGAGTGAATCCCTTCATCCAAGCCAGGTGCTACCAATTACTGACCTCCCTCTGTGAGACTCAATTTCACAAACTGGAATTGACTCTAACACAACAGGAAATTTATAAAAGCTCCATGCCCGAGGCAGCTGCCTGCTCCAGTGGAATGTAGGGGTTATTCCCTTAAGAATTGCAGGTATTATTAAATGCACTGGCCCTCCCTGACTCTGTAGGCCAAAGAGTAGTGTTTCCTAAAATCACCTGTGGGACAGTTCTACAACAAATAAAGGATAGTCTCAAAACAATGGCATTGGCCCTTGGGTTATAAAGTCTCTACAAGATGTAACTCACAAAACAGGCAGGTGCCAAAAGCAATGGGGGAGCCCAAAAGGAATATGAGAAAGAATCATCCCAAAAGGAAATGAGCCATTCCCTGGGGCTTTGGGTATGGTTAGATGAATAATTGATATGGAAGTTCCAGAGTCCCACTCACACAGAGTGCTCCTAGTTTAGAGTGAGTAAAAAGGTCAAAGGATTACTTATTGAAAGGTTTTCTCCTACCAATAACATCCTGTTGCTACCAATCAAGGACTTCAGAGTGGGAAATGGTTCAGGGATTCAAGGTAAGGACCTAGTGCTGGATGAATGGGAACAAGTCTGAGAAGCTGGCGAGAAAACACACACACACACATGCGCGCGTGCGTGCACACACAGATGAACAGGCACAAGCTAGGTCATTGAGAGGGCCCCAATGCTGAAAGAAGTTGGGAGAATTAAGTGGTGATGGTTATTGTTGATTTCAGATAGAAGAAAGGACTTCACAGTCAGCCAGGGTTTCAAAAAGCAGGGGGTGGTCAAATGGATATTGTATTTAGCCAAAAATGCTTGTTCTAAAATTAGCTGGACTCTAAAGGCAATTTTACCTTCTCCAGTAGTTCTGTTGGCATGTTCCTGTTATGTAGCCCACTTTTATCTGTCTGGAAAAATTTCTCTCTCTTCTCAAATAAATTATACATCTCATCATGCCAGTTTCTGTAACAATTCTCTTTCCTCAATGTTGGTTACTTCAATGTACTACCTCTCATGACTGACAATCATTCTTGAAGTAAGCATTTCTAAAACCTGTATGTATCTGATAATTTGATAATCTTTTATCAACCAAGAGAGGCATTTTGAGGCAATATAAATTTGGAATGGAACATCTGGAGAAAGCTTCCCAAGTCAGTATTTCCCTCTCCCCTTTTCCATTTTGTTTTCTGTGGCTCTTGACATTGACAAAAACAAATCTCATTCAACCAACCAACTAGATTAAAAAGAAATCTCATCCCTCCCCTCCGGGGGAAAAACACTCGCAAAAAAGTTAAGCTTAAGCTAAAACTATGTAAGTATTCATTGTGGCTGACTGTATTTCTAGTGTCTCTTATTCTAGGTTTATTTCATGTGAGAAGCACTATTTGCCTATGTAGAGTGTACCTGCTGGGAATTCCAGACACCTGCATTCTTACTCTCTTGTTGATTTACCGAATTTCTAGGTAAATTGCCAAGCTTATTCTTCTCCACTTTTTGTATAAAAAAGAGCCTGTGAAGTTGTTATTCTCTTCTATCACTGGGTGAGAAATATGGCATCAGTGATTATAAAATGCTTCTCTAATAGTTTCTTTGGGGAAGGAAAAATGCGATGATAACCAGTGGAAAGTCTTAGTAGCATTGTTAAGAGCATTGAATTTGCAGAGGTACTGGCATTAGCATTCGTGGTAAAGCTTATTTTCACGCATAAGTGTGGAAACCAGGTGATTTCTGTTCTGCTCATTTACTTTCTTTTCATTGGCTAGCTAATTTGAAAGTAAGCTGCTGTGGTCTCTGGTTATCTTTAGGCTTTTTATCTGTATAGGATTGCCAAAAAGTTCAAAGCAGGCATTGTGGAGCATGGCCTAAGACTAGATGGGGAAATAGGCTGAGGGACCCATCCATGGCCCTTGATTTTCAGGGATCAGAACTAATATATGAGGGCTGACTGAATAACAGGTGAGATGTTGACCTGATGTATCCTGGAGTTAATTGTTCCTTATATGCTTCCTGTGCTGGCCTTGAAACTAGCACCAGATGTTCCTCAAAAAGCACTTGTACACACATGTTCATAGCAACTTTATTCATAATAGCTCCAAACTGGAAACAACCCAAATGCTCCTCAACAGCTGACTGGGTAAATACATGGTGGTACATTTATGCGGTAGAATACTACAGCAACAATAAAAAGGAATGAACAACTTTTCTTAAAGCAAATCAGAGGCCTTTGAAAATAGGACTCTGTATTAGTTTTCTATTGTTGTCTAACAAAATACCACAAATAGCAGCTTAAAAAAACACTCATATATTAACTCATGGTTCTGTTGGTCAAAAGCCCAAACATGGCGTGGCTGTGTTCTCCACTCAGGCTTTTAGATGGCTGAAATAAATGTGTTGGGCTTTCTGAAGGACATAGAGAAGAATGTGCTTTCAGGCTCATTCAGGTTGTGGGCAAATTCAGTTCCTTGCAATTATAGGCTCAAGGTACCTGTTTATTTGCTGTCAGCTGGAGGCCTATTCTCAGCTCCTAGAGCTGCCCACATCCATTGCCATGTGTCCCCCTCTGTCTTCCAAGCCAGCAATGGAACATCTCTCTTTCATCAAATCCTTCTCATGCTTCAAGTCTCTTTCTTTAGGAATAGCCCTGTCTTTTTTTTTTTTTCTTTTCTTTTCTTTTCTTTTGAGATGGATTTTCACTCTTTTCGTCCAGGCTGGAGTGCACTGGCTCAATCTCCACTCACTGCAACATCCGCCTCCCCGGTTCAAGCGATTCTCCTGGCTCAGCCTCCTGAGTAGCTGAGATTATAGGTGTCTGCCATCACGCCCGGCTAATTTTTGTATTTTTCAGTAGAGACGGGGTTTCACCATGTTGACCAGGCTGGTCTTGAATCCCTGGCTTCAGATGATCCACCCACCTCGGTCTCGCAAAGTGCTGGGACTACAAGCGTGAGCCACCACTCCCGGCCAGCCCTGTCTTTTTTTATGGGTTCATCTGATCAGGCCAGGCCTATTGAGGAAAATCTCCCTATCTTAAAGTCAACTGATTTGAGACCTTAATTATATATATCTGCAAAATTCCTTTACAGGAGCACCTGGATCTGTGTTTGATTGAATACCTGGGAGAAGATGTGCGTACACCAGGGGCTGGGTATCCTGAGAACCATCTTAGAATTCTGCCTACCACACTCTTAACTTCACTCCTTTCTCTGCTCTGTTAAAACATAGACCATATAAAAAAAAAACTACTATCAAGGAATAGATCTCACCCACTGAGTCTAGTACCATCACTTTATGGAACCAGAAGGTAGCATAGAGGTGGATACAATTGTCAGTAAGATCTCATCTTTGGTGAAGGAGAGAACATTTTATAAGGAGCAATACATACATAATTTGACTAGGGGACAAAAGGGAATCATAATACTTAAAAATATTGATGTTTAGTCCCAGCTAGTCAGGAGGCTGAGGCGGGAGAATGGCGTGAACCTGGGAGGCAGAGCTTGCAGTGAGCCTAGATTGCGCCACTGCACTCTAGCCTGGGCGACAGAGCAAGACTCCGTCTCAAAAAAAAAAAAAAAATATATATATATATATAAAAATATATATATATATATATTTTTTCCAAATGTTCTCCAATAAGCATGCACTACTCTTGGCAATCAGATACAAAATGTTATTTTTAAAGTTCATTTATAACTCTATTACCTCTCATGGAATTATTAACCTTGATTTTATCTAAGCCATTGGTAAAATTACCCTTGAGTCTATCTACGACATTGCTCTAAGAACCTTTTTTCCATAAAGGTGATTCAGAAAATAAAGTTTATAGGCTGCATTTTAAAAACTTAACATAATATATTTTTATTACATAAAATGTATAACTGTATTGCCTTATGCCTATAATTACCTGTTTTATTGACTACAAAAATATCAATGAGAAAATTTTGTACTTCTTTTTACTACTGACGTGTTAATAACTAGATTTTTCTTTCTTTTTCTTTCTTTTTTTTTTTTTTTCGAGACGGAGTCTTGCTGTCACCCAGGCTGGAGTGCAGTGGGGCCATCTTGGCTCACAGCAACCTCCACCTCCCGGGTTCAAGTGATTCTCCTGCCTCAGCCTCCAGAAACAGAAATATAGAGCTGTTTCTTGTCATTCAACCTTCATTTGTAGAACGCTTTAAAGTTTCTAAAATTCATGTCTGTGTAACAATTCAACTTTACCTTTCAGGCTTGGTGTTATGTTACCTGGCCAAAGACACAAAGTGGCTTAGAGGCAGAAATGAGGTTAGAAACAATTCTGCTGCTTTGACATGATCCTCCCTCCCTACCTATTCTTAGGATAGAGGACAAGAGTAAGTAGAGGCAGAGTATATCTATCTTGAGTTGGGAAACCCAGGCAAGAATTTTGGTCCTACCCATTCTTACTGCGGAAACCAAGACTTGATAGAGCTATATATGAGATAAGTCAAAAACTTTCCTCTTTTTCTTATTTGCTCTCGTATTGGAGACCCTCTATCAAAAAGGTGCTAGAATTTACTGCAGTAATTTACATATATATATATATATGACCCTGAGTCTCGCTCTATCACCCAGACTGGAGTACAGTGGCATGATCTCAGCTCACTGCCACCTCTGCCTCCCGGGTTCAAGCGATTCTCCAGCCTCAGCCTCCTGAGTAGCTGAGATTACAGGCATGCGCCACCATGCCCACCTAATTTTTGTATTTTTAGTAGAGACAGGGTTTCACCATGTTGGCCAGGCTGGTCTCGAACTTCTGACCTCAAGTGATCTGCTCCCCTTGGCCTCCCATAGTGCTGGGATTACAGGTGTGAGGCACTGCACCTGGGCTTTTTTTTTTTTTTCCCCAAAAAATGGAGGTGCTGAAAAAGAGCTATTTAGTGATAGTGTTCAATGAATAGGTTTGTTTTCACATACATACAAGCCAATACTGGTAAAGAATCACAAATCACTCTCTCTTGTCTTCAGACGCACCTCGTTCTTTGATTCTGGGTGCAGGGGTTAATGTATGCTGCTGCCATTTTTTTCCCATACTCCATGGTCAACCAAGCTAACCACATCTGCTTTGTCTATTTTGGCCATGATGTCAAGACCCTTAAAATTGCATGTCTTGATTTGGGACTGTGCCTGGTGGTGAAATCCTATACAGCTTTATTTCTTTTGTTTGCAGTTTATGGTCTTTTCTAGGAGAGGCACTGGAGCTGAGTAGGGGGAAGTTACATCAGATCCATGGTTTTCTTGATTAGATTATAGGCTCCAAAATAAACTACCCCTTATGAAATATAGCTAAATGCTGGCAAATAGTAGGTAGTCTTTCTTCTCCAATCTCTTGAAAAATAAGAACTGAAATCTTTAGCAACCTTTATTTCCAGAGAGCACACATGGTACAAATTAAATTAAGCCATCCTTTAATTTATATGAATAATCAAGAAATAGCAACTGACATTGTTCATAGATCAATTTAAATCTGTTAACATATGTAAACTTTGGGCAACAAAAGTATATCTGCTTCATGAACATACTGTCATCCTCTTTCTGATTTCAAACCCTTGCAGGATTTTGCTCCCTATGTTGTAGTCAAACACGATCAAAAGTAGATGGCCTGGAAGGCTTAGGATAATGGGGCAGGTAATGAAGGTTTCCTGAAAATACTCCATTCAACACAGTTAAGTTCAAGGAGGTGGAAATTACTTTAACTTGTAATAGCTCATTAAATTAACTCTCCAATTATAGAGGCCTCTGCAATGTGATTCTTAATTAAAGCTAGTGATTAATTCATGGTACTGATAGCAGAATGATGGCCCTTGTTTTCCTTTTTAATGAAGTTACAGATATATGCAATGGTACTTGTTTATGACCATCTTGGGGAGGATTTCTGGGCAAGATGGTCACTATATTTGGCAACAAATGAAGTGACTTCTGATCTTGATACTCTATAAAATCTCAAAGTAACCTTCCTTTTAGAAGTCTGGTAGTATAACACTGATGGAAAATCGAAAGCAGCCATTCTTATATCCTGTGTGAAAAAAATATATCTGCAGTAAGTCCCACCTGAAAATAAAGATAACAATGATATTTACATCATAGAATTTGTGTGAAGATTAAGTGACATAATTTTAAATGAGTTTAAATGATGAATTGAGATAAATGAGTTCCTATAAGGCAAGTTCTCCATTCATATTAGCTAATAAAAACAATCATAATAATAATATAAATATTTATTAGCTAATGATTAATTATTCTGAAGGAAGCTTAATCCAGACGATGAACTTGAATTTGGTCTTAAAGACTGGGTAGCTGAAAAGTATGTTGGTAGGCTCAGATGGTTCAAGTTCCAGATATTCCTCTTATAAACTCTGTGTCCTTGGACAAGATACTCAAAACTTTCAGAGCCTCAGTTGTTTAAACTCGAACTAACCTTTCTCTGACTTCAAAGCTGGAATGTTTTTACTTGCTATATTAATAATATTTTAACATTTTTTCAAGTATAAACTTTTTAGATAAAATCTTTTATCAGGAATAGATTTGTGGCCGGGTGCAGTGGCTCACGCCTGTAATCCCAGCACTTTGGGAGGCCGAGGTGGGCGGATCACGAGGTCAGGAGATTGAGACCATTCTGGCTAACACGGTGAAACCCCGTCTCTACTAAAAATACAAAAAAAAAAAAAAAAAAATTGTGGGGCATGGTGGCGGGTGCCTGTAGTCCCAGCTACTCGGGAGGCTGAGGGAGGAGAATGGTGTGAACCGGGAGGCGGAGCTTACAGTGAGCCAAGATTGCACCACGGCACTCCAGCCTGGGTGACAGAGCAAGACTCCATCTCAAAAAATAAATCAATGAATAAATAAATAAATAAATAAATAAATAAAAGAATAGATTTGTTTCTTGAGTGATTACCTCTGTCCGTTTCTAGCTGAAAACAGATGGCAGATGCAAAGTGAGAAGATTCCAGGAGAGTTTGTTTACAAAAAGACTGTTTGCAAAGGTGTGTGTGCGGTGGGGGATGGAGCATAATGGAATCACAAGATACCATGCAGCCACCTGAGGCTACGGGCTGTGGATAAAGTGTGAAGTGTCCCTACACCTAGATCTGGAAGGGTCAGAAGAAGGAGCAGTTCCTGGGCCTGAACAAAAAATGGTGTGGAGAAGGTCACTGGGAGAGGCACATTGACCCTAGATGAAAGGACATGTCCAACCCAGGGCCACCTCACAGGGAGGAGACCAGAAGACTACACACCTTATCTCTCTCTCTCTCTCTCTCTCGTCCCACCCTCTGATATCCTGCCAACGCTCTCACTGGCCAAAACCCAATGGGAAGCCAGAGGGCAGGGTAGTCTTGTTTATGTGGTCCTGGTAGGTCAGCCTAGCAAGGCACAGAGTACAATGGAGAATGGATCTGGAAGGGCAAGTAGAAGGCATCCAGCACAACACACATGAAAGATGCACTGACAGTAATTACAGACAGTTGGCTTTTTCTGTAAATAAAGATGTAATTTAGGAACACAGTTTCTCTTCAGATGTGAAGAAAGTGACTTCAAATTTGGCTTTCTTGGACCTCTCTCTGGCCACTGTGCGGCATTGAGCCTGCCTTTGGCAACTGCATCTGTTGCTGCTAGTGGAAGAGCTGTGCTCCTGCAGCGAGTCTCAGCAGGGATCGGGCAGTCGGTCACTTCATAGAAGCAAGGTCCTTCTTACACCTTGCTGAAAAAGGCAGCTTCTTTGCAAGGTCACTAGGGAAACATCTAGCTATTCTCAGCATTTCCAAGGAAAAGGCAGGTATCCATCCATTTGGGGAGGTGCCATGGGAGTTTGATACAAAGGATTTCTTGGTATCTTTCAAAACAAAATAAACAAGAAAACTAAAAGAAAATGGAAGGAGGAATATTAACCTGTGAATATTGAAGGGTCCTGGAAGGGTCTGGGGTAGGAAGAAGAATAAAGAAAAAAAAAGGAACAAAACTCAAAAGTTACTAGTGTTCAGATTGATTATCCAGATTTTAGTACATTTTGGAAGATATTGGCATGCCATATACAGTATTTATAATTTCATATATTTACAAATCTTTCTCTCCCACTAAATAGCTATAAGCCATTTCTGATAATAAATTAATTATATTTTAGTTTCTTATAAATGTACAGTGTTCCAGATTGAATTGTTTCTTCCTGTTTCTTTTTCTTCTTTTGATAGTATGCATTAATGCTGTGCTAAGTTATATTCTGAACTCTTTTTTATTGATACATAATAATTGTACAAATTTGTGGGGTTATATGTGATACTTTGATACATGCATACAATGTGCAATAATCAAATCAAGGTAATTGGGATATCTATCACCTCAAACATTTATTATTTATTTGCATTGGGAGCATTCCAAATCTTCTCTCCTAACTATTTTGAAATACACAATAAATTATTGTTGACTATAGACACCTTCCTGTGCTGTCAAACACCTTATTTCTTGTAACTGTATTTTTGAAACCAATTAACCAACTTCTCTTCATTCCACTGTGCCCCCAACCCTTTCCACACTCTGGTAATCACCATTTTACCCTCTACCTCCATGAGATCAGCTTTTTTTTAGGTCCCACAATGTATGAGAGCATGTGATATTTATCTTTCTGTGCCTGGCTTATTTCACTTAACATAATGTCCTACAGTTCCCTCGACGTTGCTGCAAATGACAGGATTTCATTATTTTATATGCATGAATAATATTTCATTGTATATATATATATGTATATATTTCTACATTTTCTTTATCCATTCATGTGTTGATAGACGCTTAAGTTGATTCCATATATTGGTTATTGTGAATAGTGCTGCAGTAGACATAGGAGTGCGAATACTATACTCTGAACTCTTATGTAGGTACAACCTTCAGCATATTTGCTGTCCCAGAGAATCTTTTATACTGTGTTCAGTTTCTCTCTTTCTAAAAGTTCATTACCATAGTCTTTGTAGTTGTAGTCCACCTACCTGCTTTTAGTTTTAGTTTTTTTTTTTTTTTAACTTTTAGCCATGTTGATACACAAATCTTCTGTATACAGTATTCAGAAAGCAGGTATTATAGAATCTTCTCCTTCATCTGCTAATTCTTCTAGCAGAGGCTAATTGTTGTACCTGGGAGTTCCACTATAAAGAAGAAAGGGCAGTCCTGTTATATTGAATTCACAAACTATGGGTAGGAAGTTGAATGTAAGGCAGTAAGTGACTCATCCTAATTATATATTAAGTTCAAGGCCCAGCGAGGACCACAACCTGGAGTCTCAGCACAATGCTTTTTAAAAATTATTATTTATATTTTTCTTAGCATATTTTTCACCTAAGTGGTGAAATTGATGATAACCAAGTTATAGTTTCCTTGCATGAGTCTTCTGTTCTTACCAAATTCATTTCCCATTCCCCATGCCTTCTCTATGTTTTCTATATTCTCGCCTGGAATTCCCTTCTCTCAAAAGTTTTGCAAATTCTGTGAAATTTAAGTCCTACATGTTTAGTGAAACCTGCCTTCACTTTCTTGGTGAAGGAGATTTTTCTCAATTTTGAATACCTGCAGTGGTTAGCTATATTTCACTTCCTTTCACTTAATCATATATAGTACCGAATTAGGACTTTATGATTTTTTAAAATTTGTGTTAATTTGTTTAAGGGTTTTCTAATGTATATGTATAAGGTGACTATATATATATTATATCTTCTTGTATTTCTTATTATCCCCTGGCATATACTCATACTGAGAGAATATTAGTCATTAACAAAGCATGGCGGAAAGAGGACCAAGGCATCTGCAGTCAACATGGTGGGTGAAACACATGAGTCATCTCCCCCAACTCAACTAAATTGACAGTAAAGAAGTGACAAAGATTTAAACTCATTCAACAGAGAAACGAGATGTGAAGTGTAAAAGAGATTTCATCAAAATTTAAAAGACATTATGACTTAGTAAAGGAGGGAAAGCCAAAAAATTAAGTGCACTTGTAGGACGTGGGATGAAAGGAAACAAGTGGATTCTTGCTGATGAATCTAAGAAAAACTCAGGAATTGGGTCGGCGCGGTGGCTCACGCCTGTAATCCCAGCACTTTGGGAGGTCGAGACGGGCGGATCACGAGGTCAGGAGATCGAGACCATCCTGGTTAACACGGTGAAACCCCTTCTGTACTGAAAATAGAAAAAAATTAGCCGGGTGTGGTGGCAGGCGCCTGTAGTCCCAGCTACTGGGGAGGCTGAGGCGGGAGAATGGCGTGAACCTGGGAGGCGGAGCTTGCAGTGAGCCGAGATGGCGCCACTGCACTCCAGCCTGGGCGACAGAGCGAGACTCCATCTCAAAAAAAAAAAAAAAAAGAAAAGAAAAACTCAGGAATTGGAGGCAAGATACTCTGGAAGTGGGTATGAGTGGAGCTGAAAATTGGGTTCTATAAAGGAAGAATTAGATTTCCTGATTCCTCCTCAAATCAGTTCAGCTGTGACTCCTCCAGCTCCTCTGGCAGAAGGTTGAAATAAAGCATACCTTTTAAAGAGGTTTAACCAGCAGGGTTTGGGATTAAATAACCCAAGACGCATATGAGAATATGTGTGAGAAGCAGTATTGAAAGTTGAGGGATTAATGACGATCTGCGGCCTGAGGAGTGTGAACCTGAGCTTCCTTTCCTTACATGGCGGATAGAACACTTGCAGCCAGGCAGGCAATAGAGGGATTTATCTGGAAAATCTGACTGGCTTAGGAAAAAAAAAACCTACAGGCACTAACAGTTGGCATACCCAGTAAATATTCCTGGTCATACTACAGTAAGGCCAAGCAGTTATCAAACTCTGACCAAAAATATGACTTACCCAAAATGCTTTTTATCAGCTCTTTAGTGCCTTGTTTAAATATAAACAGAGAATGAAGGCTTACCAGATTCTTCTAATATAAAAAAGAGACTAAATCCAACAAATATTTTTTAAAAAGAGAATTTAGCAAGTAGATACTTTCAGGAAAAAAAATTCTCAGAAAAATAAAGAAGAAAATGCATTATGAGACCTTTAAGGAACAAGGAAACTTGTTTGTAAGTTAAAGTATGAGAGCAGAAGTAAAAACATTCAAAATAAGGATTGGAAGATAAAGTTGAAGAAACCTAAAATAAGTGATAAAAAATGAGAAGGAAAAGATAAAATGATTAGAGTATTCATCCACAAGATCTAGCCTCAACCAAAATAAATGTCACAAGAAGAGGACAGAAAATGAAGAAGAAGGGATTATCAAAGAAATAATATGAGAGAACTTTCCACAACTGAAAGATACAAGTCTCTAGGTTGAAAGGGTCTACCAAGTTCCCAGAACAGTAAATTTTTTTTCAACTGTTTTTATTTTTATTTTTTAAATTTATTATTATTTTAAGTTCTGGGATACAAATGCAGAATGTTTAGGTTTGTCACATAGATATATGTGTGCCATAGTGGTTTGCTGCACCTATCAACCAGTCATCTAGGTTTTAAGCCCCATATGTGTTAGGTATTTGTCCTAATGCTCTTCCTCCCCTCGCCCCCCACCCACCGACTGACCCTGATGTGTGACGTTCCCCTCCCTGTGTTCATGTGTTCCCACTGTTCAATTCCCACTTATGAGTGAGAACATGTGGTGTTTGGTTTTCTGTTCCTGTGTTAGTTTGCTAAGGATGATGGCTTCCAGCTTCATCCATGTCCCTGCAAAGGAAATGATCTCATTCCTTTTTATGGCTGCATAGTATTCCGTGGTGTATGTATACCACATTTGCTTTATCCAGTCTGTCATTCATGGGCATTTGGGTTGGTTCCACGTCTTTGCTATTGTAAATAGTGCTGCAATAAACATACATGCATGTGTCTTTATAGTAGAATGATTAGAATGATTTATATTCCTTTGGGTACATAACTAGTAATGAGATTGCTGCATCAAATGGTATTTCTGGTTCTAGATCCTTGAGGAATTGCCACACTGTCATCCACAGTGGTTGAACTAACTTACATCCCCACCAACCATATAAAAGCATTCCTGTTTCTCCACAGCCTTGCCAGTATCTATTGTTTTTTGACTTTTTAATAATTGCCATTCTGACTGGGGTGAGATGGTATCTCATTGTGGTTTTGATTCTCATTTCTCTAATGATCAGTGATGTTGAGCTTTTTTTCATGTCTGTTGGCCTAATAAATGTTTTATTTTTAGAGCTGTTCATATCCTTTGCCCACTTTTTGATGGTGCTTTTTTTTCTTGTAAATTTGTTTAAGTTCCTTGTAAATTCCAGATATTAGACCTTTGTCAGATGGGTAAATTGCAAAAAATTTTCTCCCATTCTGTAGGTTGCCTGTTCACTCTGATGATAGTTTCTTTTGCTGTGCGAAAGCTCTTTAGTTTAATTACATCCCATTTGTCAATTTGACTTTTGTTGCAATTGCTTTTGGCATTTTCTCATAAAGTCTTTGTCCTTGCCTATGTCCTGCATGGTATTGCCTAGGTTTTCTTCTAGGGTTTTTATGGTTTTAGGTCTTATGTTTAAGTCTTTAATCCATCTTGAGTTAATTTTTTTATATGATATAAGGAAGGGGTCCAGTTTCAGTTTTCTGCATATGGCTAGCCAGTTTTCCAAGCACCATTTATTAATAGGGAATTCTTTCCCCCTTGCTTGTTTTTGTCCAGCTTGTTGAAGATCACATGGTTGTAGATGTGTGGTGTTATTTCTGAGGTCTTTGTTCTGTTCCATTGGTCTCTATATCTGTTTTGGTTACTATGCTGTTTTGGTTACTGTGGCCTTGTAGTATAGTTTGAAGTCAGGTAGCATGATGCCTCTAGCTTTGTTCGTTTTGCTTAGGATTGTCTTGGCTATAGGGGCTCTTTTATGGTTCCCTATGAAATTTAAAGTAGTTTTTTCTAATTCTGTGAATAATATCTTGATGAGAATAGCATTGAAGCTATAAATTACTTTGGGCAGCATGGCCATTTTCAAGATACTGATTCTTTTTATTCATGAGGATGGAATGTTTTTCCATTTGTTTGTGTTTTCTCTTATTTCCTTGAGCAGTGGTTTGTAGTTCTCCTTGAAGAGGTCCTTAACATCCCTTGTTAGCTGTATTCCTAGGTGTTTTATTCTCTTTGTAGCAATTGTGAATGAGAGTTCATTCATGATTTGGCTCTCTGCTTGTCTGTTGTTGGTGTACAGGAATGCTTGTGATTTTTGCACATCAATTTTGTATCTTGAGACTGCTGAAGTTGCATATCAGCTTAAGGAGTTTTGGGGCTGAGATGATGGGGTTTTCTAAATATAGAATGTCACCTGCCATCAGAGACGATTTGGCTTCCTCTCCTCCTATTTGAATACCCTTTATTTCTTTCTCTTGCCTGATTGCCCTGGCCAGAACTTCCAATACTATGTTGAATAGGAGTAGTGAGAGAGGACATCCTTGTCTTGCACCAGTTTTCAAAGGGAATGCCTCCAGTTTTTCCCCATTTAGTATGATATTGGCTGTGGGTGTGTCATAAATAGCTCTTATTATTTTGAGATACATACCATCAGTACCTAGTTTATTGAGAGTTTTTAACATGAAGGGATGTTGAATTTTATCAGAGGCCTTTTCTGCATCTATTGAGATGACCATGTGGTTTTTGTCATTGGTTCTGTTATGTGATGGATTACATTTATTGATTTGCTATGTTGAACCAGCCTTGTATCCCAGGGATGATGCTGACTTGATCATGGTGGATAAGCTTTTTGATGTGTTGCTGGATTTGGTTTGCCAGTATTTTATTGAGGATGTTTGCATAGATGTTCATCAGGGATATTGGCCTGAAGATTTCTTTTTTTGTTCTGCCTCTGCCAGGTTTTGGTATCAGGATGATGCTGGCCTCATAAAATGAGTTAGGAAGGAGCCTCCTTTTCAATTGTTTGGAATAATTTCACAAGGAATGGTACCAGCGACTCTTTGTATCTTTGGTAGAATTCAGCAGTGACTCTGTCTGGTCCTGGGCTCTTTTTGGTTGGTAGGCTATTACTGCCTTAATTTCAGAACTTGTTATTGCTCTATTCAGGAATTCAGCTTCTTCCTGGTTTAGTCTTGGGTGGGTGTATGTGTCCGGGAATTTATCCATTTCTTCTAGGTTTTCTAGTTTATTTGCGTAGAGGTGTTTATAGTATTCTCTAATGGTAGTTTGTATTTCTCTGGGGTCAGTAGTGACCACTTTGTCATTTTTTATTGTGTCTAGTTGATTCTTGTCTCTTTTCTTCTTTATTAATCTAACTAGCAGTCTATTTTGTTAATCTATTCAAAAAACCAGCTTCTGGGTTCATAGACTTATTTATTTATTTAATTTTTTTTGATGGAGTCTCACTCTGTCACCAGGCTGGAGTGCAGTGGCACGATCTCAGCTCACTGCAACCTCTGACACCCTGGTTCAAGTGATTTTCCTGCCTCAGCCTCCCAAGTAGCTGGGATTACAGGCACTCACCACCATGCCCAGATAATTTTTGTATTTTTAGTAGAGACAGAGTTTCACCATGTTGGCCAGGATGGTCTCGATCTCCAGACCTCATGATCTGCCTGCCTCTGCCTCCCAAAGCGCTGGGATTACAGGTGTGAGCCAAAGCGCCCAGCCCCAAACTCTTCTTACACATCAGAATCAGGCCAGATTCACTGATTTCATGAGTGGTTTTTCATGTCTCTATCTCCTTCAGTTATGCTCCGATATTAGTTATTTCTTGTCTTCTGCTAGCTTTTGGATTTGTTTGCTCTTTCTTCTATAGCTCTTTTAATTGTGATGTTAGGGTGTCGGTTTGAAATCTTTCTAGCTTTCTGATATGGGCATTTAGTGCTATAAATTTCCCTCTGAACACTGCTTTAGCTGTGTCCCAGAGATTCTGGTACATTGTCTCTCTGTTCTCACTGGTTTCAAATAACTTCTTGATTTCTGACTTAATTTCATTATTTACCCAGTAGTCATTCAGGAGCAGGCTGTTCAATTTCCATGTAGTTGTGTGGTTTTGAGTGAGTTTCTAATTTGATGCACTGTTCTGATTGCACTGAGTTCTAATTTGATTGCACTGTTGTCCGAGAGACTGTTTGTTATGATTTCTGTTCTTTTGCATTGGCTGAGGAATGTTTTACTTTCAATTATGTGGTCAATTTTAGAATAAGTGCCATGTAGCTACTCAGAAGAATGTATATTCTGTTGAAGGTATATTTTATTGTGGAGAGTTCTGTAGATGTCCATTAGATCCACTTGATCCAGAGCTGAGTTTAAGTCCTGAATATCCTTGTTAATTTTCTGTCTCGTTGATCTGTCTAATATTGACAGTGGGGTGGTAAAGTCTCCCATTATTATTGTGTGTGATTCTAAATCATTTTGTAGGTCTCTAATAACTTGTTTTTTGAATCTTGGTGCTCCTGTATTGAGTGCACATATATTTAGGATAGTTAGCTCTTCTTGTTTAATTGATCCCTTTACCATTATGTAATGCCCTTCTTTGTCTTTTTTTATCTTTGTTGGTTTAAAGTCTCTTTTTTCAGAGGCTAGGATTGCAACCACTGCCTTTTTTTTCTTTTTGCTTTCCATTTGCTTGGTAAGTTTTTTTTCCCATCCCTTTATTTTGAGCTTAAATGTGTCTTTGCATGTGAGCTGGGTCTCCTGAATACAGCACACTGATGGGTCTTGACTGTTTACCCAATTTACCAGTCTGTGTCTTTTAATTGGGGCATTTAGCCCATTTACATTTAAGGTTAATATTGTTATGTATGAATCTGATCTTGTCATCATGATGCCATCTGGTTATTTTGCACGCTAGTTGATGCATTTTCTTCGTAGTGTCATTGGTCTTTATATTTTGGTGTGTTTTTGCAGTGGCTGATAGCAGCTTTTTCTTTCCATATTTAGTGCTTCTTTCAGGAGCTCTTGCAAGGCAGGTCTGGTGGTGACATAATCCCTCTGCATTTGCTTGTCTGGAAAGGATTTTATTTCTTCTACACTTATGAAGCTTAGTTTGGCTGGATATAAAATTCTGGGTTGAAAATTCTTTTCTTATGACCAGTTAGTGGGTGCAGTGCACCAGCATGGCACATGTATACATATGTAACTAACCTGCACAATGTGCACATGTACCCTAAAACTTGAAGTATAATTTAAAAAAAAAAAAGAAAAAGAAAATTCTTTTCTTTAAGAATGTTAAATATTAGCCTCCACTCTCTTCTGGTTTGTAGTGTTTCGCTGAGAGGTCCACTGTCAGTCTGATGGGCTTCCCTTGGTAGGTGATCTGGCCCTTCTCTGTGGCTGCCCTTACCATTTATTCCTTCATTTCGACTTTGGAGAATGTGACAATTATGTGTCTTGGAGTTGATCTTCTCATGGAGTATCTTAGTGGTGTTCTCTGTGTTTCCTGAATTTGAATGTTGGCCTGTCTTGCTAGGTTGGAGATGTTCTCCTGGATAATATCCTGAAGTGTGTTTTCCAATTTGGTTCCATTCTCCCTGTCTCTTTCAGGTACTCCATTCAATCATAGGTTTGGTCTTTTTACATAGTCCCACATTTCTCAAAGGTTTTAGAACTGTAAATTTTTTTAAAAACCCATATCATTGTAACATTTCTGAACTTTAGTGTCAAAGAGGAAATCTAGACTTTCCAGTGAAAAGGGAACAAAAGTCACAGAAAGGATTGAAGGTTAGATTATTTTAAGACTTCTCAATAGCAACATTGTAAACCAGAAATCAATGGTGCAATCCTTTCAAATTTCTGCATAAAACCTTTTTCCAGATTAGATATCTCTACCCAACCAAACTATCAATCAAGTATGTAGAGAAGAACATTTTAGACCTGAATGTATCATTTACCTACCATGCAACCTCTCTGAGAAACTTACTGGAATAAAGGCTGCATTAAAAATAGGTAATACAACTAATAAAAAGAACACATGAGATTCAGAAAAAAAAAATGGGATTCAACACAGAAGAAAAGTAAAGGGCATTTTCAGAATGATGGTGATGGAAAGTCTCAGGATGGCAGTTTTGTAGTAGGCCTCAAGAGGAAATGGTTCAGATTGGAGCTAGAGGGAAGAGGGCTTCAAAAGGGGTTGATTCAAGGGAGAAGGAGGAAAGAATTTACGGACTATGTGATGGGTAATAACAACTTGATTGAATTGAAATGGGTAATAACAACTTGATTGAATTGAAGGATGCAAAGCGTTGATCCTGGGTGTGTCTGTGAGGGTGTTGCCAAAGGAGATTAACATTTGAGTCAGTGGGCTGGGGAAGGCAGACTCAACCTTAATCTGGTGGGCACAATCTAATTAGCTGCCAGCGAATATAAACAGCAGAAAAAAATGAAAAGGCAAGACGGGCATAGCATCGCAGCCCACACCTTTCTCCCATGCTGGATGTTTCCTGCCCTCGAACATGGGACTCCAAGTTCTTCAGTTTTGAGACTCAGACGCTCTCCTTGCTCCTCAAGCTTGCAGACAGCCTATTGTGGGACCTTGTCATCATGTAAATTAATACTTAACATATTTTATGTAATATACATATATATATATATATATATATATTCTGTCCCTCTAGGGAACCCTGACTAATACAGACTACATGGTGTATTTGATTAATTGAAAAAGTTTCATAACTAACAGAATGTTGGGCATGGATTAGTGATAGGTACACAGAAAATCAAAGTAATGACAATCATTAGCTCAAGAAAAAATAGAAGTTTTATATGAAAGAAAATGCAATCAAAGTACATTATGTGTCTTATCTATGAATTATATTCATACAGTTAGAATAACATAAATACCAACAAGTGATTTAATAAAAAACTCAATATTGGGAAAATGGGAAATATACGTATGTACTTGGTGAGGAGTTTATGTAAGAGTATTAAATTCCATGTTGTCCCATAAGAAGGCAATAGATCAAATACAGAGGAGAAAAACTAAACTAAGAAATAACAGTATAAGAGGGCCAAGCATGGTGGCTCAAACACTTGTAATCCCAGCACTTTGGGAGGCCAAAGTGGGTGGATCATTTGAGGTCACGAGTTTGAAACCAGCCTGACCAACATAGTGAAACCCTGTCTCTGCTAAAAATACAAAAACTAGCTGGGTGTGGTGGTGCATGCCTATAATCCCAGGGAGGCTGAGGCAAGAGAATCACTTGAACCTGGAGACGGAGTTTGCAGTGAGCCAAGGGAGTGCCACTGCACTCTGTCCTGGGTGACAGAGCGAGACTCCATCTCAAAATAAATAAATAAATAAATGAATAAATAAATAAATAAATCAAAAGAAAGAGAGAAAGAAATAACAGTAGAAGAGAATTATCTAGAAATATGAGGTAAGAAACAGAAGAAATAGTTAAAAGGGTAGAAAGTTGTTGCCTCTGGGCAGAAATGAGACAGGAGACTGCTATTCTTTATTATAAGATTTTTGGTACCATTTGACCTTTTATATGACCTGATACATGCACATATGTTTTTTAGAAAATGGAATTTGAATATTCAATCAAAGTTTTAAAAAGAAAAAAAATGAAGAAAATTTTAAAAGGAAAAAAATGAAAAAAATGAAGAAGGACACACACACACACACACACACACACGTCTATAAGGAGTGGGAAAGAGACCAGAGGGCAGTTTTAGTGGATGGCTGAAGGAAAGTATGAATCTCCTCGCCTTCCACTGCATCGTCACGAGTTCAAGTTCATTGGTGCGTACCAGTTCATCGAAGTTTAAGAATACTGGGTCCATATCTGATGTAAACTGCAGCATAAGGAAAAGTGAGCGTAGGGAGGCCTGAATGGAAAGGGAGAGGTTCTTACTGAAAGGCTTATTTATTTTCATACTCAGGCTTTCGCACTAGGTAGGGTTGCGGTTAAATGGCATCTCCAGGGAACATGATAACAATGCTGGTTACTGCTACGAATCAGATTTCATGTGATGGGTGTGTGGCAAAAATGTAAAAGATAACAATGATAATAGTCTAACTGTTATAAACTACAGAGTAAAAATCACCCTCCTGCTCATTATTCTAGACTTGCCGAGTTCTCCAAATGGCCCCTGAATGCAATTAGGAGCTATAACAGTTTTTCATCTTCTAGATATTGCTTTACTGCATCTGAAGCTATGAAAATTCTATATTATTTCTGCTCAAGCTGAAAAACTCCATCAGAGTTTGTCATGAGGGGCCTAGTCCTGAGATGGGATTGCAATATGAATGGCACACCTTTGGTAGAATCTTGTTCATTTTTTGTATTTAAACTTACCAGATTTTCAGAATTGGAATTCTTCTGTTAAGTAATTCTGGGATATGATCAGCTAGTATATATGTGTATGTATGTATATATATTTATGTATACATACACAAAGAGAGAGAAAGAAGGAGAGAGAAAGTCGAATTGACTATTAATTTTTGTTTCTTTTGTATGATATTGGTAATTTATCATTTAAAGAATATAAACAAGTCCTTTAAGGAAAATCATACAGTATGTTACACAGGCTTATTGGTACAGGATTCTTTTTTTTTTTTTTGAGATGGAGTCTTGCTCTGTCACCCAGGCTGGAGTGCAATGGCGTGATCTCGACTCACTGCAACCTCTGCCTCCCGGGTTCAAGCGAGTCTCCTGCCTCAGCCTCCCAAGTAGCTGGGACTACAGGTGCCTGCCACCACGCCCAGCTAATTTTTGTATTTTTAGTAGAGACGGGGTTTCACCATGTTAGCCAGGATTGCCTTGATCTCCTGACCTCATGATCCGCCTGCCTTGGCCTCCCAAAGTGCTGAGATAACAAGTGTGAGCCACCGTGCCCAGCCCTGGTATAGGATTCTTTTGTTTTTTTTTTTGAGATGGAGTCTCGCTCTGCCACTCAGGCTGGAGGGCAGTGGCACTATCTCGGCTCACTGCAAGCTCCGCCATTCTCCCGGGTTCACACCATTCTCCCGCCTCAGCCTCTCGAGTAGCTGGGACTACAGGCACCCGCCACCACACCCGGCTAATTTTTTTTTTTTTTTGTATTTTTAGTGAAGACAGGGTTTCACTGTGTTAGACAGGATAGTCTCGATCTCCTGACCTTGTGATCCGCCCGCCTCAGCCTCCCAAAGTGCTGAGATTACAGGCGTGAGCCACCGCACCCAGCCTGGTATAGGATTCTTCATGAGGGATTATCACTTGGGTAATAAACCAGTGTGAGAGATTCTGAGATGGAGTCTTGCTGTGTCACCCAGGCTGGAGTGCAGTGGCATGATCTCAGCTCACTGCAACCTCCACCTTCCCCCACACCTGGCTTCAAGTGATTCTCCTGCCTCAGCCTCCCCAGTAGCTGGGATTACAGGTGTGCACCACTACGCCCAGCTAATTTTTGTAATTTTAGTAGAGATGGGGTTTCATCATGTTGGCCAGGCTGTTCTTGAACTCCTGACCTCAAGCCTCAAGTGATCCACCTGCCTCAGCCTCCCAAAGTGCTGGTATTACAGGCGTGAGCCACCACATCTGGCCGTCTTGTCCTTTCATTGGTTAAATTACTTTTTATTAAAGATAAAGTTTAAAATTATTTAGTTCTGTTTGTGTCACATAGTGATTGTAAAGGATCAATGATAAATGTGAAAAATACTTTGAGATCATGAGGAAAATTTATAATTAAATTGAATAAAAAATAAGTCATATGAACACATTTTTAAAATTTTTCAGGCATCTGTCTTTCTTTTTTTTTTTTGAGACGGAGTTTTGCTCTTGTTGCCCAGGCAGGAGTGCAATGGCACGATCTTGGCTCACCGCAACCTCTGCCTCCCAGGTTCAAGCGATTCTCCTGCCTCAGCCTCCAGAGTAGCTGGGATTACAGGCATGCCCTGGCTAATTTTGTATTTTTAGTAGAGACGGGGTTTCTCCATGTTGGTCAGGCTGGTCGCAAACTCCTAACCTCAGGTGATCTGCCCACCTTGGCCTCCCAAAGTGCTGGGATTACAGGCGTGAGTCACCGTGCCCAGCCCGGCATCTTTCTTTCTCTCTCTCTCTTTTTTTTTTTTTTTTTTTGGCACATTTGATTCAACTGAAGAAAAGAAGGAAAAACATACATCTATTGGTCACTTATTATGTGCCAGGTATGTGTGCTCAATAAGTTGTATACATTACAATGGAACATATGACTAGCCTTGCTTTTTCTTAGTAATCATAGTATTTCTTTGGGTGAGAGGCCATTTGTAAGATAATATTTCTAGTAGTGAAATCCCTAATTGACTTTTGTAAGTATCTTCAATAGCAAAGTATTGAAGTATTGAAAATGTATTCAAAGTATTGAAAACATATTCAAGAAAAGAAAGTATGGTTGGCCTGGTGGATGTCACACTTCCCTGATTTATTATCAGTCTTGTAAAATAGGCACCCACTTTCCTTTCAGAGCGGAAACTTGTGATAGAGATATCTTCTTTCCTATCTGATTGATCCAGCCCAGTTCAAAAGCCATACTCAGCAGTTCTAATGGGAAAGGATGTGATGTCGAAGGTGTGGCTGGCCAGCTGAGCAACTGCTTTTTGATAATGTTGGTGGTGGTGGTCAAAAGCTTACTGATTTCCATCAGAGGAAATGAGTTAGCAGGCTTCAAGATGCTCTCTTTCTATGTTTAATGCTCTTCCACTATCACTCTTGCATGAATTCCCAGAGCAGAACTTAATAGGGCCTAGGGCACTATCATGGGGATTATTTTGAACGCGCATTGGAATTTAAGTGACACACAAAAAAATGCCCCATTTAGCAGGAGTATGTTTGAATGCCCTGGAGGTTAATTTTGTTGGTGAATATAAGGTAAATTAATTCACTTTTAATATTCCAATTCCTTTAGAGACTTCCATAATTGGCACCCAAACAGTTTAAAAGAGTGAATAAAGCTACCAACAGCAAGCAATTTACCCCATGAATTCTAATCTCCAGAGTTCCAAAGCACTAAGCACAAAATCAAACAAGACGTAGACCTGGCTGATCTCTGCATTGAAGAAATATTTCTCCAAAAGGCACTGTGCAAGTCAGATGGCCTTTTTTCTACGTAGTTATCATGACAGTAGATGTTAAAAACTCCGAAGAATTAGAACGTCAGAGCTGGAAAGGGCCTTAGAGTTTGGCATAGGGCAAGGAAAGCCCCAAAGGAGTGGAGAAGGGAGTAAAGTTACTCATTGCTAGTTAGTGGTGGAGCCTGAGTCTCCTGAACATTCTCAGTCTAGCAGACCAAAAAAGAGTCTTTTTATTGTTTATATGTATATATTTGTTTTTTCCCCCAAGAAAGAGCACTAAAGGATATTTTATAAGTTCTCATGTTAGTGGAAAACAACTAGGGAAAGAATTCCCAAAGGTTTAGGCTAATAGTTTTTCCATTTGTCAATTTGTCGACCTTTACATTTAAAAAATATTTTTTCAGGAAGACGGATAATTAATATTTTCCCAGCCAAAAAGGACTCTCTTTTCTAGGCGACTTGCCTCCTCCCCTCTGGGAGTGGAGCCCAAGATGTTGATGTTTATCGTATAAGACCCTGACCCTATGTACCTCAACTGACTCAGAGAGAGAGAGCTCACCCAGGATAGGCCAATCCAATTGTCTTGCCACCGAACTTCTGGTCAGACTGTGCTGATTGAGAGGTGGTCTTTTGTAGCTTGGGCTGGGAGAAGCAAGAAAGTGCTTCTGTTGAGAGATAAAAGGAGGCAAATCCTCAGAAACAGAGAAGGGAGGGACAGGGAGGGAGAGATAGAAACACACAGGGAAAGAGAGAGACAGAATGAAGCGGGGGAGAGAGAGAGAGAAAGAAAATGAATTTCTGCCTTAGTTCTGGAGAATTTTCTCCTGTGTCGCTCTACTCCTTCTAGGCCTGTTCTCCCTGCTCTTGGGATCCACGAGATTGCCTTAATAACCCCTGTTTTCACTAAGATGGTTCAAGTAGGCTCCTGTTAATTGCAACCAACGAGACTTGTTAAAACAAAAACTGCTGTAAGATATTTGTTAACTTCCTAGCAGATAGTTCAAGGCTACAGTTTTTAAGGGTACCAGAATTTCAAGTGAATTTCACTCTGAGGCTTTGGTCAGCATGTCGATTTCTAATAAGTGACGGTAGCTTTTCTTGGTGAAAGGACATCAGATTCATCTTTTAGATCTTAGACTGGAATTTTAATGCCTGGAATCAACATTCAGCTTTTCTGCGATGAATTTCATAAAAAATGTGATTAGCCTTTTAGACTATTATGTTTTCACTCTGTGGAAGATTATTTAGGTTAGTCTGACCCCAAGTCTAATTGTTCTAAACCAAAACATTTGTTTGGTGACAATGTCTTTGTAGTTCACTTTTAGGGGTGGTATTCGGCTTTTGTAATAGTGATGTTACTTCTGGTTTTGGTGACAACAAAAACATTTGGAGATTGGGTTAGGGTATGATGAGTAGATCAATATTGAGAGTGGAGTTCATTTTCAATTAGAGGGGCTAAGAAATTGGTATTTTTTAGGTATCCTAGAGAAAGTAAAGTGACCATTCAAATGAAGGCAAAGCATTTGCTATATTGTGGGCTCTAAAGAGTATTTGTGGGTGGATATTTCCTTGTTTTCTGAGGCTACTGTCATTATATTTTCCACATTGGTTTCCAAGATTTTCATCAGAAAAACAGAGCTGGCTATTCTAGGTCAGGTAAACTAGCCACAAATGTCCTGTCCACAAGGGCAGAATGAAGGTTGTTAGTTCTTAGCATTCCAGACTTAAAATATCATTCTGAGGAGAGAAACTTATGGAAGTTAGCATTCCTCTGGGTTTCAAGAGTCAATACTGTGTTAAAAACAAAGAGGTGATGGAATGCATAGTTTTCCTCTCTTGCCTTACTTTGGCAAGACCAACCTAATAAGTGGAATTTCAAGTGACCTACTGGGAAGGTTCTACAGGATTTTTAGCAAATCTTTCACAAAGTTTTGAGCAGGACAGCAAGCCCAATATTAGGTGAGATAGTTACTCACTGGTGTATTTATTTGGAGGAAACCCAGCTAGGCTCCCTTCTTCCAAAATATCTTCCTGACCAGCAATGTAGCTGTAGTTACATAATTAGAGATTCAGTTGTTTATATGTTTGTTTGTTTGTTTTTTGAGATTGCGTCTCGCTCTGTCACCCAGGCTGGAGTGCAGTGGCAAGATCTCATCTAACTGCAACCTCCACCTCTTGGGTTCAAGCAATTCTTCTGCCTCAGCCTCCTAAGTAGCTGGGACTACAGGTGCGCGCCACCACACCCAGCTAATTTTTGTATTTTTAGTAGAAATGGGGTTTCACCATGTAGGCCAGGATGGTCTCGATCTCTTGACCTCGCGATCCACCCACCTCGGCCTCCCAAAATGCTGGGATTACAGGCGTGAGCCACTGGGCCCAGCCAAGATTCAGTTTTGGTTTAAAAAATTGCCCCATTGACATACAAATACCCCTGGAAAATTGACTATGAAATTAATAGATAGCTAATCAAATGACTCTCAAAGAAGTCACTCAAAGACTACATATTGAAATTGAGGATTCTTTCAAACTACATGCTTCATCCTCCTTAAAATTCTGAAACAGTCCCCCTTTTCTCCCCCTTTTCTCCTCCTTTTCCCCACTATTCCATGTGTCTTAGCTTCCAGGCATGCTGGTTTGGGACAAGATGGAGAACTACTGATGTAATCCTTGGTGTGATTTTCTGGAATTGCCTTCTTTTGTTACAGCTAAATAAGACTGAAATATTAAGGCACTAAACATTTGGATGGGGAAGGGAGGAAGAAGGTATAATTTTGATGCTGGGTGCAGCAATTTTGAATAGTTTTGTTTTGTTTTTGTTTTTTTTTTAGATGGTGTCTCACTCTGTTGCCCAGGTTGGAGCGCAGTGGCATGATCTCAGCTCACTGCATCCTCTGCCTCACGAGTTTAAGTGATTCTCCCTTCTCAGACTGCCTGGTAGCTGGGATTACAGGCATAAGCCACTATGCCCCGCTAATTTTTTATGTATTTTTTTAGTAGAGATGGGCTTTCACCATGTTGGCCAGACTGGTCTTGAACTCCTGACCTCAAATGATCCGCCTGCTTGAATAGTTTTAAACATTCTTCATGGTAGGCAGTCATGGGAGGGTGCTGCAGAATTCCTGCTCCCTTCCAATGTCAATTTTGGGTACTCCAGGGCACAGACATGGAGTTCGGTTTCCAGCATAACACCTGGCAGTAAGGGGATGAGAAAGGCTTGGAAAGTGGAGATTAGAAAGACCTGAACACAAGTTTAAGGTACTTAACAATTATGCCTGGGGCTCTTCTTGCTTTTAGGTGAATGAAAAAGATGAGACTATTATGCTGACACAGATTTGTTTTGCTCTTGGATATTATTTTCCATCCTGGATGCTAACAGGGCATATTGATCTCTGTAGAGGGAACAAGCAGGACGCTTTTAGACAAATGGTTTTGATATTTGCTAATTGAATTCACCCATGCAAACCATATTGGTTTTCTCAGTATCATCTTCCTGGATCTGGCCACACTGCTGCTGAATCAGTGTGGGGAACTGTGGACCTGTTGGTGCAATGAATTTGAGAAGCTTCTGTGCTGCAGAGCTCCAAGGCTGGTCCTGGTAGACTGGTGCTACCCCAAGAATGTCCCATCCTGAATGCACGTATATTCTGGAGCAAGACTTCTAAGGAAGCTACAGAAAACAGTGAGCCTGAGAGAATCACAGGGTCAATGAACAAATGTTTAAACAGTCACTTAATGGCTACTAAACTGATAGAAACTAACAACCAGTTGTCTACAGTGTTTCCTAATTTGGGCTGATCAGATTCATCTGTGAAACTTAAAAAATACAAAAATATTAAAGGAAGGAATTCTTATGGTGAACAAAAGTATAAAAGTTCATAAACGTAAAAAGTTCGTCTCCTCTCTCCCACCCCCAAATATCTTGATCCCTAAATGTAACTATCAAAAAAACAAAGTTCCTTGGGAAATTTGCTGTTAATAAACAAAGCAGATAGACAGATACATATAGATAAAATGATATCATGCTCTTCATATTATTCTGCAACTTGTTTTTCACTTTAGCAATCAGAATATACAGATCTATTTTTATCTGGTGGTCTGAATCGAAGGATGCTCACATGGCTTTGACTGTCTTTTCCTGCTGGAGATGTGTGGGTGAGACAAAGGCATAGAAGCCACTGGTCCTCTAACTTTACCTGGAGGGCATGTTCAAGTGAGATTACTACTTACATCCTCCCCATTCCGCCCAAAGTTTCTGATTTTAGAAACCTGTCAATGGAGAATTTTAAATAAGACATATACCTTTTATTTTATACATGTTTCCAGGAAGGCATCACTGTGATGCATTATAAACAAGCTGAAACTGCAGTGGGCAGTTTTCCATGGTGGGATATGGAAACACATTCTCTGAAATGTGATTCTTCCTATATCTTCTCTTTCTTACAGTTGGTTCTAAGCAAGAACAGATCTACTGAATGGTGAGAAAATGGACAGGGAGTCTTCAAACTTCCTCCTTGTCTGTGCTCCCAACCTCTTTCTGTGTCCTTTTGCAATCCCTTCAGTAGTTTCTCCATGTGACTACATTTTACTGCTTTTGTCCTTCTTACCAGTCCTTCCTCTTGCTACCAAACTCTTCCTCCTCCTCACTTTAAGAAGGCGCTCTTAAAAAGTTGAACCTTCTAGTCCACCCAGAAACAAATTGAGATAAGCTTTTTGAGAGGTTGCTTTATAGGCTGTTTCAATTCAGAGAGATTAAACAGGATGACCTCACTGAAAAAGAAACCACACTTAATAGCTTTAAATGGGACTGCTCTTAGCTGGGTCACCCTGAACCACTGCATACACTTCTTGTTTCAAGTGAATGTGGTGGTTTGGGCCAGAGTGAGTTGTCAGCGAGATAGTTTAAATGCCTTTGCTTTCAGAAATGTGCCAACACCTTACAATGTAAGCAGAGGGAGGGAATATGTAGGTTTGTCTGATATTCAATCCCAAACCCTGAATCCTATTCCTGAGACATCTTGGGAAACTGGCATTCTCTTTCTCTGCTTCTCTCAATGAGAAATTTGTGGAATGCAAATTCTTCAGAATAGAGACTCCATCCATGTCTCACCCACGTTTATCCTAAATTAGGGATTTCAGATGAACACAGTTTAAGGTAACAGCAAAGAGCATCTCCTTTAAATCAGAAAGACCAGATCTCCACTCCCAGCTTCACTATCAGGGCTGTTGTTGGGGTCAAATAATAAGTTCATACAAGAGCTTATCACAATACTTAGAACATAGTAAATATTTAACACATTTTAATTATTTGTTAGTTTTTATCTTGAAATGGAAGCTGCCTCTATCAACAGCCAACATAAAGAACTCTGGGCTCTGTCCCAAAATATGTGGCCCAAATTTTAACTAAATAAAGACTTCTAGAAAGTTTTTCCTAAATCTCTTTGACTTCGTGAGGGATACTAACTTTTAGTAGCTTGCTCTCTCAGTCTTCTAAAGGGGAAACAGATTTTGCCAACATTAGGAAGTCTTCATTATTAATAGACATTGTTTTGAGTTCCCCCTGGCCAAGTTGCTGACTCAATACTTCTTGTTTTAGAAAAAGGAAGTAGCTGAAAGGCACCTGTTAATGAGACTAAAGTACCACAGTGTCTGTGTGTGTGGGTGGGTGTGGGTGTGTGAGCGCGCACACGTGCGAGAGAGGTGGGGAGAGACAATGAGAGAGAGAGGGAAGAGAGTTAAATCCCATTCTTCGAGTGAATATGAAAACCATCATATAGAAAGATGAGGTTCACGGTATATCAATTTTCTTGAAATGTCTAACTTTTATTTTCCCTTAAACATGCTTTTTAATTTTTGCCCTTAAGAAGTGTACAACAGACAAACCAATTGTTACTGTAATGGAAAGATTTTATTTCCTATAGCTTTCTTGATAAATAAAATTATTAAATTGGAATTGCCATCAACTTAGTTATAGAGTTCTGCAGTGTTACATCAAGTTATGTATTAAAGAAATTTAAAGAGGGTTTTGTAAGATGAGTGAAGGATGTACTTCATTCTAACTCAGACCTTTTTCTTAGAACAGCCTTCTCTAATACAGCAGGACAAGACCTGTGGCCTTAAAGAGAGGTTTCAAACAAGGCACGTTACTTTCCTCTTTTATTAATTGATTCAAGCTTATCATGGAAACACATTTATTACATGTCTCCTATATGCCAAGGTTTGTGCTGGGGGTTGAAGATACAATCTAGGGAAAAGCAAACATAAAGAGGTAGAACATTGAGACTTACAAATTCTGTTGAAAAGAAAATAAAAAAGTAAAAGAGGTAGAACAGGATAAATTCTCCAGTAGAGGTAAGAACAGAGAGCTGTAGGGATGGAGGAAGCAATGACTAATTGCCTGTGGTCAAGGAAGGCTCAACCAGAGGAACCGACTCTATACCATGTAAAAACAGCACACTTTGTGGTATAACACCAGCCAGCTTCCTGCATTTTGATTTCTGACTGACCCAACTTTTGCTTTTGATCATTTCCTTTGGTTGGTCAGTCCGCCTGAAGCTCATATTCTACTCATACTCTATTTTTCTATATATTTCTAGAATCTAGACAGGATATGTGTTTGGCATATAATAGGTGCCTAATCAATGTTCAGCTGAAACGATGATGGCTCATGGCTTCAATAAGCTTCCATCCTCATTCCTTTATGCATAGAATGGATCTTCCTTTTTGTATTTAATCCCACATTTCTCCTCAATTTTAACTTTCATGATAAATTATTTGTTGGAGCTTTTGATTCCCCACTTCTAGCCAGAGTTCTGTACATAATCAATTGATGCTGGGCTCCTGCGGCCTGTTGTGTCCTCATGATATCTGGCATAGTGCTACAGTCCCTTCATTGCCCTGAGGCTGTGGGTTTATCCCTTAAGATGCCAAGTATGCCCTTAGAATATCCTTGCAACGTCCAGGGATTTTCAGACTACTTCAGAATTATAATAGATATCTATTGACTTACCTCCAAAGTGACGGTAAAAAAGATCTGCTGAATTTTAGGGTCCTGGATGTGTAATCCTATACTGTAAGAATTTGCTTAGGTGGAGTTTTAAGCTAACGGCTGATCACATTGCTTTATGAGCTAATCATTTCAAACAGCTCCAGACAAGAGTAGGAACACTCTTGTTGAACCCTAATCTAGCTTAATAATGAGACTCTCCATTGAAAACCAAGGTTGAAGGCATATGGCAGGGAAAGGGAGATGAAGTTCCCTAAAGGAGTAAAAATAATCACTGATGTATTCAGGGTTTTCTTTTTCTATTCTCACTTTTTTTCAGTTGAGGCAGGGTCTTGCTATGTTGCCCCAGCTGGTTTTGAACTCCTGACCTAAAGGGATCCTCTGCCTCACCCTTCCAATGTGTTGAGATTAGAGGTGTGAATCACCATGCCCAGGCATGGGTTTTTAAAATATATACAATGTATCTGGCTGGGTGCGGTGGCTCACGCCTGTAATCCCAGCACTTTGGGAGGTGGAGGTGGGTGGATCACCCAAGGTCAGGAAGTTTGAGACCAGCCTGGCCAACATGGTGAAACCCTGTCTCTACTAAAAATACAAAAATTACCTAGGCGTGGTGGCAGGCACCTATAATTCCAGCTACTCGGGAGGCTGAGGCAGGAGAATTGCTTGAACCTGGGAGGCAGAGCTTGCAGTGAGTTGAGATCATACCATTGCACTCCAGCCTGGGTAACAAGAGCAAAACTGCATCTCAAAATAAATAAATAAAATAAAATAAAATATATACAATGTATCATGCACTGTGCTATTTTCTAATCATATTTTCTTTAATCTTTGCCAATCAAGACTAAGAATTTTCATGATGTATTCAATAGAAGAAATTTCTCAGTAGGCCCACAAGTTCAGTATAAAAGCCCTAATATTGTCCAGGTTTCCTTAACATTTGATGTGTTTACCATTCTTTCTGAAGTCTCCTCTTCTATCTACTAGAACATGAGTTTCTTGAAGGCAGGGAGGGCCTTAGTCACTTACTGTTATCAATGTTCAGCACCTAAAAAAGAACAAAGTGTATACAGGTGCTCAATAAATACTTGTGTAATGTGTATCTGCCTGCTAAATTGCTGATCTTAGAAATCTGAAATTCTTTATTCCTCCAAAGATAATAAACTCAATTCAGATTAAGATGTCCTGAATAGATGATGATGAGTATAGTGATCATGGTGAAGACAGTTGAATTTACTAAGTCAGTTTACTAGTTTATCACAGCAGTAAACAAGGAATGGCTCCCAGTGAGTTGTGAACTTGTATCTACAGCTTGTGTAGTGTACTCCTAGAGTCATGCAGAGCTTGACCGTGTGACTTGCTTTGCCTAATAGGACATCAGTGAACATGATGCACGCAGAAGCCTGACAAAGCTCCTGTGCTTTGTCTTCTTGGAATACTGCTACTGGTGAGCAAGCCCAGGCTAACCTCCTTTAGAATGAGGTACCACACATATATATAAAGAGAGAACATTTGGAAAATAGAAAGAGGCCATTCAGTCATTCTGACCTTTCCAACTATCCCACCTGAGTCCCCAGATATGTGAATAAGGCCATTCAGGACCATTCTGGCCCAGCCAACATGTCAAAAGACTGTAATCACATGAGTGAGTCCAGTCATTGCCATGTGGAGACAAAAAAAAAAAAAAAAAAAAAAAAAAAAAAAGGCTGGGCGCAGTGGCTCACACCTGTAATCCCAGCACTTTGGGAGGCCGAGGCGGGCAGATCATGAGGTCAGGAGATCGAGACCATCCTGGCTAACATGGCGAAACCCCGTCTCTACTAAAAATACAAAAAATTAGCCAGGCATGGTGTTTCGCGCCTATAGTCCCAGCTACTTGGGGGGCTGAGGCAGGAGAATGGCGTGAACCCAGGAGGCGGAGCTTGCAGTGAGCCGAGATTGCGCCACTGTACTCCAGCCTGGGCGACAGAGCGAAACTCCACCTCAAAAAACAAAAAACAAAAAACAAAAACAAACAAACAAAAAAACTGCCCAGATGAGCCCAGCCCTAATCACCAATCCACAGAATCATGAGCAAATAAATAGTTGTTGCTTTATGCCATTAAATTTTAGCATGACTTGCCATGCAATAATAAGTAACTGATGCAGTTTACTATGTTTGAGGGACTGAGATAATTAATTTATTGTCTCATTTTACTCACAAGATAATGCTTTAAGGTGTGCACCATTATTATTGCTACCTTACAGAGAGGGAATCTAACATTTAAAAAGGTTAAATAATTTGCCCAAGCTGGCAAAGCTGGTAACAATGGGGGAGGGATGCAAACCCAGGTCTACCTGATTCTAGAGTCTGGTTCTCTATATTGCTTTTGTGATGAATTTTGCCAATCTGACCACATCTGGGGTCTATCATCTTTTGCTTCTTTAGATGTACCTAGCCTACACTTGGTTCTTTATGGGGCTTTGCTGGCTGCAATAAAAAATTATCAATCTTTGATACTTCAGATGTTGTTTTTGTATAGAACTAACTGAGATGAAGTATTGGCTATTGCCAGAGAGGGAATAAAGAATTTAGTTTTCTCTTATTTTGTAGTATTTTCTAAAATTGTTCTTAGTTGGTAATAGAGTATTTATTAAATACCAGAGGCAAACGAGATATTATAAAGTAAATTGAATCATACCAAAACAAATGACAGATTTTACAATTCAGCAAAATATGAAATATTTCTGTCTTAGTGTTTTCAATGTGCCTATTAGCAACATAAATTGTGGTCTAAAAAGGCCATGCAGTCTTGCAACATTTGCTTGCTATCAGCATCTTAGAGGAAGTAAAGAAGCTGGGATTGTTCATCTTTCTGAAATGTATTGGGGGTAGGTTGATATTCTATCTGTACAAAAATTTTATTTCAAAAACCGGGATGTTGTTTCAAGGACTATGTGGGGGCATATCACAGGCTTCCTTATCAGGGAGGCACACAAATTCTTCTAAGACTCTTACTAATCTTCGAAATAAGATAAGTGTAGTATTTAATTTCAAAATATGGGCTCTTTCAGGGATAAAAGCAAAGTCATCATTTCTAAAACTGTGAAGGCAATGGAAATCTTTGTAAAACTATCTCTCAGTAGGGACCTATAGATCAATAGAAGCAGTTTAGTCCTTGAAAGCTATTATTTGGGGACTTTCTCAAATGTGGGAAAGGCAAAGTTTCTGGAAGCAATCTGGAAAGGTTTTGGCTTTGGCAATGATTATTAAGAAGAAATAATTACATGTGTACTAGTTTTCATCCAACAATTTTTTTTTTGAGTCAAGTCTTGCTCTGTTATCCAGGATGGAATGCAGTGGCACAATCTCAGCTCACTGCAGCCTCTGCCTCCCAGGTTCAAGCGATCCTCTCACCTCAACCTCCTGAGTAACCGAGGTTACAAGCTTGTACCACCACACTTGGCTAACTTTTGTATTTTTAGTAAAGACGGGGTTTTACCATGTTGTCCAGGCTGGTCTTGAACTCCTGACCTCAGGTGATTTGCCTGCCTTGGCCTCCAAAGTGCTGGGATTACAGGCATAAGCCACCCGTGCCCAGTTAGAAAGGACCTTTAATAAGCAGGCAGGTTTTTCAGAGAATGACAACAGTGGAAATTACCTTAAGAGAAACAAAGATTCATGTGATCCTTTGACAATCTGTGTGAGAAGCTGAACTCACATATTCTACCTTGCATTTTGGGTGTCAGGGAATCAGTAGCACCTTAAAAATAACTGCAACAGGATAAAGGGTGAGAGGAAAAAATAAACACTGTTAACAAATAGTTTATTAAGGAAGGAAGTAAAATGAAGCACACTGAACTAGTCATGTGCAGAATAAATATAGACAAGTACACTTCCAGAGATACACTAGAAAAAAAAACTCCAACCCAAATACACTGAAAGGAGCCCAAGGATAGAGATAATAGCTAAGTGGGCTAAGATATTAGCTATTGTTTAGAAGGAAGAACCTCACACAGAAGGATAAATGTTGAAAATAGATCTGAGCATTACGTGGGGGAAGAAACCACTTTGACCAAAATATGTATATATATATATAGCATTAGATGAGGCTCTTAACATTCTAAAGTGGTATGGGAAGGCAAACCACACTTTTTAAAGATGAATTTTCAAAGTGCATTAGAAAAGGAGTTACTACTTCTTATTACAGTTGCCAGGAACAGATAATTTAAAAGTTTAAGAAACAATTGTTTATCTAAATAAGTTTTGAATTGCTCTTTTTTTCCTGGGTAAAGGTACAGACATTCTTTGAGCCACAAGTCTAAAAGATTTTGTAATTGTTTATGTAATGTTTCCAACAGACATCAGCCCTCATGCTCCTTTGGACCAGCTTCAGTGAACCTTTTCCATAAAGGGCCAGAGAGTAAATATTTTAGGCTTTGCAGGCCATATGGCCTTTGTGGCAGCTCCCCAACTCTGTCACTGTGGCACAAAAATGGCCATAGAGAATACATAAGCGAATGTGTGTGGCTGCATTCCAATAAAACTTTATTTACAAAAACAGGTGGAAGGCTGCACTTGGCCCACGGCTGTAGTGTGCCAATCCCCAGCCCAGACCATAGGTTGCTTCCACATGGTAAAATAATTGATTCCTGCTTTCTATTCTGTCCATCTTTTTTCTTATGACCATTTTCATTAAATTTGACCAAATTCCTTATGCTGTACTGATGTGATAAGTCACATTTGGGTTTTTATATTTTCAGAAATGGCAGAGTTGAAGGTTTCTTTGATAGGCTTCTTCTATTCAGGAATGCTCTGTTTTAAGAAAACATAATATAGAAGACCCCAAATTTCAAAATAGTAAATAAAGGGGATGGTTATTCACCTAACAAGAATTTTCTTGCTTTGCAAAATAACTCCTTGAAGGGTTTCTCTAAAATGCTTCTGTCCTTCCCTGACACCACACTATTTATTTACAGACAATATCTTACTAAACAACATAGGAGGAAGCTGGGGAGAGAAAAACTGGCTCAATTATCAAAAAAGACTGTTAATTGAAGATCAACCTAATACAATGTATTTAAAGCAAAAATGCAATGAAAAGGAAAACAATATTTATGTACTTTTCAGACACACAATTACCGTCTGAAAAAAGACAGTGGTATTTTCAGCTCTCTGCTTCCACTCCAGATTCCATGGCCCCTTCGTTTATCAGTGTTCGTTTGGGTCCTGGTTCCGTGTGAAGTGAAATAATAAATATCTTGTATGTTAGCAACGATGGGCAGTCTACTGTTCACAGCAACAGGAAGTGTTCATTTTTAGATTGTAACATTATCTCTAAAAGATCAAGAATGGATAAAATAAGATTTGCTATTCAAGCTGACTAGACCCTGTATCCTGTAATTTCCTTTGACCGCTAGAACTCTGCAGAAAGTTTCATATTTGAAAGACTTGAAAAAATTCATTGCAAAGGATTATTTCATTTTATTATTGTCTTTTCCGCTTAAACATCTGTTTTTAGGAAACCAACATTAATTTTGATTAACTGAAGAAAAAAGCAAAGCAACTAATTAATGGAAAAAGTATTATTTCTATTAAGAAATATTTTCATTCTTTTGATTTTATCCATGTTTGGTGAACAGATGCACATTTGTGATAAACCAGTGAATTTTGAAAAAATAAATAATTTAAAATAAGTTAAAAGGAAATGTAACTAAAATCTCAAACACTTCAAAAAGAAAAGAAAAATATAATATTCTCCCTGGTAATGCTTCCCTTTTTCTTCATCAAGCTAACTTATGGATAACTGGGTTTCTCTCGACTCAGTGATTTGCAGTGCATCTTGGTTTCTTACAACTTGGAAGTCGAATCATTTACGTAATGATCTTGAGGAAGAAAGAAAATGCAAAGGGAAGTATGAAATAGCTATAAATTTGTTTCCTTTTAGAGTAGACAAAAATTCGTAAATTCTAAATGATCTTTGTTATTTTTTAAAATTCCAGATTTACATAAGACAGGATCATACATCTAATGTCCTGCTAAAACCATGCAAGGTGAAAAGCTGGAAAAGATGAGCTCTTTATACAGGCAGAAACGTTGTGTTTGTGGTTGGTAGGGTAAAAATTCCAGAGGAAGAGCTTGTACTAGTTAAATATGTGCTGAACGCCATCCCCTTCCATCGTCTCTATCTTGTATCTTCAACTTCTACCTTGAAATCTTCCTCTCACTCTACAAATGTATTCACACCTCTCCCACTAGGGAAAATGGCCTCATGAATCTTGAATTCCAACTTAACCTGTTATCCTCCTGTCTTTTCTCTTTTCCTCTCAGCTAAGCTTCTTGAGAGAATAGTGTTTATTTCGTCTCCATCACCTTACCTCCTCAATTCACTGCATCTTTCATCCCCTAGCCTAGGAACTTTTTACTCAATTGCTAAATCTAATGGGCCCTTTTAGTTTCCTTTTCTGTTAAGATAGAGGCATGCGTTGCCTTTTTTATTAAAATTTTCATATTGCCAGGCTTGATTCATTATTTGCATGTGTATCTCTTTCGGTAGAATGGGTGTCCCAGGAGGGCTGAGATGTTATTTAATTTGAAACCTTAAGATGATCACAATGCCTGGCCTATGAAGGTTCTTAATAAATGTTTCTTAAACAGGTTTTTCCCAATTGGACTGCAATGATTTTTAGAAATGCGCAAGTACCAGGGTATTTATACAAACTTGTATTCTTGTTGGTTTGTTTAAATCATGTGGCCTATCTTTCCACATGGTTTGGGTTTGAGGGACTCGTTTCCTGTTTGTTTTAAAAGGTTTCTTGCTTTGAAACCATTTTGCTCTGAAACACCCCTGCGAGTTTAGTCCGCTCTCTCGGAGGAGGTCTGGGGCCTGCAGCGGGCCTCCCAGTCAGGTCTGGTGATGAAGCACGACATCGCATTGTTGGCTTAGCCGCCCGGGTGGTTGCCTGTTTGTGGGGAGAGGAAGTAGCTACATGAAACCCCTGGGGATGCCAAATGCGGCCTCCACATCCAGGCAACTGGGGCTGGCTCCAGTGCAACAATGGCCGGCTACTTCTGAAAGAGCAGCTGTGACACAGCTTTCCCAGCTCACATTCTCATCAGATGTGTCCTTTATGCAACTTTTTTTTTTTTACATCATTATAAACCAATCTCATCATATTCAAAAATTTTGGAAGATTCAAGAAAAAAGCATTCCTATTATCTGCACACATTGATACTTTGAGGTTGTATTTGACATTCCTTTTTGCCAGCATTTAAAAAAAATTTGGTTGTCATTGTAGGGTCCACTTTTTTCACTTACTGGATCATAAGCAGTCTGTTGCTGTGTGGTCGTATAGTCATTTAAAATCAGGCCACTTTTATGCTACATTTTGTAAATAGGGAAATCTTGAGACATATATACCATCCTGAACAATATTCCTGAAGAATTGAATTCCACTGTCGTCCATGAAACACAAAGGCCAGGGAATTCCCATAACTCCAGGTGATGCTGTTTCTCTGCAGCAGCTACTCCCTTTGTGTGGTCTTTCTACAAGTAGAGGTAAAGACACGGGTCAGGGTGCTTTTCTGGAGCAAAATTTGCACAATTTTACTGAGTGATTCCAGTCTCTGGAGACAATTATATATGCAGAGAGAGATTTTATGTACCAGAATATTTATTTTAGTGCGTCTTTTTATATGTATGATTTTTAAAAATTAGTAACAATCTACAATGCCCAACAATCGAGGAATGATCAGATAAGAATAGGATAGGATAATTTGAGTCTGAAGTTAAGCAGAAGTCAAAAAAGAGAGAAGTTGATCGGCATTTCTACACAGGTCAGTCAATGAACAAAGTATGTATCATATTAACTCCAGATGAGCTTTGAATTGCTCAGAAAACACCAAAACAAAGGCAAGTTCGTTTGGGAAATATTGAGGAGAGGTTAAGAATCATTTCCATAAGACACAGCTGGGCAAATCTGATGTGAGAGAAAATGAAAATGTCAGTGATGTTTCCTGTCACTCCAGCATCTTTCCTACAGACTTTCTTAGTTCTGTGGTCCAAATTTGCTTTTGCTTTTATTTGCATATTTCCTGCTCCCTCCCACAATGATCTTCAAGTTGGGTATGCCAAAGCAGACCATTTTCCTTAAGACTTTATTTTCATTTTTTCCTCTTCTGGGATGGTGGAACTCATAAGAAGCAAGAGAACGCCTTTGTAGCCTGGTGCAGCCAGAAGCTCTTGTTGAATCTTGTCATGACACGCATGACTCCTGAGATTACAGAGCCTTCCGCATGAGAGCTGCTCTAAAGTCTCATGGACTAGCTATAAAATAGGAAGTTATGCAAAAGGACTGGTATTCGCCATTCATCGGAAGAAGAGCAGTGTTTATTGATTGTCATGGTCATCACTAGGGCTGGTTACCATGCATTTTTAGTCATCCTTGTCCCCTATTCTGGGCACAGGGCTGGAATTCATTTCCTGGACTTATCGTAGTTGAGGTGGTGTATTAGTTTTGGCTAATGAGTTATGGGGGAAAAGTGATGTGTGTCAATTATAGGCTGCACATTTTATTAGCAGTATAATTAAGCACTGTCTTGTCCCCTTTGCCGTGACAACTAGCAAGGTTTGACATGGTTGTTTACAGAGCATTGTTTAAAAGATAAAATCACAAGACCGCTCAGAATAGGGAGTGACTGTGAATTCACACTCTTTTGCTTTCTCAAAGGAGAGCTTCGGTGTGAAATTAGCAAGTCCTCACATGGCCTTCTTTCTTTCCAAGTGGGGTAGGATGAGGCAGATTCTTCCTCCTGTGGCCTTCAGGCATGCCATTGTAGCCCCTCCCTTGCTGAAACACAAAAACCTATGTCTTGGCTGGAGCTTTCCTGGCTTCCAAGTCTAGACCTCTGTGTCCAGTGTGTCCCCACGTGTTTGTGCCTCAAGTATCAGTGAAGCCTAGTGTGAAAGAGATCAGGCCCAGGAGTCACATTGTGTGACTTGGCCATTTAACATCTGTGTGACCTTGATAAAGTTAAAATTAACCCCTCTCAGCTTTGGTCTGTTTTCTGTAAAATGGGGGTAGTAATAGCATCTTCCTCATAGGCTATTGTGAGCATTCAATGAGGTAATGCGTGTAAAGTGCTTAGTATGGTACTTGGTATATGACAAGCACTCCTCTCTCTCTATCTGTGTGTATACTGATTCATTTTGTACATTTAGAAATAACCCATGCAAAGTAATCCTATCTCCATTTTAAGATTGTGAAGGTTTTTTCCTGCAAGACGAAAGAAGTCTTGGAGTAGCAAGTAACCAGTTTTTATTTCGTTGTATTTTTTAACCACACCAAGGATGCAATACAGTCGGCCCTCTGTATCCGTCAGTTCTGCATCCATGGACTCAACCAACCGCAGATAAAAAATATTCAGAAAATAAATTCCACAAAGTTCCAAAAAGCAAACCTTGAATTTGTCCCACGCCAAGTACTACATTGAATCCAGGAGAATCAAGTGATGTGTAGGCATTGTTTAAGGCATCGTAAGTTAATTTAGAGACGAAGTAAAGTATAAGGGTGGATGTGCATAGGTTATATGCAAATATGTTGCATTTTATATACGGGACTTCAGCACCCAGGGTTTGGGTTATGGGTGGGGATGTGTCCTGGAACCACTCCCAACGGATACGGGGGAATGACTGTACTTTGAAGAGAGAGAGTAGCAATGTTCAAAATGCAGGAAGTGAAAGAAACACAGAGAGCATTCTTTGGAAAGATACTTGAAGGTTTTTTTCTAATCCTCAGTTCAAACCTGGGTTCCCACCCTTTTCCCACCAACTCAGAGAAAACTTTTTCTGACACAAAGGGAGAAAAGAAAACATATTTTTGAACAACACTTTTTTCTTGGAGGTTTTCTTTTTGAAAATTATTTTTAAGTTTGAGGCAATTTTTACTGGGATGAACCAGCTTCTTTTGGAGGGCGGACAAGTCTCTTCCCCTCTTAGATCTTATCTGCTTCTTATCTGTAAAATGAATGCATTAGGGTTGATAAGTCTTCCTATATCTGGTGTTCTTTGATTCTGCCATTCCCTGTTTAAGCCAGAGCCTAGGAATCTAGATCTGGAGGCTGTTTCTGTTTTAGATTGTGCACTAGAAATTAAGCACACACCGCCCCAACTCCCCCAGCTGCCTGAGACTTAAGAAAAAGTGAGACTGCAGTCCTTTGATTTGGCGTTAGAGCTCTCCGTGGCATTGACCTGTTGTTGGTCTAACGTGTGGGGCCAGAAGAAGTGTGCTCGAAATCTGTGAACATGGTTGCTGAACAAACGCGTTTTGGTTTCTTTCTTTTCCTTTTTTCCTTTTTCCCAGGAGTGAGGAGGGGGAGGAAAAAACTGGTCTTTGTTGTGAAGCCACGGTCCCAAACTTGAACCTAGAGGAATGTTAAAGCTCTGAAAAAAGTTAGGGAGCAGCCTTGCAATTATGCACTCAGTCACAACAAGAGGGTAAGAACTTTCAAGGCACTGGATTGAAGAGACACAAAAGTCAGGAAATGACCCTTTCGTCGGGATTTCAGAGGCCGCAGAGGAGAAACAAAGTCCTCTCACAACTTGGGAAACTTCGGACCGTACCATCCCGAGGGGGCAAGGGTGGGGGAGGCCAGGAGAGGGCAGTGGAAATTGACATCTTCGTTCTCAACAAGCCGTGAGTAAACTGAGGATTTCCCGGCTGAAAGGACTCAGTGTCTGCCTGTCCCCGGCCCAGAAATGAAAGCGAGTTTCAGCCGATCCTCATTGTGGGGCCTGCTGAAAAAGCAGCCCGGGTCGCCCCGGCCAGCCCCGGCGTCCTGAATCGGAGCCCTGTGCGCGCCAGGCCGGGCCGCGCGCCCGGGTTGCAGGATGGCGTGCCCAGGCCAGCCCATCTGCGGCCGCGGGCCGGCGGGGAGGAAGCGTCCCTGGGGATGAATGGGGCTTTGTTCGTAGGCAGCCGCGGCTACCCTCTCCAGGCCCGGCCCGCACAACAGAGGCTGTATGCGAGAGGAATGGAAATGAGCCTCAGGCCCTGCCGAAGGAGCCCCATCCCCTTCCCCGCGCGGGGCTGAGGAATGCTGGCCAGCCGGAAAGGAACCCTCGCTCGGAACGCCGCTCTCGCGCCTCTGAAACCCCATTGAGAAGAACCCTTTGATGTAATTAAAGCGCATTTCATTGCAGGCCTGGGAGGAGGGAACGACCGGCAAGCTTTTTTCTGTCTCGGACGTGTGTATGCACCTTTGTGGGCCGGGTTACTTAGAGACCAGGCGGGAACTTGAGCTCCCTCTCTCGCAGACGTTCTGTAACATCAGAAAAGCGTACCCATAAACAGATTGGTTTTCACCAGGGGTGGAACCCAGTTTGGACACGATCCAGGCTGACCTGCAGGCCGGGGTTCCTACTTTGAAAGGCTCTTTGGTGCGCCTTACACCCACCTTCCCTGCTGTAAAGGTTTAGGCGGAAAAGAAATTGCGTTTGCAGGAGGAAGTTGTTTCTGAGGTTACTGCTCAGCATTTTCCATTTTCTCAGTGGTGGGGTGGGCCGTGTCGCATATCCAGAAGTGATGTCACAGCCAGACCTGCAAAATGATGTAACCTGCAAGTGTTGAAGGACGACGATGGGACAGCTATTTTGATACTCGTATTATTTTATAACATTTCCCTGCTTTTTCCATTAAGACAACTGTGTGACCTCAGAAAATCCACATAGCCTCTCTGAACTTAGTATTTTTGTGTGTGTTAAAATGAGTATCACAAAGCCGGAGAACGAATGTGATGAAGTTCTGGGTGCTTGTGGAATTCTTTCTAAGTTGGAGGTGGACACTTTATCTACCTGCACAGGTGGAAGATATGTGGGTCTGGAACTCCGGTAAACAAAAAGATCCTATTGGGACCTCTATTTGGTTGACTTTGTGTCACTTTTTACTAGGGCTAATTGTCTAATGTCTCTTTCCACTAGTGTATGCCTCCTTGAGAACATGAACCTTTAAACAACAACAACAACAACAACAACAACAACACCACCACCACCACCACCAAGACAAAGTCCTGTCTGCTCTCCCAGGCTAGAGTGCAGCGTGCAATCGTGCAATCGCAGCCTACAGTAAGGTAGAATTCCTGGCCTCAAGCTATCCTCCTGCCCCACCGTGGCCTCCTGAAGGGCTCCGATTACAGGAGGGAGCCACTGCACCCAGCCAAACCTGTCTTTTATTCTGTATCTCCTGTGCCCAGAGCAGTCCCTGGCCCTGATAAGGGCTCAACAAATATGTTGAGTGAATGAACAAGTACATTCAGGAGTGTAGGGATTGATACTAACTTGTTGGCTGTTTTCTGTTCCTTATAAATCTAAGTAAGAAATAGGGAGAGCATGGTAGGTATTTGGGGTCCTCGGCGAGGCAGAAGTTCAGGAGAAGTTTGAAGGAAAGGGTAGGAAAACATTTTTGAGAGCACAAACATGCTACAAGTGTTTCCTGAAATTCCCCAAAGGAGAGTGCAGCACTCAGGTGGAGGAGTCATTTTTTCCAAGTGAGTGGATGGTTAATACTGGCAAACATGAATCATGTTTTATATTCATAAGGAGTGTGCCTAGTCAATCACTGATTCTTTAAACACCCCAGAGAAGCAGGGCGGGAAGAGTAATGGCCATGCATGATGGACATCGTTGTTTCTTATACGTTGCTCTAAATGTGTCCCCATGGTTCTTGTTATTTTGGGCCTGGTTTAGACTTCTATTTGGTTGCTTTCCTCTGAGGTCTGGAATACACGAATATGTTTTCCACTCAGAAAATCCAATACACTTTTGCATCCCAATCAGGAAGTTGATAAACATGAGATAGTAGAGTACTTGCTACCTTAAATATACCTCCACATGTCTGCAGGAAATACCATTCAAGTAATGCCTAGGTAAGCAAATGCATGCTCCTGTCTTTTTCCCTCACTCTTACACCACACACACACACACACACACACACACACTGATCAGATGGTAATATAAAGTCTGTTTAAAGATGGGACCTCCACGATTCCTTGTTTGTGTCAGGGGCAATATGCGAAACACACGGCTGCCCACAACTTTGTTTCTTGTCCTGTGGGTCCGTTTGGCTTTTTGTCTTGATGTGGGCATCAACCCTGAGAGTGGAGACTGTTTTTCAGACTGTCCCATTCGTGTCTGTTTAACCAGGTGAATACAACCCACTTAAAAATCTCACATGTGAGGTGATTCCAGGATAGAACAAAAGTTGTACAACAGTAACAGTTGTGGTTTCCCTCCCTTTACAGAACTAGTGAGTTTTCATCAAATCATTGGGTATTTCTGTTTCTTTCTGATTTACAATATGCTTTTGTAGAGCACCTTTATCCTCATTTCAGATTGGTCATTACTAGGCAGTGACTTGAGTCGATCTACCTGACGCTAGCAAATAATCAATGATTCAGAAGGGATTAGTGAAAGCAAGGATCAAAGGTTCTTGTCTGACTACCTCCATAAAGTCAAAAATCTCAAGTGATCATGTTTTATAAATTTTGATTTACTTGTTTTTTTAAAAAGACTATACCTATTTATCTGGAAATACAATTCATTAGCACCTTTTTTCTTAAGAACCTAGAACTCCACATGTTTGGGAATTGTGGATGAGGATAAAGTTTGCAGAGACAGGTCCCAGAAGAGAAAAAAACAAGGATGGTCATTCCGTACTGCCAATTAAGAAATAACCTCAGAGAGGTAAAGTGGCTTGTCTGTTGTCACAAACGGTGGAATTAGAGTTGGATCTCTATTCTCCTGATTTCCAAGACTGTCCTCAAGGCCTCTAGTGCTTTAATGCCAGGGAAGCCTGCTATTTAGATAGAGACCAGACTCTGCATCCCAAGGGACATAAGAAAGCTGCCTCGTCTGATTTGATAAGATTGAGATAGCTATATTGCATACTGCTTTTCCATTTTTGGAAGGTATACATTATTAGCTCAACTTCCCTTTTCTTCTGCCTTATTTGTCCAGAAGCCAGAAACGTGAAGAGAAGACCTCGCCTTGATTTGCCAGATGACCCCTGGCCTTTTTAGTCAAGTTCCTGGAGAAGTTAGGGTGGAGACTTATTTGTCCTGTGTTTGGGGCAATAAAAGGGGAGGGGCCGCCTCCTCCAGCCTGTTCTAAAAAGCCAAAAAGCAAGGCTGTTTACTCAGACCTGGGCTACTAAGTGCTGGGGTGGCCCATGTTGACTTAAATGAGCCCTTGCAGTTAGGTGGGGCTCTCTGGAGCTGTTAGTCATGTGAGGTTGCCAGGGCAACTTAATGTCTTATGAGTTGGAATGCTTCAGGAAGTACAAAGAGGAGACTACAAGAGTGCATTACAACTTACAGTCATATGTTCAATAACATGTCATCTTTCCTAATGGGGCTTTTATTTTTATTTTATTTTGTGGGATTGAAAGATCAGAAGCCGGAAATTATCTGGAGAGGATAAAGAAAAGGAAAAATTAAAGGAGGGGGCTATTTCTGTTCCTTATGTGGGCAACGATTAAACAAGGAGAACATCTGGTCCTGGAGCGGGTCTCTGCAGCACTGCTTTTAATTACCCCGTCATTTGGTCTCATGCTAAATTAGTGACTGTGGGAGCAGCTCAGATCTCCAAACTGACAGCCCCGAAGAGCTCAACTTAGCCTGCCACATAGTCAGAGGGGAAACACGGAGCTTCCGGTTTCATATTTAAACCAGGGATTGACTCATAATTGTAGCTGTCAGGAGGGTGATGGAGACATTATGTAATCTGGTTCTTATGGCGATGTGTGTTTAAGGTTTCTGCTCTGTAAATTCCAGAGGAAATTTTGTGTCCATTGAGGGAGAGCTTGCTGGCTGCTCTGTGGTGTGCCCTGCAGGGTAATTACAGTGCTATTAAAGGTTCCTAAATCTGCCTGAATCCAAACATGAATGAATTTCCCCCTGAAAGGCCCTCCTGTTTTTCCATAGACTTTTAAATGTGGATGAGGTTCGGCGAAATCTGGCAAACTGCAAAGAGGCAGTATGCTGGCCCAATAGGGAAATGTAATAATGGCAAGCCATTCAGGTCCACAACTATTTTTTTTCTGGACCACATAGCTTCCCTTACTATTTCCCATCATTTCCAGTCTCAGAGATTCTGAAAGCGGACACCAGTTGCTTCTGGAAACAAAGCGATGAAGCTGTGGATCATTAGTTCCATTTTCATGCTGCTTGTTCCTTGCCTCTCAGAGGTTTCAGCACATCTGTGGACTGGTGTAAGTTTGCAGGGCAGCCAAGGAAGGCTTGAGGCAGATCCAGTGTTTGCTGCCATCAAAAAAAAAAAAAAAAAAAGAAAAGAAAAAAAAAGTCAGATGAGGCTGTTTAATTTTAAACTAAAAAGAATGTGCTTTTAACTATTTTGCTTCAGGGAGACTTGTGGTATGATGTGATTGTTCTCTGTACCCAAGTAATATAAGTTTTGGCTGCATGATAAGAAGGATTCATTCATAGAGAATAGTGCTGATATTAGAAGAATAACAGTAAAGACAAAATAGAATTTTAAAGGGTGAATGGGAGTTATGGTGGTGGAGTGACGAGGACTGAAACCCTCAGACACCCCCTGATTGCTGATCTGGCTGACCCAGAGTTCTTGCATCTGTTTCTGTACTTTTCCTCTCTTTCTTAAAAAATCCCCAGTCCACCAGTACTTGGAGTGCTATACTTGGCCTTTTCATGACATCGCAGAAGACAATGGAATATAAAAAGTAGTTTTAGTCAAAATTAATAGCTACCTGTGTAAAAATACGTCCTCAAAATGCTGGCTATCATAGTCATCATCAGTCAATCAATCATCATCTATATTGTAATTGATTGCAGTTGGGTGGTCTCTGTTGTAATCTCTATTTTTCTAGAAAAATGAACAATTGGGAGAATTGGATATTTGCCCATTGGTCTTTGAAACATGGTACTGGGAGTGAGCAATGTTCACGTAGCAAGAAGATGGAAAGATCAGCACTTGCTTTCCTACCACCCCTTGGAAATTTTTATTTAAGGTCATCCCATGAGTAGAATGGCTTGTCTTACTATGGTGGACCACATTTGCATTTTAGCTTTGCTTACCTAGCTCCAGATATTCACCTGATATGAGAAAGTTATTTTAATGAAAATAATATATTTAATATGCTTGTGTATTTATACACATAGAAATGTATATTTAAAGGAAGGATTACAAATTACCCCTATTCTTTCACAGCCTCAGGCTGTAAAATCTTTATTAGGAAATAGTGACAGTGTAACAACTTGATTTATTTTCTCCCACCAGGCTGAAGTTTTATATGAATATTATCCAGTCACTATAGCTTGGGACCTTATCATCTGACTGATGGATGATGCAGGGATGGATAATTTCATAAGTTGTCTAGCCAGAGTTTATTCATTTTTCTAGTCATTGAAATGAGAAGACTTGATATGACTCCTATTGAGATACTTTCAAAGGCAGCCATCCTTGTAATGGATTTTCTCTGTCAGAAAATTAGGTACTGATTTACCTGTTTTTTTTTTCCCTGTACTAGAACTTACCGACGGACTAAGGATTCCTCTTCCAATTAACCCATTCATGCCTGAGGTTGCAATTTTTGGAATTTTTGGAATCAGACCTTGGTGATGACCTTGAGCAGTAGGATATAAATAATTCCCACGTGCTTAGCATTCCAATAATGGAACACCAGGCATAAATAGGTGAAGGGCCATTAGCTTATAGAAAACGATAATCGAAGACAACAAAACAGTATTATCCTGGGGGCTTAAAGAAATTAAACTGAGCGTTGGATGCGGTCATCAATAGGACATTTCCCTTTCTTGTCTTTTCTGACTTCTCTATCCAACCACAGGCTTTCATCATTGAGAATGAAGTAGCCAGAAGGGATAATTACCAGAGATAATAACTTATCTTTGATTTTAAAACATTAAGGAATTTTTATTAAGATTTATTAATTTATTAATACATTTAATTTAGTTTGATTAGAATTATAGCTTTAGCTTGGCCTAAAACTGCTCCACCTTTCTAGAATCCTCCCTTCAGTTTTCTGACTCTTGGGCCACATGTGTATTTAGTTCTGTGACAAAGAGCCCTGGCTCCTTCAGGCACGATGCCCACATCATCAAGGTTAGAGGCGATTATAACTGATATGGGTTGCAGTCTGTCCCTGTCCTTGTAAATTCCGGATTGTACTTGCTCACTCCTACTTTCTATCTTATCTTCTCTTCCTGAAGACCCATGCTGTGGACTTCAAGCTCCAGCATCAGGCACAAAGACAACAGCCTGACAAAGACTTTTTAACCAGCCCCCATTGTGTAAGTTCAAATCTCCATAATAAATCCACTCCTCCCAAGCAAAACACAGACACACACACACACACACACACACACACACACACACACACACACACTTCCTAATGGTTTTGCTTCTCCGATTGAATTAATATTACTAATATTAATGTTGTTATGCAGATATCAAAGACCTAGGTAGGATTGTCTCAAGCTCTATTCATTCCCTGTAGAAGTCCAAAGTCCTCCCTAAGTTTTCTCCAGATTCTGTGAAGTCCACATTTTCATGGTCATTTTTGGCATATCTAATTTGCACAAAAGACCCTACAAAGCACTTGTGAGTATAATGTATTTATTAAAACTTTTGGTGGCACGAGCAGACAGAAGTGCAGTTCATGTTGAAACAAAAATAATTTCAAATTTAACTTCACACATCTTTATTTGTAAAATGTTTCTCCACTATCCCATCCTTAGCGAATAGATACCCTTCCCTCATCCTATAAAATCCCCAGCTTCACAACAGCTCCTTGGTGCCTCTCTCCTTCCCCTTTTTCTCTTTTGCTTTCTGTTTCTCCCAATACTCCCATCCTCTTGTTTTCAAGTGCAGAGAAGCTTAACTATCTCTCTGTTCTTTTATGCTAAGATTATTGTGGATGTACGTCCATGTCCTCAGGATCTAACCTTCTATTCCCGATGGCTATTTTTCCAAGTCAAATACTGTTGCAATAGTTAAGAAAACAGAAATGTTGCCTGGTTACAATGGTAACAGGAGCAGGAAGCATACATTTAGTGCTTACTGTGATCCAAACTCCAAGGGCTCTTTATGTCTTGTCTCGTGAGATTCCTACAAAAATTCAGTGAAGCCTGGCATTATGAGTCCCATTTTAACAATCTTGAAATTAGATCATAGAAAGTAAAAAAAACACAAAAGCAACTACAAAACCTAATATTTATTGAGTTCTTATACATCAGGCACTGTTGTAAGCACTAAATGTGTTTTGTTTTTAAATTGACTCTTCACAACTCTACTAGTTAAAAAAATTATCCCCATTTTACAGATAAAGAAACTGAGACACAAAATTAGGCAATTTTCTCACAATAAATAAAAAGTGGTGCTGTGTATGGAAACCAGGCTGCTTGAATATGGAACTCAGAATACCGTTTGAGAAGGTAAGAAGGTGTTTAAATGTTTCTCATGTAGTCAGTTTCCTAACTCAACTTCATGACACCTTTCCTGGCTGACCGAATATTTCAACCATCCTTACGTTTTATATTTTTCATCCCTGTTTAATTTTTTCTCCATGGTACTTAATACTGACACATATTTTACTTATTTATTTTTTTTTAATTTTCTGTCCCCACTACCAGGATGTAAACTCCGTGAGGGCAGGGACATTTCTGTCTGTTTTACTCACGATTGCATCTCCAGGGCTGATAGGAATGCCTTTCACATAGTAGATGCTCAATAAGTAGTTACTGAATGAATCAATAAATGAATATATGCATGTATGAAAAGCTGCTTACACAGAGGACAGGGCCTTCTTATTAGGTTTTGCAGATACGTCAGGAAAACCCCCTTTGAATGGAGTTTGAAAAGGCTCTAAATTGGTGGGCTTTAAATGTGATCAAACTCATGTTGGGAGACCTTCAAATACTGTGCTCATTTTCAGGCCACCTCATATTCCCTTCTCTTCTCTGCCTCCCCTAGGTGTATATGTTTAAATCTCTCCATCCTGGTTTAACAGCCTTCTCTGTGGGCCAATTCTCTAGAAAATTCTTTGACTTGCCAGTTTACTTTTCCCATTTATAAGATGGAGATAATTTTACTTCTAACAACTTCAGCAGGATTTGGAAGAGATACATTGAGATGATAGGAAACAAAACAAAGTATTGAATCTTGGGAAGACTCTGGCTATAGAAACATAGATGAAAATTAAGATAAAATCCTTTTAAAAAATTATTGTTAGAAATTACCTAGCATGTAAATTTAGAATTTTTTTTGTGTTTGTTTAATGAGGAAGTTACTTTTTCAGTTTGATTTTCTATTTAGGTTGGTAAAATGTATTAAAATTGTATCATGAATTAACAGCAAAGATAATATCTACTTATTAATTCAACAAACATTATCAAACATTTTTTATGCCAGACACCATTTTAGTATTAAAACAGCAAAAATGTCAGTGAGAAAAACAGAACCCTGGATTCTTGTATCATTCACAGAGAGATGTTTTTTAGAGATTGGTTATTGTATTAGCTTGTTAGGGTTGCCATAACAAAGTACCACAGACTGGGTGGCTTAAACAACAAAAACTTAGTTTCTCACAATTTTAAAGGCCAGCCATCTGAGATCAAGTTGTCATCAGGGTTGGTTTCTCCCGAGGCTTCTCTCTTAGGCTTGTAGGCGGCCATCTTCTTTTTCTGTCTTAATGTGATCTTTCCTCTGTGCCCATCTATGTCCAGATTTCCTCTTCTTATAAGGATATCAGTCGTTGAATTAGAGCCTCACCTCAATGACTTTGTTTTAACTTCATTGCCTCTTTAAAGCCCTATCTCTGAATACTGTCACATTCTGAGGTACTGGACATTAGGGCTTCAATATATGAATTTTTATGAGGACACAGTTTAGCCCATAGCACTTCTTGTATTGCCAAACTCTTTGGGTTTCATTTTACTTGTTTAAAATAACAGTGGTGCTTTCTATACATACCTGTTATTAACACATCACTTAGTGGTTTTCTTTCTTTATGAGTATTGCAACTAGGTGGAAATAAACCTAGCTTTGGGAGTGACAGTAATATTATCAGAGGTCCTAGATGGACCAGACTTTGATCAGCATTACACAAACCCACCTAAATGGACAAGGGAACTGTTTTCTAAGATTTAAGCTTTTTGGAAAATGAGTATTGCACAGCTGAGCATTTCTTAAAGGGACTACTAAAATTATTGGACCATACTAAACTTTTGACCAGATGGAATTCAAGGTTAATTTTCCTCTGGCCAACCAATGTGTAGAAACTCGGAAGGTTACAGGCAAAATAGAGGAGTTAGATCCCAGCACAGCACCATCATTATTGTTGTCAACATCATTTTTACCGTGTCACAGTGGGTGCTTTTACTGTCTTTTCCTCTCCTTGTTCTATTTTCTTCCCAACAAGTTTGTGAGCTGCTTGTGGGTAGGAAGTAGTTTAAGACTGTTGTCCATGTCCATTTATGCTTTGCATGATGCTGGGCACAGAGTCGGGGCTTGGTAAGCACTCATTGACCAACTGCAAGCTGTTTGCTGAGCCTGACAGTCAGAGGAATGGTGGTGGAAGAAGGATAGTAGGGAAGGGCATAGTTGACTGGCATGGCACAGCGAAGAGTGAATCCGTAGGTGGTTATGGCACTCTTGGCCTTGATCCAGCTATTGATGGATGTCACTATGGAGTTCTGATGAGAAGAAAGAGATGATTTTGTAGCTGCATGAAAAATGAGCTTCAGAGCAGGATTTCTCCAGTTTTATGAAATACAGACTTGTCATGATCTGCAAAGGATGTGAATTATTAGTTTCTCCTCAGCTTTAATCCACACATCACCATAGAAAACGCAAATGGTGGCGAGTGGGTAGGGAGAGAAGTGGGATCAAAACCGAGTTTCCACTTACTTCCTCTGACAATGGTTATAGTAAAACATTCTGACTAGGAAAAGATTAATCTCCGTTTGCAAAATTAAAAAGAAAACAAAAAACATGTGGAAAATATTATGTTGATGCATGTTTTGCTGAACAGATGGTGACGGTCCACAAACTTCTCAAGGATTTCCCTTCGAGGATGAAAGGAGAGCATTTTAATTTGGCTGAGTAACCTAGAGTCACTGAATCTGTTATGATCTTGTCTGTCTCTTCTTACGGAAATCCTTTTTATTGCCAAATTATGGATTTTTCTTCCAATAATTTTTAACAAATTACTTTAATCTGGAATACCCAATTAGCACACAAATGTGATGTTTCTTTTTCTGCTAGTTTAGTGTTTTTCCACAGGGAACACCTTATCTTTGTATTTTACATATTTATGATTCTCGTTTTGAGTCCCTGAAAGCACATCAGCTATAATGTGGACTGGCCACTTATTCAAATATTTGTTCTACAGCTGGGGAAACCGAGGGCTGGAGGCTTCTGTGACCCTCCTCAACATTTCACAATGAGTCACAGCTGAAGAAACATTAGAAATGGATTTCTTGACTCTGAAGTCATTGACCTTTCACTAGCCTTTTTAGAAACTGTGATTCTTGATGTACTTGAACCTATTTACTTGTGTATTTTCTTTTTTTGTGCTCTCTCTCCTTTTTGAAGAGTCTAAAGAAGACATAGGGAAGAGATTTTCCCGTAGAGATCCCCCTGATTGCTGGTTTCCTTTGAAATGAAACCACAGCTTTTCAAGTAGAACTTCGCAGAGGTTTATAAGAGGAGTCTGCTACACAGCTGGAGGAGGAAGAGGAATGATTGGTTATTAATTTAGCACTGTCCTTATGTCATCAGTCATTTCTTCTATCAGGGGACATTTTCTTCACTAGAAAAAAAAAAAACATTAAAATTAAGGACAGCAAGCAGCGGCTGTTTACCATTGATTGAGGTTTGGAGACAGGTGTTTAGGATTTTATTTACTCTGCTGCTCCCTAATGACTGCCCTCCTGTTTCTTCTTTTTCTGAAAACACTTTTTTTTTTTTTTTTTCTGAGACAGGATCTCATTCTGTCACCCAGTGCTGGAGTGCAGTGGTGTGATCACAGCTCACTACAGCCTTGACCTCCTAGGCTCAAGCGATCTTCCCACCTCAGCCTCCTGAGTAGCTGGGACGAGAGGCATGCACCACCACACCCACCTAATTTATTTTTATTTTAATTTTTTTTGTAGAGATGGAGGTTGCACTGTGTTGCTCAGGCTGGTCTCAAACTCTTGGGCTCAAGCTATCCTCCTGCTGTGACCTCCCAAAGTGCTGGGATTACAGGCTAGAGCCACCGCACTGGGCCTAAAAAACAAAAAACAAAAACAAAAATCTTAATGTATCTGTCCTCTATCTAGACTCATCTAGACTGCCTCCATGAGATAGGCGGCCTTACAGCGATCCAAGTGAATCTGGGCCCATCTTGTTGATGCTGAGGTTTGGTACCTGGTGCTGATCAGGGAGAGATGACTTTAATCTGCATTGATTTGTAATTCCAATGTACTCCAAACCTCTGAATAGGCCTGGAGACTGTCACCTGGAGCTGCACTAGCTGGCTGATTCTTCTTTCCCTTATTTAATGATCCTTATGGATAATTGGAAGGTTGTCCTAAATACAATGGCCACTCTTCAATTATTGTACACATCCCTTTGGTCTTTATTTTCTGATTTTATTTCTTCTCTCAAATATTCTTGCATACATTCACACTTTACTCCTATAGTCTCTACTGCAATTCATTGCTTAAAGCTTTCTAACACCAGGAGTAAAGGAAGAAAGAAATGTTCTGCTGCTATTAACATGAGCAGCTCAAAATAAATTTGGAGTGTGAGTGTATTAAAATCCAAACACTCTTAGGAATCTCTCTTTCCATCTCCAATTTAGAGTGAAATATCAGGAAGAAACGAGGAGAAAAGTAGTTGATTTATTAAGTAGTTAAGTAATGCAAGGTGGTTTGCACAGATCATCTCATTTAATCCTCACAACCGTGTGAAGTGATTACATTATTAGCCTCATTTTGCAGACGAAGGGACTATTAGCTTGTCAGCTCTACTGAGGCAGTACTCTCATCTTTGTATCCCAGGGCCTGGCATGTGATCCTTAGCTCAGTGTTTAATAAGTAATTAATGAATGAGTGGCTGAATTCTCCCCAAATTTATCCATTTTGACCCCTGGATCTTTATCACACCTAGCTTTTCTTTTCCACCTTGCCTTTGAAGTCTTTCTTTCCTCCTTCACTATTTTCCGTTTCTTACCTCTTTCCAAAAAGAGCTTGAGGTGATTCGCAAATATATACATGTGTATAAATATACATGTATTATTCAACACTATAAAAAAGAAGTGAGGCAATCAGGGAGAGTTTGCACATGTTATTTTTTCGTCTCAGATTTAGCTTCACTTGCCTTGACAAAGAAATATCATTCAAAGTTTTTACTGCAGATTTTCTTACATTTAGACTAAATATATAAGTTGGTTTTCAAAGGTGCTGGCCACATATACTTTTCCATTGTGTTGATATTTCAATGTCTTATGTCACCTGAGATGGCTTTGGTGAAACATTTCTAGCTGTCCTTCATACTACCCAGTTGCCAGTCAAAAATTAAGCAACTTATATGGGGTCAAAGTTTCAGGTAATTTACCCATCAGATGGTTGTGTATTTTCAAACTGTGCTCCAAAGATCTCTGAAAGTTCCATAGAGTTAAGTCAGGACAAACTTGGAGGATAAATTAAGCTCAGACATTGAATAGGGCTCTGGGTTCCATGTCTTTACTTCAAGCAGAGAATCTTTATTTTTATCCTTTTTGTATTTGGGTTCTCTTTTGAAAATTTATTTTCAAAATAAGGATAAAAAGCCACAACTCTACCACTTTATTCCATTTTTATTCATGTTTCATTAAATGTCCAAATCATTAGACTAAGTCCAACATCATGTATTACCTAGTTCTGTTTTCTTTAGAAGCTTTGAAAAATCCATTTCATCCTCTTCCCTTTTATCCAGTATTCAAATATATATGCGGACTCTGTAATTTTTCTGTGTCATCTTTTTAATGCCTGGCTTAAAAAAAAGAAGACATGCAAGTGAAATCAAGAAATGACTCAGAGGCCAACATTTATTTAAGGAATTCCTGAGAATGGACTATGTGGTCTGCAGAGACATATGCACATTATACATAATGCACTTGGGCTCTCTAAGGTAACTGGAGGTCTTAAAGGCGTAAAATCTAAATATCTTGAAATTAAAACAAAACTCCAGAGCTGCTCCACTTTTAGGTATCAATGGCTCCTGTCTGAAAGGAATTGAATTTGAGTGCTTTTGTGTTGGTCCTGAGGACGAAGGTATTGGTTTCTTAGAAAGTCCATCTATGGTAAAGTATCGCTTCCCTCCCTCTGGTCGACAGTCTTGTGTCTCAGTCCTCTTTGTCTCAGGTAATTGATTAGGTTGTCAGTACTTTGCAAATATCTTGCTTAGCCCCAAATACCAATTGCTCTCCACTTGTTTCCTTCCATTTAATTCTCTTGTCTTAAACAACCAACATAGTTTAATTAACCTCATCTTGACTTGCGACAAACTATAAATAAGCTATATTTTCCATGGGTTCCTAGAAGGTCCAGGGCAATAGACTTAGGGACACCCCTGGGAATTTTATAGCAAGATAACATGGAACCTGTGAGGACAAACAAAAAATAAAAACCAAACTCCATGGTGAGAATAACTAGATTCGGGGAAAACAAAAACAGCAAAACAAAACTCCAGAGGGATATGAACTTGCAGCCTGTTTGGGCAACAGGTTCCTAGTTACACATTTTTCAAAACTGTAAAAATTAAGCAAGAAACTCCTTCCACATTGTGGACTATATATACTAGCAAAACCAGCTGTAAAAGCATTCTGAAACTTAGGTTTGGGGTGGAGAGAGAGAAGAGTGTGTGTGCACACGCGAGGGTGTGTGCGGGTGTGCGTGCGAGTGTGCATGTGAGCATGTGTGAGGTGGATTACAAGAGGAGTGAGAGAGAAGACGGTGATAACTTTTAAGAGGATGATTTGGAAAGTGGCCTGCATGTTAATTAATCTTTAGAAAAGTGCTGAGCCCTGGAAAGTCCCAGACAGTGGAATCTAGCTAAGTTTAGCAATTCAAAGGGCAGCCGTGAAAGGGAAAGGGGGTTCCCAAAGGTCAAAATGCAGACTGAGGAATGTGGAGAAAAAGAACCCTTTCCGTTTGTTTTAGGGCTTGGGGAAAGATGAAATATTAAGGTCTATTTAAAATGTACAGATAGCGGCAGGACGTGGTGACTCACACCTGTAATCCCAGCACTTTGGGAGGCTGACGCGGGTGGATCACCTGAGGTCAGGAGTTCGAGACCAGCCTGGCCAACATGGTGAAATCCTGTCTCTACTAAAAATACAAAAATTAGCTTGGCGTGCTGGCACATGCTTGTAATCCCAGCTACTTGGGAGGCTGAGGCACAAGCATTGCTTAAACTTGGGAAATCGAGGCTGCAGTGAGCCAAGATCATGCCACTGCACTCCAGCCTGGGCGACAGAGCAAGACTCTGCCTAAAAAAAAAAAAAAAAAAAAAAAAAGTACAGATACTCAGGTTGTGTTTAGCTTCTCTTGACTCTCTGGCCCTTTTGGTGACATTCCTGTCCACTAGTATCTGCTTGTCTCTCCACCCCTCATCCGTGTGGTACTGGCTTCATAAAACATACGGGACATGGTCACCTCTCAATTCTTGTCTTAGGATGGGCAGCTTAGCCTATATGCCAGGCTTACTTGATCAGTAAGCCACAGATATGTGTTTAGCATATGAATTCATATGCCAGGCCCAGTACATGGACTATGAAATGCAACCAGCCTCTGCTGGTGACTTTGGACTGATAATCTTTAAATATCTGTTTTAACTATTATTTAACTGGGGCCATGGAATTGCTTGTGTGATGGGCAGAATTCCAAGGTGGCTCCAACACGCTTGCCCCCGGTATCACTGTGCTGGTTATGTTAGTTTATGTGGCAAAAGAGATTTTGCAGGTATAATTATGGTTATTTATCAGTAGACCATAGAAGAGATTATCAGGCTGGGTCTAATCTAACCATATTACAACTTAGAGTGTTCTCCAGCTGGTCATGGGAAAAAAGTCAGAAATTTGAAGCAAAAGAAGGATGTAAATGCCACTGCGGGCTTTGAAGATGAGGGAGGCCAATGGAAGGAGCAGAGATCAGCCTTTAGGAGCTGTGAGCAACTCCCCACTGAGAGCAAGGAAGGCAGGGACCTCAGTCCTACCAATCATAAGGAAATAAACTCTGCCAACAACTTGAATGAGCTTGTAAGTGGATTCTTCCCCAGAGCCAAGCTTTGATTTTAACCTCCTGAGATTCTATCTAGAGAAACCAGTAGAGACCCTCTGGACTTTTGACTTACAGACTATGAGATAGTAAATGAGTATTGTCTTAAGATGCTAAGTCTGTAGTAGTTTGTTATGCAGCAATAGAAAATGAATATAAGGCCGGGTGTGGTGGCTCATACTTGCAATCCTGGAACTTTGGGAGGCCAAGATGGGCAGATTACCTGGGGCCAGATGTTCAAGACCAGCTTGGGCAACATGGCAAAACCTTGTCTCTACAAAAAAAAAAAAAAGATACTAGCCAGGCATGGTGGCCTGTAGTCTCAGTCTCAGCTACTGGAGAGGCTGAGGTGGGAGGATCACTTGAGCCCAAGAGGTCGAGGCTGCAGTGAGCCGAGATCGTGCCACTGCACTCTAGCCTGGGCAATAGAGCGAGACCCTGTGTCAAAAAAAGACAGTCAGACAAAAAGTCAGACAGACAGAGAGAGAGAGAGAGAAAGAAAGAGAGAAAGGAAGAAAGAAAGAAGAGAGAGAGAAAAGAAGAGAGAGAGAAAAGAAGAGAGAGAAAAAAAGAGAGAGAAAAGAAAGAAGAGAGAAAAGAAAGAAGAGAGAGAAAGAAAGAAGGAAAATGAGTGTAGCTCATTTCCAGAGTTTCAGTGCAGCCCATAGTTGTACTGTGCAATTTGCAGTGTCATGAGAAAAGGTTTATGAGGAGGTTTTATTTGTTTTTAGTTTAATTTTTTTTTTTTTTTGAGGCAAGTTCTTGCTCTGTCACCCGGGCTGGAGTGCAGTGATGTGATCACAGCTCACTGCAGCCTCAATTTCCTGGGCTCAAGTGATCGTCCCACCTCTCAGCCTCTCGAGTAGCTGGGATCACAGGCATGAGCCACCACACCTGGCTAAGTTTTTGTAGTGTGTGTGTGTGTGTGTGTGTGTGTGAGAGAGAGAGAGAGAGAGAGACAAAGAGAGAGGGATGGTGTTTTGCCATGTTGCCCAGGCTGGTCTTGAACTCCTGGGCTCAAGTGATCCTCCCGCCTCGGCCTCCCAAAGTGCTGCGATGACAGGAGTGAGCCACCACGCCCAGCCTTAGCTTAAGTTTTAAAATTTCCATTTGGGCTCTTGTCAGTTTTGTTGGGGGCAGTCTATAGCAGACACCATTGGCTAAGTATTCCTTGCTAAAGGGACCCTAATTTTTTTTCCCCCAGTGCAGGTCCTTTGATTCCATGGAAGGTATGCCCAAGTCTAAGGTGAGCAGGCTTCTTATCCAATTCTGGCCAATGAGATTTAAGTAAAAGGCTGTTGAGGGGCTTTGGGAAAAATTTTACTTCTTGATATAAGAGACAGAGGCTGAGAAGAAAAGCTCTGCATCACACTGCCACCTGCTTCCTGCCTTCCAAGGTGATGTGATGATGTGCTGCAACCATCTTGTGACTATGAACAGGAGGCCACGAGAATCACAGAGATGCTGACTTAGGGCCTTGATGCCTTGGAACCAATGCTACTACTCACACCTAGATTTCTGTTAGAGAAAAATATTTTTATTTGTTTCATCTGTAGTTCATTGAGTTTTAATGGTTTATAGCTGAAAGCATATCTAACTGATAGAGAATTTGGGTCCTGGAAGTGGAATACTGCAAGAAACACACTTTTTGTTAGGTCAGAGTGGAGGTTGCGGACTCAACTGTCAGGCAGGAAAACCTTCGGTATAGCAAAATATTTAAGCAACCATTGGCCTGATCTGTCTTATAATGCAGACCACAGGTTGACTAAGGTTAGAGTGGCATGGGAAATGAAAGGAAAAATTCAGGATGTTCCTGTGTGTTGGGTTATTTTAATGGCTGTTAGCAAAAAAAGTCTTACTATGAGAGGCAAACTTAAATTAGATAGGTAATCTCTAATCAGAGAGGGAAGAAAGTATGACTGCTGAGAGAGATGCTTTCTAACTGTGACCTCCAGTCTAAATGAACAGAATTCCATACTTTGTAGGGTTGGAGAAGGTGTCTTTGATATCTCAAGTTAAAACAAGCAGAGGTGGGAAAGTGGCATCTTTAAGACTGATAAAACTGGAGATTTTTTAGCACAAAAACCTGATTGTGTGAGTTAAATACCAGAGGATTTAGAAGAGCACAGGATCTAGCTGCAGAGAGACAAGGATTCTTAGCCTCAAAGACTGTCTAGACGAGATCTTTAGCTGTGGTTACTAATGCAAGGAATTGACCAGACACAAATAGACGGAATCTACTGAGTTTTTGAGAGGAACTTTATTGCTAAAGATACTCCAAGCCTCACCAACAACTGCATGTAATTATTGAACCCCAAAGGCAATCTTTAGGTATCTGAATTTGTACGAACACGCAGAGGTTGCTAACATTTGAGAAATTTCTCTTGGATGCTCATTTCAGAAACAGGCATTAAAAATAGTGATTAAGGCATATCTTACTAGAGGGAAGAACCAGAGGCTATGGAAGAAAAATCAGGAGATTTTCGTCAAGAACAGAACCAGGAATTGTCAGATTGACTAATCAAAGACTGTCTCCATTGAGAGGGCAGGCATTTCTCACTATGTCTTTCTAACAGGATGAAGTATATGCTAGCAAATATTAAAGATTAGTCTTTTCCAACAATTGTATATTAGATATGTTGGAAGCAGGAAACCTGATTTTTGGAGAAAATTTCCACACCTGAAAGAACTTATCTCTGGACCAAATGAAGATCGAACATTGTCTAGAGATACTAGATTTGGATGTGAATGTAGTAGTTAAGAGGAATGTCATAGTTTTCCTTCCTTGGGGAGAAGGGTGAGTACACCTAAAAACTGCATGTGTAGGAAGAAGGATGTGTGTGGATGTCAGATTGCCAAAGGGCTGGACTGTGACAGACACTGTGAGCTGGCTACATAAAAGCACTACTTACCCAGCTTTCTTCTATATTAATGATCTTAGTCATCCACCTCCACACTCCCTGCTCCCCACCCCAGCACTTTTTGGACAGAATTCCCTTGATTTCAGGAACAGTGTACTTAGTCATAAAACCTGGTGTGGGCATGTGATCCAAATCTAACCAATAATACAAAAGAAGATGCCTTCTAGAAGTTTCTGAAGGTAAATGGTCCCACTTTTGACATGTTATTAAATTGCTAAACTTACAACAGCAATCACCTAAGTCTAAATTTGTTATGTGAGATGAAATAAATCCTTATGTATTTAAGTCACTATTTTTGTTTATTCTTATTTCTTGTAGGCAAATATTTGTTACAATTATAAATTTACATTTTTATCGTTATGTAAATCAGGGAGTTGCCAACTTATAGTGTGTGGGTCCAGTCCAGTCCACTGCCTGTTTTTGTAAACAGTTTTGATAGAATATAGCCACTCCCATTCATCTATATAGTTGATGGCTGCTTTCACACTACCGCAACAAATTGAGTAGTTGCAACAGAAACCATGCAGCCTGCAGAACCTAAACAAATTCCATCTGACCCATTATAGAAAAATGTGTCAACTCCTGCTCTAAAGAGTCACATATAGAAATCAGTTTACGTGGGATAAAATATCACTTATTTTAATAATATTTTAGTACAGTCTCTCCCAAACTTGCGAAGCATATGAATCAGCTGTAGCCTTTGTCATACTTATGTATTTCAAGATCCTGAACTAAGTCTACTGAATCAAAATATTCAGTGGCGAAATCTGGGAATCTGTATTATTAACAATTTCCCCACAAGAATCTTTTGACCAGGCAAGTTTGGAAAATGCTGTTATAGATTGGTGTCATGGGCAGCTGCTTATCTGGCCCGCCATTGAATTTATAACTAGCTCCTGCCTGTAACTCACTGAAAGAGTCCCGGTATGACCAGGAGACTGAATGAGATTCTCTGAGATCACAGAGGCTTGCTTATGAAATGAAATACAGTGAATAGGAAGATTTTGATGTAGTAAAAGTTGCATCAGCTCTGGAAATGAGAAACCTGGGTTTAGGTTCTAAATCAGTCTCTTATTAATTATTTGATCTTGGGCAAGTTTCTCTCTAGAATCTAAGATTCTCAACTGTAAAAACCTCAGTAGGAGGGGATGTCTCCAAGTTGCCTTTTCAGATATATGAATGTCAGACTCAGAAAGTAGGAAGTGCCTAAGGAAGAAAGACAAATATAGTTTCTCTGTTTCTTGAAATTCTTGTCTTCTTGATCAGGGTTCCTCAATCCTGGTTGAACATTAGACTCACTACAGAGCTTTAAAAAACACCAGTGCTGTAGGTCTCACCCAGAGAGTCTGATTTCATCAGCTGGGAGGAGAGCCTAGCCATTAAAATAAAAGCTTTCTAGATGATTCCATGTGTTCAGTCAGATGGAGAACCACCATCTAGATGATAATGGATTCTTTTTTTCTATTTCCTAGTCAAGGGTTATATGTACATACTAGTTTCACCATTTGTGAAACACAGTAAGTAAGAAGAGAAAACAAGATCAGTAGTTCTCAAATACTGGTGAGTCAGGAAGGCTGCAAAAAATTATGAGGAGAGCCTGCTAAAAAATATAGCTCTGTAGGCTCCACCATTAGATTCTGCTATAGCAGCTTCAGGGCCAGGAAATCTATATATTTTTTAATTCCTCAGGTCCTCCTAATACACAACTGGTTTGGGAACCATCGGGCCCAGTGATCTCTGATGCTCCTTCCAACTTGTAGGATGTGAATTTCTGTGCTTAGTTATATAAGAGGTAAGTCACAATTTTAAGAATATTTTAAAAAGGCAATTGGTACTTCAAGATTAAGATATTATAAAAGGAATGTTATCAACCAATAGGAATGGGCCTCAGTCAGGTGCTCGTTGATAAAAATTTGCTTACCTGTTTTACCCTCTCAGAAAGAGACATAATGATGTGCCCCAACAGTTTAATTATTTGCCCTCGGGAGTACTTGAAAAGGTTCTTCCTTTGGCCTCTTTATTTGCAACTGTAAATTCTAGTTGAAAAGAACTAAAACGCTTCTCTCAAATGAGTTAGATGTAGTTTATCAAACTATGTATTATATACAGCAAATTGCAAATGAAATAAAGTATGGACACAATCTGGTCTTGTATTTACTATTAATCCCTTTAAATTCTGGTGTTAATAATTCCATGCACTCATTCATTCTTTTGTTCATTTATTCATTCACTCAGTAACTAATTTAAAGTTCTAACTATGAGCCAGGAACTGTTCTAGGCCCTGGGGATGGGGTCACAGCAGCGAACATGAGTCTCCTTCCTTTCAAAGCTTACATTCTACTTGGGAAAGTTGGTAATAAATAACTAAAGTATTACATGGTGTTAATTGTTAAGGAACATAAGACAATGTAAGGTGATAGAAAGTGGCAGGAGCTGGATGACAGTGTTATTTTATATAGGTAATCAGGGAATGCTGCTCTGTTATGGTAATATGTTAGCAGAGACCTGAAGAAAGTTAGAGAAAAGTCATGGTGATATCTGGGGAAAGCGTATTACACAGAGGAAACAGCCAGTGCAAAAGTCCTGTGGCAGGAAGGTACTGGGTATGATCTAGGATCAGCAAGTGGCTACAGTGGCTTGCATGGAGTGAGTAAGGGTGGGATGTTGGAGATGGGTCAGAGAGTAGCAAGCCATCATCATGGGGGCTTGACAGGCCAATTTTAAAGGCTTTGTATTTCACTCTGAGAATCAAGGGTGGATCCAGGATTTGTAGGGTTTGAAGCTTATAATCCTGAGGCTTTCTATAAGTAAAAGAATACAAAATTAGCTACGAACCTAATACTTATTTGGAATGAAAAAAATCATAATAATATCAGTTTTAAAAGATACTACACATACCACAAAATCCAAAAAAAAAAAAAAACCCAAACCATAATAATTTTACTAACTGTGACACCTCTCTGTATTACTTTTTTCTCCTTTTTTTTCTTTAAAGGTATAAACAAAGCTAGTTGCATTACTTTTTCCCTCTTCATTAGTTTACACTGAAATAACTGATTATTCATATTATTTTCTAACATCATTTTCTATAGGAAGAACTGAAGATAATTCAGTCTGTAGCTTGTTGGGACAAAATTTATCTTTTTATTGTTGATTTCATGGAAAAAACCTTCTTTAATTTTATAACTCATTACTGCTAATGCTATGTATGTTTTTTAGAATTGTCGTCAAGTTGAGAAAACTTTTCTCAACTTTCTTTCTTTATATGACCATAAGATTTGTAAGAATTTTCTGTGTACTCGCTTCTGGCTGCATATATTTCAACCCCCTTTTCTCCTCTACTAGCCACATATTTCTGGTATGATGAAGACAAGTTCCTATTTTATAATCTCAGGCTGTGAACTTTAATGTCACAACATAGATTGGTACAGAGAATGGCAGAAGTATTCCTGGAAGCCATTCCAACACCAGGAAAATTTTTACACTGAAGTAACTGTGAACCACAATAATACATCCTACTAACCCAAACTAAATGCTTCTCTAATTCAACTTCTCCTTCCCTGGGCCCTAAAGTGTCTGTCTATTCTCACACCACTTGACTTAAAGAGAAATGTGACAGAGGGAAATAAGCAATAAAGAGCTTTGGTAAAAATATCTCATATTTGCAAATTTAAAAAAAATGACCACCTGAGCACATTGCCAGAGCCCCTTCCGGGGCCTTGGAAGAGCCCTGTGCAATGAGGGGCCCTCAACCTGCAGATTTATTAGCTTCAAGAATGATCAACCTGTGGTGAAATGTGAAGTCACTGGAGGGTTTTGAGCAAAGTATTAACATGACCTAATTTCTGTTGTAAAAGGATAATTTTTTCTAGGGAGTAGAATGTAGGGGAGCAAGCCTGGAAGCAGAGAGACCAGTCAGAGGCCTGAAGTTTAGGTTGCAAAAGAAAAGCAAAAACACAGACATAACTCATTCTGGGTGTTCTAGGAAAGCTGACTCGATTACTCATTAAGCTATTGATTTCCTAACAATTCATGCCTGCCTGTGTCAGCTTTGTTTCCTTTCTTAGCTACTGTTGAGTCAGCAATTGTACAGCATTCTCTTGATCTTTTCTCTTCTCATTGTCTTTAAAGTTCAAGTTTTATCAACAATATTTTTGTTATTATAGCGATTTCTCTTCCTATTTGCTGCTGCCTAGATGCTTACAGTGCTGGGTGAATGATAGGCCTTTACCTACACTATTTCAGTTCACAGTATCATTGCTATCTGTGTCTGGGTTGAGAACTTCCCAGGAGAACTCTTTCCTATTGTTTAGAAACCCTTTAGAACCTGGTAATTTATCACTTCATATTATTGTATATCCCTTTGCCTGATGAAGAACCATCCAACTCACATCTTCAAGGCCTTTAGAGTTTAATAATTTTATTACATTTTGGGGGAAGTTAACTTTATGTTGTGTTGCATTAGAACAGGGATTGGCAAACCTGTTTTATAAAGGGCCATCCAGAAAATATTTTAGACTTTGTGCACCATATGGTCTCTGTCAGAACTACTTAACAATACTATTATAGCAGCAAAGCAACTATAGACAATTACGCAAACAAATGAGAAAATGGCTGTATTCAATATACTTTTATTTACATAAACAGGCCTCAGGGCCGGATTTGGCCTGCAGGTTGCAGTTTGCTGACTCCTGCTTTAGCAATTTCCTCTAGCTGTTTCATGTTATGTGTCCCAAATCTTAATCTCACGTCACCCCATGAGTCTAGAGTCTCCGTCTTTAAAATGAGGACCCTAATATATGTCCTGTGTGCTACATAGCATTGTTTTAAGGGTCAAATGAGACATTAGTTACAGAAATCTGCTAAAATTTTAAAGTGGCATATGTCTGTATATTTCTTTCTCTTCCCTACCACTCTACAACACATTTCCCTGCCTCCCACTCCACCTAAAACACATGTATAAACATTCAATCACAGAGGAAAATTATGGCTTGTTATCTTATTCTCCTGAGCTTTGTGGTGAATGCTGGCTTCCCCGAACATCACCAAACTACCTATAATGGCACAAAGCTGAGTTTGTTCTTACCATGGTAAGAGAGACCATAATGTAGACATAGTCTTAACAGAGCCCCAAAAGAGGGAAGGCAAAGTCAGGAAATTTATTGAAATTTTAGAGACTTAGAGACTCATCTAGATGAAAGTGGGTCTTTCAACACAGGGCTTGGTTAGAGTTGGATATGGATTATGATACAACAGGTTAGGGTTAATGGACACAATGAGGTGAGAATTCTGACGAGGGGTTCAAAGAGTCTTGAGGTATACATTATCATTTAATGCTTTCTATTGAAAATTGATTGGTATTTCAGGAAGTTGCTGGAATAAAAAATAAATTCATTTTTAACTTTTATTTTTATGAGAAAATTTCCTGGAATAGTAAAATTACGTTTATGAACACTTTGAAGTAGTAAAGTCATGTTAATGTAGTCAGTAAGCTGTGTGGATGTAGATGATTTTGATTTTGTCTTAAAAAGAATATTGGAGACATTCTGTGAGAAAAAGACAAGGAAACGTAGATAGGATTGCAGGTTTTACTTAGCAAAGAGCAGAGAATAACTAGCAGAAAAGAAGACAATGCTATAGAGAAGAGGGGAAGAAGGGGCCAGGATGTAAAGGGTGTGTCAGCCAAAGTTTAAGGAAAATTTTGAAATAGAAGAGAAACTTTGGGGGACTAGAAACTAGGATATAAATTATGGCAAGAATGTCAAAAATCAGAAAAGAGAATATTAAACCTATCAAATATAAATTGTTTCCAATTAGTTGTTCTGGCTGCACAGTTTTATTTTCATGTGCAAATCTGTCTGAAGACTGAAAAATATGTGGGCCTGCTTTTGAGGAGGTTACTTTTTTATTAAAAGAATACGTACATTTTCTTAGCAGAAAATTTTAAATGTGTACATAAATAACCAGAAGAAAGAAAGATAACTCTTAATTGGAAGGTGAAATTCCAATGAATATTAGTAGTCAAAAGTCCAGAGAAATAAGAAAACTGACCTTCATTAAAAGTAAATAATAATTTCTTGGTGGGGGAAGAGTGGAGTGCAGACATGGGACAGTGACAGAAGAGAAGGGAGAGGATAAATTAAGAGCATGTTTGGAGGCTGTTGGCTGTTTTGTGGGAAATTGTCAAAGGCCATAGCATTTTTAGGAAGCAAAATATTGATCTTAAATCTTAATTTTTTTTAATTGCTGTGATATTGCAGAGTATAGGCCAACTGCAAAGTAGAGACTATAGCACCCACGACTGTTCTCACTTCTGATACCAGCTAAAAGTTCAGGGGATTCCCAAAACCATCCTCAGGTTTGATAATTTGCTAGAATGACTCACAGAACTCACTGAAAGCTATTCTACTCATAGTTATGGTTAATTACAAGGAAAGGATACAGATTAAATCAGCCAAGGGAAGAACACATATGTTGTTTTCAGCCCATGAAGGCAGAACACATCACTCTGCAGGCACTGATGTGTGACAGTACCCATGGAGAATTGCCAGCTAGAGAAGCCCATCTGAGCCTCAGTGACCAGAGTTATTACTGGGGCTCTATTTAGTAGACATGATTGATTGCATACGTATTTGATCTCAGTCTTCAGGTTGTTTGTTACTGTGTTACCCAAAGGCCCCACTTTATGTCACATTGTTGATCTATTGCCAGCCCTTATCCTAGGACTGTATGGTTGTGGTCACCCCCTACCCTAAATCCCATTGTTAAGACCATCCAGTATGACCTAAGGCCACCAGGCAAGCAAACACCCTCCCATCAGGAGGGCCCAGGGCATAGGCCAGATCTTTTCTTTGAGAAAAGCCAAATTCTTTGTTATACAGCTACAAATCCCTTTTATTACCCCTCCTTCAAGAACAACTTCTTCACCCATAGGAAGAAAAAATCATTCGCAATCCCATCAATTTGACTGAAACACTTTGAGATGGTTTGGATTTGTGACCCCACCCAAATCTCATGTCCAATTATAATCCCCATGTTGGAGGAGGGGCCTGGTGGGAGGTGACTGGATCATGAGGGTTGATTTTCCCCTTGCTGTTCTCATGATAGTGAGTGAGTTCTCATGAGATCTGGTTGTTTAAAAGTGTATAGCACCTCCCCCTTCCCTCTCTTCCTCCTGCTTCAGCCATGTAGGATGACCTTCTTCCCTTTCATCTTCCGCCATGATTGTAAGTTTCCTAAGGCCTCCCCAGCCATGCTTCCTGTACAGCCTGTGGAACTGTGAGCCAATTAAACCTCTTTTCTTTATAAATTACCCAGTCTCGAGTAGTTTTTTATAGCAATGCAAGATCAGACTAATGCACACTTTAAATATTTTGGCATAGATTCTCCTAGATATATCTTAGGTCGTTTAGGTATAAAAATGTTAACTCACCTTTTTTTTATTGCTCTGCAACTTCTTGATAAAATGGATAGCTATTAACATGAGTTAGAAAACTAATCAGGAAAATACAATTGTCAAATGGGAGAGTTAGATGAGACCTTAGACTTCCTCTAGTCTTTTGGAAAGGTGAAGTGGTTTGTTCAAGACCAATGGAGTCAATGAGACAGAGCTGAATCAAAATTTCAGGTTCGGTGACTTTTCCCTTGCAACAAAGGGAGGCTCAAGAGACCTTGTTTTGGAACCAAAGGATGTTATTGAACCTTTTGAAAATAGGGTTGCTTTGTTGCTAAATGGCAAGAAAACCCTAATGCCTGTTTGATTGATTTGATTTTGCCCCAGAATTCAGGATGTTTTCCAGATCCATATCTTAAAGTTTGTCAAGAAGACAGCTACTCAACTGCTTGCATATTTTTCTGATTAGCTGAGTTACATATGCTGCTGAAATAGTCAACTGGATTTCATGTTGTTGATAGAAGCAGCATGGTATCTAAAATTAAACACTATCTGTACCTCTCTAGCACTTTGAAAAATTTCCCCTTCCATTTGCTGCTTCCTTGTCCTTCTTAGAAAGCTATGAAATTTTATGTTTTTCAGATTCAAACCTGCAGCGTAGTTGTCAGCTGCTTTCTTATTCCCCATCTCCAAAATTTCTAAACACTTAATTGACTTCTTTTTATGTGGGTGTGTGTCAGGGTTGGAGATTGTTAATTAATGGAAAATGGTTTAAAAAGGGGCCATGACTTACTCTTCTGTCACACAAGCCTGTGAGTTGGGAGGGGAAATAAGTGGATGCACTCATTTTCATGAGCCAGAGCAACATTGTGGATAGACATAGTAGGTAAAAGATTGCTAGATCTCATCTCATCAGATGGAAATGACCTGCTGTTCCAAACCATTTCCACTCTATTGCCTAGATTTGCCTTAGCTATGACATGAGCAATGAGCAAATCATTTCAGTTAACTGGAGATCTGTTTTAAAAATGCAAAATGCGAGCATCCCTTAGGGGAATTTTTGTACCTTAGAGTACCCTCAGTTTGATTTTGTCTTTTGTATACTTAACTAAAGTCAGCTGCAGTGAAGAGATACAATTCTGATGAAATACACTTGAAACTTGACGTGGGGTCAGGCATAGGGTAGGACATCACAGGTATTCAGGAATGCTAGAGAAACTGGAGATCAAGGAGGATGGTTAGGGAAATGGAGAAGAGGGGGCCCTTCGTTTCTTCATTTAGTGTAGTTCTGAAGTGTGATCTTAATGGAGCATCAGGATGGAGTATTTGCAGAGGGGTTGACACATGTCTTTTCAACTACTAAGAGGAAAAATGTTGTAAATATTGGTAAAGTGATAGAAAAGGCCAAAGTGAGAGAAATCAGCTATGTACATTATGAAGTACAAGTTTTAATTTTATTGATTCTCTAAATGCATAGAAATAAATTTTAATCTAGAAATACAGAAAATACAGACAATTGAAATCAGTGGTGGAAATTTTCAATGGGAAATTTTGGGGTGCTAGAAATTTCACTTTAACTCATTGGGGTGTTGGTTACAGGAATGTGTGCATCGTCAGTAGTTACTGAAGTGGACCCTTAAGATATGTGTTTTTCTCCATGGAAATTATTCCTAAATACAACTAGTTAACAGCAGCAACAATGACAAAGTGGTTGTGTCAGTCAGGATCTTGGCAGGAAACAGATATCCACTCAGTTGGGTAATTTGAAGAGTTTAATAAAAGGCCAATTTATGAAAGGGTCAGTAGGATGTAGCACCCCAGGACTGGAAACCTGAGTTTCCATTAGAGAAGGGAGCAGTCACCAGAATGCAAAGACAGAGAACACTGCATGGAGAAGACCATTTGGCAGAAGCTGTAGGGATTCAGCCAGTACCTAATAACCCTATGGTGAGAGAACTGGAGGAATAAATACCCTAACCTCAGACTCTTCCCTCCTTCCTTCCTACCAATCTCCCCCTTAGATGAACCCAACTAGAAGCCTGAGAGCAAAGAGGCCCAAAGATGTAGTCTATACAGATCAGCTTGGCAGGGCACAGAGCAGGGTGGAGAAGGATGGAGAGGAGATTGGAGGGAGAATCAGAAGATATCCAGCAGAATGTTTTCCATTTTCCTGGAATCACTTCACTCCAAGTGTGTATGGTAATTCTCCCAAGTGTAAATAATATAAGTAAGACAAGGTTGTAGTATTTAAAACATTATACTGAAAGTTTGAGGATAACAGGGGTTTCCAATGAAGCAAAAGCAAATTTAAAGCCTCACATCAGCTATCACAGATCCATTAGCCATGCTTCATGCAGGGAGTTCCTCACTGCCTTCCTCTCTCTTCAGTCCCTAGTCATGTCATGGTGAAAGGGCCAGTCTACCTTACCAGTGGTAATTTTCTTGACCTCTTTTCCCAAGTCCAAAATCTGACCCACTGAATGGATCCCCAGTCAACCCCCCAACAGAGAGGGATTCTTTCCTTTTTTCCCCCCTGCCTCTTTTTTTTTTTTTTTTAACCTAGGATGATCAATAGTGGCAATATCCATTTCATTTGGGGAAACCACTATCTTCACTATAGGCAATGGTCTAGCCATAGTATATATAGCTCTTACCGGCTGTAGCCAGAGTAGTAGTGTCTTGAGGTCCAAATGAATTGGAGAATAAGGAGTCATGTCAAGGTTGAGAACATCCAGAAAGCCAAGCAAGACCAGGGCCTAGAAGAAGGGAACATGGGCCAGGACTGTTATGCTAAAGGTCTTTGGGTAGGTATCCAGAGGCCTCTCAAAAGTTCCACATTGGAAGATCTTGGATTGAATTCCACTTGCCAGCTATGTGGCCTCGGGCAAGTGACTTAATGACTGAGCTGTAATTTGTCTCTCTTCCCTTCCCTTCTTCCCTCCCCTCCCCTCCCCTCCCTTCTTCCCTCCCCTCCCCTCCCCTCCCTCCCTTCCCCTTCCCTCCCTCCCTTCCTTCCTTCTTTTTCTTTAAAAATAGGGATATGAAATGTACATGAAAACACTTTGTAAAACTGTGTGGTCCAAATGAACATAAGCTCTTCCTTTCTAGTAATTGTCCATCTTTTTCTGTTGTCACAACATTCACATGTATAATGCAATGTCATACAATAATTTCCAAGGGCAAAGCAAGGACTGGGGGTTTGGGAATATGTGCCTAGAGATATATTGTTAAGTAGGAGCTTGGTTAGTTGAAAAAGCTTCTCATAGAGATTTTAATGAGGCTACTCACCACATCACCCTCAACTGGGTCATACGGAGTTGAGAGTTGCTTTTGAGACAGAGGTTACAAACTTGTGTGGGTTGAAAGGTCCAGAAGATATGGCTTGTTTGGCTTTCATAGAATTGTCAAGTTGCTGAATTAGTTGTCAAAATTTTAAAATCAGGATATTTCACATGTACAAAAACCTCATCATATTTCTGCCTTCTCTTGTAATACAGAATTTCTGGCAAAACCAAGTCTAGATTCTTCAATGCCAAAATTCCACTGGAGCTAAATAGTGGCTGTCCCTTTAGATGCAGCATGAATCCCCCAGCTGGTGTCACCTATTTGTGTCACGTGCCCTCTTGGTAATTGGGTTTGCCATCCTTGCTGTACACTATCATGGAATTGTTGATACTGGAACTGAAGGGGACTTCAGACTGTCACAGGGCCCTGACTTTGCTTTTAGTCAGGTCAGGATTTAGTTTCTCTATTTAACAGCAAAAGCCTCCTGGCTTAAATGTTCTGCCTAACCTCACCCTGGCGGGGGCGAATGAGGACAAGCAGGCAATGGAAGAAATGGATCAGAATGAGGTCAATTTTCTCCCAGTGAAGGGCTTTTCCCTACACTCATGCTTGTTCTCACCAGCAGATTATAATTTCTGAAGGCCCGTCAGTGGATCCATTGTGGGGAAAGGGAATCCTTAGATGAGAGAGGCTCCTGGAACCTCCCTGCAAGGTTCCACCAATGGTACACACACCAGTGCTCTCGTGGATGACCTTGAACTTGGACGCCCAGCCCTGCCCATCAAACGCCAGCCTCTCAGGAAGGACTGTGACTGGGAGCCGCCAGCATCCTTGACCCCCTGGCAGGGATCCCAGGCTGAAGAAACCCTCTGTGTTTTGTTGTGGGATGGGGAAGAAAGATAAGGCTGGGGAAGGAGGGAAGAAAAACAGGGACAGAGAGAATACCTTTTGTCTTTTCCTCCAGAAGTTGAGTTTTTGTGTGTCTGTGCCACATGTATGCAGTGAGATGTTCATTTTCTTTCTTGTTTTCCAGTTGTGGGATTGGTGTGTTGCCCTAATGCTGCTTGTTTTGGCTTCCAGAGGAAGTAGTGACAAAGGAAGTGGGAGAACAAACAATTTTGTAAGCAGCCAGCCTGAGAGGAACAATAAAGCAGAACTGCAGACAGGGTGTTGGGCTTGAGATTCTCTGAGACTGTTCGGCACCGGCATCCCTGAAGGTGGGGCCTGGGAGGAGGAGTGGGAACGTGGGGGGAATTTTAGAGCTAGAAGAGGTTGCAGTGATCACTCCAGAGAGATGTGTCGAGCTATGCTTTGCGACTGTGACCACAGGCTTTAGTTAGATGCCTTCTGTGGGCTCAGCTTCCCCACTGCTCCTCCTCTCCCATCCTCCCACTGTGTCAAATACTGGGGCAACAGGCATTTTCCAATGAGGAGATAGTCTATACCAGGAAAATGTCTTTGTTTAGTGGGGGAGATTAAAAATAAGATGAGGATACATAACTATGAAGAGGACCCCATAATGTGAACATTGCAGAAACATTTGGTTTTATCCTTGGTCATATCTTTAGGAATTTTAAAAACATAGTAGCACCCAAAGATTGTTAAAATTCCTAATGATAGTTCAGTGGAATCTGAAAAGAATCCTATTTCACTTTACATTTTTCTCAAGACTAGCTAGGAGTGAAAGGAGACTTTGCATACATTCAAGGGATGGTGCCAAAGAGCTTGAGCTTGATTGAGAATGGTCACTGCACAGATAGTATCCTGGGGATGTGGTTGGAGAAACCCTCTTTACCATAGATTTCTTAGAAATTTGGTCAAAACATGTCAGAGCTGGCTAAGGTGCAGTCCTTGCTCAAGGGGACAGAATGGCTTACCCTTTTACTTTTCACCAAAGGGCTATGAAAATGGATGAAGTTCCTAGTTTAGATGACTGCTGGGAGCCATGAAGCAGTGGGACCTTCACTTTAGCTTAACCGGCTCCCTGGACCTCTGGGAATGAATGTGCCTAAAATGGTGATTTTTTTTTAAAAAGGATATTCTGCAGCTAAGAAAAAGGCCTATCTTTTTCTCTGGTGAAACCTTAGGAAGTCACCCAGATATTAGGTAACAGCACTGAATGAAAAGGTGTATTGTTGTATTTGAAATCCCTAGATTGCTTCGAGGGATATAACGCACTTTTGTTTTTTTCCTTCTTCCATTAAGTGATAAGGGATGGGAACAGAGCAGGCATCAACTAGAACACTAAAGAAGTTACAGGAAATACCACTGCCTTGTAAAACTGTAGCACGTCTGCAGCAGTTAAATGACTCAGATATGTAAAGCCTCTGGTTAGTTACTGTTTCTCAGGATAAAACCTTTCCATGTGGGTCTGGGCAGTAGGGTATATGGAAGTGCTAGGTAGGTTGGATGGAAAGGGAACTTATAAATGGGCATGTCAATCAATGTGTAAAATACATCTCTATATTAGTGTCAGTTTAAACTTACCTGTAAACTGGTATTAGCAGGTGTCCTTGTCTGGCTAAGATTTCTGGCTCTATTAGCTCTCTAGATCCCTGCTGAACCTCACCTTAAAAAGCCGGTATGCTTTTGCTTAAAGGTATCTGGAGCTGTTGCCTGTTATACTACACAGGAGAGGATAGTCTTAGTGCTGTCTGTTAAACTTTCATATTCTAAAACACAGAGTAATTTTGGAAATTATTGTTTTATCAAACCATACCAGTACCTATTTAATATTTGAATTAATGAGGGAAAAAGAAGAGATCTTCATCAAAAAATGTGGAAATGGATTCTGGCACATGTTATGGCAAAACTAAATTATTTTTGCTGGGCCCTTGGGAAAACCACTTGTCATCTATGTACAGTACCTGGTTTTCGCCTCTCCGTGTCTGTACTATGAAGAGATCTTACTGAAGCATAGATTTTCTGAGATGATCCTAATTTTGGATATTTATAGTTCTTACACATCATTTAAATGCCAGAGAAATGTGAATATTTCAATATTTTAGTATCTAAGCAGTATGTTTTAGATTTAATTTTTCATGACAAAACTTGTGGGTCTTTTTTGTTTTTTAATAAAAAAAATTTACTGAGATATAATTCACATGCCATAATAGTCACCCATTAAAAATTGTTAGTATTTTCACAGAATTGTGCAACTATCACCACAATCTAAATTTGGAACATTTTATTATCCCATAAAGAAAGCTCTTACCCATTAGCATTGTTCCCCACTTTTCCCTTCCCACAGCCCTTGGCAATCCTTGTTCTACTTCCAGTCTGTAGATCTGCCTATTCTGGACATTCTGTATAAATGGAATCATGCAAGCTGCGGTCCTTTGTGACCGGCTTCTTTCTTTTAGCATAATGTACTTGAGGTTCATCCATGTTGTTGCATGTCTCAGCATTCCATTTCTTTTATTCCTGTTTAATGTTCCATTGTATGGTTATACCACATTTTATTTCTCCATTCATCAGTTGACAAACATTTGGCTTGTTTCCACCTTTTGGCTATTATGAATAACACTGCTACGAACACTCACATACATGTTTTTGCACGGACATATATTTTTATTTCTCTAGGGAATGTACCTAAGAGTAAACTTACTGGGTCATAGGGCAACTCCGTTTGCTTGCAGAAGAATGGGACTGTGATTCCTAGAGAATGCCACCAAGACTTGCAGCCTGGGTGACCGCTTCAGTGTCTGTGGAACCCTCATGGTCAAGACACCATTGTGGAAGTTGTAGCAGGATGGACCTTAAGTATCCCCATTGTCCCAGCCTCCTGATGTTTACTTCTTTGTCATATCTCCTCCCTCTGACCTGGGTGGGGACTGTAACTTGCTTCTGACCAATTGAATATGAATGGGACGTCACTTTGTTGATTATGTTACATTACATAGGGCTCTGGTAGACTGGAGACTCTCCTTGTGCCTTGATGAAGTACACAGCTATGCTGGAGAAATCCATGTGGCAAGGAACTGCAGGTGGCCCCTGGAACCTGAGGACAGTCAGTGAAGAGCTGAGGCTCCAGTCATGTAGCTGCAAAGAGATGAATTCTGTCAACAACTGGGATGAACTTGGAAGTGGATTTTTCCCTAGTTTAACCTTTGATGAGAATGTGGCCCAGCTAATGCCTTGATTGCAGCCTTTGAAACTGAGCAGAGGACCAGCTAATTCGTGCCCAGACTTCTGACCCACGAAGACTGAGATAATAATATGTGGTGTTTGTGTAGCTAAGTTTGTGGCAATTTGTTATGCAACATTAAGAACAGTCGAGAATTTGGTTCCATTATATAATCTGGGCTGGATGCCACTGAGTTTACTTGTCAAGGCAAATATTCTGTTTACTTATCAGTATGATTATCACAAAAGATAAACTGCCATAGAAGTTCAAGTATGTGCTTGGTTGCTATAGAGTAATCTATACCTGTGGGGTATACTCTAGAATGAGAAAATAGGGATGGCAGAAGTAAGAAACAGAGTTCCACTCTGTCTGCTTGACTCATATAGGAGTCTCTACAAATCCTGTTCCAAAAGGAGTCACTAAAAGATCAGAACACAAGAGGAATGATAACTTATATAATGAGTCCCTACTATTTATTAGGGACTATGGGACTGAGAGGATATGCATGAAATTAAGGCCATGCCCTAATATAGCTTATGTTATACTGTAGTTATAATTTACTTAGCTCACTGTGAAGCTATAATCTTGAACTTGACATTCGTTTTCTCTTACACTTCTTTAGCCAAATAATAGCAAAACAAGCCCAGCCTGGTGAACAACACTTCTATCTTTGGAGTTTACTTAGGATGATTCCATTTTTCTTAGTCATCCATTTCTATATTTAACAGCCCTACACTCAGAATTTTAACTTATAGCTTATTTAAATCTATTAAATTAAATCTATTCTATTAAAACCTGCATTTTTTCCACCTGCCTCTAGACAGATGGAAACAGCTGATGATGTGAATCTCTTGACTGTCCTTGTCATATCATTTTGTCTTGTTACATTTAATTCCTGACTGACTTAAGTGAGGAGAGTAAGGTGGATCTTATCCTGTAGCAGAGGGATACATGTGGAATGTCCTCCACTTCCTTGGTGATCTGACTTTAATTTCAAGCACTGTAGAGATGACTCAATGTGCAGTAACTAATATGAAAAGTCGTGCTGCTTATAACATACAGTGAGTAACTATTACCAGACTCACCTCAGATGACTTGGAAGTTTCCTAGTTGGGAGAATGAAGCAATTTAAAATTGATGGGAAATGAATGTCTGAAACCCAGTAGAGTAAAAGTTTCAAGCATCACTGAAATTTTCATCTTCTGAGGCCGGGCGCAGTGGCTTATGCCTGTAATCCCAGCACTTTGGGAGGCCGAGGCAGGCAGATCCTGAGGTCAGGAGATCAAGACCATCCTGGTTAACATGGTGTAACCCAGTCTCTACTACAAATATAAAAAATTAGCAGGGCATGGTGGCGGGTGCCTGTAGTCCCAGCTGCTTGGGAGGCTGAGGCAGGAGAATGGCATGAACCCGGGAGGCAGAGGTTGCAGTGAGCCGAGATCGCAGCCACTGCACTCCAGCCTGGGTGACAGAGTGAGACTCTGTCTCAAAAAAAAAAAAAAAAAAAAAAAAAAGAAATTTTCATCTTCCATATCTCATACCAGTAGATACATAACAAAGCAAAATTTTGTTCTGCTGAGGATATAATCAACTGTGGTTCCCCTTATATTTATTTATAGCAGTGCCATCGTCCCATCATAGGAAACAGAGATGAAATGGATGGAGTAATATTTTATGTGATGTACTTCATAGAATAGTTTTGCTAGGAAACAAGTAAAGATTACTTGGACACAGTAGGAACAGACATTTCTATGAACAGGGTCTCGTCACTTTTTTTCTATATCTATGAAAGAAAATGTATAATTACACTCTGATGGAGCAAATAGAATGGTGAGGAATGTTTATATTTACATAGTTGATTTCATTTACTTTAACAATTATTATTAGTATTTTTTTTTTATTATTTTTTTTGAGACGGAGTCTCACTCTGTTGCCCAGGGTGGAGTGTGATGGCGCGATCTTGGCTCACTGCAACCTCTGCGTCCCGGGTTCAAGCAATTATTCTGCCTCAGCCTCCAGAGTAGCTGGGACTGCAGGCGTGTGCCACCATGCCAGGCTAATTTTTGTATTTTTAGTAGAGATGGGGTTTCACCATATTGACCAGGCTGGTCTCGAACTTCTAACCTCGTGATCTGCCTGCCTTGGCCTCCCAACTTGCTGGAATTACAGGCGTGAGCCACTGTGCCTGGCCAACAATTATTTTTATTTACAGTTGTCAGTAAAATATTTTCACCTCTCTATGATGTGGGACATTGTGTGGTGATGTGGCCCTACTTCTCCATTCCATTGCCCACATCTCTAGTTCTGCAATAGAAGCCCTTGATTCTCTACTTATTGGTCTGCACTTACTCCTCTTGGCTATTAGTAGGAATTTTCTGGATGGCAAGTACTATCTTGGTTGCTCTTCCTATTGTACAGGTCCTTGGCCCCCTTAACTTGGGAATATCACTCTACTTACCCCTGGTTCTACAATCATAATTCCAAATGCTTCACAGAGCCCTTTCATAGAGGCAATATGTGCTTGTTAATTTGGACCCAAACAGAAATGAGCTAATTTTACATTACAGCTATCAATTGTACAATATTCTGTAGGGCAAGGCTTTAAATAAGTAAGTGTAAATGCATACGTTGTCATTAGGATTAAACCAACATAGAGCTGATTCTAAGCATTTTGCTGTTTATTTCTTCCTCTTAAATATAGGCTGCACTAAGTCATTTTCATAGCATTAGCCCCACCTATTGCAGTTCAGTCTGTGCTGTTGCTTGTTGTTGATGTGTTAAATACCACATTAACACCTCGCTGGTATTTCCACAAGTAACATCAATGACTGAGCTGATTTTCAGTCTAATTTACTTCTCAGACTTTGACTCTGTTCAGCACTATTTACCTTTTGAATTCCCCCTTTTAAGTGTCTCTGTTCAAATGCCTCTTAAATGAGAGGTATGTTAGGAGGTACATGCCCCAGTTGTTCTTAGTTTTACTCAGAAGTGCTCATTCTTGCATTCCTCTAACAATCATGTCACCTCGTTTTGTGCCAACCACTGTGCTGGGTACCGAGAATACAAAGATGAATAAAACACTAGTCCCCGACCTGGAGGAGCTTCTAAAGATGGAGAAAGTCATGCAAGCACATAATTATACCATGATATAAGTCCTCTAGCAGGGATAGGAACACTGAATCAGCCTGCAGGTGTAAGAAAAGGTGGCGTTTTAGTTTGGTCTTGACGGATCCATGAGGATTTATCAGATTGTTTAGGTATGTATGAGGGGGTGGTGGCGGCAGAAATAATTTCTAGCCTGAGAAACAACATGAACGACAGTATGGAGGCATGAAAGGAAATGGCTGGTTTGAGAATAGTGAGAAGTTGGGTGTGACTGAAGTGTAGTGTGTAGTGTGTGTGTGTGTGTGTGTGTGAGAGAGAGAGAGACAAAAACAGAGAGAAAGACTGGGTGATGAGCTTGGAGTGGGAGAAGTTTGGAAAGAGAGAGAAGGATGTTGTAGGCTGGGTGTGGAATTCTGACTTGATTTTGTACCAATAGGGAGTAGTGGAAGTCCTAAAACAGAATATTTACATGGTAAGAGATAGTACATGTAGCAGTGTATAGATGAGACTAGCATTGGAAAAGATGGAGCAGAGGGAGGCTCTATTAAAAGTCAGTTAAGGCTGCCTGCAGGAGACAGCTCCAAGAAATCCTCCACTAGCAGACCTGGGTATGAAGCTCTTGCAACTGAGCTGGAACTTAAACTAAGTCACTTGGAGGGGAATGCAGTGGAAGAGCTCCAGCTGAGAAACATTTCCAAGGTAGAATTGTCAAGATTTTGTGACTGGGTGATGGAGGGGACGTGAGGCTGACTCCAGTATTCTCACCTTGGGAGACCCATTTGGCTAGTGGCATTATTAATAAAAATTGAATACAGGAGAAGATAGAAGTTTAGCTGGGAGGGAGGAAGGGAAATAGGGTGGTACATCAAACATATCTGGTGTCTGATTCATATCCTTTTGGCATCCTCTCTGTTTTTGACCATGGCTGGGGCAAACCATTCTAGGGCAGCTTCAATACACTTTGTGCTGAGAGCATCTTGCCTCCTGTGAGTGCCCTGGTCTTCATTTCATGCCTTGGGGCTTTCTGAATCCAAGCAAATAAAGTTTGAGGGGGTTAACATTCCCAGTACAGTCATCAATCAGTAGTAGAAGGAACTAAAGGATAAATGCTACCACTTCCATCCTTTGGGTGGTCAATCTTAAGGCATTCTGTACCTTTGCAGAAACTCTGGCAGAATCAAGCTCTCTTGCCCACAGTGGAACCTCCATAATACACTCTTATGTTGGCTTTTCTTCTTCCCTGTCTCAGCCTCTCCACTCATGCAGTTCTGCTCCCTAGAATCACCTCTCAAGTTAACTACTTTTGTGTAAGTTCTTATTTTAGGCTCTACTTTTCAAGCACCCTAAGCTAAGACAGGTGGGGAGGAAGATTGGTTTGGTTTTGGATATGTTAAGACTGCAGTGTCCAGGATCTCTGCTTATAGTTTAGGCATATATAAGCCTAAATGGCACTATATTTAGGCCTTGGTTAAATGGTACATACAGAGGCTGGCATCCTACCTGTCTAAATATTAAAAAGTTATAAATCAAGCCAATACGTGGCTGAATAAAATATTATATTCTCCCATGTACTTGCATATGTTTGGATGTAGAATTCTTGGGCTCCTCTGAGCTTCATGCAAGAATGCAGCTATGCGAAAATGCTCAGACCCATGGCCTATCCTCCTTTCCTTTTCATCTCTGTCTCTATCATGCACTATGTATCCATACTCCAGTCTGCAAGCTCTATCCATACTCCCAACAAAGACCCACTCTCACACCTTGGGATGTGTACAAGGTGGTGCAGCTTGCCCTTAGGAGATTTAACCAAGGAAGAAGGACTGTGTAGGCTCTGGACGTGGATCCTGGGTACCTGGAACATGGTTTGGAAGTGGGGGCATGGGCTCTGGGTGGGCAGGTTCTTTTGTCCCATAAGATCCTCATTATGTGGGGAGGGTCACACCCAGAGGAGAGCCACATGGGGTCACTTTAAAGCATGGAGTCCAGGGGCCCCTTTTGGTTGTATTTAGGCATGGTGTGTCCATTGGGTATCCTGGTGGAGCTGTCTGGTAGGCAATTGGTAACACAGTTTTATGGCTTAAAGAAGTTGGAACTTCATACAAATATTTGGGAGTTGGTAGCATGTGGATTGTCATTGAATGATGGCTGTAACTGGGAAGATGAGTTGGAATGAATAGAGAAGGTCTAAGGACAGAGCCCTGGGGGTGGTTGGGGAGGTGGAGCCAGGGAAAGAGGCTAAGGAGCAACAGCCTCTGGGAGTAAGTTAAAATGCATCGTTTCGATATTTTAAAGGAATCCTATTTTTTATAAGTTAATCCATAAAGCAGCACGATGAAGCTCATGCATTTTCTCCTCTGTGCTCACTCAATGTCCCAGGTATACAAATTCTTATTATATAGCTGCTCACAAGCAGTCTGAGACTTTGAGGACAGGGATTTATTTTAGGACTCTGGTGCTCAATCTCTTACCTGTTGCTGTGGCCTGAATGTGTCCCTTAAAATTAATATGTTGAAACTTAATTGGCAATGTGATATTAAGAGGTGGGGTCTTTAGGAGGTGATTATGTCATGAGGGTGGAGCTCTCATGAATGTGATTAGTGACTTTATAAAAGAGCTGGAGGGAGCTAGACAGGCCCTTTTTGCCCTTCCATCTTTTCTGCCACACAGTGTTTGTCCTCTCTGGAATATGCAGCAACAAGGCACCATCTCAGAAACAGAACGCAACTTCCACCAGACACTGAATATGATGGTGCCTTGATCTTGAACTTTCAGACTTCAGAACTGTGAGAAATAAATTCTCATTCTTTATATTAATAAACTACTTTGTCTTGGGAATTTTGTTATATCAACAGAAAATGGACTAAGACATGGAGGGGGACCAGGTGTGGTAGCTCATGCCTGTAATCCCAGCACTTCGGAAGGCTGAGGAGGGTGGATCACTTGAGGTCAGGAGTTCGAGACCAGCCTGGCCAACATGGTGAAACCCTGTCTCTACTAAAAATATGAAAATTTGCTGGGCATGGTGGGGCACACCTGTAATCCCAGCTACTCAAGAGAAGTGCTTGAACCCAAGAGGCAGAGGTTGCAGTGAGCCAAGATTTCACCACTGCACTCCAGCCTGGGTGACAGAGCGAGACTCTCTCTCTAAAAACAAAAAACAAACAAACAAAAAAAACCAAGAAAACCCAAACAAACCAAACCAAACCAACAAAGAAAAACAGACAACAACAACAACAAAAAAAACATGGAGGGAGAAATATAGTGCCTTTCTGAAGCATGAATATGGTATTCAGAGAAAGGCTATTTTGTGATTAAGGAGGAAATATCTTAGATCTCAAATTCTCATATGTTTCTAGGTGTCCATTTCTTTAACTGTAACATGAGATAAATTATATCAGCATTAGTTTATTTTGAGAATCAACTAAAATAACAGAATAGCACTTAGACAAAATTAAATGTTCTATACAAATGTAATTCGAAAGGCTGGTTCTAACGCTTTAATTTTGAAGAATTTTAAATAGAAGCTCAGTGCTCTGGAAGGGCTTTCATAATCATCTTATCTGACTCATTTTCCACCTAAGGAAAGAGAGAGTGCAGAAGGGTAAGAGACGAAATTTCGGAGGCCGAGGCGGGTGGATCACGAGGTCAGGAGATCGAGACCATCCTGGCTAACACGGTGAAACCCTGTCTCTACTGAAAATACAAAAAAATTAGCCGGGCGAGGTGGCGGGCGCCTGTAGTCCCAGGTACTCGGGAGGCTGAGGCAGGAGAATGGCGTGAACCCGGGAGGCGGAGCTTGCAGTGAGCCAAGATGGCGCCACTGCACTCCAGCCTGGGCGAAAAGGCGAGACTCCGTCTCAAAAAAAAAAAAAAAAAAAAAAAAGACCAAATTTCATGACAAAGATCAGCCAACACAGTCTACTTCCACTATTACAGCTCTTTAAACATACCACTGAGTGTCCTCAGAGAGAGAAAAGAAAAAGATCCACAAAGCATACAAAATGTGTGGCAAAATAGTCCATTAGGGAAGTAAGACAGAATGAGTTTTGTGATGATGTGGTTTCCTAACAGTGCTACCCTTGGTTTGCTGAGCAGTCCTCTGAGAATTATGGACATGGCCTCTGCTGTAGCCCGTCTCTGAATTAATGCCTGGCTACCCACTGGGACACTCATGGGAACATCGAGGCATAGACGCCACTGGATTTTATGTCAGTGGAAAAGACAGAAATTAACACATAATTATAAATTACCAACTGCATGTAATTAAGTATATGATTAAGTATTAATAACTAAGTGAAGAACTACTCTAGATTCTGAACTTTATGAGGGCAGAATAATGCCTGTTTTGCCCCTTTATGTAGCATAGTATTTGCCACACATTTGGCATTCCACACCTAGTTACTGAATGATATAATAGATGTAAAAAATGCCAGGAAGGAAAAAATGCCTGCTGTCCTTAAAGTAGGTGAAAGATGACCTGATCTGGTGGGGCAGATGGGGAAATCTACTGAGGAAATGCTATTTATGCTAATACATAAAAGCAATTGTCTGCTGGGAGCGGTGGCTCATGCCTGTAACCCCAGCACTTTGGGAGGCCAAGGCAGGCAGATCACCTGAGGTCGGGAGTTTGAGACCAGCCTGACCAACATGGAGAAAACCTGTCTCTACTAAAAATACAAAATTAGCCAGGCGTGGTGGTGCATGCCTGTAATCCCAGCTACTCGGGAAGCTGAGGCAGGAGAATCGCTTGAACCTGGGAAGCAGAGGTTGCGGTGAGCCGAGATCACACCATTGCACTCCAGCCTGGGTGACGAAAGCAAAATTCCATCTAAAAAAAAAAAAAAGCAATTGTCCTGGTGAAGAAAGGCAAAGAAACAGCATGTGAGAAGGGCCCCAGGCCAGAGGGGGCCTGGCATAGTTCTGGAATTGAGAAAAGCCTCACAAGGGGCAGTGGGCTATGGCAGGGCTAGAATGCTATTTATTGCTGGATAATAAATTACTCTAGAGCTCAGTGGCTTAAGACAGTAATCATTTATTATCTCATCATTTCTGGAGTCAGCTATTCTGGAGTGGCTTAGCTGGTGATTTTTGGCTCAAGGTCTCTCATGGGGTTGCAACCAAAATATTGGTTGGGGCTGTAGTAGTTTGAAGGATTGACTGGGGTTGGAGGATCTGCTTCCACAAAGGTGCCGGTGTATGACTGTTGGCTGGAGGCTTCAGTTCTTCACTGCTGTAGAGACTTTGCTTCCTCACCACATGGGTCTCTCCATAGGGTTGCTCATGACATGGCAGCTAACTTCCTGTAGAGTAAGCAATCCTCAAGAGAGAGAGGCAGAAGACTTGATGGCTTTTATGACCTGAGTGCAGGAGTTGTATGTTGTCACTTCTACTATGTGCTGTTGGTCACACAGACTAATACTGATACAATGCGGGAGGGACAAAGATGTGAAGACCAGGAGGCTGGGGTCATTGGGGGCCATCTTGGAGGCTGGTTACCACAAGTGGTAATGGAACAGGGACCCAGTGGAATTGAGTTTTTAGGTCATATTAAGGGATTTGGACTTTATTCTATGATTAGGGAGAAGACATGGAAGGGTTTTAAACAGAGTCCATCCACAGGACTGGAGATTAGGCAGGATTACTCTCCCTGAAGGGTGCAAGGGAAAGCAGAAAGATGGAGGCATGACTTCATTTCTAAAACCTGGGTGTTTATGTGCTAATTCAGCCAATATTTATGGTGGAGCTTTGATATGCCAGGATATGTATTGGATGTGAGGATGCAGAGGTGATGAGATCTACTTACGCCTTGACCTTCTGGTGCTTACTGTCCAAGGGCAGACAAAGGTAAGTAAGTGGGCAATTATACCTCAGCAAGATTTCCTTCATAGGGTAAAGTACAGGTTTCTATGAGGTCATTTCGAAAGGCATATAACTCATTTTGGGCAATCAAAGGGTTCCTTGAGGAGGTGCCATGTAAACAGGGACCCAAAGGATGAGTGGGCAACAGGTTATGTTCTCGGCATGAACATAGGCCAAGAAGTGAGAAAGAGAAAGGCTTGTTTGGGGGAACTGCAAGTAGTTCAACGTTTCTGGAGTGCAGATTGCAGGTGGGTGCGAGTGGAAGGGTGAGCAGTACCAAGTCAGTGTGGTTATCAGGGTCACGTCAGGTCGAGCCCTTTATTCTTGCTAAAGAGTTTGAACTTTATTTGGGGAGCAGGAGGAAGTTACTAAAGGACTTTAAGAAGAGGGTGGATCATTTAGAATGATGATTACTCTGGCTGCAGAGAATAATTTGAGAGCAGCAAACCTGGAGGCTGGGAGAGGAATTTAGAGGCTGTGATAATAAGACAGCTGTGAACTGATAATGGCTCAAACTGTGGTTAATGAGAATTGGATTCAAGTGAGGTTTAGGAATTAAACTGAATAGAATCTGGTGATGATTCTGTTGGGCGATGAGGAAGTCTAGGGTAATGCCTAGGATCATGGCTTAATCTTCTTGAGTTCTGGACGGTGACCAGAACTGACACAAAATTTGTTAGACAGGGATAGAACGATCAGAATTGAGGTACAAGGTTTGGGATGAGTCTGTCTGATCCAGTTACTGGGAATCGCCCACAGGGCTAGGAGACAATCAGTAAGGTGGATTTTGCTTTTAGTCTCCTGAAAGTTATGTCACAGATGCTGGAAAGAAGGGAGCCTACAAATGTAAAAGACTCCTTACCATGGAGGCTGGAGAACAGGAAATTAAACATTTCCTCAGACTTATGAATATTTTTTCTACCCGTAATAAGCCACAGCCTAGAAGGCAACAGAATGAATCTTATGAGGTTTTATATGGTGGTAAAGGAAGAGTGTATTATCAGCTGCGATTTCTTACCATAACCATTGTGCAACAGCAAGTTTGCTGCCAAAAAACCCCACTGCATCCTATTTAATGGTATGAAAGCCTCCTGTTTATAAGTGCATGCCAGTTGTCCTATACTTTTTCTCTTCAAGTTTCTCAGTTCTGAGAAAGTTGAATTAACAACATAATCCACTTTAAAATACTAATTTTGGCTGGGCATGGTGGCGCACACCTGTAATCCCAGTACTTTGGGAAACGAAGGCAGGCGGATCACTTGAGCCCAGGGGTTCGAGGCAACATAGTGAGACCCTGCTTCTACAAAATTTAAAAAAATTAGCCAAGGATGGTAGTGCATGCCTGTGGTCCCAGCTTTTCTGGAGCCTGAAGTGGGAGAATTGCTTGAGCCCAGAAGGTCGAGGTTGCAGTGAGCCATGTTTGTGCCACTGCATTTCAGCCTGAAAGACACAGAGACCCTGTCTCAAGATAAGTAAAATAAACTACTGATTTTGTGGATTATGCTTCTCAGGATAATGAACTATCAGCAGTCAAACACAGTGTGTGTGTGTGGTGTATGCATGCACACATGTTTGTGTGAACATGTGCACGTGTGTATGTGTGCCTGTATTTGTGAAAGTGTGTGCATATGTGTGTGAGTGTATGTGTGTGTGTGTAGACTGTATACTTAATAGCAGCCCTAAATGACACCCAACCGGCACTGGGGGTCAAGAGTTAAAATTATGTTAAACACAGAGAGCCAAATAACTTTCCATGTGCCTCTTTTTACTCTGCACTTTCTCCCAGATCATCACTACTCCCACTGGCCTTTTTATACACCCAAGCTAGTCTGATTCATCTGCTTCTCTTTCCTCCTTGCCTCCTACAGAAACTGCTAAAATTATTTTCTATTGAGTTATAACAGCATTTCTCTAGAATCCCAAGCTCCACCTTTAGGTTCCATTGAGTATAAACTCAAAGTTGGGTCTTCATTTTAGATGATTTTTTCTGACTTTCTTGTTTTACTTTTTTGTTTGTTTCAATGAGGTCCTTTTTGGTCCTTTCTGTGGTCTCAAGGAAGTAGTTTTTAGAGTCCAGCAGGGCTCACTATTTTGCACCAAGGGCACTGGAGATCCTTTGCAGGCACACAAGGTGTTACCTTGAGCTGCTTGCTACCCTGTCCTCTGCCCACTACCTTCTACCATTGCTGCTTTTCAGACACTATCTGCCCTTGATTGTTAATGCTCGACTCCATGTCCTTTTGGAGGAAGCCCTTTGTGCAATTACAATTATCTTGACTATTTTTTTTTCTTTCAAAACTCACCCTGGAAACAGACCCTGTGCTACACTCTTTCGATATTTGTGTTTGAGACATTTCATGGAGAAATTAATCTGTGAGCAAAAAAAGCGAGTTGGCACAGGTAGATGCATTTGCTGAGAATGATTGAATGGAACATCAGCACCAACTGTGCCAGTCACCTAAGGCAGACTCTTGTCTCAGGGGCAACTGCCATATAATGAGCCTTGAGATCGGCTGAATTAATGTGGAGCTAGTAACTTACATCTGCACTCTTGAGGTCACTTGCCCAGTCTGTTTCCTATGAAACTGGTCACTTGAGCCATCTTTAACAAAGACACAGACAAAACCAATTCTGTTAAACACCACATGGTCATAATCACCACCAATCTCAAATATATTTTACGTTGTCTATATGATCATGTTTTATTCCCAGGTTACTGATGAAGAAAGTGAAAACAGGGGGCTAAGTGACTTCATCTATTTACTACTATGTTATAATAAGGAGCTGAGCTAGGACAAACCAATTTTCTTAATTTGTGGTTTCATATTGTGTCCTCTTAAAACACTCCAAATCTAAAATTTCTCTTTCTTCAACAACACATGTATATTGAGTACCTATTATATGCAAGACACCATGGGTATTAGTCTGTTTTCATGCTGCTAATAAAGACATACCCAAGATTGGGTAATTTATAACGAAAAAGATGCTTAATACACTTACAGTTCCACATGTCTGGGGAGGCCTTACAATCATGGTGGAAGGTGAGGAAGAGCAAAGGCACGTCTTACATGGCAGTAGGCAGGAGAAAAATGAAAACCAAGCAAAGAGGGAAACCCCTTGCAAAACCATCAGATCTGGTGAGAACTCACTCACTATCATGCCAATAGTATGGAGGAAACTGTTCCCATGATTCAATTATTTCCACCTGCTACTGCCCTTGACCATGGGGATTATTAAAAGTCAAGGTGAGATTTGGGTGGGGAGACAGAGCCAAACCATATCATTCTGCCCCTGGCCCCACCCAAATCTCATGTCCTCACATTTCAAAACACAATCATGCCCTTCCAAGAGTCCCCCAAAGTATTAACTCATTCCAGCATTAACCCAAAAGCCCACAGTCCAAAGTCTCATCTGAGATAAAGCACGTCTCTTCCGCCTATGAGCTTGTAAAGTCAAAAGCAAGCTAGTTACTTCCCAGATACAATGGGAGTACAGGTATTGGGTAAATACAGCCATTCCAAATGGGAGAAATTGGCCTAAACAAAGGGGTTACAGGGCCCATGCAAGTCCCAAATCCAGTGGGGCAGTCAAATTTTAAAACTCCAAAATGTTCTCCTTTGACTCCAGGTCTCATATCCAGGTCATGCTGATGCAAGAGGTGGGCTCCCATGGTCTTGGGCAGCTCCACCCCTGTGGTTTTGCAGGGTATAGCCTCCCTCCTGGCTGCTTTCCTGGGCTGGAATTGAGTGTCTGCAGTTTTTCCAGGCAAATGGTGCAAGCTGTCGGTGGATCTACCATTCTGGGGTCTGGAGGACAGTGGCCCTCTTCTCACAGCTCCACTAGGCAGTGCCCCAAGAGGGACTCTGTGTGGGGGATCTGACCCCACATTTCCCTTCCATGCTGCCCTAGTAGAGGTTCTCCATGAACTCCCCACCCCTGCAGCAAACTTCTGCCTGGACATCCAGGTGTTTCTATACATCTTCTAAAATCTAGGCGGAGGTTCCCAAACCCCAATTCTTGACTTCTGTGCACCTGTAGGCTCAACACCACGTGGAAGCTGTCAAGGCTTGGGGCTTCCACCCTCTGAAGCCACAGTCTGAGCTCTATGTTGGCCCCTTTCAGCCATGGCTGGAGCAGCTGGGATGCAGGGCAACAAGTCCCTAGGCTGCACACAGCATGGAGACCCTGGGCCTGGCCCATGAAACCATTTTCTCTCAGGCCTCCAGGCCTGTGATGGCAGGGGCTGTTATGAAGACCTCTGACATGCCCTGGAGACATTTTCCCCATTGTCTTGGGGATGAACATTTGGCTCCTCATTGGTTATGCAAATTTATGAAGCCAGCTTGAATTTCTCCTCAGAAATGAAGTTTTCTTTTCTATCACATTGTCAGGCTGCAATTTTTCCAAACTTTCATGCTCTGCTTCCCTTATAAAACCGAATGCCTTTAACAGCACCCAAGTCACATCTGAAATGCTTTGCTGCTTAGAAATTTCTTCTGCCAGACACCCTAAATCATCTCTCTCAAGTTCAAAGTTCCACAGATCTCTAGGGCAGGGGCAAAGTGCTGCCAGTCTCTTTGCTAAATCGTGACAAGAGTCACCTTTGCATCCAGTCCCCAAAAAGTTCCTCATTTCCATTTGAGACCACCTCAGCCTGGACCTTATTGTCCATATCACTTTCAGGTTTTTGATCAAAGCCATTCAACAAATCTCTAGGAAGTTCCAAACTTTCCCACGTTTTCCTTTCTTCTTCTAAGCCCTCAAAACTGTTCCAACCTCTGCCTGTCATCCAGTTTCAAAGTCTCTTCCACATTTTTGGGTATCTTTTCAGCAATACCCCACTCCACTGGTACCATTTTACTGTATTAGTCCATTTTCATGCTGCTGATAAAGACATACCCAAGACTGGGAAGAAAAAGAGGTTCAATTGGACTTACAGTTCCACAAGGCTGGGGAGGCCTCAGAATCATGGTGGGAGGTGAAAGGCACTTCTTACATGGCAGCGGCAAGAGAAAATGAGAAAGATGCAAAAGCAGAAACCCCTGATAAAAGCATCAGATCTTGTGAGACTTATTCACTACCATGAGAACAGTATGGGGGAACCACCCCCATGATTCAAATTGTTTCCCACTGGGTCCCTCCCACAACATGTGGAAATTATGGGAATATAATTAAAGATGAGATTGGGGTGGGGACATGTGGAAATTGTGGGAGTACAGTGAGATTGGGGTGGGGACACAGAGTCAAACCATATCAGGGCCCTAACCTAAGACTGAGAGATGAGGAAAAACTTCCTGAAGTAACTTGTGATTGAACTAAATCTTTCAAAAAACATGTATTTTATCTGATTTAAAAAAATACATATTTTAAATATTAAACTGTTGCCAGGATGATAGAGTAGTTGTATTTTTCCCTATTCCTCCTGCTAAGTAAAATTTAGAACTCTGGATAGTATATAAACATAAAAATATCTTGAAAGATGGAGAGAAGAAGGCAGACTATGAATTTAAGGAATGATATGGTGGTGAGGTCCCAGAGTTATCTTTGTGTACTTTTTGGAGCTGAAGAAGCCATTGACTTGAAAGCACCAATGGGCACTGACGAAAAAGACCCCCAAAAAGGTTACTCCCTCTAGCCAAAAAACCATGAAAGGGATAATCTAGTATAATAGAGAAAACATCTAGACAATACATTTTCTGCTTCCACCAAACACCACATTTTCTGCTTACACACACACACACACACACACACACACACACACACAAGCTGTGGCCCTACCTCCACTTCCACCAGAAAAGTCCAAGAAGGGAACCACCTAAACTTACACCCTTGCCAGGTTATAACGAGGCACCCTGCCTAAGTCTGTTCAGGTGGCCATGACAAACTATCACAAACTATGTGGCTTATGAACAACAGACATTTATTTCTTACAGTTTGTGAGGCTGGGAAGTCCAAGATCAAGGTGCCAGTAGGTTCAGTGTCTGGTGAAGGTCAACTTCCTGTTTCATAGCTGGCTTTACCTGGCAGGCCTCATGAAGAAAAGCTGTCCTTCCCATACTAGGCTTGGTGCACAGCCTGTGCGTTGCAGTGTCTGAAGGGGGTTGCATTCAATGACTCAGGGCCCCTGGCCGGTCATGTTCTTTCACATATTTACATTCCTAGTCCAGGTGCCTTCATTCTTAGGTCTCTCTATGTGAGGCCTTGGGCTGAGGTGCTTTTCAGGCACCTCTGATGAGATCTCCTTAAGGGGGAAAGAGGGGAATCATTGAAGACATTTTTCCCCACTCTGACTCAATAACCAGTACTCTTCCCTTAGCCTTTGCCTTCCCTCTGGCCTCAGGATCCATAAATCTGCTGAAATCTTTTGTTTGGGGCTTCCTGAGCAGTGAAACAACCCCAATATCTATGCTGATTCACCTGATCCTCCACCAGGGTACAATTCAATGGGGGAAAATGGAATAGGGTGAGTCAGCATTTTCTCTGCTTTTCGTCTCTTGCTTATACCATCACAGTGAGTGATTACAGGCTCAACTCTTGTTTTTTGCATGTTACTTTAATTAGCTACTCCAACACCTGACAGTTCTGCTCTCTCTTCTAACTCAGCTGAACTCTTGACACATCCAGCACTGAGTTGACTGCCATGATGGAGGACATGAGAACAGGTACAACAGCACCAGTCCTTTCTTCTCATCCCTTTTCCTCTTCCTGGAGAAGTTCAGTGGCAGCATGGTGTGTGGCAGTAGGAGTGGAAAGGCAAGAAAGAGGAAAATTAAAACAAGAGACCATTGTCCCTTCTCTCCAGCTGATCAGGCCCAAGCTTGGAAAGCAGAAAAGCTGTACATTAGGACGTGAGATTAAAGTTTTGATTTTGATGAGATTGTGGTGTTGAATATCTGAAAATTGACACACTCTTTCCACAGGAGTTCCCATGTCCTAATGTCTGAAAATGACTGGAAAAGCTCTGAGATCTTTCTGGAGTAGAATACAGAATGAATGGTGATCTGGCAGAACCACTTTGAAGAGTGGTAATATGAGGGAACAGAGCTATTTCACTATTTTATATTACCTAGTCCTTTAAACATACTAAATCCTTTTCTGTAAGTTATTTTCTTGGTTTACTTTTACTTTTAAAGATAAACGCATGTGATAGTTTACTTGTGTATGGTGTGAGGTAGAGATCAATCTTTTCTCTCCTTCATCCGCCAAATGCTTTGCCAATTGTCACCTTGCATTCTCATATGTAGTAAATTAATACAAACTCTTTGCTACTCCTCGCATTGAGAGGTGGGACCTAATTCCTCTCCACTTAAATTGGATTGGCCATAGTGGTCTGCTTGACCATTGAAAAGTGTCAGAAATGACTGAGGCTAGGTCATAAAATGCCTGCAACTTCATCCCAGTCCTCTTAGAATGTTTACCTTTAAAACATTCTTGGATCTCTGATCAGCATGTAAGAGGTCAAACTACTCTGAGGTTGCTATGCTAAAAAGATCATATAAGAAAACATATTGAGAGGTCTGAAGACTAACAAAGAGAGAGATGTCTGGCCAGCTCTACCTGTTAGAGCCCCCAGGGCTCATATGGAGCAGAGACTAGTCATCCCTGCTAAGATTGCAGATTCAGGAGTGAAATATTCTTGTATTTTAAGCTACTGTGTTGTGGGGTGGTTTATCACTAACTGACACCATATATGTCTGCTTCTGGACTCTATTTTGTATCATGATCAATTTGTCTATTTTTGTTACTGTGCCACACTGCTTCGATTACTGTTGTAAAGCTTGAGATGTGAAAATTTTGTTTCCCCAATTTTTCTTATTCTTTTTGCACATTACATTTCCAGATGATCTTTAGACTCAAGTTTCAAAGAGCATCAACTAAAGCCACTGGGATTTTTATTGGGATTGCATGGAACTTATACAGTAATTTAAAATGAATTGGTTATTTTATACAATTGGGTGTTTTCAAGAGGAAATAGAATAATTATATTATTCAAATCTATTTGTATCTAATATAGTTTCATACTTTCTTTATATTGATTTTATATATTATTTGTTGTTTATTTCTAAAATATCATAGTTATTTTATTAAAGATTTTAAAAGGGCAGTTTTACATTTACAACAAAATTGAGAGGAAGGTATAGAGATTTCCCTATACCCCTGCCTCTACATATGCATAACCTCCCCCATTATCAACATCTCCCACCAAAGTGGTACATTTGTTACAATTGATGAACTACATTGACACATCATTATCACCCAAACCCCATAAAACTATGGATTTACATTAGGGTTCACTCTTGGTGTTGTACATTCTGTGGGTCTGGACAAATGTATAATGACATGTAGCCACCACTATAGTATCATATAGAGTATTTTCAGTGCCCTAAAAATCCCCTGTGCTCTGCCTAGTCCTCTCTTCTTCCCATCAAACCCCTGGCAACTACTGAGAGTTTTTACTTTTTCCATAGTTTTATATTTTCCAGAATGTCATGTAGTTGGAATAATATCATACATAGCCTTTTCAAATTGGCTCCTTTCACTTAGTGATATACATTTAGGTTTCCTCCACGTCTTTTCTTGGCTTGCATTTCTTCTTTGCGCTGAATAATATTCCACTGTCTGGATGTGCCAGAGTTTATCCATTTACCTACTGAAAGCCATCTTGGTTGCTTCCAAATTTTGGTAATTAAAAATAAATTCGTGTGCAGGTTTTTGTGTGGACATCATTTTCAGCTCCTTTGGGTAAATACTAAGAAATACGACTGCTGAATGGTATGATAAGAGTATGATTAGTTTTGTAAGAAATTGGCCGGGTGTGGTGACTCACACCTGTAATCCCAGCACTTTGGGAGTCCAACACGGGTAGATCATGAGGTCAGGAGATCGAGACCATCCTTGCCAACATGGTGAAACCCCGTTTCTACTAAAAATACAAAAAAATTAGCTGGACTTGGTGGTGCTTGCCTGTAGTCCCAGCTACTCGGGAGGCTGAGGCAGGAGAATTGCTCGAACCCAGGAGGTGGAGGTTGCAGTGAGCTGAGGTTGGGCCACTGCACTCCAGCCTGGTGACAGGGTGAGACTCCATCTCAAAAAAAAAAAAAAAAAAGAAACTGTCGAACTACCTTCCAGAGATGTTATAGTTTTTTGCTACATTGAATTAAAAAAATTAAAAAGTTAATATTGTATATTTTAATTGAGTAATCTGTAATAAAGCACAACTGATTTTTAAATTTTATCTTTTTAGATTTTTATATTGATAAGCATTTGGATATTTCAAGTGGTTCTTGTGGGGAACACTGCTATTGTCAATCAAAACCTAGTCTCCCTTTCCTTCTGGACAAATAGCTAAAATATATTACTAAACACCCTGACTGTTAGCTCTGGCCATGTGACCAAGTCCAATAATAGATTATGAATACAAGCAATGGGGGTCACTTCTAAAAAAATCCCCCACATGCACCCTTCTATGCATGTGATATTAAGTCCCCAGGGAATAGTGGAGCCACAAGGTGGAAATATGCTGAGTTTCTGAGTTACATCATGGAGAACTGCACGCAGACCTGGAGCACTTTATCTAAATGAAAATAAGCTTTTTTTTAAGCAACTGGAAACTTAGTGCTCATTTGTTATAGTGGTTTAGCCTACCTTAATTAATGCTTTGGATTTTCTAGGAAGGATGATCATATCATCTGCAAACAGACATATTTTCCATTTATTATGATTTCTAAAACAAAGCTGAGTCAGGGATCTTAGTCTGTCCTTATTTTAATAGTAATGTCCCATTAAAAAGTGCTGTACTGGTAACTGCTTAGTTGCTTTGGGTTTCTGACAAGTAGGAAGTATCCATTGTTTTTTGTTTACTAATACATTTTTAAATACCCAGAATGCAAATTTGTCCAACACATTTTTGTTATCCACCTAAATAATCATGCATTTTGTATTTTTTAATCTAGTAAACAACGTGAATACATTAACAGATTTCCTATTGCTGATCCATCCACAGTTTCCTGAAACCAACCTTACTAAATTAAACCAACAAAGTTTACCTAAAATTTTATTTCTCTTAAACCAAAGAGCAATACTATGATTATTTTTGTTTCTTCAGAATTTACTAGTTAACTTATTTTTATTTATTTATTTTTATTTAAAATTTCCCCCAGCTTTATTGAGGTATAATTGACAAATAAAATTATATATATTTAAGATGTTCAATGTGATGCTTTGATACACATATAAATTGTGCAATGATTACCATAATTAAGCTAATTAACCAAATTATTTTGAATTTGCTTGGCTTATTATGTATCCATTGCTATCTTTTGCAAGTCCAGGTGTCTGTAGTGGTCTCAATCACTGCCCTTTTTCCCACCTTACCTCTTATCTCCCCTTGGGTGGTACCAAGTGCTTCTGAGTTGCAGATACTTCAGCCAGCTTGCTTCTTTTCAGGACTGGCTTCTATGTGCAGTTACATGGTACCTTTCTCTTCTTTCCCAAGTCAGTAACCATACTTCCATATATTTTCTTCCAAGCGTTCATTGAATTTTTCTCTATGAAGTTATTTCTTTCCTCCCCTCACCCTATTCTTTTACCTCACAGTTTTTCCCTTTTAAAATACCTCCTGTGTTTTGATTGAAATTTAGAAAGAGAGGAGAACAATTTATTATTTAAAACTGAAGCTCTCAAGACCAGACTGGGCAACACAGGGAGACTCCGTCTCTACAAAAAATACAAAAAAATTGAAAAAAATATATTAGCCAAGTATGGTGGTGCATCTGTAGTCCTACCTACTCCAGAGGCTGAGGTGGGAGGATCACTTGATCCCAGGAGTTTGAGGCTGCAGTGAGTTATGATTGTGTCACTGCACTCCAGACTGGGTGACAGAGCAAGGTCCTATCTCTAAAAAAAAATTTTTAAATTACATTTAATTTATCAAAAAAAAACAACCTCTGATGCTGTACATGTCATTATACATTTGTCCAAGTCCATAGAACCACAGCTGGGCATGGTGGCTCAAACCTGTAATGCTAGTGCTTTGGGAGACAGAGGCTAGAGGATTGCTTGAAGCCAGGGATCCAGGACCAGCTTAGGTAACAAGGCAAGACCCCGTCTCTATGAAATTAAAAAAAAAAAAATTAGCCAGACATAGTGGCACTGCCTGTAGTCCCAGCTACTCAGGAGGGTGAGGTGAGAGGACCACTTGAGTCCAGGAATTTGAGGCTGCAGTGAGCTATGATTTTACCACTGCACTCCAGCCTGAGTGACAGAGTGAGACCCTGTGTCTTAAGAAAATAGTGAACTCTAGTATAATGTACCACTCTAGTGGGGGATGCTGACAGTGGGGGAGGTTGTGAATGTGAACGGGTAGGAGGAATATGTGACTTCTCTATACTTTCAACTCAATTTTGTTACAAACCTAAACCTGTTCTAAAATGTAAAGTCTATTTACAAAAAAAAGGAAAATTGAAACTTCTGATAAACTGACCTATATTTTCCTTAGAAGAATTAACCAGAATTTGTATTATCCCATCCATGCAAAATAAATATTCTAGTTAGCTTTTACTTTCCTTTTCCTTGTTACTTGAGATTGAAATTACTAAGAATTTTAGTTCCAGATTGCTTCAGTTTTAGAAATATTATTAACTTCTATTTTAGTCATCTTTTTCCTCAGTGCCATTAAGTTTCACAATATTATCTGCAATCATTTTGACTCAAGGATTTTACTGATTTCTTTGCCCACTACTATTTTATTGGTTTAGTTTCACATTTCCTCTTTCTTGAATTCTTCACTATGATTTATTTTTCATTTTACAGAAGTCATTCTGGGGGCTCTTTTATTTCTCTCTCGGAATATATGGGTGGTATACTATCTGAGTCATTGCATATCTGAAAATATTCTTTACCTCCATACTTAGTGATAATTTTGATTGCATATTGAATTTAAGGTTTAAACTACTTTTCCACAGAACTTCATAAACAGAGCTCCATTGTCTTTTAACATCTAGTGTTGTATGTAAGAAGTTCCATGCCCATCTAATTTTCATTTCTTATGCATAAATTGTTGTGTTTCTCTGGAAAATTAAAATATTTTAATTTTAATCCTGGATTTTGAAATCTGTATGTAAAAAAAATTAATATTCCTGCTCTTCACTTACTGAACGCTTTTAATCTGAAGATAGAAAAGTTTAGGTCAGGGAAATTTTCTTTATTATTTCTTTGATTATTGCTTTCATTCATTTTCTCTATTTTTTTTGTTCTTCATCTCCTGTTACTATATGTGGAATTTTTAGACCTATCTTCCATATCATTTATCTTTAATCATTTACATCTCTTTTTTTTGCCAGTTGGGTGGAATTCTATTACTTCTTTTTATAGGCCAACAATTTTTATTAATCTATTTTCATTCTACTATTTTGCCTCCCACTGAAATTTTACTTTTAAAGTCATGTTTTTAATTTCTAGAGTGCACTTGTTCTCCAATGGCTTTCTTCTTTGAAACCAGATTTCTTCATTTTACTAATTAATGGCCACTTAACTCTCTCTGAGGACAATAATTTAAAAAATTTCTTAAAGTTGTCTCCTATTTCTTGCTTTAACGCTCTTTACTTAGAGTCAAGTCTTCAGCTTAGTTATGTTGGTGCCCTTCTCTTAGCCTGTTGACTTTCTTCTTTGTTGTCTATTACTGTTTATCAGTAAAGGTTTGCCTTGATTAACAATGGTATCAAGTGTGGGTTTCTTCAGAATTTGTGAATGTCACTGATACACACCCCTAAGCAGGTGTATTAGTCCATTTTCACACTGCTATAAAAAACTACCTGAGACTGGGTGACTTATGAAGAAAAGAGGTTTGACTTATAGTTCTGCATGGCTGGGGAGGCCTCACGAAACTTACAGTTGTGGCAAAAGGCAAAGGGGAAGCAAGGCACATCTTCCCATGGCAGAGCAAGGAGAGAGAGAGTGAAGGGGGAAGTGCCACACGCTTTCAAACAACCAGATCTCATGAGAGCTCACTCACGATCACAAGAACAGCAAGGGGGAAGTCCACTCTCATGATTCAATCGCCTCTCGCCAGGCCCTGCCCCCAACATACAGGGACTAAAATTGGAGATAAGACTTGGGTGGGGACACAGAGACAAATCATATCTGCAGGCCTCCTTGCTTTTCGGATGACTGCCTGCGGTGCCCTCTGAGTACTCTTACTCAGATGCAGTGAGTAGGTGGGCACTTCTAAAAGCTGTGTTTTCTTCTAGGATGTTTTAATGGTAAGCAGACTGACAGAATAGGAGCCCCTCAACTGAGGAAGCAGGAACTTCTTATGATGAAGACGATGCTTTAAAAGCCTTTCCTGTACCGCTGAGTGTTTTTTTCCTTTTCCTTTTCTTCCATTATACCGATCTAAATTTGAACAAGGCACAGCCATTTCTCTGGCTCCTCTCCAGAAGACAGGTTACCATTTTTGTTAGGGAGTTGCTTTGCACAGAGCAGGATTCTGGCCCAGCTCCTGCCATATTTCTTAGACCCCACCCACTCCCATGCTTCCATGACCCACTCCTGCTTCTCGGAGATTTAAACTTTTCTGAACTCCGTTAGGAAACCAAACTATGCACTCCTCCATCACCCCTCCTTCTTTACTAGTATTAGAAGGCAGAAGTTTTGGCAATTAACTTAGAAATTAATTTGATTCTATATGCTTTTATAATATCCAGAAATTCCTTAAGTTTCTGGTCCTTTGCAGAAGCTTTCATTGCTTTCACAGGTGCTGTATATTTATTAGTATTTTTTTATGTCAGTGAAATTTTAGTGGAAGCAATGCAAAGAAAAAAACTTGAACTCAGTCCACTATCTTCAGTGGAAGACCCCTGGCCATATAAATACAGCCGTATCCTCTCTCTCTCTGTCTCTCATTCTGTGTCTCTCTTTCTTGCACTCTGTCTTTGTGATCCAGTGTTCATAATCTGTTCTTTAGAGGTTTAAATAGTTGGAAAAAAAAAAAGCCTAGGTCAGGGTGTCTAACCCCTATGGTATGACAACAACAGCAACAACAAACTTTATTCTTTTCTCCTACAAGTAGTTATGGGTGTGAATAAACCCAGATAAACTTTTTGACAGTGTTAAGGCAAGCGGCCGAGGACACAGTGGTCAGAAAGGGAGGATTATAGGGTGATATTTCCAAAAATTTAAAGCAGGAGCATTCCATAATTTCCATTATAACTTAGGCCTTATTATATACCTTTCCTTTGTGTTTGGGGACTAGACTTTGCCCAGGCTGAAAGTATAACTGACCACTGCTCATTTCTGCGGCTCTGGAAGTTACCGTAGGTGCTTGATCCTGAGATGGCTCATGTATTCACTGGTGTTTGAGCAGAGATTGAACTCCTTTGCCATTTAGTCTTGCACCAAATCAGCACCCCTCAAATCATCCATCTTTTAGGACCACTGGATTATCTGTCTTAGGCTGGTTAATTTACTTTCAAGTTACCTTGGGAGTTCATGAGGAGTCCCCATTGCCCACAGAGCCTGATACAGTGGCTACACTGACAGGTTTTCGATTGCTCATAAGTGGCACAAATATTCTTGCTGGTCTTAATCTTCACTTTTCACTGTTATTGGCAATGGGCTAATATAAATTCCTTTTTCATTTCTTCATAATCCCATTAAAAAATAGACTTTATTTTTTAGAGCAGTTTTAGGTTCACAGCAACATTGAGCAGAAGGTGCAGAGATTTCCCATATAGCCCCTGCCTCCATACACACATAGCCTCCCCCATTATCAACACCCCCCACCATAGGGGTGCATTTGTTACAACTGATGAACCTACATTGACGTCCCAGTATCATCCGAAGTCCGTAGTTTACATTTGGGTTAACCCTTGGTGTTGTACATTCTGTGGGTTTGGATGGATATATAAAATGACACCCATCTACTGTTACAGTATCATGCAGAATAATTTCACTGCCCTAAAAATCCTCTATGTTCTGCATATTCATCCCTTCCTTCCCCCAACCCTGGGCAGCCACTGATGCTTTTACTTTCTTCATAGTTTTGCTTTTTCTAGAATGTCATATAGTTGAAATCATATAGTAAAAAGCCTTTTCAGTTGGGCTTCTTTCACTTGGTAATATATGTTGAAGATTCCTCCATCTCTTTTTATGACTTGATAGCTCATTTATTTTTATCACTGAATAACAAATAGTCCACTGTCTGGATGTACCATAGTTTATTTATACATTTACCTACTGAAGGCCATCTTGGTTGCTTCCAAGCTTTGACTGTTAAGAATAATGCTGTGACAAACATCTATGTGAAAACACCTTTTGTGTGGACGTAAGTGTTCACATTTTTGAGTAAATACCAAAGAATATGATTTATAGATTTTATGATTAGGGTATGTTTAGTTTTGTAAGAAACTGCCAAAGCATATTCCAGAATGGCTGTACCATTCTGCATTCCCACCAGCAATGAATACAGTTCCTGTTTTTCCACATCTTTTAGCACTTGGTGTTGTCAGTGTTTTGAGTTTTGGCAATTTTAATGGTATTAATTTAATATCATTAAATGGTGCTTAGTGGGTATTCATATCTTATTGTTTCCTAGTTGCATTTGACTTTCTGTCCTCTAATTGGAAAGTGCCTGTGATGGTTAATACTGTCAACTTGATTGGATTGAAGGATGCAAAGCATTGATCCTGGGTGTGTCTATGAGGGTGTTGCCAAAAGAGATTAACATTTGAGTCAGTGAGCTTCGGAAGGCAGATCCACCCTTAATCTGGTGGACACAATTGAATCAGCTGCCAGCAAATATAAAGCAGGCAGAAAAACATGAAAAGGAGAGATAGGCCTAGCCTCGCAGTCTACATCTTTCTCATACTGGATGCTTCCTGTCCTCTAACATCGGACTCCAAGTTCTTTAGTTTTGGGACTTGGACTGGCTCTCCTTGCTCCTCAGCTTGCAGATGGCCTATTGTGGGACCTTATGATTGTGTAAGTTAATACTTCATAAACTCATATATATGTATATATATAATCTTTCTCCTATTAGTTCTGTCCCTCTAAGAGAACCTTGACTAATACAGTGTCTTTTCCTTTAGGATCTTTAAGTGACTTAGAATTAATTATGCATTCAACTTTCTCTACTGCCATATACTGAGAGGCAAAAGGAGAGTACAGGGAACATAGAAAGAAAGGGAAACACATTAAACAATTTTAGTCTTGTGGGGTAGAACTTGCGGGGGTAGAACATGTGTGCACACATGCACTGAATGCCATTTTCACCTTTCTCTATCAATTCAGAAATCCCTCTAACTCTTGGAAGACAATTGAAGTAGCTACAGAGAGGTTGGTATACCTAATGGTTTGCAGGAAGCTTATGTCATTAGTTCTAGCAAATTCATAAGCTAAAGTATTTCTATTTTATTTTTAAAGAAATTAGAAGGAGGGTTAAAGTTGAGGAAACAAAATTTTCTTGAAATTAAGAATGGGGAGCTGAAGGGAAATCAAGTGTTTGTAATCGATGGTATCTTGGTGTCTTGAAAGCCAGGGTCAGAGCAGGGAGGTTTTGAAATTCTTTTAAATGAGAAAATGTACACGAAGCAAAACTAGGTAATATCCAAGAGACTTTAATTTTAGGAAGGAGTATATGATAGAAAGAATAATGGCCTCCCAAAGATATCTATGCCTTAGTATCCAGAACCTATGAATATATTACCTTACATGGCAAAAAAATATTTTGCAGGTATGATTAAATTAACTATCTTGAGGTGAGGGAATTATTCTAGATGATCCTCATGGACCCAATGTAATTGCAACAGTCCTTAGAGGGAGGCAAAATGAACAAAGTCAGATAATGTGAGGACAGAAGCAGGGGTCAGAGAGCAGAGAAGATGATACACTGCTAGCTTTGGAGACGAAAGAAGGAGTCATGAGCCAAGAAATGCAGTTCACCTTTAGAAGCTACAAATAGAAACAGATTCTTCCCTAGAGCCTGCAGAAGGAATGCAGCCCAGCAGACCCATTTTTGATTTCTGACCTCCAGAGCTGTAGGAAAATAAATTTGTATATAGTTTTAAGTCACTAAATTTATGATAATTTGCTATAGTAATAGTATAAATTGAATCCAGATTATCTTAGTGATTGGTATCAGGAAAAATAAAATAGAAAAAATTATTTGCTATTTTAAATTATCACATGTTGAAGTAATAGAGTGGCTCATTGGGTCTATCAAACTCAAAATGTTCCATAGACTGGATTAAGAAAAGTGAAGCAATACTGAGGTGACATGCAGGGAATCATCTGTTTAAGAAGTCCCTAGGTGTTAGCACATTAGCAGAGCTGAGATTAGAGCTCCTATCACATCACTGATGACAAGAGTGTGCCTGTTATTGAATTACTGTCTCTCAGCTCCAAATCCACCCTTTAATGTTGTGCTTGATAGCCAAGATGGATCTCGTAAACATTTCTTCTTTACCTCTTGGCACCATGTCAAGTTTTTTAGTAGATGGCAATAGAGGAACACTAGAGGGGGGAGGGACTTCTTTTCCTGCTTTAGCTGTCCTTTTCCCTCCTTCCTGTGGTGCTTGGCCGGCCTATACAGGATACCCAGTGGAGATGACCCCTGGCAAGTTTGAATGGTACTAGCCACAGGCAGCTTCCTGGAAAGGTGGCTTCTTTGTGATCTTAGCAACATCTTTGTGGGTGGCTTCTGGATGAGTTCTGTAGGTAACTTTTGACAGCCTTCAGTGAATTCATCAGCAGCCTCTGCTGACAGCTTCCTCGGGATTTTCACTGGCACCCAGTGGTGGTTCTCTGTCTGCCACCCTTGGCCTGCAGACTATGGACCAACTGTGACTTCTCTCCTATCCTACAGGCTGAAGCCACAGTCCCTTTATTGTTATCTGTATCCCAGTCCTGAGGAAGAGGCCCCCTTCCAAGTTTGTTCCTTCTTTGGGTTCTCTCATTCAGACCTCAGGTAATCTTTAGATTTCTCTATTATCCCTTCTTGGTAGCTAATCCCCTATAAATGATTAATAATTCTTTACATTAACATTTCCTCTTCAAATTACTGTGTTCTTTCTGTCTCCTGACTTTGACTGATACTAGGACAGGAAGCCAAAGAAAGAATTAGTGTTCTACATGGGACCAAGCTCACACATGAACATCACTTCTCATCAGCCTCCTCATCACAATTTTATGCTTCTTTTAGATATCATTTTTGTTCTAGCATGGATTTTGATGTTGCTTACAAACATCTCCTGAGTACATATTGTGTATTTGAGAACTAATCATAACATCTAAAAGCAGTGCAAAATGAGCAACACACATACACGTGTATGTGCACACACACACACACACGACTACTCCTATTGGGAGTTGAGACAACAGGCTTCAACATCAACTGTGTCCTTAACTAGCACTGAGAATATCAGAGAGAAAGCCCTCTGAGCTTTTCTCTTTGAGGCTTGATGAGATAAATTGAAGATATTTTCTGCTCAAAAAATCTATAATATTTGATTTGAGTGGTGTGAATGTCAAACAGCAAAATGTTAGTGAAACAAAAGGACAGTTTTGAAGGCTAGCCATGGATTCTGGGGCTGGTGAGAGGCACCGTGAGAGACATATGGAGTGACCATTGAGAGCAAGAAAAGATGTTCTGGGCTGGAAGTTGTTCTCCTTGTGCCAAATGCAAGGAAATCAATGAAAACCCTCTCACCACATAGAAGAAGCCATTCTTTTCTTTTTTTCTTTTTTTTTTTTTTTGAGACGGAGTCTCGCTCTGTCGCCTAGGGTGGAGTGCAGTGGCGCGATCTTGGCTCACTGCAACCTCCGCCTCCCAGGTTCATGCCATTCTCCTCCTTCAGCCTCCCGAGTAGCTGGGACTACAGGCACCCGGCACTGCGCCCGGCTACTTTTTTGTATTTTCAGTAGAGATGGGATTTCACCATGTGAGCCAGGGTGGTCTCGATCTCATGACCTTGTGATCTGCCCGCCTTGGCCTCCCAAAATGTTGGGATTACAAGCATGAGCCACCATGCCTGGCCAGAAGAAGCCATTCTTAGGCAACTACATAGCAGACATATTTTTCAGAGCAGGAAAAGATACACAGAAACACGTGGAAGCAAATGTAAAACCATAAATCTACATAGACATGGTAGATTTTTATTTTAAAGTCTGAATTTTGGGCATTTGCAGATTGAACGACTGGGAACTTTTTCTATTAACAGTCCTGCATTCTATAATAAACAGACCAATGTGAATTAGATTAGGTTAGTATTCAAAAAAAAGGTCGGCAGGTGATAAAGAGCCAGGGCAGCTGTCAAATGAAAAGACTTTGTGTAGGTAACTATTCTGGATAGTTAATGTCCTTAGACCTAGTGACTCACTTCTAACAAAGACACTGCAGCAAAAGTGATAGGCTATCATTTCTGAGATTAAGTTTAAAAAGGTGTTGACTTCCACCATCGCACACACACACTCTCTCTCTCTCGATCACTGTCATGCTCATTCTGATGAAGTCAGCTGCTGTGTTGTAAGCTGTTGTATGAAGGGACACATGTGACAAGAAACTGAGAGTAGCTTCTGTCCACACTCAGCAAGATTTGAGGCCCTCAGTCTACTATTATGCAGCACTGAATCTTCCTTAGTTCCTTCTTCACTCAAGCCTTGAGATGAGACCACAGCCTCTGCCGATATCTTGATTCCAACCTTCTGAGACACCTTGAGGGACAGACACCAAACTAAGCTGTGCCCAGGTTCCTGACCCACAGATACTGTGGGATAACACATTTGCTGTTTAAGTAAGTAAGTTTTGTTACACAGCAATAGATACATAAAAGATGCTGGGTGCAGTGGCTCATGCCTGTGATCCCAGCACTTTGGGAGGACGAGGTGGGCAGATCACTTCAGGCCAGGAGTTTGAGACCAGCCTGGCTGACAAGGCAAAACCCTGTCTCTACAAAAATACAAAAATTAGCTGGGCATGGTGGCACATGCCTCCCAGCTACTTGGGAGGCTAAGGCACAAGAATCACTTGAACCTGGGAGACGGAGGTTGCAGTGAGCCAAGATTGAGCCACTGCACTCTAGCCTGGGTGGCAGAGTGAGGCTCTGTCTCAAAAATAAATAAATAAGTAAGCAAATAAATAAATAAAGAGTATCGTTACACTGGTTTTCTGTGGCTGCTGTAACAAACTACCACAAAGTTGGTGGGTTAAAACCACAGAAATTTATTTTCTCATGGTTATGGAGGCCAGATGTCCAAAATCAGTATCACTAGGCTGAAATCACGGTGTTAGCAGGACCACATTCCCTCTGCAGGTTCCCCCTGCCAGGGGCTGACATTCCTTCGCTCGTGATAACATCATTGTAGCCTTCGTGGATGGCACTTTTAAATCTCTGTCTACCCCCATCTTCACATGGCCCCTTCCTGTGTGTGTGTGTGTGTGTGTGTGTGTGTGTGTGTGTGTGATCTCCCTCTGCCTCCCTCTTTTTTTTCTTTTTTTTTTTGGAGACGGAGTCTCGCTCTGTCGCCCAGGCTGGAGTGCTGGAGTGCAGTGGCGCGATCTCAGCTCACCCAAGCTCCGCCTCCCAGATTCACGCCATTCTCCTGCCTCAGCCTCTCGAGTAGCTGGGACTACAGGCGCCGGCCAATACGCCCGGCTAATTTTTTGTATTTTTTTTTTAGTAGAGACGGGGTTTCACTGTCTTAGCCAGGATGGTCTCGATCTCCTGACCTCGTGATCCGCCCGCCTCGGCCTCCCAGAGTGCTGGGATTACAGGCGGGAGCCACCGCGCCCGGACCTGCCTCCCTCTTATAAAGATACCTGCAATTGAATTTAGGGTCCACTCTATTAATAATCCAGATCATCTCTTCATCTCAAGATCCTTACCTTCATCACATCTGCAGAGGTGCTTGTTCTATATAAGGTGACATTTACAGAGTCCAGGAGTTAGGACATGAATAATTTTTGGGAGGGCATTCTCAGCCTACCATAAATACCTAGTGTTTTAAAGCTCATTATGCTCCAGATACAATGCTAAACACTTTATATGCATTTTCACTTACATGCATTTCACTTACATGTGTTACCATGCCTCATTTATATATACAGAAATGGAGTCTCAGAGAGCTTGAGTGACTTGACTCAGGTCACACAGCTATTTAGTGGTGAAGCCAGTGTGAACCCAGGCAATCTGACCTCCAAGTTTGGATGTCTAACTGCTCTGCTGTGTTGCTTTCCCATTATATGCTTAAGCTAACTAATTAGCAAAGGGCATATCTATTTTCCTGGATATAATATATTTGGTGAGTTCTTACTAATGGTGTGACTTTTGGTATCTTTAGAGTTCCCAAATTGAAACGTCTTTTTAAGGAGAGGCACTTGAACTGGGAGGACCTTATCTAGCATTTAGAATAAAAATACTGTTGCCTAGAGAATATAGACCAAGTAAATAACATTTCTCACATAATGGATCCTAGACAAGCACATCACATTTGCATAAACCCAATCTCTGGTGTTGAAGGTCTAAAGAACTAGAATAGGCAAGTTGTGCTCTTTTGTGCAAAGCTCTTTAGGGGAACTGATTGCTTTGAGCACTTAGAGGCACTTCTCTATAATTAGTTTTGGATGGATTTATTTGGCTTTCCTGGGAAAAGTAGATCTAGAGGTGAAATCTGAATGAGGTTAGAGAAGAGGTGATTTTTGTGTTGATCAAAGTTCAGAATGAGAAGATACGTAATGGATTCCAGATTAGGATCTGTTCAGCATTTGCTATGCTATTCCTTTAACAGCTTGCTGATTTTCCACATATGACCCGGTAGTCTAAAAATTCAGATCACACAGAAACTTCAGTCTTGTTTAGATTTAGGATTTAGGCTTATGAATCTCTTTTTCCATATGTTTCTTCTTGGGGGCAGATTCTAAATTTAGGAAAGTAATGGTATCAGAGGCCTAAGAGTGATTTCTTGAGCTTTTGTTTTTATTGCTCATTATGATGGCATGGCCATCCCTTCCTCAATGTGACATGCCTGCACAGGTGTGCAGGTGGCTAAACGATTCAGAAGATGGGACTTGGATGGCAGATGGTCATGCGTTGTCTTGATTCCAACCACACTTTGAACATTCTGTCCCTCCTCTGACATGCCTCACTTCAGATGGCAACCTCATTTGGAGGTAAATTGTTTTTCACTGTGCTTTTCATGTTGGAGTTGACCTCGTGCCTGGCACTGTGTGGAATGAATTGGCCTACTTTCTGCCCCAGGGATATCAGAAGCTTATTGGTATTTAGTGAATGCTTTGTCATTTTGATCCTAGAAAATAGAGCCTGAAGAGATCTTCTAATTTTACTAAGATTATCCGATCTACCTTATTGCAGTATCTCCCCAAGGACAGATGCTTTATGAATGAAGGAGTTCTAGAGTCAACTAAGTTGGGATGCTTCATAGAAAAAAGCGTTTTGAGGTCAAATGACTTTAGAAAATGTTGATTTCCCCCTTCCCTCTATCATCCCTGCAGCTAAAATATTGACAACCACACTTTATCTCTTTAGCTCCCCTCTGAGTACCATGGTAGGTATTTCTGGCATTTTTATAGTTTCCCAGTTTCATCCAGGTTCTTTTCTTTGCCTGAGGAATTTCTTCAGCAATCTGGGAGAGTCTGCACTCTTGCAAGTAAAACCTGAAAGTGTGGGTGAGTTTGGCCGGGCACGGTGGCTCACGCCTGTAATCTCAGCACTTTGGGAGGCCGAGGTGGGCAGATCACGAGGTCAGGAGATCGAGACCATCCCGGCTAACATGGTGAAACCCCATCTCTACTAAAAATATGAAAAATTAGCCAGGCATGGTGGCAGGTGCCTGTAGTCCCAGCAACCCTGGAGGCTGAGGCAGGAGAATGGCGTGAACCTGGGAGGCGGAGCTTGCAGTGAGCTGAGATTGAGCCACTGCACTCCAGCCTGGGCAACAGAGCGAGACTCTGTCTCAAAAAAAAAAAAAAAAAAAAAAGTGTGGGTGAGTTTACACCCTCAGAACAACTCTCAATCATTGAAAAACTGGACTTGATAGATAAATGCCTAGGCCTCCCCACCCTCTGTGAGACAATTCCAAAGCCACGTCATAGTTTCTTAGACAGATTCCAGCAGAACTGACCTCTAGTTACTCATGGCACTTACTTGTTCACTAACACAATCTTATTGTTTACTCATTTCCCTATCTCAATTTTCCCTGTCTCATTTGTGTCTCTTATTTTTGCCTTTGACATTAACTACCTGCACTCAAGTCTTTGAGAGTGTGTTTTAGGGGACCTTCTCCAATTCTTTGGGTACTCCTAATTTACAGTAGCTTTGAGAAGTACAGAAATGTCTCTTATCGTGTTTCCTAAACATCATCCCACAGATCTTTTTTAATTTTAATATTCTGTGTATCTAATGTTCTTCACACTGTAGTTCCTGAATTGCTGTGGTTCCTGGAGATATTTCAGGTAGAAGTATTCTGAAGAGCTTCCCATAAAAGAGAGCCTACAGCCCGTTTTTGTGTTAGAGTATCCTTTGCAAAAATCTCAAGGCCACAGGTCCACAAGGGACCTTATAGTGTATTTATCTCATTTTATCAATGGAGAAATAAAGACCTGGAGTGTTGAACTCTCATTTGGCTCAATCATCTGAGATTACATAGGAAGTCTACACACAAATTCTTTAGCTCAAGGGGCAGTAAACTATGGTTCATGGGCAAAACTCAGCCTGCTGTCTTTGTATATAGCCCACAAGCTAAGAATAGTTATGGCATTTTTTAATGATTGAAAACAAATTTTAAAATAATATTTCATGACATATGAAAATTAATATGAAATTTAAATTTTAGCATTGCTGAAGAAAGTTTTAGTGGGACATGGCCACACCCATTTTATTTAATCCATTGTCTACAGCTGCTTTAGTGCTACAATGGCAGATTTGAGTTGTTGTGACAGAGACTGTATGACTTGCAAATATTTACTAGGTGACTTGTTACAAAAATATTAATATAAATATTAAAATAATATAAATATTAGCATTAATATAAAATATTTACTGGGTGATTTTTTACCAAAAAAGTTTGCTAATCCCTGCTTTAGATTTCCAATACATGAATGGAATTGCATTATCTGCATAAGTCAATATAGTGTAGCCAAGAGATCATAGAGTTGGGAATAGTGCATAGGGATTTTATTTTATGCAGCGCTGCTAGCAAGCTTCATTGGATTTTGGACAAATGAGGTCACATCTTTAAATATCAACTTCCTTATTTGTAAAATGAAGTGACTGGACTGAATCCTTCTCAGTGTTCACTTATGTTCTGTGTTTTCTTAGATTCTGTATTTGTCTATTTGGCATTCATTAATCACAGGGCCAAACCAGTGGGCAAAGTTGTTTACGTATCCCCTGTGAACAAGCTTTTGCAGGTGCTCAAAATCGTATTACAAATTCTCCAACCAATCCTGAGTCCATAAGCTCAACCACCTCATTTCGCTAACTCCCATACAACATTTCAATACTTTCCCTGCTCTGAATCATACCAGGCAACTAGACACCACTCCTATGCTATATCAGAGCCCACAGACATTATTCAAACTAGCCAGTACTAAGCTTTTTCTCCTGTCCCACCTTGCCTCTCATGAAGAAAACACAATAAAGGCTCTAGGCCATGCTCCTTCCTGCTTCTGCCTCCTGATCTACTCTGCTGCTTCCCCATGTGGCCTTGCATGGTGTGCTGTGCCTCTTGTTTCTAGGGGAACTGTGAGTAGCAACAAATTGTTCTTTCAATGGCCTTGACCTCTTCATATCATCGCTCACTCCCCAGCAATAAATTAAGACTGGGTACAGATCACTTAAGTGCAAATAATTTATCATTCTGTGCAGCTATCTCAGATTTAACATATATAATATTGGAATGGGGTTTGTTCCTAATGTTCAACCTAAGCCAAACCTCCGTTATTGCTGTTCATTTCCTTCGGTCTTCATCCATGAACTGTGAGAAAGAAAGTACTTAAGGCTGCATCCCTGCTGCACAGGGAGTCTTTGCCTATTTCTAAAGTTCATATGACCTGTTAAGAAGACTCCTGGTTTGCCTTCTTATAAATCAGAAGCTGAGATTCAGGAAAACTTTTTCATCATACAGTTTTCAATGATCTTTTTTCCTCACACTGCTCTAAATCACCGGAACCACTTGTGCTTTCTACTTAGCCCAGTATGAGCTGTAGTGTATTAACTTTGCTCTAAGTTGTTTCCTTTTTACAATTTTTTATTTTTTATTTAATTAATTAATTTATTTTTAGAGACAGCATCTTACTCTGTCACCTAGGCTAGAGTGCAATGGTGTGATCATAGCTCACTGCAGCCTCAAACTCCTGGGCTCAAGGGATCCTCCCCTGACTCCTGTCTCAGCCTCTTAAATAGCTTGGACTACAGGTGTGCACCACCATGCCTAGCTTTTTTTTTTTTTTTTTTTTTTTTTTTTTTTTGGTAGAGATGGGGTCTTGCTGTGGTACTCAGGCTGTTCTCAAACACCTGGGCTCAGCTTCCCAAAGAACTGGGATTATAGGCATAAGCCATTGTGCCCAGTCTGGTGTTTCCTTTTTTTTTTTTTTTTCTGTCAAGTACTGTTTTCCAAAAGTTATCTGTCTTTTGGCACCTCCCCAAACAATTGGCACTGTCATTTCCCTTTTAAGGATCCTCTCTCTAGGTGCCCTTAGGAATAAAGGTTGATTAGGACCTACAAGGGCATACTGGTGGCACAAATGAGTAAAATAGACTGGGCATAATGCAATAGGGGTGATGGAAACCATTGTAAAGAAACAGACCTATACTCTGTTAATAGCTGTTATTTCTGTTTGAGCAATTATTGTCACATGAGAATTCTGTCTAATAGTGACAAATCTTTTTACTCTTCAACAGAAGGGAGAGCAAGACGGCCAAATAGAAGCCTCCAGCAATTATACACCCCCCCACAGGAACAACAAATTAAGCAATACAAGAAAAGCACCTTCATGAAGTTGAAAACTGAGGTGAGCAATCACAATACCTGGTTTTAACTTCACATCACTGGAAGAGGTACTGAAGAGGGTAGGAAAGACAGCTTCGAATCACCTCCATCACTTCTCCCTTAACCCATTTGGCTCAGAGAGAATCTGTGCACTTTGGGGAGGGTGAATGCAGTAACTGTGGAATTTTACATATGACCTCAGTGTTGTCCTATCACAGTGGAAAGCAACGGAAGGCAGAACTCAGTTGGCACCCGCAGAGGGAGCATTTAGGCCAGCCCTAGCCAGAGGAGAATCACTTATCCTGGCTGTTGGAACCTGAGTTCCAACAAGCTTCACCAGCACCAGTGTTGGCTAAACTGCTGTGGGGTTCAAAATAAACTTGAAAGGCAGTCTAAGCCACAAGCACTGCAATTCCTGGGCAAATCTCAGTGCAGTGCTTGGCTCAGAGCCAGTGGACTTGGGGCACACATGACCAGATGGGGTGGCCAGGGGAAGGTCACCTCTTCTCCAACCCCAGGCAGCACAGGGAGAAACTTCTTCCTTCTGCTTGAGGAGAAGAGAGGGAAGAGTAAAGAGGACTTTGTCTTGGAACTTGGATATCCACTCAGCCATAGTAGAATGGGGCACCAGGCAGAGTCCTGAGGCCTCTTTTCTAGGCCCTAGCTCACAGATGACATTTCTAGACACACTCTGGGCTAGAAGGAAACCTGCTGTCTTGAAGGGAAGGACTCAGTCCTGGCAGAATTTATCACCTACTGATTAAGGAGCCCTTGGGTCCTGAATAATCAGCAGTAGCAACCAAGCAGTATTCCCCTTGGGCCTTGGGTGAGACTCAGAGCCATGCTGGCTTCATGTGTGACCCAGCACATTCCCAGCTGTGGGCCTTACAAAAAGAGACTCCTTTTGCTTAAGGAAAGAAGAGGTAAGAAGAGTAAGGGGACTTGGTTTTGAAGCTTGGGTACCACCAGCTCTACTCAGCGGTGTAGAGTACCAAGTGGGCTCCTGGGGTTCCTGATTCCAGGCCTTGGCTCCTGGACAGCATTTCTCGATCCTTCCTGGGTCACAGAGGAGCCTATTTCCCTGAAAAGAGAATCCCAGGCCTGGTAACATGCACCACAAGCTGACTGAAGAGTCCTTGGGCCTTGAGTGAACATGGTGGTAGCCAGGTACTGCTTGTTATGGGCCTGGGGCAGTGGTGACCATGGGGAGAGACTCATCTGCTTGAGAAAAGAGGAGGGAAGAGTGAGAAGGACTTTGTCTTAAAGCTTGGGTGCCAGCCCAGCAGTAGTAGAATAAAGCACCAAGTAGATCCCTAAGGTTCTTGACTCCAGGTCCTGGCTCCTGGATGACATCTCTGGACCCACACCCACCATGGGCCAAGGATAACTCACTGCATTGAAAGGAAGGACATGAGCTTGACTAGATTTACCACCTGCTGGTTACAGAGCCCTTAGGCCTTGATGAACATAGGTGATAGCCAAGCAGTGGTAACTGCGGGCCTTGAGTGAGTCCCCAGTGCTGGCTTTGGGTCTGACCCAGCACAATCCCAGTTGTGGTAGCCACAGGAGTGCTTCTGTCACTCCTCCCCTAGCTTCAAGTGGGGAGAGAGAGATGGGGGGAGACAGAGAGAGAGAGAGAGAGAGAGAGAGAGAGAGAGAGAGACTCTGTTTGGGAGAAAGTCAGGGAAGAGAACAAGGGTCTCTGCTGGATAATCCAGATAATTCTCTTAGGTCTCACTCAAGACATCAAGGAAGTACCTCTACAAGCCTGCAAGAGCCACAGCATCACTGGGCTTAGGGTGCCCCCTAATGCACATGCAACTGCAGTGACCAAAGACTTAGATCACAGTGCCCAAATCTCTTTGAAAAGGGACTCGGAAAGCCTTCCCAAGAAGGATGGGCACAAACAAGCTCAGACTGAGAAGACTATAATAAATACCTAACTCTTCAACACCCAGACACCCACAAATATCTACAAGCATCAAGACTACCCAGAAAATGGCTTCATCAAATGAATGAAATAAGCACCTGTGACCAGTACCAAAGACACAGAGATATGTGACCTTTCAGACAGAGAACTCAAAATAGCTGTTTTGAGGAGTCTCAACAAAATTTGAGATAACACAGAGAAAGAATTCAGAATCCTATCAGATGAAATTAATGAAGAGATTGAAATAATTTAAAAAAAGAATCAAGCAGAAATTCTGGAGCTGAAAAATACAATTGACATACTAAAGAACACATCAGAGCCTCTTAATAGTAGACTTGATCAAGCAGAAGAATTAGTGAGCTTGAAGACAGGCTATTTGAAAATACACAACCAGAGGAGACAAAAGAAAAAAAGAATAAAAAAGAATGAAGCATAAATGCAAGATCTAGAAAATAGCCTCAAAAGGGCAAACCTAAAAGTTATTGGCCTTAAAGAGGAAAGAGAGAGAGAGATACCAGGGTGGAAAGTATATTTAAAGAGAAAATAACAGAACTTCCCAAACCTAGGGAAAGATATCAATATTTAAGTACAAGAAGGTGATAGAACACCAAGCAGATATAATCCAAATGAGACTACCTCAAGACATTTAATAATCAAGCTCCCAAAGTTCAATGATAAAGAAAGCAGTAAGAGAAAAGAAATAAGTAACATGCAGAAGGAAAAAAAAAAACCTTTTATCCTAAAGTAGCATACCCTGTGAAATTATCCTTCAAACATGAAGGAGAAATAAAGACTTTCCCAGACAAACAAAAGTTGAGGGATTTCATCAATACTAGACCTGTCCTACAAGAAATGCTAAAGCCAGTTCCTCAGTCTGAAAGAAAAGGACATTAGTGAGCATCAGGAAATCATCTGAAGATACAAAACTCACTGGTAATAGTGGGTACACAGAAAGACAGAATATTATAACACGATAATTGTGGTGTGTAAACTACTCATATCTTGAGTACAAAGACTAAAAGATGAACCTATCAAAAATAGTAACTACAAAAATTTTTCAAAACACAGACAATATAATAAGATATAAATAGGAACAACAAAAAGTTAAAAAGTGGGGGATGAATTTAAAGTGTAGAGTTTGTATTAGTTCTCTCTTTGCTTGCTTGTTAGTTTGTTTAAGCAATCAGTGTTAAGTTGCGCTTAGTCTAAAATAAGCAGTTATAAGATATTATTTGTAAGCTTCATGGTAACCTCAAATCAAAAAACATGCAACAGATATACCAAAACAAAAAGCAAGAAATTGAAACATACCACCAGAGAAAATCACCTTCACTAAAAGGAAGACAGGAAAGAAGGAAGAGAAGACCACAAAACAATCAGGATACAAATTTTAAAATGACAGGAGTAAGTCTTTACTTATCAATAATAACATTGAATGTAAATGGACTAAATTCTCCAAACAAAAGACATAGAGTGGCTAATTCGTTAAAAAAAAAAACAAGATCCAATGATCTGTTGCCTATAAAAAACACTCATCACCTATAAAGTGACATAGACTGAACATAAAGGGATGAACAATTATATTCTATGCAAATGGAAATGAAATGAGCAGGAGTAGCCATATTTATATCATACGAAATAGATTTCAAGACAAAAACTATAAGAAGAGACAAAGAAGGTCACTATATATTGATAAAGGGGTCAATGCAGCAAGAGGATATATAAGAATTTTAAATGTATATGCACCCAACACTGGGGCATCCAGATATATATAACAAATATTATTAGAGCTAAAGAGAGAGATAGACCCCAATACAATAATAGCCAGAGACTTCAACATCCAACTTTCAGCATTGGACATATCTCCTAGACAGAAAATCAACAAAGAAACATCTGACTTAATTTGCACTATAAACCAAGTGCACCTAATAGATATTTACAGAACATTTCATCCAATGGCTGCAGAATACACATTCTTTTACTCAGCATATGGATTATTTTCAAGGATAGGCCATATGTTAGGCCACAGAATGTCTTAAAAATTCAAAATAATTGAAATAATATCAAGTATCTTATCTGACCACATGGAATAAAACTAGAAATCAATAACAAGAGGAATGTTGGAAACTGTACAAACACTGGTAAACAGTACGTTTCTGAATGACCAGCAAGTCAATGAAGAAATTAAGAAGGAAATTGAAAGACTTCTTGAAACAAATGATAATGGAAACACAACATAAAACTTTTAGGGTACAGCAAAAGCAGTACTAAGTGGAAAGGATATAGCAATAAGCACCTTCATCAGAGAAGTAGAAAAACTTCAAATAAATAACACAATTATACATTTTAAAGAACTGGAAAAACAAGAGCAAATCAAATTCAAAATTAGTATAAGAACAGAAGTAATAAAAATCTTAACAGAAATGAATGAAATTTAAATAAAAATACACAAAGATCAACGAAATGAAAAGTTTGTTTTTTGAAAAGATAAACAAAACCGAGAAACTTTTAGCCAGATTAAGAAAAAGAGAGAGAAGACCCAAATAAAAAAAATTCTGAGATGAAAAAGGAGACATTACAACCAATACCACAGAAATTCAAAGGATAATTACAGGCTACCATGAGCAACTTTATGCCAATAAATTGGGAAACCTAAAGAAATGGTTAAATTCTTAGACAAATACAACCTACCCAGATTGAATCATGAAGAAATTCAAAACCTGAACAGACCAATAACAAGTAACAAGATCGAAGCCATAATCAAAAGTCTTCTAGCAAAGAAAAGCCTTGGACCTGATGGCATCATTGCCGAATTCTACCAAGCATTTAAAGATGATCTAAAACCAATTCTACTCAAACTATTCTGAAAAATTGGGGAGGGGGAATACTTCCAAACTCATTCTACAAGGCCAGTATTACCCTGATACCAAAATCAAAGACACATCAAAAAAAGAAAGCTACAGGCCAATATCGCTGATGAACAGTGATGTAAAAATCCTCAACAAAATACTAGCAAACCAAATTCAACAACACATTAGACAGATCATTCAGTATGACCAAAGTGGGATTTATTCCAGGGATGCAAAGATGGTTCAACATATGCAAATCAATCAGCATGATACATTATATCAACAGAATGAAGGACAAAACCATGGTCATTTCAATTGATGCTGAGAAAGCATTTGATAAAATTCAACATCCCTTTATGAAAAAACCCTTAAAAAACTGGATATAGAAGAAAATACCTCAATACAATAAAAGCCGTATATGATAGATCCACAGCTAGTATAACACTGAATGAGGAAAAACCAAAATCTTTCCTCTAAGATCTGGAACATGACAAGGATGTCACTTTCACTATTGTTATTCAACATAGTACTAGAAATCCTAGTTAGAGCAATCAGACAAGAGAAGGAAATAAAGGGCCTGCAAATTCAAAAGGAAGAAGTCAAATTCTGCTTGTTTGTGGATAATGTAATCTCATATATATTTGGAAAAACCTAAAAAATCTGCCAAAAGATCTGTTAGAACTAAAACAAATTCACTAAAGGTACAGACTACAAAATCAACATACAAGAATCAGTAGCATTTCTATATGCCAACAGTGAACAATCTGAAAAGGAAATCGATAAAGCAATTCCATTTACAATAGCTACAAATAAAATAAAATACCTAGATATAAACTTAACCAAAGAAGAGAAAGATCTTGATAATTAAAACTATACAACACTGATTGGGCCAGGTGTGATGGCTCACGCCTGTAATCCCCGCACTTTGGGAGGCTGAGGCAGGCAGATCACCTGAGGTCGGGAGGTCAAGACCAGCCTGACCAACACAGAGAAACTCCATCTCTACTAAAAATACAAAATTAGCTGGGCATGGTGGTGCATGCCTGTAATTCCAGCTACTAGGGAGCCTGAGACAGGAGAATCGCTTGAACCTGGGAGGTGGAGGTTGCGGTGAGCTGAGATTATGCCATTGAACTCCAGCCTGGGCAACAAGAGCGAAACTCCATCTCAAAAAACAAAAAAACAAAAAACAAAAAACAAAAAACAAAAAAAAAGAAAAAGAAAAAGAAAAAAGAAAACTATAAAACACTGATTAAATAAATTGAAGAGGACACAACAAAATGGAAAGTTATTCCATGTCATGGATTGGAAGAATCGATATTGTTAAAATGTCCATACTACCTAAAGCAATCTACGGATTCAATGCAATCTCTATCAAAATACCAATGACATTCACCACAGAAATAAAAAAAATCCTAAAATTTATATGGAACCACAAAAGACTCAGAACAGTCAAAGCCATCCTGGGCAAAAAGAAGAAAACTGGAGGAATTTCATTACTTGACTTCAAATTATACTACAGAGCTATAGTAACCAAACTATATGATACTGGCATAAAAACAGACACACAGAGCAATGGAATCAAATAGAGACCCTAGAAATATATCCATACCTCTATAGTGAACTCATTTTTGACAAAGGTGCCAAGAACACACAGGGGGGAAAAGACAGTCTTTTCATAAACGGTGCTGGGAAAACTGGATATCCATGTTCAGAAGAATAAAACTAGATCCCTATCTCTTGCTATATATAAAAATCAAATCAAAATGGATTAAAGTCCTAAATCTAAAACCTCGAACTATGAAACTACTAAAAGAAAACATTAGGGAACTCTCCAGGACATTTGTCTGGGCAAAAATTTCTTGAGTAATATCCCACAAGCACATACAACTAAAGCAAAAGTGGACAAATGGGACCACATCAAGTTAAAAAGCTTCTACAGAGCAAAGGAAAAATTCAACAAAGTGAAGACACAACCCACGGAATGGGGGAAAACATTTGTAAGCTACTCATCTGACAAGCGATTAATGGGTGGAATATATAAGGAGCTCAAACAACTCTATAGGAAAAAATTTTAACAATCTGATTAAAAATGGGCAAAATATATGAATAAACATTTCTCAAAAGAAGACATACAAATGGCAAACAGGCATATGAAAAGGCACTCAACATAATTGATCATCAGAGAACTGCAAATCAAAATTACGATGAAATATAATCTCACCCCAGTTATTCAAATGACAGACAATAACAAATGCTGGCGATTATATGGAGAAAAAAGAACCATGGTACACTGTTGGTGTGAATGTGTATTAGTACATCCACTATGGAGAACAGTTTGGAAGTTTCTCAAAATGCTAAAAATAGAAATACCATATGACCCAGTAATCCCATTGCTAGGCATATACCCACAAGAAAAGGAATGAGTGTACTGAAGAAATATCTGCACTCTTATATTTATTGCAACACTATTCACAATAGCCAAGATTTGGAAGCAGCCTAAGTGTCCATTCACAGACAAACTGATAAAGAAAATGTGATACATACATACTATGGAGTACTATTCAGCCATAAAAAAAGAACAAGATCCTGTCATTTGCAACAACATGGGTGGAACTGAAGGACATTAAGTGAAATAAGCCAAAGAGGGAAAGACAAACCACATTTTCACTTATTTTGGGAGTTAAAAATTAAAACAATTGAACTTATGGGAAAAAACCTTTTTACTTTTTAAAGAGAAGCCCTAAATCTGGGCTTTAAATGTCATTTTCAGAATTTAAAATGTCATTTAAAAATATTTGCATTTTAAAATGTCGTTTAAAATATTTGCAACAACTACACATTAAAACAAAAAACACGGTGTGAGCTGAAGTGAGTGTATCTGTAAAATCTTTTGAAATTGTGAATCATCATTTTTATGTCTGATCTGTGATAAATAGAAAAATCCTTTCAAACTCATTGTTGCCATCTCCCAGGTCGGTTTTCTCCCAGAACTTATGACTGTCAAACTGTTTGTTCTTTGTTGACATTTAGTTATCCTACATGCCATCTCCTCACGTGCCACCTCCTTGTTATTCTAAGGATAAATGAGCCAATCTAATGAACTCATTCATCCTAATGAGAATTTTTTCCTTCAGTCGTTTCTTCCTTCTCAGTTAGAATGTATATTTTAAGATAGAAGTTATAGAAATAATATTCTTCGCAGCTGGGCTAAAGTTGGAGGGTTTAAACATGTAAAAGGGCCAAAAGTACATGGCAGGCCACAGGGGGATGTTTGGGTGTAATGGTAAGTGGTGCCTTCTGCTAGTTCCCAAATCACAGGCGTCATCAAGCTGCCAGTGTCCAGGGCCAAGTCTGAAGACATTTTGGACCCATATCACTGCTCATGGTTATCATTGTTATTAGTATCAGCTTCAGGTAAGGGCTTACTTAGAGCCATTAAAGAGCTTCAGTTGGTTCTCCCTTTCTAAAGTTGAGAGTGCTTTTTGGTTTTGACAGGTTTCCTGCTTTTAAAAATTATTTGTTTATACACCTGGTAATTGGTTCCATTTGGCATCTTAATGTTACCTAAGCACTATTTAGCATGCTTAACAAGATTACCCTGAGCTTTTAAAACATTTAAGTGAAAGATCTAAATTCCATAAAAAGAAGAGGCAGCTGGTGAAACTTGGTCATTAGACAGGTAGACAGCATATTTTTGAGTTGAGAAGCCCAAAACAGACTTTCTAGTTTTCTTTGCCCATTAGCCTGGAAGGCGCCCACGTTGAATCCACTTCTTTCATTCAGTGACCCTGGTGAAATGTCTGGTGCTCCCATCTTCTTTCATTCCCAGCAGCACTTATTAGAACCCAATGAGAAGCCTTAGACTGCTGGTTGACTAGTGCTCCCCCACATACTCCCAAGTCACTCAGCTCCCTCTAAGGCGTAGTGAGGGTCTGTGCCAAGATTGCACACATCCAAAAGCCCAGCATGAATCACCCTTACGCCCCAGGGTTGCTAAAATGATTGAATCAGTGAGTTGAAAAGAACAGTGATTTTGTTCTTTTTTATCTCCCTGGGAAGTGGGGTGGGGAAGGGGATTAGGATGAACCCATCTATTTTAGGTGCTTATTTGCAGAATTAACGTCCCCCTAGGTAAGTGATGCCTTGGCTACAGTATACAGCTTTGCCATTAATGAGAGGGAAGTGGAACTGTTTTCATTCTTCTTGCAAGACTGAGAAGGGCGATTTTTTTGAGGCTAGCACCATCGTGTGGATAAAGTGAATACAGGTTTTGTTTGTTTGTTTTTTTTTTTTGGAGGGGATTGCATAACAGTCCACTCTAATATACCTCTGGAAACGCAATTTTGTTATCTTCTCATCTATTTCTTATATCTTTTCTGAGTCCTCATAGAGCAGCCAGAGATAAAAATAATTTTTGCAGCCGTGCCATATAGTGCTGGGATCCTGAGGATCATGTGCTTCTACAAAATGACTGACTGAACTGCAGGAACATGACAGTGGGAAATTCACAGAGCAGTTTTGGATCAGACAGAGCATAAATTAGAAAGCACATTTGGGATTAGCCACTGGGCTCTTCGGTGGAAGTTACCAATTTGGACTTTGTGAGAAATGCCAAGGCCTGTTACTGAGGCAACTTTCTAACCATTATTGTCCAAGAAATGCAAGCTACATCAGAGGAAAAGAGGAGAAATAAAAATCTGATTGCAGGATGCAAAAGAATTTTACCAAACTGCATGGTTCATCTCCTGTGGAGTGAGAAAGTAAGGTGGGGTTTCTCTGATTATTTTGGAATCTGAATGAAAAGGGAAAAAGAACAATGTGGAGAAGCTCTGTTGACTTGTGGCTTTAAGTCTTAAGAGCATGATTGGGGGAGTGGGTGGCAAAGACAGGAGAAAGATTTTTTTTTTTTACCTCTGTAGTGGTCTTTCCTTTGTAGCTGGCACCAAGGTCCCTAGAGAGGGGCTGAGTCTGCCTTTCCTCTTTTGTAGTGTTTTTCCTCATTTCCAGATTGGCTGGTATGTGGGCGTAGGGAGGGCACAAATAGGTGCAGGTAGGGAGAGCTTTTGCTTATAAGGATTTAGCACCATTGAACACCTAACAAATCACTCTGCCAGTATTATTATTTCCTTTGCACAGTATCCTAGCCCCAAGGGAAAAGGTTTTACCGGCACTTAAAACAAGAATCTGAAATTGTAGAAATCTGGGGGAGTCAAAACCAAATCAAGAGGTGCTGACGTTTGCTCTCTTTGATGAGCTACTAAAGTGATAGGAACATGTACAGAACAGTCCTCCCCACCCACCACTCACTCTTGTCTTCACACATTCCCTTCCCTTCCTTCCTTCCCAGAACTGGGCTGGCTTGTACAGCGATAGATATTAATATCTCTGGAGTTTCAGATTGAAAGACCTCCATGTGGTTGAATACGGGCTGATGACGATCTGGAGGGAGTTTTTAGGCACATGTGAAGCTTTCCTCTGTAGGCAGCCATTTATGGAACTGAAGTGTGATAGGAAGCTGGGTGGACCAGCTGACATAGTAAGTGCAGATGCAGGATCCCAGAGATTATCAAGCAGCTGGAGTGAGAGGTTGAATCAAAAGCGCAACCAATTGCAATGACTATCAAGTCATATATTTAGTATATTTGGTATCCTTTTAGCATAATCTTTTTTAACTCTTTCCTTACATCCATATCTGAGGGTAGGGGCACCGGGTAAAAAGCCATGAGAACAGTGAGACTCCAGCTCAGGGAATATGTGAGCCTCGTTTCCTACTAGCCACTGGAAAATCTTGTCATGCTTCTCCTCCTCTAGTTCCTGACTCTCTTAGCCGGATCTTGCATTGTCCTTTTTATTGAACAGTGTTTTAATCTGGAAGCCTGCTAATGGAGGCCTGGGAGCCTCTTGGGCCCTTTTCTCTGGGGTCACTAGGCTTTCACTGTAGACTTCTCCCTCTCTGTCACTGTATTACTTCCCTCACCTTCCAGCTGGGCCACAGGAACACCAACAGTGGATCCTCTGCTCTGCAGAGAAAGACTGGATGGAGGAGAGGTTTAAATTCTTTTTTTGAGTTAAGGTTGGTTCCCCAATTTTATAAAACTGGATTAAGTCGAGGATCCTGGGAAGATGGTAGAGCAGGAAGCACCAGGAATCTGTCTTCCTACCTAGACAACAACTGCACTGGCAAAACCTGTCTGATCTAGAATCTCTTTGAAGGCTTACAACTTCCAGGGGAAGGTTTGGATGACAAACTGTGGGTAAGTTCAGCTTTTAGCAGAGTAGCAGCTACCCATCTCCCATGCCCCACCCCAAGGGCAGGCAACACATCCATACCCACTGTGGGAGCCGGGTAAGCCTCAAAGCCCTGTCCTTCATAAATTGGGGATCTATGATCTGATCCATGATTGCTATTTTTGATCTTGGAGATGCAGACACATAGGTAGGCAGCCATTCTTACACCCTCCCCACAGCACTGCACGGCTCTCCCCCAAAGCTGAATTAACTTTCAGAGGATTTAAAGGGTCAGCACTCTTTTGATATTCTACCCCCAATCTCCTATCCCTTCATTGTAATCTGGTTTTGGGAACCAGATATTTAAAATCTAAGACATTCAAAAGTAACCACATATACAGAGAAATTCAGAGAGTTACTGTGCATACCCAGGGACAGTAGACCCTTTTGTGCATGCAGGCTCAAAAGACCTGTGAAGATGCTGACACCTCAGGCTTATCCCTCGCAGACAGTCTATAACAATCACAAATAAAAAAACAAACCCCAAATTAGCAAACCCTGGGGAAGGAGGAGAAACTTCTTTTCCGAATTACTTCATTATAATCCAGATGTTCAATTTTCAACAAGAAACATCACCAAGCATATTAAAAAATGGTAAAATGTGGCCCCCATTAAAAAAAACAGAAACCCCAAGAAAATCCAGATGGTGAACTTGCTAGACAAATACTTTAAAGCAACTCTCATAAAGATGCTCAAGGACTTAAAAGATCTAGAAAAAGTAAACACAACAATGTATGAACAGAATGAAAATATTGATAAATAGAAACTGTAAAAATATAAACTAAAAAAATTTTGGAGCTAAAAAATATAACTGAAATGAAAATATTTTAATTTTTTAAAAACTTTTATTTTAGGTTCAGGGTACTTGTGCAAGTTTGTTATATAGGTAAATTCGTGTCATTGGGGTTTGTTGTACAGATTATTTTATCACCCAGGTAATAAAGCTAGTACAAAATAGTTTTTTGTTTCTGCTTCTCTCCCTCTTCCCATCCTCCACTCTCAGGTAGTCCCCAGTGTCTGATGTTCCCCTCTTGTGTGTCCATGTGTTCTCATAATTTAGTTCCCACTTATAAGTGAGAACATGCAGTATTTGGGTTTCTGTTCTTACATTGATTTGCTAAGGACGATGGCCTTTAACTCCATCCATGTTCCTTCAAAGAACATGATCTAGTTCTTTTTTATGGCTGCATAATATTCCACAATGTATGTATACCACATCTTAAAAATCTAATCTACCATTGATAGGCATTTAGATTGATTCCATGTCTTTGCTATTGTGAATAGTACTGCAGTGAATGTATACGTGCATGTGTCCTTACGATAGAATGATTTATATTCCTTTGGGTATATACCCAGTAATGGGATTTCTGGGTCAAATGTTATTTCTGTTTTTAGTTCTTTGAGGAATCACCACTCTGCTTTCCACAATGGTTGAACTAATTTACACTCCCACCAACAGTGTATAAGTTCCTGTTCCTTTGCAACCTCTCAAGCGTCTGTTATTTTTTGACTTTTAATAATAACCATTCTGACTGGTGTGAGATGGTACCTTACTGTGGTTTTGATTTGCATTTCTCTAATGACCAGTGATATTGAACTTTTAAAAAATACACTTGTTGGCCGCATGTATGTCTTCTTTAAAAAAAGTGTGCGTTCATGTCCTTTGCCCACCTTTCAATGAGGTTGTTTTTTTCTTGTAAATTTGTCTAAGTTCTTCATAGATGCTGGATATTAGACCTTTGTCAGATACATAGTTTTGCAAATAATTTCTCCCATTCTGTAGGCTGTTTCTTGATAGCTACTTTTGATGTGCAGAAACTCTTTAGTTTGATTAGATCCCATTTGTCAAGTTTTGCTTTTGCTGCAATTGCTTTTGGAGTCTTCATCATGAAACCTTTGCCAGTTCCTATGGCCAAAATACTATTGCCTAGATTGTTTTCCAGGGTTTTTTATATATTTGGGTTTTACATTTAAGTCTTTAATCCATCTTAAGTTGGTTTTTGTACATGGTGTAAGCAACGGGTTCAGTTTCAATCTTCTGCATATGGCTAGCCAGTTATCCCAGCACCATTTATTGAATAGGGAGTCCTTTCCCCATTGCTTGTTTTTGTCAGCTTTGTCAAAGATTGCATGATATAAAAAATTTATTGAAGGGATTCAAAAACAGATTTGAGCAAGCCTAAGAAACAATTGAGGAACTTGAAGATAAGACTATTGGAAGAAAAGTGAAAAGGTCCTAAGGGGTCTGTGGGACACCATCAGACCAGCATACGTGTTGCGGAAGTCCTAGAAGAAGAGAAAGAGAAGCAGAGAGTATTCAGAGAAAGAATAGCTGAAAACTTTCCAAATTTGATAAAAGACATAAATGTAAACATTTATCAAGCTCAAAAAATTCCTAGTAGGAACTCAAAGAGGCCCACACTGAGACACATTATAATCAAACTGTGAGAAGCCAAAGTCCTTCAGAAACATTTAAAACTGTTTTTCAAAAGTGAGAGAGAAATGAAGATGTTTCCAGATAAAAGCTGAGAGAATTCATTACCACTAGACATGTCCCACAAGAAAAACTAAAAGGAGTCCTGTAGGTTGAAATGAAATGTTCCATATGCACTTGAGAATATTCAAGACAGTAACTGGAAGCTCTATGGAGAAATAAAGATCTCAGCAAAGGTAAATATCTGGGCAATTATAAAAGCTAGTATTATTGTAACTTTGGTTTGTAACTCTACTTTTTGTTTTCTACATGATTTAAGAGACGAACATTTTTAAAATTACTATTCTAAAAGCTAGTATTATGGAAACTTTGATTTGTAACTCTACATTTTGTTTTTTAAATAGTTTATAAAATTGATGCATAAAACAGTTATTTATGCTTTTGGACACACAACGTATAAAGACGTAATTTGTGATCAATAACTGAAAGGATGTGAGGATGGAGCTGTATAGGACCAGAGGTTTTGTATGTTAGTAAAGTTAGGCTGATATAAATTCAAATGAGAATATTATAACTTGAGGATGTTAAATGTAATCACCATAGTAATCATAAAAATGGCTATAGAATATATACAAAAGGAAATTAGAAGGAAATTACAGTGTTTCAATATAAAAATCAACTAAACACAAAAGAAGACAGTAATGCAGGAAATGAGGGTGAAAAAAGATAAAAGGTATATAGAAAAATATAGCAAAATGACCAAAATCAGTTTATCGTTATCAGTAAGTGCTTTAAATATAAATAGATTAAACTCTCCAATCAAAAGACAGAGATTGGCAGAATAAATTTTAAAAGATCCCACACACACATGATCCAACTATATGCTATCATCAAGCAATTCACTTTAGATCCAGAGATATGAATAGGTTAACAGTAAAATGATGGAAAAAGATATTCCATACAACTTGTAACCACAAGAGAGCGGGAGTGGCTATACTAATATCTGGCAAAATTGACTTCAGATTAAAACAATCACAAGGAACAAAGAAGGTCATTATATTTTAATAGAAGTTTCTATACAGGAAAAAGATATAATAATTTTTTATATTATTATATCTAACAGACCATCTAACCTACTAACAGACCATCAAAATATATGAAACAAAAACAGAATTGGAGGGAGAAGTAGATTTACAATAATGGTTGAAGACTTTAATAGCTCACTGTCAGTAATGGATAGAACAACCAGACAGAAGATGAATAAGAAAACAGAAGACTTGAACAACACAATTAGCCGATTAGATCTAACAGACATATACAGAACACTTTATTCAACAACAGCAGAATTAACATTCTTCTCAGGTTCATATGGAACATTCTTCAGGACAGACCTATGATAGATCAGAAATTAAGTCTCAATAGATTTAAAAAGAGAGATATAATATAAAGTATCTGCTGTGGTCTGAATATGTTCTCCAAATTTATGTGTTAGGAACTTGGCAGTGTTGAGAAGTGGGGCTTTTGGGAGAACTCTCTCCTCATGAATGGATTAATGCTCTTAGAAAAATGGCATGCAGGAGTGGGTTTTCTTCTGCTCCTATGCTGTGTGAGGACCGTGTTCATCCACCTTTTGTGCTTCCCTATTCCACCATGTTAGAATGTAGCAAGAAGACATTCATAAGATTCTGGCACCTTGATATTGGACTTCCCACCTTCCAAAACTGTTCTTTGTAGATTACCCAGTCTGTGGTATTCTGTTATAGCAGCACAAATGTATTAAGAGATCCTCTTCCCTAACTATAGTGGGATGAAGGAAGAAATCAATAACAGAGAGAAAATTGGAAAATTCATGAATTTGTGGAGAAACACACTTAAACAACCAATGTATCCAAGCAGAAATTACAAGGGAAATTAGAAAACACCTTGAGACAAATGAAAATGAAAACACAACATACTAAAACTTACTGAATGCAGCAAAAACAATGCTGAGGAGGAAATTTGTAGATATAAATATTTTTATTTGAGAAAAATCTCAAATAAACTACTTAAATGTATAATAATTTAAGAAAGTAAAAAAAGAACACACTGAACCCAAAGCTAGCAGGAAGAAACAAATAATAAAGATTAGAGCAGAAATTTTTTTATTTAATAATAGAGAAAATTAGCATAACCAAAAGTTGATTCTTTATCAACAAACTGACAAAGCTTTGGCTAGATAAACTAAGAAAAAGAAGACTCAAATTACTAAAATCAGAAATTAAAGGATTATTATTGATGCTACAAAAATTAAAAGGATTATAAGAGAGTACTATGAATAATTTTAACACATTGAATAACCTGGAAGAAATTTATAAATTCCTAGAAACACAAAACCTACCAAGACTGAAGCATGAAGAATTAGAAAACCTGAATATACCTATAAGTAGTAAGAAGACTGGCTTAGCAATAAAAAATCCCAATAAAGAAAACCCTGGGCCTGATGGCATCACTGGAGAAATGTACCAAACATTTAGAGAAGAATACCAATTCTCAAACTTTTGAAAAATATCATACAGGAGGAATTACATCCTAACTAATTCTATGAGGCCAGCATTGTCCTGATACAAAAGCCAGACAAAAACACTGCAAGAAAAGAAAACTACAAAACAATATCCCTTATGAACATTGATGCAAAATCTTTAACAAAATACTAGCAAACTAAATTTAACAGCATATTAAAGAGATTATACACCATGACCAAGTGGAATTTATTCCTGGAATGCAAGGATGGTCCAACATGTGAAAATTGATCAATGTAATACACCACATTAACAGAATAAAGGCAAAATTACAGTTATCTCAATTGATGCAGAAAGGGCCTTTAACAAAATTTAACACCATTATGTGATTTTAAAAACACTCAACAAACTAGGAATATAAGAAAACTACCTCAACATAATAAAAGCTATATATGAAAAAACTCACAGCAAACATCATACTCAATGGTGAAAACTAAAAGCTTTTCCTCTTAGATCAGAAACAAGGAAAGGATGCCCACGTTTGCCATTTCTATTCTACATAGTACTGGCAGTTGTAGCCAGAGCAATAAGGCAAGAAAAAGAAGTAAAAAGGCATTTAATTTGGAAAGGAAAAAGTAAAAGTATCTCTGTTTACAGATGGCATGATTTTATACATGGAAAACTCTAAAGATTTCACCTAATAAAATTGTTAAAATAATAAATGAATTCAGCAAAGTAGCAGGAAACAAAAATAAACAAAAATCACTTGCATTTCTACACACTAACAATAAACAATCTGAAGAGGAAATTAATAAAATTTCACTTACAATAGCTTCAAAAATTATAAAATGCTTAAGTATTAACCTAGAAAGTAAAAGAGAAACAAAGAAAATTATGAAACATTGCTGAAATAAATTAAAGAATAAATAAATAGAAAGACATTTTACATTCATGGATTGGGAGACTTAAAATTGCTAAGATGTCAATGTTACCCAAAGTGGTATACAAATTCAGTGCAATGCCTATCAAAATCCCAATGACTTTTTTTGGGGCAGAAATAGAAAAGTTTATCCTAAAATTTACATGGAATCTTAAGAGACAATAAATAGCTAAAATAATATTTAAAAAGAAGATGGGAGGCTTATACTTCCTGATTTCAAAACTTACTAAAAAGCCACAGTCATCAAACCAGAGTAGTGCTGGCATAAAGACAGACACATTGGCCAATGGAACAGAATAGAGAGCCCAAAAATAAATCCTCACATATATGGTCAAATGAGTTTTAATAAGTGTGCCAAGACAATTCACTGGGGGAAAGGTTAGTATTTTCACCATACAGTCCTGGGTAAACTGTATGACCACATTGCAAAAGAATCAATTTTGACCTTTACATAACATCGTATGCAAAAATTAACTCAAAATGGATCAAAAGCCTAAACATAAAATATGACACAGGACAAAGTCTTTATAACAGTAGATTTGGCAATTTTTTAGATATAGCACCAAAGGCCTAAGCAACAAAACAAAAACAACAACAAATTGATCTTCATAAAAATTAAAAACTTTTGGCCTCAAAAGACTTAATTGACAGAGTAAAAAGGCAACCCACAAAATGAGAGAAAATATTTGCAAAGTATATGTCTGATAAGGGATTAATATACAGAATATAGAGATAACTCAACAATAACAACTTAATTAAAAATAGGCGAATGACTTGAATAGACATTGCTTCAAAGACGATATAAACAAATGGTCAGTAAGCACATGAAAGGATGCTCAACATCACTAATTATTAGAAAAGTGAAAATAAAAAACATGGTGAGATATCACCTTACACACATTAGGATGACTACTATCAAAAATACAAAAAATGTATGTTGATGAAGGTGTGGAGATATTGGAACTTTTGTGCACTATTGGTCAAAATGTAAAGTGGGGCAGCTACTGTATGGAAAACAGTACGGTGGTTCCTTAAAAAATTCAAAATAGAATTATCATGTGTTTCAACAATTCTCCTTCTGGATATACAGCCAGAATTGAAAGGAAAATCTTGAAGAGATATCTGTACCCCGATGTTCATAACAGCATTATTCACAATAGCTAAAATGTGGAAGCAACATAAGTGTCCATTAACAGATGAATTATTCAGTCTTAAAAAGAAAGGGAATCTTGTATGCTGCAACATGGATGAAACTTGAAGACATATAAAGTGAAATAAACCAGTCATGAAAAGACCAATACTGTGTAATTCCATTTATATGAGGTACCTAAAGTAGTCAAATTCATAGAAAGTAAATTGATGTTTTTCAGGGACTGGGAGAAAGAGAAATGGGGAGTTATTGTTTAATGGGTACAGAGTATCAGCTTTGCAAGATAAAAAGACCTCTGGAGATGGATGGCAGTGATGGTTAACAAAAGTGTGAATGTACTTAATGCTGCCGAACTGTACACTTAAAAATGATTAAGATGAAAAATTTTGTATGTATTTTTTACCACAATAAAGATGCTTGATTTAAACACACACACACACACACACACACACACACACACACACACACACACACACACACTATCCCTTACCCCCCTTGGCTCTTTTTTCGCTTCCATCAGAAAGATTTTTATTCAGTTATATTTCAAATTTGAAAATACTTTTATTGGGGTTTTTCTTTACGGCTTCTAAGCAGAAGCTGAGTAATCACTAGGCTGGTCAGTATGTACATTTCTACATTCATTTAATTTCTATTTGTTGAATGTTCACTATGTGCAAGCCTCTCTTTAAAAATATATTTGAGAGATTGAACTAACTGCCCTTCAAAATCTCTTATAAACCCAAGTTTCTATGATTCTGTGTGTTCTGCCTTCTAGTACTAGTTATCTGTGTAACCCAAGGTAAGTCACTTAACTTCTCTAGAACTCAATTTTCTCAGTTGTTTTTTTCTAGTTCCAAAATTCTACAGATTTTCAAAGCATAAGGATGATAATGGCACATTACTTCCTTCACTGGACCATTTATTTCTTGAGTGGAAAGGTTCCAACCAAGATATTAACTCCACAGAGAATAGAGTACAAGTTAATTTAAAAAAAAAGCTGATATGAAAGAAAAGCTAATATGAATTAGTGAGAAACTGAGTTTCAGAATCTTTTAAAATAAATACACTCTCAAGAACATAACTTGATTTTAGAAAAGATAACAGAGTGTTTTCAATTAACAGGAATGACCAAGGCAAAACCTCCATCTACTTGCAACAGAATGGAGATGCAGATGCAGATGATGAATTAAAGGGACTCAAGGAAGGTCACTATTCTGCCTTGAATTTGTTTTCATGGTTCTCTGAGAAGTGTCTAGAGGTGAGAAAGTCAATTTAACTGATTATTTTCTAAAAATAGAATTAACAGAAAATTTTGTTTAAAAAATATTTTCTTAGCATAGTGAAGTACAACATTTTCTATAGTTATCCACAGTACTTTAAGAAATTTACAATGTACTGCTAGAAATTTGAGTGAAACTTAGGAATTTTATGTGCTTTGGATGAAAGATGACAGCAAAAAATTATACAATTTTAGTTCATTTGCATTAAAATATTCTTACAGCAGAGCATGGAATCCAATAAAACAACCGGGGGAAAATCATTCTAATTTTAGGAGAAAAATTAACACCTACCTACCCTACAACCTCACAATTAAAATCTGGTGGAATTCTATAACCTTCCACATGGTTTGCCTCTTGTGTGGTGGGAAAGTGAGAGGGAGCATTTATTGACTCCTTTGAGAGAATGAAGAGGAAAGAAGACAACACTGTTGAAGAATCTTCTATAATCTAGATGTCAGAAGAAGCCACCCACTCTTTGATTCTAAGATTGCCTTGCTCCATCCCCCATTCTATGTTCTGTTCTGTTGGGTTTTTTTTCCCCTGAACATTTCTACAAATACTTTCTTCTAGTATTTGTGGAATACTTCATTCTATAACTAATGGCTATTTGTTTATCTCCAATCCAGCATTGACCTAAAGTTCAGACATGACTCTTTCTTTCTTCCAAAATTCACTTGTAAGAGTAGTTTAGTCCATTTCTCCTGCTATAACAAAATACCATAGACAGGGTGAGTTATAAACAACAGAAATGTCTCACAGTTCTGAAGGGTGGGTAGTCCAAGATCAATGTGCTGGCAGATTTGATGTCTGGTGAGAGCTGCTTTCTGCTTCCAAGAGGGCAGCTTGTTGCTGTGTCCTCACAAGGTGGAAGAGTGGAAAGGCAAAAAAAAAAAAAAAAAAAAAAAAAAGACAAATGTTCTCTGCAGCCTCTTTTTTAAGGACATTAATCACCTCCCAAAGGCCCTGCCTTGTAACTCCATTGCCTTGGTGATAGGTTTCAATATTTGAAGTTTGAAAGTACACATGCATTCAAACCATAACAACCAGTCAACAAGAAGCAACTTGCACAAGCAAATATCTACAACTATGTGTGGCAGATTTTACTGGATATTGAGGTAATCATGTACTCATGTTGCAGCGCTGTTTAGAAAATATTCTAACATTGAATATTAGCTTTTCTGGTCCTCTGAAAGTCCCTTCTCCATTTCCACCAACTTAGATTTCAGAGTCTCATGACATTGTTCAGCTTTCTCTCCTACTGCTTCTCTGTCTCCCAGTTGTGATAAAAAAAAATCCTTATATTATTATGAAGAGCATTTTAGCTCTAGCACTTACCACCTCCTCCCTCATTCACACTTTGCACAGCTTAAGATTTATTAATGTGCTTTGCTAAAAAAAGCTTCATGTATTTCAAGTGTTACCCTTTCTTCTCTACCCTGCCCCGCTTACTTTCTACAGAAGCATGGAGAGGAATATGAAGCTTTATTTCCCCAGAGGCAACACTTAGAATACGTAAGACTTAGAAGAGTTAGATGAGCAACATGTATCCTCTCATGCCATCAGAAGACATAAGTGTAGTTGACAATCCCAGCACTTTGGGAGACCGAGGTGGGTGGATCACCTGAGGTCAGGAGTTCGAGACCAGCCTGACCAACATGGTGAAACCCCGTCTCTACGTCTCTACTAAAAATACAAATATTAGCTGGGTGTGGTGGCAGCCACCTGTAATTCCAGCTACTTGGGAGGCTGAGGCAGGAGAATCACTTGAACCTGGGAAGTGGAGGTTGCAGTGAGCCGAGATCATGCCATTGCACTCCAGCCTGGGCAACAAGAGTGAAACTCTGTCTCAAAAAAAACAAAAAACAAAAAACAGTAAAAAGAAGAAAAAAGGACTCACAAGACTGGGTTCTTATTCTAGCTCTGTCACTAGTTAATTGTGTGATCTTGGGAAAGTACCTCATGGTACCTGAGAAATAATCTCTAAATTTGTTGCCAATTCTATGAGTCTGTGATTTGAGAGTCCCTCTGGTGCCTAGTTCTTCTATAAATGTAGTCAAGGTTGGGGTTTCTCCCTTCACAGGTAGGCGAACTTTCCCCTACCTTGGTCTGTGCCCCAACATCTCCCTGGCCAGCCATCTGCTCAATGCCTGTTGTCAGAAGCAATAGAGGTTTTACAGACAGGCCAAGCTTTGGGGCCAGATACAGGCATATATCCTGTTTTGTTTTTCAACTCAGAACCTAGGCTGTGCTGTTTACTCAGTGAACCTGGCTTATTTGTGAACTGAAACTGCGCATAATGATATCTACCTTAGAAGATTGTGTAAAACAATGATGCACATGAAGCACTAAAGTGAAGTGCCTAGCACATCATAAGTGCCCAGCACATCATAAGTGCCCATAAATGGAACATTATCATGTCTGTATAAGGGAGAAAGGTGAGTGTCATGGCAAGCACATGACATGCGCTTTCTGGGTCTGCTGACACACTTGCATGTATATGGTAGAATGAACTCAGCTTACTGGACAGATAGCTCCCAAACTTTAATTTTACTGAGTAGAAAATAAAAGTTAAGAGAGAGAGCTGAATGGTTCTAGGCAGCAATTTATTTTAGGCTACGATGAGGAGGGGAAAGGTAGATTGATTAAAGAGATGGGAAGAGAGAGGACTATGAATAGAAAAAATAAACATGTCCAAGGGGATGATTCAGTTTCTGCAGTATGATGACTGACAGGCATCCTTTGCCTTTGTCTCCATGAATCATATATAAATATATATATATATACACACACATATATATGAAATATAATATCTATTATATATGTCTGTTAAATAATATAACCCAATATATTTATATATTATATATTTATATATTATTTATATATCATATTTATATATTATAGATATTTATATAATTATAAATATAGATCATATAACATATGTGTTAATATATTATATCTGATATATAATATATCATATGCCTACTATATATTATATGTTAGATATAATATATAATTATATATTATAAATTATAGTATATATAATATATTATATAATATATAAACAATTATATATCATAATAATATATAATATCTATTATATATAGATAATATATAATACATAAAATATCTATTATATAATAGGTGTTATATATATTTGTATATAATTGTAATATATAAGATATAGAATTATAAAGACATAAGATTATTGTAACCTAATATATGTGGCATTGTGGAGTGAGATCTATCTCTGGCACTTGTCAAAGTGTGAAGTCCTGCTTCAGTGTGCACATAGGTGTAAGGACAGAGACCTCATAAAGAAATTCACTGAGGATGCATATTCTGAAGATTTAAGGTGGATTAAAATGGTAGGTAGTGTCTCAGCCCTTGGGATTGATACTCAAATACTTTATCATCCACATCTATCTGTTTTCCACATCTATTCTCTTGAAGCTCAAATCTGGCTAGAGCCTATGTACCTGTGAAAAATGGGACAAGTTTGCTGTTATCTTGGACCTTGGTCCATCTGTTCCGCATCTAGCAGGAATATAATTTACTTACATGAATGACTAGCTTCTGAAGAGATCTTGCAAGTGTCATGGAATAGTGGCCTCTACTGTTCATGAGGGAAACAGGCTACCGTGGTCAAATCGTAAGGGAATACACTGCTTCAAAGGCCAATGCAGGCTGCTCCGTTGTCTGTAATGATTAAGACACTGTTGGGAAGGCCAGCTGCTGGCATCTATAGCCAGTCTCTTCTGTAAATATTCATCAGGAGAAGCAAGCCAGCCAGCCAACAGCCGTTTATCTCCCCTACAATAGTTTCTAGTCAGGCTGTAACCTCATGCTACATAAAAATGTTACCTTCCCAGGTCTGCACTGTAAACACAGAAAAGCAGCTATTAGTTTTGCTCCTTATCAGAAATGTATTTTGTTTTCTATATTTTCAGAGACAGGGTGCTGCCATGTTTCCCTGGCTAGCCTTGAACTCCTGGGCTCAAGTGATCCTCCCAACCCCAGTCTCCTGAGTAGCTGAACCTACATGTGCTTGTCACTGTGCCCAGCTAGAAAGGTTTTCTTAAAGCAATAATTTTAACCATTGGGTGTTGCCTTTAAGACCTCTGTTTCTGAGTATTATAAAATCAAAAATTTTAAATCATTTTAAGGAAGCAAAGTTAATAGCTGCAGTAAAATAAAAGCACATAAAGTGGCAGCTGTTCATTGTCAAAAGTTTACACTGACGAGGAATCTTTCTCTCTTTTCCTTTCTTATCTTTTAAAATAAAACCATTTAAAATACCACTGAATCTCCTTCTACAGTAATACTGTTACATGGCAAAACTATTCTGCTGGCTTGCTCCGCCTTCTGGGACCAGTTTTTTTTTTTTTTTTTTTTGCTGGCTTTCTCTACCTTCTGAGCAGATCTTTGTACTTTGTATTCTCACCTTCAGCAGCTATATTCTGGGTATGATTCCAAAGAATGCAGTCAACATTTACCTTTACTTTAAACAACAAAAGGGAAAATGTTATAGATTTTAAGCTGGCAGTGGAGATTTGAATCTTCTACAATAACTTTTGAACTGTTTTCTCAGCATTATTCTGCTTAGCTACAGCAGAGAAAATAGAGTGATGAATAATGAAATATTCATGAAAGAAAAATTTTAAAAAAAGTTTTCTTAAAATAAATTGATTCTAAAACCACAATGTGTGAAAGCACTTTTTTATGATGCCAGCTTTCAGATTCATGGGTTTAGAGGGTGTGGATTTGTTGCATTATCATGTGGCAGGGTGCTGGTAAATGGGAGCCTACCACATTTTGACAAGAATGAAGTCCAGTTTGATGTAGCATTGGCCACCCAGTGGGAACAAACTGCCAGGTTCCACTGAATCTTAGAGTTCTACTGCCATTCAGTGTAGAAAGAAAGACACTAGATTTTTTTTTTTTTTTTTTTTTTTTTTTTGCCAAGATGGCTGACTAGAAGCGGCTGGTGTGCGCCACTCTCACAGAGAGGAGAAAGAGTGGCGAATAAGGCGAATAAACATTAGCTCTTCAACTGGATCATGCAGGTGGACAAGTTGGGATTCATCGGGGAAGCAACACAACTCATGGAGAAGGGAGAAGAGAGAGACAGGACAGCTACCCACCCAGGATCGGCAGGGAGCCAGGAGAGGCTCCCCACTGCCGGGAAATGGGCCTCTAGACTGACATGAGCTGCTTAGAGCCTGGGCAGAGCCACCACTCAGGCACACGTGGCTTCCTGAGGATCTTAGACCCCTGGGCACCCTGGCACCAGCTATTGCAGCTCTGGCGGTGGGGGCAGCAAGACTCCTTCACACGTCCCTGGGATACAGGCTGAATCGACAGGGCCGAGGAGTGGACGGACCGCAGGCCTTACCTCCACTGTACCCCACCAGCCTAGGCCCACTGGCCTAGGACGCTAGTGCAGCCCCCGGTACCGCCTGAACTCTCTGGCCTCTGCACTTACCTGGGATGGAGTTTCCAGTAGTGGCAGGCAGGCCCCTTAGTTTTCTGGCTTTGCAGCTCCCAGCTCCCGCTGCCCTCAGACTCAGGAGGGAGCAAATCAATTAAAGACTAACATAGCCCCCAACACAGTGCAGCTGTCTTATGAAAAAGTGGCCAGACTGTTTTTCATAAGACACAGTGCAGCTGTCTTATGAAAAAGTGGCCAGACTGTTTTCCATGTGGGTCACTGCCCCCACTTACCCTCAGTGGGCAGGGCCTCCCAACCTGGGACCCCAGCCACCTCACCCCTCCTGGGGTGCTGGTAGCAGCTCTGCCCTGCAGTGGAGCTCCCAGTGGTGGCAGACAGGCCTGCCATTTTGGCTTCTCTGGAGCTCCTGCCCTTGTTGCCCTGAGGCTTGGGAGAATGTGAAAAGATGAAGGACTAATGCAGCCCTCCACCGAGCACAGCCGCCTTAAAGAAAAGTGGCCACTCTGTTTTCCTCATGGTTCGCTGTCCCTACTACTCCTTATTGGGTAAGGCCTCATAACCTGGGTCCCCACTCACCCCATCCCCGCTTGGGTGCTCAGGCAGGTTCTAAACTCACAATGTGTGAAAGTAGTTTTTTATGATGCCAATTTTCAGATTCATGAGTTTAGAGGGTGTGGATTTCTTGATCTGTCGTGTGGCAGGGTGCTGGTAAATGGGAGCCTACCACATTCTGCCAAGAATGAAGTCCAGTTTCATGTGGCATTGGCAGCCCTGCACTGCCCTCGGACAGAACTCCCAGCAATAGTGGGCAGACCTGTTATTTTTGTTCCCTACAGCTCCTGCTCCTGCTCCTGCTGCCCTCAGGCTTGGGAGGGAGCAAAAAGACTAAGGACTAAGGACTAAGGAGGACCTCCAGCACAGCACCGCTGCATTATGGAAAAGCAACAAGACTGTGTTCCAGGCAGGTCCTGTTACTCCTCACTGGGCAGGGCCTTTGACATAGTTAGGATCTGTGTCCCTGCCCAAATCTTATGTTAAATTATAATCCCCAGTATTGGAGGTGGGGCCTGGTGGGAGGTGATTGGATCATGGGGGTGGATTTCCCCCTTGGTACTCTGTCATGATAGTGAGTTCTCACTAGATCTGGTTTTTAAAAAGTGTGTGGCAATGCCCCTCAACCCACCTTGGTCCTGCTCCTGCCATTAAGATGCCTGCTCCCGCTTTGCCTTCCACCATGAGTCAAAGCTCCCTGAGGCCTCCCCAGAAGCAGATGCCGCCATGCTTCCTGTACAGCCAGCAGAACCGTGACCCAATTAAACCTCTTTTCTTTATAAATTACCTACTATCAGGTATTTCTTTATGGCAGTACAAGAATGGACTAATACAGCCTCTCAAACAGGGCAACCCAGCACAACAACCTTGCCTCTGCCTGAACACATCAATTGATGGTGGCTCTGCATTTCCCTGGAAAGGAAATCCCAGAGACAACCCTCAGACTCTCTCGCACTGTGGCTGCAGTGGTACCACCTTTACTACCCTTGGGCAGGGGGAGGAACAAAGGGCCTGGTCACATTGCTGGCACCTCCAGCATGTCATAGCCACCCTGTGGAGAGGAACTCAGACTCTTTTTCCTGTGAGTCCCCACCCCCTAGTCTTCACCAGGCAGGGTCCTGGGCTGGGGGCCACAGAGCAGCTGCCCCACCCCTGACTGCGCATTCCCACTGGTAGTAGCTCTGTGTTTCCCTAGGACCGAGCTCTGAGTGGCAACTGACAATCTCTCTGCCATTGCCACTGTAGCAGTTTTGCCCTTGTTCCTCTTGGACTGGGGAAGGAACAAAGAGTCTGAGGGCTTTATTTGTGCTCCAGCACGCCACAGTTACCATAAGGAAAGGAGCTCATTCTGTCTTCCCTGTGAGCCCTGACACCCTGCTCTTTACCAAGCAGGGCCCCTGGCTCAGGCCCACAGTACAGTTGTCCCAACCCTTGGCTTAACATTCCCGTTGGCAGTGGCTGTGTTTCTCTGGAGTGGGGCTCCCAGAGGCAACTGAAAGCATCTCTGCCACTGCTACTGCCATTGTAGGGGTACTGCCCTCGCTGACTTCAGACTGGGAAGGAACAAAGACCCTGAGTGCTTTACACCTCTAGCATGCTGCAGCCGCCATAAGGAAAACAGGCAAGTCTGTCTTCCTCATGAGTTCCCTGCCCCCACTATTTGTTGCCAGACAGGGCCCCCAGGTTAAGCCCACACAGCTGCCCCACTCCAGGCCAGTCTCCCAGATTGGTAAGGGCCCTGCATTTCTCTGAGGGTAGAGCCGTAAGAAACAAGTGAAAGACCTTTTGCCATTGCCACTGCTGAAGTCCCTGGCCCTGTTGTCCCCAAGCCAGGCAGGCAACATAAAGGCTGAGCTTGCCCCAAGGCTGTGGATATGCAACCCAGGAGTGCCAAACTGAGATCTTCAGTCAACACTTGAGTGGGAGAGGAGTCCACACTCTCAAAGCACAGAGATGGCGCATGGCTGCAAACACAAGGAAATACAGAGGAGCCATGTGGCTAAGCAAGAGCGTATCTACTGCCTATTACACTTAAGTGCCATCTACTGGATCACAACCCAAACTTCAACACCAAAAATACTTTGCTAATATACACGCCGTGAAACCAAGGACAAGAATTCAGCTACAAAAGACCCTGCACGAAGCCTCAGCCTGCTGAAAACATCCAGAAATGAAGACAACAGACTATACTCAAATTACACCACAATTAAAGGAACACTAACCCACACAAATAAGAACCAGCACAAGAACTCTGGCAGCTCAAAAAGCCAGAGTGTCTTCTTACCTCCAAACAACTGCACTAGTTCCCCAACAATGGTTCTTCACCAGGCTGAAATGGCTGAAATGACAGACATAGAATTCAGAATATGGATAGGAACAAGGATCATCAATATTCAGGAGAAAGCTGAAACCCAATCCGAGGAATCTAAGGAATACAATAAAATGATAGAGGAGATAAAAGGCAAAATGGCAATTTTAAGAAAGAACCAGGCTGGATGCGGTGGCTCATGCCTGTAATCCCAGCACTTTGGGAGGCCAAGGTGGGCAGGTCACTTTAAGACAGGAGTTTGAGACCAGCCTGGTCAACATGGTGAAACCCTGTCTGTATTAAAAATGGGCAAGGTGGCAGGCACTGTAATCCCAGTTACTCAGGAGGCTGAGGCAGAGGAATCATTTGAACCTGGGAGGCGGAGGTTGTAATGAGCCGAGATTGTGCTATTGCCTGGGCAACAGAGTGAGACTCTGTCAAAAAAAAAAAAGAAGAAAAAGAAAGAAAGAAAGAAACCAAACTGATCTGATGGAGCTGAAAAACTCACTTCAAGAATTTCATAGTACAATTACAAGTATTAACAGCAGAATCAACCAAGCTGAGGAAAGAATCTCAGAGTTCAAAAACTACTTCTCTGAAGTAACTCAATCAGACAAAAGTAAGGAAGAAACAAAAAAGAATTGACAAAACTTCTGAGATACATGGGATTATGAAAAGAGACCAAACCTATGACTCATCGGCTATCCTGAGAGGGAGAGAAAGCAAGCAACTTGGAAAACATAGTTACGGACATCATCCACGAAAATTTCCCTAACCTTGTTAGAGAGGCCAACATTCAAATTCAAGAAATACAGAGAACCCCTGTGACATACTGTACAAGATGACTATCCCCAAGACACACAATAATCAGATTTCCAAGTCTGAAATGAAAGACGAAATGTTAAAGGCATCTAGAAAGAAGGAGCAGATCACTAAAAAGGGAACTGCACCGGACTAACATGAAGGAAAAAATAAGATCTTTTTTTTTTTTTTTTTTTTAAGATGGGGTCTTGCTCTGTCACCCAGGCTGGAGTGCGATGGTGCAATCTCAGCTCACTGCAACTTCCACCTCCCAGGTTCAAGCGATTATCCTGCCTCAGCCTCCCGAGTAGCTGGGATTACCAGGCATGTACCACCATGCCTGGCTAATTTTTGTATTATTGGTAGACACAGGGTTTCACCGTGTTGGCCAGGCTAGTCTCAAACTCCTGACCTCAGGTGATCCACCCACCTTGGTCTCCCAAAGTGCTGGGATTACAGGCGTGAGGCCCCATGCCTGACCAAGATCTTTTTCAGACAAGCAAATGCTAAGGGAATTCTTACCCGTAGACTGTCTTACAAGAGGTCCTTAAGGGAGTGCTAAATATGGAAAGGAAAGACTAATATTGTCCGCCACAAAAACACACTTAAATACACAGACCGTTAGCACTATAAAGCAGTCTAGGCAATCAAGTCTGAATAATAACAAGCTAAAATCAAACCGCAACTGATCAATATTAACCTTGAATGTAAATTGGCTAAATGCCCCAATTAAAAGGCAAAGACTGTCAAGCTGAATAAAGAAAGGAAGACGCAACTCTATGCTGTCTTCAAGAGAATCACCTGACATGTAATGACACCCATAGACTTAAAGTAAAGGGATGGAGAAAAATCTACCAAGTAAATGGAAAACAGGAAAAAGCAGGGGTTGCTGTTCTAATTTCAGACAAAACAGACCTTAAACCAATGGTAATCAAAAGAGACACAGAAGGACATTATATAATGGTAAAGAGTTTAATTCAACAAGAAGATCTGACTCTCCTAAATATATATGCATGCAACACAGGAACACCCAGATTTATAAAGCAATTTCTTGAAGACCTACAAAGAGACTTAGATAACCAAACAGTAATAGTAGGAGGCTTCAACACCCCACTGACAGTATTAGATAATTGAGGCAGAAAACTAACAAAGATATTTGGGACCTGAACTCAACACTGACAAAATGGGCCTAACATACACTTAACAGAACTCTCTATCCAAAAACAACAGAATATACATTTTTCTCCTTTGCATGGGCACATACACCAAAATAGACCACACAATTGTCCATAAAACAATCCTCAGCAAATTTAAAAAACACAAATTATACCAAACACACTCTTGGATCACAGTACAATAAAAATAGAAATCAATACCAAGAAAACTCCTCAAAAGCACACAGTTACATGGAAATTAAACAACCTGCTCCTAAGTAACTTTTGTGTAAACAATGAAACTAAGGTAGACATCAAGAAATACTTTGAAACTAATGAGAACAAAGATACAACATACCAGAATCTCTAGGACACAGCTATAGCAGTGTTTAGAGAAAAATTTATAGCATTAAATGCCCACATCAAATAGAAAGATCTTAAATTAGCAACTAACATAACACCTAGAGTAACTAGAGAAACAAGAGCAAACCAACCCCAGAGCTAGCAGAAGACAAGAAATAACCAAAATCAGAGGCAAACTGAAGGAAAATGAGATGTGAAAAACCATACAAAAGGTCAACACATCAGGAGTTGGTTTTTTGAAAGAATAAGATTAGTAGATCACTAGCTAGACAAATAAAGAAAAAAAGAGAAGATCCAAATAAACACAATCAGAAATAACAAAGAGGACATTTCCACCAACCCACAGAAATACAAACAACGCTCAGAGACTGCTACTAATACCTTTAAGCACAAAAACTAGAAAACCTAGAATAAACGGATAAATTCTTGGAAACCTACCCCTCCCAAGTTTGAACCAGGAAGAAATGGAATCCCTGAACAAACCAATAATGAGTTCTGAAATTGAATCAGTAATCAAAAGCCTACCAATCATAAAAAGCCCAGGATCAGATGAAGTCACAACTAAATTCTGTCACATGTATAAAAGAAAGCTGGTACCATTCCTATTGAAACTATTTCAAAAAGTTGAGAAGGGACTCCTCCCTAACTCATTCTATGAGGCCAGCATCTTCCTGATACCAAAACCTGGCAGAGAAAGAACAAAAGGAAAGCCTCAGGAGAATATTCTTGATAAATATAGATGCAAAATTCCTCAACAAAATATCAGCAAACAAAATCCAGCAAGACATCAAAAAAATAATCAACCACAATCAAGTAGGATTCATCTCTGGGATGCAAGGTTTGTTCAACATACGTGAAGCAATAAATGTGATTCATCACACAAACAGAACTAAAACCAAAACCACATGATCATTTCAATAGACGCAGAAAAGGCCTTTGATAAAATGCAAAATCTTTTCATGTTAAAAACCCTTGATACACTAGGCAATGAAGGAACATACCTCAAAATAATAAGAGCCATATGTAACAAACCCACAGCAAACATCATACTGAATGGGCAAAAACTTGAAACATTTGAGAATTGGAACAAGACAAGGATGCCCACTTTCACCACTCATATTCAACATTGTACTGGATATCCTAGCCAGAGCAATCAGGCAAGAGAAAGAAACTAAAGACATAGAAATAGGAAGAGAGGAAGTCAAACTCTCTCCTTTTGTAGACAAAATAATTCTATATCTGGAAAACCCCATAGTCTCAGCCCAGAAGCTCCTTCAGCTGATAAACAACTTCAGCAAAGTTTCAGGATACAAAATCAATGCACAAAAATCACTGGCCAATGCACAATAGCCAAGCCGAGAGCCAAATCAGGAAAGAATCACATTCACAAGTGCCAGTAAAGGAATAAAATAACTGGGAATACAGCTAACCAAGGAGGTGAAAAATTTCTACAATGAGAATTACAAAACCCTGCTCAAAGAAATCAGAGATGACATATTCAATGCTTATGGGTAGGAAGAATCAATATTGTTAAAATGGCCATACTGACCAAAGCAATTTATAGATTCAATGCTATTCCTATAAACTGTCAATGGCATTCTTCACATAATTATAAAAAACTATTTCAAAATTCATATGGAACCAAAAAAGAGCCCCAATAGCCAAGGCAATACTAAGCACAAAGAACAAAGCTGCAGACATCACATTACCTGACTTCAAACTATACTACAAGGTTACAGTAACCAAAACAGCATGACTACAAGGTTACAGTAACCAAAACAGCATGGTACAAAAAAAAAAAGGAAAAAAAGAAAAGAAAAACACATAGATTGATGGAACAGAGTAGACACCCCAGAAATAAAACCACACACCTACAATAGTCTGATCTTTGACAAAGTTGACAAAACAGGCAATGGGGAAAGGACACCCTATTCAACAAATGGAACTGGAATAACTGGTTAGCCCTGTGAAGAAGATTAAAACTGAACTCCTTCCTTACACCATATACAAAAATCAATGCAAGCTAGGTTAGAGACTTGTATGTAAAACCTACAACTATAAAAACCCAGAAGACAACCTAAAAAAGTCATTGTAGACATACGTCCTCACAAAGATTTCATGATGAAGCTGCCAAAAACAATTGCAACAAAACCCAAAAATTGTCAGATGGAATCTGACTAAACTGAAGAGCTTCTGCACAGCAAAAGAAATTATCAACAGAGTAAACAGCCTACAGAATGGGAGAAAATATATGCAAGCTATATATCCAATAAATGTTGCATATCCAGAATCTATAAGGAACTTAAACAAATTTACAAGAAAAAAACAACCCCATTAAAACATGAACAAAGAACATGAACAGACACTTTTCAAAAGAAGACATACATATGGTCAAGAAGCATATGAAAAAATGCTCAACATCACTAATCATCAGAGAAATGTAAATCAAAACCACAATGAGATAACATCTCACACCACTCAGAATGGCTATTATTAAAAACTCAAAAAATAACAAATGCTGACAAAGTTGCAGAGAAAAGAAAATGCGTATACATTGTTGGTGGGACTGTGATATGGTTTGGCTGTGTCCCCACCCAAATCTCATCTTGAATTCCCACGTGTTGTGGGAGGGACCTGGTGGGAGGTAATTGAATCATGGTGGCAGGTCTTTTCCATGCTGTCCTCATGATAGTGAATAAGTCTCACGAGATGGTTTTAAAAATGGCAGTTTCCCTGAGCAAGCCCTCTTCTCTTGTCTGCTGCGATGTGAGATGTGCCTTTCACCTTCTGCCATAACTGTGAGGCCTCCCCAGCCACGTGGAACTATAAGTCCAATAAACCTCTTTCTTTTGTAAATTGCCCAGTCTCAGGTATGTCTTCATCAGCAGTGTGAAAACAGACTAATACAGTAAATTGGTACCAGTAGAGTGGGGCGCTGCTGAAAAGATACTCAAAAATGTAGAAGCAACTTTGGAACTTGGTAACAGGCAGAGGTTGGAACAGTTTGGAGGGCACAGAAGAAGACAGGAAAATGTGGGGAAGTTTGGAATTCCCTAGAGACTTGTTAAATGGCATTGACCAAAATGCTGATAATGATATGAACAATGAAATCCAGGCTGAGGTGGTCTCAGATGGAGATGAGGAACTTGTTGGGAAGTGGAGCAAAAGTAACTCTTGTTATGTTTTAGCAAAGAGACTGGCAGCATTTTGCCCCTGCCCTAGAGATTTGTGGAACTTTGAAGTTGAGAGAGATGATTTAGGGTATCTGGTGGAAGAAATTTCTAGGCAGCAAAGCATTAAAGATATGACTTGGGTGCTGTTAAAAACATTGTTTTAAAAGGGAAACAGCATAAAAGTTTGGAAAATTCGCAGGCTGACATTGTGATAGAAAAGAAAATCCCATTTTCTGAGGAGAAATTCAAGGCAGCTGCAGAAATTTGCATAAGTAATGGGGAATTACTTAATTCCCAAGACAATGGGGAAAATGTCTCTAAGCATGTCAGAGGTCTTCATGGCAGCCCCTCCAATCACAGGCCTGGAGGCCTAGAAGGAAAAAATTGCTTTGTGGGCTGGGCCCAGGGTCTCTTTGCTATGTGCAGTCTAGGGACTTGGTGCCTTGTGTTCCAGCCACTCTAGCTGTGACTAAAAGGGGCCAAGGTGCAGCTCAGTCTGTTGCTTCAGAGGGTGGAAGCCCCAAGCCTTGGCAGCTTCCACATGGTGTTGAGTCTACAGGTGCACAGAAGTCAAGAATTGAGGTTTGAGAACCTCTGCCTAGATTTCAGAGGTTGTATGGAAATGCCTGGATGCCCAGGCAGAAGTTTGCTACAGGGGCGGGGTCCTCATGGAGAACCTCTGCTAGTGCAGTATGAAAGGGAAATGTGGGGTCAGAGCCCCCACACAGAGTCCCTACTGTGGCACTGCCTAGTGGAGCTGTGAGAAGTGGGCAACCATCCTCCAGATCCCAGAATGGTAGATCCACTGACAGCTTGCACAAGGTCCCTGGAAAAGCCACAGACACTCAATGCCAGGCCATGAAAGCACCCAGGAGGGGGGCTATATCCTGCAAAGCCACAGGGGCAGAGCTGCCCAAGACTATGGGAAACCACCTCTTGCATCAGCATGACCTGGATGTGAGACATGGAATCAAAGGAGATCATTTTGGAGCTTTAAAATTTGACTACCCCACTGGATTTTGGACTTGTATGGGGCCTGTAGCCCCTTTGTTTTGGTTAATTTCTCCCATTTGGAATGGCCATATTTACCCAATACCTGTATCCCCATTGTCTCTAGGAAGTAACTAAATTGCTTTTGATTTTACAGTCTCATAGGCAGAAGGGACTTTCCTTGTCTCCAATGAGACTTTGGACTGTGGACTTTTGAGTTAATGCAGAAATGAGTTAAGACTTTGGGGGACTGTAGGAAAGGCATGATTGGTTTTAAAATGTGAGGAAATAAGATTTGGGACGGGCCAGAGACAGAATGATGTGGTTTGACTGTGTCCCCACCCAAATCTCATCTTGAATTCCCACGTATTGTGGGAGGGACCTGGTGGGAGATAGTTGAATCATGGGGGCAGGTCTTTCTTGTGCTGTTCTTGTGATAGTTAATAAGTCTCAGGAGAGCAGATGGTTTTAAAAATGGGAGTTTTCCTACACAAGCTGTCTTCTCTTGTCTGCCACCATGTGAGACATGACTTTCACCTTCCATTATGATTGTGAGGCCTCCCTAGCCATGCAGAACTGTAAGTCCAATAAGCCTCCTTCTTTTGTAAATTGCCCAGCCTCGGGTATGTCTTTATCAGCAGTGTGAAAACAGAATAATACAGACTGTAAATTAGCTCAGCCATAGTGGAAAGCAGTGTGGCAATTTCTCAAAGAACTTAAAACAGAATTAACCATTCAACCCAGCAGTCCCATGATTGGGTGTATACCCAAAGGAATATAAGCCATTCGACTATAAAGACATATACATGCATATACTCATCAGAGCACTACTCACAATAGCAAAGACATGGAATCAACCTAAATTCCCATCAATGGTAGACAGGATAAATAAAATGTGGTATATATACACTATGCAACCATAAAAAAAGAACAGGATTATGTCCTTTGCAGCAACATGAATGGAGTTTGAGGCCATTATCATAAGCAAACTAACTCAGGAACAGAAAACCAAGTACTGCATGTTCTTGCTTATAAATGGGAGCAAACATCAACAACACATGAACACAAGTGTACTTGAGGGTGGAAGGTGGAGGAGGGAGAGGAACTGAAAACCACCTATTGAATAGTGAGATTATTACCTAGGTGATGAAATAATCTGTATAACAAAACCCTGTGACATGCAATTTACCTATATAGCAAACCAGCACATGTACCCCTGAACCTAAAATAAAAGTTTTATAAAAAGTTGTACACAAAATGCAGAACTTTATTGGAAACCCTCAAGGCAGTGACATAGTGTTGGGTATTCTCATTTAGGGTGATGGGGTCTTGAGTAAATATCTCAGAGTTACTGGTATTATCAGAATGTGGGTATTTGTGCACTACTCTAATAATTGCCAGTAGAAGAGGGTTTGGTTTTCTCTGAGGCCTAGTGTTATAAAGAATTTACCAACTCCAGACAACTTGATGGACTAAGTTGCTCATTTTTGGGGATACTTGTATTTGGTACTTCCATTTGAGATATTCATCTAGGATGGAAAACGTTTTTAGTCCTTCAGTAAAGAATGGCTTTGCTAACACATGGTCAGCTTATCTAATATGTGGCATGTCATTTTTCTTCCAAGTCTAGCATAATTCACAGATTTAATGTCACCTCTTATTGGACGTAGACATGGAGAATTACTCCTTCTATGTTTCTGTTATAGGACTTACCATATATACACGTGATATATCTGTCTCTCCTTCCCACCTTCTCAAAACCAGATATTATGTCTTCTTCATCCATGTATTCCCAACACTACACAGTACTAAGGATTTAACAAATATTCTTTTTCTTCCTTTCCCTTTTTTCCTCAAATCATGAGCAATATGAACTTATCATTCTGATAAATAATTATTTTGAAATGTAGAAGTAGGCCGGGTGCGGTGGCTCACGCCTGTAATTCCAGCACTTTGGGAGGCTGAGGTGGGCAGATCACGAGGTCAGGAGTTGGAGACCAGCCTGGCCAATGTGGTGAAACCCCGTCTCTACTAGAAATACAAAAATTAGCCAGGCGTGGTGGTGGGCGCCTGTAACCCCAGCTACTTGGGAGGCTGAGGCAGGAGAATAATTTGAACCTGGGCGGTGGAAGTTGCAGTGAGCTGAGATAATGTCATTGCACTCCAGCCTGGGCAACAGGGCGAGATTCCATCTAAAAAAAAAAAAAAAAAAAAAAAAAAAAGAAATGTAGAAGTGTAGAGATGTTGCCTAAACAGGCCAGTTGATAACAGCTCAGAAAACTCAGGTTTGACCGTAGAAACGAATGGTGTCTCTAACACTGGCTTTTAGTGAACTGTTTCTCTTCTCCAGTGCAGAACCTTCAAAGGAGTGTGGAAAGTGTCTGGAAGGAAAGGTGTGCACCTTGGAGCTTTCCTTGGAGTGTATCATTGAGCTGTTTGCGTTTGGGTGGTGAGTCTTTGGAAGGTAAGACTTCTGACCTCCAAAGGGGTGGATCTCCAGAGAGTAGCCTGACTTCCTGAAGGGCATCCTGGAGAAGCAAGGGTGAGAGAGGCAGAAACCTGAGTTCATCTTGATCCTCTAGGAGCTTGACCTTGGAGCAGAGGGCGGAGTAGGGCTGAGTATTTGAATGGAAGAAGAAGTGCACCTTGAGTCTGGCACTGAGATTCTAAGCATGGGACACTATTATCTGCACTTAGCACTGAAGAATGAAATCCACCTGCCTCAGCAAACCACATAGGGTGAACAAGATCTCGAATTACATAGAAGGTAACCATACATCCTGGTTTTCTGAAACAGTCCTGGCATAATTATTAACAGCATTCCTTTCTATTATCACAAGTGTCTCAATTTGTACAATAAATTACTTGACCACGTTGTGTAGGATCAGTTTTCAACAGTGACATTATGTGTTCTCACAAGCAATGGCAGTGGACCAAGGAGTCCCAGGTTGGCTCCTGGCTGGTGTGAATGCTAGAATGACCCCTCCCTGCCCTTGGACTTGAGAGCTATAAAGGCTCCTGACAATTTAGGAGGGAGGAATAACTTCAAGAAGGAGTTCAAATATATCCAGTTTTTTAAATTTAATACATGGTATTTTATTCGATTTTATGCAACTTTCTGAAAAGATATACTTCACTGCAGTGAATAGTGCCTGTATGTGACAAGAATTTCTGTTTTCATCTAATAATAAGCTAATAGGGTAGAATTTTTTACCTTAAATTAAGAAGGTTACAGCCTCTGGTAACCATTCTTCTACTCTCTATGCTTCCTCCTTAGCATGTAACTGACCCTATAGAAGTAATCTCAGTTTGGATTTTCCATTTAATCCAGAAGTTAATTAAAAGGATCTTTTATAAAATTTGCGTGTGGCTAGATATTACTGGTTGGTTACACATTTTCATAATTTCTATAGTCATTGCACAATGCCTAGAAAATATGACCTGCTTGATATCAGCTTTCTTAAAATTGAGACACTTTTAGACCTAAAACCTTACCATTTAAAATAATTTTCTCTTGTACTGGAAAATAATGTAGAGTATATCCTATTAGTAAGGCATGTGAGTGTTTCAGCAATTAATTGGAAAAATAAGAGGTGTGATATATATGCTACTTTGAGTTGGTGAAGCAATTTATACCAGTCATATTCTACTTATTTTAGAATTGTTGCTTACTTTAGCCCTAGTGACCTGATTATTTACATGGTTCTTAAACTGAGCTCTTTGTAGAAGCTTTCACCATCTTAATCTACTATCTTTAGAAGTTATAATTTTTGCTTACAGGAAGACACAGAGTTTAGCAATGAAGTAGACCTCTGCTTTTGCATGTCCAGCATCCCTTTTCTCTTCCATAGGCACTGAGCCCTTTTTAGTGGGAGAAATGCATTCCATATAGTTTAGGTCATTCCCTTACTTTGTTCTTCTTCTTTTACTGCTCTTAATCCTTAGTAAGGGGCTGAACATATGACATAAGCTTGACCAATCAGAGTACTCCATCCCTCTGGCCACATTGACTGTGGGACAGGGTAGGCAATTGACCTCAGACAGGCCAGTTTATGACCTTTTCTGGACTTTACTGCTGAACCTGTTGGAAAAGACTTTTATTCTGCAAAGGTTGCTAATCTGGTAGTACGAGATCTGGATTGTTGGCAGCCATCTTGCCACTAAAAGGAGGAGGCCCATCTGAAGAGAGAAGAAAAAGAAATGATGTCCCAAGACATTGTTTTGAGGTTTCTTGCTCTAGCCTTGCCTAAAGCCCCAAGTCTATTCGCGCACTGAAAAAAATTTTGTGGGTACATAGTAGGTGTGTATATTTATGGGGTATATGAGATGTTTTGAAACAGGCATGCGATGAGTAATAATCACATCATGTAAAATGATGTACCCATCTCCTCAAGCATTTATCCACTGTATTTACAAACCAATTATACTTAGTTATTTAAAAATGTATAATTAAATTGTTATTGATGATAGTCACCCTGTTTTGCTATCAAATACTAGGTCTTACTTAAAAAAAAAAAAACCACTAAGCATTCTCACCTCCCTGCCATCATCCTTCACAACCTCTGGTAACCATTATTCTACTCTCTATCTTCATGAGTTCAATTGTATTGATTTTTAGGTTTCACAAATAAATGAGAACATGTGATGTGTGTCTTTCTGTGCATGGGTAATTTCATTTAGCATAATGGCCTCCAGTTCCAATGCAAATGATGGAATCTCATTTTCTTTTTATGGCTGAATAGCACTCTATTGTGTAGATGTACCATATTTTCTTTATTCATTCATCTGTTGATGGGCACTTAGGTTGATTCCAAATTTTGGCTATTGTGAACAGTGCTGCAATGAACATGAAAGTGCAGATAGCTCTTCAATGTACTGATTTCCTTTGTTTTGAGTATATACCCAGCAGTGGGATTGCTGGATCATATGGTAGCTCTATTTTTAGTTTTCTGAGGAACCTCCAAACTGTTCTCCATAGTGGTTGTACTAACTTACATTCCCACTAACAATGGATGAGTGTTCCCTTTTCTCTATATCTTTGCCAGTATTTGTTATTGCCTTTTTGGATAAAGCCATTTTAACTGGGGTGAGACGATATCTCATTGTAGTTTTGATTTGCATTTCTCTGATGATCAATGATGTCAAGTACCTTTCACATGCCTGTTTGCCATTTGTATGTATTCTTTTGAGAAATGTCTGTTCAAATCTTTTGCCCATTCTAAATCAGATTATTAGACTTATTTCCTATAAAGTTGTTTGAGCTCCTTATATACCCTGGTTATTAATCCCTTGTCCGAAGAGTAGTTTGCAAATATTTTCCCCTATTCTGTGAAGTGTCTCTTCACTTTGTTGATTGTTTCATTTGCTGTGCAGAAGCTTTATAGCTTGATGAGAACCCATTTGTCCACTTTTGTCTTGGTTGCCTGTGCTTGTATTACTCGAGAAATTTTTGCTCAGACCAATGTACTGGAGAGTTTCTCTGATGTTTTCTTGTGCTGGTTTCATAGGCTGAGGTCTTATATTTAAGACTTTAATCCATTTTGATTTGATTTTTGTATATGGTGAGAGACAGGGATTTCGTTTCATTTTTCTGCATATGGATATCCAGTTTTCTCAGCACCGTTTATTGAAGAGACTGTCTTTTCGGCCATGTTTGTTCTTGGCACTTTTGTCAACAATGAGTTCACTTTAGGTGTGCAGATTTGTTTCTGGGTTCTCTATTATGTTCCATTGGTATACGTGTCTGTTTTTATGCCAGTACCATGCTGCTTTGGTCACTATAGCTCTGTAGTATAATTTGAAGTCAAGTAATGTGATTCCTCCTGTTTTATTCTTTTTGCTTAGGATAGTTTTGGCTATTCTGGGTCTTTAGTGGCTCCCTATAAATTTTAGAATAGTTTTTTTAAATTTATGTGAAGAATGTCATTGGTATTTTGATAAAAATTGCACTAAATCTGTAGATTGCTTTGGGTAGTATGGATATTTTAACAATATTAATTCTTCCAATCCATGAACTTGGAATAACTTTCCATTTTTTGGTGTCCTCTTCAATTTCTTTCATCAGTGTTTTACATTTTTCATTATAAAGATCTTTCACTTCTTTGGTTAATTCCTAGATATTTAATTTTATTTGTGGCTATGATAAGTGGAATTATTTTTATTTTTTTTCAGATTGTTCACTGTTGGCATATAGAAACGCTACTGATTTTCACAAAGTGGGGACAGGTCATCATGGTGGATGGGAGGCAGGACTAGATTGCAACTCCAACTCAGACAGGGAGAGAAGCATGCAGAGGCTCGCATTGTGAATTTTAGCTCCAGATCAACTTCAAGAAAAAAAACAGCAATTCTGAGAGGACCTACAGATCTTCTGAAGGAAGTGGACTGCTCCTGCATGACCCGGAAGACACCCCAAATACTGTGTTGGTATCCATGGCTGAAAGACCCATAGACAGTTCATATGACAGGACTCTGTGCAGACAACCCCTGGTACCAGCCTGGCACCTGGTAGATTTGCTGGGTGGCTAAACCCAGAAGAGAGGCAACAATCACTGCAGTTCTGCTCACAGGAATCCACATTCTTAGGAAAAGGGGGAGAGTATTACATCAAGGGAACACCCCGTGGGACAAAAGAATCTGTACAACAGCCTTCAGTCCTAGACCTTCCCTCTAACAGGGCCTACCCAAATGAGAAGGAACCAGAAAACCAACTCTGGTAATAGGACAAAACAAGGCTCTTTAACACTCCCCAAAATCACACTAGTTCAACAGCAGTTGATTCAAACCAAGAAAAAAAATCTCTGATTTACCTGAAAAAGAATTCAGGAGGTTAATTATTAAGTTAATCAGGGAGGCACCAGAGAAAGGCAAAGCCCAATGCAAGGAAATCCAAAAAATGAAACAAGAAGTGAAGGGAGAAATATTCAAGGAAGAGGTAGCTATTCTTATATCAGACAAAACAAACTTTAAAGCAACAGCAGTTAAAAAAGAGAAAGAGGGACATTGTATAATGGTGAAAGGCCTTGTCCAACAGGAAAATATCACAATCCTAAACATATATGCACCTAACATTGGAGCTCCATAATTTATAAAACAATTACTAATAGACTTAAGAAATGAGATAGACAGCAACATGATAATAGTGGGGGACTTCAATACTCCACTGACAGCAGTAGATCGGTCATCACACAGAAAGTCAACAAAGAAACAATGGATTTAAACTATATCTTGGAACAAATGGACTTAACAGATACATACAGAACATTTTATCCAACAACTGCACAATACACATTCTATTCAACAGCACATGGAACTTTCTCCAAGATATACCGTATGATAGGCTATAAAACAAGGCTCAATAAATTTAAGAAAATTGAAATTATATCAAGCACTCTCTCAGACCACAGTGGAATAAAACTGGAAATCAACACCAAAAGGAACCTTCAAAACCATGCAAATACACGGACATAATATAACCTGCTCCTGAATGAGCATTGGGTCAAAAATGAAATGAAGATGGAAATTAAAAAATTCTTCTAACTGAAGGACAATAATGACACAACCTGTCAAAACATCTGAGATAAAGCAAAGGTGGTGCTAAGAGGAAAGTTTATAGCCCTGAACACCTACATCAAAAAGACTGAAAGAGCACAAGCTGACATTCGAAGGTCACACCTCAAGGAACTACAGAAACAAGAACAAACCACACCAAACCCAGCAGAAGAAAGGAAATAACAAAGATCAGAGCAGAACTAAATGTAATTGAAACAAACAACAACAACAAAAGAAATACAAAAGATAAATGAAACAAAAAGCTGGTTTGTTGAAAAGAGAGATAAAATTGATAGCTCATTAAGCAATATAAATAAAGAAAACAAGAGAGAAAATCCAAATAATCTCATTAAGAAATGAAACAGGAGATATTACAACTGACACCACAGAAATACAAAAGATTATTCAAGGTTATTATGAACACCTTTACACATGTAATCGATAAAATCTAGAAGAGACCGATAAATTCCTGGAAAGATACAACCCTCCTAGCTTAAACTGGGAAGAATTAGATACACTGAACAGACCAATAACAAGCAGTGAGATAGAAATGGCAATTTGAAAATTACCCACACACAAAAAAGTCCAGGACCAGACGGATTCACAGAAGAATTCTACAAGACATTCAAAGAAGAATTGGTACCAACCATTTTGACACTATTCCACAAGATAAAGAGGGAACCCCCATCCCCCAATTCATTCTGTGAAGCCCCCATCACCCTAATACCAAAACCAGGAAAGGACACAACCAAAAAAGAAAACTACAGATTGATATCCTTGATGAAGATAGATACTAAAATCCTTAACAAAATACTAGCTAACTGAATCCAACAACATATCAAAAAGATAATCCATCATGATCAAGTGGGTTTCATACCAGGGATGCAGAGATGGTTTAATATACACAAGTCAATAAAGGTTATATGCCACATAAACAGAATTAAAACCAAAATCACATGATCATCTCAATAGATGAAGAAAAAGCGTTTGACAAAATACAGCATTGCTTTATGATTAAAACTCTCAGCAAAATTGGCATACAAGGGAGATACCTCAATGTAATAAAAGCCATCTATGACAAATCACCAGCCAATATAATGCTGAATGGGGAAAAGTTGAAAGCATTCCCTCTGAGAACTGGAATAAGACAAGGATGCCCACTCTCACTACTCGTCTTCAACATAGTACTGTAAGTCTTAGCCAGAGCAATCAGACAAGAGAAAAAAATAAAGGGCACCCAAATAGGTAAAGAGGAAGTCAAACTGTCACTGTTTGCTGATGATATGATCGTTTACCTTGAAAACCCTAAAGACTCCTCCAGAAGGCTCCTAGTACTGATAGAAGAATTCAGCAAAGTTTCCGGATACAAGATTAATGTACACAAATCAGTAGCTCTTCTATATACCAACAGTGAGTGACCAAGTGGAGAATCAAATCAAGAATTCAACCCCTTTTACAGTAGCTCAAAAATAAAATAAAATATTCAAGAATTTACCTAAACAAGGAGGTGAAAGACCTCTACAAGAAAAACTGAAAAACATTGCTGAAAGAAATCATAGATGACAAACAAATGGAAACACATCCCATGCTCATGGATGGGTAGAATCAATATTGTGAAAATGACATACTGCCAAAAGCAATCTACGAATTAAATGCAATCCCCATCAAAATACCACCATCATTCTTCACAGAAATAGAAAAAAAAATCTAAAATTGATATAAAACAAAAAAGGAGCCCGCATAGCCAAAGCAAGACTAAGCAAAAAGAACAAATCTGGAGGCATGACACTACCTGACTTCAAACAAATCTATAAGGCCATAGTCACCAAAACAGCATGGTACTGGTATAAAAATAGGCACATAGACCAATGGAACAGAATAGAGAACTCAGAAATAAACCCAAATACTTATAGCCAACTGATATTCGACAAAGCAAACAAAAACATAATATGGGGAAAGGACACCTTTTTCAACAAATAGTGCTGGGATAATTGGATAGCCACATGTAGGAGAATGAAACTGGATCCTCATCTCTTGCCTTATACAAAAATCAACTCAAGATGGATTAAGGACTTAAATCTAAGACCTGAAACTATAAAAATTCTAGAAGATAACATTGGAAAACCCCTTTTAGGCATTGGCTTAGGCAAGGATTTCCTGACCAAGAACCCAAAAGCAAATGCAATAAAAACAAAGATAAATAGTTGGGACTTAATTAAACTAAAGAGCTTTTGCATGGCAAAAGGAATAGTCAGCAGAGTAAACAGACAGTCCACAGAGTGGCAGAAAATCTTCGCAATCTACACATCTGACAAGGGACTATTCAGAATCTATATTCAGAATCTAGAACAAACTCAAACAAGTCAGCAAGAAAAACCAAACAATCCCATTAAAAATTAGCCTAAGGGCATGAATAGACAATTCTCAAAAGAAGATATACAAATGACCAACAAACATATGAAAAAATGCTCAATATCACTAATGATCAAGGAAATGCAAATCAAAACCACAATGTGATACCACCTTCCTCTTGCAAGAATGGCCATAATCAAAAAATCAAAAACCAGTAGATGTTGACGTGGATGTGGTGAAGAGGGAACACTTCTACACTGCTGGTTGGAATGTAAACTAGTACAAACACTATGGAAAACAGTGTGGAGATTCTTTAAACAACTAAAAGTAGAACTACCATTTGATCCAGCAATTCCACTACTGGATATCTACCAGGAGGAGAAGTCATCATACAAAAAAGATATTTGCACACTCATGTTTATAGCAGCACAATTTGCAATTGCAAAATCATGGAACCAACCCAAATGCCCATCAATCAACTAATGGATAAAAAAATTGTGGTATATTTATATGATGGAATACTACTCAGCCATAAAAAGAAATGAAATAATGGCATTTGCAGCAACCTGGATGAGATTGGAGGCCATTATTCTAAGTGAAGTAACTCAGGAATGGAAAACCAAACATCATATGTTATTACTGATATGTGGGAGCTAAGCTATGAGGACGCAAAGGCATAAGAATGATACAATGGACTTTGGGGACTTGTGGGGAAGAGTGGTAGGGGGTGAGGGACAAAAATGTAGGGACAAAAATATTTTTAAAAAGACTGCAAATATAGTGCAGTGTATACTGCTGGGGTGATGGGTGCACCAGAATCTCGCAAATCACCACTAAAGAACTTACTCATGTGACCAAATACCAACTGTACCCCAATAACTTATTTAAAAAGTTACTGATTTTTGTATGTTGATTTTGTATCCTGCAACTTTACTGAATTTGTTCATCGGTTCTAAATAGTTTTTTTTTGGTGGATTCTTTAATTTTTTTCCCAAATATAATATCATCTGAAAACAAGCAGAATTTGACTTCTTTCTTTCCAATTTGGATGTTCTTTCTTTATTTCTCTTTTCTGATTGCTCTAGCTAGGATGTCCAGTACTATACTGAATAACAGTCATGAAAGTGGACATGTTCCAGATATTAGAGGAAAGGCCTTCAGTTTTTCCTTATTCAGTATGATACTAGCTGTGGGTCTGTCATATATGGCTTTTATTACGTTGAGCTATGTTCTTTCTATCTCCAGTTCTTTGAGGGCTTTTATCATGAAGCATTGTTGAATTATATCAATTGCTTTTTCAGCATCAATTGAAATGATCATAGGGTTTTTGTCCTTCATTCTGTTGATATAATGAATCACATTGATTGATTTGTGTATGTCGAACTATCCCCGCATCCCAGGTCATGATATATGATATTTTTAATGTATTGTTGAATTTGGTTTGCTAGTATTTTGTGGAGGATTTTGCACCAATATTCATCAGATATTTTGGCCTGTAGTTTTCTTTTTTGATGTGTCTTTGTCTGGTTTTGGTGTCAGGGTAATATTGACCTTACAGAATGAGTTTGGAAGTATTCCCTCCTCTCCTGTGTTTTGGAATAGTTTGAATAGGATTGGTATTAGTTCATCTTTATTTATTTTTTAATTATACTTTAAATTCTGGGGTACATGTGCAGAATGTGCAGGTTTATTACATACATATACACGTGCCATGGTGGTTTGCTGCACCCATCAACCCATAATCTACATTAGGTATTTCTCCTAATGCTATCCCTCCCCTAACCCCCCACCCCCTGACAGGCCCCAGTGTGTGATGTTCCCCTCTGTGTCCATGTGTTCTCTTGTTCAACTCCCACTTATGAGTGAGAACATGTGGTGTTTGGTGTTCTGTTCCTGTGTTAGTTTGCTGAGAATGATGGTTTCCAGCTTCATCCATGGCCCTGCAAAGTACATGAACTCGTCCTTTTTTATGGCTGCATAGTAGTCCATGGTGTATATGTGCCACATTTTCTTTATCCAGTGTATCATTGATGAGCATTTGGGTTGGTTCCAAGTCTTTGCTATTGTGAACAGTGCCACAATAAACATACGTGTGCATGTGTCTTTTTAGTAGAATGATTTATAGTCCATTGGGTATATACCCAGTAATGGAATTGCTGGGTAAAATGGTATTTCTAGTTCTAGATCCTTGAGGAAATGCCACATGATCTCCCACATGGTTGAAATAATTTACACTCCCACCAACAGTGTAAAAGTGTTCCTATTTCTCCACATTCTCCCCAGCATCTGTTGTTTCCTGACTTTTTAATGATCGCCATTCTAACTGGTGTGAGATGGTATCTCATTGTGGTTTTGATGTGAGATGGTATCTCATTGTGGTTTTGATTTGCATTTCTCTAATGACCAGTGATGATGAGCTGTTTTTCATGTTTGTTGGCTGCATAAATGTCTTCTTTTGGAAAGTGTCTGTCCATATCCTTTGCCCACTATTTGGTGGAGTTGTTTGTTTGTTTTTCTTGTAAATTTGTTTAAGTTCTTTGTAGATTCTGGATATTAGCCCTTTGTCAGATGGATAGATTGCAAAAATTTTCTCCCATTCTGTAGGTTGCCTGTTCACTCTGATGATAGTTTCTTTTGCTGTGCAGTAGCTCTTTAGTTTAAGTATATCCCATTTACCTATTTTGGTTTTTGTTGCCTTTGCTTTTGGTGTTTTAGTCATGAAGTATTTGCTCATGCCTATGTCCTAAATGGTATTGCCTAGGTTTTCTTCTAGGGTTTTTATGGTTTTAGGTCTTACGTTTAAGTCTTTAATCCATCTTGAGTTAATTTTTATATAAGGTGTAAGGAAGGGATCCAGTTTCAGCTTTCTACATATGGCTAGCCAGTTTTCCCAACACCATTTATTAAATAGGGAATCCTTTCCCCATTGCTTGTTTTTGTCAGGTTTGTCAAAGATCAATTGTTGTAGACGTGTGGCATTATTTCTGAGGTCTCTGTTCTGTTCCATTAGTCTATATATCTGTTTTGGTACCAGTACCATGCTGTTTTGGTTACTGTAGCCTTGTAGTATAGTTTGAAGTCAGGTAGTACGATGCCTCCAGCTTTGTTCTTTTTGCTTAGGATTGTCTTGGCTATATTGGCTCTTTTTTGGTTCCATATGAAATTTAAAGTAGTTTTTTCTGATTCTTTGAATAAAGTCAGTGGTAGCTTGATAGGGATAGCACTGAATCTATAAATTACTTTGGGAAGTATGGCCATTTTCACGACATTGATCATTCCTATCCATGGGCATGGAATGTTTTTCCATTTGTTTGTATCCTCTCTTATTTCCTTGAGGAGTGGTTTGTAATTCTCCTTGAAGAGTTCCTTCACATCCCTTGTAAGTTGTATTCCTAGGTATATTAATTCTCTTTGTAGCAATTGTGAATGGGAGTTCACTCATGATTTGGCTCTCTGTTTGTCTATTATTGGTGTACAGGAATGCTTGTGATTTTTGCACATTGATTTTGTATCCTGAGACTTTGCTGAAGTTGCTTATCAGCTTAAGGAGATTTGGGGCTGAGACGATGGGGTTTTCTAAATATACAATCATGTCATGTGCAAACACAGACAATTTGACTTCCTCTTTTTGGAATTGAATACCTTTTATTTCTTTCTCTTGCTTGATTGCCCTGGCCAGAACTTCCAATACTATGTTGAATAGGAGTGGTGAGAGAGGGCAGCCTTGTCTTGTGCCGGTATTCAAAGGGAATGCCTCCAGTTTTTGCCCATTCAGTATGATATTGGCTGTGGGTTTGTCATAAATAGCTCTCATTATTTTGAGAAATGTTCCATCAATACCTAGTTTATTGAGAGTTTTTAGCATGAAGGGCTGTTGAATTTTGTTGAAAGCCTTTTCTGCATCTATTGAGATAATCATGTGGTTTTTGTCATTGGTTCTGTTTATGTGATGGATTACGTTTATTGATTGGCATACGTTGAACCAGCCTTGCATCCCAGGGATGAAGCCAACTTGATCGTAGTGGACAAGCTTTTTGATATGCTGCTGGATTTGGTTTGCCAGTATTTTATTGTGGATTTTCAAATTGATGTTCATTAGGGATACTGGCCTGAAATTTTCTTATTTTGTTGTGTCTTTGCTAGGTTTTGGTATCAGGATAATGCTGGCTTCATAAAATGAGTTAGGGAGGATTCCCTCTTTTTCTATTGTTTGGAATAGTTTCAGAAGGAATGGTGCCAGCTACTCTTTGTACCTCTGGTAGAATTTGGCTGGGAATCCATCTGGTCCTGGACTTTTTTTGGTTGGTATGCTATTAATTGCTGTCTCAATTTCAGAACTTGTTATTGGTTTATTCAGGGATTCAACTTCATCCTGGTTTAGTCTTGGGAGGGTGTATGTATCCAGGAACTTATCTATTTCTTCTAGATTTTCTAGTTTATTTGCATAGAGGTGTTTATAGTATTCTTTGATGTAGTTTATATTTCTGTGGGATCAGTGGTTATATCCCCTTTATCATTTTTATTGCGTCTATTTGATTCTCTGTTTTCTTCTTTATTAGTCTGGCTAGTGGTCTATCTATTTTGTTGATCATTTCAAAAAACCAGCTCCTGGATTCACTGATTTTTTGAAGGGTTTTTTGTGTCTCTATCTCCTTCAGTTCTGTTCTGTTCTTAGTTATTTCTTGCCTTCTGCTAGCTTTTGAATTTGTTTGCTCTTGCTTCTCTAGTTCTTTTAATTGTGATGTTAGGGTGTTGATTTTAGATCTTTCCTCCTTTCTCTTGTGGGCATTTAGTGCTGTAAATTTCCCTCTACACATTGCTTTAAATGTGTGCCTGAGATTCTGGTAGATTGCATCTTTGTTCTCATTGGTTTCAAAGAACTTGTTTATTTCTACCTTCATTTCGTTATTTACCCGGTAGTCATTCAGGAGCAGGTTGTTTAGTTTCCGTGTAGTTGTGTGGCTTTGAGTGACTTTCTTAATCCTGAGTTCTAATTTGATTGCACTGTGGTCTGAGAGGCTGTTTGTTATGATTTCCATTCTTTTGCATATGCTGAGGAGTGTTTTACTTCCAATTATGTGGCCAATTTTGGAATAAGTGCAGTGTGGCGCTGAGAAGAATGTATATTCTGTTGATTTGGGGTGGAGGGTTCTGTAGATGTCTATTAGATCTGCTTGGTCCAGAGCTGAGTTCAAGTCCTGGATATTCTTGTTAATTTTCTGCCTTGTTGATCCATCTAATATTGACAGTGGGATGTTAAAGTCTTCCACTATTATTGTGTGGGAGTTTAAGTCTCTTTGTATGTCTCTGAGAACTTGCTTTATGAATCTGGGTGCTCCTGTATTGGGTGCATATATATTTAGGATATTTAGCTTTTCATGTTGCATTGATCCCTTTACCATTATGTGATGCCCTTGTCTCTTTTGATATTTGTAACAGTTTAAAGTTTGTTTTATCAGAGACTAGGATTGCAACCCCTGTGGTTCATCTTTAAATGTTTGGTAGAATTCAGGAGTGAAGTCATCAGGTCCTGAGCTTTTCGTTACTGGGAGACTATTTATTACAGCTTTGATCTCATTACTTGTTATTGGTCTTTTCAGGTTTGGATTTCTTCATGGTTCAATCTTGTTAAGTTTTTTTTTTTTTTTTTTTTTTTTTACTCTTTAAATCTATTTTGTCTTATATAAGAATAGTTATTCTTGCCTGAAGTGTGTTTCTTTTAGGCAACAGATCTTTGGGTCCTGTTTGTAAATTCATTCAGCCAGTCTATGTCCTTTGATTGGAGAGTTTAGTCCACTTACATTCAATGTTATTGATGATAAGTAAAAAATTACCTCTGCCATTTTGTTGTTTCCTTGTTGTTTTGTGATCTTCTCTTCCTTCTTTCTTTTCTTCCTGTCTTCCTTCTAGTAAAGGTGATTCTGTCTGGGGATATAATTTAGTTTTTCTTTTGCATTTTTTTGTGTATTCATTGTATGTTTTTTGAGATTACCATGAGGTTAGCAAATACTATCTTATAACCCATTATTTTAAGCTAATAACAACTTAACATTACTTGCATAAACAAACATGAAAAAAGAAATCAAAGGCTCTGTTTCTTAACTTTGTACCCCCACTTTTTAACTTCTTGTTGTTTCTATTTATATTTTATTATACTGTCTATGTTTTGAAAAGTTGTTATAGTTATTATTTTTGATTGATTCATTGTTTAGTTTTCCTACTTAAGGTAGTATACATACCACAGTTACAATGTTATAATGTTGTGTTTTTCTGTGTACTTACTATTAGCAGTAGTTTTGTACCTTCAGATAATTTCTTATTGCTCATTAATGTCCTTTTCTTTCTGACTAATGTACTCCCTTTAGCATTTCTTGTAGATTAGGTCTGGTGTTGATGAAGTCCCTCAGATTTTGTTTGTCTAGAAAGCCTGTATTTCTCCTTCACGTTTGAAGGACATTTTCACCAGAATACTATCGCAGGATAAATGTTTATTTCATCTAGCACTTCAAATATATCATGGCAGTCTCCCCTGGTCTGTAAGATTTTCATTGAAATGTCTGCTGCCAGATATATTACAGCTCCATTGTACATTATTTTTTTCTTTTCTCTTGCTGCATTTATGATCCTTTCTCTATCCTTGACCTTTGGGAGTTTGATTATTAAATGCCTTGACATAGTCTTCTTTGGGTTAAATCTGTAGGTGTTCTATATTTGGATATTGATATTTTTCTCTAAGTTTGGGAAGTTCTTTGTTGTTATTCCTTTGAATAAACTTTCTATGCCTATCTGTTTATCTCCCCTTTAAGGCCAGTAACTCTTAGATTTTTTCTTTTGAGGTTACTTTCTAGATCCTGTAGGTGTGCTTTGTTTTTTATTTTATTTTTTTCCTTTTATGTCCTCTGACTGTGTATTTTCAATTAGCCTGTCTTTAAGCTCACTAATTCTTTCTTCTGCTTGATCAATTCTGCTATTAAAAGACTCTGGTGTATTCTTCATTATGCTAAATGCATTTTAACTCCAGAGTTTCTGCTTGATTCTTTTAAATTATTTTAATCTCTTTGTTAAATTTTTCTGATAGAATTCTGAGTTTCTTCTCTGTGTTATCTTGAATTTGAGTTTCCTCAAAATAGGTATTTTAAATTTCTTCCTGAAAGGTCACATATCTCTGTTTCTCCAGGATTGGTCCCTGGTGCCTTACTTGGTTAGTTTGGTGAGGTCATGTTTTCCTGGATGTTTTTGATGCCTGTAGATGTTTGGTGCTGGGGCATTGAAGAGTTAGGCATTTATTGTAGTCTTCTCAATCTGGGCTTGTTTGTACCCATTCTACTTGGGAAGGCCTTCCAGATATTCAAAAGGACTTTGATGTTGTGATCTAAGCCATATCTGCTTTAGGGGCCACCCTAAGCCCAGTAATACTGTGGTTCTTGCCAACTTGTAGAGGTACCACCTTGATGGTTTTAAGCAAAATCTGGAAGAATTCTTTGGATTATCAGGCAGAGGTTCGTATTCTCTTTCCTTACTTCCCCCCAAATGAATGGCATCTCTCTCTTTTCTGAGTCACCTGGAGGTCTGGGTGGTGTAACACAAGTACCTCTGTGGCCAAAACCACTAGGACTGTGCTGAACCGTTAGACCTGAAGCCAGCACAGCACTGGGTCTTACCCGAGTCCTGCTGTAGTCACTCCCTGGCTATGGCCTATGTTCACTCAAGGCCCTGGGGGCTCTACAATCAGCAGGTGGCAAAGCAACCAGGCTTGTGTCCTTCCCTTCAGGGTGGTGAGTTACCCCTGGCCCTGTGCATGTCCAGAGGTGCTTTCAGGGGCCAGGGTCTAGAGTCAAGAGCTTTAGAAGTCCACCTGATATTCTATTGTACTGCAGATGAGCTGGCATTCAAACCAAAAGACTCAGTTCTTCCCATTCTTCCCTCCCCTTTCCAAAAGCAGAGATGCCTCACACCATGGCCACTGCCACCATAGGCCTATGGGGAGTACTGCCGGACTACCACTAATGTTTCCTTAAAGAAGGCCCCAAGGCTCTTCAGTTAGCTTGTAGTGAATGCTGCCTGGCCTGGGACTTGCCCTTCAGGGCAGTGGGATCCCCTCTGGCCTAGGGCAGTTCCAGAAATGTATTCCAAGAGCCAAGTCCTGAAATTGGGAACCCAAGGGCTCACTCTGTGCTCTACCTCACTGTGACCAAGCTGGAAGACAAAGTCCACTTTGCTTTTTCCTCTGTTTTTCTCAAGTAGAAGGAATCTTGACCCATAGCCACAATAGCTGGGACTATGCTGAGTCTCACCTGAAGTCAGAAATTCTTAGGGTCTCATCTAAAGCCCTCCGCATAGTACCTAAGTATCGCTGCTGGTTATTTAGGGCCCAGAGGCTTTTCAGTTAGCAGGTGATGTGTCCTTCCAGGAGTGAGTCCTCTTCAAAGTAGCAGGCTCCCTTCTGGCCCAGGGTGTGTCTAGAAATGTCATCTGGGAGCTAGGGCCTGGAAAGGGGGCCTCATGACTCTGATTGGTGCCCTATCTTCCTGTGGCTGAGCTGCTATTCAAGATGCAAGACAAAGTCTTCCCAACTTGAGTCCTCCTTGAGCAGTCGGAAACGGTCTCTTTTGGAGCCATGAGCTGTGCTGCCTGGGATTAGGGGAGGGGTGATTCCAGCACTCCCTTAGCCACTCTGTGACCACCCCCACTCCCTGCCAAGTCCACTGTGTCTGGGCCTAGTGCAGCGCTAGGACTCACCTAGGAATTTCAAGTTTATATAAGCCTCCAGAGTACTTTAGCTTGGCAGCGGCAAGGCTTGCAGAAACTTAAATTCCGACAGCTGGGATCAGCAATTCTCCTCTAGCTAGGGCTGGTTTAAATTAGCCCTCTGTGGGCAGGTGTCAGGTGAGTTTGGTCTGGTTTTGTTTTCTGTTATAATGGGGAAGCACTGAGTTCAATGTCTCACAAATGCTGCAGTCTTTCTCTCCTCACCACACAGAAATGCTCTCCACACCACACCCTTGCTGCTGGAGGATGGGAAAGGGGGGTTGTTGGTGATTCCAGACTGTTTTTCCTATCTCTTCCGTGTCTCAGCAATATGAAGTTAAAACTACAGACTGTGAGTGCTCTCCTGATTTTTGATTCTTAAAAAGGTGCTTTCTTTGTTTAGATAGTTGTTAAATTGGTGTCCTTGAAGGGGGATAATTGGTGGAGTCTTCTGATTTCTTGCCTGGCTTATTTATTCACAGACTTTTTATTTTATATTTAAATATGTAAATATAAATACTTATGTATTTGCTATAAATTATCTTAAGCTAAGGTCACTTATAACCTATGAGTTCTAATCTAAGCAGTAAGTAATCTTCTGTATTTCAGGAATCCAGTGTGTCAGATTTTTGAGATTCACTAGAATAATTTATCAATTAACTTTTCTTAGCATCTATATAATTCCCCAAATGGTCAAATTTGTTTACTATCAAGTACTATTCAGCCGATCCACAGAGCCACATAAATCTATTACAGAGCTTTTTACTGGTCAAGGTTAATCCTGGAAAGATGACGTGGTGACAGAAAGTAGTCAAGCAGGCAAACGGTGAGGAAAAAACTGAAGCAAATCTCTTTCCTCCACAAGTTTCATGCCTCCCTTCTACAGGCTCGGATCCCACTTCCCTTCTATTGCTCAAGGATATTTCTTGGGGAATCAGTGGGGTAACATGTCCTCTGTCTCAAGTGTGAGAGATGGAAAGAAGAAGCATCTGAGCTTCCACAAGGTGCTCCTGCTCAGTACCTTGGGCAGTACATTGACGAGGAGATCTGTATTTATGAATCTTACATGAAAAAACATGTAGCTCAGCAGTCTGATGAAAAATAGGGTGATGAAAAAGAGACAGCAAAAAATCCTAAAAAGAGAATGCCATGAAACTGTTAACCAGAAGCTTAGAAAACTTGGAACAAAAAATAAATCATACCTGAATGCATATCTGGCTCCTAATTGATATTCAAATGGATTATCACCCCCTTTCCTGACAACCTTTTATAATGGCAGCTCCCCCTCCCATGTTCTGTCCTATTGGTTATTCTCTGTCCATTACCATGTTTTATTTTCTTGGTAGCATTTATCACTAAAATAATTTTGTGCTCTGATTTTTTGTTTTGTTTATTTTTGGTTTTGTTTTGGCAAGTTGTTTTTCAAAACAGTTTCATTGGCTTATAACCCTCTAGCAAGGTATAAGTTTCTGTGGACCCATATCCTCTCCAACACTTGATATTATCAGATTTAAACACTTTTGCTAATCAAATGGATGTAAAATAATCTCTCATTATGGCTTCAATATGCATTTCCCTGATGAACAGTGATGCGAACATCTGTTATAGGTTTATTGGTTTTATGTGTTTCTTCTTGCCCATTTATCTACAAGGTAGTTTGAGCTTTTCTTATTGATTTGTAAGAGTTTGTTTCATGTTCTTGATATCAATCCTTTTCCATTATGTGTATTGTTATGTATCCTCCCAACTTCATAACTTTCACTTGCTCTAAGATGTTAAAGAAAAAAAATTCTCGATTTTAATAGGGTCTAGTTTGTCCATCTTTTCTTTAATTAGGATCGATGCTTTCTGTGTCCTTTTTAAAAAAATTCCCTATCCCAAGACCTGAAATATGCTTATATTTTCTATTTAAAGTCTATGTTAGTTTAAAAATATGTCTACAGATTCTTTGTTACTCCTCCTTTCAAGAGTATTCCCCTCCATTGGAGTTTGGGCTGGATTTAATAACTTACTTCTAAAGAATGGAATATGGTGAAAGTCACAGTATGTAGTGCAGCTTCCTAGATTACACCATAAAGGTATTGCAGTTTCCTGCACACCCTTTGGAGGAAGACAGCAGTCATGTTGTGAGGACACTCAAGCGGCCTTATGGAAGGGTCTATGCAGTGAGGAACTGAGACTTTGTCAACTACCAGAAAAAGCTTGCCAGATGTGCGAGTTAGTTACCTTGGAAATATAACTTCTAGCTCCAGCCAAACCTTCTAATGACTGCAATTTTGGTCAACATCCTAACTGCAACTTCCTGACAGATACTAGCTAGAACCACTTGGCTAGTACCACTTGGCCCACAGAAACTGTGCTAATAAATGTTTGTTCTTTGAAGTCACTAAGTTTTGGGGGTAATTTATTATGTAGCATAGAAAATAATACAGAGTTTTGAAGATTTTTTTTTTTTTAGCATTTACATCTTTAACACATCTGGGCTTGTCTTTTGTATATACTGTATTTAGTGATCCAATCTCATATAGATAACCATTTTTTTCCCTGCTGTTCTTATTGAACAGTTCGTTCTGTCTTTTCCTTTGACATGCAATCACTGTCACATACCAAAGTTTGCTATGTGCACAATTTCTGAACTCTTTCTTCCATTCCACTAGACAGTTTTGCTATTCCTGTCCCAATACCACACTATAATAATTACTATAGCGTCATAGTAAGTCCTGATATCTGGAAGGGCATGTTCCCCACTCCCTGCTCTTTAAAACTGTCCAGGTTATTCTTGACCCTTTATTCTTCCATATAGAGTATATTTTAGAATTATTTTATTCAATTCCATGAAAAACCATTTGGAGAGTTTGATTGAAATTGAGTTGAATTTATTAATCATTTGGAGGCAATTCTTACTTTTTTGATATGAGTTTCTATCCGTGATTATGTTGTTTTCTTTCATTCATGTTATCTGTAACATTTTGTAATAATTTTTTATAAACCTTCTTATGGTGGTCTTGATTTTTTTTTCTTTCAACTGATGAGTTATTTAGGCCTTATGGCTTTAATATGATTTGCATGAGGAAACCTGCCCCATTTCTTTCCTGTATTATTCTTACCCAGCTGTTTTGGGATGCCTCTGCCCCAGGACAAATTCACTATTCACCCTTAAGGGTCAAAAACAGCCCCTTTCCCTCTACTTTTCTCAAGTTTGCTGCTATGGTTGATCTTGGTGACAGGAGCCAGCACTCATTTCAGTACAACACCTTGGTAAAAATTAGAATCAGAAGCCCTTGACACATCTTCCCACCACTCTCCATGAAATTTGAGCCAATACGCATGAGAAGGTTCTGGGATTGCATTCCCAGGGAAAATCCTAGGAGTAGCCTAGCTTTCTTGTCTCTTGAGTTAGTGCCCAATGTACCAGTGCCCCACAAGATGTTGAAGCAGAATGAGAGGAAAGACATTTATAGTTTGACATGATTAGCTAGACTTTCAGGATCTCTTTTCTAAGATTTCCTTCAGGATACCAAGTCTCTTTAGGCAGACAGTCCTTATTCTAGAAATCCACACAGTCAATTCCATCGTGGGCCCTTGTGTTGGAGTATAAGAGAACAAACTAGGAGTTCTAGAGAAAATTCTGCTAGTTGTTTCCGGAATATTGTATTTAGGAATATTGAAAGATGTAATATTTCATTTATCTGGTATGAAGGGGTATTCTACTTAAGCAAATTTTCTAGACAATTGGAGCTGACCTTTAAGCACCAATAATTTTATGTTAAACATTTTGATGGAACTCTCTCTAAATCATATTTCATACCATTTTGAATATATGTTTCTTTATGCCTTCTTAAACAGATTATATTGAATATAATTTGACCTTTTCTTGAAAATGTAGGAGCTTCGTGAATACCAATTTTACTTTGCTATCACAGTGATTCCCTCAGGATGAATATCTACTCAGGTATTTGAATCTTAAATTTTTATTCAATTTAACAAGTATTTTCAAGCAACCATTATGTGTTGGATACTGTTAGATGCTCTTTCTCATAATGCTTGTCTCTCTTCTATCTCTTATTAGGCAGTGGTATACTAGCATGTGACAGTCTTCATTCTAATCTACCAATGGTACTAGGAAACCAGATACATCAAGCTAATCCAAATTGTTAAAGGGAAAAGGCAGTAAATAAGAGATCTGCCACATCTCTTTTACATAATCAAATTTCTATTTCTTAATACCACAAGGCTGTTGATTTTTAATAATGGAAAGTTGAGATTATTAATTACCTTTAAACAAGTAAGTCATAACATTAGAATTGAGAAATACAGTCAAAGACATTAGTTTGCTGACTTGTGTGTGTGTGTGTGTGTGCGCGCACATATACAAGGCTCTCCTTGTCTAGACTTTTCCCTCTGCCGAATAGCTAAATAGGGCTCCCAATTTTATAGGAAGTTTACTTGAAGATATTTTACTTACTTTTTACTGAATAATGTTGCTGTCTTTTGGGTAGGAGTACCCTGGAAGAAGAAAGGATATTGATAAATAAGTAATTTCTGGAGGCTATTATCATCATCCAATAATGTTTAGCGAGCCATTAGTTATATGTTATTTAGATAACTTTAACAAATTCTTTTTATATGCATAAGCACATACAATTTTCAGGCCAAAATTTTAAAATATATTTATTATTATTGTTATTTGTCCTACCTTTTTACATATTTATATGACTAAACTAAGGCACAGAAAGGCAAAGTATGTTGCCCAAGGTCACATAGCCAGTTAGGGGCAAGATTGGGCCTGGAACCTGGATTCTCTGACTCCACATTCTTGGCTCTCTCAACTATACCATTCTATCTTCTGCTCAGCCAGTGACCTTTAGAGAAGCTTATAGGCTAAGAAAACTATATAAACATATCTTAAGAGATAAGTCTTAAAAGCTATAAAAAATCTAAAGATGAGTGATCAAGTTTGGCTTTATCCCTGGGATGCAAGGTTGTTTCAACATACACAAATCAATAAATATAATCCATCACATAAACAGAACTAAAAACAAAAACCCATGATTATCTCAATAGATGCAGAAAAGGCCTCTGATAAAATTCAACATCGCTTAATGTTAAAAACTCTCAATAAACTAGGTATTGAAAAAACATAACTCAAAATAATAAGAGTCATATATGACAAATCCACAGCCAATATCATACTAAATAGGAAGAAGCTGGAAGCATTCCCCTTGAAAACTGGCACAAGACAAGGATGCCTTCTCTCACCACTCCTATTCAACATAGCATTGGAAGTTCTGGCCAGGGCAATCAGTAAAGAGAAAGAAATAAAGGCTATTCAAATAGGAAAAGAGGAAGTCAAATTATCTTTGTTTGCAGGTGACATGATCCTATATCTAGAAAACCCCATCATCTCAGTCCAAAAGCATCTTGAGCTACTTCAGCAAAGTCTCAGGCTACAAACTCAATGTGCAGAAGTCACAGCATTCCTATACACCAACAACGGTCAAGCAGAGGGCCAAATCATGAATGAATTCCCATTCACAATTGCTACAAAAAAATAAAATACCTAGGAATACAGCTTACAAGGGAAGTGAAAGACTCCTTCAAGGAGAACTACAAACCATCGCTGAAAGAAATCAGAGAGGACTCAAACAAATGGAAAAACATTCCATGTTCATGGATAGAAAGAATCAATATCATGAAAATGGCCATATTGTCCAAAGTTATTTCTAGATTCAATGCTATTCACATTAAACTACTATTGACATTTTTCACAGAATTAGAAAAAAATGATTTTAAAATTCATGTGGAACCAAAAAGAGCCCTAATAGCCAAGACAACCCTAAGCAAAAAGAACAAAGCTGGAGTCATCATGCTACCTGACTTCAAACTATATTACAAGGCTACAGTAACCAAAACAGCGTGGTACTAGTACAAAAACAGACACATAGACCAATGAAATAGAAAACTCAGAAATAACACTGCTCACCTACAACCATCTGATCTTCAATAAACCTGACAAAAACAAACAATGGGGAGAGGACTCCCTATTCAATAAATGATACTGGGAAAACTGGCTAGCCATATACAGAAAATTGAAACTGGACTGCTTCCTTACATAATATACAAAAATTAACTCAAGATGGATTATAAACTTAAATGTAAAACCCAAAATAGTAAAAACCCTAGAAGAAAATCTAGGCAATACCATGGACACAGGCATGGGCAAAGATTTCTTGATGAAAATGCCAAAAGCAATTGCAACAAAAGCAAAATTAGACAAGTGGGATATACTTAAACTAAAGAGCTTCTGCACGGGAAAATAAACTATCATCAGAGTGAGCAGACAACCTACAGAATAGGAGACAATTTTTGAAAACTATGCATCTGACAGATGTCTAATACCCAGAGTCTACAAGGAACTTAAACAAATTTACAAGAAAAAAACAACCTCACTAAAAAGTGGGCAAAGAAGATGAACAGACACTTCTCAAAAGGAGACATACATACAGCCAACAAACACACACAAAAAATTCAACATTACTGATCATTAGAGAAATGCAAATCAAAACCACAATGAAATACCATCTGACACCAGTAGAATTGCTATTATTAAGAAATCAAACAACAACAGATGCTGGTGAGGTTGCAGAGAAAAAGGCATGCCTTTACACTGTTGGTGGGAGTATAAATTCGTTCAACCATTGTGGAAGACAGTGTGGAAATTCCTCAGAGACCTAGAGGCAGAAATACCATTTGACCCAGCAATGTCATTACTGGGTATATACCCAAAGGAATATAAATCATTCTATCATAGAGACACATGCACACAAATATCATTGCAGCACTGTTCACAATAGCAAATACATGGAATCAACCTAAGTGCCCATCAGTGATAGACTGGATAAAGAATATGTGATACATATACATCATGGAATACTATGCAGCCATAAAAAGGAATGATATCATGTCCTTTGCAGGGACATGGGTGGTATTGGAAGCCATTTTACTCAGCCAACTAACCCAAGAACAGAAACCCAAACACTGCATGTTCTCACTTATAAGTGGGAGCTGAATGATGAGAACACATGGACACATGCAGGGAACAACACACACTGGAGCTTGTCAGTGGGGTTGAGGTAGTGGGAAGGAGAGCATCAGGAAGAATAGCTAATAGATGCTGGGCTTAATACCTAGGTGATGGGATGATCTGTGCAGCAAACCACCATGGAACACGTTTACCTATGTAACAAACCTGCACATCCTGCACATGTACCCCTGAACTTAAAAGTTGAAGAAAAAAAAATCTAAAGATGAGGCTATGTCCTGTATTTCTGTGGCATTCTTGTTTCAAAATATTTTCTTAGTTATTTCATTGTCCTTTAACCTTCCTTGTGAGATGAAAAGAGGAATTATGATCACATTTTAGAGCAAGCCAGGCATGGTGGTGGGTGCCTGTAGTCCTAGCTACTTGGGAGGTTGAGGTGGGAGGAACCCTTGAGCCCAGGAGTTAAAGACCAGCCTGAACAACATAGTGAGACTTCATCTTTCTACTAAAAAAAATTAGAGCTGTGGAAATGAGGCTAACAGAATTTGAATTAGAAAGAAACTTTTAGGATTACAAATTTTGATCTATAGTTTGAGTAAGATTACATGGCTTGCCAAACAGTCAGTTCTCAGGCATCCTGTCTGCAAAGTTGCTCAGACATCACTAGGTCATTGAACCATCATGGGACCCTGATGAGCTTGATGTAGACAACTTTATTTTTTTCCTCTGATACATAGTTAGAAGGAATATTTTGATGAGCTGTGGGGAGAGATGGTAGGACACATTGGAGATGTCAAAAACTTGGTTCTACAGAAGTGGGTCGAGTTAATTTCAGGGATTTTGTTTACTAAGCAGAATATGCAAGCTTCGGGGCCAGAATGACTTGTTCAGTACTCTTAAGAACCATGGACATGGCCTAACATATATCCAAACATTTGGATGACCCAAACACAATGGCCAATATTTGATATTTGCTTTTAAGGAAGTGTTTAGTTCTCTTTTCTAAGTATTTATCTTGACTATCTGTAATTTCTGATGTTTGTCAACCTGGACTCTAAAGCCAATATAAATTACAAAATTAAAGCCCAACCAAAGTTTAACTTTAACCTTTTATCCTTGCTGCCACAAGACATCAAGCAGGCCAAGAGGATTGGTGCTCTGTATGAAATTGTTGTTTCCTTCAGACCTTTACATGTGTGCTGGTGGCTTTGCTATGTTAAATATGAACAGACACAAACTCTGTCATAAAGAAGCAATAGCGTTCTATGTTTTAACTCACAGGCCAATTCTGACTAGATGATGACAGATGGTGGGTGCTCTGTGTTGTGAGAGATTAGGAACCATGTGAAGATCATCAGGAAAGAGTACTGTGATTGTAGGAGATGGAAGAGGTGGTGTATGTGCCCTATATTGGCCTCTTTCTATAGAGCATACCCTCAATTAAGGTTGCTTCTTGCCTCCATTCTGAGTTCTTTTAGGTCTTCGGCTAGTTTTTTGAGAGCCTGTTATTTGTATGGCTGAATGAGAAGAAAGTAGATTGTTCCTTAGAGTCTAGTTTGTTTGTTTAGGGTTGGAATGCTCTGTAATTATAGCTGGTACTGTTCTTGGAAAATGCGCATGGCAAGATTGGGTATGTATTTGGTGCCTTATAGTTTGCTGGAGATGGCTTTGAAAGGCAATGACACTGTGAGGAGCTGAAGAGAGAATGGAGTGTTTACCTCATTATTTTGGCTGGTATGCTCTTTTTCCACAGGGTTCATGCTCACGAGTTTTGATCTATGAAGATAACAGCCAGGACAGAAATTGAACAAAGTGCACTAAAATATTCATACTACACTATGGTTATTTTAAAAAAGCTTTATATTCTAAATCTGTACTGTCCAATATTGTAACTACTGTCTACCTATAGCTATTTAAATTAATTAAAGTTAAATTAATTTCCTCAGTTGAGTACATCTTTTATGTACTCAATTGCCATATGTAGTTAGTTTTACCTACTAACTAGCACAGAAAATTCTACTGGGCAACCTTTTCTAGAATCTTGGCTTAACAGTTAAGCCATAAACCAATGTTCAGCAGGGATCTCGAGTGACTTGAAGGTGTCCTTTAGGGGCAAGGACCTACAAGTCGTAGGACCCTGGACTATATATATATAGAGAGAGAGGCTATATGCAGTTTTGATCTCTTGTTCTTGATCTAAGGATTTAAAAATACTTCATAAATAGAAATACTTCTTGACTGCATTAAGATTTAACTTACAGAGGGGGTCAAGAAATGGAGATTAGGTTTTTGGTTTGGATTTCTCACCATTTAGACTCTTGACAAACTCATTGTATTTTGAGGAGTGCTCTCCCATCTCTAATTTTAAATGTTCGTAGTTCAATACAGTGTACAGTTCTGATTTATGTAATGTGGTAGCTGTAGTATGAGTCTAGAGATTAGTTTCATGCCTATCCCATATGGTTGGGTGTCCATATATTTGGGGGAAGTGAGGATGGTATTAATTAAAAGGCCTTTCTGTGATATATAAGGAATACCCTACTTATCAAGGTGACTGACCACCAACTCTTTTTAAAGTACATGTTTTTACTCTTAATATCAACCCGAATAATAATGTGATAATGTGATAAAATTACGAAGGGAGATGTGTTTCTGTGGTCTTTTTAGAAGGATGGGAGAATGACTGGAAGTTTTAAGTTGGTGTGATCTACTGGGGTCAACCAGATCACTAACAGAGGGCAAAGATATGTGGCATCGGGACTCATTCAATTCCAAATAGAAATTGGTCTGAGAACTGTTTGCTCTGACTCAGGCTGAGATGGAGTTTCTACCAAAACCAGGATGTTCCTTTGCCAAAGCTCACACTTCTCTCTCAAGGAACAGAGCCTCTAGTTCTTCTTCTATTTTCTTCAATGTTTCCTGGTACTTCTTCAAAGAGAAACAAAGAAAGCCACAGTTACTACTTAGAAGGTTTACAATTTTTCTAAGCATAATAAGCACTTGTTATTAAGTGATACCATGAATGCTTGGTATTCCCACTGCCACTTTCTCTGCTTTCATAAACCTCACCCCCCTACTACCCTTGATCTTTCACTATGCCTTACCACTGGATAGGTTTCTGGGCATCATTGACATTATAAATAGCAGAAGTGTGAATTATTAACTTAACAGCACAGAGAGTGGGAGAGCAGGGCAGGAATTCCCAGGGAGACAAAGACAGATAGAGTGATATCGATAGTGAGGTGGGGTGCTGATGACCTTAAAGTATCCTAGTAGTGCCACCTTGAACTGTTGAAATTGCTCTGGACAGTATTCTTTGAAAATCCTTGTTCTATTTCATCCTGTACCTTAATAAACCCTTTGCTATCCCTTTACCAAGAAGCTCTACCTTTATGTAGAGGGCTTGATCTTCACAGAGCTGGGTCACAATTGCATACTCCTTCATTACCTGGGAAATCAAAATTTAGTTGTAAATATATTTCGGTAAATTGCTGTAAGAACACAAGCATACTTGTTTTCTCTTGTGTCCCAGGTCCTAAATGTGGTTTTCTAATTGTTCTAAATATGTTTTCTTTTTTGCTGTACAGATAAATGTATTTCCTTTTTTTAGGGTAAAAAAGCTAAATGGGAGTTATTGGTCAAAGGTGGAATTTGGGGGCAGTTGGGAGAGGAATAGATAGATACTAATATTTGCGAGATACAAACTGTAGAGTGTATTCTGTAAAAAAGTGTCTGAAGAGAAAGCAACCTCAGGGATTGTGCTTATCTTCCTTTTCTTTACCCCTCCCTAGCCCCATCATGGTCTTGGATCTGGAACCTTAATGTAAATCAATCACTTGAGAAATAGATTGTCTGACCAAAGATCACATTTCCCTTTTTGGGGAGAAGTCACATTGAAGTTCCTGCTGTTACCTTGAGCAGCTCCTTCTCTTGGCGTGCATAGGAAGCTTCCAGCTGTTGTAACTTAACCTAAAGAAAGCAAAAGAGACTCCTAACTTGGCAAGGTAAAAGCTGTGCAGGAATGGAATGCTGTCACCAAGGTGGCCTCACGAGCTGTGAGGAGCCTCAGGGCCACGACTTCACACGTCTCCTGATGGAGGAATTAAGCCACCCAGCACCCTTTGCAGCTGCTTGGTAAACTTGCTCTTTTATATTCCTTACCTTTTAGTCTTCATCTGGTGCTAGCTTCACCCCTAAACTTCAATTCTGAGCTTCCTACTCTTACTTAGCCATTTCTCTTAAAAATAATACCAGTTTTGAAAAACTTCACTCTTCCTTTTCCTTTTAATATAGTCAGTCAGACTCTAAGGTGTTTGTTCACTCCTTTCTCCCTCCCTGTATGCCTTGCTCACCCTTTTATTTCCTTCAATACTTGGCAAAAGACCATTCTATATCAGCTGCTATGCTGGAGTGAAGCCTGTGTGTATCAGGTGGCAGGGGGTAGTACTTAGGATACAGTAGTAGACAGGATGGACCAGCTCTCCACCCTTGCAGAGCTGGCATTCTGGTAGGGAGACACAACAAATACATCTACATGATAATGGTATGTGCTATGAAGGAAAAAAAATTAATGATTAAAGATAGTGATGGTAGTGGTGGTGTGAGAGGAGGTGGTAGGTGGTTGGCAAAGGCCTCCCTGATGTGATGATACTTGAGCTAAAGCCTAAATGATAAATGCTAGCTAAATGGAGATTTGGAAGAAATATGTTCTCTGTGAAGGGTATGGCAAGGGCCAAGACCATGAGGTTATCACAGATTTGGCTTGTATGAAGGAGTTGTGTGGCCAGAGCATAAGGGAAATTGGTAGGTAGGAGACAGGGTGGGATAAGGTAGACAGGGGCTAGATTGTGCAGGGCCTTGTGGCTTCTAAAAGGATTTCGGTTCTTCTAATTGCAGTGAGAAGGCAGGAGAGGCTTGAAGTCTAAAGACACAATCTGATTCATGTTTTTAGAGAATAGCCTTTTCTGTGTCTGAAAAAAAGAATTGTTTGGGAGTGAGAGTAGAAGCAGGGAGACTGGTTGAGTGGTGACTCCTGTTGTCCAGGTAAGGGGTTATGGTGGCTTGCAAAAGGATAGTAGTAACAGAAGTGGTAGAGAGGAATGGATGCATTTGGGAGATAATTTGGTGGAAGAGCAGACATGACCATTCTTCCTTCCCTTTTCAGCTCTGCTGTTCCCACTTTGATCTAGGTGCCATTATTTCACATCCAGATTCTTCTGAGAGTTGCTTCACTCTTCAGTCAGTTACATCCAGGACCAGTTAGCCAAATGTGCTAAGGGATATATAGTTTCAAGCCAATGGTGTGAGTCACAAAGGGTTGAATTAGGCACCCCATTAAGCTGCTGCACTGATTACTAGCATGCCAGAGGAACAGAAGCAAAAGAGATTCTGTACATTTCACAGAATTAGAGATATCACCTGATAATTCAATAAAATAGGTGGGCAAAGAGTGGTTCAAAGGATTAAACAATATTCTAGGACTCTTTAGGGCTAGCCAGCAAAATAATGGCCATTATTCTGACTAACACTAGACTTTATTCTCTATCATCTGACATAGTGAGTGCAGCCAGACTGAAAGTGTCACCACTCAATTCTGGCTGGTCTTATTTTCTGGGAAAAAGAGGTGATCTTGGAAGAAAATCAGTGTCCTGACCACTGCAATCAGATGGCAAGTGTAGTCAGGGGTCTTTATAGCTCTTCCTAATTTTGGCTCCAATTTCTTCCTGATTTCTCTCTTTCCAGATAACTTACCTGAATGAGCACAGCCAAGCAAGCTTATTTGGTGGCTTTAGACTTCCTATTTTTGTGGTCATCAAAACTAAATTGGCCAGCAGAAGATAGGGGAGTAATTCTCCATACTTTCATTTTCTATTTCTATTTTCTATGTATCCAAATTTTCAGAGGCTTCATACACACAACCAAGTGCAGGCTTTAGAGGGTAGAGAGAAGTTAGATAAGGCAAGGACAAAGATGTAATTCTAGAGAAGGTGTCAAAAAAATCAAATGACGAGTTAATGGGTGCAGCACACCAACATGGCACATGTATACCTATGTAACAAACCTGCACGTTGTGCACATGTACCCTAGAACTTAAAGTATAATAATAAAAAAATTAATCTGCTCTCTGAAGAAAAATAAAGTCTCCACAACATGGTATGTCAGTGTTGGCAAAATGGCACTTGTACCCCATGAGCATACACAAGAAATTTCTCTCTCTCTCTCATCAGATAGGTTGTGGTTGGTCTCAGGTTCTTAGCTCTGGAACACAATTAGAGACATGCCAAGCAGAGTATGATGTGCTTAGCAGGTAGTGGTCATACTAAATACTTGAGTGACTAATTGAACCCTTTTCTAGATTGGAATCCATGACAGGGTACATAAATTGCTGAGCACTCAGTAGACTTACAAATCCTAGTTCTGCCTCTATGAATTCATACATGCACCTCAGCAAGAATTTTAAATAATAATGTAAAACTCATGCAACTTTTTGAAGTTGCAGCCATCCAAAAAAGGAGACAATATTTTTTATACACAATTTCATTTAATCTTGAAACTGAGGCTGAGAGGCAGTAATTAAATTACCCAACTTCACACACCAAATTATTTTCTGTGGCTTTAAACTGGGGACTTTAACTGCCCCAAATTTTACATATGCATTTGTGCCCTGCTCTTCCTAACAGAAGAGAGAACAATAAATAAGACTAAAAAGTGACATTCCTTACCTAAGGGCAGGGAAGAATTCAGCACTCAGTGGTTCAAGCTTAAGCTTGACATGGAGGAAAACTACCAAGAATTTGTCACAACGTTGACAATGATTTCCAACTTAACAGCTTGTTTCCTGGTTACATAGCCCAACCACATTTAGGATTGTTTTTTCATTTACCTTTGTCTCTTCTAGGGCTCCATCTGGACTGCTTTGTTCACAATTGGTTATCTTTTGTGATTTCCTTGTAAGCTATAGTTTCAAATAAAAAAAATACTAAATTAAAAGGTGTAGAAGGCAAAGACTTTCTCTGGTGTGTGGAGATTAGTAACTATGGCCTTTATAAACCTTTCCAGGATATGGTCCTTTGGTAGATATTTGGTGACCTGTGGAAACATCTTTGTTCTACCTCTGTCTTCTTCTCACTAGTCTTGGCCACTGATGCTAGAGTCCACTCAAAGCAGGAATACTTTCCTGAACCCCTAATTCGCACTGGTTTACTCAGGGATACAGCCCCCTACAGTAGAAGGCTACTTTATACTCATGGGTCAGAGAGTAGGGTAGTCATTGCAAAGCCACTGTATTCTGAGGAGGTATTGAGGCATTGGAAATGGCTAGACAAGAAAAAGGAAATCCTTGGGGATTAAGTTAATTATTGTTGTTGTTGTTTAAAAGGTCTCTGTAGAAAGTAAAATTAACCTCTCACTGCAAAGGTTCCAGTCAATGACTTCAACAGAGTATCTGTTGGAATCCATTTTCTGGTGATAGAATGAAGAACCCATGAGATTACTAAATATTCCATCCATTCTTTTTCCCTCTTGCCTACAGAGAAAATCCCTAACATTTAGGTCATTAACCTTGGCCTCAGGAGAGTGGATTAGAGAGTAGTATGCACTCCACATACAGGCCTCTCTGACTTATGGGTTCCTCTATGATCACTTCCCCCAGACCTTGCCTCTTTGATGAATGGGGCTGTTGTGGGGGCACTGGAGAACACAAGTACCCCACCTCACCTTTTGTTGAAGTTCTGTTATACTGTGGACCAACGTCTCATTCTTCCTTTCCTGTGAGAGAGAAATAACAGTGTAAATCTGCCTCTGTACTCCATCTGTTCTTATTCAGTTGATTGCTGTCCATTTCACCCCAGCTATATTTTCCTGCAGTAACTTGACCTTATTTGCATAATGTCATGTGTATATTGAAATCAAACCACAGGTGAAATACAGGGATATAGATGCCCATCTGCAGGTCTTCCCAATGATTAAACATTGCCCAAGAAGCCAGACACATCCCCTTCCACGCATGGACAAATTCTATCATGACTTTTGAGATGGCTACTCTTCATGTATAAAAAGGAGAGACAAGCTTATCTGATAATTGATGAAGGATGGAATGAGGAATGCAACCTATTAAATGGCTCTTCCCAACTTCTTGCTTACAAGTCTGGCTGTTTCTTCCTCCAGCTCCTGCAAGGCTCTTTCCCTTTCCATCATGGTGCGGTTCTCCTTCTCCCACTCTTCATCTTCCACCAGGTCCTCCGTCTGAATGATCTCACTTTCCAGCCTGGACAACACAAGCACATGCCATGAGGACCCATGCTTGGCAGTTTCAGAACTGATAAAACACAGATATCAGATATAAGGGAACTTCAGGGACAGTGTACATGAATCTCAAGCTGAAAACTCTTCCTTACTGAATCCATAAAGCAGGAAGACCTGCCTGATTCCTAAGCCAAACACCCCAGTGTTCTCTCAACTCCATCTTTTAGGAATCTATTTGAAACTTGCTATGCTTCAGTGTTCAAGAGAAATGTCAAAGAATGAAGAATTAACTTTTTGCCACACAAGATAGAGGTCTCTAGAGCAAGCAGGAAAATTCAGTTTTGGTTTTGGTCCTCCACCCCTTCTTTGGATTGGGAACTTCTCTCATGAAACCTTAATACTCACCTCTGAATCTTATCTTCCCTCTCTTGGATTTTGAGAAGAAGTTTATGATTTGCTTCATCTATTCTCTGCATATGCCTTTCAAGGTCCATGTTCAAACTGATAATGTTTCTTTTTGACTGAGCCAATCTTGAGATTTCCATTTTCTCCGACCTATAGACTCAGCCCCCAAAATGAACAAGGGCCAGTTATCTCAAGATCAATAATCATCAGGCCAAAAACGGTATTTAGAACACATCTAGTTTATTAACCTTACTCTCTCTGGGGGCATACCATTTTCATTCTTGAAAAATTACATTTCTTGATCATGCTCTACAACTGTTTCGATAATTTGCAGCTCAGTCAGCAAGGGTCTTTCCCAGGCTTTCTCTTCCAAAGTGCTCAATCTAACAGTGCACCTTCACTCTGGTTTCTTGAGAAGCTTTGCTTCCTTAAATAACCCCTTGCACTGAAGAGAAATGTTTCTCTTGGCAATCTTTTCTTAGATAAACTATTCACAAAACCTGCTCATACAATACACATTTATTGAACACTTTTATCTAAGCACCTGGCATATCACTTCTGGTTGGGTCTGGCTTTCTGTAGAGCCACAAGGGGTTTCCACCAGCATGATAGGGCTTCAGTCTTTCCCTTCCTTCTCCCACCTCAACACCTCTCCCTCACTTGCCTGCTACAAAGTTTGAAATTTTTACCATGAGAGTAATTCCATTGAGCACACCCACATAGGCTCTAGGCATAGCTTTCAAAAATGCAAATATCTTTTTTGAAGTAAATTTAAATGAAATAATGGTAACTCTAGAGTATTTTGGGAAGGGTACATGGGAGGCTCTTGATATATTTTTCTTTTTCTTCTAATGTAAATTAATTCATTGGTTTGTGTTTCAATTGATTAACCACTATTAGCGTAGTGAGGCACAGAGGCTTTTGTTTTAGATAGGAATGAAGGATAATATTGGAAAGTTAAGTCCTATCTTGGAAGGGCTTGCTTGGATGGGGGATTTACAGTAATCACTTCAGGAGGGTATGGCATGCTTGGGGTAGGGTGTGGAGGTGGTTGCATAACAGGAGTAGAAGGGGAGAAGGAGGCTGGAAGATGAGGCAAGGGGTCAATAGCGAACCTGCTTTACACCTTGGTCTCTGGATATGGCTTTGCATAATCATGACTACTTAATCCAGCTGATCTTTCTTGTGTCCTTCCATTGTAGATTCCCTAAAATGCCAACAGAGATGTATCTAATGAATTGGAGAAATGGGTTCATTTATGAATACAGTAACTAGGGAAGAGTCCCAAAAAGTAGAAATCAAATTAAGTTAACTCATTTTCTCCCTCTAATCCCCACATTTTAACCATGACAAAACTCAGCCCTTTGATTCTTCTGCCCGTGTTCTGATTATACCCTATTAAAGATACAGTCAGGATACAGAGATAGTGCTGGAATATACGTCCTATTAATAGATATAGTCAGAGATGGTTTATCAACATAAAACCCTGTGGAAGTTTATACAAGACAATATAAAGAAATAGAGATAATCAATAAGTCTCTTTTTGCTCTAGGCCAGTTGCTTTCCATAAAGCCCCATGGGCATGGATGTAGGTTTACAATATCCCTGAAAAATAATCTTTGCTCTCTATCTTTGCTTATGCCAGAATTTCCAGATATTAAGATCTTTAGTATTAAAGAGGGCTCAGAAAACCAAGTATATGTAAATCATTTGTCTCTCCCTTCCCCTTAGTTTCTTTTTTTCCCCTTTATTTCTTCTACAAACTCTACCTCCCCCTTTTGGTGTGTCTTGTCTTCCTGATCCTTCCCTAGTCAATTAGCTTCTGAGGAGTCTAATCTTTCTCCACTGGAACTATCCAATAGAATCTCAGAACATTCTGAGAAGTCATGACTTTTCTTTTGACATAGGATGGGCGGGGCAACATGTCATAGTGGGGTGGGTGGCAATGGTTTCTCATCATTTGTGTAGAGTCCGGAGCCTAGATAAGTGTGTGGATTTCATGGCCAAGTCTACCCTGGATAGCAGTAGGTTCAATGGATTTGATTTCTGGGCTGTTTGAAGGGGCAACCTCTATCTTTTATTTCTCTGGCAGATAAAGCTCTCTTCCTGCCTCAGTGTGACTAAAATGGAAAGTCTAGGTCTTTTGGCCAGCAGTCTAATTTCATCATGTAGCCAACTAACTACTCATTCATTCAACAAACAGTGAAACACTGAATGAACACGACGTGTATCTTCTAGGCTCTGTTCTAAGCACTGGAGGGAAAGAATGAACAAAGCAGCCAAAAGCCCTTGACCTCATGAAGTTTATATTCTAAGATGTGTGTGTGTGTGTGTGTGTGTGTGCACACGTGTGTGTAGGGGGGACTGGTAACACAATCAATAAAATAAATAAAATTATTTTTACTTGATATGATAAAAGAGGAGACTGCTGAAATTTTACCCCAAAGAGTTAAAGAAACCAGTGACTAACAAATTCTTGAGCTTGCAGAATAGCAGATAAGAAAATAAACAACTTGCTGAAATGCTGAAACTCCCTCTATTTGAGAGATTTCAAAACAAAAAACCTGGCTGAAATTGGTTGGAACCAATAAGGCCAACTGGAGTCTGTGCAGAACAAGCTTACTGATGTCACAGCTTGAATTTCCACTACATGTTTTATACCAATTTCCCCTGAATTTGCACATGGGACCCATAAGGAGGCATGAAGAGATAATCGTGCACACCTGAGGACTTTCCAGACCTCCCCTTTTCTTCTACCAGTCATTTGCTAATTCCAGAATCCACTCCCTAAACCTTTTCTAATAAAAGTACTGCCTGAGAACCAGCACAGGGAGACAGATTTGAGTTGGATTCCTGTGTCCTTGTTAGTAGACCTACAGTAAAAAGCCTTTTTTTTCTCACAAACCTTGTGTCATAGTATTGGCTTCCAGCACATTGGGCAGTGACACTCTTTTGCTTGGTAACACTGCCATGAGGAAACATAAACAGGTGAAGGAGGTAAGAGTGAGGAGGTTGTTGCAAGTATAATTAGGGTGGCGCAGAAAAAGCGACTGAGCATTCTCAGACCCGTTAAGTGGGGTGTAGATGTGGTAAGAAGCTTGGTGGACAAGAGAAGCCCTCCAGTTGTGCTGAGATGGACACAGAGTCCAGCAGATCTAGGAGCATGAAGGGAAGGCATGAAAACCCAAAGCTTTTCCTGTGATGCTTCCTGGGTACCTAGCTCTTCCTTGTACCTGCCACCATCTTAGGAAAGAGCAGCACTCTGGAGAGGGAGAATCTCCTTAAAAGACTGAGAAATTACCTGAAAGAGAATTTTAAATTGGAAAATTTTATGATGTCTCAAACTGGCTTTATTGAGTCTTTTCTGCCAACTTTAGGAACAAGAGCTGGAGGGGAAGGTATGATCAGTTGCAGAATCTAAAGAATATAGTTCTGCATACCTGAAGCTATGTACCTTTGATAAGATTCTGTACCATTGTAACTTTTTGTGTATGCAAGTCACGGAAACTTGTGAAGTTTTGGATCTCTACTTAGTAAGGACCACATTGAGTTGATTTGTGAGCCAGAGTGACTTCTTAACATACTGTAGTTTCCAATAAACTATTTGTAAAATTAATGGCCTCTGATGACCCCCATTACCATCTCCCTTCTTCCTGAAAGAAGGCATTTCATTGCTTTATGAAGCTGTACACAGAAGAGTAATTAAGTAACAATTCAGGCCAATGGCCTCTCCCAGGAATTAATGGTAGGGAGAGTTCATTAACCCCAGCTGGTTATAGCTTCTGCAGGAAATGCCCTGGACCAAGGTTATCGAAGCTGTTAATGGATTGGACAGGGACTTTAACTGGGATAAAAATAAAGCTCGATCTCCTTCCTGGGGAGCTTTTCTCCTTGAGGGGCTACCGAAGGCAAGCTGGTATGAGCAGCAGAACCCCAAGCTTGAGGCCTTGTGTGGGATGAGGACAACAGATTGCTATCACTGGGAATTGTTAAGTCAAGGTAAAAATAGGGCCTTGGGGGCAAATTAAGATGTTTGATATAAGCCTTCCTGCTATTCGGGAGATGGTTTGATTAACACCTAGCGCAGCTTTAGAGCAGCTGTTTTTGCCTTGTTAACTTTTCGGTGCCATGCTTTGCCTCACTCTGTGGAGTTGCTGAGAGACCCCATCCCTATAAAAGCATTCAAAGATTTTATCTTATAAGCATTATAATTTTCAGTGTAAGCAAAATATAAAAAAACTTATATTTTGACCCTTTATAAATCAGTATTCAAAATAAAAAATATAAGAAAAATAAGGACAAGAGGGAATAACTATCTCGTTGGGATTAAAAGGCAATATTAAAAAATCTCCCATATGTATGACTGTACCCAGAACATTTTCTGACTCATTCTTCTGGAAGGCTGGAAAAGTGCAACAGGAAAAGGGAATTTTCTCGATTATAACATGGAGATGCTACTATGGAGCAGTTATGTATGTATGCTTCATATTAGTAACTTTTTTAAAATTTGTTTTTGATGAGGTCATTTCATCAGAGGTAACCAATGCTTGGTCGCTGCTTTAATCACCCTTTGCTTTATTTTAAATTTGCTTCCCTAACTTTTATCTTTAAAATTTGCAATTAGTTAGTGATAATTAAATGGAGGATTCCTAAAAAAGAATAACCGGAATAACTTACATGCAAAGTCTTATAAAAAATTTACACTGACTTCCAATGTAACTTTATACTCTTTCCTCAAGTCTTCCAGCTCTGTGTTCTTTCTGCCATATATAGAAAACACAATCATTTAATTTTTTTTAGTCTTATTTGATAATTGTAGAGAATCTTCCATACATTGAGACTTTGGGGCATCTTTTGTTTAACCAAAGTAATATTGTGCTGAGATAGTCATGCTGTAAATGACATCATTAACTTAGCTTTGGCTACATACCTATCATTCTTTTGTTTAACAAATATTTTTATTGAGCATCTATTATGTACTGACCTAGATAATGGGATAACTCATGGATGACTACTCAGTTTCATAAGGGAGACAGACATGTACACAGTATGGCCTTACAATGTGATAAATGTCATACTGAAGAAAGGTAGAAAGTGCTTTGGAATACAGAGAAGAAACATCAAGCTTTAAGTGATTTGGGTAAGCTTCCATGAGAAGGCAACTTTGGGTTAAGTTAATCCTAAAGGAAGGGAATAACTTTACCAGATAATGCAAAGGACATGGTAAGAGGAGGAAAACAACAGGTTCAAAGGCACAGTATGCTCAGTGTACAATAAAGAAGTCACTGTCGTTTCTGTCTAGAGCAGTGCATACCAATGTGTGTTACATGAACAACTAGTGGTATAACATGACACAGAGATGAACTTTTTAATTTTAAAAAGTTAATTTCAAGAGTAATAGTCAAATATTTAGTAAAATTGAAAGTAGCACATTAAAACTTGACTAAAAGACATTGCTTAGCATGAGGATAATTTTAAGTAAAAGCATTGCTTGGTTTATAGAAAAATATTAAGTTGATAGCAATTCTGGGGGAACGAGAATGTAGCCAACACCGTGAAGGTGGTGTGTGAGTGGCTGAAGTCTGGGAAACAGCTCTAAGAGTGTATGTGGCATGGCATGGTGGGGAAGAAACAGCTATGTTGGCTGAGGAGAACCACGTGTGTGTGCTGCAGACTTTAGGTTTCACCTTGAAAGCTCCTGAAGAGGCATTTGAGACTTCTAAGAAAAGAGTGGTAAAATCATTGTCTTTGAGAAAGATAACTCAGGGGCAGTGAAGGATGGATATAAAGGAGTCCTCTCCTTACCCTCGTGCTTGTCTATGCTATGCATTCAGATTAGATGTCTGAGGGGAGATGTATTACATTTATAATGGAGGCTCAAGTTTTTTTTCTTTCCTCCAACCAAAAAGAGTACACTTGGAAATTTATTTTTGTTTGTTATCTTTTCTTTTTTTTCCTTTGTTTTTAATTGACGCATAATAATTCTATACATGTATACAAGTTTTTACCATGGATTTTTTCCTATTGAAAACAGTATATTGGAAGTTTTCCCCCTTTATATTATTGATACTCTGGTTGGTTTTTAAAGGCAATACTGAGTGTTTTTCTACATGCAGTTTGACAGGTCTGTCAAACTGTCAGTGAGAGTTTTTACCTCTGACTCCCTAACTTTGACCTGATGATATAATCATTGGCTGAACAAGTGCTCGTCCATAGATTGTTTGGTCTCCCATTGTTCTTTAAATTTATTTATCTTTTCCACGGGACTAATTCTTCCTCCAAATGGAAACTTGGAAATCCCATGACATTTTCTGGTTGCTTCCAGTCACAGATCAATGTTCCAGTTCAATAATCAAGAAATCTGATATCATGCAGTAGTCAAAACTCTGAACTTGGTATAGAGTTGAGTATTCAACCCTCTGGCAGCTGAGGTGTACTATAGGCAGAAAAGCTGTAACTGAGGAAGGGGGCTTTGTTTATTTATCTCTTTCCACATGGAGCACATCTGCTCTTCCCTCCCACCAAGCTTGCTATGATGATGAACATATACCTACTACATAGGAGAGGGAAGGGGACTTAAAGTTCTTACTTGCTCTTATAGATGTTTTGGAGGTTGCCCAACCAGTATCTTGGTGTAACTGGGATCTGTAGCCTTGACCTGGGCAGTAGCATGTCTAATCTAGCTCTTCACTTGCTTCTCTACTAACCGCAAGACTTTTGTCATTTTGTCAGCATCCCTTTGCTGGTCTCTTGCCCTTTTAGGTGACCATGATTGGCCACATAATTTTCAAGACCCAGTGCAAAATAAAATTGCAGGGCCCCTTGCTCAGAAATGATTAAGAATTTCAAGCCAGGGAAAACAGAACATTAAATTAAGCACAGATTCCTTTTGAATGTAGTTCCCTGTGTAACTGCACAAGTTCCATGTCCATGAAGTTGGCCCTGCAGGTGGGCTTCATGAATAAGACCTTGACAGTCCTTTGCAGGAAAGGCACACTCACATATTCTTTGTCTCTAAACAGCTCTGGAATGCAGACCAATTCCCAGTTTTTCACTCTGATGTCAAAGCTGTTAGCTGATCTGTATCAAGCCCTTGGACTTTTCAGAGGAGAGTCAGATAGCAGTACCCAGTGTTCACTGGGATTTAGAGGAAATATAGTAACATGTCCTAGTGGGCTTTCTTAAACCTTTTATCTTGTATTAGTTTTCTATGCCACTATGACAGATTACCACAAGTCTTGTGACTTAGCACAATGCAAATCTACTATTGCACAGTTTTGGAGGTCAGAAGTCTGAGATGGCTGTCACTGGGTGATATGGTTAGGCTTTTTGTCCCCACCAGAATCTCATCTTGAATTGTAATCCCCATAATCCCCACGTGTCAGGGGAGAGAATAAGTGGAGATAATTGAATCATAGGGGCTATTTCCCCCATGCGGTTCTTATGATATCGAGGGAGTTCTCATGAGATCTGATGGTTTTACAAGGGGTTCTTCCCCCTTCACTCACCACTTCTCCTTCCTGCGGCCTTGTAAAAGAAGGCGCCTTGCTTCCCCTTTGCCTTCTGCCATGATTGTAAGTTCCTGAAGCCTCCCCGGCCATGCTGGACTGTGAGCCAATTAAACCTCTATCCTTTATAAATTACCCAGTCTCAGGTGGTTTTTAATAGCAGCGTGAAAACAGACTAATACACTGGGGTAAAATCAAGGCATTGGCAGAGCTGCATTCTTTCTGGAGGCTCTAGGAAAGAATCTATTTTCTTGCCAGTTATAGCTTCTAAAGGCCACCTGCATTCCTAGTGTGTGGCCCTGTCATTCATCTTTGCAGCCAGGAGTATGGAATCTTCAAATCTCTCTGGGACTCTCTCACCTTTACATCCATTGGCATATTGCTTCTCTCACTCTGACCCTCCTGCCTCCCTTTTATAAAAACCTTTATGATTACATCTGGTCCATCTGGATAATCTAGGACAATCTCTGCCTTTAAAGATGCTTAATCACATCTGCAGAGACTCTTTTTACCATGTAAGGTATATTTATAGGCTGTGAAGATTAGGATGTAAACATGTTTAGAAGCTCTTTACTTAGCCTACCTCACTTACCTTGCGTAGCGAGAGCAGGTCTCCCATCCTTCCTTTTGGTCCTCTTGTCTCTCTAGGTTTGGAGGGGTAGCCCTTGCACCTTTCCCTTTGGAGCTATAGAGTCACAGCACAGCCCTCTGAAGAGATTGCTCTTCTAATCTTGGCTCAACTTTGTTTATTACATTTTTTAGAAAAAATTATTTTTGATCGATAAATCATAATTGTATACATTTATGAGGTACAGTGTAATGTTTTGATATATGTATATAATGTGATATGATTAATTCAAACTGATTAGCTTATCCATCACCTCACTTACCTGCCATTTTTTATAGTGAGACATCTAAACTGGAGTCTTTTAGTTATTTTGAAATATATATTACTATTGACTATAGTCACCCTACTGTGCAATAAATCTCAAAATATATTTCTCCTGTCTGTCTGAAACTTTGTACCCTTTAATCAACAACTTCCTATTCCCTCTTTTCCCACCCCCAGCCTCTGGTAACCATCATTCTACTCTCCAATTCTGTGAGTTCAACTTTATTAAATTCCACATATAAGGGAGATCATGTGGTATTTGTCTTTCTGTCCTGACTAGTTTCACTTAGCAAAATGTCCTACGGATTCATCTATGTTGTTGAAAATGACAAGGTTTCCTTCTTTTTTAAGGCGCAATAATGTCTCATTGTGTGTGTGTGTGTGTGTGTGTGTGTGTGTGTGTATCACATTTTCTTTATCCAGTCATCTGTTGATAGGCACTTAGGTTGTTTCCATAATTTGGCTTTTCTGAATAGTGCTGCAATGAACATGGAGTAGTACAAATATCCCTTTAATATATTGATTTCAGTTCCTTTGGCTATATACCCACACATGGGATTATGGATAATATAGTAGTTCTATTTTTAGTTTTTTGAGAAACTTTGATACTATTTTCCACAATAACTGTACTAATTTACATTTCTCACCAATAATGTTTAAAAGTTTCTGTTTCTCTGCACCCTCTTCAGTGTGTATCTCTTATCTTTTTGATAAAAGCCATTCTAACAGGTGTAGGGTGATTCTTATTTGCATTTCCCTAATGAGGAGTAATGCTGAGCATTTTCTCATGCACTTATTGACCATTTTTAAGTCTTCTTTTGAGAAATGCATGTTCACATCTCTGCGCATTTTTTATTATCTTTCTTTGTGTGTGTGGTGGTCTGTTCAGATTTTCTATTTTCTCATGACTCAGTTGTGGTAGCTTGTATGTGTCTAAGAATTTATCTGTTTCTTCTAGGTTATAACATCTGTTAGTATAAAATTATTCATGGTAGTTTCTTATGATCATTTATGTTTTGGTGGTATCAGCTGTAATGTCTCCTCTTTCATTTATAATTTCTATCTTAACTTCCTAGTTAGTATAGCTAAAGGTTTGTCAATTGTGTTTATCTTTTCCAAAAAAAAAAAAAAATCCTAACTCTTGGCTTCATTAATTTTTTTCTATTGTTTTCCTGATCTCTATTTTATTTATTTCTTCTCTGATCTTGGTTATTTCCTTCCTTATGCTAATTTTGGGCTTAGTTCGTTCTTCCTTTTGCTAGTTCCTTGAAGTGTGATGTTAAATCTAAGATTGTTTATTTGTGATCTTTCTTTTTTTATCTTGAGACACCTCACTCTGTTGCCCAGGCTGGAGTGCAGTGGCACAATTTTGACTCATTGCAACCTCAAGCTCCCAGGTTCAAGTGATCCTTTCACTTCAGCCTCCCAAGTAGCTGGGACTACAGGGCACACACCACCATGGCCAGGTAATTTTTGTATTTTTGATAGAGATGGGGTTTTGCCATGTTGCCCAGGCTAGTCTCAAACTCCTGGGCTCAAGCAATCCACCAGCCTTGGCCTCTCAAAGTGCTGGGTCATAGGTGTGAGCCACCGCACCTGGCCCCTTCTTTTTTTGATATAGATGTTTATCACCATAAATTTCTCTCTTAGAAATGCTTTTGCTCCATCTCAAATGTTTTGGTATGTTGTGTTTCCAGTTTAGTTTGTCTCAAGGTAATATTGATTTCATTTTTTATTTGTTCTGCGACCTATTGTTTGTTTAGGAGCGTGTTGTTTAAGTTCCACATATTTGTGTATCTTCCAAGATTTCTCCTGTTACTGATTTCTAGTTTTATGCCATTGTGATCTAAAAAGATATTTAGTATGATTTAAATCATCTTATATTTGTTCAGTCTTGTTTTGTGGACTAACATATGACCTAGCCTGGAGAATGTTCCATGTGCACTTGAGAAAAATGGGTGTTTTGCTGCTGTTGGATGGAATGTTCTGTGTATGTCTATTAGGTCTGTTTGATCTAAAGTGCAACTCAAGTCTAATCTTCTTTCCTGATTTTCTGTCAAGATGTTCTGTCCATTTTTGAAACTAGGATATTGAGGCCCCCTACTATTACAGTATTGAAATTGATCTTTCCCTTCAGATCATTCAATAATTGCTTTATATATTTAGGTGCTATGATGTTGGGTGCCTATATATTTACAATTGTTGGGTGTTCATGGTGAACTAACACCTTCATTATGTGTAATAACCTTTTTTGCCTCTTTTTATGGTTTCTTACTTAAACACTACTTTGATATAAGTATAACTCCCCTTACTCTCTTTTGGTTTCTATTTGTGTGGAATATCATTTTCCATCTCTTTACTTTCAGTCTGTGTTCTTACTAGTAAAGTAGGTCTTTTGTAGACAGCATATGGTTGGATTTTTTAAAAAATCTATTTAGCCATTTGGTCTTTTTATTAGAGAATCTAATCTAATTTCATTCAAGATAATTATTGATAAGTAAGAACATACTACTGCCATTTTGTAATTTGTTTTCTGATTCTGTTGTAGATGGTTTTTTTTCTTCCTCTCTTGCTGTCTTCCTGTGTGGTGTGATGATTTTCCATGTCGATGTGCTTTGAGTCCTTTCCTTTTCTATTTTGTGTAACTACTATAGGTTTTGTTTTGTGGTTACCGAGAGGCTTACCTAAAATACCTTATCCTTAAAGCAAGCTAGTTTAAGATGACAACTACTTGTCTTTAATCACAATAAAAGACTCTAACACTTTCACCCTTTGCTACCTTTTATGATTTTGATGTCAAAATATACATTTGTTTTTGTAATTTGCACTCCTTTACAACTTGTGGTAGCTACAGTTGTTTTTAATACTTCTTTCTTTTAAACCTCCTAGTAGGGATAAAATTGTTTACACACATTCTTACGGAATAAGAGAATTCTGAGTATGGCTATGTATTACTTACACCATAGAGGTTTTATTTTACTTTATATGTTTTTTGTTATTAATTAGCAGATTTTCATTTCAGCTTAAAGAACTAAAGAACTCTGTTTAGTAATTCCTGTAAAAAGGCCTAATTGTGATGAACTCTTTTAATTTTTTGTTGTTGTTGTTGTTTTCTGGGAAATTTTAATTTCCCTCTCATTTCTGAAGGACAGCTTTTCTGAGTAAAAAAATTCGTGTTGGCATGTTATTTTCCTTCAACACTTTTTTTTTTATACTTTAAGTTCTGGGATACATGTATCAGAATGTGCAGGTTTGTTACATAGGTATACACGTGCCATGATGGTTTGCTGCACCTATCAACTTGTCATCTACGTTAGGTATTTCTCCTAATCTTATCCCTCCCTTAGACCTCAACCCCCTGACAGGCCCTGGTGTGTGATGTTCCCCTCCCTGTGTCCATGTGTTCTCATTATTCAACTCCCACTTGTGAGTGAGAACATGTGGTATTTGGTTTTCTGTTCCTGTGTTAGTTTACTGAGAATAATGGTTTCTAGCTTCATCCATGTCCCTGCAAAGGACATGAACTCATCCTTTTTTATGGCTGCATCATATTCCATGATGTATATGTGCCACATTTTCTTAATCCAGTCTATCATTGATGGGTATTTGGGTTGGTTCCAAGTCTTTGCTATTGTGAAGAGTGCTGCAATAAACAAATGTGTGCATGTGTCTTTATAGTAGAATGATTTGTAATCCTTTGGGCATAAACCCAGTAATGGGATTGCTGGGTCAAATGATATTTCTGGTTCTAGATCCTTGAGGAATCGCCACACTGTCTTCCACAATGGTGGAACTAATTTACACTCCCACCAACAGTGTTAAAGCGTTCATATTTCTCCACATTCTCTCCAGCATCTGTTGTTTCCTAACTTTTTAATGATCGCCATTCTAACTGGTGTGAGATGGTATCTCATTGTGGTTTTGATTTGCATTTCTCTAATAACCAGTGATGATGAGCTTTTTTTCATGTTTGTTGGCTGCATAAATGTCTTCTTTTGAGAAGTGCCTGTTCATATCCTTTGCCCAATTTTTGATGCAGTTGTTTGTTTTTTTCTTGTAAATTTGTTTAAGTTCTTTATAGATTCTGCATATTAGTCCTTTGTCAGATGGATAGATTGCAAAATTTTCTCCTTTCTGTAGGTTGCCTGCTTACTCTGATGATAGTTTCATTTGCAGTGCAGATGCTCTTCAGTTTAATTAGATCCCATTTGTCAATTATCTCCTTCAGCACTTTTAATATATCGTACTCCTACTCTCTCCTGGCCTGTAGGGTGTCTGCTGAGAAATCTGCTGAAAGCCATAATAAGGTTCCCTTGAACGTGGCATTTCTTATCTCTTGCTACTTTTGATATTTTTTCTTTGTATTTGATTTTTGATAATTTGGTTATGATGGTTATGAGGTGTCTTGGCTAACTCTTTTTTGGCCTTAATTTGGTTGATGACCTCTGAGCTTTCTGTACCTGAATGTTGTCTTTCACCAGATTTGGAAAATTGTCACCCATTACTTCCTTAAATATCATTATCAGCCCTCTTCTCTCTCTTCTCCTCTAGTAACTCCCATTATGTAAAGGTTAGTTTGCTTGATGGTGTCCCATAATTCCTGAATTCATCATTCTTTTCCCTTGTTTTTCTTATTACTCCTCTAACTGGAGAACTTTAAATGTCCTGTCTTCAAGCTCACTGAGTCTTCTGCTTGATGAAGTCTGCTATTGAAGTTTTTAATTGAATTTTTCAGTTCAGTTATCATGTTCTTTATCTTTAGAATTAATGTTTTTTATTGTTTCTATTTCTTTGTCAAACTTTTATTTTTTTTCATAAATTATTACCTAAATTTTATTTAATTTTCTATTAGTATTTTCTGGTAGTTCCCTGAACTTGTTTAAAATGATTATTCTAAATTCTCAACAGTTTTTCAAATAGACTTATTTACACTCAAGTCCTTGTCTCAGTGTTTTTCACATTCATCTTTTGTTTTACGCTTTTCTAATTTCATAATTAAAATATTCCAATAGCAATTAGTATGTCAACTTTAGTGCTTACAGAAAGTGTTATAATAGCAGTCATGTAGAAAAACAATAATACATCATTTCATATTCTATAAGTTAAAAGATTCATTTCCCTCTGATTAAGAGTTTATTTTGAAAATTCTGGGAAGTTGCTGTTGACTTCTACTCCCTGCTTTGCATCCTGATACCTTGCAGTTTTAACATTTATATGATGTAGTTTAAAATATTCAGTGGCATCTCATGTAAGTTTTTTTCTCCCTTTGGAAATAGAATATTGGAGTAGATAACTCTGTGTGACCTGTTTGATTTTCTGCCCCACATTCATACAGCTGCAGATTCAGCTCTGTGCCAAGCTCTATCATTCATCATGGGGAGTCTAATTAAGGTAGAATCCAGTCAGCTTGTGCTAGGGACTGAATGTTTGGGTCCCCTAAAATTCATATGTTGAATCTCTAACCCCCAGTGTGATGGTATTTGGAGGTGAGACCTTTGGGAGCTGATTAGGTTTAGACGAGGTCCTGCAGGTGGAGCCCCCATGCAGGAATTAATGGTCTTATAAGAAGAGATAGGCATAGCTTTCCATCATGCTGGACAAGAGGCAGGACTAGATTGTAGCTCTGACTCGGATGGACAGAGCAGCATGTGGAGGCCCGCATCATGAATTTTAGCTCCGGCACGACTGCAGGAATAAATCAGGAAACCTGAGACCCTCTGAAGGAAGTGGATTGCTCCTGCAGGACCTTGGAGACACACCAAATACTGTGAGTGCCCAAACAGTGGAAGCTGAAAATGGAGATCCTCCGCCCCTGAACACACACCCCCACTGGGAAAAGCGAAGGTCTAGTTTACAGGAGAAGATTCTGACCTTACCTGGAGCTGAGCCAATGTAGAGAGCTGAACACAATACAGGGATAGAGGAAACAATGGGAAAGGCCCTGTGAGCTTGCTAGGTCCCCAAGCAGGCCATTCCTGCTTGGCACTACAGGGATCCTTCTGGAGGGTGGCCAGAGGCGCAGGGAAAATGCCACAGGGAGAACAAAACCTCCAGCTGAATTTTGTAACAGTTTGAACTGGTCAAGAAACCTGGCCAGAACTCAGGGGAGGGCATGAATCTGGCATGCAGACTCCAGAGTATGGGGAAGAACTAAAGCCCTACTTTCTTTTGTAGCTGGGAGGCAGGTAGGTTGCAGCAAATTCTCAGCCCTGCTTGCCCACTGCCTGGAAATAGACTTAGTGCTCTTGGGGGTGGGGGCGGAGGGCATGGTGGGAGTGAGACCAGCCCTTTAGATTGTGTGGGAACTGGGTGAGGCCTGTGGCTGCTGGTTTTCCCCCACTTCCCTGACAATCTGCATGACTCAGCAGAGGCAGCCATAATCTTCCTAGGTACATAACTCCATTGACCTGGGAACCTCACCCGCATCCCTCACAGCAGCCACAGCAAGACCTGCCCAAGGAGAGTCTGAGCTCAGACATGCCTAGTCCTGACTCCCACCTGATGGTCCTTTTCTACCCACCCTGGAACTGAACACGAAGGGCATATACTCAGGAGTTCTAGGGCCCTGCCCACCACTAGTTCCTCTCCATACTACTACAGCTGATGCTCTCTGGAAAGCAACACCTTCTAGCAGGAGGCCAGCCAGCACAAAAAATAGAGCATTAAACCACGAAAGCTAAGAACTCTCACAGAGTCCATTTTACCCCCCTGCCATTTTCACCTAAACAGGTGCTGGTATCCACAGCTGAGAGACCCATAGATGGTTCACATCACAGGACTCTGTGCAGACAACCCCCAGTACCAGCCTGGAGCCTGGCAGATTTGCTGGGTGGCTAGATCCAGAAGAGAGATAACAATACCTACAGCTTGGCACTCAGGAAGCCACATCCATAGGAAAAGTTGGAGAGTACTAATCAAAGGAACACCCCTTGAGACGAAAGAATTTGAACAACAGCCTTCAGCCCTAGACCATCCCTTTGACAGAGCCTACCCAAATGAGAAGGAACCAGAAAACCAACTCTGGTAATATGACAAAATGAGGCTCTTTAACACCCCGCAAAAATCACACTAGCTCACTAGTAATGGATCCCAACCAAGAAGAAATCCTTGATTTACCTGAAAAATAATTCAGGAGGTTAATTATTAAGCTAATCAGGGAGGCACCAGAGAAAGGTGAAGCCAAATGCAAGGAAATCAAAAAAATGATACAAGAGGTGAAGGGTGAAAAATATTCAATGAAATATATAGCATAAATAAAAACATTAAAAACTTCAGGAAACATTGGACACATGTATAGCAATGCAAAATGCTCTGGAAAGTCTTAGCAATAGAATTGAACAGGTAGAAGAAAGAAATTCAGACTTCAAAGACAAGGTATTTGAATTAACATAATCCAAAAAAGGTGAAGAAAAAAGAATAAGAAAATATAAACAAAGCCTCCAAGAAGTCTGGGATTATGTTAAATGACTAAACCTAAGAATAATCCATGTTCCTGAGGAAAAAGAGAAATCTAAAAGTTTGGAAAACATATTTGGGGGAATAATTGAGGAAAGCTTCCCTGGCCTTGCTAGAGACCTAGACATCCAAATACAAGAAGCACAAAGAAGACCTGGGAAATTAATCACAAAAAAGATCATCGCCTAGGCACACAGTCATCAGGTTATCTAAATTTAAGATGAGGAAAAGAATGATAAAAGCTGTGAGACAGAAGCACCAGGTAACCTATAAGGAAAAACCTATCAGATTAACCACAGATTTATCAGCAGAAACCCCATCAGCTAGAAGTGACTGGGGCCCAATCTTCAGCCTCCTCAAACAAAACAATTATCAGCTGAGAATTTTGTATCCAGAGAAACTAAGCATCATATATAAAGGAAAGATACAGTCTTTTTCTGAAAAACAAATGCTGAAAGAATTTGCCACTACCAAGCCACCACTACCAGACCTGTAAAAGGAGCTCTAAATCTTGAAACAAATCCTGGAAACACATCAAAACAGAACCTCTTTAAAGCATAAATCACACAGGACCTATAAAACAAAAATATGCAATTTAAAAAACAAAACAAAAACAAAAAACCATGGTACACAGGCAACAAATAGCATGATAAATGGAATACTACCCCACATTTCAATACTAATATTAAATGTAAATGGCCTAAATGTGCCACTTAAAAAATATAGAACTGTGGAATTGATAAGAATTCACCAACCAACTATCTGTTGCCCTCAAGGGACTCATCTAACTCATAAGGACTCATATAAACTGAAACTAAAGGGGGAAAAAGCATTTCATGCAAATGGACACCAAAAGTGAGCTGGAGTAGCTATTCTTATATCAGACAAAACAAACTTTAAAGAAACAACAGTTAAAAAAGACAAAGAGGGACATTATATAATGGTAAAAGGCGTTGCCCAACAGTAAAATATCACAATCCTAAACATATATGCATCTAACACTGAAGCTCCCAAATTTAGAAAACAATTACTTATAGACCTAAGCAATGAGGTAGACAGCAACACAATAATAGTGGGGGACTTCAGTATTCCACTGACAGCACTAGACAGGTTAATCAAGACAGAAAGTCAACAAAGAAACAATGGATTTAAACTATACCTTGAAACAAACGGACTTAACAGATGTATACAGAACATTCCATGCAACAACCACAGAATACACATTCTATTCAACAGCGCATGGAACTTTCTCAAGATAGGTCATATGATAGGCCACAAAATGAGTCTCAATAAATTTAAGAAAACTGAAATTATGGCCAGGCACGGCCATGCCTGAAATCCTAACAGTTTGGGAGGCTGAGGCGGGTGGATCACCTGAGGTCAGGAGTTTGAGACCAGCCTGGCCAACATGGTGAAACCCTGTCTCAACTAAAAATACCAAAAATTAGCCGGGCATAGTGGTGGGCGCCTGTAATCCAAGCTACTCAGGCGGCTGAGACAGGAGAATCATTTGAACCTGGGAGGCGGAGGTTGCAGTGAACCAAGATCATGCCATTGCACTCCAGCCTGGGCAAGAAGAGCAAAACTGTCTCAAAAACAACAACAACAACAACAAAAAAACTGAAACTACATCAAGCACTGTCTCAGACCACAGAGGAATAAAACTGCAAATAAACTCCAAAATGAACCTTCAAAACCATGCAAATACATGGAAATTAAATAACCTGCTCCTTAATGAGCATTGGATCAAAAATGAAATCAAGATTGGATCAAAAATGAAATTTAAAAAATTCTTCGAACTGAACAACAATAGTAACACAATCTATCAAAACCTCTGCGATACAGCAAAGGCAGTCCTAAGAGGAAAGTCCACAGCCCTAAACACCTACATGAAAAGACTGAAAGCACAAACTGACAATCTAAGGTCATACCTCAAGGAACTAGAGAAACAAGAACAAATCAAACTCAAACTCAGCAGAAGAAAGGAAATAACCAAAATGAGAGCAGAACTAAATGAAATGGAAACAACAACAAAAAACAATACAAAAGATAAATGAAATGAAAAGCTGGTTTTTTGAAAAGGCAAGTTGATAGATCTTTAGTAAGATTAACCAAGAAAAGGAGAGAGAAAATCCAAATAACCTCAATAAGAAACGAAATGGGAGATATAACAACTGACATCACAGAAATACAAAAGATCATTCAAGGCTACTATGAACACCTTTATGCACATAAACTAGAAAACCTAGAAGAGATGGAAAATTCCTGGCAAGATACAACCCTCCTAGCTTAAATCAGGAAGAATTAGACACCCTGAACAGACCAATAACAAGCAGTGAGATTGAAATGGTAATTAAATCAACAAAAAAAGTCTAGGACCAGGTGGATTCACAGCAGAATTCTAACAGATATTCAAATGGGAATTGGTAGCAATCCTTTTGATGCTATTCCACAAGATAGAGAAAGAGGGAACCCTCCCTAGTTTATTCTATGATGCCAGCATCACCCTAATACCAAAACCAGGAAAGGACATAACCAAAAAAGAAAACTCAGATGGATATCCCTGATGAACATAGATGCTGAAACCCTTAACAAAATACTAGCTAACTGAATCCAACAACATATAAAAAAGATAATCCACCATGATCAAGTGGGTTTCATACCAGGGATGCAGGGATGGTTTAATATACACAAGTCAATAAATATGATACACCACATAAACAGAATTTAAAATAAAAATCACGTGATCATCTCAATAGATGCAGAAGCAGCATATGACAAAATCCAGGATCTCTATATGATTAAAATTCTCAGCAAAATCAGCATACAAGGGACATACCTCAATGTAATAAAAGCCATCTATGACAAACCCCCAGCTAACTTAATACTGAATGGGGAAAAGTTGAAAGCATTCCCCCTGAGAACTGGAGCAGGACAAGGATGCCCACTCTCACCATTCCTCTTCAACATAGTACTGGAAGTCCTAGCCAGAGCAAGCAGACAAGAGAAATATATGAAGGGCATCCAAATTGGCAAAGAGGAAGTCAAACTGTCACTGTTTGCTGATGATATGATCGTTTGCCTTGAAAACCCTAAAGACTTCTCCAGAAAGCTCCTAGAACTGATAAAAGAATTCAGCAAAGTTTCAGGATACAAAATTAATGTACACAAATCAGTAGCTCTTCTATACACCAACAGTAATCAAGCAGAGAATAAAATCAAGAACTCAACCCCCTTTACAATAGCTGCAAAAAAAAAAATACTTAGGAATATAGCTAACCAAGGAGGTGAAAGACTTCTACAAGTAAAACTACAAAACACTGCTGAAAGAAATCATAGATGACACAAACAAATGGAAACACATCCCATGCTCATGGATGGGTAGAATCAGTATTGTAAATGACCATACTGTCAAAAGCAATCACAATTTTCAAGCAATTCTCTTCAAAATACTCCCATTATTCTTCACAGATTTAGAAAAAAACAATTCTAAAATTCATATGGAACCAAAAAAGATCCCACATAGCCAAAGCAAGACTAAGGAGAAGGAACAAATCTGGAGGCATCACACTACCTGATTTTAAACTATACTATAAGGCCATAGTCACCAAATGGCATGGTACTGGTATAAAAATAGGCACATAGACCAGCGGAATGGAATAGAGAATGCAGAAATAAACTCAAATATTTACAGCCAACTGATCTTTGACAGAGCAAACAAAAACATAATGTGGGGAAAGGACACCCTTTTCAACAAATGGTGCTGGGATAATTGACTAGCCACATGTAGGAGAGTGAAACTGGATCCTCATCTCTCACCTTATATAAAAATCAACTCAAGATGGATTAAGGACTTAAATCTAAGACCTGAAACTATAAAAATTATAGAAGATAACATTGGAAAAACCCTTCTAGAGATTGGCTTAGGCAAGGATTTCATGACCAAGAACTCAAAAGCAAACGCAATAAAAACAAAGATAAATAGTTCGGACTTAATTAAACTAAAGAGCTTTTGCATGGCAAAAGGAACAGTCAGCAGAGTAAACAGACAACCCACAGACTGGGAGAAAATCTTTGCAATCTATACATCTGACAAAGGACTAATATTCAGAATCTACAACAAACTTAAACAAATCAGCAAGAAAGTAACAAACAATCCCATGAAAAAGTCGGCTAAAAACGTGAATAGATAACTCTCAAAAGAAGATATACAAATGGCCAACAAACATATGAAAAAATGATCAAGATCACTAATAATCAGGGAAATGCAAATCAAAACCATAATGCGATACCATCTTACTCCTGCAAGAATGGCCATAATCAAAAAATTAAAAAAAACAGGAGATGTTGGCATGGATGTCGTGATCAGGGAACACTTCTACACTGCTGGTGGGAATGTAGACTAGTACAGCCCCCTGGAAAACAGTAGAGATTCCTTGAAGAACTAAAAGTAGAACTACCATTTGATCCAGCAATCCCATTACTGGGTATCTACCCAGAGGAAAAGAAGTCATTATACGAAAAAGATACTGGCACATGCATGTTTATAGCAGCTCAATTTGCAATTGCAAAATCATGGAACCAACCCAAATGCCCATCAATCAACAAGTGGATAAAGAAACTGGTGTATACATGCAATGGAATACTACTCAGCCATAAAAAAGAATGAATTAATGGCATTCACAGTGACCTGAAAGAGATTGAAGACTATTATTTTAAGTGAAGTAACTCAGGAATGGAAAACCAAACAGTGTATGTTCTCACTGATATGTGGGAGCTAAGCTATGAGGACATAAAGGCATAAGAATGATACAATGGACTTTGGGGACTTGGGGGCAAGGTTGGGATGGAGGTGAGGGATAAAAGACTACAAATATGCTGCAGTGTATACTGCTGAGGTGATGGGCGCACCAAAATCTCACAAATCACCGCTAAAGAACTTACCCAGTTAACCAAACACCACCTGTTCCCCAATAACCTATGGGAAAAAAAGAGATACAGGAGATCTCTCTCTCTCTCTCTCTGTCTCTCCCTCCCTCTCCCTCCTTTTCCCTCCCTCTCCCTCTCCCTCTCTTTTTCTGTCTCTTCCTTCCCCTCCCTCCCATGGGAGAAGAGGGTGGTTGTCTGCCTGCAAACCAGAAAGAGAGCCCTCACCAGAAACTGAATTGGCTGGTATCTTGACCTTGGACTTCCAGCCCCCAGAACTGTGAGGAACATATTTCTTTTGTTCAGATCACCTAGTCTATGGTATGCTGTTAAAGCAGCTTGAGCAGAGGAAAACAGCCTGCCTTCCTGTTTTCACTGACTCTGTGCTCTTGGTCTGGTACCTGAGCTTGTGCTTCATTCCTGTGACCAATGTCCTACCTTAATTTTCAGTTTCAGGGTCTGAAACCCTGACCTGCAAATGTAGTCCTGGCCAATCTGCACTGAGACTCTGTTCTTGTCAAAACCTCCCTGCATAAATCTTTCACTCTAAATTCTTCCCCAAAGCTGGGGCCCATCCAGGGCTTCCACATCTCTTTAAGGCCCTGCCTGCCCAAGTCACTATGTTTCTGTGATCTTCCTGTTTACCGGGGAATGCCACTATTACCATTTGTTGGATTTCTTTGGTTCCAAACATGATTTTGCTCTGTCCTCCTCCTTTGCCTATACTAGATCTCTACATTGCGATGTTTTCCTGGACAACCATCATCCCCTTTGCTGCCGAATCAGAATCTAATAGCATCCCTGTCCAGAAGTTATATTTCACTCTTTTCTCAGCCTCTCCTCCTATGGGATATTCTGTAGTGGGTGAAATGCTTGTTTTAATAATATTAATGTATAGCTTTCATAAAAGTGAAAAAAGAGACTTTAGAATTAGATACATTTAGAAAATTCTATGCATGTAATAAAATCTGGTGACATTTAAGCACATACATCATTGTAGAGAGCTCTTTTCACAAATAACATATGTTTTCAAAGGCTGAGTTATGCTATTGTTCAGGATAGAAGGTGCTTCCCTTTAAAGTAGGCCTTCTCCCCACCAATTGTCATGAATTTTGCTTGAGTCTTTTGTAATATCTAGCAGATCTCTTTCCTGAGAAAATGTAAGTAGATAAACAAAAACAAAGTTGAGTGCTTTCTTGGGCCAATTTTAGTTTTGAAGAAAATGTCTCTGACAGATCAAACTCAAGATAATTTCAGAATTCTAAACAGGTTCTATAACCTCTATTGGTGAGAGATCTGTATTTGCAGAATCCATAAAGCTTTTAAGGTATAGTTGGTATTGAAACAATAATGACCCTGAAACAGGATATTTCCTGGAGATTAATGACCAGCTGGGAGGGGTTGATGGCCTGAGGTGTAGTTGAGGGCCATTAACCTCAGACAGTCATTAAAGCCCAGGAAATGTCCTATGTCTAGGTCGTTATTGTTATTATAAATTGAAAATAGAAAAAAGAAACAGGCATACAGATTATCTGAAGGGCGACTCCATTTCCAGTGGTTGGAATGGGGAATGTTCTGGGGAGAATTTATTCCCCTGTCCATTAGCCAGCGAATCTCCCTGAATCCGCTGTCACTTCGCCCTTCAACTGATGCGTCTTTGTGCTGAAAATCCCAGAATTTCCCAGATGCTGGAGTAAAGAGGACCATTCCCTCATTGCAGCTGCCTTTGCTCAGCGTGACTGGATGAGACAAACAGTAGTGGTGAATTACTTTGCCACTGCTTTTTATTGCATCCTACATTACCATGTACTTGCTTCCCCTGAGATCAACTGTTTTTTTCTCTATTTAGCTGCAGTAAACTTCCCACAGCTAAATTTTAAGCCCTTGACTATTTTGTTTGTGCTTATTTCCCAGATCCTTGTGGGTGAAATCACAGACTATTCACTTAGCAGTTGTGCTGCCTCTAGTCTATAAAATAATAAAATGTTGGAAGATTGCAGAAGGTTCCAGTCACTTTCAGTTATTAGAATACTCTAGTGTTGTCATTTCAAAATTTTTAAATTAAATTCAACGTTCTTTCTTCCCTTTTATTATGTAAATAATTGACTTCTCTTTCCTCCATCTTATGGCCAGGAGGTTTGTTTTTTGTTTTTGTTTTTTTTTAACTCTCAAAGTCATGTTCAGGCATTATAGAAGAGGGACAATGGCTAATGCCTCCCTACTTAACTGCTTGTAATGAGGTTGAGTTCTCTACTTGGTTAGATGTTCTTGCTTGTTTGGCTCAATGTCATCATGAGTTCCTTCTCTGTGGCAGACATGCAGTTGCTGGTCCTTGCATAAATGGGTTCTTCTGAGGGTCTTCAAAGTTCCTCCTTTCCTAGTACATGGTTCCCAAGATGAGAAATTTGCTATATCTTTGCCACTCCCTTAACCCCTCCAAAAGTTGCACACCACAACACCAAGACCCTTTTTCTGATGGTCAGTTCCCTTGGTAAAGTCTGAGAAGACAGTCAGAATTCAACAACATTTTTTAGTGTCTACTGGCTCTCAGGAAAGTCATCTATTCAGGCAATGTTAAATGATGGGGTCAGAGAGCTTCATTGCTGCCTCTTCTCTCAACCTCACCATGCTCTCTAATCCTCTTTCCTTTGGCTCAGGTAGCCCAGGTATGCTGGCCAAACAGATTGCCAACTGAAAAATGAATTGCCCCTCTTGCCTTTATGTAGTCACCTCTTATTATTAAAATGAATTCTCTTGATGCTTTCTTCCTTTGATTTTAGGTAGCACGATCACCTACTATCCTTTTCCCTCATGAAATAGTTTCTCTTTATAAAGGTGATCCTCCTCACTACTCTCTAAGTTCTCTTCTTATATTGTCCATGAAGAGGTGGCAGTTGTTGGTAATAAGGCTTTTTTTAAAAAGCAAAACCTCTTAGTAAACTCTTTAGGGATATTTGATATATTAGAATATGGAGGGGGTTCTTAGCATATTTTAGTTTTCAACTTTGATCTTAAATGCAGCTCTGGGAAAACAGGAAAATTCCTACTTTATATCTAGCTTCAATCCAGAGGAAAAACAAAGGGAGAAGATTAAATGAAATCACTGTAGCTGTTCCTATCCTAAAAGAATGAAATCAGAGTCACATAAGCAAAGATAAATGGGCAGAAACCAATATAAACCATTTGGGAAAAATTGCTGGCCCAGAGGAGAGATGGCTTACCAGAAATCCTAAAAGGAGTGGAGGTGAGAGCCACTGTCCATGTGTGGCAGATGCAATATCAACAGTTAACACAAAACAAAAGTCACAGTTTGCTGCTGTTGGCTCTGAGTGCCTTATCTCTCTCCTGCAAAGAGTAGAGCTGAAAACCTAAAGATGGACTAAAATCACAAGTACTAGGGTGAAGCAGAGAGCACCAATGTGCTTTAAGTAAGTTCATATCTTCAGGCCCTAATATATTATATCCTGAGTGTGAAAAAATTCACAAAAATTTGATTACCTTTTGCTTATCATGAAGAGCTTATTTTTAGTTGCTTCACTTTTTTTCTTGAAAGTTTATTGAAATTCACACAGAACCTGCCAAAATATCAAATTAAGAAAAATAAAAGGAAAGGAAAAGGATTTTGAAAACTCTATCCTAGTGATCTTGATGTCTATTCTAAGCATAATTCTTGACTAGACTGGTAAGTAAATAAAACCATGAGTGGTTATGAGGGGAGTATGATTACTGAGAGCAACACATGAGTTCAAGAAGAACAGTAGCTGAACTAGTCGTATCTCTTCCTTGTCTGGTAACGCAAGGTAACATTGAAATATAGTGTATCCTAAATTTCATAGAGCACCTCACATTCTTTCATAGCATTCTCAAAGATAGGATGGGGAAACACAGGTAGATTAGTGTTTGCTTATTTGGATTCACAGCTGTTTAAAAAACTATTCATTCATTCAACAAAAATGTTGGATTTATGTATTTTGGGCAACATGCCTAGCCCTCAGGATAGAAGGACAGATAATTAACAGTCAATAAACTTCTGCTGTGTACTACAACAGGCACATTATACATGGACTCTCTTTTACTTCTCTAACAGATGGGTATCATTGTCTCCATTTTACAAGTGAGGAAGCAGAGGTTCAGAGTTGCTGTCCAACAGCATCATACATACAGTGGTGCAGCGGAGATTCAAACTGTGATCTGATGATAAGCCGAGATCTTCCTACAACATGATCTCTATTGCTCCAGAGAGAAGAACTAGGATCAATGACTTAAAGTTACCCAGAGAAGAGTCAGCATAAGAAAATTCAGCATAAGATGCTGAGTGAATATCAGGAGGAACTTTTCATCACCTAGAGCCAGAAGCATTCTTGAATATGAAAGGGCTCTGAGCCTTGCCGCTCCCACTCTCACTGCAGGTCTGCAAATAGAAAATGAATGATTACCTGTCACAGAAGCTGTGAATGTGATAGCTGTGTTAGGGAAAATGTTGATCCACATCACCTCCGAAATCCCTTCCAATTAGTGTACGCTTTGAGTCTGTGACATTCTGCACCCTCAAAGAGTCTATATACTTCTGAGAAAATGGGACAAAGGGGAAAGTAACTTTTTAGAAAGAATTTTAAACATTCGTGTTGATTATCAACATCATGCTTATTATAGGCAATTTGGAAAATTCAGGAAAGTAGTAAGAAGAAAAGAAATGCTACACAACAACACAGTGATAGCCACAGTGAACACTTGGTGTCTCTTCTTTCATTTTTCTCCATGTTTATCAAATTTTTCAGTTACAGTTATATTATAAACACAAGTTTTTTAAATTGCCTTTATAATTTAGAGATATAATGAAAATATTTTACTATGCATTAAAAAACTTTTTGTCAATGTCATTTTTAATTACATGATTTTTGAAATTTCTTACATGTAATATTTTCTCTCTGATTCAGATAATTTCTTAGGATAGATTTCTTTCCTTTCTTTCTTTTCTTTTCTTTTTTTTTTTTTTTTTGAGATGGAGTCTCACTCTCTTGCCCAGGCTGGAGTGCAGTGGCGTGATCTCTGCTCACCGCAAACTCCGCCTCCTGGGTTCATGCCTTTCTCCTGCCTCAGCCTCCCCAGTAGCTGGGACTACAGGCGCCCACCACCACGCCTGGCTAATTTTTTGTATTTTTTAGTAGAGACGGGGTTTCACCATGTTAGCCAGGATAGTCTCGATCTGCTGACCTCACATTCCGCCTGCCTTGGCCTCCCAAAGTGCTGGGATTACAGGCGTGAGCCACCGCACCCGTCCAGGATAGATTTCTAAATGTAGGATGTTAGTAACAAAGTGTTAGCATGTTGAAGTGTCTCTATATATTGGCCAATTTAGTTTTGTAAAAATATTTGCACAGATTTATATTCCTATAAACAGTTTTTGAGAGTTGCTTGTTTTTCCTCAACTTCACTTCCATTTTGGATGATTATTACAACTTTTTGGGTAAACTTCATAGGTAAAAAATGGTTTAGGTAAAATATACTTTAATTGAATTTCTTTGATGATTAACATGGTGTATTTTTAAATTTTCTTAACTAGCTATTTTATCCATTTATTAAATTGCTCATTTTCTTTTTGAGGCAAAATTCTTATCAATTTATATGAGTAATTTATATATTCAGAAAATTACCATTGTTATGCAATGTTTACTTTTTTTTCTCATTTTGAATTTTAATATTGTTTAGTTGCAAGAGACAGAAAGCCACTTCAAACTAGCTTAACAAAAATCAGAATTTATTGGATTACGTCACTGAAGGCTCTGGAGAACCGCCTTTACAGAGAGCTGAGTTGAAGGACTTAATAGCATCATTCAGGCTCAGAATCTGTCCGTTGTCACAACTCGGATTTCCTCTGGATTGACCTCATTCAGGCCAACATTTTTTTCTATCTGGAAGCAAAATGACCAGGCAGAAATTCAGCCTTCTCAGCCATCCCTGGGTAAAGAGGATTCTCTTTCCCAGTGGTTTTAATACAACGTCTTGAACTGAGTCTCAGGCATGGCCCATGTGCCTATTTCTGAAATGGTCATTCTGCATAGGGATGTAGAATGTGGGATTGGTCACAATGATCTCAAATGTCCACCACTGGAGGAATGGAGACAGCTACAATTAAGCCAAGAGGGAACACTGTTTGCCCTAAGGAAAATTAAGGCACAGCTGCCAAATAAATTAGATGTCTATCATAAAATTTTGTTTCAAGGTGTTTTCTTATATAAGAAAACACATTTATTACATTTACTATATATATCACATTTACTATATATATATCTTTTAAAATAAATGCTAATGTTTATTTCTAAGCCATCTATTGACCTTTTTTCTGTCTGTATTTATCAAGATCCATAGAATTGTAGCTATTGTAGCTGTTTAATATACTTTGATATTTGGTAGGGTAAGTACATGGTAGGTAGCTTGAATGAAAGGGCATAGAATGACCTGGTGCCAGGAGGCTGATGTACCACAGTGGGTCTGTTTTTACTCAGAGGAGACTGCCTGTACACATGGGCTTTCCTGGAACTGAGGTTACTGAATAGTTGAAAGGAAGTAGAGAGAAAGAAAGGAGGGACATAGAGGCAGAGAATCCAAACATTGCCTAATGCTTTGAAGTATGGCAGTGCCTACGTGTTTCAAAGGATGAGGGGTCTTTTCCATTTGGAGTTCAAGGCAAATTGCTAAGGGAGCAGCTTCTTTTTTAGCACATTTCTTTTTCTTTTCTTTCTTTCTTTTTTTTTCTTTACTTGTTTTTGACATCTCCAAATCAGGCTATCAATGCCACTCATGTTTCAGAGAATGACATCAGTTAGATATTAGCACTTCATGAACTTGCCGTTTCCAGGGCCATTTGGCAGGGAGAGGGGTAATACTTAATGCTGAGAAATTACCCTCTCGTGATCACATCTGAGCCTGCCATGAGGGCTTCTGGAGGTCAGCGAAAGAAGGAGACTCCTGTGCTTCTCAGATAACATCTCCTAAGTGATCCTATTTTATCCCTGTGCAAGGTTGCTTCTGTGTCTACTACAGCTCACAGCATCATAGAAGGGACATCATGCCTCTGTTTATTTATCAAATGTTTATTGAACTCTTAATATGTACTGAGAATTGTGCTTGCTTCTAAGGATTTTAATATAAAGAAGATATCATCTCATTTTTTTAAGGAGTTCATTGTCAAGTTGAACTTCTTAGCTCCTAGCACTTGCTTTCCCAAAGGATTCCCACTTGGAGGGTCTCATGCACTTGACATTGCATGCCAGCACTCCATTTAGAGGTCATAATAAATTGCCTTCCATATTTATACAGACCCTGTAGGCTTCAGGGTTCCCATCTATGCACACTCACTGGCAGGAACTCACACCCCCAATACCTGCTTCCCCTTATCCCAGGCCTGGCTATTTGAAAGTAGGCAATGTTAGAATCGTTTTTGATTTCTACTCTCGATACTTTGCTTATATTTTCAAACTCCATGTGCCCTTTTTGCCGATGTTAATATGACAAGATTTTCCTGCCTCAGAATCTTGAATCTGGGCCCTTCAAAGCCTGGACTTTAACTTACATAGCCCTATTGTTAAATTCTTGGAATGTTTGGTGTTATGGTTTGAATGTTGGTGTCCCTCCACAATTCATGTTGAAACTTAATCCGCAACGCAACAGTATTAAAAGGCAGGGCCTTAAGGCCACGATGGTGCCAACTTCATGGATGGGAAAAGCGCCTGATAAAAGGGCTGAAGATAACTGTAACAGCTAGGCCGTTTTTTGTCTTTCCATCTCTTCTGCCATGTGAAAACACAACAACCATCCCTTCCAGAGAACACAGCATTCAAAACACCATCTTGGAGGCAGAGACCCAGTTATAACCAGACACTGAACCTGCTAGCACCTTGATTTTGTACTTGTAGCCTCTAGAACTGTGAGAAACAAATTTCTATTGTTTGAAAATTGCCTAATCTTAGGTGTTTTGTTATCGCTACACAAACAGACTAAGACATTTACTATTTAATGGTTATATTTTATTCTATTTTTATGAACTGTTGTTGCTAACAGGGACTTTCTGCTTGATCAGAAGACTAACTTGTAATTATCTCAAAATCACCTCATCTCAACACTGCAGAGGCGAAGCTGCTCTGGGTGATTTGCAATGGTGAAAAGATATGCTTCTTTCTTCATTGATCCTATTAAGTGAAAAGATGTTATCTTTGGGGGTGAAAAATCTCCATGTTATTATATGTTCTAATTCATCATGCAATGATCATATTAGCTTTGTCACCTTCTTGCATTTTGTCATCTGAGCCCCACTGAGAGGTGAGGCTATTACCCTTCACAGGAAGGTGGTGACTTACTCATCACAGGGAGGCTACTTCCTGCCCATACTGCTGTGTCTCTCTGGAAGCCTTCCAACTGGGACATCCATCGTTTACAAATTAATTTGCACTGCCTTGGCCAGCATTTAATTCCAACTCAAATTTTTTCTCTTGAAGGCCTTCTGCAAAATTTCAACTATTCCCTTCTGAGTTTCCCTTCCTTGTTGTCCTTTTATTTTTAGTTTCTTTTCAGTTGTATTTATTTATTTATTTACTTTGACAACATCTACCTTTACCAAGTTTATTTATCCTTCAAGCTTATATCATTTTCAAGCTCTTCCAGGAAGCCTAACTGATTACTGTAACTGACTTAAAAGTTACAACATCTAGTTATAGTCTGCTAATTTGGTGATTATTTAACACCTTCTATTACAGCATAGTGGTTAAAGTCACAGGCCTATGGGTCAGATTCTCCAAGTTTTTGAGCTGCTTGACCTTGGGGAAGCTATTTACCATTCCTGGACTTCAATTTCTTTCTTCATCAGTAAAATGGGGCCAAGACTCACCTTTCTTGGCATCATTACACAACAGAGTCTATCTGGTGTTTACATACATAATAAATGCTCGAGCTTAGAAAGGAAAAGGCTTGTAGCTTCTTTGTGACAATTATGGGTTTATTTTGGAAAATATTTTCCTGCTACTTTACAACAAAATGTCTTATAAATGTTGATTAAGACTTGTCTATAGGTAAAACCTTATTAAATTGAGAGATTATGGACCATAGACTAATGGATTATAATCTCAAATTTTCTAAATTAAAAGTATAACAAGAGACTAATACGATTAATCTCACTGGAGATCAAATCAAAGTAAGAACCATTGTCATGCACTTACCTGACAGATGTCAAAAGAATGAATAGAATATTGTTGAAAGAAGTTCGCTGCACATTAATTATAATTTATTGAAACATTCAGAGTGATTGACTTTTTCATGAGTAATGTTGAAATGAATCTAAAAAGGCTTTTAAAAAGTTTCTTTATGATTTAGTTTCTCTTAGATTTTCCCCAACAATCATCTTGATTGTGTTTCATCATAGATGTATAAAGGAGGATTAATTTAGTTCCAGGGATTTTTTTTTTGGAGAATTTGTTCTAATGTTGTTTAAGGAGAGTTATTGCCTGGTCCTAATTTGACCTGTCCCCGAGACAAGGCATTCAATTTTATGATTTCACATTCTCCTTTTTCAGAAGTCCCCTTGCTTTGCTGATAAATTCTGTTTGAGTTCTGCCCCAAATGAGGTGTGGAATCTTAGGACCAGATTTCTTAGTTTTTAAAATAAAGGGATGAATTAGATGATTCTCAACCATTCTGAAAGTTAGCATAATTCCTGTAACATCATCAATGATTTTTTTTGGTCATGAAAGAAACAATCTATTATCTGTACATCAGTTTTGTGCATTTAAAAAATAACTAATAATGCATATAATTTGATGTCATTTTTGTAATGATCATAATCCAAATATTTGTTTAAGCTTTTTACACTTTAGCATTCAAAGGTTCTCAGCCACTGGCCTTTATAAATGACATGGTGGTGTACAGTACTGCTCCTCTTGCTTGTAACTTCATTTTTTTCCATTTCTTTTTTGGTTAAATTCACACACACACACATACACGCACACATGCACACACACACATACACGCACACACAGGCAGTGGGGCAGGGAGAGAGAATTTTCCCCTTAATTGAATTATATGTTGAAAATCAGTTGGAAGGCTTTGTCAGACAGATGTTTTATGTCGAGGGTCAGTCTCCAGGACACATGTACTCATCATGCCAATGCCTACTAACATAGAAAGTTTTGAATTATTTTGATTGATTCCACAATTCTTATTGCCTCTGATTACATGGCCTATTATGAAGCAAATTTCTATAAACTGAACAATTTAAAGAAATTAATACTATATCACAATGTAATCTTTTTTGATATTTTAAGACAAAACTTGGGATCCAAACTTAAGTTAAAAACTCAACTATGTTGGCTCCACCAATAGAAATAATGCAACGGAAGTAGTTGAACAAATGTTCACCTTTAAGTGTTCACTAGTTTGCACATGTGCAGGCAGTGAGGACTGTTGGCACTTCACAATTCATTCCGCTGTCTGAGTGTTGTCAAATTTTTTTTAGACATCTATTCTGTGCAACTCACTTTTAGAAATGTTACGACAGAAAAATTATGTCTTAGAAACAAAAAAGTATGGGGTATAATTTTGTTAATCTGACGTAATTTACCTTCTCTTGTTGCCCTGCTATCAATGGCAAGTTTATATTATTTTTATTTGTTTAACACGTGGAGTCCTTAAAAGATTTAAGAGTTTAAAATCCATGAATACTGATGGTGTTAGGTATGAAGGAGAAAAGAAAAAGATCAACAAATTGGTTGGAAAGCTTGGTAAAGGTTTCGTATCTTCTCATCCCAAAAGGGAGTCCTTCTGTTAAGGTATCAGATGCTTCCCCTTGCCCATTGTCCTGCCCAGGGAGAGAAATTCAATCAGCCAGGACTTTACAGATCTATCCTTTTCCTCCAGGACAGAGGAGGGAAGGCCCGACACCTGACACTTGGAGAGCTTAAGCCTCAGAATAAAAAATTGCCATGAATTTGAATGAAGATAAGAGAAGAGGACAGTGAGAGATGTTCCAATGGTGAGGGCTTGTTGGTGTTGGCGGCTGCCCATCCCTCTTATCTCACCTAATGGCAGGCGCCTGCCAATGTTTATTTGGCCATTGCCATTCACCAGCTGCTCCTCTGCCATGTTGTTTTTCTTCCCAGATGGCAACACGATGTTCCACGATAAAACTGACACAAAAAACAATGCAAAATTTGTCTAAGAGAGGTTTAGCAAGCATGAGAAAAACATCTGATATCTCTCAGAGCCCGCCAAGTTCGCAGCTTACAGTGCCAGAGTAATTATGGGATGATTTGAACAGAGGCAATGCATGAGGAAGCCACTTCCAAATGTATCAGGTAGGTTTCCAGAAGAGGCAAAACATTCGGCTCTCTTATTCCTCTGGCGCTCTGACAGAATCGATGAGCATAGTCTGTGGCTCCCAGAAGCCTTGTACATTACTAAAGCCTGTGCTTTACCCCATGCCGCCTAATTAATGGCTCACTATTTAAAAAAAACTCTTTTATTCAATTAGACTCTGCTTTCAATAAGATAAACACTCCTGCTATCAAAATCCTGGGAAACCAACATTCATAGGCTGCCTTCATGCCAAGGCATCTGTTTTTCTGTGGCCCCTGGCCTCTTGTTCCGTCCAGCCTTGCTTTGGCTGTTTGATTTTGTAAAATCTGAGGACAGTCTCCCTGGTACCTTGTTATGCTGACAGCTATTTCTCCTTTAGCTTCTACACAATAACACAGAGTAAAGAGAATCATACTATTATTTTTATTGATTACAAAGAGCCACAGATGTTATTTAAAATGAGACATTGACTGGGTCTCATATTCATCACTATTACTTAAACTTTTGTCTTTTATGTGAGTTACCATTACTACATTCTTTGCTAGTTTGGATTTTTAGGTGAAAAGCTGGAGAGCTCTTTATTTTAGCCTTGTGTTTCTTTACTTGAGTTAGAACTGCCTCCTAGAGATGATTGCATTCATGTCTATTTGGTTAGTTGTCAGAGTTATTACAGCGTATTTGACTTGCTTTAGAGAATATTGAAACAAAAAAAAAGTTTTAAAAGAATTCTATCTCGTATTTAAGGACTCTGTCCCAAACTGATTCTGTTGTGTAACTATTGGTTTTTAACTGTTGTTAATAATAACGAAGAATAGAAAATGCCCAGTAATCTCTGGTGAAAAACACTCTTTTAGTGAATGAATTAAATCTTTCTGATTTATAAGTGGTATAATGTATTGATAAAATTTAAAATAGATTTTTGCATTTACTTAGTGTGGTAAGACAGTTTTTCTTTCTTACCTAGTAATATCTAACAGGAAAACATGTTCAAGAAACACTGACACATTCCCATATATAGGAAAAGGCAGTTGAAAGACTCAAGATTTCCTGAAAAAGACCCGAGTTTGGGTCTTAGCTATGCCATTAACATTGGATGAGTCACTTAAACTCTTATAGTCTCTATTTCCCTTTATAGAAAATGAAAATATAAGTAATAGTCACCAAATACAACTATTACAAGGATTGAATCAGGTGACAAGTGCAAAAGTGTTTTATAAATTGTAAAGCTTGATATAACTATTGTTACTTATTAATTGGTATTAATTTGTTATTGATGACATCTTTCTCTGGTTAGCTGCATCTTCATAAAATCTTACTTTTTCTTAGACTATAAGTTTCCTTCAATAGGGGATTTCTTTTTCTTTAGTTTTATAATTTGTTACTACAGACTCAGAAATCCTGAGAGGATAGATTCATGCAGATTTTATGGCTGTTGTGAATACTTGACCTTCTGAGGGTAGAAGAAAGATCTGAATATATTAACATTTGAGGTCACACTCTAATTCGCTTTTGTAGGAAGCAACGTAATTTGACATTTCAACCTTTTTGCAGGACAGATTGTTGGGCATTTTTCAAGGTAGCAAGAGCTGAACTTTTCCTTCCAGCATTGAAATTACTTGGCCATCTATATACAGGTGGAATTAATGTAATGTACATATTCTTGATCCTATTTATGTTGGATCCAAATGATTCGATGGACCTGGAGTAGAGCAAGGTCAGGCTGAGGACTCTTAAAATATTTGAGAGAGAGGTTGATTTTTACTAATCTCTGCCTCTCTGAGCTCATATTCATCTCAACTAGACCAGTAGTTCTCAGTCCTGGCTTAGAGTCACCTACCTGTATAATAGTTGTGTCCATTTGATTTTGATTCTTCCTAGCTATTGTAGCTTAAATATCTATCATGAAATAAAAAAAGTAACACTAATACTCAGCAGAACTCATGATCAAATATTTAAATGGTTTGGGGTGGTGCCTGGTCATCAAGTTTGTTTAAGCTGCCCAGGTGATTCTAAGGTGCAGCTAGCCTGAGAACTACAAATTTAGAGGTAAGTGGCAATAAATTATTTACCAGTATGTACACAGTGCTTAGGTATTCAGCTAGGTGTGGTTTGACTAGCATGATTTTTGAGTGAGCACTGGAACCAACATTCTGTAACAGTATAAAAATGTTTTTTGAATTATAGCTGTTCACACTAAAATTTTTGATTTTTATGAGCATACATTTATTTAGCTTTTTTGGTATTAAACTTGGTGTTTCCACGCAAAGCATTAAACATGTGCCACAAATTTTAAAATTTGAAACAATGAATAAAATGGGGTATATTTCTAAAGTGGTAAATATTGACCATTTTATACATAGCCACAAACCTGGGGTCCAAGAGGTAAATGGATCCTGAGACCAAAAAGTTTCAGAACCACTGGTCTAATCCATTATGTTACTTTCTTCAGTGTTCTTATCTATTTCTGAAATTATCTTATTGGTTTATGTGTGCATTTACTGTGTGAGTTTCCCAACTAGAACACAGATGCCCCAAGTACAGTTTGTTCACTGCTGTTCTGCCAGTAACTAGAAGTGTTTAACGCCTAATAGATGTTATGGGCTGAATTACATAGCCCCAAAATTTATATATTGAGGTCCTAATCCCTAGTACCTCAGAGTGTGACCTCATTTGGAAATAGGGTTGTTGCAGATGTAATTAGTGAAGGTGAAGTCATACTGGAGTAGGATGGGCTCCTAATCCAATGTGACTGGATAAGAGGATGGCCAAGTGAAGATAGAGACACACAGGGAGGGCGCCATGTGAAGATGGGAGCTATGCCACCCCAAGCCAAGAAACTGTAAGGAGCTAGGAAGAAGTTTTTTGACACATCCTTCCCTATCACCTTCAGAGGGAGCATGGCCCTGCCAATACCTTGATTTCAGACTTTTGAGCTCCAGAACAATGACACAATAAATTGCTGTTGTTCTAAGCCACCGAGCTTATGGTACTTGTGATAGCAGCCCTGGGAAACTAATGTAGTCCATAAATATCAATTAAATGCATGAATTGTTTACTGCATCTCATATATTATCACATTCATTTTTCACAATAACCTGATCAAGTATTGTTATTGTTATTCTTTTTCTGCATGTGAGGAAACTGGGGTTTAGAGAGGTTAAGTAACTTGTTTGGGTCTCTGTTTCCATAAGCCAGAGCTCCTAAGCTCTATACTATGTGGTCTGACATATATACTGTATAATAGGTATTTATAAAAACAGGAAGCTGCTGTGAGTAAGCACAATGTGCAGAAAGAGTATACAACTTGGAAGGCCAGTGTCTGGAATGTTAAATATTTAACCTCTCATTCAGTTTAGATCTTCTCCCTATCTCTGCCCCATGACTCACAGCTCCACTCAGTTTCAGAAACCTGCAGTGGGGAAAAAGGATGTGCAGTCTGTCTTTGCTTTCTGTGTTTACTGTTTTGCGTACTTTTCAAGGTCAGGATGAGGTGAGGGAGAGAAGGGGAAGGAGGAGTAATAGTCTTAATTAGTAGTAGTCATTCATATGATATCATAGCCTTCTGGGTGGCAAATGAGATACTTTGGGGGCTCCTTGGAGACCCCTATTATAGTCTTGTTCCCTGGCAGAGGAGATGCACCCTCTGGCTGATCCGAGGACCTGATTCTTTCTGTTGGAGTCATCATACTCTGAAGGATGGCCACTCGGGCATGGCCCTTTGATGGCAACTTGAGTTCTGCTACTTTCCCTGGCATCCATTCTGACTAAAAGGAACCATTTGGCTCTTTTGTCCCATAAACTCTGGCAGTGCTGTCTGCTCTCACCATAGCCCTTTCTTCTCCTCGACCATAAAAGGCAATAACTCCTGCAAGCCTTGCACATTTGGACTCTTTCCAGACTGCAGTCAGTCTCCAGGCTCTGTGCCCTCCAAATTCTAGGGGTTGCATGTTGAGGTCTCTGAGTGGGTTTCTTGAAGCCTCCCTCACTCGTCTTGAATGGTTGTGGTGGGAAACCTCCTGAGGCAAATGGATTCTAAAGAGAGTTCACAAAGTCATTATAGATTAAATGTTGCTAAGAATGTTACTATGACCAGAAAAAAAATGAATATAATATAAATGTCTATGTACAACTCATTGATCCCTCATTTTAACATTGTAATCATTTTAAGTAATTCAACTTCTCGTACTAAAAATCTACTATATGATTGGTACTGCACCATGACAAGAGAGACAGCCCCAAATCCTACATTCATGTCCAACATACTACTTTGGACAATAGCCTGGTGTGCACATTAATGACCTTGGATGAGAGCCAGAAATGGGTAGAGGGCAGAGCACTAGGAGAGACTGAGGCTCACGTGAATGTGTGTGCACTCACATGACTGTGCTTCTAGCCAGGATGAATATTGCTTTGCTGGCACTGGGCTTATCACAGGGCTATGTGCAGAGAGGCAAATCTGACTGATCACTCCATGTTTACATATGAAAACTTGAAGAGTTTGTACCATAGCTGGGGGAACAGCCTTGTGCAAGCAAACACAATACAAGGTAATATGTTTTATACTAGATCAGCATTTTGGACAAAGCATTACACTTGTTTGATGGCATATCACAGAAAGGAAGTGTGGTTTGGTAGAGGGGACATGGGTTGAATGATCCTCATATGTGTCTCAGCTCCAGAATTTCATGAGATATGTTACCTTGGACATATTCATTTGAATTCTCTGAGTTTCAGTTTCCTCATCTGTAAAATATGAATAATATGTCTTTATACATGTACATCTACTATATTTAGCTAGCCAGCTTTTTTGCTTTATTCCACATATGATTTAAAACTGTATGAATTTGTATAATAAAATAGACAAAATGAATAAAATTCATGACCATGGAAAATACTGACAAAGTAAGCAGTAAAGACTAGGGGAAAGGTAAAATACAGAAAGTTCCAAAGGCTTAAAAGAATGACTTCTGACTTCTAGATGTAGTTTCTGTCCTTTCTGGAGATTTTCTTAGTTTATTCTCCAGTTTTGGCCAAACCCTTTATTCTGGTTTCTTGGTAGTCAAAGGATTTGGTACCTGCCAATCATGGCTTTAGCAATCTTTTGGTCTGAAGAACAGTGGCCTCTCTCAGAGTCAAAATATGTGACTCTGGTCCCTTTTCCTTGCACATATACCTCTTTTTATGCATAATCTGGCAATTTGGTATGCTTGATAAATTCCGGTGACCAAGTAGGTAGTTCTTTAGTCAGTAGAAAGTTGTCTAATCTATCTCTAAAAAAAAAAAAATTGCAACTATCCCTTTGGAGAATTTGCTTGGTATTAAATGGGTTTAGAGTGTGGGTATAGTTTTCCTTTATCTAAGAGCAAGGCTTAATATGTCTTCCTTATGAGAGGCTGTTTCTGATTTTCAATTGTGAATTCTCATCTTTAGTTCAATCCCATAATCTTAATGAGATTATTCTGTTTAGTTATCACTATTTCAATGAATTTATTATCTTACCTATTTTATAAAATTTTTACAAAAATGAAATTCCTCTTAGTCCAGGAAGAGAGGCCAACTCTAGGTGAAGTGTGTGGTTCTGGAGAGAGATGTAGAGTTTCCCCCTAACATATCCTTCTTCTGTTCCTATCCAAACAGTCATATGGAGACAGGTGACAACCAGGTAGTCTGGGCTTCTCTGCACTTCTCTATGTAACATTGGGAATCACTCTGTAAGAATATATCAAGGATATGAGTAAGAATATGTCAAGAAAAGACTTGTTATTTGTAGAAAGCATCATATTTCCCTTGGTCTGATGATCTCACCACTCTGTAGGTGGATATGCATTGGAGAAATCCACAAAACAGAGTGCGCAAGGCCACTTGAAGATGTGGTGGTAGAAATTAGTACCCCTAAGGAAAAAGGTGTTGACAGAAATTTCGGTGGTGGCCTTGGAAACAGAACATGATTTGCACATTTATTCATTAACTTATTCAACAAATATTTGTTCAGCACCTACTGCATATCAGTCAGTGTTCCAGGCACTGGGGATGTATCAGTGATCAAAAAAAAAAAAAATGGAAAAGGCAAAAATCTCTCATTAAGCTAACATTTTACTTGAGCATCAGACTATGCACAAGATAACTGAGTAAATTATTTAGTGCCAAAACCTAAGGAGAAAAAAGAAAGCATGGGCAGGCAGATGAATCATGAGAAGGGGCGTTCAATCTAGATATGTGGCCAGGGAAGATCATACTGAGAACTAGAATTTTGAAATAGCCATATGGAATCAGCCAGGCTCTTCCTTGCCTCGAAAGAGAAAATTCAAAGGACTAGAGGTAGTAGTGGATCTGGATTAGAGAGGATAGAGAGGAGGCCAATGTGGTTGGAATAGAGTGAGTGAGCATGATAGTAGGAGTTGAGATTGGAGAGTTAAAGGGGCATTGACTTACCTTGACGCCGATGGAGAGCCATTGGAGAGCTTTGAACAGAGAAATTACGTGATCTCACAAACATTTAATAGGTCATCTTAATTACTATAAGAATAGATTGCAAAGACAAAATTGCATATAATTTAGGTAGATATTGCAAAAATTTAGTTAAGAGATGATTGTGGGGATGGTGAGAGATGGTCAAATTTGAATGGATGTTAAGGGTAGAGCCAACAAGATTTGCTGATTAGGTGGTAAGAAATAATTAGGGATGACTCCAAGGCTTTTGGTCTGAGGAAATGAAAGAATCACAGTGATGATGGGAGACATCAGAGAGACATGTCAGTTTCTCCTTTCTTCTTCATCCTTTCTCTAGCTTCTGCCTCCACATTGCTTCTTTTGCCTTCTTCAACTCTTTATAGCTTTTTCATTTGTATCTTTCACCTTCAAGCTCAAGATTGTCCCAGTTCTTCCTGTCACATATTATTTACCATATTGTTTATTTTTCCATTTTTTTATTTTTAATTTTTATGCATACATAGTATGTGTATATACTTATGGGGTACATAAGATATTTTGATACAGGCATACAATACATAAGGATCACATCAGGGTAAATGGGGGTATCCATTGCCTCAAACATTTACCCTCTCTGCTATAAACAATCCAATTCTACTCCTTCAGTTATTTTTAAATGTACAATTAAGTTATTATTGACTATAGTCACCCTGTTGTGCTATCACATACTAGATCTTATTCATTCTTTCTAACTTTTTTTTTGTACCCATTAACCATCTCCACTTCCTTCCCCCCCACCCAACCCACTACCCTTCCCAGCCCCTGGCAACCATCATTCTGTTCCCTATCTCCATAAATTCAATTGTTTTAATTTCTAGCTCCTGAAAATAAGTGAAAACAGGCAAAGTCTGTTTTTCTGTGCTTGGCTTATTTCACTTAACATAACGACCTCCAGTTCCATCCACACTCTTGCAAATGACAGGATCTCATTCTTTTTATGGCTGAATAGTACTCCATTGTTCCCCTTACTTTAAATTTGTAGCTACTAAATAAAACAGCATGACTCAAACTCCCTAAAAGCTAAATTTAATGTGGTAGAAATTATGGCATTTCAATCCAGAGTTTCTATTATCTTCTCTTCTTAATAGATTTTGTGGTGAAACAAAAAAGATCAGTGGACTGGGTATTAGGAAATTTGCATCATTGTTTTGGTTCTGTGATCTTGGGTAACAAGTGAACATGTTTCTGAACTCTAATTTTGTCATCATTCAAACACAACAAAGGAGACATGGCTGGCAAGGTCATTTCTGGAGCTAACATCTAATGAGTAGCTGTTTATGTCTTTATCCTGGACATTTCTATTTGTCAGAAACAACAGGGCTCTATGAATGGTGCAGAATCATTTGATTCAGTTCATGTTGATGAGATGTCACTGATAGTACATAAACATTTATTGGGTACCTATTGTCTTGGTATAATACTCAGTGCTGCAGGAACACCAAACATGAGGAACAGAAGATATTTGCTATAAAGATCAAGACATTCTAATGAGTTATTTATATGACAAACTCAATGAAAAAACATAGTATAGTAAGTCCTATGATGAAAGACTAAAGTTGGATGAGCAGAGATTTAGTCTAACTGAACATTATTGATTAGAAGATACTTCCAAAAGTTGACTTTTCAGCTGCACCTTGAAGAATGAGTGAGATTTTTATAAGCAGAAATGAAAAGTAAATTCCAGACTAAATGAAGAGCATTAAAAAGGTAATGCTGATGGGAAAGTACATGAGTATATTTAGGAAATAATGAATAGTTTTGCTTGGAAGTAAGGAATGCATTATAAAGCCTCAACTGCTACCCAGAGGACAGTGGATACTGATGTCCAGGAAATGGGAAACATCAATTTTGTTTCAGGTTTTCAGACTTCTTTTTCTCTCATGCTGAACTCCACTCCTTACCATCACCAACTTGATTCTACTAATTCTCCCCACTGTCCTCTCAAGCTAAGCTCCTGAACGATGCTTTCCTTCTATTCTTTCAGACATCTGTTTCACTCCAGCTTTTTCAGACTCTTTCTACATCTAGTTCTGTAGTCCACATTGCACAATCCCAGATCTGCAGCCACAGAACAACATTTGGAAACACTGGGTAGTGAATATCTTTGTATGTGAAATCTCCAGACCACTGCATAATCATCATTTAATTTGGGCCTTCCCTAGTCCATTAAAATATCTATATATATCAAAGCCCCTTTTCTTTTATTCCTTTATCATTTAATTCTCTAATATTCTCTCTGTGTGTCACGAGGTCTACAAACAATTCATTGCTTTACTGTTGCCCTTGAGAATTTCATGAATTATCTTAAAATGTGTAACTTTAAGCATTGCTTTTTCTGTTTAAGTTCAGCATTGTAAAGATTTACGTAAGTCGTATCAATAACAGAAGAAGGAGATGTAGACACATTTTATTCCTAAACAAGGAATATATATATATCACTATTGCTTTATCCAAATCAGACTGTTGAAGACTTGTATGTCTGTACTGTAAGACCATATTAAAAGATTTTTAAGATACAGGAGTCCCTGAGCATGGATAGGGAAAAAATTACATCTTTCTTTTCAGTAATCTCTCCCTGAAATTGAACATTTCTTTCAAGTAGGAATAAGGCAACAAACCACATTAGTTTTAGCAATACCTGCGAATTTGTCACCAATAGAAGTCACAGACATTTTTACAGCACGTTATAGGTGTTGTAGATCTCGCAAATGTCATTTATGCTCATCTCATCTCTATTTTTAAATTATGGTAGTTACTAAATCAACTGCTAGATATTGATGTGTAACAGGTTAAAGAAATGTAGATTTTACTTAAGACTTGTGGCAAAGGATCAAAAATAAAGGGTAGAAAAAGATAGGGTAACACATAATAGGACAATATCTTTAAAATTTTAAAGGTAAACAATACCTTCAAATTTGAAAATTTAAAATATATTTAGATATAATTGATTTCTTTGTAATTCTCTGTATTTTACTATATACATTAAACATATTTTTTTCTCAGAAATTATCCACAGATCTCACCAGACTGTCAAAGGAGTCTATGGCACAAAAAAGCTTAGGAATGCTGGATTAGGTAATGTTTGGAATTACAGCTCGAATAATAGATAGATAAATAGAAATACATAGACAGATGGATACCATCACCTTAAAGACAGATTTCCGCCTTTGCCTCTCCTGTTTTCATGAAGCAGAGGATGATCCAGCAACAGTGGATACTCTTAAATTGTTGATGATTATAGCCATAACAAAGGACTGGGCATATTTTTCACAAAACCTTCTTTTCTGCATAACTGAATGATTGTTCATGATGAGCAACTACAAAATGCTTCAGCCCAGAGAGAGAATTTATACCTGGAGCAATCTTGGAAATGTTAATAAACATATTGTATTTAATAATGTATTTTCTTTATTGAGTATGTATTTAGGAAATGGTAACAAATAATTTCTGCAAAAGAGATTTATCACTTTGTCCCTTGATATGAATATTTCTCCAAGCAACTATGTTTTATGATTATGTATGTGGGAATATATATATATATATATATATATATATATATATATATATACACACACACACACACAAGTACATTTGTACACACAGTTCTATGTGTATACATACATGCAAATACATAGATATCAAGGATTTATCTATTGTGTAGTTAAGTTGTTGTTACTAATGTTAATACTTTAGACCTAAGACTTAAAATGAAATTTTCTCATTACCTTAAAGACTGGTATTCCTTGTTTATGAATCACTGTCTTATCCACTGGTGTTTTAAAAAATAATTTATAAAATGTATAAAATATCCACTATTTAATTACTTTTATCTCATTAGATTGTTTTTCTATGTCACATTGCAATTTAGTTATCAGTTCCTCAAATATTATTACAAAAAAGAGGTAAAACTTTGGATTTTTAAAAATTTACTTTAAAAAAAATTGTTGGTTACTGGCAAAGATATTGTTGTATTTATGTGTTACCCTAAGTATCTTTCTCTCCACTAACCTTTTATTTTTGATCCTTTCCCACAACTCCTACTTGGAAGCAGTGTTTCTGTCTTAGCTACTTTGTAAAGCCTTCTTGAACTAGGGAAAGGAGAAGGTATTTTATACCTTCTACATACCCCTTCCAACAAATGTCATTCAAAAGATTAATTTTGTTTTCTATGATCCTGGCAGATATTAAGTAGACTTGAATGTGTCATCCATTACTATCTTGCTGGAATAGGCTTTATTCTATTCATTTATATTGGGGTACCTTTAGTTGGGCTCATGTTTCAACTACTTTCTGTTAATGTCAACCCAGGTAGTCACTGATGTGTACTGAGTTCCACTGTGTGGGGACCATAGTCCTTGGCACCATCCACTGCCTTTCTAGTCTTTACAGTGAGACAGCTGCCAGGTTATCTTGGCTTTGGCAGCTCTTCATTAATTGCTAACTCATGACAAAGAATGGACCTGTCTGGTCCAAGTATGCCCAGTAAATCTTCAATACTCTTTTGGGATAACTGCTGATGAAACTTAATTTGGTCTTGCAGGTGGCCATTAGGAGCTTATATTGTGCTATGTGCTTTAGGAATATTCTGCTTCATTCTTTTGAATTTCAGAAACTCACATTCAGTAAAGGTATGATATAATATCTGAGGTGTATGTTATATTTTTAAAAATTCACTGTAATTTGTAAAGGAAGCACCTCCAGTACCCATTCATTATACCCCTCTGTAGCACTAATCAGAATGGTGAAGCCGATATGCAGATTGCCTCAGAAAATGTTTACTGTAAGATACTGCTTAAGACACACTATGGTTGCTCCATGTATACATATGTAACAAACCTGCATGTTGTGCACCTGTACCCTAGAACTTAAAGTATAATAAAAAAAATCAGTTATCTTTTCAAAAAAAAGAAACATCTGTTAATTACATGATAACTTCAGCATTAAATTGAATTTATAGAAGCTCTTTCTAAACTACCAATTTTTAATTTCCCTTAACGTTCTGTTATTTAAAAAAGAAAAAGACACGTTATGGTTGCTCAAGGATATTTCTCAAAGATGCATTTCCCATGACAATATATTATGACTTTATATTGACCTAGTAGGTTTTGAACTTGTTACCTGAGTAGAACTAGCTGTATAACTCTTTGCCAAAGTATAAGTCTGAGAATTACAACTAACTTTATACATTTTATTAGATTTTTAAAAGGTAGAGACCTACTAAGGAGACCATAAAACTGAGTTCCTCCATTTGCCTTGAAGATTTCTGCCGCCATATTGAATTCTTATTGCTGTGCTCAAGTTCCTAAAAGGAAAGCTACTGAAAATTCGTCAGGAAATTAGAACAAAATAGATTGAAGGAGGAAAATTTATTCCAACAATGATGAAACAGAATATTTTCTCCAAATGAGCTCTGCTGCCTCTCATGATTCTTTCAATCATCAGAGAGCCCCAAATACATGCCAAGCACTGTGGCGTGTTCTGGGGTTGTAAAAATAAACAATATATAGTTCATGCCCTCAAGGAATGGACAAACTCTTTTGTAAATATCTAACTATATATAGTATAGGACAAGATGAAATAAATGCTAGTGGAGAGAGAGGAAGAGGACAGTAACTATTGGCCACAACTCATCCTCGGAGGCAGCTTCTAACATGGAGTGCCGTGTGGTCCCTGATGAACTGCTTTTAAAATTCACTTTTCGACTGGAGGGGGTTAAGAGTGAGCCTTGTTTGCCGACCAGGGTTGAGAGATGTATAATGTATAATGAAACTCATTTAATGAGGCTTTCTGAAAGCAGAGGTGCCTTGACTAGAGGAAACTTCCATTTGTCTAGTCATCATTGTGGTTTACTCATAAGTAAAGGGCTTTGTTGTAAACACATTGTTTTTCCAAAGGGCTTCTTTGATAACAGAAGGGGATTGCAATTCTCCCTGTAGGCCAAAAGAGGGCACTTGGAGCTCTCTGAATAGCTGTTACAGCTGCATCGGAGCAGGGCATTTGGCTCAGATTGCAGGGATGTTTTCCTACTCCCATAGAATAGATCTGATTAAAATATGGTTTTGGAACCTGGAAGGAATGTTGAAGACACACTTTGTTAGGCTCTGACTTTGGCCTTTTGAAATTGAAGACAGGCGTTTATTTAGGTGTATTTAATATTAGAGAATCATAATCTTATTCCCTGTGTATTTGTAGAGTAGTGATATATTAATATCAAGAGGAGCTGCTGTCTTCATGACTGCAGAAAAAGACTAATATTTATATTCACTCTGAAAACTTACCTTTGTAGACTCTTTGCCAAAGGTCTGTTCAGTGGTGATTTGTTTGGACGTTTGAATATGGAAGACTTCCCTCCTTCCTTTCATTTCTCTTCAAAGTCCTCCATTCTCAGTGTAGAATGTTGAATTGTTTTGAGGTCTATAGGACTATGGCAGCTCGTAAAGTTCTGAGGATGGGGCCATTAAACTTGAAAATACATCCTGAAGGTTGGTTTGTGGAGCTTGTATAAACAGGACTGGCCAACTTTGCACAGTTGTGAGGATTAGCCGGATTCTTGTTTTGCCTTTAAGAGCAATCCTGCCTAGAGGCCAGGATGATCTAGGAGATCTCTTGAGGTAAGATCAAGGACTCTGTGAGAATTTCCATTAATCCTTTAAAAACAAAATAATGAACTGGCCAGAGCATGGATGTGAACTAGGATTCACAAGTTTTAGCCTTCATGCAAAATGGACTGAGTTGCAGAGTGACCTGAGAATCTCACCTTTCTGAACTTTGGTTGTCTCCCAATTAGATGGATAAAATAGAGTCGCTCTTATTCATTTGGTCTTTTCTAATAGGATTAATTTTCACAGGGGCATTAGTGTAAAAGCAATGGGAGGGTATGGGTCACTTTTTGTTTATTTGTTTGTTTTTTTTTATCTCTATCCCTGGCGCCAAACAGTCTCTGGGTCATAGTAGTAAGCTAACAAATATTTTTTGAATGAATAATGGAAATGAAAAGGACAAAGTGATTTTTAAGACAGAACTCTTTACTATTTGGTGCTCTATTGACTAAATTTTTCCAATAAAGTGATGATAATGATACCATACATGTAGATAGTGCTTAAGAAGCTCACAAAGCACTTTTATGTATATTATCTCAGTTGTATCCTCAGATCTATAATTGAGGAAACTGGAGTTCTAAAATCTTAAATGGATTTTTGACGTCATATATAAGTAGGGTGACTATATAATTTGTTGTTCAATGGGGATAGTTTTGAGAGTGAATGAGAACACCATTAGTAAACATGCCAGTTCAACAGCACAAGCTGGGACTGTTCTGAGAAAATCAGAGTGTATGGTCATCCTATTAATAAGCAACAAAGTGAGAACTTGTCTCTGGGTCTCCTGACTCTGTTCATTACTCTATAGTGTCTCACGGGGTGCGATGTCTGCATCTTCCCATTGTTAAAGATCATAATAAATGATGATCGTGAAGCCTTGCAAGATCCTGTGGTGTCATATGAATCTTTGCAAAACAGAATTGTATTCAACATAGTATGGGTGTTCAGTATATTTTTCTGGTTTTTGCTTTCTGATTGCTTAGAAATGGGCAAACTATAGAAGACTGAAATATTTGATTAACTTAAGTACCCAATCCCCTTATTGTGCTAAATAATAGAGAGATTCTTGTATTCTTATACATATTTACATTAATATTTTATATATGCTAGAGTGTAATATTCTTCTCACTTTAAGATTGAGGTAGATATACTAATTTGTCCAATATAACCAGTCTGCCAGCATTATTAAGACTCAACTATCAGCCCCTATTAACACACAACCCTACAAACTTTGTGGGAAAAGTAAGATGTTCCTTACCTTACCTTCATGGGTAGATATCTAAGGGTATGAACATACCATCACATTTGCACATTTTTAACTGAAATTTTGTATTTCCTGGCCTCAGTCCTCTTGTTAATGCATATCTATCCCTCACATATTTGGTTGATATGTGGAATCTAACATATTTTGTACCTTCATTAGAATGGTGGAGGTGTGGAGAGGCTCCCACATCTGTAATAAAAACAGCAATTTAGAAGCCAGAGTAAAGTCACTCAGAACAGGATGCCTGGACGTGTGTTATGTTGTGGAGATGTTTTTAGTAAAATGCTACAATCTCCATAGGCTCCTGTATTCTCCCTATCATTCAGGCTGCTAACCTATTTCTTGGAGTCTTCCTTTTCCTTTTTACCTTATTTCCAATTATTAATTGCTGTCTGAAATTAGTTAGAATAAATCAGGTTATGCTATGGTAACAACCTAAACTTTTCCATGGCTTCCAACTGCAAATGTTTATTTTTTTGTATGTCCATCATGGGTTGACTGCTCCATGTGGTCGCTGTGGGACTCAGGCTGAGGCATATTCCTTGTGGATACGGGGTGAATTTCGTGGAACAGTGAAAGGAGAAATGGCCAACCACACCCTGGCTCTGAAAGATTTGTCTTGGAAGTGACCCATATTACTGCTTACCTATCAATGTCTCAAGCAAGTTATGTGGTCAAGCATGATGTCCACGAGGTCAAGGGATCAGGGCACAAAGAGGAAAAGTGGACTATTCGATGAAAAAGTAATGCAATTTAGACTTAGCTGAAATATTTTGTTGGGATCACATCTCTCTTCAGAGGACCATTGGAATTTTCACTTCTTATTCTTTATCAATTAGTATTTGACTTCACAAAAATAGTTTGAGGTTAAAAAGATTCCCATCTTACTAAGATTTCTGTGCTATTTTGCATGTCTCTTCTCCAACCAATATTTTCTTATCACATACTAGGGGCAAATAATCAAGTTAAAGTACTAGTCCTACCTTAAGGAAAATTACAATGGTTTAAAAACTCGTAAATTTAGGTAGCTATACAAGCATATATATGTTCGTAATTTCACACTCTAGAGAACTTCTTCCCACTGGGTTCACCAGATAGTTTTGATTTTGAATTCTAGGTTTTTGTATTATGCAGGAATACTCATTAAACAAAAAAGTCACATTACATTTCCTTATTCCAAGGGGGTGTTATTTTGTTAACATTGTCTCATTATAACATGGTATCTTGAAGTTTTTTCTTTACCTTTGTCAGCTCCCATACAAATTTTCCCAGAATAGGGGCAGTTAGGTGTCTGCCTAGTGCCTCAGTCTTATACTTCTTTTGGAAAAGGCAGAAACTGGGTTTGTAAACTCTCCTTTTTTTCGCTTGATGGTGAAGTTTGCTGAGGTGCGGGTGAGCAAGAAACTGCCTTGGCATGCTATGAAAACTCATGGAGATGCCACATGCATGAGTGTCCATGGAACTTGTTGGAGGATGTGTCCTTCTGGGTTCCTACGCATCACTGGCCAGGAAACCACTAGCTGACCACTGCATGGTCTGGGCAAGAAACAAAAACAAATACAAAAACAAAGACAGAACCAGGAAGAAAAGCCCCCTGGTCTTGTCCTTCCAGCGTCCTCTACGCAAAGCCGCTTTGTGCCATTTGGCAAGGAGAAAGTTTACAAGATCCAGCTCTCCCATGACAATGCTGAGCAAAGAAATATTACGTATTAGGAAGTGAGAAGCAGTAAGTCGATAACTAGCACAGTAACTCTGTAATTTGCTCCCTAAACCAGAAAGCAAAAGGTACAGTTGTTAATATTTATATGGAGCCATTAAGTGTACACTAGAACTGTCTTGGGAGAAACTAGAGACATAGAACCCCCCTATGTGGGAGCCAAGTCTTGAGGAGTGAATAGAACCTGGGTGTGGGGAAAACGAGAATCAATAAGGAACACTACTGGTAGAGGCAAGCAACAGTGCAGGTGAAGAAATGGGTGCTGGAGGTATGGAGCAGATAAGTTTGGTGTGTGGTATGAGAGAGGAGTACAGGCATCCTCAACTTAGGATGGTTCAACTTGTGATTGACTACGATGGTGCAAAAGTGATGCATGTTCAGTAGAAACCGTACTTCAAGTAACAATACAAGCATTCTGTTTTTCACTTTCAGCACAGTATTCAATAAATTACATAAGATATTCAACATTTTATTATAGAATAGGCCTTGTGCCAAACGATTCACCCGCTATCAGCTAATGTAAGTGTTCTGAGCACGTTTAAGGTAGGCAGGGCTAAGCTATGATGTTTGGTAGATTAAGTGTATTGAATACATTTTTGACTTGACATTTTCAACGTACAATGGGTTTATTGGGGTATAGCCTCATCGTAAGTTGAGGAGAATCTGTAAGTATAAAGATGAAATCATAGTAATTTTTTCAGTAATGTTTTGCATAAAAGGATTAACAGATCTATCTTATTATCTTAATATCAAATCTCATAAATTTGGAGTTATTTCTTACAAGAGTGTGCATTCCTCTTTCCATGATTCCCATCTTCAGGACTTGAAGTGCCTTCATCAAACATTTATTGTGCTGTGTGACATACTGAGAATTCGCTGCCTTCTATAGGCCTACAGTTCAGTTGTTGAGAAAAGTGTGCTTGGTTGGATCTCTTGAAAACAGATGAAGAAAACAGAGGAGAATTTGTTCTTTGTAAATCTTTGGTTGTGGTTTTATTTTTAGTTTGTAAAACTTACATATCTAGATAAGAGAAAATTTTTAAAAAGTTGAAAGCTCACCTTCCTGTAATCTATGGTATGATTTATACCAAAAGGAAGTCTATGTAGGTTATTCTTCAGGTGTTTGCGTGTATGTATGGGTGAGAGAGAGAATAAGATTAGAATACCCTTAGCTTACATTCTAGGAACATATAATTTCTAGAGCTAAAGGAGGTAATTTTTTCCAGCTTCTTTCATCACCTAAATTCAGTCCCCAGTAATCAGCTTTCTTACAAGAAGCCTGTTACCAAGGTTCTTTACATAGATGGTGAAGAAACAGAGGCCCAAACTCATGGGAAGTAGTTTGCTCAATCCACCAGCTAATTTGTGGTGGAGGCAGGATTTCTACTTTTCCGGTCACATCCTTTGTTTCCGACCAGGGTTTCTTTCTTCTCTCTAAGCCCAGGGAGGCATACTTATCAGAACTTCAGTAACTGAATTTCACATGTAAGTGCAATTGATTTTAGCCAAAAGGCCGAGAAGCGATGGGTGTAAGTGAAAATGAGCCCCTGAGATAGGCCTCTGGACATCTGCTGTCTAGATAAAGGGATGCTGGATTCAATTGCTATGCTTTTGGGCACAGACCCCACAGAATAATCGTTCCTTCTTTTCAGTGCTCTCTGTTAATCTACTTTTGTTCCTTTCCTTTCTTTCACAACTCCCCCAAATCTCAATTATTTCCCTCTCCTCTGTAGAAGTTTTACAGGTTTAGAGACCAGGGAGTGTGTTCCTTTGGAAGGCAAGGGTCATACTCCAGACACTAATAGGTCCCCGTCTTGTGTCACTTCTCTAGCCATGAGTCTCCACACTGGTCCATCCACTCTAGAGTATTTCCTGATCCTCTAGTCCCTAGGGTTCCCAGTGTAACCCTGACATCTGGTAAACCATGTTAGAAAAGCTTTTTCTGGAATTTCTGTACATCTTATACATTCCAGATAATAAATGAAAAGTATTTGGGAAAAAAATGAGAAATGAACAATTCTCAAATGTTAATTTTAGATTGATTTATTGGCTGACCTCTCTGTACCTTTCTAACAAAATTGCTATTAAAAACAGGCCCATCTATTCCAATTCACCATATGTGACCCCATTAAATTCATGGTCAGCTTTCCATTGTATGGAACTCTATAGAGATTTGCAGCCATATTTCCAGCATTTAATTTCCCCAATAAGAGCCAATGACTTTAATGATAAATGAAAATGAGGGAAAACACTTTTTAAAATTTTCATTTCATAAATTATTATAAAATGTTTGAAAATAACTTGATCAAAATCAACCCGTAGATAATTGCAAAATATTTATCCATTTTTCTACCTGTCCCATGTATTTTGGGGTAGTATCCAACCAGAAAGAGCAAAGGTTGTGGTTTATTTATTTATTTACTTATTTATTTAGTCTTTGTCTCTGACATTAGTCATTGCTTCCTGTGGATAGTCATTACTTCCTGCACTAAACACTAAATGAATGAAACATTTATGAAATCTTAGGACTGGATAGTTATTCCCAGTTTTTTAAATCCATGTTTCCTGAACTTTTAAAATAAATTCATAAAAATTTGCAAGGCAGTTTTATTAACTGGGAAAATTTCAACAAAATATACAAGAATGTTTAAAGAAAAATAATCTGGTTTGAACTAATAGCTGTGTGATCTTGTCAGAAAGTCTTACTTTGTCGATAGCGCGGAAAACTATAAATAAAGTGGCATCTCCAAAATTTTGAAAAGAGTCACACCACTCTTTCCTTCTGCCTGATTTTAAAATATGTGATAAAGTCAGAGAATTGGAAAAACCTCTCTTCCCATACCCTGTCTGGCTAATTCAGACCAACTGGGAAAAATCACATGATGGACAACACATCAAAAATTCAGGCTAAAAAACTGCCAAATCTATGAATAGCGATATGGGAACCAGCCCAAGGCTTGTGTGTAGAAGGGTGACAGATAAAAATAGTGCCCTAAATTTTTCAAAGGTGATTTGAAACCTCCCAAGTATAGATGACCTTGCTACTGAAAATAAGATGACAAGGGCAAAGTTGAAATTGTGACCCCTTTCAGGGGTCTATAGACTTAAACTAATGTTCAAGAGAGAAGGGCTGCTTCCCCCTGCCCGCCCCCCCCATCAGCAAGCTTCACACAGCCATGGAACATTTCTTTTTCTTTGACGAATTCTTAATATATTTATCCTTCTCTTCTGCTCCTTTTAAGAAAAGAAGGCAGCAGCCCAGGATCATGAGTTTTCAAAGCATTCCATTTTCTGTTCCCTCCCGTTCATGAAAGCAACGTCTAGAAGACAAGAGGTAGGTTCAGCATCAAAATAAAATAACAACAACAAAAAAATTCTCCCACGATAAACCATTTCTTCTCTTTTTTGCTGGACATTCTTCATTCATTCATACCTCTGTCTCTACACTGTGCCTGATGTCAGCAGAGATGTGCCTTGCAGCTGCTTCAATAGAAAAGTTTTCAAAACTCACTGCTCCCCACATCAGTTAGATACAAAGATAAAGTCCACACCACATTTTATTATTTGGTGTTTTCAGAATGGCAGAGAGTGCAGGAGGAAGTGGTGGTGTTTTTCAGTGCCCATTTCTAAAGTTCTTTGCATGTCTTCCATGCCCTGATGTTGATTAAAATATCTTCACGTGTCTCTAAGGTTCTCGAAGCTGGATGGGGAGCGTTTGGTGACAGTGTGGAAAACCATTAGTGAGATTTCTTTTGGTGACAGACAGATGTAAATGTATCCATCTAATTCTTTACTCTCAGGTCTCTGTCTGCAGATGGATGTTAATAATTAGCAGTTGCATCTCCTCCCTCTTTATTAAATTGGATTCTCCATAAATTCATCATTTCTTTTTTATTTTCTCAAAGTAGCAGCAGCCCTGACAGCCTCCCTTTGTTCTTGTGCTATAAATAATTTATAACACAGAAGTATCTCTTCTTAGTCTTAAAACATAAACTAATGGAATAACACAACATATTGGCCCAAACTACCTTCCACTTGGAGGAAAAGCAACCTTGGAGTGGGGGAGAGATGAAGAGCTTTATTCCTAACAAAGGGAAACCAAAGATCACGTGGAAAAAAAACATTTCTTCACCTGAATGTAGGTTTTTTGTTTTGTTTTGTTTTAATCCTGCTCTTCCTTTCTAGATTCTAGCAATGTAAGGGAGTTCTAGACAGCACAAGCAAATCTTCTTTTGTGATTTCTTTTCCAAATAGTGTACCTTGCTCAAATTTCCAAATACATAATATATTACATTAAGCTATACAGAAAGGAGACTATTATTCCATCAAAATCTCCACAGATGTTAAAAACATACCATGGTACATTTATTCAACAACTGTATGCTTATAACCCATGCACAATCTTTAAACACCAAATTACAGGGATTTGGTCCAAATTAGCAATAAAATACAATGTGTTTGCCCTCTACTGGGTAGTAATGACTGTGTAGTTTTCCTTGCATACCCAGTGGCCTTGTAGGCAGCTTCATAATGGTTTTGTTTAGTCACTAACACAGTGTTATAAACAAATATGGCTAAGATTTGTGTTAATTAAGGTAAATAGAACAATGTTGAATCAGTTTTTCTAAGCTAAGATCATCCATGGAGGGGTTTTAAAATTTTTCTTACATTGCTCTAGGCTTGCACATCACATCACAGGAGATAGCTTGTAAGTCATCATTTGATATCCTGGAAATATATTCAGGTTGTAGATAAATAACCCGCCTAACAATGCTAATGCAGAATATCTGGCATGTAATTTAGATAGGAATCTGAACACCTCCTTACATCAGCTGTTAAGATTTTGCACTGAAGCAGAAATAACGTCTTATCTTCCATCTGGAACTGGGACATAGAAGGGGTGACACAAGTTATTTACAGAGTTACTGCAAAACAAGAGCAGTAACAGAGTAACTACAAAGCAACTCCCTGGATTACCGCTGCAATATAATGCCAGATAAATAATCATGCCAGGGTAAATAAATTGGGAGATGCCTTATTTTATAGAGCATAAATGTAACTCTCATTCCTATTGGCGTGGAGTGTTCCTTCGCATGTTGATTTCCGAAGCATCTTTCCAAGTCCGAGCTGACCCTGCAGAGTATTAAAGTGTGCATAAAACACTCATGCCATTTCTACTTCTCAGGAGGTTGGAGGAGGAAGCCACATCCACTGCTGGGGATGGAGCCTCCATATAGTCCAGAAAGACAGTCTGAAAGACAAATATACCTTTAGATTTAAACCGATGGAATGAAGACACTGGGTTAGACTGGAGAGGAATCTGGCTGGCTTTCCAGGTCAGGTCCTCTCTCATGGTCCCAATTGCCTTGCTTGTGGCAAATGATTTATTTTTCTCTTAAAAATAGGGTGGGATTAATATCTTGACTTGGGGCTTTGGAATGTTTTCTCCCCACAAACAGTGGCCAGTCAGCATTATTGGTTGGAGTGATTCCGGCACGAAGCATTAAGTGTGCCTGTGTGTGTGTTGTGTGTGTGTGTGTGTTTGTCATGGTACTGGTGGAGGACAAAATAATTACTAACTTGTACACAGCCTAACAATTAAGAAGAAATAAAATCCTTTCTTTGGCTTAAAAACATTCTACGTAAGTACTGCAGCTCCTCCCCTTCCCACTGGCCCACTCACAGGATATCTTTCTGGGCTCTGCCTGTATCTCTAGGGTCTTTCTGGGGTAGGAATGTAGCAGCAAATCTCAGAGAAAAAATTTTTTATTTAAAGCACAGAATGTGAAGTGCTCTAGTGTCTACTTTTTTGCTGTTGTTGGAAATTGACATAAGTTACTTGACAGCGTGTGTATGTATGTGGGGGTGGGCGTGAGGAGAGAGGTAGGGAAGCAGGACCAGAACACTGCCTCCTTTGGTGTAGAGGTTTCACATGAGGAAATCATGGCATTGACTTCAAAAGAAGACAATTTGCTGCCACTGAAAGAATGAAATGGAGAAAGAAGAAAATTCCCCAGAACTTAATTAATAGCTAATATTCAATTTAATAATGGTCTGGTGTGATCAGAGCATCTTCTAAAATTCTGGAATTTTCTTAACTGCCTACTGTGTCATAACACATAAGGCAGGGCATTTGTTTCTCCATTCAGGTCCTTGCCATCTTGCTAATTCTGTACTTAGCTAAATGGCTGAAGATGTTTTGGTTTGTAAGGCAATTCTTGCTCCCAGCTGCATTAAACTGCTATTATTAATTACCTCCTTTGGCCTAACATTATGCCTTTATAACACATGAGTTGTCTGGCCCTCTGCGATTATTGGAAGGCTGTGCCATACACAAAGGCATTAAGCTTAAAACAATAGAGGCTGCTTATTTGATAGGAGAAGATGTCAGGTGGAGACTAGCACAGTTGGCTGGAACTGACTTGAAGCTCGTCATAAGGAAATAAGGGGTGAGGTGATCACAGCACAGCATTAACAGCATGTGAGAGACACACAATTCTACATGGTGGCTTCCATCATGCATTTCCCATGCAAGAAGGGGGGAAATGGGCTCTGAGTAAATGATGGGTGAATACAGAATCAATTGTTGTGTATGACAAGACACTTTCTCTCTTTGTTTAATATATAAATCAAGAGCACTTATGAATTGATATTAATTAAAATAATGTATTTGCTTTCTTTCAACAGTAACGTCAGCCTTGTTAAAAAACGGAACGCTAAATCTTCATTAGACTTTCAGTATTAAAAATCTTGCATGAAATATGAATTAACATCTAACTTGTTGCTAGCTAGATTAAAGGGGAGAGAATGCAATAGGCACTTAGCACTGTGGACAAAAGCAGAAGCAGCTTTCCCAAACCTGGGAATAAGTGAATATCCTGAGGCTGCCTGCATCATTGTCCATCACTACCTCCTAGCAGGAATGATTGCTAACCAGGTGAAATTATGGAATGCTATTGCTTCCATCGAATCAAGATCATATCAAAAGGCAAATGCGTAGCGAGTCAACAAATCAACAAAATGCCCAAACATAAAAATTTAGCTCTTAAAAGTGCTTAGAGTTCTGTCTATAGATGTGGAGACATGAGTAAAATGTTCTTTGTTTTAGAAGAAAGCACATACACATTTCACTGCTTCACAATCTTTTCCACACATAGAAAAATTATGAAAAGCTCAAAGTGTTGTTACTTAGCTTTGTTGGATATTGGAAGTCAGTGACTACTTGCCAGGGAACAGGTGTGTGAAACACTTTTGTTCATTCTCTTCACATAGATGGATATTTGATGTCTTCTGATCTCGTTGCATTGGTGGCCTGAAATTAAAATAGATAATTGGAATGACCAGGCTGAGACCTCATATTGCATCCAAAAATACATTATGAAACTTCAATGATCTTATTGGCATTGTGTTGTCTTAGGTGAAAGCCACTCATAAACGTACTTGCTTATAAAGTACACCATCGATCTTATAATTACATTCCACCTGGATTTCTATGTTTGGAAAATGTGATTGAATTTTAGACGTCTCCGGGGGTAGTGTGTACGTGCACAGCAAAACCACAAGGTGGTGGTATGGTGTCATCGTATTTTTTAAGAACAACAAGAAAAGGGGGTTTGTTTAATGAGCTTGCACTCACAAGCCTGCTCATCTAGTGAACTGTGACTTTTCAAATACCAACCTATTAATGTCAAAGGCAATACTGAAGGGAACAGTTCTGTTTGATTTAAAAAATACAGACAATGTGAAGTCCACTATGGCCTAGTATCTATCACCTATGGGGCTCCATTCATGCCTAATGCTTTATTCAAGCTAAGACCTAGTTTTTATATATCAGATTAATACATATCTACAGCTTTGCACCTTTCTAGTTTGATTTTTTTATCATCAGGGCTCACCGGGGCCATTTTCATTCCCTTACTATAGCATCTGCAAGCAGGTGGATTAGAGATAACTCTCATTGTGCTTTGTTTTCCTCCCGACACTGTCATTAATCATTCCTTAAGCCACACTTCAACTTCTAGTAATCAGGACTGGCTGCTCCTGAGCTGCACAAGAATTGCCTCTCACAGTGTAATATGGAATTGGAAGCGAATGGCTAAGGCCAGACGCCTCTTCTGCATTCCCCATCTATCTCATCATTTAGGTATTTATCCATCTAGGGCTTGTACGGAGAGCACCTCTCTCCTTCCCATGAGGACACAGATTGCAACAGAGGATCAGATTTGTTACCCAGGCTTTGGGCTTTGATTGTCCTCTTATAAGTTCGGGATTAAAGTGAAATTTCCCACAGGGCTATGCAGGATTTGCTAGCATTTAACTGTTTAACCTGGCTGTTTGTGAATGAGAATCCTGTGGTCAACTATTCCGTAGAGAATATTATGGTAAGCCGAGCCTGAATGGTACACATTCCGGTGTGTTCCTGTAAAGATGGGCGCAGTTGATTCCAATTAACTTCATATCTGATATTGGCTGTTTTCATGTACACAGACAGCAGGGATACTAAGGTAAAAAGAAAGTCAAAGCATTCCCTTTTATAAAATATGGATGTGGGCTTTAAATAAATGCAAATCTTCTCCCTCAAAATTGTGATTTCCGCTTATGGTTTTTACACTAATTGGAGAATTAATCAGTCTTGCATTGGGTTGTTTTGTATTTTATGTAATTTTTTCATGTTCTCTAATGTGTTTATCAATTTCAATCTAAAGAGGATTTGATTCCTTATTCAACATACCTTTGAATATGACCAAAACAGAGACAGAGTTATGAATTTATTTACATTTATTATTTTCACATGAAAAATATGTACTTAGAATGTCTTAGCTTATATGTAGAAGTTAAACAGACACAATTTCCTAATTCTTTGTTATTTCTGAAGAGAAAGGTTTTTCTAATGTGTTCCTTATTCCCAAAACCAAAGCAATGAGAAATTGGGGGAAGAACTGTTCAAAAATCAAGTCTATATTGTCTGTCTGTTTGTTTAGATTTGGATTTACTTGAAGGATTTGAAAAAGTCAAAATCATTCTGCTACCTAGTTTTCAGGGTTGTGTACCCATCCACTGTAGTTATTCTATTTAATGTGAATATGTTTTTTAAAATGCCTAAACAGACAGTGTTCATTTTATGTGTTTCATCAAAAGAAACAGAACAATGAGGCAACAGAAATATAGAATTTAGCAAACCATTTTAAGCTTATGGTGAAATCTGTCTTTTGCAAGGGAAGCAACCAAATCATTAAACATTTTATTCTTCCCCAAATCCTCCATTATATTTCTTAACCTTAATTTTGTGATGCCAAAAAGTAAACAGAAATAGCTTTAAAAAACTACACTTAAAATTTTTAAAAATATTGGTCACGACAGATTGAAACATTTAAAAAATTATTTCAAGCATTTCACTGGAAATTCTTTTGCAATGGCTAGCGTAGGTGGCAGATTGATCATTTTGGGGGAGGCAAGGAATAGGAAGTGAGGAGGTTACAGTGATCTCTAGACTAATTTATTTGTTTTGCTGCATTGAAGTCAGATACCCTCTTATTAGGGAGCAGCTTTCAAAGCAGTCAGGAAGGACACCGATCTTGAGCCTGGTGAGAGCTTTGCTTGGGGTTACAAAACAAGCACACGGCAGGGTTGGTGCTAAATATCTTTAACCCCGTTAAGGAGGCAACTGAATTAGGGGTGTGGGGGAAAAAGTCCCTCCCCCCTGAAATGCAAGAGAAATCTCCAGATTCACATGAGTAATTTTCAGCTGGGTATTATGCTCCTGAAGTAACCTCTTCATTCCCATTGTTTTAGTGTGAAATCATTTCCTCGGGAGATAATTAGAGTTGCTCCATTTATTACATTAAATGATTAGCATGCACTTGAAATGATCCAGTGTATTTTCCTTTATTGCTGATGACTCTTAAATATGGGCCTCCATTCTTAACGGATAAATTAAAGTTGTCTTGGCTCTTTGTAGCCGACTATGTAGCCAAACAAGAGAGACTTTCTTTTCCAAACATAGGCCAGGTGTGCTGTGGCTGAGGTCTAGGTCTGAAGAGATCCTATTCATATAGATGTCCCACCTGGTTCAACAAAGAGCTTGATAACATTGCTTAAAGGTTTTCTCTACCAGCCCCTTAATAAAAATGCTTTTAATGACAGTACTTTATCTGGCATTACTCATCCTATGTGTGGAGTAAGTAAGTTTAACATAAAGTGACCCAAGATCACATTTCAAAAAACTGCCTCACTGGAAAGGCATGCACATTATCTGAGTAAGCAATATGCCCTACAAAGCCATGGAAAAATGATATTTGAAGAATTACCAAATATAGATTTCATTTGGATGCAAGTGCTTTTCGCTGTCTTTGAACTAACCTGGTTGTGTAACTGACAGAGTCATCTAAAATCCACTGGAAAGTTCGGATCAAGCAGGCACTGCCTGATAAATAGGCACCATTGCATATGTAATTAGAGAAATGAGAGATAAACTGGGTGCATCTTGTATTTGGTTTATATATTGAGATTTCCAAGAAATAATAAATGGAATTTAAGTGTTATGTTTGTTAAAAAATTTAAATCGGTATTTAGGTATGAGATGTAAACATGCACAGATGTAAAGACAAACTATGATGAAGACCTACGAGTTTCACATTCGTCTACTCTAAATGTGTGAGTATCTCTCATAAATTTCATTGTTAAGAGAGAATTTTACTTGAAGAGAAGAGTTTTAAAGAACATAATTGAAAAAATTTCCTGCAAACTTCCAATAGTTTTATATATTTTTGAGGATGAGGAGAAATTTTTCTGCCACCTAGACACGATGATTCAAAACTCTGTCATTTTGCTTTCATTGATTTGTTTATGTATTTATTGTGTTCTAATAGCATTGTTATTTTCAAGAAAACACCATGAGATGCTGTGGGAAGTTTCTGGTTCATGGCAATAACTGGAGAACGAAAAAGGAAAAGTGGAACAGACCGGGGGATGGGGGTGAAGTCAAGACTGTGCACTGACATTGTGGCCACAGTGATCCTTTCGTGAACAGGGTCAGGGGGCTGTTTTCATTCTCACACTCGAGTTTCTCAGGTATAGAGAATAGAGAATAAGTTACCAGAAATCAGGTATTTCTTTAGCAAGTGAGAAGAGGAATTTAATACTTCTCTCATATAATGCATTCACTGCTTCTCTCTGATAATTCATATCCCAGGAATGTTCACATAAATTCTCTGTAAACAGTAGCTAGCATTTTACCACCACAGAGCCAAATAAAAAACACCCGTGGAAAAGTTATTTGTATCAGAACTATGATCTTCAGAAAGGAGGCCTTTCAATATTAATTGGAGGAGAATTTATTTTAGACCTAAAATGCTAGGATAGCAGCAATAATAACAACAACAAAAGACTTTTTTTGTTGTGCTTTGTTTTCTTGAGGGCAATCTTCACTCTCAAGCAATCTGAGCAACTGTGCAGAATTTCTTTCTGAAAGTTATTTAAAATATAATAAATTACAAATTATAAATGGTTATGCTCTGGTTAAATATTTAAATGACTTAAAAATTTTTGCATTTTCCTCTTCACTTTAGCAGACAAGCATTTTCCATATTTAGTCTTTTATATGATAGCAAAATGCTGCGGGGCTCTGGCTGAGACACAGTGACTTTGGGAAAAACCCGATTTCTGAAGACCCAAGGTGTAATAACATTCTCTCAGCAACATCTCACATTGTCTTCCTGTTCGTGTTTACTCAGATGAGACATACCATTGCAGAGGAGGAGAGAGGTTTCTAGATCATCTGGTCACATTTTAGATCAATAGCGACTCAGGTCCATAGACAGGACAGGATTCATCTGGACACACATGGTGGTCATGCCAGGACTTCTACCCAGTCCTCTAACTCTCCGTCTGGTGCTCCTTCTGCTACCATGGTAATACAGACTACAACAGAGAAATACCCAAAATGTCTTCTCCAGCCTCCAGCCTCTAGTTGGAAATGTTATTTACACATGGGAAATTCAGAGCATTCCAGTATGATTAGGTATGATCTTTATTGACGAATATTGCCACCAAATATGATTTTAATTCTATGCAACACACATTTTATTTCAATTGCTTTAAGTGGATAATGGTCAAATTGTATTACCTTTCAGCTAGCCACACCAAAGAATCTTTGGGAGATGGCAAATTCAATTAATATAAAGGCATTGGCAATCTATTTATAGGAAGTCTATCTTTAATTTCTTTAAGAACTTCTGAGAGCACTGTCAAACCATGGCATTTGGAATTGGAGGAGATGTATTATCCAAAGAGTGCTATAATGTTGTTTAGCTTTGACAGGAGAATTCTCAGGGAAAGGATGCTTGAAAGTCTTCATCAATGTCCTTTTGGAGAAATGATCTATCTGCAAATGATGGAGATGGAGGATAGGCTTAAATTGCACTTCTTTTCATAACTCTGTGAATTTCTTTTTAGTGTATGTCCCCTTTTCAAAAGATGAAGTTATCACAGTTCTAATACTTGTGGCATGGAAGGTTACAATGACTGAATACCATCTCTCTCAAACATTTATTCCATTTAAACAAAAATACCTGATAGAGAGCATTTCCATTATTCAAAAGAAATCACACAATATAATGGTTTCTAGCACTCCTTTTGTAATAGCTTATTTAAATATTTGGGGCTGCAATTCAAATTTCTACTTTGTCAGACTTCACAGAAATACTTTATTCCACTGATTACATTTTTATTCTTTATGTTACTCTAAATAGCCTTCGATTTCTTAGAGCACCAGAAGTAAAAATCAGGTTTGCAGTCATGCAAAACACAAAATTCCTCTTCATGCATTTACTTTTTGTAAAAACAAAACCAAAAAACAAACAAACAAAAAAAGTAATACATACAAAAACAAAAGAATAAAAAGCTTTCCTACCATTAATTTAACAAAAATTTAGATATAGTATATTAAAGAACAACTATGTTCTGTGGATTATTTTGTATTTTAGACACTTAAATTTTATACAAATGAAGTTTTCTTTAGGTGGAGATCTTGTTTCTGCCAACAGCCTATTGTGATGTTAGACATTTATGGAGACAACCAAAACCCCCAGTTGATGTTTTTAGTGATTACATCAAATTAAAGATAACCCCACCCCAAAAAGCAAATCTCATAAATAAACATGAATTCACAAAATCTGGCTGAAGTCTTAACTTCTAATAAGCTTGCATTTTAGACAGTGTTTTAAGTTTAAAGAAGAATGACTGTAGCCAGTGTGGCTGACACATCAGGGTGGCATCATTTCTCTTTATTAAATCTTTATCCCATAACTTATAGTCTTGAAAAAGCTTCATAGTACTTCCGTGCACTTTTACAGAAAAAAAGATAAAGCTAAAATGAGATGGTAACATAATATATTTTATTTCAAAAGTGCTTTAAATTTTGCCTTTATACAAATAAGAAAAAATCTGCTAAAATTAATGCACAGAAAAAGAGCAATTCAGTTACTACAAAGAAGATGATATAAGCAAGCCAATATCAAAGGAATTCAGACTCCGGGGCTGGTACATTTTGCTTTTTTTGCCTGAGTCCCTTCCAGGTGAAAATGGAGCACCTATCGTAGAATATGGGATATTTGACTTTATTATGATAATGCTGCAGCCGCTAAAGGAAAGATTCATGGAAACATACCAGTGTGCGCCTTGGTATAATAGAAGTAAAAGACTCCATAGTTAACAATATATAATTTAGCCATGCAAATACGGACTTAGGTGTGCAGTGATTTATCCATTTGCAATAGCCTGAAATTTTTTGAGAGGATTTTAAAAGACTTTATTGTCTAAAAATGAATATTTATAATGCTTTAGAGATAGTGGTTACTTACCAGCTAGGCAGTGATGTTTGGGACCAATAAAGAATGACATGAAAAAAACATACTTAGAAAAACTTCCAAGTGGGTTTTGGATAGATTCTGTGAAGATATGTGCCAAATTACTTGAATTGATGGAACGGCTTTTAAAATTTGATACTCATATTTACCTTTGTTTCGTGTGTGTGTGTGAGCGTGTGTGTGTGCGTGTGTATACATAAAGCCTATGAAACTATTGAGTTTTATTCAGATATTCTTAATGTCAATTAAAGTACTCATCTATTTATTGTTTATTTTTTATTTCCAGGAAATTTAATATCTTCCTCTTAAGATCATGTGAAAATGTTTTTATATGTTGAAACAGAAACATTGAAATTCATTAAGAACAAAGCTCTGGCATATTAATTTGTCTGCCAGTTCTCAGCCTAGTGTGAATTCATCTGCTTGTAAGACTTGAAAGTAGATATCAAAATAGAAATACTCAGTAATGGTTTCAGTACCATTAACAGAATTACCTTTTATTAAAAATGCAATGCATAATAATCTTGAGATAGTTATGATATGAATATACTGATTAGTATATTAAAAAACAGTTTTCCCTCCCACATTTTATCCTAAATCCATATGAAGGAGGATTGTTACTTGCAAAGTTTCAAATATTTGACTTATATGCACTTAAAAGACATATTCCCCTTGAAACAACAAGTACAAAATGTCCAAAGACATGGTAAATATATAGTTTCTTAATTGCAAAGCCAAAGTAGATTACACACAGCCTTGCAAAATCTAAGACATCTGCTTTGTTTGAGACAAGAAGAAAGACATCTGGGGGCCTGAATGTTTCCTTGTGACCTGCTCCAGTGTGAGTAACCTTGTAGTTAACTAGGCATTTAGTCAGGTCCCAGAAAGATCATTGCCTGGATTCTGCCTCAGAGGCTGATGGGGACCAAGGCCAAAGCTAAAATGTCATACCCAAAAGATCATTGAAGCCAGGCAGTCGGGGTGGAAATGTCAGAACTGGGGCAGTGTAATAACAGCCGTCAACCATTTATCTCTCAAGCAATCACAAAACTGCACATATGAAATAATTGATGGAGCAGAAAAAAATTTAAAACCTAAAAATAAAAATGTCAGCACCAAATCTTCATGAATCTCTTTTTTTTTTTTTTCTGGACTAATTTGTAATCCTGTTATTGCATTCAAATATCCTTAAATGCTGGGATTTTTCATCATACAGGAAACCTTTGGTGACTTCATATGGTATCGGTAGAATAAATTCACATTTTAAAAATTTCAATTATGGGCTTCTGCAATTACATTGGACACTGACTTCTCTAACTGCAAAGAAGCCACAATAAAGTAGCTCTTCTGCTGTTGGGTTATATTCCTGGATAATGTTATGTGTGTTCAGTCTAGCACAGAGCAGTTTATTTTGCTCAAAGCTGCTTCCTTGATGTTTGGGTTTATTTGCTTGTTCATCAGCCAAAATGAGCGCCCTTCTCCTGGGGTTCCTGTCCCCCGCGTGACTTTGTAACAGAGTCCAGATGTGGCGTGAGGGCTTGTGCTGTTTGACAAACAAAACCAAACCCCAAACTGCCTGTGAGTTGTTGATAAATCTTTCCATTGGAATTATACTTGTCTAAGTGGCAGAGATACAAGATTCACTTCTTCTTCAGTATTTGAATGCGTGGAAGGCACAGTTAATTGCTCCCCATAGGCAGGAATTTGGCAGAGAGAAAGCAGCGCGTTTTAATCGGTCTGTCTAGCTGTATTTTAAAGCACCTCTTGCCACAGTGCCTGCATATTCGTGTTGGCATTAATAGAACAAAAATGTGTATTGGACTTGAAAGGTGTTTTGATGGTAGGTAAACACATTTATTTTTCACCTGATTCTGTTTTCTGTACTCACGCTGCCAAAAAGGCAGCTGAGAGAATGGTGCTTGCATGAGGGGGAATTAAAAACTCAGAGTTTCTTTCACAGCACTACCTTTAGAACGAGAATACAGGGTTAATTTAATTAAGTGACAAAACGTCCAATGGTGGAGTTTAGAAAACAGACCCAAGACCAAAGAAGAGAGGATTTTGTTCTTGAAAAAAGGAAAGCAGCTTCAAGTGAACCAAAGAACCGAAGGCTTTATTTTAAAAATATTTGATTTCTTGATGAAAAAAAGTGATTTTACATGTTTATGAGAAAATCATTTTTTATTAAAAAATACTAACATCACATGGGACTGATTCTTATTGTAGAGAAAAACAGTCTAAGTAGCTGGACTACAAAATGTTGTGAGCACCGCAATATCGAAATTCAGTGTTGATTTATGAACAAAATCAAGAATAATTAAATTGGAAAACTTTTATATTCCTTTAGTGTAGCACTTTTTGCTGATCTCTCTCAGATATACCCTAGGAAGAGCTCTTTCACTGTAAAAATGCCTGATATTCAAATATCTTATGTTTGACACATCTTCTATGGTAAATTGTTTCTGCTTTTTTTTTTCCCCAAATATCATCTCACATCAGTATGCTGCATTTTACCTTGAAAACTCCTTCTCATGTTTTTCTTATCTTGAAATAATATGAGCTTTAGAGGCAGGCAAACAGTTATGATACAGGCCTTTCTCTTTACTCATTATAGGCCTTTAGGCATGCTTGACTCTCCTGTACCCAGCCTTTTTCAATAACCAGTGGAAGTAGCAACACCTGCCCTGCCTTGCCACGTGCCTCCCAGGTTGAAACACAATCAGGTCATTTGGCTTCCATGGAAGGCAACTCTTTTCTCCTTGCCTGAAATGATACAGCGTTTGTTAGTTTGCATCAGTTTTTTAAAATGTCAGTAGCATATAATAGCAGTAAGCAAAGTTTTTTGCTTTGTCAAGAAATTAACAATGCAGCAAAATGAAAACAAGTACTAACAGCCTGCTGTGTGATGAGATGCTGGAAGCGAGTGAAATTGAGGCTGCTGTCTTGACAGTTGAGAGAGCAGACTCTTCAAGAAGGAAGAAAAAAAGAATTTTTTCTATAAATTTAAAGAATTTATCCCAATTATGTCTCGGTAAGAATACTTTTCTAATGTTTAAGAGCGGTATCCTCTATTACCATGCTCATTATAGCGAAATGTAAGAATGCATGAGTGGTGGGTGTTTTGTTGTGACACCTGAACTATTTGTAAATATTGTTCACAGCTTTCTTAGCATATTTTAGCAAGGCAACATTTCAGCAAAGTATAATTTATTACACATGATATAGATGGTGAGCTTCCCAACCCATTTGCTGTAGACCTGTTTGCACAGAAGAAAGCTGACATTAGGCGTATTAGAGCAAAGTAGAAAATTTCAGTCTATGGGTCTGGAGCCCTGAAGTGGTTGCTTTGCCTTTATAAAACCACCAGTGGGACCAAGAGACTGGCTTTACTTGATGTTGGGGTTCCAAGTAATAAAAATGCTAGCATGGTCAGGGGGAAGACTGTAATTTTTTCTCTATTAATATGCCATGTGTATATGTATGCATGCATGTATGTATTTATGTGTATATGTATATATGTATGTGTGTATGTATGTATTTTTGCCCAGGCAGCTTCCTCTGGCTGTGGTATGCAACCCCAATCCCACTTTGCATGGTATTTTCTTTTTGCATTTTCTACATGAAAAAAATATATACAGCCTTCACCCTGATGGCTCATTTGGCTTTGCTTTATTCTTTTAAATTTTCCTCAAAGGGAGGTAAAGGTCATGGAAAAAGAGTTAGGGTGATTTCTTTTCTTGTCTTTTCTCTGCCTGCTTTAAGTGACAATGAAAACAAATTTTACTTTAGCTAGGTGTTTTGTTTTTTTTTTTGCTGTCATTTTGGAAGAAAAAAAGAGTTGGAACTATTTTGAAAGGGTGTTTTGTTTTCAGAATACAAGTTAACGGCAAATTATTTGGACAGTAAAGCCTGTTTGTTTTCAGTAAAGGAAGGCTTGGGAAAACTAATCTCTCTCCCCTCCTTTTCTCCTCCTCCTCCTCCTCTTTTTCTCCCTGTACTATGGGGAATTAAGTTAGTTTCACATGAAAGTCACAGTGATTGAGTGCCTATTATGTTCCAGACACTGGAGTAGTAACTTTACAGTAGCTCTGTGAGGTAAGTGGATTATTCCCATTTTACAGAGTGGGAGACAGAGACTTACAGAGCTAAAATGACTTGTCTGAGAGCACACCGCCAGTGACAGACATGCCAGGTTTTCAACGTAAGGTTGTCTGGCTTCAAAACCATGGTTCTTTTCCCTCTTCCACAATGCCTCTACAGTAAGGGCAAATTGCAGAGGAGCGGTTCTCAAACAGGGCTACGAATCAAAATAACCTCCTGCAAAACTTGAAAAAAGTTCAAATGCTTGATTTTCATTCCTTGACAAGCTATGCCTGTGACCGTTAATTCTGGGCATCAGCATCACCTGTGCTGTTTCAAAAACTTCCATGCCAGTTTCCCACCCTAAGTCTACTAAATTAGTTTTCAGGAATGGAAATCAAATATTTGATAAATAAGACAAAGAACAAGACAATTCTGAAGACAGAAGACATTTGTGTTAAGTTGGCACTAGATTCAGTACCTATTGGTCTTTAGTATAGCTGATAGGCTCTTTCATCTAAGTTTCCATCTGTAATATTTTTGCATCTATTTTTCTGGGACAGATAATCCAGATGGCCACTGATAAATGCTGGTAGAGTGACTGTTAGAATTGTTTTTAGAGCCATTTTGTCTGTCGAGGAGAACAACCACCATAAGCAAAATGGTTGAGGGTGCTTAGGAAATCACCCATCACAGATGTAACTTGGCGATTTCTTCAGCTGAGAGTATTTGTTTAGTTGAGCATCATTCTCAGTGGTTCCAAGAGTCTATACCTGATTCCCAGTGCCATCACTATCAGCCTCAGGAGGCAAAGGTGAGAAAGTCTTATTTGTCTAACTCCAAATTTGCTATCCAGTTTATTAATTTCATATAATAGGAAAATGAACAGTGACTAGAACCTCTCTTTTAACCATCTAGAAGTCTTGTTTATTGCTTTCACCATACATTACTAAATCATGTGGAGTTTGAGTAGAACTATGTATGCCCTGTTTACCCTTGCTTCTGGGCATTGAACAATCATAAATGAACTTCCATAATGAATTTTCTGGATATAGGCTAAAATACTTTTTTTCTACAGTCTTTCAGTTAGTGGTTCATGCCAATAAATTGACTGTAGTGTGGAAGCTAGCAGAATATGAAAATGTTTGGCTTATGGCTTACTAAAACTGGAAAAACGACACATATTGCTGATTTCATTTACCTTAGTGCACATCCCAAGTCTCAAAGATCTATTTGCGGGCATTTTGCCATCATGAATATAACTGATCTCATGAGGATTACTCAAACAGCAACTCAGGAAAACATCTTTAGAGAAATCTGATCTTAACCTTAAAGTGTATTTACCAAGAAATATTGAAATTAAACTAAAATGGAAGGATAGTTTAAAAATCAATAGCTCAGTGGTGCCATTCATAGTCTGATACAGGTATTTGCTGTCTTATTAAATCAGTTTGCTATTTTATAAAATATTCCTGGCATTTTCAGACAACATGCCTGTGCATAACATCTGCACATATCTTAGTTAAAAACACTATCCAATGAGGTTTTACAATGAAAATGTTCCATCCTACTCTTTACATGCCTTTTCTGGCACCTCATCCCCTACTTCCCCAGAAACAAAGGCATACAATGCTGAAGCAGCTGAGGCATATCTATTCTGTAACAGAGAAGTGAGTGATTTTGCATGACTGTCCTTAATGCTACCAGCACGGATCTCTGCCTGGCGGAACCCACCAAAGGCTCGGTAATTCATGGGTGACTTCCATTCTCTCCTGCTGTCTAAGTGAAAACTTACATTGAAAAAGGCCCTCAGTTTATATATAAAGTATAAGCAGCAAAGGTGTGCTGTCTTAATTTTCAGTCTAACCCTCAAGACATCCTCCATGGCATCAGTATTAAAGCAGAAACCAAAACAACATTTTCCTATTCAATAATAAGCTATGGAAGTTGCATGGGGTCGAGTCTCTAGGAAATCCCCTCTTTCTTTGAAAAAATGTCATTGGTAAGATAGGAGATTGGCACCACAATGAGCAAAATATAGTGCGGGCTGATACGCATTGTCAGGTAGAATTTGGTTTGAGACACTGACTTTTGTCTGCGTGGTGTCTCCGTTCCAAAGAAGATGGAAGATGCAAAATTGCAAGTTTCCAATCTCTGGTTAATGTGGTCTATACAACTGAATAATGTATAAGGAGATGTTCCTTTGATAATGTCACAATTATTCATTGTACAGCCATAAACTCAAATATTCACATTAACAGCTAGGTATTATTTTTCTTCTCTGAAATTAAGTGAGCGGCATCAGTGGTCATAAATGAGAGCATTCATCAAAGGCGGAGCCATGGCAGAGGATTAAGTGAATGCTGATGAAGTGTCCAGATTCCCATAACTTGGAATGGAGCTGCATTCAGCATTCCTTTATTATCCATCTGCCACATAACAAAAAGTCTCCTATATTTAATGCAGGTTTGCCCTAGGCCACGTAATAGGATTAGGAATAATTTCTACAAATTTACAAAAACAAATCACATGGGAAGGCTTAGAATTTGCTAATAATTTCTCCATAGCTGGGAGATCAAAGGGATGTAAGAGTCCCTAGCCAGGCGGTAGTTTGACCCTGGCCAGGCTTTTTTAATGAAAGGGTTAATCTTCTCCGAGGTGACCATAGAGGAGCAAATAGTGTGACCAAAGGCAGATTCAGGCCTCCAAAAAACAAGGAAGAAAATAGTCTGAAAAGTACAACAGCAAGAAAACATTTACAGAATCACACGACATTTTCTGGTTTAGATAAAATAAAACTGCAGAACCTCATTGAAAGGGGCAATACAAAGGACTAAAGCTGGCTGAGAAACAAACCCAGGAAAGATCAAAACCCCTCACCATTGCCTTGAGGAATAAAAGAAATTAGGTTGCTTGCTTGTCCTTTTAAAGGTTTTCCCATCATGGTCAGGTAAGGGCCGCCATCCATCTCTTAGCCCACTCACACTGTTCCTGTTGAACTTTGAGAGGCAGCCCACCTGGCAGGGGTCTGCTAGCATGCCATTTCAAGTGCACCACTTTATAAATAGGAAGATTGGGATAGAAAATCATGAATTCTTACATGGACTTTCTCCAATCTTAAAGGGAAATGAAGGTGAACAAAGGCATATTAAAAATAATGAAGGCAGCTAGGACTAATGGCATTGCTCCTGTGTCTTTCAAGATCTTTATTACTAATTCAGATAAGTGGAAACCCGTAGCCCAAATCTGCTATTCTGCCTTTTCTTCCAAGTGGCTGTAATAACGAAGCCAGGGCTCACACATATCAAGGGTCCCACCAGTCCTTTTTCCTAGCAATGGTTATGGGATCCCATTGCCAGCCTGCATGATTTGTTCTCAAGACATCCTGAACACAATGCTGGGCTTCTCCTTTACCTATTGTGTTACTCAGCAAATGGAGGGGTTAAATATAGAATCTGTCTAGTGCATGAGACATGCTGGATACTTTTAATATAGTCTTGCTGAGAGTCCACTTAGCCTTTGATGGAGGTGAGAGGCTTCCTATTACTAAGCCTCACCACCTGAGTGTGGATCCAGCCAGAGGGAAATAAAAGTTGCCTGTCTTTTCACTTTTATTACCTGTTGGTCTGTTAAGACTAAGGTTGAAGTTGGAGGTGAAGGTCCTTCTTGGAAAACTCACTAAAAGAAATCAGCTTGGGAGAAAAGGAAGGAGTCTGAGAAAAAGAATGGTCTCAGTCGTCAAAACGATGGTCTCGAAGTAATTTTTTTTTTCAGAGTTACACCTTTCTTTTGACTTCTAGCTCCTAAGAAGCAGGCTGATGGGCTTCTTTCTGGGAAGAGTTCAGAAGAAATCAACTCCTTTCCCCCAGTGCCCTCTGATCATCTCACTCCTTTCCCCAGAATTAAGGGAAAACTGATCATGAATTGTTCCAGGGCCCTGTGGGCGTTGGTGGAAGATAGATGCCAAGATAGACTTCTGAAACCTCAATATCCTGCTTGCCAATTCCATGCATGCTAAATTTCTTAGTATCAACAGTGTGGAAGAATGGATGGTTCTTCTGGCAGAAACAGTAGACCTGAGACAAAACATATAGACTATCTTGGTACTCAATGGCTTACTGACTTATATACGTAGGAGGTCCTAAGTTCACCAGGTCTTGTCATTCTCATCTTCTCTCTCTCAAATTTATCTTTTCCCTGCTATTCTCACTGCTGCAGTTCAGACACTGAGAATTTCCAATCTGGTCCTTACTTCACACTTTCACAGCATCCAACTGCAAGTATGGTCCAATATATTTATACTGAACTGAATTCAGTTCCTCAATAAATGATTTTCTTCAACATTTTTATGATTTCACTCATTCTATCCTTCCATTCAAAATGTTTTCCTTCTTGTTCACATGGTAAAAACTTCAAACCTCAAATGTGAGTTTCTCCATGAAGTGATTTCAGTCAGGAACACAACTAGTCAGCATTAAAGTGAAAAGCTACGAAGTCAAATTTAGGTTCATTCATGGTCAGACTGTCTTCTGTTTGGTAAGTGCTTTGCCCGTCTGTATCAGCTACTGTTCTAAGTGCTATATGTGTATCAACTGATTTAATTCTTACATGAGTCTATGATGGAAAAACATTTATTATTTATGCATGCATTTTAGACAAGGAAACTGATGCTTAGAGAAGTTAGATACCCTGCTTAAGATTACATCTGGTAATTGGTAGAGTCAGGCTTTGAACCCAGGCCTGCATGTTATGTTAGACTGTTTGTCAGTTCCCCTTATTTTCTGGCTAACTCTTGTACTTAAAGTCTTTGAGATGAGAGGGATCTTGGTGGTAACTGAGTTGTGTAGCTTTTTTTTTTTTTTTTTTTTTTTTTTTTTTTTTGCTTTCAGATGATTAAACTGAGGCTCTGAGACAGTGAATGACTTAATCTAGGTTACACAGCCAATGGCAGAGCTTGGGTAAGAGAACCCAGGTGCAAGACTGTCCAGAATTCTTTCCCTGAAAGCAAGTATATTTTCCCGCCCCCCCAACTAGAAATCTCCACCCCTCCCCCAACTAGAAATCCCTGTGTCTCCCCCACGTAGAAATCCCTGCCTCTCTCTTAACATTAATTTCTGTCACTTCTTTTAATGTACATTAGACAAATCGATTTGTTCAGCAATCTTTAAAAGCCCACCACGATGTTAAATTTCAGCGATGTGAAGATGAATAGAACATAGTCTCTCCCTACCCTTGGAACATTTACTGTCCACAGGGGGCAAAGTGTAGAGACAGAGTTGCAAACCACTAAGAACAGTGCTATGAATGGAGGTTTGTATCCAGTGTGCTATGACAGCACAAAGGAGGAAGACATCTCTTCATGATAAAGTCAGGAATCACTTCATGGAGGAACTCACATTTGACATTTGAAGTTCTTACCATGTGAACAAGGAGAAGGAAGACATTTTGAATGGAAGGATAGTGTGTTCAGAATTGGTTGCTTCCAGTAGGTTCTTGGTCTCACTGACTTCAAAAATGACGCCACGGGCCCTCGCAGTGAGTGTTACAGTTCTTAAAGATGGTGTGTCCAGAGGTTTTTCCTTCAGATGTTCAGATGTGTCCACAGTTTCTTCCTTCTGGTGAGTTCGTGGTCTTGCTGACTTCAGGAATAAAGCCTCAGACCTTTGCAGTGAGTGTTACAGCTCTTAAAGGCAGTGTGGACCCAAAGAGTGAGCAGCAGCAAGATTTACTGTGAAGAGTGAAAGAACAAAGATTCCACAGCATGGAAGGGGACCCAAGCAGGTTGTCGCTGCTGGCTCCTGTGGCCAGCTTTCATTCCCTTATTTTGGCCAGCTTTTATTCCCTTATTTTGCCCCACCCACGTCCTGCTGATTGGTCCATTTTACACAGCGCTGATTGGTCCATTTTACAGAGTGCTGATTGGTGCATTTATAAACCTTTAGAAAGACACAGAGTGCTGATTGGTGCATTTTTACAGAGTGCTGATTGGTGTGTTTACAAACCTTTAGCTAGACACAGAGCGCTGATTGGTGTGTTTTTACAGAGTGCTGATTGGTGCGTTTACAAACCTTTAGCTAGACACAGAGCGTTGATTGGTGCATTTTTACAGAGTGCTGATTGGTGCGTTTACAAACCTTTAGCTAGACACAGAGTGCTGATTGGTGTGTTTATGATCCTTTGGCTAGACAGAAAAGTTCTCCAAGTCCCCACCCTACCCAGAAGCCCAGCGGGCTTCACTTCTCAATAGAATGCATGAAATCATAAAACTGTTCAAGAAAATGATGCATTGAGGAACTGAATTCAGCTCGGCATAAATATATTGGACCATACTTGCAGTTGAATGCTGTGAAAGCATGAAGTAGGGGCCAGGTAGGAAATTCTGACTGAACTGCAGCAGTGAGAATAGTGGGGAGAAGACAAATTTGAGAGGGAGATGATGAGAATGACAGGACCAGGTGACATGGGAGAAGACAAAGAGGGCCTCCTAGATTTCTTTCTTGGGTGGCTAGGTAGATTTAAACCGAAATGAGAAATATGTTGTAGCAGAGTAAATTGATAAGGTAATTATATTTTGAGTGTCTATTAGACACCCAGGTGCATCTGTCTAACTGACTGTGGGAAATAAGGGTCTGGAGCTCCAGGGATGCAACTGAGTGGAGAAGATGAAGATGTGAGTACATTGATGGTACGGGAAACTTTGAAATAAAGATCTTTTGAAGAAGAGTGTATAGAATGATAAGACAGGGATGATAAGAATGCTTCAGGGTTGGACAGTATACCAGAAGCCTGAAAACAAACCAGAGATAGAGGGCGTTTACAGGGAAGCAAGAAAATAACCCAAAGAGAAAGACTTATGACGTAGAAGGAACAAAAGGAAGGTTGTTAATAAGAGTGTTGTCAGTGGTGTTGCTCAGAGGTCAGAAAAATTAAGGACTGAAAAGTAGCCATTAGGTATACCAACTATTAAGAATGGGGATTGGAATAAGAACAATTTTAGAAGTCTGTTTGTAGGAGCTGCATAAGTGAATGAATGCTTAAGAGGAAAAATAGAGAACAAAATTAGAAAATGAAAGGAAGGCCAGAGATAAGGAACTGAGGTCCATTAGGCCCTCTGTAGGCCAAGGGGAAGGAGCTGGAAAAGGGGGCAAGGCTGGAGACAAGCAAAATCCCGGGGTTAGGAAGAGTTGGAATCAAGGGCACTTGTGTTCAGGCTGGCTTAGTAACAACTCAGCCTCGTTGGACATATGAATAGGACAACATCTTTTCCTCAAACTGTCTCTCTTTGTAGCCCATGATTTATCTGAAGGTGTGTGGAGCTTCCTGGAAGTGACCTGGGGGGGACCGGAATTGTAGAGTCTGGCGATAAAATGGAGAAGGGAGTATTTGGAAGTCTTATTACAGGGGACATACTTTCAGATGGTAGAAGGTAGGGATGAAGAGAGGGGCTGAATGGAAGTCATATTTTAGGGGAAAGGTGAGAGAAAAGAAAACGCTACCTGCCCATAATGGAAGATGGAATCTGGCAAAGGAAGGCTAACTCAGTGGCAGGTCCTCAGGGCTAAATGCAATCTTGGGAATGATGTTGCAGCTCTCATGGAATTTCTGTAACCCAAGGATGAAAGAGGCGTGCCTGCTCATTGAAATATCCCTTTCTCAAAATACCAGAATATTTTGGACTAAGCCACTTAGCCCCCTTGTGGAGCTATCCATATATAGGTCTAGGGAAGTTGTCTTCATTCTCCCTCCTTTTTAACTAGCACAAAAGGTACAGTGGTGCTATTTCTCCTCTGTCCTTTGATAGGCATAGAGTGTACAGTAATTTAGCTTGACGGGTGGCAGTCATAGTTGGACTGGTGGTGGGAATGACAAAGCTTGTCTGAGAGAAAATCTGTCTCACAGAGATCTGAAACCTTCTCTGGGGCTCTGATGACACTCAAAGTCACCATTACACAGAAGCAAGGGGGGAAGGAGGGCTTTTGTTTTGCAAAAGCATCGTTGGCCACTGGGCAGGAGCCCACATACAGGTTATGGTGGCTGCTTTGGTGGTGACCCTGGCAGCTTTATTGGAGGGGCTGGTGATGCAGTGCCAGCTCTCAGTATTCCAGGCAGGTCTCCAAGTTTGGTTGGCTGGGACCAATTTAAGAAAACACTGAGAGCAAGTATTTATGCTTCTCAAGCTATGGAATGGAGTATTTAAAAGCCACACAGTCCTGAATTCCAATCAAAACTCTTCCAAGTACTGAGGCAAGTTATTGAAATTATTGAATTTGAGAGTGGGACCTGAGTGAATGGAGCTTGGAGATATTGAGATTAGAATATTAATATTAATGGCTACATTTATGTTATAGGTTAGGGGAACTCAGGCATTGGAATTTAATTAAATTGTTTTCCATCATACACTTAGGCGTAGTAAGCAAGTTTACTCAAAGTTAAAAAGAGAGGAGCAACAGTTAATTCCATTAGAATGCTGCTGAGGCCGGGCATGGTGGCTCACGCCTGTAATCCCAGCACTTTGGGAGGCCGAGTCGGCTGGATCACGAGGTCAGGAGATTGAGACCATCCTGGCTAACACGGTGAAACCTGTCTCTACTAAAAATACAAAAATTAGCTGGGCGTGGTGGCGGCACCTGTAGTCCCAGCTGCTGGGGAGGCTGAGGCAGGAGAATGGCGTGAACCCGGGAGGCAGAGCTTGCAGTGAGCTGAGATTGCGCCACTGCACTCCAGCCTGGGTGACAGAGCAAGACTCTGTCTCAAAAAAAAAAAAAAAAAAAAAAAAAAGAATGCTGCTGAGCTTTCAAAGCAAAATGATTCCTAATCTGTACACTCAATCTGTAGCATATCTTGTTCAGACACATGCTCTTCCCCAGTTTCTTCTTACCCCAATTTTATTCTGTCTTCAGGCAGTTATTTGTCATTCTAAAGGAAGATAACAGATACATCTATCAACTGTTTACTTTGCTACTTATTTCAATTCTACTGAATTCTAAAAATTTCACAGAGGTCCAGATACACTGACTCATGCCTGTAATCCCAGCACTTTGGGAGATAAGGTGGGAGGACTACTTGAGCCTGGGAGTTGAGACTACGCTGGGCAGCATAGTGAGATCCCATCTTTACAAAAAAATAAAAAAATAAGCTGGATGTGGTGGTGCCAACCTGTAGTTCCAGCAACTTGGAGACTGAGGGCTGAGGGGGGAGGATTGTTTGAGTCCAGGAGGTCAAGTTTACAGTGTACTGTGATTGTGTCACTGCATTCCCGTCTGGGTGACGGAGTGACACTTTGTCTCAAAGAAAAAAAAATCACAGAGGTAGAAGAGACAGCAGTCTTGGCTGATTCACAGCTGTCATTGTGGTTATCAAAGTGTGTTTTTTGGAACAGCTTCTCATTGGATATTAATGTATCACATACAATAAGGATAGTTATTTCATAGTTTGGGAAAGCCTGACTAATCATGTTTCATTTCTATAGTAATATAGCTTCCCCAAGACTGACTATGCTAACATGCATTTGGATCTTTCAAACTTATTTGACCCTGTAAAATATGAAAATGTGAAAGACATACTTTCCTTCAGAATTGTTGCAGAAATTGTGTATCATGGATCAAACTTTGGGAAATTGTTTCCAGGAAAATGTGGGGCAGCTTGGACTTTTGGGACCTGAGATATTGAAGTGGAAAGAGTCCTGTAGAATCTTCTAGAGTGAGAAAAGAAAAAGATTGAGACATTTTTAGGAACTAGCTTTTGGTGTTTCATGCTTTCTAATATGATTCCAATTTATTCCATTTGCACTTTAATCAGAACCAGGAAAATTGGAATGTGGGAATTCCAGTAACTCCCAGGCAAAATTCCTCATGTTATTCTTCTATGAGTGGTAGGGCAATACAGTACTGTGTAGTTTTTATACCAAAGACTGACTGGCTGTGTTTTTCTTAAATGAATGCCAGCAATTTCTGGCAATGGCAAATGCTATAGCAAATACTCCAAACAATGATCAGTGCAAGGGATATGATATATTTTATCAAAATATCTAAAATAAGTCATAAAGTGTTGTTTGGAGATATTTTTACAAGGACTTTTGTCTTCTGCACATTCCAAATCTTTCAGGTGTCCTGAATGATTATCCTTTAGCCTAGGCATGATGGGAATTCTCTTCTTCACAGCACACTTTCATTCACTATTCCAGTTACACTAGATAGCCCATGTGAAAACTTACCCAATTAGTGATTCTTAACCAGGGGTAGGTAAGCATACACAATTCTACACAGCTATGTACAAATATATGACACTTGGCCCGTATGCACAGATTCTGATTCAGTAAGATTTAAGAGGGCCTCCTAAGTTTGTGTTTTTGCAGTGACCCCTGGGTGATTCTAATGTACACCTTGAGCCGAGAACCCTTGGGATGGATATAATGAAAATAGCAGAAATAGACTATTTTTCATTTATGAAACAACATGGTATGCTAGACCTCACACAGTTCTCATTGATGATAGTGAAAAATGTGCATTTTAAAGTAAAAATGATGATCAGACATCTTTATTTGTATCTGTGTCTCATACTCTAAATCCTTTGGAGGCAAATTTTGGTAAAGTGGCAAAGTGAGAAGAACAGGCAAGATGCTGATTCACCTGCCTGTAGGTTGTATGTATAAAACTCCCTTTATTGAGGCAACTTCTGCGAGTGTGGCTTATAGGTACTTTTGATTTAGGGAAATATGGTATTTCAGGGTAAGGAAAATAAGGAACACTAGACTCTCTGGGGAAAGCTATATCAAGAGAGGTGATAATGAGAGGAAAGTAATGGAGCTGAGCATTCGTATCTTGGTTTGATATTCACATCAGCTCATTCTACTCAGATCATTGGCACAACCACCAGTGATAATATTTTGGATTTGCAAATAACAGAGAACCTTAAGCCACCCAAATGTTCCCAAGGGGACATTGCTTAAAAAATGACAGTGAGAAAATGGGATGTTTGTCAAATTAGAGTACCAAATTCTATCATCCTTTGGTGGGGGTAGGAGGAAATCCTGGTTAACAAAGTGTTACAACATCTCTGAATCTCCTAAATAAGCTTTCTAGGATGCAATGATGAAATGATAGCTTATTCTGCAGAGAGGAAGATCCAATTATCTTCATAGTAACAATTTTACCTTCTTCTGTTTTTCTGATCTGCTAGCAAGCTAAAAGAATAGCTTTTGAGAGAAAAAGTTGAAATTTCATTAACGGCTGATGGAATGGCTGAGATAATAATCTATCTACAACATCTGTCACCCTCCTTATCTCTTGGGTGGACTCAGACCTGCCCTAGAATGAGAGGAGAAGGTAGACCCTATATAGCTTAGAGCATGGGTTTCCTTTGAGTATCCTTGGCTTAAAAGCTAATATCCTCAATCACACAGCACCTTTGAGAACCTTGGATTCCAGTATTGTTTCTCTCAAGAACTAACCACCTTAATCCCCATTTGTTAATCCTTCAGGGGAAATGTGCATGATTTTATTATATATTGTTCATGATTATATGTATATTCAAACCATAGGGGAAATGAATGACATTATCTATTAATCTGTTTTATTTAAAAAGAATCATTTGCCTAAATTTCTCTAAGCAGGACCTGACTGGAATCTCACATCACTACCCCCACCCCCAAATACGCAACTCAAATATTACAACATAATTGAAATTAGATTAAAAAATTAAATGACATTTTGCGAACTGTTTAAAAGGGTCAGCAATGTGTTTGAGCACTACGAGATTAACCTTTGCTCATTTGGGAAAATGCAGACTTCAATAGGGATTCTGTGGCTGGGGTTGCACTTGCTAAAAGTTTAAAACAGTAATTTTTTCCTAAGAAAGGTCATCTTGAGCTAAAATGTCAAATAAATTATTTAGATTACTGAATTAGAAAAGTGAGGATCTGACAGGCTGAATTTTTTATGCACATTAGCCACAGCCAGGGTCTTTCTATGCTCTTTTTATTAGGTAAAGTCCACCCCCTTGCCTCTTATTAAAAATCTCTCCATTTAGTCCAATACACTTCCTTTGATAGATGACTGCTGCTTTTGAGCATCCAAATCCATGAGGCTGCTGAATTCATATGGCTTGTGTCCATTTTGCATTCCTCCTATTACAGATTCTAGCAAAGAGACACACGAGTCACAGAGAAAAGAACATATACATAAGCATACACATGAGCACACACACCAACCATAAATGTTTGTATGTATGCACACAAATATATAATGATATCTCCTCAAGCATGTACACAAACATGTATAATGTATATATATATATTCTTTAAGCAAGATAACATTTGACTTCAGAAAAATAAAAACGCTCTTCGAAGATAATATACGCTCCTTGACTTACGATGGGATTACATCCCGGAAAGTCCATGGTATGTTGAAAACATTTTAAGTAGAAAATGCATTTAATAACCCCAAAAACTCATCTTAAAGTTGAAAAATCTAACGTGAACCACTGTAATTCTGAAATGTGTTTTTAATAGACAATGACTAATATCAGATTGTTCCCACTTAGGAAATAATACCAAAAATGTAAATGGCTTTGTGACCATGTGACTGAAGGAATTCTCCTGGTTGCAAAAGTACTCTTTGAAGGAACCTCTAGGTGCCACTGCCATCTTGTGTATATGGCAGTTTTCTGGTTAGTGCTGCTTTTATAGAGCACTGTGAGCCTTTTAAAACATTTTTTTATTGTAGGTAGGTGATGCTGGTACTAGTTCTATTTTACACATAAGAATTTGAGTTACAGAGCTGTCAAAATTGTTGATAAGGCTTGGTTACTATCACATTTTCACATGCGAGTCCTAATATTGGCTCCTGGCTCCTTCTCCGCCAGAATATCTGTGTCAAATCTGTGGTTTCTTAAGCAGATAAGTTCTTTTGAAAGTTTAGTTGAATGTTTCGATGCCTATAGGTGGAAATGTACCTGGTATTCCCAAGTGTCTTCATACTTTACACATAAAATACATAGTATTCTCTATTTTTGTGAGCTTTTTGCTTATACTTCTTATGTTTCTGGCATATATATGTATTTTTTTAAATTCCCCTTTTTAGAAAACTTTATTCTCTAGAATAGTTATTTTTCCAACCTGCTTTTTCATATCTATCTCAAGAAATTCTCTTTACTTGGCTAAGAATCCTAAGGCTTGTACAATCCTGGGGTAGAGTTGAGATTAGAATTCAAAATTTAGAGATTCTTGTTTCTAAATCTGCGGTTGAATTACATTCATTACTTTTCCTCCTCTTCCATCTATATTTTTCATCTCCCCTTCCCCATTTTTCCCTTATTTCGTCTTCTTCTTTGGCTGTCTATAGACCTTTTGCTTATTTGGATAATGTTTGTGCCCTGTATTTCCCGGCCTCCTTGGAGTTGGGCAGAGTTTATGACTATTTCTGGCTACTGGAATGTGGATAGAAAGGAAGTATGTCACTTCCGGGTTAAAGACCTGAGAAGCCCTCCTGCACCCCTCTAGCTGCTTCTTCTATTACCATGGCAATTGAAGAGGGGCCTTAGCGGTGATGATAGGACTAATACTTTGAAGCTGACCATGAGGAGATGCCCTGAAAAGGCACACATGCCTGCAGTAGACTTTCCATTAGCAACACATTAATTTTTGTTTGGTTAAACATTTGAGGTTTTGGAATTGTTTGTTACCACAGGATAATCTAGTTTATTTTGACTAAAATAGATTAAGGGTGACTCTTTATTCAGAATTTTATATTCAATGAAAATACAGTACATTTATTCAGAATTTTATATTCATGAAAATACAGTACATTTTATTGTTCCCATCTTGACCCTTCATTCTAACCGTTGCCCTCTTATATGGGGTCTCTGTGAGTATCCAAATTCATATAACGTGTGCGTTTTTTTTCTTCTGCCCTCAATGATTTTTTTTTAGTAACATTCTTATATATTGCCTAAACTTGACATCTCCCTGAGTGTAATAAAAAAAACAGGAAATACTGACACGTGCAAAAAAATGTTAAATCCCAATATTTCTTCCATTTATTTGAAGAAAAGATGTCCTGGCAATTGTGGGATTTACAAATGTCCAATTCTGGAGAAAGGGTTCAAAAAAGAAGAAAATGAAAAGATTTCAAAATGTCTATTTCTTTTATACCCCTGTAAAAATAAAGACATATTGCTTTATCCGTGGCCCATTAGGTCACTGAAATTTGGAATGCATGACTGTGGTTTTTAATTGATCTTTAATTTGAATGCATCTGAGAAGTAGTCTAGGAATTGCTGGGCCCTAAATATAATTTTCCAAATATCTGAATTTCTGGCACTGAAGTTGCACTAACTTTAAGAGCTTATAAAATTGGCTGATGCAATACAAAGGATAGCTCAAACTTTCCCAAGTTTAAATTCCTCCTAGGGGGTAATACTCTCTCAGGGATAATATATTCCTAAGCAACTTACGTAAGTCAAGAAAAGGCCTGTTTTTATTTGTGACCCAGGCTTTTGTATGTTTATGTGTGTGCATTTACCTGGGTATAATCTTGATTTACATGGTATTCCCTAGAATGGTCTCATGACCAAATGACATTTGAATATCCCTAGAATAAAAGCTTTCAGTGACTCCTGAATTAAATCTAAAACCCTTTGTCTCTGTGCTTTTCTTTTTTTCTTTTTTTCTTTTTTTTTTTTGAGATGGAGTCTCACTCTGTTGCCCAGGCTGGAGTGCAGTGGCGCAATCTTGGCTCACTGCAAGCTCCGCCTCCCAGGTTCATGCCATTCTCCTGCCTCAGCCTCCTGAGTAGCTGGGACTACAGACGCCCGCCACCATACCGGGCTAATTTTTGTATTTTTAGTAGAGACGGGGTTTCACTGTGTTAGCCAGGATGGTCTTGATCTCCTGACCTCATGATCTGCTGACCTCGGCCTCCCAAATTGCTGGGATTATAGGCATGAGCCACCATGCCTAGCCACGTTTTTCTATAATATAGTCTTTCTCTGTGCAAACTGCTTTCATTAGATACATTCTGTGATCTACTTGACGAGCTCATTCTGATCTTACAGCCTTTGTTCATATTGTTTAGTAACTTGGAATTATCTTTCTTCTTCCTTCACTCCTGTCTATGAATTATCCATTCTTTAAGAGCTAGCTCCAAGCCTAACTCTTCCACTAAGCTTCTTTTATTACTAAAGGCAACAAATTTCTAGCAGCTGCCCTTGGTACTGAATTATGCCTTAAATATGTTATCCAATAAATAATAAATTTCATGTGGGTGGTCCAAAGGATGGGGGTGGAGATGGAAAAATTGTTTACATATGGGTCCAGGAAATGGACCCATATGAAAACTGAGGGATGACCGATCAGTCAGGAAGGAGAAGACACAAGAAAATGAGTGTATCAGTCCGTTATTGCCTGGCTGCAAATACCTGTTATGGGCTAATTTATAAAGAAAGGAGGTTTAATTGTTTCACATTTCTGCAGGTTGTACAGGAAGCATGTTACTGACATCATTTTGGTTTCTGGGGAGGCCTCAGGAAACTTACAATCAGGATGGAAGGCAAAGGGGGAGTGGGCAGGTCACATGGCCAGAGCAGGAGCAACAGAGAGAGTGCGGAGGTGCCACAAACTTTTAAACAACCAGATCTCTTGTGAGAACTCACTGTTGCAAGGACAGTACCAAGGGGATGGTACTAATCATTGATAAGAAATCTTCCCCCATGATCCAATTCAGTTCCCACCAGGCCCCATCTTGAGGATTACAATTGAACATGAGATTTGTGTGGGGACACAGATTCAAACCATTTTTGAGTGTTTTTGAGTGAGAGTTGATAATGAATAAACCAAAAAACAGTTATATATGGGCATAATGGGGCTAATTTCCTTATTGCTCAGTGTCTGCTGGGATGTTCCTTTTCCTTGTAGTTTAGCCTCCCTCATGGAACTAAAAGTGAGCATCTCAAGAGATTGTTGACCAAGTTTCTAACTCCCTCTAATAAGGCCAGACTAAGGTTTTCTTAGGTTCTCTTTGTAATGAAAAGCTATGTTGCCATTAGTTGAGAATATAGTTAGAATGGGTGGAAGGCTTCCATATGTTCTGCCATAGTGTAGGTATCACCCATTCCACAAACAATAGGCCTCTCTGTTGCTGAGGAAATTAGTCAGGATTCTTAGTTGCGAGTAACAGAAACACAACCCAAACTAATTTAAACAAATGGGAATTTATTGGCTCATCAAACAAAGGATTCCTGTGGCTAATTTTTCAAAAGAAGGAAGGTTCTGTTGTGAACATACCAATACATTTCCACTAAATCAAAAGCACAGTATGTCCCACAACAAATGTTCTGGCTTCCCCTCTCTAATCACTAGGACAGAACCTAGAGCTGTAGTGTACAAAAATGTTCTCTTCCAGGCTGGGTACAGCAGGGAGTGCTAGGATTCAGGGATGAATGGGCGGAAAGTGTATAGGGAAGGAAGATGCTGGAGTAGATAAATTCCCTGGCTCAGAAACTCATGTTCAAGTTGATGAGCTCTAGTGGTGTAAATGTGACAGGCTATTGTCCAAATGACTTCCCCTAGCATGTGAACCTTGCTAGATGTAAACCTGAAATCCGTAGGACTCACCAGAAGAAAACCTGCCCAGTCCTGTTGTGTAGATTGTGGCTTTTCCATGTGTTCTGGATTTAAAATGAGGGTGGTGGATGAGAGCAGGAAACCTGTGCGTGTGTGCATGTCTGTGTGTATGTTATGTGTGTGTGATATCCATGATTTCAATAAAATGGTGTATTTTAAGTGGAGCCATGATTGGTTGGATTAAGACAACTTTGATTTGAGGAGGTACTTGTGAGAAGGAAGAAAGCTGCATCTGAGATGCTTTTGCAATGCACAGTTTACACTTGTCCTCTGGTATTGATCTGGGATTCGTGGTGTGCAAGAAAGGAGTGGTTCTTGTTCTGAAGTGCTCGCCCAAACTGGGATATAAGCAGGGCTTCCTAGTTAAAGCTGACCATAGGAGCAGTAAATTTCATACAGGCATGGGAGAATCCAAAGAGCCTGAATTTCCTCCACTGTAGCCATCAGAAGTCCCTCACTATCTCCACGTGGTCACAAGGGCTTATCTCTTCTAGCTTGTAGAGAAACCCTGTCTTCCTTTGTAGAGTCAGGAATGGATCTCTCTCTCTCTTTTCTAAGTTTTGCAGGACATTGATATACAAATGGACTAAAGGTGGGCTCTGTATATAGCTCCTAGGTTGTTACTTCTTCACAGCAGGCGAGGACTGTTAGCTTAAACCCCGTGGTGCCAAACTCAATCCTTACATACCCAGTTGCTTTAAATATATTCCAAATAAGCATGTTTTAAGCCATTTAGAGTCTGTCTGCTTTACCTACACCACAAAACTACACCTAATACCTGCCATCCATAGATAAGATCACCCTTGTAGCTATAAATGACCTCAAATCATGGCTGCTTTTCATAGGTCTCTAGCCCAGAGACTGCTAGACACATAAGCCCCATCTCTGATTCCTTGCTCCCCTGGAAGTTCTCTTGCCCTCTTTTGCCTTCTGGGTGTTAATCCCATGCTGCTATTTCTGTCAGGTATTCTACTCATCCTGGAAGGAGAAGGAGCTTCTTCTCTCATGCGACTCTGTCCCAATACTGGCCAATAAAACTTACTGTTCAGTACTGACATCTTGTAGTTCTGTCTTTTCCTTAATCAGTCCTGAAATCCCTGAACTCACCATAGACACCCCTACATTTTCTCCAGGAATAGTCAGAAGTGATATTAGAAGTATTTACCAACTTTTAGACCCTGAGTCCTTCCAATTAGAATGGATGTCTGACCACTCAAAATAGACACCATCTATAAACAACTGATACAGCTGTTCTGATTGATTATCAGCCCTGCATAAAAGTGTTTGCGGATGGGGCTTCAGCTGGTTGGCTCAAATACATCTTTAATTAGATTGGATGCCACCAGACATCCAAATGGATTGGGTTTATTTGCTTTTTTATTTGTTCAAGAATGTTCTAAGGGCTTGCAATATGCCGTGTGCTGTCCTGAAGCTCTGCCAACCAGTGCCAATTGTAGCCGTCAGAACACTGTCTAGTACATGTGATTGAGACTTCATAGGTCTGGCTGGGCTGGCATGCATGTGACATTCTCTGGGTAGAGGATCCTACAGGGACTGTGGCCTTCAGAGCTGGGCCTTGTGGGCAAGGTGGGGTTGAAACAATGGTTCTGGATCCCTAGAATACACACGAGCTCTCAGCCAAGTTGTGAACATACAGGCCCACCAAACTACCTAGGAAGCCTGAAGATGCTTAGGTTCCAAAGTTTGACCAGAGAATCTCTAGATGATGACTTTAGACTTCTAGAATCACTTCTGTGCCTTATGATAGATTTTCCCCCCATTCTAGATAGTTTAACTCTTCTAGGGGCAACTTGTGAAAATATAGCATGATAAAACTCCTTGTCTGGGAGTTTCCTGGTTTAAACAGTTGCCACGCTAACATTGGAGGCATAAGTCTACTATAAATTGACTTCAGATATTGGAGCATTTGGGCTGGATTAAAGGTGAATAGCACCTTTGGCTTAAATACACCTGCCATTCCTGGGATCCAGTTGAATCTAGGATCTTCCATTAGGTGGTGTTGTGGACTGAATTTTGTCCCACTAAATCCATATGTTGAAGAGATCTACCTCTAATGTGACTGTGGAGACATGACCTTTAAAGAAGTGAATAAGGTTAAGTGAGGGCATAATGGTGTAAGCCTATTTCAATTGGACTGGTATCCCTATAAGAAGAGGTAGAATCACCAAGGATATGTGAGTACAGAGGAGAAAAGGCCATGTTTGAGGACACAGAATAGAAGGTGACTGTTTGCAAGCTAAGGAGAGAGATCTCATAGAAAGTGAATGTGCTGGCCCCTTGATCTTGCACTTCCAACCATAGTTATTTTCACCATAACTATGATAAAATACATTTATGTTGTTTAAGCCCCACCAATATGTAGTATTTTGTTATGGCACCCCTAGCAGATTAATACAGGTGGGTGGTCAGCAGAAGGGCCATATTTACAACACATATGAGAAATAGATATAAGAAACTTCTGAAGTATGAAACTAATGGAGATACATAATAGTTTAGGGAGCCATCACTTAAAATAGCCTATATGTTAGGTTATCGGGATGTAAAGAACAGTTATCCCATGGAAACACAAGAATAAAGGACCTTATGGATGTGGTCCTGTCTTCATGGAAGCTGTAGAGTTCCAGCAGTAGGTTGCACGGTATTATTTTTTTCATTTCAAATTTTATTATAAAGGATACATGTGCAGGTTTGTTACATGGGGAGATTTTGTGATGCTGAGGATTAGGGTCCCAATGATTCTGTCATCCAGGGCATAAACATAGTATCCAACAGGTGGGTCTTCAACTCCTGTCCTCCTCCTCCCTCCCCTGTCTAGTGATCCCCAGTGTCTATCGTTCCCATCTTTACAGTCATGGGTATTCAGTGTTTAGCTCCTGCTTATCAGTGAGAACATGGAATATTTGGTTTTCTATTTTTATGTTAGGTCACTTAGAATAATGGCCTCTACCTCCCTCCATGCAAAGGGCATGATCTCATCCCTTTTTATGGCTGAATAGTAGTCCATGGTATATATGTACCATATTTTCTTTATCTAATCCACTGTTGATGGGAACTTAGGTTGATTTCATGTCTTCGCTATTGTGAATAGCACTGCAATGAATATATGGATGCATGTGTCTTTTTGATAGAATACATTCTTTTCCTTTGGGTATATACCCAGTAGTGGGATTGCTGGGTCTAATGGTAGTTCTATTTTAAGTTCCTTGAGAAACTTCCAAACTGTTTTCCACAGTGACTGGACTAGTTTGCATTTCCACAACAGTATATAAGCATTCCTTTTTCTCCCAACCTCACCAGCATCTGTTATTTTTTCACTTTTTAATAATAGCCATTCTGACTGGTGCAAAATAATATCTCATTGTGGTTTAGATTTGCATTTCTCTAATGATTAGTGATGTTGAGCATTTTTTCGTATGTTAGTTGGCTGCTTGTATGTCTTCTTTTGAGAATTGCCTGTTCATGTCTGTTGCCTATTTTTAAAATTAGATTGCTTTTTGCTTGTTGATTTGTTTAAATTCCTTGTAGATTCTGGATTTTAGACTTTTTTTTTTTTTTTGAAAGACTCTCACTTTGTCACCCAGGCTGGAGTGCAGTGGCACAATCTCGGCTCACTGTGACCCCCACCTCCTGGGTTCAAGAGATACTCCTGCCTCAGCTTCCCGAGTAGCTGGGACTACAGGCACAGGCCATCATGCCTGCCTAATTTTTGTATTTTTAATAGATAGGGAGTTTCACCATGTTGGCCAGGTTGATTTCAAACTCCTGACCTTGGGTGATCCGCCTGCCTCAGCCTCCAAAGTGCTGGGATTACAAGAGTTAGCCAATGCACCCAGCCTAGACCTTTGTTAGATACACAGTTTGGAAATATTTTCTCCCATTCTGTAGGCAGTCTTTACTCTGTTGATAATTTATTTTGTTGGGGCACATGGTCTTTAGTGCTCCATCACCAATGTGACTAAACTTGACTTTGGTATGTGTCTTTCTGGCAAACTTTAAAATCCTTATTATTTTCGGTAATCTGCATATATTTTCTCTTTTCTATATGTTCCATTAAACTTCAGCTGGCAATGTGGGGCCATTTAATGTGTCTGATTTTTCCTCAACTTCTGCTCCCATCAATCACTAGCCTATTTGTTCCATAATTCAAAATATTTAGATTTCTTTAGAGTTCTGGCTACTCTTTGAGTTGCAGGGACCTGCACTAGAGAATTCTCTGGCCCTATCGCCTCTCACTGGAAGTGGATAGAGCAGAACCACAACTCTTTGTTACCTGAGGGCTAACAAGTGGGTTGTATTTGGGAAGGTAATCTAGCCTCAGTCTGTTGGCATCATCCATATCTCCTAAGGGAAAAAGACTATAGCCCAAGAACACACCTTTGGATCACTCAAAAATGTAATAATTTGATTTTACACCAGGATAAGATACTACTATTGATTCAGGCCCATATGTACAAAAGGCAGAGTATGAATGAATATATGGATATAAAACTAAGATCCAGGAACTATGTCTTACTCCTCACCACCCCTCTGCAAGATGTTGTGAAAGCTATTCTTCATTAGGTAGCATGGCACTGTTTAGACATTGGAGGAGCTAAAAGTCTGAATATAACCAATGGGTTCAAGCATTATTTAGTCTTGCAAAGGGTTCAAGCATTACTTAATCTTGCATTCATTGCCCTCCTACAAGGGTATAAGTTATGCTCCCTGGAGGCACAGCTTCATTAAGGCCCAGCCCCTTGGAGCCACTGTGGAAGGTTGATTTTTTGGAGTGCCAGGCATGCATCAAGCACTTCATTACATTTAGGGCATGTTCAGAAGATCAGAAATACTTCTTATCTTGACTTAACTAGGAACTGAGCAGCTTGTGAAACTGGCCAAATAAATTAGAAATTGAGGCAGCCCATCCTGGTTTTCTAAAAATTGTTTAGGTGTACTTATTGGAGGTATGGCCAGATGTGGCACTGTACCTTGTTGGCAAGGTTAAGTCATGTGTACTTACAGCAGTCAACCTCACCAAGGTGTTCCCCAGGTGTCTCGAGAGGGATCTGTTTTCACTACGAAGAGGTCATCTCTCATCAATGAATGAAAAGTTCTCATCGCATTCCTGAGAACTAGAACATTCAGCACACTCACATGCTTTTACATTCCATTAACTTTCATGTGCCTCAAGGATGATGGGCTGATGGGATAAAATCTAGTTCCCAACTGTGGGATTGAGTTATAATCAGAATGCACAAGAAAAAATGCAGGAGTTAGAAGAAATGGGGGCCAGTTGGGCTCTCTACTGACTTATCTGTCCAAGGGAATGCCCAGAAGAGGAGAGAGTAGAATCAGGATCCAAAAATTGAGATAAAGATTAGAAGCAGGTTAGTGTAAACAAGCTGGAAGATCTGCGCAGCAGAGGGCTTGGAGAATGATCAACAGTAATAGGTAGGCTGAGACCAGCACCTAATAAGAGGGTGAAGCAGTATACTTCTGGAGAAAAATATGTGCAAGTTAACAGGTTTCTGGAACATTTTACATATGGCCAGCACTAATGGTGGGCCAGGGCCAGGGCCAGGTAATTAAAGAGACATAGCTGAAAGAAACCACATCCATTTTATTCCCTCGGAAATCTCATTAGACTTATAGTTAGCTACATAATTGAACAGTTATTTCATATCTAAACTCTTTCAAATTGGTTTTCTATCCTCACAACATATGACGCAATCCACTGAAAACATAATGGGTTGTGTAGGAATGTTTCTTGATTGACTGATGAATAGAGTCCCTTATTTAGAGAGATTTCCATGTAATTGAACCACTGTCTATTCATTTTTTGTTTGCAAATATTTTTCCAAGGGAGTATTCAATCTCTTTCTCATATACATCCACGTTATGTCTCTCATGCATGTTTTGTTGCCTGCTTCATAATACAAATAAATTTCTCACTTGCCTCTTCTGCCTAGAGTGGGACAGTAGGTGATATTTCTGGTACTGAATTACCCATTGATGCATCTGCCTGGACCTGGAGATGGAGAGTGAAATATGAAGACTACTGCTGGAGGGAAGCTATTTAATTTTGGGTTGTGGCCACAGCAGAACATGACATGGGGCAACACTAGGAAAGCAGCATGGGATGAATTTGTTTGTCATATTGTATTTTTGAAAGATTGACTCATAAATTTCACTTTAGCCATTAACAACATGCAGCCATTACTCAAACTATTTATCAGTTGCCAAAAAATTAATGTATCCTGGTGGCTCAAACCTTGAATAATTGTGGGAGAACCTGAGGAGAGATGGGAAAAAATTCCCCCATAATTGTGAGAGGGTTTGTTTTTTGTCCTTTCCTTCCTTCAGCAGTAGGAATACACCCACATTTCTAGTATCAGGACCTCCCTGATTCAGTCCTTTGAAAGGTCCTAAACTACTCTCCTTATTTTTGTGTTAAAAGCTGTCATGGGTTCAGTTAAAGCATAATTTTGCATGTATAGGGTTTGAGGGGGTGGGGAACAACTGCATGATTGCAGCTCATCTTTATGATTTCTGGCCAGTTGTTTCTTTTTTTAAGGACTGATTAATGGCCAGGTGTCATCTGACTATTCCTAAACCTCTGATGGCTAGCAGAGGTGGTGAAACAGCTATTCCCAAACTCCAGAAACTGGCTTCCCATGGCTCTAAGAGCTGGGCAGAAATTCAACTTTGGGGAAGATGATCTCTTGGTTCTGCAAGAGGTAGTTTTGAAGAACTCTCTCATTTTAGCCAGAAAGCTCTCATTCATAAACTTGATATTGACCGTTGTTGACATTGTTGAAAAAAACGGAAAGGCCTTCAGAACGGGATGTTGGCTCCTGTTAAAAAATTTGAAGGGTGGTCTCATGGTTCTTGCAAGAGATTTTTTTAAATGAAGAAATTTGGGATTTCTTTTGGTGGGTGTGGTGACAGGAGTTTGTGGGTTCTGGGACTCAGGGGGAGAAAAATATGGGAGAGAACTCTGTGTTAGAAAGCAGATCCCTAAAACAGGGTGGAAGGCCAGAGGATCAGGGAGAAGAATGGTCAGGAGGATTTCTCTGTGACAGAACTGCAGGTCAGCTAAAGGGGAAATGAACTAGTTTGAGAAAAATATTCTTAAGACAATGGACTGTCTTGCAGTCTACTGTTTTGTTGAACGATCCTTCCTTGCATATCAGAAAGCAACTGATATACTTTGGGTGCTATATCAGTCAGGGTTCTCCAGAGAAACAGACCCCCTCTCCCCGACCATCCACACACATTTTAAGGAAATTAGCTCATGTAATTGTAGAGGCTTGCAAGTTTGAAGTTTGTAGGACAAGCTGGTAGGTTAGCACCTTGACAGGAGTGGACATTGCAGTTTTTAGCCAGAAGTTCTCCAGGAAACCTCAGTTTTGCTTTTCAGGTCTTCCAGCGGATTGGATGAGGCCCATTCACATTACCAAGAGCAATCTTCTTTTCTTAAAGTCAACTGATTGTGAATATTAACCACACCTGTGACATACTTTTTATAGCATCACCTAGATTAGTGTTTGATTACATTACTGGGTACTAGAGCCTAGACAAGTTAATACATAAAACTAACTACCATAAGCATTAATATCCATGTTCAAATAGTTTATAGTGGTGATAGTTCTACGGCCCTCAGTTATGTTCCTGTCTCACCTTCATCTTTACAGGCCCTGTCTTTCCTCCCACTCTCCTCTTGGAGGTCCTACTCACATATTTTAAGAACTCTTGTTGAATGTTTTCTCTTTTGCATTTAGCATTCTTATTGCTGTTGGGAATATTACCCCAAATTCACTAGCACATTAGGTCCGTTTCTTCAGGAAATAGTCTACAATAACTCCTAGCCCTGATGGTTTCCTAAATTGTAACTGATAGCTTAGTCCAAGTCCATTATTTATTCATTCATTTAATCCTTCATTTATCAACGATGATTTTTAGTACTGACTGTATATAAATATACTATAAGTCCTGATGCATATATAAGGATGAATAAGACATCTTTATATTCTTTTTGTTCCCTGCATTACTATTTAGCTGACCACAGAGAAACACATTTACTACTATTCTGCTCACTTTGAAAGCCTTTTAAATCTTCCTGCATTTTATCCCCATTGACTGGGTTTTCTATAACCTAAAAGATATCAGTATTGTCTGCAAGTATGAGGATTTTATTAGATACTCCCTCATCTAGATCATTTATAAACATGCCTTGGCTTTGATCCTTAGGAATTTTCAGCATTTAAACTTATCCATCTAAAGAAGAACTTATTTATTCCCACTCTTTGTAATTTATGTTAGCTTCTTACTTAGACCGGAATGTTCCTTCAAGCCCATTGTGACTTCTTTAAGTTAAATATTTACTGAAGTGTAACACACATACAGAAAAATAATCATGTGATGAATTTTCGCCAAGTGAACATACCCATGTGACCACTACCCAGTTCCAGAATTAGTTATCAGCACTCCCCCAAATCCTCCTCATCCCCTATCTTCATTGCACACCCCTGAAAGTAAACAGAAGCTTTCTGATATCATAATTAGTTGCTTTTGCCTCTTTTTAACTGCATATAAATGAAGTTATACAGAATGTGCATTTTTAGTCTTTTTTTGTCTCATAACACTATTTCTGAGAGACACAATGTTGCTACGGCCATGTTGTTTGGAGGAGCAGCCGTTGGTTCATCCTCAGTACTGTATAATATTACGCCATGTATCCATACACAATTTGTTTATCCATTCTACTGTTAATGAGCATTTGAGTTGTTTGCCTTTTGGCTATTTAGTGCTACTCTGGACATTTGGATGTGGACGTGCATGTGTTTCTGTCAGATATATACCTGGGAGTGGAATTGTTAAGTCATAGGGCGTATTCAGCTTTAGCAGAGATCGGCAAAAAATTTTCCAAACAGATACACGTGTTTATAAGCATTCCTGTTGTTTCATGTTCCTATCAACATTTAGTACAATCAGCTTCCAAATTTTACCCTTTTGTTATTGGGGTTTGAATCTCCTTTTCTTAATTAGTAATGATGTTGAATACTTTTAATAGGCTTACTGGCCATTTTGGTACTCTTTTTGAAATGCCCTTTTATTTTTGAGATGGAGTCCCACTCTGTTTCCCAGGCTGGAGTGCAGTGGTGTGATCTTGGCTCAATGCAACCTCTGCCTCCTGGGTTCAAGTGATTCTCCTTCCTCAGCCTCCCGAGTAGCTGGGATTACAGGTTTGTGCCACCACAACTGGCTAATTTTTGTATTTTGGGTAGAGATGGGGTTTAACCATGTTGGTCAGGCTTGTCTCAAACTCCTGACCTGGTGATCCCCCCGCCTTGGCCTCCCAAAGTGCTGGGATTACAGGCGTGAGCCACTGCACTGGGCCTTGAAATGCCTTTTTAAGTCTTTTGCCTTTTTACCCCCTATGGCTTTATTTTTTAAAATCAATTTGTTGGAGTTATTTATGTGTTATTGATACAAATTAGCTATCAGGTGTATATTGCAAATACTTCTCATGTTCTGTGACTTGCCTCTTCAAAATGGTGTCTTTTGATAAAGATAAATTCTTAATTTTAATGTCCAGTATATCAACTTTATATTTTATGATTAGCATTTTGTTTACTGTTTTTAAAAATAGTTTTCTTCCACAAGATATCCTATGTTTTCTTCTAAGGATTTATTGTTTTTACTTTTATATTTAAATCTACTGTTGACCTGGAATTGATTATTTTACATATAGTGTGAGTCTGGGACCAATTTTTTTTTTTCTGTAAGGACATCCAATTGACCTAACAGTACTTGAAAAACTAGGATTTCTCCATTGCCTTTAGTATAATATTTGTTAAGTAACCACATACATGTGAATCTGTTTTTGGACTTTTAAATTATGTCCATTGATCTATTTATAGTTCTTCGGGTCAATATTATTTAGATTGCTTGTACATTTCTCTCACTAATTCTTTCTACTTATTTTATCACTGCTGTAAGGAAATATAATTTTTCTGTGTTGATACTGAATGAGGGATTCTACTAAATTCAATTGTTAATTCTGTGTATATGTAGGTTCTTCTGGAATTTCTTGTTGTTTGTAAATAGTTACAGTTATATTTCTTCCTTTCCCTTTCTTATATCTTGCTTTTCTTATTTCCTGCTGGGATTTTCAGTAAAATGTCAAGAGAACTGACAAGAGCAGACATCTTCATTTCAGTTTCACTATTAGGAGGAAAGATTTCAATAGTTCATTATTATTATTACCTCTGCTGTAGGGTTTTTGTAGATACTCTTTATAAAACTTAAAAGTTCCATTTAGTGCTCGATATAATGTGTTATTAAAAAATGACAATTAAAACAGTGAGATACCACTACATACTTACTAAATATAAAAATCCAAAACAGTGACAACACCCAATGCTAGTGAGAACACTGAGCAACAGGAACTCTCAGTCATTTCTACTAGTAATGCAAAATGGTACAGTCACTTTGGAAGATAATTTGAGAGTTTCTTGGGAAGCTAAAAATACTCTTACCATATGATACAGTGATCACACTCCTTTGTATTTACCCAAATGAACTGAAAACTTATGTCCACACAAAAACCTGCACATGGATGTTTATAGCAGCTTTACTCATAATTGCCAAGACTTGAAAGTATCAAGATGTCCATCAGTAGGTGAATGGATAAATTGTGGTATATCCAGACAATGAAATATTATTTAGCGCTGAAAGGAAATCAGCTATGAACCCATGAAAAGACATGGAAGAAACTTAAATGCATATTTCTAAGTGAAATAAGCCAATCTGAAAAGGCTGCATGCTGCAGGGTTCCAACTACATGGAATAGGCAAAACCATGAGACAGTGGAAAGATCAGTGGTTAAGAATAATCATCAAAGGATCACAAATAATCAAATGTTGGGGCCAAGAGTGGTGGCTCACGCCTGTAATCCTAGCACTTTGGGAGGACGAGGCGGGCGGATCACCAGAGGTCAGGAGTTTGAGACCAACCTGGTCAACATAGTAAAACCCCGTCTCTACTAAAAATCCAAAAATTAGTTGGTTGTGGTGGTGTGTGCCTGTAATCCCAGCTACTTGGGAGGCTGAGGCAGGAGAATCACTTGAACCTGGGAGGCAGGGGTTGCAGTGAGCCAAGATCGTGCCACTGCACTCCAGCTTGGGTGACAGAGCAAGACTCTGTCTCTAAATAAATAAATGATCATCAAATGTTGACTTTTCCTACTTGATTAATATCCGCTTTTATCTTTGAGTTTAATTTACTGTTTTTTAGAGTTGTATATTGGACTCATTGATTTTAGCCTCTCCTCTTTTAAAAATATCCATTTTAAGTCTGTAAGTCTTCCTCTAAGCATAGCTTTAGATTTGTTTATACTTTTAGGGGAGTGAAACTATTTTGTATAATACTGTAATGGTGGGTATATGTCACTATATATATGTTCAAACTGATAAAATGTACAACAAGAGTAAACTCTAATGTAAACTATGAACTTTCGGTGATAATTATGTGTTCATGTAACTTTATTGGTTGTAACAAATGGTACCACTGTGGGATGTTGATAGTGGGGCAGGTTGTGCATTTCTGGAGGTAGGGGGAACATGAGAACTCTCAGTACTTTCTGCTCAATTTTTTTGTGAACCTAAAATTGCTCTAAAATATAAAGTCTATTAAGTGCATATTTAATATATAAAATATATGATTACATGTATAGTTATTTTTTGACATATATAAAGTTAGCTAGAACTCATCTGGTCATCTGGTTCTGGTGACAATTTTAATAGTAATTAAAATAAAATAGATTTTTCAATAGTAAGAAATGTTACCTTTTATTTCTTTCTATCTGATTTTAAAGTTAATGTGACTTTTTATTGTGAATGCATGATACATTTTATCAAATGTTTCTGTTGAGAAGATGCTATGGTTTGAACTTAGTTTTTCCCCATAAAAATTATGTCGAGGCTTTGTCCCTAATGTAACAGTGTTGAGAGGTGATGAGACCTGTAAGAGGCATTTGCGATCCACCTGCATGAAGGGATTAATGCAGTTTTGCGGTAGTGAGTGAGTTCTTGCTCTTTCAAGACTTGATTAGTTACTATGAAAGTGAGTTGTTATGTGAGGCTGCCTCTCGTGTTTGGTCTCCTTGCAGATGTCCAGTTCCCCTTCCACTTCCGCCATGTTATGATACAGCATGAGGCCCTCACCCAGAAGCTGACCAAAAGCAGCTGCCTGATCTTGGACTTCCTGCCTCCAGAACTGTGAGCTAAATAAACCTCTTTTCTTTATAAATTACCTGGTATCAAATATACTGTTATAGCAATAGAAAAAAGACTAAACAAAGAATATTTTTTTCTCTTTTATTCTTCACTAATATAGGTTAACTACGTTGATTTTTTTTTAATGTGAACTAATCGAACATCTCTGGAATAAACCCCACTTGGTCATGACATAGTTGTTTTAAATCTCACTGGATTCAATTTGATTCAATATACAAATTTTGTATATTTTTTTACGTTTACATTTATTATTGAAAGTGGTCTATAGTTTTCTTTTCTTGTAATGTCCTTGCCATATTTTTCTGTCAAGGTTATTCTGTGCTGATAACATGAGTTGATAAGTGTTATCTCTTCTGGAAGTGTTTGTGCAAGTTTGGTAGGATTTTATTTTTAAATGTTTGATAGAATTCACTAGCAAAGCCCAGGGTTTTGTTTGTAGGTATGTCTTTAATTGGTGATTTAATTTTGTTTTTTAGATACAGAAATTTTATATATTTTTCTTTCTTTCTGTGTCATTCTTGGTAAGTGTATTTTTTTCTGGAAGTTTGTCCATTTTATCCAAATTGTCCAATTTATTAACAGACAGTAGTTCAGAATATTATTTATATCTTTTTAAATATCCAATATAGTATGGATATGTGTCCCTGCCCAAATCTCATAGTGAATTATAATCCCCAGTATTGGAGGTAGGGCCTGGTGGGAGGTGATTGGATCATGGGGGTTGATTTCTCATGAATGGTTTAACACCATCCCTGTGGTGCTGTTCTTGCTGTAGTGAGTGACTTCTTGTGAGATCTGACTGTTTAAAACTGTGACACCTCACTCCCTCTCTCTCACTCCTACATTCATCATGTGACATGCAAGCTCCCGCTTTACCTTCTGCCATGATTGTAAGCTTCCAGAGCCCTCCTCAGAAGCAGATGCTGATGTTATGCTTCCTGTACAGCCTTTAGAACCATGAGCCAATTAAACCTCTTTCCTTATAAATTACCCAGTCTCAGTTATTTATTTATAGCAATGCAAGAATGGCCTAATACAATATCCTAGAATCTAGTAGTAGGATCCCTTTTTGAATATCTGACATTGCTAAATATGGCATTCTCTTTGTTCTTGATCAGTCTTATTAGAGGACTTATCTTTTTGTTATCTTCTTAAATAATCAAAATTTTAAGGTTTTTCTGTATTTTATGTTTATTTTCGACCTCATTAATATCTGCTTTCAGCTTTGGGTTTAATTTACTGTTCTTTTTTAGAGTTGTATACTTAGCTCATTGATTTTAGCCACTTTTCTTTTAAAAATATACATTTTATGGCTATACATTTTCCTCTAAGCATAGCTTTAGCTTCGTCCCAAATTAATTCAGTTCAAATAATTTTCTAATTTCCATTGCTATTTCTTCTTTGACCATGAGTTACATAAAAGTATGCTGCTTTAATTTATAAATACTTGAGAATTTTATAGTATTTTTTTGCTATTGATTTCTAGCTTTATTCCCTTCATTTTTTTTCCTTATTAAGTTACAATGAAATGTTTGCTTGTTTTGTCCCCTCAGTCTCCCAGATGTCTGTGTCTCTTTCAGTGTTTCCTGCATTTCCTATGCTTTCTATTCTCCATTCTACTGCCCTATCTTCCAATTCATTAATTTACTCTAATCTACTTTTAAATCTATCTATTGAATTCTTATTTTCAATTATTATATTTTATAGTTCCAGAATTTCAATTATCTATCTATCTATCTATCTATCTATCTATCTATCTATCTATCTATTCTTTTTGAGACAGAATCTTGCTCTGTCGCCCAGGCTGGAGTGCAGTGGTGCAATCTCGGCTCACTGCAGCCTCCACCTCCTGGGTTCAAGTGATTCTCCTGCCTCAGCCTCCTGAGTAGCTGGGACTACAGGCACGCACCACCATGCCTAGCTAATTTTTGTATTTTTAGTAGAGACAGGGTTTCACTATGTTGACCAAGATGGTCTCGATCTCCTGACTTTGTGACCTGCCTGTCTCAGCCTCCCAAAGTGCTGGGATTACAGGAGTGAGCCACCGCGCCCAGCCTCAATTATATTATTTTTGTAGTTTCTAGTTCTTGGTCATAATTTCTATTTTGTTATCTACTTTCCTGACAAAATTAATCACAGTTACTTAAAAATTCTTGTTTGTTAACATTTGAGTTACCTATGGGTCTATTTTTATTGTCTGTTTTTCTTCCTTCTTCATTTTATTTCTTAGCATGCTCATTAATTTTTGATGAAATACTGAACATTTCATGTAAAAACTTTTAGAGACTCTGGGTGCAAACCCAGTGCAAAGTGCTGAGCTTACTTTTTTGGTAGTCCCTTTTTTCTGAGATATAGCCCTTTATGATCCCAGTTGTTTTCTCCCTAGTCCCATGAAATTGCCAAAAGTTCTGCTGGTTTCTCTGGTACCAAGCAGTGGATCTTCTACCTGACTTCTTGTCCTCTTTCTGGGCCTAGAGTTGGCAAACTCCCTAAGAAGAAAAGAAGAAGCAGGCAGATGACGAATTTATATCAGTGAGCTTTTCTTCTCTCCAGGATGATGTCTCTTCAAGTTCTGGTTGCCTTATCACATGTTTGATCTTAGCTGGAAGTGAAAGCCTTTTATTTTATTGATATAACCTTTGCATTAGAATGTTGAATAATATCTAGAAAGATTATTTGTCCTGTAATTGTTTAATTCTAATGAAGTTATTTATAAATGCATATTCAAAAGCACAGATATTGGAATTTGGCTCCTCTAGCAATAATTTCAATACTTTATGGATGTTTCCTTACCCTTAGTCATAAAAGAAAGGTAGATAAAAAGCACAATTTGTTCAACCATTTACACAGAAAAAGAAGACATAATGCTATTAACATAGGGATAATTTCATGTTTCCATAGCAATTTGCTACGAATAAAATCCTAGCTTTTATGTTTATTTCTTACAACACTTATTGGGAAAGAAGTTAGATGAATTCTGGAATTAGGGTAGAAGATTGTTATGGGGCCAAATTAAAAATTAGTAGGAGAGTTTTCTCTCTTGGCACCAGGACTTTTTCACTGTAAAATAATTTTTAAAAAGTTTTTGCAAGGCAGTATCTCCTGGAGGAAAATTCTTAGACATAGAACGTGACAATAGATGGTCACAGGAAATCCTTTCTGGTTGTGTCACTCTAGGAAAGTCCCTATCCTCTGTGACCCTCAGTGCCATCATGTATAAAATGGAGAGAATAGATCCTGCTCTTCTTATCTCATGGGATTTTTGTGAAGACTGAAAGAGATCATGTGCGCAAATGTAGTCTAAAACAACCTGTGTATACATAGGTGGCATAACAGTTTCTTAGACTCAGATATTTAAAGTTCAAGTGGTTCCTCTGCTCTGAACCCTTGATTTGAAATTGTTTATCTGTATATTCTATATTCGGGTGTACTAGATTGTTGCTTCTCTAAATGCAAAGGTTAAACCAAAATCTGCTCTGCACCCAAATTTCACAATTAAATCCAAGCTAAACAGAGCATTCTGTCTGCTTCCTGCTGTCTTATTACTCCTGATATCTCCCCAGTTACAGCTAACAGTTTATATCTATAATCCTTTTAACCTCTCCTCAGCCTCATTTTACATCCCTGTGTGTCCCTGCCATAGTTTATTATCCTCCTCCTGTTTGGATTAAAGGTGTTAAACTGCAAGGGCTTCTTTGAAACCCGGTTAAGACACTATTCTCAGCCCCAGCTAATAGTACTCAATTATATTTGCATGGTAAAGTTTTTTCTCTACTGCTTCCCCCAACTGAAAGATCACAAGCACAAAACAGGGAGTAGCCCTTGGCATTCCTATCACCTACTCTGTTTTCTTTTTCTTCTTATCTAGACACACTTTTGCTTGTACAGGGCTGGTTTTCTTTTCCCTGCTCCCTAGACGATTTTGGCCCGTTTTCAACTCTCATTCTTTTTGTGGCATTGGGAGTAGTTAGTCATTTGTACATCAGTGAGAAGAGGGATTTAGTGAATAGGAAGACCATAGACTTTCCTCTTGGTCCTTCCTTCCTTGACAAAGTAAATCCCACTGAAAAACAGCATTAATAGAGCATGACGGTTTGAAGAATAGAGCCCTAACTGTTGACATTTCTGTTGTCAAGCTAGGTATTATGCTGTGATAAAGAAAAGACACATTTTTTAAAAAGACAATCTCCATGGCATTAGGTTTATTAGTGCAGTATCATTGTCATTGTTCTCGATTCCCCAATACACTTAAGGACCTATCAATATTTCCATTAAAAAATCCCATTTGCTGTCATTTAAAAGTAGCCTGGCTATGTCAGATCATTTAAACTGAAATTATAGATCAATTATTTTTAGGTTTATTATTGAACGTCAAGGGTGGTTAAATTCACTGAATTTGTAGGGGTTGGATAGTCTCCGTTCTGGAAGAAAATGGTCAGTGTAAAGACAGGACATTTTGCAGGTCCTAGGGAGAAGATAAGACATTTAACTTAACATGAATCACTGTTAGTTATCCATGTGTATCAATGAAAGAATAGGTTTACTTATTGGGATCAGAAATGTAAATGACCCCAAATAATCTTAGTTCTTCATTTAAGAGATATGAAAGCTAATTGCTCACTAGATATAATAAAAAGAGGTCAGCACCCTCTGGCCTCAGCGGTGATACAGCCATCTATTGAGCACTCACATGGCACATGTCATGTTAGGTAATAAGCACAGTAACCGAACAAGTTAGGCCTATAGTAGTTTACAGATGAGGAAACTGAGATTCCAATAAGTTAAAAAAAACTTTCCAAATTAAGCAGCTAATAGGTTTGATGCCAAAGCCCTTAATTTTCTTTTGTACCACTGAAACACGTAAAGTGATTTTTCTACTACCACCTGGCCATGGTTTCTCTATCCTGTTTGGCAACTGGGGATAGGCTGTCCACATTGAAAAGTGCTTCCTGCTTCCACCTGAATGGTCATTGATATGTGGATAAAATGAGAAAGAGATCATATTTTTTAAGATCCCATAGTTTTCTTTTATCTCATTCATTAATTTGGCCGAAACACTTTTTTTACTGCCACCCACAATGTCTGCAAGTGTTCCTTTTATCATCTAACCTAAAATAGATATTGTTACTTTTTTTGTATTTTTGCCAGTATGATTCTTTTACAGTGATGTCCCTTGTCAAACACTGACCTCACCACTAGTGAATTTCACTATCATTTCAGCATATCCTTGTAGGTCCTTTGAATCGCTGCTTTGTGAATTGTCTGTTCACATCCTTTATCTTACGTTTTCCCTGATTTCTTTGCCTTTTATCTTATTTTGGTTATATTTTAATTTAACAATTGTTGGAAAATAGATTGGGCTTTTGGATATATGTTAATTAAGCACAGATATGCCAGGTGTCACTAAATCAGCCCATACATTGGAGTGGTAAATCTTGAGAAAATTGGGAAATTCTTGTACATCTTTTTCTAACATACTCTGAAAAAGTGGGATTCTCAGCATTGAGATAAGCCTTTTCTCTTCTAAAAATTACAAGAGGGGCTTGCTATAGTGTCTACTCTATGGATTTTTAAAGTTGCTTGTGGTAGGTATCTACATACAAATTATAGCTTAAGCATCAGCTGTGATAAAACTGGCATGATACTTATTCAAGTCAATCATATTACTTTTTCACATCACAGTGATACTATTTAAAGCCAATTAAATGGAATTCAAATCAGGATTTTTTTTCATTGAAAAGCACATGTGTGTTCATTGAAGACTATTTTCTTGCTAAATTGGATGTTTTACCTTTGAGCTATTGAAATCTTTTTTTTTTTAATCTTGTAAATAGAGGAACATTCTTCTGGTATTCCAACACTAAAATAAAATGTATGCTTGCTTTAAAAAATATAATCTTCAAGCTGAGAGCAAGTAGGGTTAATTTCAGAGACTGTTACTTAAGGTGGATAGTTTTATCCATATGGGTATAAATATAAAGTTTGTTACCATTGTATTTGAAGACTTTTTGGAAAAATATGCTTTTAACATAAGACACTAATACTGAATGTCGACTGGAGACCTTTTATTTCTTGTTCTAGGTTCAAATATATTTGGGGAACTTGATTTCCTTCATGTGGATTTTGTGTTTCTCAGTAAATAAAGATCAGATTGAGTTTCTTGTTTTCTGTAGGACTATTTGAGTTATGATTTCTTAGCATGGAATTTCATCCTTTCCAGTGTGTTTACAGACCCCTTGAATAACAATCACCAATAAAAAATAAAAGACGGTGGCTGATATAGTATATGCCTGCTGTTTACCAGATACTATGCTAAGCATTTAACATGGATTATTCTATTTAATCCTCACACGGGATACAGGTAGTCTTTTTATCACTGAATTTCCAGGACATTCAGGCCTTGGGGAAGTTAAGTAACTTGCCCAAAGTCACACAACTGGTAAGTGTTAGTGCTCTGGGTTTTTTTGTTTGCTTGTTTTTCAGGTACAATACACTCTTAGGGAAAGCTTTATTGTAAACGAGAGGGAACTTAAATCCTCACCAAATTATCTTCTTGATAACTTTGTTAATAATTTGAACTCATTATCACTAATTTTACCTTATATTGAGGCTCCATGAACGCTCCCACCTGGAGAAGAAAGATCAGCTCTGCCACTTTTCTGCTTGTTCACTTGTGCGTGTATTATTTTCTTAAATCCTTGATGTATATGCAGGAAAATTTTTAACTGCTCTCATGTTTTGAAGGTTAATTTATTTAGTAGTAGGTAATATTCAGAAGTCTACAAATCCAGAAATAGTGACCTGCCTGGAATTCATCTTAATTGCTGAAGGCGGACTCCTGTGTGAGGACCCCACTAGACCTGCAAGAGAGCACTTCTCTTCCCTCCACATGCTTCTGCAACTCAAGGTGACTTGTGGTTACCTGGTTTCATAGGCACTAAGGGAGAGAGCTGGTAGTAATTATTTGTTAAATATTTTATTTTTTCCCTTAATTTTGTGAAACATACATATGCAGTAAAGTGCATAAAATGGAAATGTAAAATTGATGAATAACTACAAAATATAAGCTGTGTAATAAACACTGTGGTCAAAAAGTAGAATAATGGCAGCTCTCCAGGATCACTTCTGCTCTTGAACTCTAGGCCTCAAGTGATCCACCCTCATTGGCCTCCCAAAGTGCTGGGATTACAGGAATGAGCCCCTCACTGCACCTGGCCTTCAGAATCCCTTCTATTACTACCTCTCCCTTACCCCTAGAGGTAATCACTATCCCGGCTTTCATGGTAATTGATTGCTTGCTTTTCTGTTTAGTTTTATCACCTATGTATATATCTATAATCAATGAGGTTGGGTTAGTGTCTTTTTGAACCTTATATAAAAAGCATCATACACTGTAAACTCTTGCTTAAATTAAGCTTGTTATATGTCTTGCTTTTCTCTCTTAATGTTAAGTTTGTAAAATTCATCCATGTTGTATGTGTAGCTGAACGTTTTCTGTAATTTGTGCTGTATAGTATAAAATTATAGCTTAGACTTTCTGTAAAACATATGTGCACTTCAAAGTTGTGAATACAATATTAGGTATAAGGACTTAGAGGTGAATCCATGCCAGTGAGATGCCCCACAGCTTAAATTTATTTAGCTTCATAGTAAAACTGCTTTTTGTCTTGGGTAATATAGCCAGAAGTTGAATTGCTCAGTTCTAAGGTTTGCATATATTCATCTTTTGTTGGATAAGGGCCAAATCATATTCCAGTGTTTGCACCAATTTGGACTAATATTAACAGTGTATGAATTTCTGGTTTTTTTTTTTTCACATTCTTGCTAATACTTAGTACATTCAGAATTGTTTGTTTTTTACCTGTCTGGTGGGCATGCATTGGTATCTCTTGTGTAAATCACTGATTACAAATGAGGTTGAGCAACTTTTCATATTGTCTTAGTTTGGGTTCCCTAAAACACAGAGCTTGGGGGTGAAGGCTTATGTGCTATTTCTTTAGTGGGAGTGTAATTCAAGGAAGCAGCACTGAGGCATCAGGAGAGTGAAGCAGGAAAGGAGAAAGAGCTAACTCAAGGATGCATTTTAAACTAGCTGCCTCTGTTTTCTTGTGCAAACGCTTGCTTGATCTCATGGGACCGTCTTCTGAGAGATTGTATAAAGGATCATTTCTCATGAAAACCTGTGGGTGCATGCTAGTGTTAGGAGGAAAGCAAATGAGAAAGAAGGAAGAAGAATGTATTCATTGGCTCCTATCTTCCTCTGGTCAAAGATTGATCCCATGGGACTTTGATCTCCATACACTTCTGGTCTGTGCATATGTGGGTGCTAAATGGTCCTAACTATCAAATGAGAAGCCCCTTTGAGAAGGAGGTGAGAGGTGCTTTGTATGGGTTTGATATTAGGTGCCGCTGGGTTGTGTCCCCATGCAGTTGGTCAGAGTCCCTTCACAGTGGTGGCCTTGGCAATGGCTGGGGCTGAAACAAGTGGCAAGATGTTGTGGAGACAGTTAAGGTCAAGGAGATATTAGGTACATGCATATTTATTGGGCCATTGGGATTTTTTATTTTGTGAAATATCTGTTCAATTTTGGGGGTCTATTTTTATGTTGGATTATCTGTTATTAATTGGCAGAAATTCTTTATGTATTCTGGATACTAGTCTTGGAGGTAAGTGTCTTGCAAATAACTTTTACTAATCTCTGGGTTATTTTTAACTTTTTATGGTATCTTTTCATGAAGGAAAGATCTGAATTTTAATTGATCAAATATTTCAATCTTTCCAGGTTACTGCTTTTTTGGTGTCTTATTTGAGAAATCATTCCCAAACTCAGAGGAAATTGAGATAATCACTTATATTATCTTCTACAAGCTTTAAAGTTTTATTGTTCACACTTACAATGGATTTTTGTGTTCAATGTGACTCTTATGCCCATATGGATATTCCATGTTACTAATATATTTTATTTAAGAAACAAGGTTATTTCCCAATGTTCTGAAGGGTTATCTCTCTCATAAGTCAAGCTTTTATGCATGTATAGGAATGTTTCTTGGTTCTCCTTGGAGAAATTTGTTTATCTGAGTGCCAACAACATATTAGTTACTATATCTTTTCATAGGTTTTGAGACCTGGTAAAGCATGTCTTCCTACCTTGTATGTCTTCTGGAGTATTTTGACTATTATTTTATCTGTGAATTTCCATCAGCTTGTTAAGTTTCATAAGAAATATAAATCATTCTATTGTAAAGACACATGCACACATATGTTTATTGCAGCACTATTTACAATAGCAAAGACATGGAACCAACAAAATGCCCATCAGTGATAGACTGGATAAAGAAAATGTGGCACATATACACCATAGAATATTATGCAGCCATAAAAAGGAATGAGATCATGTCCTTTGTAGGGACAAGGATGAAGCTGGAAGCCATCATCCTCAGCAAACCAGCAGAGGAACAGAAAACTGAACACCACATGTTCTCACTCATAAGTGGGAGTTGAACAATGAGAAGACATGGACATAGGGAGGGTAACATCACACACTGAGGCCTGTTGGGGAATGGGGGGCAAGGGGAGGGAGAGCATCAGGACAAATAGCTAGTGCATGTGGGACTTAATAGCTAAATGACAGGTTTATAGGTGCAGCAAACCACCATGGCACACGTATACCTATGTAACAAACCTGCACGTTCTGCACATGTATCCCAGAATTTAAAGTAAAATAAAATAAAATAATAATTATTATTATTCCTGTTTCACAGATGAGGAAATTAAGCTGCTTGTCCAATGTTAGCTGACTTGTAACAGAGCTAGGATTCAGATCCAGGTTGTGTTATACTGTATCCTAATGTAATATTAAGTAAAAATTAAAAATACCAAAGAAAATTTAAAAAAAAGAAATCTATTGGGATTTTGATTGAGATTGCTTTGGATTTATTAATCTTGGAGAATGACAAATTTACAATATTGAGTCCTCCAATACATGAATATTGAATATATCTCCATTCATTTAAATCTTCTTTAATGTTTTCCAGTATGTTTTATTTTCCACTTTCTCTTTATGGGAAAGAGGATTTTTTTTTAAAGAAAGGGCTATTTTTTGCAAAAATTAGCCAAGTGTGGTGGCTCATGCCTGTAATCCCAGCTACTTGGGAGGCTGAGGCAGGAGAAAGGCTTGAACCCAGGAGGCAAAGTTTACAGTGAGCCAAGATTGTGCCACTGCACTCTAACCTGCTGAGCAACAGAGCAAGACTCCGTCTCAAAAACAAACAAAAAAACAAAAAAACACGAAAAACAAACAAACAAAACCTAAAGCATTGTTTTAAAAGTTTCCAGACACTTCTCACTCAGATGGAGACCAAAAATCACCTTTGACAGTGACTTTTATTCTTTATTCTTGGAAGGATCACTTGGGTGGCCTCTGTCTACCCAGACATGGAGGTGCCTAATTGCTCTGTGGAGTGGATCGTGCAATACCTTTTGTTGTTTGACAAAGTCTCTGCTCTATAATCTTTAAGGTGTTGGGTCTGGGGAAGTAGAGAGGAGGCACATCCTTACACAGGGCTCAGGGAACCTCCAAGGAAGCAGAGACTTCAATCTCTTCCCTTTGGAATTTAAGGGAGCTGTGGTTACAAGCACAGGCTCTGGAGCCAGCCTTCCTAGGTTCAAATCCTCCCGCCCCTGCCAGTTACTAGCTGTGCTACCTAATCTCTTGATATCTCCATTCCTTCATCAGAAAAATGTGGCAAAAGTTGATAGGATTCCTATGAGAATTAAATGAACAAAGTACTTAGAACAGGCTTTTAAGTATTAGTGTCATTACTGTTTCTGTTATTGAAGAACTGCTTTGAGAACTGAGGTGGTGCTGACTGATGTCTGAGGCTGGCTTGCATGGATACCAGGAATTTCCAAGATGGAACTCACATCAGGAAGGGATTGTCTGGGCTCGTGGCCATGGATCAACATAGGACCTTGCTTGTTGGTTTCAGGGCAACCTTTGGATGAGGCTGGAAATCGCTCATGCTTCTGCTAGTTTGCATGGGCTTAGGGCACTGAGTAGGTGAATGCAATTAGAAGAACTATAGTCATAAGGGCCCTGCTATGAAGTACCACAGAGAGAGGGATCTTTCTCCTTTTAAGAAACTTCACGGTCTGAGCAGCAGGATCATTGAAAACCAGAGTAGACAATGACACAATGTCTTCAAGAAACTATCTGGTAGCAGCATTAAACAATGACAATGAAAGTCAGGACTGATCAGAGTCACAGTTTTCTGTCCTCTTGGAAAAACTTCCAGAATTCATGGGGGCAATTCTGGGCAAGTGGGCATTTAAGTAATAAAATTAAAGATGTGGAAAAAAAAAAAAAAAAGAAAGCGGTATTTTTGGAATCTTTTGTTACATTTACTTCTAGGTATCTCATATTTGTGATACAATTTTAAGTGGTATTTTAAGTTTTATTTCATATTCTGTTTCTGATATTTAGATACATAACTTTTTCATAGTGGCCTTATATCTTGACAATTTGTTGGGCTCTTTAATTAATGCTAAAATGTATAAGTATAGCTTTTTTTTTTTTTTACACATTTTGTTATTTGCTAATAATAACTTTTTTCCTTCCTCATGTGCTGTGTAGGATTTCTAGATCAATACAGAAAAGATTTTCAGTTTTATCAAAGGCTTTTTCTGAATTTATTGAGATGGCCATATAATTTTTCTTCTTTAACCTGTTAAGGTGGTAAATTATATTGATTGATTTTCTAATATTAAAGATACCTTACAGTCCTTGAATAAACTTTACTTACTTACGGTATCTTATCCTCTTTGTATATTGCTATATTTAGTTTGCTTATATTTTATTTTAAAATTGTAAATCTGGGTTCATGACTGAGGGTTGTCTTTTAATTTCCCTTTCCTATACACTCTTTGTGAGAGTTTGGTATCAAGTTATGCTAGCCTCTGAAAATTTGTTAAAGAGTAGTTCTTCTTTTCCTGTTCTCTGGGATAATTCATATATGTTTAGCGATATATGTTTCCTTAAATGTTTGGCATATCTCAATGGTGAAATCATTTGGGCTTCACATTTTCTTTGTGGGAAAGTGATTTTGATTCAGTGATTTAATGGCTGTACATGAGAATGATATTTTAAATCTTGCTATTAACATGAGATAGAGAATAGGCATAGGTCAACTAGAGTGCACACCTGATGGGTCAAATGGTTATCAGCTGAAAATAAATGATATGACTATAAGTGCTTATAAGATGAGCATTAACCCTTCTTTCCAGACTACTTAGGGTTTCTGTTTCTTTTTGTATACATTTTAGTAAGTTATATTTTTCTAGGGATTTGTGCATTTTGTTTAAATTTTTAGTTGACTGGCGTAAAGTTATCTATAGTCACCTTTATATCATTTTGATTATAGGATCAGGCAAATATTGAGCATACTTGAAGAGGTATATGTTCTTTTGATGTTGTTGAAAAGTAACATCTCTGTAGTGAAAAGCTAGTGCTTAAGCCACATGAAAATTTTCTGTATTATTTGTGAATGTTAGGTATACTCTCCAGAATGTTTTTACTTTGCTTTCTTCATATCTGTATCATTTGCAATGCCATTTCCTAAAATGCAGGTATATTCAGTTTATGCCCTTGTTTAAACGTAACTTGATCCCCAAATGACAACAGTGTCACTGCTCACTGACCTGGACATCTCTGGAAGCCTTTGAGACTCAGGGGATCTAAATGATTAAACAATTTTTGTAATAATACTAAAATATCGTTTATGTTTTTCACTCTTATTTTCTCATGGATCTGTAGTGGAATTTTTCAATGTCTCTATGATATCACAACAGACTGAATGCAGAAACAGAGAATTCAGTTACTTTTCACTAAGCCAGATATTAATGAGAATATTTCAAAAACAGAAAACTAAATTTTTCTTGCTAAATTTTTTGAGGAAACATACAGTTGTTTTTCTGTTAAAACATTTATGTTATCACATCATGGGTTTAGTATCATTAAAGATGAATTAGTACATATTTTAAATGTTACTCAGTTTTAACTTTTAATATGGTAAACATTGATAGATATAACACACATAATAGGAAGTTCTTTGGGATCGTCAATAGTTTTTAAGAGTAGAAAGAGATTCTGAGACCAAAAAGTTTGAGAGCCACTGGCTTACAGGATCAAATCCATGTTCTTTAGCAAGGTAGACAAAGCCCTGCTTGATCCAGTTTTGCTCAGTCTTTATCACTAAGCCCTCCACTAGAATGTGTGCAGAAAGGTCCAGTTTCTCTGGACCTTTGCTCTTGCTAGCTCATCTAACCAGGATACCTTATCTTCTTTGTCTTCCTTTTAGACTCCTACTCATCTTCTCAAGATCTCTCTCAGGAGTTTTCTCTGTGGAGCCTTCCATGAGCTCAACCACACCTCCCCTCCTGTCACTCCCCTACTCCTTTCCTTGCATCACTGGCACCTTGTACTTATCTGTCGAGTATCACATCACACTGCAGTTTCAAATACATGATACACTACTTGTATTATGTGAGTTTGCTGTATGTGAATTTGGAATAGCAAGCCCATTCTGTTTAGACTTTGTGTTAATCTGTGTAAGCTGCAGTTTGGAATGGAGTGATTGGCGGTGATGCTTATTCTTCTTCTATCACCACATGGCACCTATTTTCTAGAGCTTTGGATTCCCACTGTGTTCGTGTTTACCCCCTTGCAAGATTCTTGCATGGTATTCTGGCTTCATGTAAAGTCAGGACACAAATATTTTACTACTGGGGAGCAGAGTAGGTAGGTAGTATGTGTTCAATAAATCTGAAATGAATCAGTGGGTGGATAAGTAGAGATGATGAATGTAAAAAGAAGTAAATGAGAGATTTAAACTTTATGAAAACATCAGCTTCACACTCTAGTTTTTAAAATCTTGTAGCATGTGTCAGATATACAGTAACTAAAAAGGTGGCCACTTGCAAGTCAGAGAGAATTCCTAAGGGTTTTAAAAAATATGAATTATTTCCAAAGGGTTTCAGGAAATTTAGAGGCTCAAATCTCTCCCTGGAGTCAGAATTTCTTTAAAGGTTTTTTGTGTTTTGTTTTGTTTTTAGAATACATTGTTTATGAAAGTGGAATTAGTTTTAAAAGGAATATTGAAAAACATTTATGTCATGTGTTACTTATCCTTTGATGTAATGTTGCTTTAGGACATTTTCCTTTAAGAAGCCCAGAAAGCTTTTATGGATCTTACTCAATGGATACCCCTGGTATTAACCTCACAGGTCCCAATGCAACAAAAGTGGTCTCAATACACAAGAAATGCCATTGCTGGCATGTCTTGAAAGGCCATATGAAGTAATTTAAGCATGTGGATTGCTAAAATTTTAAAGGATTAACATATATCTAATTCTGCCCCCCCACTTCCCAATTTCACCATCTCAAAATGCCCCATTTTTAACGGTAGCATTTCCCTGGTTTCCCTTCTATTTTTTGCTTGCTTAGAAGGTTTTTTATTCTAACCCTCATTAAATAAGTTCTCAATTCAAAATTCTGCACTGCCTTACTAAATGAAAGCCAGAACCCCCTGTGGTTACATAAAGAAAGATTTGGAAAAATGATAATTTTTCTTGATACTGAGACATCCCAATGATCTGCCGTCATGGTTATTACTGCTATGGAAGAAGCGAGAGAGAGAAAGAAACCTGTTGGAGAATGCAGTGAAGTAAGATACTCATCAGCAGTATGTGTATGAGAGCTTTCCAAATAAATTGGAGAATTCCAAACAAAGATCTGCCTCCATCCCAAAGTCCAGCTAACCACGTAATCCTTTTTGAGAGTCTCCTTGACATATAAATTGAATGACATATTTGAGTTTCACATAATTCTTTTTCTAAAACCTAATTAAAATCAATTCCTTGGCATTTTGCTGCTGTTAGAAAAGATGATGCTGTTAGATGTTTCAGTCATTAGCAATATGTTCACTGGATTAAAAACAAATTTCTGGTATAATATTGTAATGATTAGTGAATCTGTGATAATCTAAGCAATTATTAAGGAACAATGCCTACCCTGACTTGGTATCTTGATTATTTGTTGATGACATCTGAAAATGGGGATGTCAGGAGGCAATATTGTATTGTTTAACTGTGTTAATTTATTTTATTTATGTAAATTTCATGCTTCTCAGTACTTTACAGGCTTGAATACTGGTTAATTGTCTAACCAGTGAAGACAGAAAATTGAGAATAAAAAGTAAATGACAATATAAATACACTAAAGGTTTTCTTTAAAACCTCAGCTCTTAAGATTAGTATGGCTCATAATTTTAATTAGACTTATTTTGATTTCTAAAATAAGGATAATTGTTAAATGTATCTAAAAGGTTGGCTGGGTTTGGGGGGTAATGATCATAATGAAAGGAAATCAAATTGCTAAATGTGAATTATGCTATCAAAAAAAGAAAATGCTTTGTGGGCTCAAACTTTTTCTGTAAAATACTGAAAATGTATTTGTATTCAGGCTTATTTTCTTCTTATCTCTAGGGATGTATGAGTTTGAGATTATTTTAGTATTTTCTTTCCTGTACTTGCTGTTCACCTGATTGCTTCATAGGTTTTGCTAAAGAATGGGGAAATGAACATGCAATGTTGGGTTGTAAGAGAGTGCACTTTAAAACCATGGATAGAAATAGAGGTAACTTTGCTTACATCTTCATGTGCAATCAATATATCACTAAGCTATGCAGGGTGCAGGAATTTAAAAAAAAACTTGTACTGTAATGTTAATAGATTTTGAAACCTGAATTTCAGTTCCATAATGATGTAACACTCATTATTTGCTAATTTACAGATGTTTAAGACATACTTGCATTAGCAGAAATTGTCATCCCCATCATTTTTAGAAAACACCTTCAGATACTTAGTATTTTAAACAGACCTTCAGTGGAAAGCTATGTGGTTGAAAGTATTTTGTCCGTGGCTGGCGTCACAGAGAACCATGCCTCTGGGCTAGGCAAATGGGGCACAGAGAAGCCCAGAGTTGGGGATGGGGATGTTGAGTATGGCTTTGGGTCCCTTGATCTATGGCAGAATTGTTCAAAATATAGTGAGGAGCCAGCAATCCAAATGTCAGTGTCTTTTTGGGTGTGGCAAACACTAGCTCAACCCTGGCTGGCTCATGTGGACAGGGGTGAGGTAAAGTAACTGGTGTAGTGAAGTAGGAAGTGTCTAGAAAGAGGAAGATGAGAGGCTGTTACCACTGCTATTCTGGGTGGTCTATACAATGAGGCCCGGGACCACGATTTGTGTGTAGCTGAGGTTTCTAGAGACGCAGTCTGGCCTTTAGGAAGGTCTAGGCAGGATGTCAAGGTTTTAGCGAAGTAAGCTGTGGTTCAGCTGTAATCCCATTCAGGGACTTAGAATATGAAGTAGAAGCTGAGTCATGAGGGCTGAGTAAATGTGCTGCAGAAAGAGATAGGAGCAGCTTGACAAACTTACCCCAAATGTGACTCACATCTGCTCTGGGTCAGCAGGACTCATTCCAGACACCTCCTGCCGGTGGGACAGGCATTGCTGGAGGTTCCCAGTGCTCGAAGCTGAGCAACAGAGAGGACAGAATTTCAGATTTCCTCTTAAAGTTCAGTTCTGGTAGCTTTATTTATTTTGATACACCCTAATATTTGAAAAGGTCTATTTTGTTTTTTGTTTTTTTTTTGCCTAATGTTTTTCACAGCTTCATTCATTCACATAACAAATGTTGATTCATCATTTATTATGTCCCTTAAAAAAACAACTAATTCATAAGACAGGGCTTATGAGTAGTTATAAATGAACTTTATAGGTTATCAATTACTTGTCTCTCTCTATAAAAATGTTTTGGAAGTGCAGTTGAGGTTAAAATATATCATTCTTTCATTTTTTGTTAATCCTCTATGTATCTTGATTATCCCCTTTTCATTAGATAGATGCACATTGCCATTGGGTAATCTGCTACAGGTTAGTGGGGAGAGAGAAAACAGTGTAATTAAATTCAAATGAAGGACTTCACAAGGCACAGCAGCGGCACACAGGAGAGTATGCTCCCCTCAGCCCAGCAGGCATCGGGGACTTGCCAGGGGAATTCTTTACTTGGTCTTCTGTTTGTTTTATACGGGATGCTCTCTGTGTTTGGCAAACTCCCACTCATCTTATAAGGCTGAGATTAAAGTTTATCTCCTTAGTGAAACCTTCCCTGCTCCTGCAGGCAGACATCTTTGTACAGCCCTTGTAGGTGCTTACGCAGCCTCTCGCAGTATGCTGTTGTCTCTGCACGTCTGTCTCCACCCCAGACTGTGGGGCAGTAATGGCAGGGACTGCGGCTTGCTTATTTTCATATTCCCGGGGCTGAACACAGGACTGGGCAGAAGAGCAAAGGTAGATTGAAGCAAGTAATGGCTCTTAGTCTGTTCAGGCTGCTGTAACAAACTGCCATAGAGACTGGGCGACTTCTAATTCACAGACATTTATTTATCCCAGTTCTGGAGACTGGGAAGTCCACAATCAAGGTGCCAGTAGATTCAGTGTCTGGTGAGGGTCTGCTTTCTGGTTCACAGATGGCTCCCTCTAGCTGTGCTCTCCCAAGGTGGAAGGGCTGAGGGATCTCTCTTGAGATTCTTTTGTAAGAGCACTAGTCCCATTCATGAAGACTCCACTCACGACCTAATCACCTCTCAAACACTCCATCCTTTAATATTAATACCCTTACATTAGGGATAAGGATTTCAACATTTGAATTTGGCTGGTGGCGGGGGGCGCAAATATTCAGACTATATCAGAATGGAAAGAGCATTTCCAGTCACTGCTCATCTGAAAAAATCCGCTGTGTCACAGGCTGTCTCAGGTTCCTGGCCAGAATGAAGGTTCTGTTCATTATCCAAGTCGGTCAGTTCAGGAATCACAATTTGCTGGCTTTTTATATAGCTGAGAATGCCATTACCATTGAATCCATAATGATACCTGCTTGTGAACAGGCAATTTTTCCTGGAATTGGCACCATCAAGCTGAACTCATGAAACTGAAAATATATTGCACATGGAAACTCTTCTCCACTTAAAAAATATCCTGGGAATTTGATGGAATAAACCTGGCTGAAAGAAGAAGTAAAGTCACATTAGTACCAGGCTTTCTTTATAGACTATACAAGAATAAATGGGAAGAAATGTCCTCTCAAAAACTTGTAGTAGTGTAATATTGTGGTATAAGATGGATCTGAAGAAAAAGGCAACAATGTCAGCTCACCAACTTTCAGGGCTTTCCCTTTGTTTTCCAAAGATGCCTTAGAAAGGGGAATGGTACAGAGACTCGTGGACATCTACTGAGAGCAAGGCTTTAGGAGAATTGTCTCCCTTAAGCTCATGAAAATTATAAATTTAGTACCGTGATTTCTATGATAGTGTTTTGGAGCTTACAGAGGTAAATAGGACCAAGGTACCAGAATTCAAGCTCAGGTCTCTCTGACACCAAAATCCACCATACCATGGTGCTTCTGATGTAAGGTGTAAAAAAGACAATAGCCACCTCTCCCCGTCTGCCTCCTTCCAACCTCCCACACAATTGATTACGATGGATTCAAACATTGTCAGCTGAGAGCTATAATAAGGTCAGAGTTACTTGTTGTAATTTATTTTGACTGAAATATGTACATATCTAGATATAGTTGGAAGGTATATGTGATTGCCAGAGTATATAAAGATCAACTTAGACTATCTAATGATTATGAATGGAGCACATACCCAAAGCTATGTGTGATGATATATTTTAGTGGATTAAATATATTAAAAGTTCTCTTTCTCTTCTTGGCCATCTTACTTGATTGTCTTTCTGCCTAGGGTTTCACACAGCAGTGATTCACCATAAGCCAGGCCAGATGCTTTGTCCATTGTTGGCCTCTTAAGGTGTTGTAAAAGTTAAGTTAGGTTATAGTTGTAAAATAGAGTACATGATTTAGGAAAAACATACCTGCATGGAATATCTTTAAAAGGCTAAGTGTGGTAGCACATGTAATTCTGACATTGTATCTTTTCTCTAGGCCAGGGGTTAGCAAATTATAGCCCAGGGGCCACATTTCACCTTCTGTCTCTTTTTTGTATGGCCTGCAAACTAAGAATGATTTCCAACCATTTTTAAGTGGTTGGATTAAAAAAATAAAATGATATTTTGTGAAACATGGAAATTCCATGAAATTCAAATTTCATGGTCCATAAATAAAGTTTTATTGAAACAGCCACATTCATTTGTTTGTGTATGATCTATGACAGCAGAGTTGTTGTTGCAACAGAGACCATAAGATTCTCAAGACCTAAAATATTTATTATCTGTCCTTTTGCAGAAAACTTAACCCACCTCTGGTCTAGGCAGTAAAGAAGTACTTATTTGAAAGTACGTGGCAACGCATATGAAATCGGCACACTGGATAGTGAAGCTCAAGTGTTGGGTGTATGAAAGGAATCACTCTTCAGATGGGTACCCAAAAGTGTGGGAGGGGAAGCATCTGCAAAGAGAAAGTGTGTAAGAATTAAAGAGGCATCCTGTGTCCATACAGCCTGGGAACAGAAAAGAAGGGAAATGCAGCTTACATATGGATGTGTAGTCTTGATATACACAACATAAAACATAGATTGATTTTCACTGCTGTTGTCCTGCCATATTGTTTGGTGTCTGAAAACAATCAAATACCTGTACATTTGCTTGGAAGCGTCCTTTCATTTCTCCCTTGATGTTCATTAGACTTACATGCTTGAGAAAATTCCAAATCAACCTCTCTTTCATAGTTACTTTTTTTTTTGTAATAGCCTCTGTACCAGCTAAGCTCTCCAGTGTTGAGGGGAAGGACTTGACTTCCAGACCCTGGCAGCCCTGCTCTTCTCTGCCTCCTTGAAGAAATGGGCTCAGATGGAAAGACGTCTGGTCAAGAGCCCGTTATCGGGGATATTACCCGTTCTATGAGTGACACTTCCCACCCACCCATCATTATTGAAATACACTTGGCTGCTAATTTCCTGGAAGATTCAAATGCTCCTACTTCAAGGTCATCTCAAAGGAGAGTTTAAAGAGCATCTCTCTACCCCTCCCTTCCCTTGTAAAATATGTATATTTACAAGAGTATGCATAAATGGTCACCAGGGAAGATAAGCTATCAGAGAGTTGGGAGATCTCTTTCCTTATACAGTTCACACATCACTGAAGCAGATAAAATTGGTTTCGTACCTAGCCTCCGAATACACTGTTAAGGACTCTGTCCTGAAAATTGATCTATACCACTACGATAAAATTCAGAACATCTCTTTCATAAATATCTAACGGTGGCGTCAATGGCTGCCGCTCCTGCCTGGCTCCCAGGGACTGCGCTCTGGCAGGCAGACAGCGGCCTTTAGCTCATGGCCTGTGTTTGCACTGTAACTGTCGTCAGAGGCTGCCTCAAAACTTAATTAAAGCATTAGGTTGAGTGCAGTACGATGTAAGCCTCAGTTTACAGTTATTAAAGTCAGTTGCCTGACTGCGCATGGAATGTTAGATTAAATCTCTGTTTAATTTTAATAATAATAATAATGATGATGGCATCCGGGATCCACCACTTGTCATTTTCCAAATGCTGTGTGCAGTTTTTTTCATGCCTGCTTCCTGTGGCCCTGAGTGCTGCATGTGTTACTGTCAGGCTTTGTAACTCACTAAAAGCCGACAGGACTGCAGGATTTCTTTGTTCTGTCTTATAGTACTAATGTCATTTGAAAAGTCAATGCATCCATGTATCTAGAGTTAGACATAAAGACCTCAGTTGGAAGCCATATGTGTACCATATGGGGCATCTGTGAAAAACAGAGGTAAAATAGTAGATAAAAATTAAGCAAGCATAAGGTCAGCTCTTACATGGTAACTCTAATTGGCTATTAGACAAAATTTGATTGGACAAATATGGAAAGATTGTATTCATTCCAATGTAGAAAAAATGTGAACCAGTCTTTATGTGGTGATATATGACCTTGGGATTGAATCAGAAGCCTGGCACATAGTAGGTATTTAATAGATGCTTACTAAATAGTAGAATGAGGGATAGTGAGCAACAACCTTGGAGCCAGAAGATGTAGTAATGAGACTCTGCTTTTGTCATTCACAGTATCTGTCAGCTAAAGCAAGGAACGCAACCTCAGTTTAATTTACACTAAGAAAGACTAGGTTTCTTCCTCTCTAAAGTAGAGAAATGCCTGCTTCCCAAGACTTCTGTATGGGCTGAATTGAATAATTAATGTGAAGTACTTTGCAAACTTATGTAAGTTATGTGATGTATTATTTTCTTTACTAAAATTGCTACCTATGGATTGATGACTTAAGCAAGTGCCGAGAAGGATCCAGATACCGCAAGACAAAAGATAGTTTATTATGAATTAAAAATTGCATATTTGAAAGAAACACACCATGTAAATTAAAACTATATGTATAAATGATATAATGATTTTGGTGACATAAAAAAAAAAGAGTCAGAATCATAAGATCTAAAACCTAGGACTGGTTTTGCTACTCTTATAAGTATGTGATTTTTGGCAAGTTCCTCTCCTTGCTTTCTTTAATCAGGAGACAGGACTGAGTGATTTTGAAGTCTTTTCCAGTTCTATGATTCAGTGATGTAGATCCTAGCAGACTCAAGAGCATGTCAAGTTCTTCATTCTTAAATTCATATGTATGTGTTTCTGTACACCTCAAATTTTATTTTGTTCCTGCATGAAAATATTAACTCTCCCCTTAAAGGAGTCCCAAGAGTCTCTGAGTGAGATTGGAAGAGAAGGGACATTAGCAAAGTACAAATCAAGTTACTGGGTTTTGTGTGGCCCATCATTTTGTAGAATTGAATTTTTATACACAACTAGAGGTTTCTAAGTGAGCTTTCTGAGATACTTCCTTTAGCTCCCTCCCTTTCTCTCTATCTTTAGCTGACTCACAGAAGACAAGTGGTATCTGGTGCTGGGAGCTTCTGGTGTGCAGGGATATTGCCAGTGATTCTCTCTGGGCTCTTTGTTCTGTTTGAGCTATGGATGGAAAGCTCTGGTGGTCACAGCTCATAGAGACTGTATTTACCCTTCAATGGCAAATGATTTGTGAAGAGCCAATGGAGGCTGAAATTCTGATTTAAGCAAATGGCAGTCAGCTAAGTATTTTCTGGAGGAAAATGACTGAAGTCTCTAATGTTGGGGTCAGGGGTGGGGGTGTTGTGTGATGTCAGCAAACCTATCACTGCTATTCTCACTCCTGCCATAGATGTGAGTTTCTAAAACCTTGAATTTGCATTTTGAAATTAAATTATTCTGTTGTGTAAATTTCTTAGATGGCCTCCTTACTTGCTAAGTGACTGGTGGTTTATTGTACAAATTTAGAAAAATGCTACTTATCTCTAAAAAACTGTATTTCTAAAAACTCCCATGATGAGGGCTCTCCTGTTTTTTACTACTACTATTACTACTACTACTACTACTAGTATTATTTACATAAAATGATTTCGTGATCATATACAAATTCATCTTAACACCATCCCATTTTTGTTTATTGGGCCTCTTTCTGCAAAGCAATTTGAGTCCTTTGGCTCTTTCTTGAGGGGGGTTAAAAGTGAAATAAACAATTATGCACCAGGGAGGGAAAACATAAAGACCAAAATAAAACATAACTATCATATCTCATTTAGGGTTCTCTCTGAAGTCTCTTTTATCTAGAATTCACTTATGCTAACCCGAGGCCTGTGGTCTTATTTAATATCAGCCTGTAATAAAGAGCCCTTCAGCTAAATATGGTCATATTCCACTATTAACTGCAGCTCTTGAAGCAGTCATCGAGGGAAGGAGAGTCGGAACCCTTCAATGTCAAGACGTTTAGAGGCACTCTAGCATCAATCAAGATGCACGTTCGCTAAGTGCCTGCTTTCATTTACATGAAATATTCATACAGCATTCCGTTTTGCTTTTCTCTCTCCTAATCATCACTTTTCGGAAGAAGCTACAATCATCTCAGTTAGGGGAGGGTGTTATGGGGCGTGCTGTACCTTTCAAAGTCAGGCTTCCTGCAGATAGCTAGTTCTGTAATGAGGCAGCAGACTGCATAGACCGCCAAAGGTCTCCCTCACAGAGGCTGGCCTTGTTATCATGTACTATTCATCTTCAAGTATACAACTTAGTGCAAATGAAAGTAATTAATTAACCATAACAAACCTGTCAAAAAGCTATTTAGGATTTTGACAGAAAAAAAAATTTAACATTTGCTTTAAGTGGAAAACAAAAATCCTAGCTCAGAAAATTCAGAAGCAATTCTATTTATGCAAGCTTTTCCATTATTGCTCCCCCTTAATTACATAAGTAGCATTTAAATTAATTTTCAGTCCTTTTGATTTATATTAATTGTATGATGCTTTTAAAGTTGACACAAGTTTTTTTTTTTTTTTTTAAGATAGCACTTGGGTGAGAAAATTTGTCCCTGTATAAATAATTTCAAAAAGTAGATATGTTATACTTTTGGTCATCTAAATTGTGATTAAGAGTACACGGTAACTGGGGAGTACCTTCTCTCCCTTCGTTTCTTCCTTCTTTTCTCCCTGCCTCATTCCCTGCCTCCTTTCCCCCTGTGTTCTCCCCTTTCCTCCTTCCAAAATAGCAATTTAATTGTGTATGACTGGAAATTTTTCCTTAAATATTAAACTAGGCCCCAGGAATGGCATATGTGTGATACAACCCTTTGGAATGAAACACCAATGATGTACTTGTTTGCTTATAATCGTTAGGACCATTTCATATGCCGTTGTTTCTGATGCATTCAGAAACGGGTTAATAATCTTCTGGGTAAGAATTCTGAACCATTATTCTAGAGATTAAGATTTATTTTAAAAGATTTTTCTGTGTTTTATTGATTTGTCTTTGGCTATCCAGGTCTGACTGTGGAACGGGGAGATACAGGAGTTGTTCTTTGCTTGTGAAAAATGTCTTTTGCAAATGAATTTTTACATTAAAAGAGAAATGTCAGGTTAATCGTTAAAGTCTAACGACAGTAAGAATAAACATGCAATGTTTTTGCTTAGAGTGCTGCGTTTTTTTACAGACCGCATTTCATAATCAGCACACACTGGAAAGGTACTCATTTTTTAAGTTAGAAATGTTAATGGCCCCAAAACAGTTTATTCTTCTTGTCTATTTAACCCTTCATACTATATTGACTGAAATAGCAACCTGAGTGGCCAGTGATGAGGTTGCTTTACATTTAGGTAAATCATTTTCTGCTTTAGAATACAATGCCTAAATTGTAGCTGATTGCCCAGAGATGGAAAATAAATGGCAAATTTTGGCAAAACTCTGTAAAATATTCTCAAATATTAGTGCTATCTTTATGCATTTTAACACACTCTTTTAAGAATATTTGTTTACTTTTTGACCCATTTAAAATTGGAGTCATTTTTTTGAATTATACTATCTTTCTCTAAATAATACAAAATATCCTAAATATTATATATTTTTTAGAAAGTCTAAGTTCCAATGATTTGTGCTCTTGTGGATTAAAGTGTGGATAATATAAAGCAATTGGAAACAATTCAGGTCAATGATCTTTAGTTACCTGAAGTAAAGAAACAATCATACTTATACATGAAGTACAATTGTGATTTTCCAAAGTGAAAAAAAATGCCATATATGAACATTTTGGAAAATTATATATACTTTTTTTCATTGTCAAGGTGACTAGGAACTTTGTTCCGAACTGAGCTTTAATACATTTTCAGGGTTGTCCTTTACTCTATGATCAGTGTTCTTAAATAAACAAGTGGGCCGGGCACAGTGGCTCATAATTGTAATCCCAGCACTTTGGGAGGCAGAGGCAGGTGGATCAGTTGAGGCTAGGAGTTTGAGTCCAGGCTGGGTAACATGGCCAAAACTTCATCTCTACTAAAAATACAAAAATTAGCCAGACATGGTGGCCCACACCTGTAATCCCAGCTACCTGGGAGGCTGAAGCATGAGACTCGCTTGAACATGGGAGGCAGAGGTTGCAGTGAGCAGAGATTGTGCCACTGCACTCCAGCCTGAGTGCATCCTATCTCATAAAATAGGATCCTATCCATCCTATCTCATAAAATAAAATAAAATAAAATAAACAAGTGGTATTGAATACTGAGAGGGTTGATTACCAGGAGTTTCACAGTAACTTTAATTTTAAATGTTAATTTGTGGCTACATTTTTTTTTCTTTACTCTGGCCAGGTAAGTTTTTTCTTTTCTTTTTCTTTGCTACTTAAACTTGTTAACAACTTGAAAATGTTTAATCTTTGTTTTTGCTTTAATAGTGCTTTTCTAGGAAAAAAATTGAATAATAAAAGTTGATATTTCAAACTACAACAAAAGTTGCCACAATAATTGTAAACAGAACACAATTTGGGGGTAATTTAAAAGATGCTGGAGCTAGAATACAAAGAAAATACCATGGGGTTTAAGATCCAGTATATTAGACATTCAAATGTAAATAATGATTCTAGAACAAGCACCTTCTAAACATTAACAAGTTGCCAAGCATGTTAACACCCACGGTTCCGCCCATCTTGAATAAATGTAAAGCCATTTAGAGCAGTGGAATTGCAGTATTTTGTAAAACTTAGTCATAAGTGGCATAATCCATTATCTCACCCCCTCCTCGCCCCACTATGTGACTTTTAAAGTTGATGTACTTCTACTTTATGGCGTGAGATTACCGTTCACATATTTAAAGATTTCAAGTTACTAATGTAAAATAAGTTGTTTCCCTTTACCCCCCATAAAATGTGAGCTGGCTCGAGTTTCAAGTTTGCTGAAAGTGGCTGAAGTTTGAGGGGCTTGAGTCAGATGTAACCCATCACACCTGTGGGGTATCTTTAATCCCTGCAAGTAGTGGGAATTTATGTACATTGTTAGTTTTTGATCATGACAATGGGTTTGACTATAACTCTCTAGGCAGACATAAAAGAATTGGTTTTCTCTTGTTCTTTTTCTTATAGGACTCTCAAAATAGGGAATACTGTTAGCTCTGAAATTCAGGGTGGGTTTTGTGAAAATAAATTTTCATGGATGGAAGCAGAGGTGGATGTGGGGATAATGATTTCTGCTGCAATTTTATGGCAAGTTGGATAGACTATTGATATCAAATGAAGATCTCTGTTTCCTTTTTAAATAAGTTATCTGATTGTTAGTTTATTTGAAAATTGCTCAGTTCCTTTGCTTGGACTGAGACTTGATTTCAAGGCAATAGTTATCAATAATAAATAAAATGGCATTCTGTATGGCAGCACATATGCAATAAGTGTTATTTCAAATTAATATCATTCCCATAACGCAATCACTTTAGGAAGACTTGAGGTTGATTTTTTCAAAGGCCTTTATTATAATCTGCCCTCATATTCTGTTCCAAACACTTCCTGCTTTTTTTTGAAAAAAGAATGACATTTTATTTAATCTTTTTAAAACAGCTTTATTGAGGTATGATTTACATGCCATAAATTTCAGCCATCCTAAATGTATAACTTGTCGAATGTTAGTAAATTTGCAGAGTTGTGCACTGTCATCACAATCCAATTTGAAAACATTTCCATTATCTCAAAAAGAAACCTCTTACCCATTTGGAATCAATCCCTGTTCCCAACTCTGGTCCCAGACAACCTCTCTTTTACTTTTTACTACTATAGGTTTCCCTTTTTGGGATATTTCATATAAATGGAATCATATAATATGTGTCCCTTTACATCGGCTTTTTTCACTTAACATGTTTTAAACATTCACCTATGTTGTAGCATGTGTCAACAGCTGGCTCCTTTTCACTGCAGAATAGTTTTCCATTGTATGGCTACACCAAATTTTGGTTATTCATTCACCAGTAGACGGATGGCTATTATAAATAATGGTGCTGTCCAAATTCTTTTGAATAACATTATAGTAGCAAATCTTTACCAGTTGAAGATAGCTTTGGTTTCAGCGAGCAGAATAAAGTTACTTGAAGCCCAATTGATAAGGCAAATAAATAGAGGGAAAGTGTTGATTGCTATTAAAAGTAAAGTATCATTATAGAAAAGAGTTATGTGATTTGTCAATTGTATAAGGAATTTCTAAAGAGCAGTTGTCATTTTTAAATTTTTTAATTTTCAATTGTGAGTACATAAGAGTTGTAGATATTTATTGGGTGTATGTGATGTTTTGATACAGGCATATAGTATGTGATAATCAAATCAGAGCAACTGAGGTTTCTATCTTCTCAAGTCTTTGTCATTTCTTTGTGTTATGAATATTCCAATTTCACTCTTTTAGTTATTTTAAAGTATACAATAAATTATTGTTAACTATAGTCATTTTATTGTGCCTCCAAATACTAGATGTTATTCATTGTATCTAACTGGTATTTTTGTACCCATTACCCATCTCCACTTTATCCCCCCGCCCCACTTTGTTACTCTTTCCAGCCTCTGGAAAGCATATTCCAGTCTTTAGCACCATGAGTTAATTTTTTTTCTTTTTTTTTCTTTTTTTTTTTTTTTTAGCTGCCACGTACGAGTGAGAACATGGGATATTTATCTTTCTGTGCCTGGCTTATTTGATTTAACATAATGTCCTCCAGTCTCATCCATGTCATTGCTAATGACAGGATTTCTTCCTTTTTTTTTTTTTTTTGAAACAGAGCTTCCCTCTGTCGTATAGGCTGGAGTGCAGTGGCATGATCTTGGCTCACTGACACCTCCACTCCCAGGTTCAAGTGATTCTCCTGCCTCTGCCTCTGGAGTAGCTGGGATTACAGGCATGCACCACCACACCTGGCTAATTGTTGTATTTTTAGTAGAGATGGGGTTTCACCGTGCTGGCCAGGCTGGTCTCAAACTCTTGGCCTCAAGTGATCCACCCGCCTTTGCCTCCCAAAGTGTTGGAATCACAGGCGTGAGCCACTGTGTCCATATCCACATTGTGGAATTTCCACTGTGGATATGAACCACATTTACTTTATGCCTTCAGCCATTCATGGATACTAAGGTTGCTTCCGTATATTGACTATTATAAATAGAGCTGCAGTAAATGTGGGAGTACAGATATCTTTTTGATATACTGATTTTCTTTTTTATGGTTATATACTCAGCAGTGGGATTGCTGCATCATATGGTAGCTCTATTTTTAGTTTTTTGAGAAATCTTCATACTGTTTTAATATACCTGTTGGCCATTTGTATGTCAAAAGACAGTTACCAATTTTGAGTAATGTCAGCATCTTTATCATGTAATTATTCTCCCCATGGATAAGATCTATATTAATTTAAAAAATGAAACTGATTGCTATTTAGTCATACCCCTAAGTATGTATTTCATTTTTTCACGTTCCATTTCAGAAAGCAGTTTAATTAGTCTATACTTATCCTTGAATAATAACTGTGACAGATACCAAGTAAAACAAAGTTCTTGGTGGGGGGCAGTAGCTGAAGAACTACGTATGAAGAATGCTTAGTTTTCAAATTTAAAAATAAAAAATCAACATCAGTAAATATAATTAAAGTAATTAGATTATAAATAAATCGATAGTGCCATCATTGCCTTTTAGGTGCATTGCTACCATAGAATAATTGTAGATTTGAAATAACAAACATCCTTTATTTACTCTTTTGCTATGTGTTCCTATGTAGCTATCTCATGCATTGTCTGTATCTAATGTAGAATATATATGTGGGTCTATATTTGACTATTTCATTAACGTAATCACATGCAATTATAAAACTGAGTAACTCATCTTTAGCTATCCATTAATACTGTTTATTTGAAAATTCTAAAGTCTCTGATTAATAATTGTTATTTCCATGTAATTATTTGTTAATCGCAAACTATTGTCATTTATTTAAGCAGTCAACATTAAGGGACCTATGCTTAATTAAAAATTGTACATTTGCATTTCTGGCTTCTTTGAAAAGATGAAACATAAATCCATCAAACCACCTTAGAACTTTCAAACTTGCTTTTTTTTTTTTTTTTTTAACATCTGTAGTTCTCATTACCCAGAAGTTATTCTGTCCCCTCTGTTAAATTACTTTATGCTGCAGCTTAAACGAACATGTCTTGCTTTCATCTAGCATTTCAAATAGGGCAAAGTCTGCTGTACAATTTCCAAACACAACTGTGCTAACAGAGATGAATTACTAGAGTTTATATAATTTATATTAGGAATTCATAGACCTAGCAAAAGGGATTAGTACATTTTATTTCAGGGCAGGAGATGATCCTGTCATTAATGGTCGATACTTTCATCATCTTTTAAACCTGAGGAATTTCCTGGGTGACAAGACTGTAAGGACATATCAGAGATTCACAGCTGTGAGCTTTATCTGGACATGCACTGCTTTACTCACAGTATGTGGACTATGTTCCATCAAAACTGGATTAGGCTGTCAATCACGTCTTCCGATGTATATTGTATTATGATTTTTTGAAAATGTCACTGAGATCAGAGTAATTTCTTGGCTAATTGCATCTTGTCTCTTCTTAATACCGTGCATTTAATGGTTTCATTACCTGACGTGACAATCACAGCCCCTGGTCCAGTATTAAGGGCAGTTTTATTTCTCTTCTTTTTTACACACACATATACATGCTCACATACATCTAAGGCACTTCTTTAATAAGAAAGAAAAATGTATTTAAAGCACTTCTAAGTTTTATGAAATAAAGTGTATGTGTAGGATTCCTTGTTTTCCCTATGGTGTAACATGTACTTAAGAGTTGAAATTGTTTCTGTAATCCCCAAAGCATACCCAATACTTAATATAGTATTTTCCCTTTCTGTTCTAGAAATAGATTAAAGAAGATATTAACCTTTAAGAAACTGTCACTCGTTACTCACAATGCCTCTGCCTTTCTCTAGAGAATCTGCTCCAAACACACAAATATTTGTGTTTCAGTTTTATCTATTTAGCCACGGGAGATTCATTTGAATGAACATTAGGTTTCATTAAATCTACCTTGGTGCATGCAGTTCTAGTACTACCTGTTACTGGTGGAAAAATGGGCAACAAGAGATATTAAAATACCTATAATAATGAGCTGTTCTGAAAAGGTGGTTATTAAAAGTCTCCCTGAACACACGCAGGTTTAGATTAAAATAGGTACAGTAGATACAGGGATGAATAATGTAATGTGCTAATCTCATACTAGTAAGGACAAATAATTCTATGATTTCTGGGTAGAAAGAAAAACAGAACCATAGGCTGTTGCTTTATTCTGCACCTCTTAAAGAATATCTGCAGTGCCACAATGTGATACCATGATTTCTATGGTGGGGTTGGAAAGGAGGGAGTTAGCTATAGACCTGATGGGAAAAATGCTTCAAACAAAGGCTTATGAGATATTGTTCTAATCATTAACACGTAGTAACTCCAAGTGGGTTTTGTTGATTAGATACTACCGTCTAAAATGATGGTGGTGATTGTTGGTTGGGAGGAGGGTAGTGCTGGTTCGGGAAGGATGTAGAAGCGTTTTAGGGAGTGATATTGTTCAGTGTGTGCTTCTGGCAGCTCCCATATCCCATCAGTGATGGGAAGAAGCTATACTTCTGGTTTCCTTTGATTTTCCTTTTCCAGTGAAAATACTAATTGTGAGCTACAGGGTAGGAGATGTGGATGAAAGATGGGCAGATTTTGCCTGGCGTTCTTGGTAGGGGGCGGCAGCTGAAGGATGCACTTGTGTTTGGATCTGACAGCAGCTGTGGTATCCAATTCAAATTCACTGTGGCAGGAAGAAAGAGTGTGAATGCTAAAGTATCCAAGGTGTTTGTAAATACTCTGCTTTGCTAACCATTCAAATCTGGTTTGCATAGATTGCTGCAATTGCCGGTATAAATGTAGAATGACATTTATAAAAAAATAATGTGCAACCGGAGATGAGTTTTCCTTCTAAATGTTTTTTAAAACAGTATTGCACAATCCATTGGTATTCATATAAAATAGAGAAAGAGTGATGATTAAAAAGCAGCTTCTGCCTACTCTCTATTGCTGGGGGGGGAAATTAATTGTGATTTCGTCGAAAGCTTCCTGCACATAGGTTCAAGAATCACCTATATTTTAGCTTCAGATAGATTTCAAAGTTAATGAACTATCCATTTGCAGCCATTCTTGCAAAAAGAATTTGCTAAACTGGCTGCAAATCTTTCCTTGAATGGGTAGTGGAATGTCAAAGAGCTATCAGACATTGAAAAGTCAAATAATAGTCAGCAGGTACCCACTTAACGTAGATAACTTGTTAGAGACTGACTTCAGTACATATGAACTTCCAAGTGGTGCATTGAATTCCCTTACATGCACTGGAATGTAGAATTCACTGATACTAGGCACCTTTGAGGTGATGAGTCTCCCTCTGCTCATCCTGTCATGCTGGTTTTCTCAGATGCTTGTGGAAGTCTCACCATTGGAGATGAAGTTACCAACAAAATGGGTTAGGATAAGGATGACATGGAATTCCATCACTTGTTTTGTGGTAGCAGAAAACAGATTTGAAGGAAGTTACTATGTTTTTAAATAAAATGTAGAGGGATGGTATAAATAAGGACACATTTTTGGTTTTCACATGGAAAAAATACAGTCACATGCCTGCATTTTGGAGCCATATTTGCATTGAATTGTGTCAATTCTCAGCACATTTAAGCAGATGTGGACCTAGGCCTCAGTTGTCATACTTGGCTTATGATGCCTCTTTTGAACTTCTGTGGCCCTGTGTAGAAAGGCTGCTGGCCTAAGCTGTGGTGATGTAGAGTATCAGATTTTACTGCTGAATAGCTTGGATTTTCCATTTTTCCCTGGTCTACCTAAGATCACCCTTGTTGCCTGCCTTACAAATGAGACAGCAACCCTGTTTTGGCCTGAAGAGTCCATGGTGATAGATGGTTAGGTCATCCTCAACTGTCTCCTGAATGGATAAATGTGTCAGAAAATACAGTTTATGCTTTGACATCAGAGGGGTAAAATGAAACAAAGTTGGGTTGTTACCTGCCTGGTAATTCCCAAACTTCAGAGATCAATGTGTGTACCTCTTTGGAAAATATCACTGGTGGCACTGGAGCTTTACTTAGGAGACAACAAGAAATGTCTTGATTGAGAACTCCTTAGGCAATCTCTTGCTGTTATACTGAGAATTACCTCTGACAACTCCGAATGTGTCATCAGTAGAGTCTTGGGCTGTGGACATAATTTAGGGAAGCTTTCTTTAAATGAGAGGACCCTTAATGTGGATTTCAGTAGACCCCAAATCCTAGCAGAATGGCATGAAAACTCTGTACAAATGTGCATTCGCCTATTCTACCTGTGAGTAGGTTCTCAGAGTCTGTGACTGAAAAATAGATCAAGAACAACTAATATACAATAAAGAAATGTTGAGATCGTTAACAGAAAAATCCACCACTAACACTGAATTTTTATCATATATAGTGGTTGGTACCAGCATTCGTGAGTGAGGTGAAAATCCGAAGGAGTCAAAATCACTCATTAAAATCTCTTAGGAAAGCACTGTATTAAGGACCAGTACACTTTCTTTCAAAAAGGACAAGCAGTTGGTTTTCTCTCTCTTCAGCTAAGCCCCACATTCTTGTATCCTAATTAATAGTCACCCTAAGATACAGTAGGTAAAAATACCAGCACACCTTAAATTGTACTATCTGTCTCTCAACTTTGGCTGAGCACATATAGCTGAATTCAAACAGGATAAAGATGCATGTATAATATGTCTTCACTTTATTTGATCATCCCAGTAATATTTGAGGATGGCTAGGCAGACATATGATTATTTCCATGTTATAGATCAGAGAAGTTGACTGAACTGAGTCTTAGTTTTTGGATGGAAAAAATCTTGTTTATTCCCTTGACTCAGAGAGATAAATTGTACCATTTCTTTGGTTCTACATAGTAAGTATCAGAATAAAGACTACAATTTATTTCTCAACATCTAATTTAAGATTGTTTTTACTGGAAGGAAGGAGTCAAAGTCAGTAATGCTAACCAACAAAGATTGTTAGTAATGATAGAAGTAGCAAAAATACTGTAATTGTAACATGATAATAATCAAGGTACTTTTAAAACCCCTTTCTTTGGATATGTTTTTTTAATAACCTAATTTTCCATTTTCTCATTTTTCTGTGCATTACAAGTTCCTGTGGAAACAATAAACATCAACAACTTTGCATACCTATCATGTTAATCCTGTCATTGAAGCTTTTTTTTTTTTTTTTTTTTTTGAGACAGAGTCTTGCTCTGTCACCCAGGCTGGAGTGCAGTGGCGTGATCTCAGCTCACTGCAATCTCTGCCTCCTGGGTTCAAACCATCCTCCTATCTCAGCCTCCTGAGTAGCTGGGATTACAGGCGTCAGCCACCATGCCCAGCTAATTTTTTTCCTATTTTTAGTAGAGATAGGGTTTCACTGTGTTGGCCAGGCTGGTCTCGAACTCTCAACCTCAGAGATCTGCCCACCTTGGCCTCCCAAAGTGCTGGGATTACAGACGTGAGCCACTGCGCCTGGCTGGTCATTGAAGCTTTTGTGATTTTTCAGTGAGATGATATAAGCAAAGGTCTTTTGACAAATCTATAAATAAAAGACATTATTATAAGATCAAATTTTATGAGCAATATTATTACTATGTTTATTACTACTACTGCATATCAGTTTACTAACTGTGTACAGCAGTGTTTCCCAACAAGGATAAGTAGTGGGGAGAATAGGACTTAACAGAGTGACCCAGGAAAATTTTCAAAATACACATTGTACCCTTGTTAATCCTAACTCATCTCTCACTTACCTTCACTCTTCAAGTTGTACAACAATTTGAGAGTTGAGTATACACAGTTTAAACAACCAAATGACAAAAATAAACTCCCAGGTGGCTCTGGGTTACATCTCTTGGTTGATAACCACTAATCAATACTCTAGGGAGTAAATTCATTCATTTTACTCAGTCACTCATCCATCAAATACTTTTTGCACATCTACTGCATACATCTACTGGGCTAGATGGACAATTCATTGACTAGCTTAAAAGGCAACAAGAGTGACCATTTTTGTAGTTTTTCATTTGTATTTGTTAATAAAAATATATTGTGGAGACACTAATACTTCATCCTGGTGTAGGTATTTAATATTATTTAGAAGTTGATAGACAAAGTTACACATTGACCTGTTACCATTCTAGAAACAGTAGTCCTTAGCATCTGCCAGTTTTTATGTCTCTAATTACATATATCTGTCTCGTTTTCATATCTGAGTAAAGAAAACATGTAGGGAAGAAGAGATCAGGGCAGTTTCCAAGTAGGTTAAGGATACTATGGCTCTTTTGTGTAGTCCTTTTTGCAATATGTAGTGACTATGAAAAGCTATTACTGTATATACTTTTTGCTAGGCTGAAAGATAGATTTTTATATTGAAGAGCAAAATAATAAGGCAATGTAATATAAAATAAAGATTACAGGTCCATGAAATAACAAATATTTAGTTGATACAATACATAGCAAGAGAATCTCCTTGGCTAAATTCTAAGACTAAGGTAGACAAGCAATGGGTCCTTGTAGCATTAAGTGGCACCTGAAATCATTGTTAGTGGTCTTCTCTTTACTATATATGTACTGCTTTATATTTCACTTAAATTCTCCTCTTTTCCTTTCTCCTGTAGCCCACCTTGCATGGCTCATTCAAGTTGCTCCTCCTGCTTCTGTGACAAAACATCAAATAACATGGTTGCTTCATGCTTCACAGAGCTTGCACTGAACTGCAAGATGTATCCAGTCTTTGCATCTGATGCTCCCCTGCTTCAGAATAACTCATATTATGGGATCCTGGTTCTTAATCTTATTTTTGTAATCATTTTGTGCTTTTGATTTGCCTGTTCACAGCCTTGGCTCCTCTTTATGGGGCTGTAGTCCGTTAGGCTATTTTGAGAAATAGTCTTTCTGTATAGATTTCACCCTCGTCCCCTTGGCGCAAATATGAATTTTTTTTTTTTTTTTTGAGATGGTGTCTCGCTCTGTCACCCAGGCTGGAGTGCAGTGGTGCAATCTTAGCTTACTGCAACCTCCGCCTCCTGGGTTCAAGCAATTATCCTGCCTCAGCCTCCTGAGTAGCTGGGATTACAGGCGTGCACCACCACGCTCAGCTAATTTTTGTATTTTTAGTAGAGACAGGGTTTCACCATGTTGGTCAGGCTGGTCTCGAACTCCTGACCTTATGATCTGCCTGCCTCAGTCTCCCAAAGTGGTGCGATTACTGGCGTGAGCCACTGCACCCAGCCCACAAATAAAATTCTTATACCTAATTTTCAACTGCCTTTCCAATTTGTTCCAATTCTCTTTCTACTTCTCCACCATGTATTTCTGTGGTTCTCAAATCTTGACTCTACTTCTGTATCCAAAATATAGATTCTAAGGCCACATGCTGTACTTGCTGAATTTAAATTTCCAGGGTGTCACTTTTTGGAATGATGAAAATCATTCGTGTCTATGCTGTTCTTTATGATAGCCACTAGCCACATGTGGCCATTTAAATATAATGTTAAAAATTTAGTCCCTTAGCTATTCTAGCCACACTTAAGTGTTCAACAGCTGCATGATTATTGTCACCACAGATCCAGGTTGTGGGTCCCCAGAAACTTGCTAGTTTGTTCCTGAAAGTTTGAGAACCACTTTGTTAGATGATCAGCAACCTCTTATGATTTTCTGTAGCTCTACTGATTTAAGAGAGGTGGGTGACTTAGGTCCTAAGACAGGATCGTGAGTAGTCTGAGGAAAATACTGGTATGAACCCAATGAGAATGTGGCAGCATCTGTCTGTCTCAGTATTTTACAACATGAGAAACAAAAACAAATGTAATAATGATTCTATTATGTAAAAAAGAGGATACAGTTGGTGACACTTAGATAAGTAATTAATATTAACATGGTGTGTATTATGTTTACCTGACAGTTCACACACACATGTGCACACACTCACATGTAAAAATACTCCCAATATATTTCTTTTAACAATGAGAAGATAATGCAAAACTTTCTGTGTATATTAATTAGAAGAAAGAGAGACCATATTAGGTCAACTGGATCACGTTACAGTCAGCTCAGGTGCTGTCACTGAATAGAAGGTGATGCATTGACCATTTTGAGGTATGTGGTATCTTCCTTGACCTGCAAGGTAGATGTGGTAGTGGCCAGAATAGTTGGGTCACACAAGAATGAAACCATGAAAGTTAAACTGGAGTTCACTCTTCCCATGAACCTCCTAAGTGATTTTTATGACGAAGACTCTATGTTAAATGTAGTTACCTTGATATGTATAGGATCTGTTTTTTAAGATATGAGATTTATGGCTAATTTATTTTTCCTTTGAAACACATACACACATTTACAAAATGGATTTCATACTTCACACAATGTCTGATACATTATTGCCTACTCTGCCTTCCTCCCAGTCAACGAATTATGACTTAACCAGTGTTTTGGAATATGATGGGAAAAAGTTTATACCAATGGGAAAAAATGGATTTCTAACTACAAAGAGGATCCCAGGAACCAATCAAGCTCCTGTGGAGAGAATCTTCAGGGGAAAAAAAAATTTAAGAAAAAAACAGCCTCTGGATACAAAATGGAACCCATTTGCCACATGGATTATTTCCATCTTAGGCATGATATTTAGGTAATGTTTACTTTTTTTCACTTGGTGCTGATGAGGTCAACATAAGTACTAGTTCTGCAAATTGTAAACCACTCTAGGGGATAAAATTATCCACATCACTTGTCAAGCAACATGGTAAGGAGACGGTTTTCAGATGTAAGTGTTAACTTTCCTTTTCATCAGAGACATTTTCTTTTTCTGTATTCTCTACTACATGGCATGGCAATCTCTTAAAAATACCGAAGTACCTACTCAAAAATGTTTCTGGCCACCATTTTGAATCTGAATCACTGAGCATACCAAAGGTATTTTATTGCTCTAATTCAGTAAAATACCTTAAGACTTGACATAGAACAGAAAGACAAAGTGACAAGTTCCAAATGACAACTAAACAGTAAAGTTGAAACAAAAACTGCACTTAGTTTGGTAAAAATGTTGAATTGTAGTATAAACTAAATATGATGAATTGCATTTATTCTTAATCAGCAATTTTTAATATGGACATCTTATTTCAGCAACATTGTAATCACCTTGTATTAGTCTGTTTTCATGCTGCTGATAAGGACATACCCGAGACTGGGAAGAAAAAGAGGTTTAATGGACTTACAGATCCACATGGCTGGGGAGGCCTCACAATCATAGCAGAAGATGAAAGGCACATCTCACCTGGCAGCAGAAAAGAGAAGAGAAGCTTGTGCAGAGTAACTCCTCTTTTTAAAACCATCAGATCTCCTGAGACTAATTCACTATCAAAAGAACAGCATGGGAAAGACCTGCCCCATGATTCAATTACCTCCCACCAGGTCCCTCCCACAACACATGGGAATTCAAGATAAGATTTAGGTGGGGACACAGCCAAACCATATCATACCTGAAATATTTACATCTATTCCTATAATATACAATCCTTACCTTCCACAAGGTTACAGCTTGATATGATAGTAACTCTGGTGACAAAGTTTCTGGTCACAGTTTTATACCAGTACCTAAAATGAATCAATTATTACCAGTATGGGTATGGAGTATCCAGTAGGCTAGGCAGGCAGAGAACTTGCACTTGTAACGATCTTGTAAAGTTGGTTTTACCTCCATTATGTTTGGAAGCAGCTGGGTAATGGTTAAAGAATATTTTTGGAAGCAGTTGGACCTGGATAGAATTCAGGCTCTGCCATGTGAGTCTAAGCAAGTTATTTAGAGCCCTATCGTGCAGTCTCTGTGTCTATAGAATAGTATCTACTTCAGAATGTTATTGTGAAATAAATGACATTATGCGTGTAAAATAGCATGGTGCCTGGCACATAGTGTGTGTTTAATGAATATTGAAATACTGTTGTTATTTTTATTATTTCAATTGATTCAGATTCTTAACTCTAGTTATATAAGCCTTGTTTTTCTTAAGCATGTACTTAAAATTTATGAAGATTTGTTGTTTTGTATTTTAAGCACATGTTTAAAAGTATTCAATCAGCATAGAAGTATAAAAGTTGAAAAGTGAAAAGCCTTCTCCTTTTCCATATTGATTCTTCTATATTGTTTTCTGGAATTTGTTTGTTTGCTTGTTTATTTTGACCCACCAACACATACTCCCACGAAGGGATCTTGCTATACTATTTTGACATATATTTTTTACCACTCAATGTATCATAAACATTTTTTCAAAATATCTCTTTAGATGCATATAGAAAAATTATTACTTAAACAGTTTTACATGATTTATATAATTCTGCAATTTGTTTTTATGTGTTCACTAAACATACTTGGTACTTTTAACCACTTCACATTATTCTACAGTAGGCATAAAAGTTCCATGATTTATTTAATCATTCTCCTTGTGAAGGACAACTAGGCTACCTCTAGTTTTTCAAGATAGACTTCTTATTTTCCAAATAGTTAGAATTTTTTTTTCAGGAGCTAAAATAGAAACCTTGATTTCTCTGAAGACTTTATTTTATTTTTCCAGTGAATATAATAGCCATGTCCCTGGCAGGATCAGAATATCATAACTATTTGCTGTACATCTCAAGAAACAGCTGTATGAATTGACCTAGTTACAGATTTCTAGAGATTTCTGTGACCCTTTCCTTTCATAGGACATAATTTATTAACAAAAAGAGTATTCTTTAGAATGTCCTTCTTTCTGAATTTTTCTACATCTTTAAAAAATGCACTAATTGCCCTTTGTTGAGCATCTACTATGTGCCAAATGCTTCTATTTTCATTTTGGATAAGGTTAGGAAACATGCCCAAGGTTAAAAATTTAGGATTTAGCAGAGGTGACATTTGAACTTAAGACTCAAAAACCTTCTGTTCCTTCAGCAAGCTAACTAAAAATGGTCAAATAACAAGAAATCAATTAAATCACAAGGATTTATATAAACATGATGAGATATATATTACTTTAAACCTTAATTATATATCATTACAGTCTTGGGAGCAGAATCTAAACCTCTGTCTTCTAATTACATCATGCTGCTCCTCTGATCAAAATTCTCCAACGGCTTCCCAGCACACTATAAATAAAATCTAATCTTTTGATGATGATCTTCCCTGCCTGCTTAATTTGGCCACTCATCAACTACTACTTACCCAGCCAACTTTACTTTACCCATTCTGGCCTTCATGAAATTTCAGCAGCTTGAGCAAACATCCACATCTTTGCATTTGCCTTGATGTGCCTGGAACACTTTTCTGTAGATCTATGCTGGGCTTGCTCCATCACTGCTTTCTGGTCTCTATTCAAATGTCACCTTCTTTCAATCGGACTTACCCAATTATCCTAACCCTACTGCTTCACTCTACTCCCTCACCCTACCTTGTTTTTTCTCCAGCGCTCGTTACTCCCTGATGTTATAGCATAGATGTATGTTTTACTTGAGAGTTGTCTGGCCTCCCCCAGTACAATGCCAGTTACTCCCAGGTAAGGGCTTGCTTCTCTGTACCGGCAGCCCTAGAACAGAGCCAGGCACTGAGTAAATACAGAGGAAGCTTTTACTAGAAGCAGGAATACATGATTGCCTCAGCCTATTTTTGCTAGTTTATTTTCTATTGTTTATTTTTTAAAATGTAAGTGATCTCGTGCCTTACCTTTGGCCATATGTATTGGAAGCACATTATTTAGCAGAAGCTAATTTGAATATTAAAATAGAGCTAAGTACACATCTACCTTTATTATTTATAACTTTTATTAAAGGATCATTAACAGTTTTTACTGAATTATTGAAGTCTTATTGAAATGTGTTTCAGAAAAGTGCACAAATCATAAGTGCTGATTTTCACAGACTCTACCACTATGCATCCATCACTTGGATCAGGAAAAAGCACATTAAGAGTTCCCTAGAAGCATACTCGTGTTCCCTTCCAGTCACTACCTACACTCCACTAAGGGTACTGTTTGGCTTCCACTAGCATAGATTAATTTCATCTATCTTCCATGTCTTTATTTTAATATTTATTTTAATTCTCTGTTTACAATATTTGTTCCTTATTTAGTCCCTGATTTCCAAGGCTCTAGAATTCTTTTACAGAGGAAAAAAATTAATTAAGTCTTTTAACATCTCTTCTTCTTTTAACAGTTTTGTAGGAGCAAAACTGCAAAGCCTCGTGGTAATTCTCAATAGACACAGGAAATTCAAGCAATGAGCCAAGAGTTGAATGCATTTGATCTGTGAAATGATTTGGGCTCAAAATACTTTGGGGAATAGCAACTTTTGTGTGTATCATTTTAAAGATAAATACTATTTAAGTAGAATATCAAGCAAAATAATGAAATATATCAGTAATGGTAATATATTTAGAAAAACATACAGCCCAACAATGCACTTTGAAGAGATAAAAATAATCTGAAAAACATGATTCATGGTTTTACTACCTTCCAGGAAAAAGGAGGGGGAAAACATAGAAGAAAACGATAAGGAATTAATGTAGTTAAAATATGATAGTAAATTTCAAGAGCATTTTCATGGAAATTACAGTGTTTTTCAGAAGCATCCATTATAGAATTTAAAAAAATAAAAAAAGTACATTGCTGATTCATTTATGATGGCTACTGCACAGATGGTATTAATAGCATTATATCCTTGAATCCTTTCTGTAAGCATCTCAATATTTTTTACCAATATCAATTATTTTAAGCCCAACATATGTTTTAAAACATATCGCTTACTATGTAAATTAATATCATTTGTATCTTTAGTCATTGGAGCTTCTGTGTTTGAATACACAGTTGTACTGTTTGGATACCATGCATGGTGTCACAGTAAGAGGAAAACCTGTCTTGCTAAAAACAGCCTGTGCATGTATCCTATGGGGGTGGCAGCAGGGGCAGATGGTCCCAGTTTTGGTCATTTTCTTTTTAGGTTTACTCTTCAACATGATTCATTTGCACCTTTTATTCAAGCACCTGTAGTACTCAGTTAAAGCATATACACCACATGGAATAGACAATGTGTTCCAGTGAAATAATTTGAATGGAGAGTTGAGCTTGAGAAGTGGTTCTTTCAGGTAGCTGAAAACAGGCCAAAGCGATCATATCTCTAGAATGAAGATGCTGGTGTGCATCATCAGGATCACGGGAGGGTACCCTCAAACACTGATTGCTGGGCCTACTCCACAGAGTTTCTGATTCAGTAGGTAGGAGGTGGAGCTTGAGAGTTTGTATTTCTTATCCTAACAAAGTTCCAGGTGATACTGCTGCTGCTACTCCAGGGACTACACTTTGAGTACCACTGATCAAAAATTAGCCAGGTGTGGTGGCACATGACTGTAATCCCAGCTACTTGGGAGGCTGAGGCAGGAGAATCATTTGAACTCAGGAGGCAGAGGTTGCAGTGAGCAGAGATCAGGCCACTGCACTCCCGCCTGGGCAATTGAGCAAGACTGTCTCAAAAAAATTAAAAAAAAAAAAAAAGAAAAACACAACCTTTGAGGTTTATTCCAACCTCCTCTTTCTCCTGTCTCCTTTTAGCCACTCACTGACCTGCCAATGACTCCCCTATATTCACAGATGATTTGGACTTATGGATTCCAACCTTTCCCTGATCCGTAGGTCCTACCACGACCCCGGGAACCTAGATACCACAATGAATGATCGTGCAATACTGGAGTCCTGCAGTTCCCAATTTTCTCAGTGCCAGGAGCCTTAGTCTTTACCATACTCACCCACCCTGGGACCCAGGCTCTTACCCACAGATTTCACCCTATGCTATATTTTCAAACTGCAGGTCAGAGCCATTGGTTAATTTAGTCAGTTGCTTCATTTCTACAAGAAAAAAAAAAAAAAAGGAAAGGAAAGAAAATATCCAAAAGCATTGCATGTAATAAGGGGTTTTTATTTCATGAAACTTCTGTTTAAATTATTTGTATTGATGTGTGTACAGGGATGAGATGTCAGATTTTTTTTTTTTTCTGAGAGTTATGCTGAAATAAAGTTTAAAAAATAAAAAGCAAAAACAAAAAGATAGATGGTTGTGACTCTGAAAGCAGTGCAAAGGAAAGGAGACCACATCATGGGTCCAGTGCTTGCTTTGTTGGGTTGTGGAAATATTGTTTACACATATGAATGAAGTCCAAAATTATGAATAATTTGATAATGCAAAAAAATCAGAGTTAGAATATCTAGAAAACGGATATAAGCTCACCTTTGTAAATCATTAATATGGCAATGGGGAGGGTTGTTAAACACCAACTGTTAAGATCTACCACTGTTTAGACAAAGCCTTCAAATGACCACGTGCACCCTCTTGCTTAGCCTAATCAGAATTCCCACAGCTTAGGCTCAACAGCCAGGCCTGAGTGCTCAAGCAGCTGGTCATCAGAAAGCCCATTACTTTATCCCAGAGAGGACGCTAGTGACAGTAAACTGGGTATGAGAGTCCTGACAACTAGGGCTGCTACCTGAAATAAACCTCAACAGATGGCTGTTTTTTGAAAGCATAGAAGGCCTGCTTCTGCTACTGGTGGCCAGGCAAGCCAGCTTGGCTCAGAAGCCCAGTAAGAGTCTGAACAACCTTTGGAGGTATGAACGTCCCCACTCAAATCTTCAGAAAGGTCAAACGTGCTTTTGCTGCCTTCTGTTCTTCCCCCAGGCTGTGAGCTTCCCCTCCCTGTGGGCTCTGAGTATGCCTGCAGGGGAGTGGGGACTGGAGTTTGTGGGAGGAGGCACTAAACACCTGATCATTACTGTTTGTGCTCATTTTCTCTTCTCTCAGGAGTTCAACTTACTGTAAGGGATAATTATAGAACAAGGGCAAAGGGCATACAAAATAAAGATTTACCCATCTTCATCCCTAAAGTGTGGCGAGCATGCAAGCTCAGATATGAGAGAGAACAGAATACTTTCTTCTAAGGAATTTAAATTTTCTCCTAGAGGCAGTGGGGATCTATTGAAGGATTTTAAACAAGGAAATTACATAATAAGATCTCTATTTGGAAAGTTCACTTACCAATGGTACTGAGGATGCAGATGCAGGTGGTACCCTTTACAGTAAATATTGTTTCATAGCAAATAGCAGATGAGAAAGGCTCCAGTGAATTCCTAAAATAAATTTTGACTTATTGAAAATGTGAATCTAAGTGATTAACTCTTCTATTTAAAACTCTCTATAACTCCCTATTGCATAGAAAATGGTCTTCAGTTTGATCACACTCCCATTGTAAAGCAAAGTTTGAGAATTCCTCCACTCCACTATGTCTGTTTATTTAGTTGTAAATAATATGCACATAGAAAGTACTAGCATAGTAGTTACTTTATAAAAACAAACCTATTTTAAAAGAACAAAATAAAAATATAATCAGGCATTCTGCTTTCTTCCTAATCTCCAAAGGATAATTGCACACCGCTTTGGAGACCTGGGTCCTGAGAATAGAGAAACAGCTCTTCAGCGTGACATGTCAGCCCTTTCACGAACTGACCCATGATGACATCTCCAGGTTGACCTGTCTCCATTGTTGATCGCCAGTGCCTCTAGGGCAGTTTCCTGCATTGATCCAGCAGTTTTTCTCCTCTGTTTTTTTTGTTCATGATGATTTCTTTATGTAGACTATAAGTCTTCCATTGTTCTTTCTCCTTCTGTTTTGTCTCTAAAGCATTTCTTCTCATGCAGTATGGACATTATGTATCTATGGGTCACTTTTCCTCCCTTATACCGTGAGCTCCATGAGGACAGGGACTGTATCTGAGGCTTGGCTATGTTTCCAATGGAACTCGCAGACACATCTGGCACATTCCCAGCTATAGCTTTAATCAGATTTAAATAGAAGATATATTTGAAGACATGAAAATCAGCAAATACAGGGTGGGGTAATTATGAGACGATACTGTTTTTTTTTCTTCTGAATGTGTTTTTCTGCTAACTGCGAACATCTTATATAAAAATGCTTATTTCTAGTAGCAATAGTAATAAACACTAATAATAATGCTTCATGAATAGGATTATCCTCACAGATGCATCAAACTGATTATTGCTGGACAGCACTTTAATTATTAATCATATTTAGATCTTCCAAGGAATAGTATTAATACTTCCTCATATTGATTTTTGCTTTATTATTTTATATGTAGTTTAATATAGAACCTACACTTCCAAATAGGCTTCTTTCAAGGATCTGACAGAAGAGGTAAAATTATTTCAATTAAAGCAGGCTTTTCCCGAACAGGCTTTTCCCAAAGCAGGCTTCTGAAAGTATTTTGCAAGAGACGATCATGTCTAAATACGTTTAGAAAACACTGGGTTAAATAGTTAAACATATCAGCCGGGCGCGGTGGCTCACACCTGTAATTCCAGCACTTTGGGAGGCCAAGGTGAGCGGATCACGAGGTCAGGAGATCGAGACCATCTTGGCTAACACGGTGAAATCCCGTCTCTACTAAAAAATACAAAAAATTAGCCAGGTGTGGTGGCGGGTGCCTGTAGTACCAGCTACGTGGGAGGCTGAGGCAGGAGAATGGCGTGAACCCAGGCGACGGAGCTTGCCGTGAGCGGAGATCGCACCACTGCACTCCAGCCTGGGCAACAGAGTGAGACTCCATCTCAAAAAAAAAAAAAATAGTTAAACATATCTTCTACAGTAGGATTGTGAAATACTCATACTCATCTTAAAGGACATATAGGCATGATTCCCCACCTCCCCGCCTTTTTTTTTTTTCTTTACCATGGGAAGCTCTTTGCTCAAGAAACATCTCATTGAGCTATCCAGGTTCCACAGAACTTTGAGGAACTCAGATTTAAAGCATTGAGGACCACTCTTAGAAGGTACCACTGGTTTGGTACTGACCGTCTTTCAAATCACTATCACCTATTCATATTGTACCAATATCACAGCTTTAGCCATTGACTTTTTAAGAAACTCCGAGAGAGGATGACCTTCAGGAAAGAAAAGTTTTGATATATAAATTCGGTGTCTTTTTACTGAGTAGGTTTTCAATATTAGTATTTGTTGATTAAAGTTAATTTCAAGGAATAACTAGGTCAGGAAGGGCAAGCTAGGGCAACAGAGTCATTTTAGGGACGTGAAAGTTAATGGGACGATGTAAGGGCATGACTAGGAGAAGATAAGAATGGGACACAAAGAAGGTAACAAAGCAGCTCCAAAGATTTAAAAACACATGCCAGACCATCATCATGGCTACTATGTAAGTACCAGGTTTGCAAAGCTGTCATGGTCCTAATACTAGTATCTAGACACTTTCTCTAAGAAACTCAAGGAGCTTTTTAGATTATCCCCTTGACTTAGATTTGTGATTTGTTTGTAGTTATTTCGTGAGTAAGTAATGAATAAGTAAAGAGAACAATTACCCATAAACAATCTTTATCCCCTTCTTGTTACTATTTGTATATGATTTATCTTACAAGATGTGTTAGGAGTTCTTAGAGAGTACAGGTCATGTCAAATACATTTGGTTGTTCCTGTTAGTGACTACCAGGGCTCCTCGTCAAGTAGGTGCTTTATAAATCATTCATGAATAAACAAATGAAATTTTATGCAATAAAGAATTTGATTGGCCTTTGTCCATGATATCTGGGAGAGAGATCGGGGTGTCCAATCTTTTGCCTTTCCTGGGCCACATTGGAAGAAGAAGAATTGTCTTGGGCTGCAGATAAAATACACTAACAATAGCTGATGAGCTAAAAAAAATAGCAAAAAAACTCATAATATTTTAAGAAAGTTTACAAATTTGTGTTGGGCCACATTCAAAGCTGTCCTGGGCTTCATGTGGCCTGAGGGCTGTGAACTGGACAAGCTTGCTCTACATCCTTAAAACTTTCCTGGTAAAAGGAATATCTTTGTTATTCACAATCCCCTTGGAGTACACCTGATAGTTTATACTAATCAGGAGACTCATCATGGGCCCCTAGGTAGCCCCAGGATGAGGGGTGATCAAGCTGGAAAGATTAACCATGTGATTAGAGGATTGGGCTTTGCATCACTTGATATAGGCTAGGCTTCCCACCCTTTGAGGGGGGAAGGATGCTGGAGATTGAGTTCAGTCATCTGGCCAATGATTCAATCAAGCATGCCTACGTAATAGTACTTCAGTAAAAACTGTGGACCCTGAGGTTCAGTGAAGTTTCCTGGCTGATGAAAACACTGATGTGCTAGGATGATGACACATCCTAATCACACAGGTGGAAGGCATGAAAATGCTGCATTCAAGACCCTTCCAGACCTTATTGTATGCTGTGTCTCTTCATTTGGCCGGTCCCGATTGGTATTGATAATTAAGCTGTAATTCTAAGTACAGTGGCTTCCTGAATTCTAAAAGTCATTCTAGCAAATTATTGAATCTGAGGTAGTTGTAGGAACAACCAGCTACAGTTGGAATTTGTAGCCAGTTGGTCAGAAGTTTTGGTAGCCTCGGGATCCCTAAAGTGTGGCTGGCCTCTGAAGTGAGGGTAGTTCTTGGAGGACTGAACCCTTACCTTGTGGAGTCTGCAATAATTCCAGGTGGTTAGAGCCATAATTGAATTGCAGCACACTAGTTGGTGTCAGAATATAAACCAATAAAAGAACACTGATGTCCTGACTCCCAGAGGAGTGCTCTGGCTTCTAATATATTCCATATTCCTCAAGAACAAGGATGCTGTCTTATTCCTGTTGCAATTGCCCCATCTTGACATCTCGCACAGTGAATTACTTACTGTGGTTGCTTCACAGAGTTTGATTACATGTTAGTTACATGTGTGCCAATAGAGTTAGATTTTATCAAAGGTGGGATCTCACAATCAAAGCCTAATACAAACCCAAGTGAACACAATTAGTTAAGCAAAAATACAAAGCTGACATTGTTAACAGATGTTACGTACCTAGCTTTGAAAGTGTTTGGAACATAGTTATATCCTACTTTCTGTGTTTCAGTGTTTATTCCATGTACATTTTCATTTGACATCTCTGTTGCCATGCTGTATGTGCTTCCAAATGATACAGAAAAAATATTAAATATGCTATGAGTAAGATTCAGGGTTGGAATTCAATTCCTGGCTTTCTAATCTGAGAAATGGTCCTTCAAAATTGTCAGGACTGGGGATACAAGCTGAGTCCTGCACTAGATCCTTCAGCAGGTGGGAGTGTACTGAACTGAAGTGTATGCCACTTGGAAGTCAGGCCCGGGGGATAACTTCTAAGAAGCCACCCCGTCCAGCAACCTGCCTCAAGGTCAAGATTCAAAGGGTGTCTGTCCCTTTTTGGGAGTCTTCTGGGAGATTCTACAAGTTGTCAAAATGCCTTTTGATTTGTCTATTTTCCAGATGTAAATCATCCTTTAAAAACAAACAAACAAGCCTGTTGTTTGGATCTTACTCATCTGTGGATTTTTCCTCTCCTTCCCTTTGTTCTCTTCCCTCTTCTTTACCTCTGTCTTTGTCTCTTCTTCCTCCTCCTTCTCCTCTTCCTTGTTGCTCTCTCTTTAACTTCTTATCATATGTTCCTTTTCTTGCTTCAATTTTGATTTTTCACTGTTGTCGTTTGCTTCTTATCTACACTTAGGACTGCTTCACTTGAGTTCTTTTCACTTGCAGATTCCTTTTGCAACAACGGGAAACCCTCTCTCCACATTCTAGAACAATTGTTGGGACCCTTGCTATACTATCTATTTTAATATTGTGACTTAACAGACATGCAGGAATATTATTCAGGTTTGAAATCGGCCTTTGTTTCAAAGGACAACTGGCAAAGGACAAGAACCTTACTTTCTCTCATGGTCTCCTTAACTGCGTGGAAAACCTCAACCTGTGTCCAAAAGAATTGCTTTGCTAGATAAATTCTCCACTTTAAATTTACATATGGTCTGGCAAAACAGTAAAAAAAATACTTAGTCACCACACCTAAAAGCCAATTAGAACTTAATAAACCATTCACAGACAAAATAGTGTATTTTTAAAATCATGAATTCTGTGTCTGTATCATATGAGAGGTAGTTTCACTGGGCACATGGCATTTACAAATTCTGATTGGCATTTCCTTTACTGTTGAAAAGCGAACCTAGTTCAGTTTGCAGCAAATATGACAATAGGCTGTGCAAACGTATACCTAAAATGCAGCTCTGTGGGGGTTAAACATTCAAGCTTATATGAGACAGCATCAGTTTCAGGTCAAAGTGCTGTTCTTAAATGATCAGTATAGAACAGAAAAAAGGCATTGAAGCGACCTTGCTGAGGGTCTAAAACTGCACTGAAGGCTTTTCTGCATGATTAAGTGAGCAGAATCTTAGATTAGCTAAAAGCAGTGCAGAAACATAATGAGTTCACTTATTTTGGAGCATTTAATAACAGTTATAGACAGTTATGTGATCAGGCGGAGTTATGACTTATTCATTCTTTCATTGCTATTAAAATTACTGCATTTGAGGTTTTTAAAGTCATTGAAATAAAAAAAGTCTGATTTATGTTAGGAGAATTTAGCTTGCCCTTTGGTCTCTCAGTTTTTAAATGATATAATTAGACTTTTTAAAGACCATTCTAAAAGCATTATTAGCATTTTGTATAGCGGAAAGTAAATGCATGTTTTGTGGATAGTTTAATTTTAAAAGGGATAATAATACTTGAATCAGACAGTGATATTCATAGATTATTAAGGAAAGATTTTTTTGTTAAAATTTCTCAAAAGGCAATTGTATAATTTTAGTAATAGACTATACAGAATACATGTGGATTTTGCTGTGTGTACACACAGATACTCTCTTTCTAATGCACTCTCTAATTTCATTTTGAATGGACGTTACAAAGACATGGAAATAATACAACACAGCTTTCCTCCCATTTGGGAAAGCAAGGATGGGAAGAGAAAGTACCGGAGGATGTATTAACTCATGACCTTTAGCATATTTCCTCCAAAATTACAGAGCCATCTATCAGCCTGGGGGAAGAAAGCCGGCTTTAATCATAACAAAGAGATTTGCAGGTGGTTTGAATTAGCAGTAAACAACAATCACTAATAAATCATTTTAGAGGAACGTGGAAATGTCATAGATGCATCAACATTTTAATATTATTGATTTTATTCTTAAACTTTTCTTACACGTTTCATTGTATGCAAATATCATCTCCTGTCCAAATTGTTCCAAATTAGACATTGCTTCTATTTTAAAGTGGGTTATTGCAAAATGCATAAAATGCACCGACAAAACATATTTCATCATAAAACAGTGAAATAAAGTGCTGATTTTAGCTGGACACTACAGTAGGATTATTATATGTACACATCTTTGCCCATAAAATTGAGCTGACTGCAATCTCCTTAAATAATAGCTATTTGTGCCACGTGTGTGTTCTGCAAACACTTTGTATATCTCTTTTGGAGACTCAGAATGCAGTGCAGTACATTACTGAAGGATGCTGATAACATATTACTAAGGAGTAAACACAAAGAAGCTCTTTAAATAGCCAGCAATGGAGGATTACCCATGCGACCAAACGATGGCTCAAACTTATATTTGTTAAACCATGCTACACACTCTTTTAGGTATATACACATTTATATATGAGTGTATGTATGGGTGTAGGTATATCCATGTTTATGTATGAATTTATATATGTGTGCATTTTTGCCTCCCCATTTTATTTGGATGTTTTTATTTTAATTTTAATTACTGAAGTTTGCCCTCTACCTGAGTAACCACTACCTGGTAAGTGAGTCCTTAGCTAGTCTGGAATAGCCAAGTGATCAGTTCTGTTTGTCCTAGTTTGTTAATTGACAGGAAAAGGTGTCACTCTGTTTATAGGAGGGGAAGGTCAGGTTATTTGGGTGACAGCTGAGGGTCAGAACCGGGAAGTAGCAGCCTCCAGTGACTTCACGGCACTGGTGTTATTTGAGGAAGCTGCTCTGAAAACACTCACAGTTTCCTGACAGTGATGTTAACTCCTACCTGGACCATTTCCTAAGGGACAAGATGGACTGGAAACAAGAAACACATCAGGCCCGCTGACAGGGATGGTGGGGGGGAGGGGGAGGGTTATTGCAGTGGTCTCAAACTCATGCAGTGCAGATTTTTGTCCACTAGAGACTGATAGCCGCCCAGCAAAGATGTTGCTGAAGGCTTCACAGTTTAGATTTGAACTGTGGTCTCAGAGGTGAGAGGCTAGCATTTCATCCACTAAGCCATTTAGCCTTTTCCTTTGAAGGAAGATTGATTTTAAAAAAGCTATTAACCTTCAGTGATTTATCTCATCAGATCATCTTCATTTTCTTCTGCTTATAATAAGACTATATTATATAGTTTTATTCTTCAGTTAATTCGACGGGACTAACTGAAAGGGAAATACACGAGAAACATAAAGAAGGGTGAAATAATAGAAAAGTATCAGCAACACTGAAATGAAAATGTTAACAGGAAAAACAAAAGAAACTGAGCAAATGTTATCGCAGATCTCAGAGGTACAATCACATAAGACATCATGGTTCTTTGTAACTCGGTCTTACAGAAAAACTTTCCACATGTCACATTGATTCTAGGGCCATAGACCATGCTAATGATATAGGTATTACCTTCTCTTTTCTGGTAAAGAGACAAACGGGACAGGTTTTATTTTTTGTAGTAACTAAAATATAAGCTAAGGAACCAGTGATAATTAATTCACATTGAGTATATATTCAGAGGTGCACAAGAAACAGAAATTTTCAAAGAAATTGCATTAAAACACATTCTGTTCAGAGCCTGAAATTAGACATTTTATCTATTTTTAGTGAAAAATGTGAAAAATGTGTTAAGCAGTAACCTGTTCTGCTGTCTTATCCCGAGTCCCTTTAGAGTGAACTAGAAACTGGTCGCTTTCCCTACTGAATCATGTTTGATTTATTGCATTATATTGATTGAGTTTCTACTTTGGAAAAAGCGTTACATTTTGTGAATAATGTGTTAACATTAATGACTTTAACTCATTCTCCATAACTTTACGACAGACACTAATTTACATTTCTTTTGGAGTACCTGATAGCAAAAGAAGTTTGGGCAATTTAATTTTTTTTGCATTTTAATTTTTTTTCAAGTATATGACCAGGCTGAGCAGGAGTAGTGAATGTAAGAACACACCATTAGGAAAAGCATCTGCTTTTAGGAGTGTGGGCCCCCTTTACCCCGGCTCCACTCTGTCCCACCCACACGAGACACTCAGGTATGCACAATGAAAGTTAAACTGAAGGCTTACAATAACATTTCAATATTTGCTCAGACTAAGCAACAATACACATCAGTGTCTGCCATTTTCAGGGCTTATTTAACACTCATGGTTGAAATTCCTTTTGTTTCAGGTACTGTTAGTTTATTTAAGTTGATGTTTGGGCAGGTGAGGCTAGCTCAACAATGGCAAGTTCTGACAACTTATTTCTAAAGAAATTGAAGAAGCTGAGCTTGTCAAGCTCTTGTTCTGCATTTCCCGGACTGGTCAGTAAGTACGCCAAGTAAGAGGATTTGAAGCCAGAGAAATAAAAGACTAGAAAAATATTTGTGATAATGAAGTCACCTTTGTCTGTGTTTTTTGAGCAAAGGAAAGTGATGATAAAGTAACTCTTTGGTAGCTGGTTATACATCCCCTTCCTATGTATTTCTCAGTATGCCATGACTAGGGCTAATAACATCTTTTCTCTAACATTTCAGCACCGCTGTAATTTCCTCACCCTACTGTAGTTAAATACAAAAGACACCTCACTTTTTCATATTGGGAGTAATCTTGGAATTGACATTTACAAAATGAATTTCGATAGGGATTTTAAAAAGCAGAGTTAGTGTTCACGGTGAATGAAACAATGAAGATACAAGGAGATAAAACTAGTGGTGCATGAAAGTGTGGTTCAGCTTTGAGGAAGGAAAAAGGTTTGAGGAAAAGGGACTTTGAGAAAGGGGGAGATGAAGGGATTGACTGTTGCCCTTACTTCCTGCTTCTCTTTGGTTCAACTCAAGCTCTAGGAAGGGATTCTGGGTTGCGTGGATCTATTGTCTCTCTGCCTCTTCTCTTGATTCCTTAGTGGGCAGAAGTCTGTTGGTTCTTCTCCTTCCTATCCTAACTCCAAGCCCACTGAAATAGTCACATCTATTGAACTTCCTGAGTGTGATTCTTTCCGTGATGACATGGCAGCTACAGTACTCTTGTGGTTCTTGGTTATTTCCTTTACCTTATCTATCTGGAAAAAGGAGTAAATGCGATGAGCCAAAATAAGGGATGATCAATTGTCCTAGATCTGAGAACTTTGATAAACTCTCGAAATATGTTTTGCATAATAAGCTCTTTGAATTTGGTGGCTTATGATAAAATATCATATTTAAAAATCTATAAATTGCATTTTTCTACAAAATTCATATTTTCTTATAGTTTTCAAATTGTTGCTTAATATAGAACAATGTTGTCTTAATAATAGCAATTGAATGAATTAACTGGGTCTTACCGACACATCTTGACATGATCTCCCATTCCAGATGTAAAATAACATGCGAGTCAAAATATTACAATATAGTAGAAGATAGTGAAAAACTGAAGAATAAAACAAAAATGTTATGCAGATTTCTCTTTCCAGTGTATTAACCAAAGTTACATTACTTATCCCTATCTGCTTAGATCTATTAAAATATTGTAGTAGATTTTTAAAAAGGTGGTAGGCCTCGGTTCTTAAGAGATGCTACTCATTTTAAACTCTGAGAAGGACTAGTAATAAATATAGAAAATTAAGATCTAAGGGTCCCAGGGTCCCAAAGCAAACATGCCCCGGAAATCTGCCACAGTCATCTATTTGGTGAAATGGCAAGGGATTTTGATGGGCAAGGTTCTCATGATCTAAGTCTTTTGTGTTGTCCTATATTCTCCTTGCACCAGCCCATATGTAAAAGGGGATTTCAGTTCCTGTTGGAGTTCTGAATTTTTGGCCTTCGATATGATCCTTCGCCCTATTATTCCTCCCTTCACACTGCCACACCATTTCCATTTCCCCAGCTTCTGAAAGCATTGCTTGTTTTCTGCTTTGGATTTTTTTCCAGCTGTTCATGACTACGATCATGGTTCTTCATAGGTGATCATTCAGGTCTTCCTGCCACCCTCCATTGTTCTTTCAACGTGCCTCAGTTCACTGGGTTATCTGCGATGCCTTCTGACTTTACACACTTCCAGACGAATTCAAGTAAATGTTGTCCGTTACTCTGTAGGTCATGTTCTTGCATAATTTGCCCCAGTCCCGAGAAGACAATCGCAATAACAAATTTCTGTGACAGTGTAAAATCAGTGGTTTGAAAGGGACTGACTCCACCAAATAGAAGGTGCTGAAAATATCTGTGAACTGAATGTTAATAATTTCTTAGTTAAGCTGTTAGATTAGATGCTAAGAGATGCTTACCTAAGATTGTAACAAGATTGTTTTTGGAATCTCTGGGCACATCCAACCTCCTCCCCCCGTATCTTGGTGTTAGGCACGTCCTAGAGAGCTTCTAGTTAGCTACCATGAAATGTCATTGAGGTGGTCCTGGCAGAGTCGTGATCCCACTGGTTAAACCTACTACATATGCTAAACAGCATTGAACCAAACTAATTTGAGTAACAAATGAAAGAATCTGTTTCTAGTCAATTTTTGTTTCCCTTCTGAAAACTAGCATATGATTTTGAGAAGCTACTCATGCAAAATGATTAATTTGGGACCACAGAGAATGGAAAGTAATGCAGTCTTATGTAATTGGTCTTTTAAAGGAGAAGAATAAATGTATCATGCTTACCATGAACTGAAAAAGTACCAGTAACTCCCCCAAACCCATTTGCTTTATTACATGTCTTTTTCTGTTATTGACAGTTAGTATTGACTCATTTTTAATCAGGTGACACTTTGCACTCTTGCCACTTCTTGATTAATTGGCAGTAATTGATATGTTCTCCAGGTTGAGTCATAATTTTTGAACTTGGTTTTTAGCTAGAGTTCTGAAGGGCAACATTTCTAAAGTCTGACTCAGTCAGTGAGTTAGGCAGGCAGATAGTTATTTAGAAAGTATATATTGAATGTCTACTATGTTCTAAGAAGTGTTCAGTCTAGGTGATACCCATTATTGAAGTTACAAAGCCATCAGATCAATTTGTATATTATTTTGTCTAGATATATTTGAACACAATTTCTGTGCCATTCCCCTCTGCTCTCTGCCAAATCTAAGTTTCTTCTAGCCTCTTGCAAAAAAAATCAGAACTAATATTTTCTTTATAACTCCCTTGTGCTTTTCAGATCTTATTCGGACTTACAGCAGTTTGGAAGCCAGGCAGGGTTTTTTCTAGAGTGAATGTAATTTCCTCATAAGGCAGCAAGGTAGCTGCTACAGTTTTAATAAGTTTTAATCAGTTTTAATCTTTAATTTCTCAGCGAGTCTAGTTAACTCTGGATGGGTTATTAACAGCATGAATCACATACATACAATGTGACCGAGAACAAAAGCTGCCCCCGGTGGACAAGGTACCATCATTGTAACTTTTCCTAGTGACAGTTCCATGAAACTTCAGGGCTCTTATGCCAGTGAGGTGAACCAAACCAACCCAATTTACAGATTGGGCCCTACCTGGCCTATGATAGTTGAGTTTAGCCCAAACTCTAAATTATCCTCCTATGGTATAGTCCTTAATTTCCAGCTTCCTAAAGGATGGTTCTCACTTCTCACATCCATAATGCAAACTAGCCATGCTTGAAATGAAAGGTTATTGATGGAAATTAAGAACTGCCCATGACAGCACAAAAAGCCATGTTAAAAGACAAGTGCAAATAAATGATGATATAAGAGCCTGGTGAGTTTGACTGTTTACCAGAAACAGCTCTGCAAATATTGCTGGTGGAAGTTTATTTTTCACCTGGCCTTTCCCTGTCCCTCTTCTAGGGGCATAGAAAGTGAGCATTAGGTTAAGAGAAGTAATAAAAAGAGAAAACAAAACTGTAAACTCAATTAAATGAAGACTTGTCTTCAACTGTAAGTGGCAGATGTATTTATCCGGGGTGATTTTGTCCCAGTTACAAAGGTATCAGCACAATATTACGCCCGGGCTTTCAGCCATCTCTCAGGTCGAGTGAATTTGTGAGTATTAAACACACAGTGAGATGTTCAGTTTTCAGTGTAGTTTCTAATCAAATATTTAAACTTTGTGTGTAAAAATAACCCGATCAGAGTAAATTTTTTCTCTTCAATAAAACATAATAGAAGAATTTAACCACATGGAAATACTGGTTGGGTTACCGTGTTCAGAGGATTAAGCATCATTGCTTTTAATGAAATTCTAGTTTTTTTAAAAAGGTAGAAATAGATGTCTTAGAATATCGTATAATAAATTCCTTTTAACCGATTCATATCCAGTGAGAAGTGTCAAATTTGAGTGCTTTCTCTTCCTGCTTTCCTATTTCCCATTCTCTGGGTCACTTTAGTTCCCCCTTACAATGTTTTCTAACTTCTGCCTGCTCAGTTCAGCCTGCACCCTCTAAGTGGCCCTCCTGCCTTCCTGTACTCACCTGTCACAGAAACTTGCTCACCCTCTGCACACCACTGTACGTGCATCCGCCCAACAGGTGCTGTGTGTCTTCTTTGGCCTACTGTTTTGTAGGGCTCTAGGATTTATCCCAGCTTCTCTCAACCTGTGTCCCACTTTCTCCATAAGCTGTGGCTTCTTTATCCACTTCTATCCCCACCACTTCCATGATTCAGCTCTCTCCCCAGGCCTGTGGCTGCACTGCACTTCCTTCCCTCACTGACTGCTTTTCTTCCTAGCTTCTCACTGTCCCACCCACAGTTATCTGCTTCTACCCAGCCACTTTGGCCTAATTGTTCAATCCAGACACACATACACAGTTTTTGACAATTGTTTTGGTAGTGATGGGGTTTCACTATATTGCCCAGGATGGTCTCGAACTCCTGGGTTCAAGTGATCCTCCTGCCTTGGCCTCCCAATGGACATGTCTGACTACCTAGCCTTCTCATTCCGTTTTATTTTTGGCCTTTTGACTTCACAATACTTTTTCTTCATTCTTTCCCTACTTCTGAACTGCTGACAGTGATGTGCTGGTGAATATCTAATAACCATTTTTCTGGAGAGGAAAAAGAAACCTCTGACATAGAATGTTTTCTGACTTCTTTGGTGTAGATACTCTCACCATGGTCCATTTCATGGTCCATTCAGTGTGACATCACTGAATGAACAGTTGTCTTTATCTGGTGCCAGTTGACTCCAGCACATCACTGAGCCTTGGATTTCTTGATAGCTTACCCTTGAAAGAGAAGTTCTCTGAAAAAGGGGTTTGCAAATTGGAGTGGATGTGTCCCGTGGAGTTCTACAAGATAATCTATTGAAACATGAGAAGAAGTATATTAGAACATATGTATTACAACATATTAGAAATTATATTTACATTTAATTTCTAGCTGATCTTTATCAAACGTTTAGTTTTATGGGTTTATTATGAGTATATTATATTAGTACAGCCTATGTATATTATATGCATATGATGTGTATATGTATAAACAACTTACATTAATTGGAGTCTTACTAGATACTAGGCTTATGTTAGGTTATTTAATCCTTACTACATCCTGTAAGGTAAGTACTGAAGTCCAGAGAAGTTATGTAGCTTGCTGAAGATCAAGTGTAATATAAAAGTACATAAATACAGTATACTGATGGTGCATCCTCAAATTTTTTTTAAACTGAGGAGTTAAGTGATCAAAATATTTTGGAGGTTGTGATCTGCAGCTTGGCTTGCTTCTCACTCTATTTACTCCTACCAGATTATCTTAAATGTACTATGGTTTTAACAACCATTCATAAGTATTTGATTCCTTTTTTTCCACCTCCAGCCCTGGAGAGCTTCAGACCTGAATTTCCAAAGCCTTCTGGTTACTTCCACTTTAATATGTGGAAAACATAATGAGAAGACTTTGAGGCTCACGTATTGAATTTTTGCTAGTATAATTGATTCTAATTATAAAGAAAGTTAAATTTTCAGAAAAAATGTAAAAACATAACATTAAAAGATATCACTTGTTGTAATACATATTTATGAAAAACTGTTTTGCAGGGCTCTAAGAAGTTAAATCAAATACATTCTGGATTTCAGTTTCCTCATCTATAAAGCAAAATAGTTGGATTTAATGGTGGGTTCCTTGAAACTCTTTTTGTCTTTGATTCCTGGTAATACCACACTCTATTGGTGATTTTAGTGTAAAATGATGCTTTCCAGTTAAATTACCAATCAATAGCAATTCACTGGTTTGTGGACTCCTGTGCTTAATAAATGGAATTCTAATTTTTCTTAACATTAAATTAACTTCTTTAAAAACAGATATATGTGACTGCTTTAGAGATGACCTCTGACTTCTGACTTGGAAATGACTCTTACTTTCAACATAATAGGTCTCAGATGAAAGATTCTTTAAATATCTTAGCAATATCCAGATTGACAATCTCTGAGACAATTTATGGTAAGCTATTTAGGAAAAAATGCAATATGCCCTTTGCACTTACTATAGGCATGAGGGATACCTGGGTCTGTAAAACATTTGGTGATTGCTAAGCTTTTGACACTTACCTGGAAACTTTGATGTATTATTGTCTCAAAAAGACAAAAAAAATCAAAATGTAAAGGGGTAAGGAGAACATAATATTGAAGATTTATTTCACAATCTGTTTTCAAAGTTCCAACTAGTTTTAATGTACTACAGTTTTCCTTGTGATAGGCTCTTTTTCTTCTTTTATATGTTCAATATTCCTACTTCCAAAAAAAATTGAGGATTCTTAGAGCAAGAATATTTATGACTCTAGAAAAGATAAACAGAGCAAAAGGTAAAGATTTTATTTTTTCACATGTACAGGTTTATAAGATGTTGAAAAATAAGTTTTATAATTTTTTATTAATTTGGCAATATACAAAATGGTAAAAGTAGAGACTTTGCATCTAGATAATGCTTAAAACTTGCAAAGTTTTAAGTTATTCACTTAGTGAATTGGATTTTTTTCATTGATGTATCTGAACTTTACAAGGCAGCTGTATAAATTAATCTCTCATTACCTATAGATGAAGCCTATTATTTTTCCAGCATTTTTTTTAGTCAGCAGTTTAAGCAAATTCAGTTGGCTGTGAAATTGAAAGACTCCTTTTAGATTTTGGTGTGTGTACTGATATGCACAGAAGGTGGAGAAAATGTTTGCTCTAAAAAATGATATACTCATGATAAGATGCCTAAATATACTGAGCCATTTCTGAATGTATGTTTGCAATTACCAACACTTACTGTCCACCTCCTACAGAAATTCCTACTTGTTCCACATTCATAGTTTATCTATTTATAAAAGAGGGATGGTGGGAGCTGGGAAGAAGAGTTATGAAGGGAAATTAAACCACACCTAAGGAAGATCTTAAAATTCCATTGACTTGTTTGGCACTAGAGCTGTGTGAAAGTATTTTTAATCCACAGAGATTTATGCAAATCATTTTAAAGTCCTAGTCATGTGATGTCATATCGCTTAGATGTTATCAGAAATTTTTATTTGTATCAGCTGAAATTCCCAGAGCTAAATTTAAAAATGTCTGAAAGGTACCAGGAGGATTATGTGTTTAGGTGAGATATGTATTAAAGGCAGGAAAATGAATTTGATAACTGTCTTTTGTTTGTTTGTTTTAAAATTACAAGAATAGTACTTTATTTTTTCTAAAAAAAATCAAACAATATAGAATTATATTAAGTAAAAGCCCAAAGTTTCACACATCCACCACTAGAGTTAACCAGTACTAACACTTTTCCCTTTTTAAACAAAAATTAATCTATAGTTATTGTTGTATGACTTTCTTTTATTTACTTAAGAATTGGCCTCTTTCCAGATCTGTACATCTAACTCATACCAAATATATGTTTATCCATTTCTGTATAGTAGGACGTTTAGATTATTTCTAATTTGAAACCATTACCAACTGTAATAAATATTCTCATTCTTATATCTTAATTCTTTTATGCTGGTATTTCTGAAGGCTTGGGTATAAAAATATGGTTGTTGAGTGTATTTAACATTTGTATTGGTGCTCTCATAGAAGGACTTTACATAACGTTCTGATTTGAAGATCTTGCACTTCTACACATATCTAAAAAACCTGGATTGGACACCAAATGGAGCTAAACTAGGCTTGGTCTTCAAAACAAAGGATGTTCATGTTTTTGCTCATTGGGTTTAACTGCCTGACAATCAAGAGCCAACTTTGTGAACGAAGGCAATACATATCTGTTGAAATGAAAATCACTGAATCACTTATGCAAGTTTAATTTGGCTTTCTGAATATTTTTTAACATCATTCAAAAGGAAACTATAAATAATCTTCCTTGAGTATAATCTTTCTCTTAAGGAAAATAATACACACCTCACAGATTGGGTATGTTATTGCCTGCTGCTATTCCTGATTTATATCAGTGCTGTTTTGCATTTTTATACTCTGTAGAATACTTTGTGAGTTAATAAATTTGCATTGGCACATTATAGGTTTATCACAAGTAATGGAGACAAAGCCCCAGGGCAACTGGGCCAAAAGAAACCACGTGGAAATTAGTGTAAAGTTTGGGATGAATCAATATCACTGAGAACAAATCTATTCTCTGCTAATTCTCGCTATTTTCTGAGCTGATTCTGTTGTCCCAGATCAATTCAGGAACACAAAAATAGTTTTTGGCTTTTCCTTCCTACGTTTTAGGCCAAAAGGATTACTTACCCGACTACTTCATCTGGTGGTTTAATATATTGAGATTGAGGACTCAAAGGGACAAGAGAATACCAGTAACAACTATGATTTTTGTCATTGTGGTTCTGAGAATTAGCAAGTTCCATAGGCCAATGGATCAGGGCTCTCGGATAGAACCAAGTGCTGGTGACCTTTCATGCCCTTCTTCAGGAAAATTGTTCCATCGCACTGATGACTTTATCCTTCCAGACTCCCAAGGATGCAAGCAACAGACACTCTTATGGCCTAGGCACACAAAGGGAAATGCTTGGATGAACACCTGTTGTCCATGTCACTTAGTAGTTAATTTTTATACCTTTTCAAAGAGCTCATTTTTATCACATGCAAAATTAATGCTTTGAGTTTTTGTAGGGGAAAGTAATGAACAAATTGTTTTCTAGCACTGTCTTATCATGTCATATGATGACCTCAAATTAAGCACTGGTTTGGCCCTAGGCTGTGCAATCAAGGCCCCACATTTCACTGCTGTGTTCAAACTTAGAAAATGCATCAAGTGATCTAGAGTGGTTCTTTGTTTATATGACAAAATTATTATTTTCTTAATCTGGCTCTGCATTCTACTTTCAGAGGGAATTGGAGCACTTTGTTACTAGTAATCACTTTATTCTGACCACAGCCCCAAGCTGAAGGAGCGAAGTCCCTTGTCTGAACTCTTGGGGTAGTTTCAAGCTGCTCTTTTTGCTTTTGTCTAGTTTCCATGGTTACTGAATCCTCTTTATACCAAACTAGTTGGTCATGTTACTCCAGTGCTTATTGGCTCCCTTTTAACTGTAGGATAAAGTTGAAACTATCATTGTACCAGACAAGGCCTGCCATGATCTTAACTCTCTCCAAGCCTTTTCTTTCCAAAAAAACCCTTTGCCCTGTAAGTTCCAGTCACGGAGATTGCAGTTCCCAGAACCCTCCAGGGTCGCAACCTCTTCCACACAGCTTTTCCAAAATACTTTTAATCTGAATTGTCTTTCTTCACCCTGACACTCCCCTGGGGAACTGGCCACTCAGTTTTTTTGTGTCCATCTATGTCTGTGAGTATTTTAATTATAGCAACTGTAATTTCTTGTTAGGTATATTTGCTTAGAGATCTGTCTTACGTTTCTGTGCTGTAAGTGCTTCATTGACAGAAGTAAGGGTCTTCATTTTTATATCACCATGTCTAGTGTAGAATAGGCAATGACTTGTAGGCTTAATAGCTCATGAATAAATTTTAATATCTCCATTGTAACCAAAGGAAAGTCATGCCTAGTTTATCAGAGTCATAAATAGGATGCTGTATATATGTGCTGGTTTGTATTCCAAAACAGATTTAAGGAATTCTTTAAAATTCTGCACATTAACCGGGATGATAAATAAATACCAGTGGACATTAAGATTAAATTAAGAGTAATTACAGAGCCATGATTAAAACTCTGAGTACACTTTGGCTTTAGCCATAAGCAAATGCAGGCTTAAATTATAGTGTTAGGAAGAGCCAGAAGTAGACTAGACTAGAGACTCTAAAGAGCAATCTGGCACTTACTAAAGGAGTCATGGCATTATAAAGAAGATAGGCATAGAAATTAGGGAAAATATTTTGAAGGGAAATGTCCATCAGTGAAATAAAGTATATTAAGAGCATGAAATTACATTCATAAGGTTAAATTTATCTAAGTTTCATAGTCCATACAGCTTAGAATAATAACATCTCACTGTTATTGCCAAAGGTCTGAGAATACACATGTATTACCATTGGATATTAAATTAAAATTCTTACTTTATAGAGGTTTCCAGAGATCTTTGGCTTAAAATTTTGAAACCTCTTTTTTGGAGGTCTGCCATCAAGTATAGTGTGAAAGACAAATAAGATATGTATTCATTCAAGGAAATAAGTTATTTTCTGTCAATAAGGGAAAAACAATAGGTATTTGATTTGCTTTTCTTTGGAACACAATTTTACCTAATTATCCATGCTGTTTAAATGTTGTATTTGTAAGACAATTAGGACCTCACAGTTTGGAAATGTCAGAGGGACTGAGAGATAAAGGAACTGTGGAATTTTAATGGACATGAAAGAATGAAAGCCAAGATATTATTTTAAATCACAGAAATTATTGTATTTTACATTAAAAAAATCATTGGTAATGAGAACTCTAAATGATAGAGTTTTTCCTGCTATCAAATTTAAATAATTATCCTTCAATCACTGGGAGAAGATTGAGTATCTGGATTTAATGTAGAAAAAGCTTAGAAGAAAACTTGAAATTTAAATTCTGGGTGTAACCTTAAACACTTTCTAAACAATTAAGTTACAGTAAGTACAAGAACAAGAGTAGTTAAAATTTATCATGATCGGAGATTATCTGATTTGCATAAACTCTTACTAAAATACTGTTAATGTGCTGTAATCTCAGCACTTTGGGAGGCCGAGGCGGGTGGATTACAAGGTCAGGAGATCGAGACCATCCTGGCTAACATGGTGAAACCCCATCTCTACTAAAAATACAAAATTTAGCCGGGCGTGGTGGCAGGCGCCTGTAGTCCCAGCTACTTGGGAGGCTGAGGCAGGAGAATGGCGTGGACCTGTGAGACGGAGCTTGCAGTGAGCCGAGATTGCACCACTGCACTCCAGCCTGGGCGACAGAGCGAGACTCTGTCTCAAAAAAAAAAAAAAAAAAAAAAAAAAAAAAAAAAAAAAAAAATACTGTTAATGTGAATGACTCCCAGGTAAAAGAAAGATACATATATCATGGGATATGATAGCTGCTTTCAGAAGTGATAATCAATTACAGTTATTTATTTCTTAAAGTTTTGAAAGGAGGCACAAAATTAAGTGACACTCATGAAAAGCTCTAATTATATTTAAGGCAAATATTTAGTAGCTTAAGAACCCACGGTACCTTGGATATATTACTAGACTGTTTTTTTGTTGTTGGGAGTTAAGGCTGATCTTTGAATACATATTCTAAATTTCAGCTAAAATAAATGGAGATCCTTGATATTTGTTCATTGGGCAATCATTGGAATTTCCATCTTTCAAGAAAATGTGTTTTCTCCATTTCGAGCTAATAGAACTTTTATATTGACTCAGCTGTGGGAAAGGAAAATGGGAAACATATGACCAATTTATTTCCAATTTATTTGAACATTGTGAGTAAAAGAGGTTTTTAATTCAGAGTTTAAAGGAAACTCCACCCACAAAATTCTTCAGTAGGCTGTGGAGCTGAGATTTCCTACAATAAACTCTAACAAGACTGTCTGTTGCCAGGTGTAGATAATAGCCCATGTCTTTTCTCCTAATATTTGTCATCTTTCTTTATACGTATTAGAGACGAGGAGAGATGAATTTGGTGGAGACAGTGGCCTAGAGATGAGAAGAAGCTAAATTTCCACTGATTTCTTTGGATTGATTTCGAGCCAAGTGAAAAGTGTTAAAGGTCGTAGCTGAAATTCCCATTTAGTAGAGATTTTATAAGATTGGCCTCAGGGCAACTTTAGGAACCCAGGCAACCAACTTTGAAGTGGCATTGTAGAAAACACCCTTACCTTTTTGTATGCATGGTGCCCATCGGCTCCTGGAAAATGACATCCTTTTAGGTGAACACAGAAATTGCACATAAGCCATGGTCATGGCTTTCTTATGCCAATGAGCATTGGGTAGTGAAGCTTCTCTGGAAGTCTTGGCAGCACATGTTGACCAGTGAGAGTAAAGCAACCTCTGAGAGATGGGATTAGAACAGCAGGATGACTAGGGTGCACAAAGAACCTTGGGAGGCAGTACCCTGGTTACTTCTAGAATCACTGTGTGAGATCATTGTGGAGGAGGTATAGTGGAGAAGGATTCAAGCCTTTTTATGATATGAGCAGATGCATTTAACTCAGTCACACCTTTGAGCTACAAAGGCATAAGGAATGTTTTTTCTTCCCATTTAAAAATGATTTAATGTTTGCTACATGCAAAAGTGAGTGTGTGTACATAGTCATTTTTTATTATCACAGATTCCATATTTGCAAATTTGCCTAATCACTAAAAGTTATTGGAACCTCAAAATCAATGTTTGTGGTGCTTTCTTGGCATTTGCAGGCATATAAACAGTGGTAAAAAAAATTTGAGTCACCTGACATGTACGTTACTAGCTGAGATTGAACAAGGTGATACTCTGCTTTCCTGCCTCAGCATTCGTAAGGTAAGTGTCCTTTCTGAGGTCTATTTAGTGCCATCTTTTTTGAATTTTTGTGCTTTTTGTTGGTGATTTCCCTGTTTAAAATTGTCCCTAAGCATAGTGCTGAAGTGCTGTCTAGTATTCCTAAGCACAAGAAGGCTGTTATATGCCTTACAGAGAAAATACGCATTTTGGGTAAGGTCTGTGCAGGCATGAATTATAGTGCTATCAGCTGTGAGTTCAGTGCTAATGAATTAACAGTGTGTCAGGGAGGAGGAGGTTGCAATAAGCCAAGATCGTGCCACTGCACCCCAGCCTGGGGGACAGAGTGAGATTACGTCTCAAAAAAAAAAAAGGTAAAATAAAATGGTGTCTTCACACATAAACACACATAAAATAAGGCTGTGTATTGATTTGTTGATAAAAATGTGACTAGAAGCTTGCAGGAACTTAACTATCCCTTAGGAGCAATGGTTCAGTATTTGCTAATTCAGTGTTAGCTGTGGCTTTATAGAACACAACTACTTTATGAATCTGGGTGCTCCTGTATTGGGTGCATATATATTTAGGATAGTTAGCTCTTCTAGATGTGTTGATCCCTTTACCATTATGTGATGCCCTTCTTTGTCTCTTTTGATCCTTGTTGGTTTAAAGTCTGTTTTATCAGAGATTAGGATTGCAACTCCTGCTTTTTTTTGTTTTTGCTTTCCATTTGCTTGGTAAATATTCCTCCATCCCTTTATTTTGAGCCTATATGTGTCTTTGCACATGAGATGGGTCTCCTGAATACAGCACACCAATGGGTCTTCACTCTTTATCTATTTTGCCAGTCTGTGTCTTTTAATTGGGGCATTTAGCCCATTTACATTTAAGGTTAATATTGTTATGTGTGAATTTGATCCTGTCATTATGATGCTAGCTGGTTAATTTGCCCATTGGTTGATGCAGTTTCTTCATAGTGTCAATGTTCTTTACCATTTGGCATGTTTTTGCAGTGGCTGGTACTGGTTGTTCCTTTCCATGTTTAGTGCTTCCTTCAGGAGCTCTTGTAAGGCAGGCTTGGTGGTGACAAAATCTCTTAGCATTTGCTTGTCTGTGAAGGATTTTATTTCTCCTTTGCTTATAAAGCTTAGTTTGGCTGGATATGAAATTCTGCATTGAAAATTCTTTTCTTTAAGAATGTTGAATATTGGCCCCCACTGTCTTCTGGCTTGTAGGGTTTCTGCAGAGAGATCCGCTGTTAGCCTGATGGGCTTCCCTTTGTGGGTAAACTGACCTTTCTCTCTGGCTGCCCTTGACATTTTTTCCATCATTTCATCCTTGGTGAATCTGACGATTATGTGTCTTGGGGTTGCTCATCTCAAGGAGTAACTTTGTAGTGTTTCTGTTTCTATATTTCCTGAATTTGAATGTTGGCCTGCCTTGCTAGGTTGGGGAAGTTCTCCTGGATAATATCCTGAAGAGTGTTTTCCAACTTATTTCCATTCTCCCCGTCACTTTCAGGTACACCAATCAAATGTAGATTTGGTCTTTTCACATAGTCCCATATTTCTTAGAGGCTTTGTTCATTCCTTTTTATTCTTTTTTCTCTAATCTTGTCTTCTTGCTTTATTTCATCCAGTTGATCTTCAATCTCTGATATCCTGCCACTTGATCGATTTGGCTATTGATACTTGTGTATGCTTCATGAAGTTCTCATGGTGTGTTTTTCAGCTCCATCAGGTCATTTATGTTTTTCTCTAAACTGTTTATTCTAGTTAGCAATTCACCTAACCTTTTTTCAGGGTTCTTAGCTTCCTTGTGTTGGGATTGAACATGTTCCTTTAGCTCGGAGGAATTTGTCATTACCCACCTTCTGAAGCCTACTTCTGTCAATTCGTCAAACTCATTCTCCATCCAGTTTTGTTCCCTTGCTGGCGAGGAGTTGTGAACTTTTCAAGGGGAAGAGGCATTGTAGTTTTTGGAATTTTCAGCCTTTTTGCACTGGTTTCTCCCCATCTTTGTGGATTTATCTACCTTTGGTCTTTGATGTTGGTGACCTTCAGATGGGGGTCTCTGAGTGGACGTGCTATTCCTTTCTGTTTGTTAGTTTTCCTTCTAACAATCAGGCCCCTCGTTGCAGGTCTTCTGGAGTTTGCTGGAGGTCCCCTCCAGACCCTGTTTACCTAGGTATCACCAGCGGAGGCTGCAGAACAGCAAAAGGATTCACTGATTTTCACTGCTATAAGGAATTCCATTGTATAAATATACAACATTTATACATTTTCTTATTGTGATAGCTATTTTGTTTGTTTGTTTTTTGAGACAGAGCCTCCTTCTGTTGCCCAGGCTGGAATGCAGTGGTGAAATCTTGGTCACTGCAGCCTCGGCCTCCCAGGTTCAAGTGATTCTCCTGCCTCAGCCTCCTGAGTAGCTGAGATTGATTATAGGCATGCACCACCATGCCCCACTAATTTTTTTTTTTTTTTTTTGTATTTGTAGTAGAGTTGGGCTTCCACCATGTTGGCCAGGCTGCTCTCAAATTTCTGACCTCAAGTGATCGGCCTGCCTCGGCCTCCCAAAGTACTGGGATTACAGGTGTGAGCCACTGTGCCTGGCCTGTGATAGCTGATTTTATGTGTCAAACTTGATTGGGCCAAAGGGTGCACAGATCTTTGGTCAAATATTATTCTTGGTGTGTCTGTGAGGGTGTTTCTAGATGATATTGACATTTTAAAGGTGGGCTGAGTGAATAAGAGTGCCCTCACTAATGTAGATGGGCCTCATCTAACCAAGCGAAAACCCGAATAGATCACGAAGGCTGAATAAGAGTGAACTCAGTCTGCCTGACTGCTGGAGTTGATCTTTGCCTTTAGGCTCAAACTAAAAAGTTATGTCTTTTTGAGTCTCAAGCCTGCCAGCTTTTGGGCTTACACCATCAGCTCTCCTGATTCTCTGACCTTTGGAGTTGGACTATACCTACTTTGTTGACTCACCTGGGTCTCTAGCTTCTTGATTATAGATTTTGGGACTTTTCCACCTCCATACTCCCAATTACCTATGAAAAATCTCTTTATATATTTATTATGTATATCATACCTGGCATTTGTTTAGTTACTTTTGCATTCATTTCATAAGTGAATTGGCCTATAATTTTCTTTTTACACTTTTTATATTACCTTTATCTGATTTGATATCAAAGATATACTAAGCAAATAAAATAATTTAGAAAATGTACCCTCTTTTTCTCTTTTATGGAAGAGTTAGTCTAAGATTAAAATTGTTTATTTACTGAATATTTTGCAGAGAATTTATATAAAATAATCTAAGCCTAGTGTTTTCTTTTGAGAAAATGTTTCAATTTCTTTAGTCGCTTATGTCATTGACAGTTTCTATTTCTTCTAGAGTCAGTTTTTTGAAGTATATTTTTTGTAGGCATATGTTCATGTTTAATTTTTCAAATTTAATGATATATACTAGTTTATAGTTTTCTATTATTTATTTTATGTCTATTGAATCTAATTATGTGTTCGTGTTGATTACCTCTGCTCCTTTTTTTATAATCCCTCTTGCTAATGGTTCATTAATCTTATTTGTTTTTCAAAAAGCCGGTGTTTGGATTCTTTGATCTTCTCTACTGTATCTTTACTTTTTCTTTCATGAATTTCTGCCCTTATTTAAAATTATTTCAAAGTCAAGTTATTAGATGCATAAATGTTTAAAACTTTAGTAACTTCTTGGCAAAGGGACTATTATATTATTATATAATGATTCTCTTCATTACTAGCAAAGCTATTACCTTTAAATTTATCTCATTTTATATTATAATAGAGCTGCACAATTACTACTTTTCTATTGTTTACCTTTCAATATTTCTATGTCTTCATGTTTCAATCATCTCTTTTATAAGTTTTTAAACCATAATTTGAATATCTTATTCTTTTAACTAAATAACATAGTTTACATATATTTATTGTGATTATTGATATGGATTAATTTTTACCATCTTATTTCTATGATTTTCTTTGCTATATGATTTTGGACTGAGTTATTTTCTCATTTTTTAAAAATATAAGCTAGGTCTTTATACTTTTACCTCACTCAGTCACCAGAGATGGGTTCTTCTGGGAAGGGCATGACCTTGGGTGAGGTGGCTCTCTGTAATTGAGGTGCATTCTGAAGGCCGTTGACTGGATACACTTTCTATAGTTGGATAGCACATCCTACCTTCAAGGGGGATCTGGGGAGTGTATTTCTGTGTCTACTACATTGTGAAACAAATGTGGGAGTTTTGAGATAACCCATAGGAAGTTTGTATATGTTAAAAGAGAAGAGGATTAAAGATCAGACCCCTGGCATTTGTGGGGTAACTCATGAAAAATAATACAATATTTGAGAAGGAAAGGCCAGAAGAAAGAAGATCCTTTTCTTGAGGTTTTATAATAAAAATAAGTGTTCGAAAATGACAAAACCTCCATTATAAAATGGAAACTGCACCACATTCAGCATAATGTTAACTTAATCATGAATGCAGATATATAAATCATAAATGCTCTACATAATAGTTCTCTATCAACCACTAATTCTGCTTCTTTAAGAATCAGTAAAATGCTTAACCAACTAGGCATAAGTAAAATATCTCCATTCTGCTATTTATTTCTGTTTTTATTGTCCTGAATTTGTTCTCTGTATATAACTTTATTTTTTTCTACATTGTTTTGCAAAAATGGTTATTGCCTTGAATCATGGATTTTAATACTAATTAAGATATTTCTCAATATTTTAGTTGAAAAAATTATCAAAGTTCAGACTTTATTAGCTATAAAGTCTAAACTAACTGCATTTCCAAAGTTTTGCTTCCTTATAATACATTCCTCAAAATTCCACCCATCAATTTATTATTGCCCTGAAGATTACTTTGATCTATATTTGTGAGTTTCTTGAACTCTGTCCTCTGTCTGTGATCTGATACTCAGTGCTCTATGTCTGTTGTCTTTTTCTGTTGACCTGCAGTGCCTTTTTCTAGCTTTTGATTGGAAGGCCAACATACTGAATAAATCTGTGCTGAAAAGGAATTTCCCAAACTAAAGATTCTTTGCTACTTCCTGTTTAACACTATTAAATAACTTCCACGGCCACAGACATATGGAGTTTCATAATTCTATTTCAAATCCACTATCATTCAAGCTACATAAGACCTATGGAGCAGATGTTTTGCCAATTCTTTGATTAAGTTTATGGTCTTATTCTAGAGAAGAACCCTTGAAATTTAAAATAACTGCCAAGATTTTGAGGAAAGTGGCCTCCAATCTTTCTTTGTTCTCTTTTTTTTTTTTTCTTTTTTTTTTTCCGAGAAGGAGTCTTGCTCTGTCACCCAGGCTGGAGTGCAGTGGCGTGATCTCGGCTCACTGCAAGCTCCACCTCCCGGGTTCACCCCATTCTCCTGCCTCAGCCTCCCGAGTAGTTGGGACTTCAGGCACCCGCCACCATGCCTGGCTAAGTTTTTGTATTTTTAGTAGAGACGGGGTTTCACCATGTTAGCCAGGATGGTCTCGATGTCCTGACATCGTGATCCACCCACCTTGGCCTCCCAAAGTGCTGGGATTACAGGCATGAGCCACTGCCAGTCTTTCTTTGTTCTTATCACTGCTATGGCTTATTTCACATGCATTTAGTCAGATGAACCCAGGAAGGCTTGTCACGACTATTTTACCATAGAGTAGTGCCAGGTGCAAAGATTTACGGACTGGAAACAAGCAAGCCAATAACCTGCCCACCACTGTGGGTGCTGAAAGACTGACCTAATCAAATCTTCTGTCTTAGGAAGTTTGGGAGCCACAGATGTATAAGAACATGTGTGTAAATATTGTTGATCATTGTCAAGCAGTGTCTCCACTGCCCCAAAGTTGCCTACTGTAGGTACACACCTTCTATTAAATGTTAGGAGAGTGCAAGGACCTCGAGATTTAGAGAAAAAATGACAAATGAGTAGATTCTAATGCCAATTCTATTAATTACTTGTTGTGGGTTTGAGGAGCAGAAATAGCATGAATAAAAAATTCATTGTTCAATAATTATGTGTCTATAATCAATAGTAGCTATACCTTATAAAGCTGCTGAAGTCTATTTTTCAATTTGTAAAAGATTGTTGTGTTATAATGACTATGATGTGTGAAAATAACGTAACTTCCCTGATTCTCTTCATATGTACAGGTAGATAGACAATATTGTTTGGCTTTTCTAACATTTGATTGATGGTCCATAATCACAGGTGACATTCCTGGGTACTTAATCCTTTCAAACTCATCTCTTTCTCATTCTTCTTATCCTTTTCTTCCCAATCACTTTCTTTCATTATATTCTCAATCACTTCTTTTTATTGTATTTTCCAACTTCTCACTTTTCTCTTTCTTTAGAATTTCTCCTTTTGCCTTTGCTTTTGGTCTACTGGTAACACACTAAGACATGTGGTGACACTCCAGTCTAAGATAGACCATGACTCATGGACTACAAGGCATTTTGAGTTTCTTACCAAAAATCACAGTAAAAGTTAAGTATTATCATAGAAAAAGAATTTTAAAAATTTAATTTCCATTGATAGAAACAGCAAAAGACAAGAACTTAAGCCAGCTTTGCCTTTGATTTTTTGTTGTATTTTCCCTATAGTGCATATTTAGAGGTCACACTGGGTAGAGAGGACCTGCAAAATACAGTTAAAAATTCCATTACACAGGTTGGAAAAAATAAATGAGGACACTTGAGTTGTTTTCCAACAGAATTTCACACACTTTTATCATATCACTTTCATCCTAGGCCACAAACCTTCCTCTGGCACTAAGAGAGGATGTGGGTTGCTTGGCATCTGCTCCAGACTATCACGTCACTTAGCTGCCACAGAAAGACATTCCTTCTTAGTCATAACAGATCCATAGGGTCATATTTTTAGTTCATATCTCCTTCAATGAACGCATGTACTTGCTACTACTAGCAATACTGCATTAGCATCCTGAGAAGGATAGACGTAGGGTGGGGCTTTCCTTTGTCAAATTTGAAAGTCCAAAAACGATGTTTCCAGAAACTTTGGGAAAACTTGGCCTTCATAGAATTTGTAACAATTATATTATAAGACAGTAATAAAAAGTCATGTCAATAAGTTCAGTCTGTGTTCTCAGAATGCCTGCGGTAAGCAGAGTCATAATTCTGTGGTTGGCAAATGTAATGCTACCATGCAGTTATTAAAATCCTTCTCAATAAATTTTATTTCCGCAGGAAAATGTGTTAAAAAGATAGCTAGATTGTACGTGATGATGGTTTGTGAAGATAAACTTTGTATCCCTCGCTTGTAACAACAGGTGCTAGTTCTTTATCATTCTTGGATGGTTATATCGCTTGATTGGAATAGAATTTGGGAGATTGATTCATATTCTACATTGGTAGTTTCTTTATTGTCTCATCTGGGAAAGTAATTATTTCTCTCTAATACTTATTTCTATTAGTTTTAAAGGATAGAGAAAAGTAGAGAAAAAGAGTAGACAGGCATGACCCTAAGGCAGTTTCATCAAAGGCAGTTCAGCATTGATTTTATTTTTTTCAGAGATGGGTTTGTTTCTGTTTTTTATGTTAGTGTTTAACATCAGTTTTTATTTGAATAAAAAAGTGGAGCAGCTAAGGAGCTTAAAAACTGTGTCTTAGGGCACTTTTAGAAACACTCCATGTTTTATTTTCATTAGGCAAGAAATAATGATAATGGTATTTACATCCTTACCTCCATAACCCTCACTGTCCCAACTCCTACTTTCTTCCCAGATGCCATCATTGTTGTGGAAGTATAATTAGATCAAATGTATGAAATGCCTTCTGCTTTGAGAGAAAGACCCTCTGAAAATACAAGTTGTCATTATCCTTGTCTCCCAGAGACACATTCAACCACAGATGTCTCCATCCTAACTCAGGGCCTATCAATCTGTGATATTTAAACTTTAGAAAACAGTTGGAGTTATCTGAAGTCTTCTAAAGAACCACAGATCTACAGATCTTAGTGGGAGATTGAGCAGCAGGATAATACACCCAGGACACCAAATATGTATCCTTTATTGTCTTTATTCCTTCTCCACTTCATTTTTTTCCAGTTACTCTCCTCTCTCTTCTTACCTATACTCCCAACCCCCTCTCCACATGGTCCTAAGGCCTTAAGATTTTCTTTAAATTTTATTAAAAGGAGCATTTTTATTAACGAAAAGTATCTTTATTAAAAGGGGTACTGATAGATCATTGTCATCACTTCAGTTTTCTCCCTCATTTAGAAGTTGGCATGAAGGGTTTGATGTACTGAACAATATCATCTGCTCTAATGATCTGTAGACTGGAACAGGAGCTCAAAGGCTTCAGCCTTTCTGCCTCACACTGTGCAAGGGGAAACGGCTGGTGCTCATGTTTTATTGGAAGGATGGGAACAAAGGAAGTTAAGAGGACTACAGAGGGGCCATGTGAGTCATAACAAGCCTTGTGAAATTGTTTCAACTCCTTTCCTCAACCTTAGCTGTTGTGACAAATGTGTCAAAGCTTTAGACAGGGAATACTGGATGTTGATGGAGCCTGGGTAGATGTAGAACAGGATTGTGCCTCCAAGTCAAGGTACTGAAGCCAGAAATAGAGAAAAGAAAACTCTTTGCAGAAGAATATTGACATTTACTCTTACACTAGCTAAGCATTCTTAATTTAAGAAAAAATTCATTTCTGGTGTAGAAATCCACTTTGTCACAATCCTTGTGACTGCTTTATATTTGTATTGATGCCATTACAATCTGTTGACCTGAGATTGAAATCTATAAAACAACCAAATACTTAGAAGAAACGTATTCATCTCAAGGTGTGCAAGTAGCTTGCTCCCACATGTGAAGGGGTGTTCTTGCCTTCCCTGGGCCAGCTGTCATCAATCTGAGATTTCATTTAGATTTTCTGTGAACAAGTATGTTGGGTAAGTTGTGACTTCTCTGCAAAGAAACAAGATATGCATTAAAGCCCGCATGGCTTCCCTCTGGGACATATATCTGGGGCTGAGCTCGAAGCGATGATGACAAAAGTGCCCCAAGTAAGGTGCCAATGTTTCTGTCACCTACTCTATGGAGACTTTAAGTTTATAAGTCCTTGAATTTTTCCATGACTATCTAGGAGCATAGGAGAAGTTAATATTGAATTCTTCAGATTGCACCTTATTTTCTGTTCATTTCCCTCCACATCAGCAGGGACAGCCAATGAAAGGACACTAGTAACCTTTCCCAGAGGAAGCGAAGGCCACCACATGTCTAAAAACTGAACCTGAAGTTTCTTTGGCTTGCACTCTGTTGTATTTCTTAGTTGTGATTCAGCTTTAAGTGGGAGTTAAGGAAGAAATTTGCTTCTAAGGCAAGTAGCTGGATTTTCACTGGCTATAAAAGGTTGCATGTCAGAGCTTTGTTTTTGGATTTGAGAGGCTGCCTTATCACCAGAAAATGAAGATGTAGAAACTCAAAAGAACTGCATTCTTATTTTCCATTCTTCTACACACCCTAGTAGAAATTTTTACTTACTTTATTATGCTTTAAAATCTGCATCTGCAAAATGGGGATAAATAACCTTTATTGACCTCTTAAAAACACTGTAAGGCAGGTAGTTAATGCCTTTAATGTCTAAGGTAAGTAGCTGTTCAATCAAGAGGGTTTTATTATTATTATTATTATACCAATCACAGAGTGAGGTCACACCAAATAATTGTTTTCTTTCGTGTCTAATGATACATTCTTAAAGCTGTTAGGGAGCCACTTTCATCACAGAGTTAACTGGAGTCCTGTTGATTACTCTTTGAAATTGAATGCGAAAAGATTGCTAATATCCAGTGGAGAAACAGGTACTCTCAGACGCTGTTGGTGGGAGTGTAAATTGGAGCAGTCTTTTGGAGGGCAATTTGGTAAATTCTATCAAAATTTAAAGTGTTCAAACCCCTTTAACCAAGCAATTTCACTGGTGGGTTGTAGTCTTAGAGAAAAACTTTCACATGTGCTCAAAGTAGCAAGTACAAGGATGGGGCAGGAATTTGAGCCTTTCTTTTTTAGATAGTAAAAAGTATTAGAAATTCTTACATGTTTGCCAAGGCACAACTGGAAAAACTTAAGTGACAGTACATGCATACTGTGATATTCTATGCAGCAGTTAAAAAGAATGAAGATCTGTTTGTACCAATGGGAATATACGTAGATGTATATCTAAGTGAAAAAAAATATTCCCATTTATGTTACAAAAGATATATTTTTATGTGTGTATATATTTGGAGAGTTTAGGAATATATATATACCAAATTGATGACCTCTGAGAAGGAGAATAGAAAGAGTGAGCAAAGGGAAGTGTGATTTTACTTCTACTCTATGGTTCCATATCCTTTGGGTTGTTTAAAATACAGAGAAGAAGTTAGGTGTTTTTTATTAAAATCATTAATAGATTGCAGAGACACTTCTATTTCCCAACTGAAAATTGTAAAGACAGTTCTATAGTCTATTTCTGTTGTAGGAACCGTCAGGATTGATGGAACAAGAGGTAAAATTGTCAGGGAAAAGTCAAGGCTTAGATGCATTGTCTCCATGGGCTTCAGTTTCCCTAACCCCCTTTTCTCCATTTTGTTATAAGACACTAGAGGGTGCAGGAATAAGAAAAAGAAAAATAGGAATGGTATTTTTGAAAGTATATTTCACAGAACACTTACCTTAGGCTTGAATGGGGATTCTTTTATTCAAAGCAAAATCTACAGGACTCCATTTCTCCATTTCTCTTTCCTGGAAAAACCCAATTTCCCTGTAATGCAGCTTGCCTGGAATTGGCTGTAATCTCAGCTTCACAAATGGGCCCTGACTGACCTAAGCCCATCCACTCTACCATAATTTGTTGAGGTGTAAACAAACCGAAAACAATCAGCACTTCACATTTCTATGGCCATAGTGAATGATACAAGGTGGGCATATGGCTTAATCAGAAGAGGCTAACAATTTTATTCAATGTTTGGGGGAAAGGAAGCTTTCTCTTCTGTTTGGAGATAAGCAGGTACTACCTGGGAGAGACTACTATTATATAAGGGAGCTGCCTGGGGATCAAGCTGACATAAGGAGGACGTCAGAGATGAATGAGTGAATTTCAGAGAATGGAGCTGCATACACACCTGGTGCTTGAAACTCACACTATTTTTTAGTTAAGTGTGACCATAAACTCCCTTAGTCCTTTGGTTTTTTTTTTTTTTTTTTGAGACCGAGTCTCACTCTCTCTGTTGCCCAGGCTACAGTATAATACTGTGATCTCAGCTCACTGCAACCTCTGCCTCCTGGATTTAAGCGACTGATTCTCCCGCCTCAACCTCCTGAGTAGCTGGGATTATAGGCGTGCGCCACCGCAATGTTTGTATTTTTAGTAGAGTCAGGGTTTCGCTATGTTGGCCAGGCTGGTCTCAAATTCCTGACCACAAGTGATCTGCCCACTTTGGCTTCCCAACGTGCTGGGATTACAGGCATGAGCCACCATGTCTGACAAACTCCCTTTATTCTTTAAATCAATTTTGACTGAGATTTCTGTTATTTGGAGGTAAAACATCCTAAATTGATATGCCTTGGATGTTTGTCCTCCAAATCTCATGTTGAAATGTAACCCCCAGTGTTGGAGGTGGGCTTAGTAGGAATTGTTTGGAACATGCAGATGGATCCCTCATGAATGGCTTAGCACCATCCCATTGGTGATGAGTGAGTTCTCACATTGAGTTCACATCAGATCTAGTTGTTTAAAAGTGTGTGGCTTCTGTCTCTCTCTCTCTTGGTCCTGCTCTTGCTGTGTGATGAACCAGTTCACCCCTTCACCTTCTGCCATGATTGTAAGCTCCTTGAAGCCCTCACCAGAAGCAGATGTCAGCATCATGCTTCTTGTACGGCCTGTAGAAGCATTAGCCAATTAAACCTCTTTCTTAATCAACTACCCAGGCTTGGGTATTTCTTTATGTAATAGCAATGCCAGAACTGATTAACACGTAACTGATACACATATTGCATATCATAAGAAGCAATATAAAATGCTGATTCAGAATGTGACTCATGTCAGAGTACTAGGATTTGAATCCTGCTATCACTTAGTGACTGAGCAATCTTGGGCAAGTAAAATAGAAATAATAAGGATACCAATCTCATAGTATTGTTGTTATGATTTAATGAGTTAATATATGTAAAATGCTTGACACCGTGGCTGGCATGTAATATACTGAATGAATTATTAGTGCAGCAATAACCATTGGGTGAAAAAAAAATGTTATATTATCAGGTAGGCTTGGGGAACCTGAATCAGCCAAAGTAAACATGATTTCTTTACTGCAGGACTTTTTGAAATGTTTAATATACCAGTGTGCATTGTGAATTTCCAAGACTGAAATGTTATATTTAGCATTTCCCAGTTATTTGTCCATTGGAAACTTTTCTTTTTTTGAGAAATAGCTTGAGTAATTGACTAACCTGAAGAATCAAAATATTGGCTTTGAGAGGACATATTTAAAATAGGACTTGGTGTGTCCGATGTCCAAGGGTCTATTGGTTTGTCTCCTGTCCTGTTTCTGTAACTGGGAGACAGACATCTGAAGAATTTTTTCCTATGCCCACTTGCAAAAAAGGGACACTTCTTTTTAACTCTTAGTCTACCTTAGAAAATATAATTTTCATTCCCAGACAAAACTATCAAAAATTCAGTGCAAAATGTTTCTAGTAATGATAGCTACTGTTTATTGAGCGGTTATAACACTCTAAGCACTTTGATAAACACTTCACATTCATTATCTCATTTAATATTCTCAACAGGCATATGAGGTAGGTACGATGAACTCTCCCTTTTGCAGATAAGATAACCAAAGTTTAGAGAGTTGGTAATTGCCAAGATTATCAGCTAGTTAGTAGCAGAGCTTGAATTTTGGAAGCAAGTCTGTCAAAACTCGGGATAGTAACCAACACATTAAGCTGATATAAAGAAAACTTCCATTAGAAAATGTCCTGGAGTTCACATCTAGATATTTATAATCTAAGACTAACAACCCAATAAAATCCTTAAACCAATTTGTGCATAGACAGTTAAGCGTACACACAATACTACTAGACTAATGAAAGTGCTTCTTTTTCTTCTTCATCTTATATGAATTTCAAAGCCATCACTATCAAAGCACCATCACCCGAGAAACTGAAAACCCAACAACATGGCTTCTCTATCAAGGAATGTCTGTTTCTTGCAGTGGTCAGATTGCCTTTCAGTCTTTTTCTGCACAGTTGATAATTCAGAAGCATTCTCCTATACAGTAATTAAAGATGAGTTTTACAGCCCTGTTAAAAAACTCCTCAATTTAGCTATGACAGGTTATATTTTATAATGAGGTGAAAGGATATCACTGCTGGAGAAAAAAAAATCCACGGACTCTGCTACTCACAAAAGGCTGTCAAATACTATATGCTTCAGTGTAGTGGCTCGTTGTGAAATAAATGCTTCTGGAGGGTTTCAGATTTTCCTTGGTCTATCTGTAGTCTCAGAACAAACAACTGTGAAGGAATGGTAAAGCTCTTTAAGGAGTCAAACTCTCAGTGACTGACTGGGCCGTTTTTCCCCGGAACAGAAGCAAATGCTCACAAATGACCCTGTTCACTGTCTCTCCAATACCTGTTCAAGAAAAGCCCTAATTACAGTCCAGACCATCACAATAAAGGCATTGCTGGAGGATGGAAAAATTCACTCTGGCATTCACAGCCTTTCTGTGGGCCTAAGATGTTTATTATAAACTATTTTTTGGACTGTTTTGGTAGACAGTCAAACCCCTATCACACCTTCCTCCTGTTTCCTTCTTTGAATATGTTTTGCAAAATTTTTGTGATTGTCATCCTTGCCCTGACCAAAAGGTAGCAATGACCTAACTTTATTTCCTGTTTAAATTTAGAACAGAATGCATGCAGAGTTCATATAACATTTATTGGCTCTGTGTGGGTGTGTGCGTGTATGTACTGTTTTATACACGCACACACACACACACCCCTATTAATTCAAGGCTGAAACTGCTGGACTGGGGCCAGTTTTCAGCTTTGCTGTGCCATCTTAAATTGATCCCTTGGTCCCCAAGGGCTTGCAGCCATTTGCCCTTTGAAAGTGGCTAACAGGTTGAAAGCTGGTTCATTTCCTGTGGTTCTTTTAAACACAGCCAGCTGTGAGAAGACGGGAATTTGCTGTCTTTCACATTGTTTTAGTAGGCGTTTCAGGAACTTCCTGAATGGGACTCAAGTTAGTTCCTTTTTCTTTTCCTTACCAAGTTGAGATATTTTTTAATGGAGATATATATGTATATTCATATATAAAATAAACTATAATTAACAACATAATTATATATAACATATAATAATGTATAATAGTATATAAATATAGTTATATCTTCAATTATATAATCAATTATATATAATTATATTAAACTACACATTATATACATAATTCTTTTGAAATAAAAAGGTCTTATGGGAAGTTCACAGCTGTAAATTTCAGAGTCAAAAGAAAAGTAGAGAGACCTGGAGTACTTAGCTTTGTGTTCAGTTCTCTGACACCAGAGACTCCAACGTATAAACAAAACCAAAGGGGAAATTAAATTTGTCATCTAGAAAAATTTATTTAAAAAATAGTCACAGTTATAGGAAATATTACAGATTATATGACACCATATAGCCTTTATTTATCCACCTCTTCATTGCCACAGAGTACATGTTAACCTTGAGAGCACCTTAAAAAAATTCAAGAGATCTGAGTCCTTGATTTCCTATTTACTTTCAATAATAATTCAGGTTTTGTGTCAAAATACTAATAAATATTGCCAGAAAGACAAATTATTTCTGGACTTTGTTTCTTCAGAGGATGATATCACATTAAAACTTGGCAGAAAATGTGTTTGTTAAATATTAACTTCAATAGCTTGAAAGGAAAAATATCGGGAGCCAAAATGTGTTGGACAAATAACATTATATCTTAGTGTATCCGAGAGAGAATCTAGTCATAAAGTAGGATCTTTCCTGATTTATGTCCCATTGGGACAATACTCTTTCAGTATATTTTGTTTGTTTGTTGCACTGTTCTCTGCATCACTCTAATGTTTATTGCATTTTGTTGTATATTTAATCTTTATTGCTTTTTCTCTAAATTGTTAGAAGTTTAGGGTCCACAGAGTACTGTCCATCCCAATTTGTGGCAGTGCCATCTAGTGGCAGAATGATAGCGTGTTCTCCCTAGATTTAAGTGGGGAAATGGGGAAAGAGCATGCTGGGAACAGAAGCCATTTTGTGAAGCTCAGTTGTTGTCAAAGATGAAGTGGAACTAAAATTGCACGTATATAATACTTTTATCTGCCTTCTGTGTATCTTTTTAACCCCCTAAGAAAAAGAAGTTTGCCAGAAGAGGATAATAACCAAAGCCAGTTTCATTAATTTCTTTGTGAAGACTTGTTGCAGCATCTTGTATTCAATGAAAGCTAGTAATTTTCCAGAGTCTGTGTACAGTTTCTCTTCTGATGTCTCATCAAGTCGATAAGACAGCTGTTTTCTAGGATTTCATACCTTAATTGGCCCCAGAATCTGTTATCTCTTTCTATATTGGTTCTCTTAAGCCATCCTACATTAAAATCCCATTTTTAAAGACATTTAAGAGAGAAGATACAGGACCATATTTATTAATATATCCAAGTATAAAGGAGTAATATACACTTTATCCTAGTAATATACTATTATATATATAGTATATATGTATCTCCAATATTCTGTATCCAAGTAATATAATTTATCCAAGTACAAAGTGAAGTAATGGAGAAATAATAATTCTATAGAATAGAATATGGAGAGGATTACCAAGCTTCTGGTTTGACCTTTTAACACAAAACAGGGACTTTGCCTTTTAATTTTAATTAATTTTCACCTAAAGCCTATATTACATATGGAGCAGTTCACTGAGATTCCATAAAGATGATAGTTATATTAGAAAAAGAATTATTAAAGTAACTTTGCTCACACACTCACTATTAAAACAACTGAAGGAAAATATTCTTCATATTAGGTATTTCTCAAATATTGTATGCTGTATTTAATTTCACTTCCTTTTTTTGTTTGTTTGTTTTCATTGAGATTTATCTCACTAATGGGGAATTAAAATTGGTTTTGTTTCCCTAAATTTATAGGTCCTAGGTATTTGTGGCCAGTGAATTACAAGTTTTTCTCTTTTTCCATACTTGCCATTGTGACCAGGCTTCTGCCTTACAAATGTCAGAAGTAGAGTCCTGGCCTTGGAGTTCAGCCCATTGGGCTGAGTTTCTGATCCTCAACCTAGTTATTGAGCTTCAGAAGTACAGGTTCTAGAATCAAAGCAGTTGGTGCTACTTCCTAGTCGTATGACCTTGGGTAAGATAATGAACTTCTAAACGTCTGTTTTATCACCTATAAAATATAATTTTTTGTGTGTGGTCTTGGAGATTAAGTGTGTAGTACACTTCTTGGCACATGGTAAATGCTTATTAAATTTCTGGTGTTATTATGATCACATATCTCTTTCTGGTAGGGGTTGGATGCTGTTTACTTGGGCTACAGTCCCAACTGTAAATGGGATAGGAACATTGCTAGGAGATTACCACTACTAGTTTGGATCTTACATTGTGTGGAGGAAAGGTTACTTCTTCAGGGGGACAAATGATGTCCTTCAGATACTGACCATGCCTTTCTGGGGACAGTTCTATAGCTTGGTTAGTTTTCCTAGCCATTGCCAGTGCCCCTCCGTTTTCTTTCCCTTCTGTGATATTCTTCTTTTAAGATCCCAGTACGATTCAGAGGTGAGTTCACCTAGATTATAGATGACAAAATTTTATCTTTCATTTTTTCTTTTAACCTTCCTCTATCATCTGATAGTCATGGGGGATTTGAAACTAGGGGCAAGGTGACTTCTGCACATGGTTTACTCTAATGATCTGTACCTCCTAATGCTCAAAACAGAAACTGAAATGGAAATGAGATTTTCACAAACAAATCACTTTTGAACATGCCTTTTGTAACTGTACCAAGAGTTGGTATGTGATTCTCTACTCCAAACTATCTTATTTCTTTGTGTAGTGATAGTGCCCCTTGCTTTTTGGCATCTGAAGAAAAGTGTTTTATTGAAAATTCCTTGAGGGCAATAACCGTGGCTTATTCACCTCTCTATACCTCTCACAGAGCCTAGCACAAAGACCCTCACATGGTAGATGCTTCATAAATATTGGTTGAAAGGAGAGACTACCTTCCTGAAACAGCCCTTCTAGAAAGACCACTTCAGGAAGTAAAGGCCTCTCTGGTGGTTAGTAGACTAGGCCCCAAATATTTTGAAGTTGACTCTTGCCGTGAGTATGATTGCAGACTTCACCTACCATCTTCCTGCCAATTTTACTAGGAATTAAAACTAGATATAAGTTGATTTTGATTTTTTGAAGACATGTTACTGTTTTTGTTGTTACAGGTGTAAGAACCTAATTCAGAAATCCAGATATCTTCAAAAAAGATTACCATAGCTTTATAAATAATAGCTAACCCTAGTATTTAATATTACTCTTTCTAGTCCCAGGCAATAGGCTGTATGCCTTAATCCTCATTATCACAACTCCTCTGCCTGGAAAACATCAACTCTTTCATAGATAAAATTTGTTCCAGCACTCTGCCCATCATGATCTCTTAGGAGGAAGAATTTTTTTCAAAACCGTGCAAATAGAATGATGTATAATCTCTCTTACCTAGTTATTTGTAAGAGTTCAAGATTAGTGTATCCATTTATTTTGTTTATCCATGCATTCTTTAGCTCACTTAGGTATTTAATGTTAAGTGAGTGCCTCCTATATAGCAGGACATGAGAGAGGTCTTGCAGACCAGAAACATCAAATGAATGCTGCCCTTACCATGAGGAACTCACAATCCTGTAAATTAGAGAGACATGAAAACAAAACGCGTTGTGCATGAAATGTGACCTGTGTTTAGAAAACATGTAAAGAGATTTGGGGAGCACTGAGAGAAGCATACTTTGTAAGAGTCGTAAAAGACCACATAGTGCGATGGGAGTGGGTGACTTTCAGCCTAGGTCTTAAAGAGTAACCAGAAGTTCACCAGGTGAAGTAATGGAGAAATAATAATAATTCTATAGAATAGAATCTGGAGAGGATTACTAAGCTTTTGGTTTATTCTTCTAACACAAAACAGGGACATTGCTTTTTAATTTTAATTAACCAATTTTTACCTAAAGCCTGTATTAAATATGAAACAGTTCCATGAGTTTCCATAAAGATGATAGTAATATTAGAAAAAGAATTATTAGAGTAACTTTGCTCACACACTGTGCTGAATATTCAAAGTAATTCAGGTTTATTCTCCACTTGATTTAACCTGTGTACTTTGGGTGGGCTCTCTTTTGCAAAGTCAGAAAAATTGGTTGCAACAATTGCTGATCAAGAGGTCCAGCTGATACAGTGTGGCCCAAAGCCCAGGCACACAAAAACAAGTGTTCACCATAAATCACATTGTTAGCATGCACTATTTGGTATGGACCAAAGCTTCAGGTACATGCAAGACACTCTTATTAAGTAGCATACTCCAGATTGAGCTTGGTGGCTCACTTATGTAATCCCAGCACTATTGGAGGCCAAGGTGAGCAGATCACTACCATTCAGGAGTTCGAGACCAGCCTGGCCAATATGATGAAGCCCCTGTCTCCACTAAAAATGCAAAAATTAGCTGGGCGTGGTGACACGCACCTGTAATCCTAGCTATTTGGGGGGCTCAAGCAGGGGAATCGCTAGAACCCAGGAGGTGGAGGTTGCAGTGAGCCGAGATTGCACTACTGCACTCCAGCCTAGACAACAGAGCGAGACTCCATCGTGAAAAAAAAAAAAAAATAGGATACTTCAAGGCTAAAAAGTCATCTCCAGTAGTTGGACCAAGGGTCAGTCTTGAAGACCTCGGAAATGTGTAGGGTTTGAGCAGCCCAGGCCTGCTGAATTAATCCTTTACTGCCCAGAGATACAGAAGGGTTTCTTGAAATCAGGGGCTTTTCCACTTAATCTCTTTTTTAAGTGTGACTCATCTTACGTTTCTCATGTTTCTTTGTTCCCAGTGCTTAGTGCTAACCTGCTTTTTCTCTTATTTCAAGACACCAATAAGCACCTCTGTGTGTGGTGTTTATTGGCATCTTAAAATAGGAGAAAAAGTTGGTGGGGAGGAAACATTCTAGCACAGGGTACCAGCATCTCTAACATCTGTTTTCCCAAGGCAACACTGACTCACGCCCATTTTATTAAATTAATGCCTACATCTCAGTGGACTTCTTTGTCTGGAAAATGTTCTTATTTTTCATGTATCCTGTGTAGAAGGATCCATGTATCTAGACTGTAATTATATAATTTTAAAAATTTATTTTATAAGAGCAAACACTGAGAAGTGTAAAGCTTTATTTTATAGTACCACGTGTTGACCTATACTTTGAATTCAAGTGACTATATATGTGCTGGAGATGGCAAGGACTGGAAAGAGGAGAGGTATAGAGGTATGGGAGAAATTTTTTGTTTGTTTGTTTTTTGTTTTATTGAGACGGAGTCTCGCTTGGTGCCCCAGGTTGGAGTGCAGTGGCACAATCTTGGCTCACTACGACCTCCGCCTCTTGGGTGCAAGCGATTCTCCTGCCTCAGCCTCCCGAGTAGCTGAGACTACAGGCACCCACCACCACGCCAGGGTAATTTTTGTTTTTTTAGTAGAGACAGGGTCTCACCATATTGGCCATGTGGGTCTCGAACTCCTGACCTTATGACCTTCCCGCCTCGGCCTCCCAAAGTGCTGGGATTGCAGGCGTGAGCTCCCGCACCTGGCCGGGAGAAAAATCTTATGATTGATAACTATTTGTATAGTAGCAACATTTTAAAAAAATCTGCACTCCACAAAAGTAAAGTGCAACTTATTATATAATATACTTTAGGTGTATTCTTAGTAAACAAACACATAGCCATTATATCCTCTCTTTTAAGATCAGTATTCCATATGAATACTTTCTGTCCTCCTGAAACACATTCATTCCCATCTCTCAGAAAGTGTGCAGTGGAGAGCTAAGCCCTTTCCTTCTGCCTCTAATGTGGTGGTCCTGTACTTTGAGGGAGAACCCGTAGTTAGCAAAATTGGAGAAAAAATGAAGTGCCAGCTCTTTTCATTACTGACAGAGAGGGCTTAAATTTGATGAACCTACTACCCTGGGGCTGGAGAACAATCGTCACCTCTCTGAAGAGTGGTATGGGGTGAGGAGGCAGGCATTTCCTTCAGCGCCTCTCCTTGCACCTGGTCTCAAAAGAACATGTCCTGGACCCATCATCCACTGCTGTTCCCTGGCCATCTTCTTTGCTTGTTTACCTCTGATACTTGTTTTGTGAACAGGAGATTTATGTGGGAAGAAAATTTGTATCTTGTGCCGGAGTCACTTAATACATATTACTTAATAGTGAAATAAGAGGTTCGTCTATACATAATATAAAAACAAAACAGAACCTAACCTACATCAACTTAGCTAAATTAATAGAGAAAGGTCACATAAAACAGTTTCACTTCATTTAGACCAAACCATCACATAGTTTTCTAATTGTGTGACTCTCAGGGTGTTGCTGCTTTAGGTGTAGCTCTGTATATTTATTCCACAAAGTGTTGTGTTGGAAATTCGAATCTACCATGGCCTTATTTGGCGGTGTTGCCTGTTTTAATTTTGAGCACCACTTCATGCACTACCAGTTTGAGTGAAGTGTGCTTTTTTGTCTGATAATGTGTACACTCGCCTCCTAGACTCTTTTCTAACCTGTCCCCTGCATTGGTTGGTGTAGACATTTTTCTTTCTTTATCAAATCCCTGATTGCCCCCAAGCCTCCTTATTCTTAGTTGACTACCACCATCCCTACTCCATCCCTACTTGTGAAATCCAGCCTGCTCCAATTGCGCCTTGCTGCCACCTCCGTTTGGACATTACTCTGCCATTTTTCTACACATTCTTTGTGTCTCCATCATCTCTTTCTCATTGGGCTCTTCCTCTCAGCCCAGCCTATCAACATTCTCAGATCTCCTCAGACTCCCAAACCCCTGGCACTGTCCACTCCTTTTGCCACTACGTTAACTTCTTCCTTAATTAGTGCTCACCTCACCCAGGGCAGGGGCTGCCTGGTTTGTTCTCTTAGCTCAGTTATTTGACCTTTCCAGTCTATCCATCATGCTTCTTACTGATTAACCTGTTTAATATCCTCATGTCATTTTAGTCTCAAAAACTTTTAATGGCTCCCCAGTGCTTAGTAGTAAAGTCCAAAGTTCTTATCTTTGTGTTTTTTTCACTAAGCCTCCCTCATGACCTGGGTACCTGCCAGCCTTTCCAGCTTGATTTCTCTCTCCTGACCTTTGTATTCTCTGCATTTGATCTGACTACATTGCCTGTTGCTCCCTATGTGTACATTGTGCTTCCTGATCTTCTTGTCTGGGTGCACACCATACCTCAGCCTTGATAGTTTTCTTTCTTTCCCTCCCTCCCTCCCTCCCTCCCTCCTTTCCTTCCTCTTTCTTTCTTTCTTTCTTTCTTTCCTTCTTTCATTCATTCTTTCTTTCTTTTTTGAGATAGGGTCTTGCTGTGTTGCTCAGTGGCACAATCTTGCCTCACTGTAGCCTCAACCTCCCGGGTTCAAGCAATCCTCCCACCTCAGCCTCCTGAATAGCTGGGAACACAGGTGCTCGCCACCATGCCTGGTGAATTTTTGTATGTTTTTTAGAGATGGGGTTTCACCATGTTGCCCAGGCTGGTCTTGAATTCCTGAGCTCAAGCAATCTGCCTGCCTCAGCCTCTGAAAGTGCTGGGATTACACGTGTGAGCCCCCGTCCGCCTGGCCCTGGATAGTTTTCTTCAAGTTTGTCTGCTTTCCCCCAGCCCCTGCTACCTAAATTCTGTGTTAATGTCCAACTCAAATTTAATCTCTCCCAAAAGCCATCCTTTGCTGGAAATGCTCATTTCACATCAATGGCCTTTGCTTTTGCTTTTTCTTTTCCTTCCTTCCTTCCTTCTGCTTTCTCTCTCTCTCTTTCTTTCCTTTCTCTTTTTTTTTTTTTTTTTTTTTGATGGAGTCTTGCTCTGCTGCCCAGTTTGGAGTGCAGTGGTGCAATCTCAGCTCCCTGCAACCTCCACCTTCCAGGTTCAAGCAATTATCCTGCCTAAGCCTCCCGAGTAGCTGGGATTACAGGTGCCTGCCACCGCACCTGGTTAATTTTTGTATTTTCAGTAGCACTGGGGTTTCACCATGTTGGCCAGTCTAGTCGTGAACTCCTGACTTCAGGTGATCTGCCCACCTTGGCCTCCCAAAGTGCTGGGATTACAGGCATTAGCCACCGCGCCCAGCCTCAATGGCCTTTTCTAAGAGGCGTTGTTTGTACACCTCTTATAGTACTTATTCACTTTGTACTATGTTAGCTTTATTTATATACCTGCTTCATCTTTTGTACTGCAGTGCTAGCTCTTTAGGGTAGTTTACATTTACTTTTTTGTCATATGTTTCGTGCTACCTGTTTTTAGCACAATATCTGAAAAATGTGAATGATGTGTTTATTGAATGAGTGAATGAACAAATCAATGAATGTCTCCAGAAGAAAGAAGTCCTGATGGAAGTATATCTCATATCCTACCTCAGTGTCTAAGTGTGAATAAATTAAAATAATTACCCTCAGCACATCAACTCTTCCAGATATTTTGTAATTGCTCTTATCATGTAAAACATATTAAGATAATTGGGCTCAATGTGTTTATGAGCTATAAGATGTATTACTGCCCCAGACTGAAATTTGTTTCCATCTAGATTAGTAACACTGCTTTCTAACGACCTCTGCATTTTGCAGCAGAAGCCATTAGGGTATTCATCGGAAATAGAAATCAGATGGAAAAATCATCACATCTTTTCCCCTTCTCTTCACCTTCACCTGAATGCAGAAAATAGTATCTTCAAAACATTTACTGTTCTATGGCTTTTAAAGAAAACTCCAAATTTAAAATACAAACACATTGTGTGCCTTTCTCATATTCTGACCTATAAAATTGCACACTTTAAAGTTATTTTGAAACTCGGAAATAGAAATGGGAGCATCAAAATGCAACATTGTCAACACATTAAAAATTTTGTAGGTCTGAGCTTTCAGAAAGGGACTTATTATTTTCATTCCTTCTGCTGAAACTCCCATTTATATGGCATTGCCTTCCCCAAGGATCCCCAATAAGCTTCACCCATTTCCCCACCACTGAAACAGAGAGGTACCCCTAGGCTGGAGAGCAGCTCCCATTTAATAGTGCATAACAACAGAACCAGGGCTGTCAAGCTCTGACAGCTTGAATGAGGGAAGATTTCAAACAATTATGAGTGGGATTTTAAATTCCTCACCTGAAATACACTGAAATACATTGCAGAGTTTTTATCACAAAAGGGAGATACCTTGGAAACTGCCTGAAAATTTATCTAAGAAAAATTTAACAGAAACTTGGCAGGTGCTCATTACACAACAGTTGAGAATAAGAAATGAAGTGGTGCACTGAAGGGATTTAGAGAGGTTGAACATAATCATTGATGTAAGAATGAGGCCAGGACCCAGGAGATGCAATCCCTGCCCTTTGTTACAAGACCTTGGGGATTGCAAGTGTCTAAACCCTTCCTCATTGTTTTGTGTTTTGTCCTAAGCCAAGTAGTATTATCCTTATTAGGTAAAAAACAGGTATTGTTTAGTCTGGTAAAGCCCATTCAGGACTTGACAGAAAGGGACATTACTGCCATTAATCCACCATTCTTTAAAAAATATTCATTCATCCTTAATAGGACCCTGATTCACTATCAGTGCTTGTAGATCTGTTTTGTTGATGAGGACTTTAAGTGAATAAATGCAAATTGTATTGTAATCAGGTTCAAGGTGAGGTAGTTTTTGACGAGGCGTGCCCTCTCTTCTTTCCAGACAATATCAATGTGTTCTAATGACTTGCCAGCTTTACTCTTTTAGTGTCTTGTAATTTCTTGAACATATTGCCTGACAATTTATTTAGACTATTTTGAATTCCAGGACTCCTAAAATACACTTTTGTGAGCAACTTTGCTGCTTCCTATCTTTATAACAAATTATTTAAAAACCCATTGAAGTGAAGAATTTAACAGGTGACCTAAATGAAGTTAAGTCATTCTAACCACTTCCTTGATTTTGCTGAATTATTTTAATTTTCTTGCTTTTTTCCGCCAAGCACAAAGCAACTCTTTATTGTCCTAAACATCCAGGCTTTGACATGAGAACCTCAAACATATAATAAATATAATAACGTATAATATAGTATTTAACATATAATAGAATATAATACAAACACATTGCATGCCTTTGTCATATTCTGACCTATAACACTGCACACTTTAAAGTTATTTGAAACTTGGAAATAGAGATGGGAGCATCAAAATGCAACATTGTCAACCCATTAAAAAATTTTATGTATGTGGTTGATCCGCTTGCCTTGAACTTGTAAAGAGTTGGGATTACAGGTGTGAGCCATTGCACCCGGCTGTTTACCCACTTTTTAATTGGGTTGTTTGTTTTGCTCTGGTAAATTTATGTTCCTTATAGATGCTGGGTATTAGGCCTTTGTCAGATGCATAGATTGCAAGTTTTTCTCCCATTCTCTAGGTTGTCTGTTTACTCTGTTGATAGTTTCTTTTGCTGTGCAGAAGCTCTTATGTTTAGTTAGATCCCACTTGTCAATTTTTGCTTTTGTTGTGACTGCTTTTGGTGTCTTTGTCATGAAATCTTTGCTTGTTCCTGTGTGCAGGATAGTATTGCCTAGGTTGTCTTCCAGAGTTTTTATAATTTGGGGTTTTACATAATCCATCACATAAACAGAACTAAAGACAAAAACCACATGATTTTCTCAGTAGACACAGAAAAGGCTTTTGATAAAATTCAACACCCCTTCATGTTAAAAACTCTCAACAAACTAGGTATTGAAGGAACATGCCTCAAAATAATAAGAGCCATCTGTGAGAAACCCGCAGCCAACATTATACTGAATGGGCAAAAGCTGAAAGCATTTCCCTTGAAACCCAGCACAAGACAACTATGCCCTGTCTCACCACTCCTGCTCAACATAGTATTGGAAGTCCCAGCCTGAGCAATCAGGCAAGAAAAAGAAATAAAGGGCATCCAAATAGGAAGAAAGTCAAACTATCTCTGCAGATGACATGATTATATATTTAGAAAACCCTATAATCTTGGCCCCAAAACTCTTTCAGCTGATAAAAAACTACAGCAAAGTTTCAGGATAAAAAATCAATGTACAAAAATCACCAGCATTCCTATACACCAATAACAGCAAGCCAAGAACCAAATCAAAAAGGCAATCCCATTCACAATATCCACAAAAGGAATAAAATATCTAGGAATACAGCTAACCAGGGAGGTGAAAGATCTCTACAATGAGAATTACAAAATACTGCTCAAAGAAGTCAGAGAAGACACAAACACATGGAAAAACATTCCATGCTCATGAATAAGAAGAATCAATACTGTTAAAATGGCCATACTGTCCAAAGCCACTTACATATTCAGTGCTATTCTTATCAAACTACCAATGACATTCTTCACAATATTGTTAAAATGGCCATACTGCCCAAAGCAATTTACAGATTCAGTGCTATTCCTATCAAATCTGTGAAGAAATGACATTCTTCACAGAACTAGAAATAAAACTATTTTAGAATTCATACGGAACCAAAAAAGAGCCCAAATAGCCAAGGCAATCCTAAGCAAAAAGAACAAAGCTGGAGGCATCACATTACCTGACTTCAAACTATACTGTAGGGTTACAGTAACCAAAATAGTAGGCTACTGGTGCAGAAACAGCCACATAGATTAATGCAACAGAATAGAGAGCACAGAAATAAGGCCACACACCTACGGCCACCTAATCTTTGACAAAGCTGACAAAACCAAGCGATGGGAAAAATACTCCCTATTCAGTAAATGGTGCTGGGATAATTGGCTAGCCATACACAGAAGACTGAAGCTGGAATCCTTTCTTACACCTATATAAAAATCAACTCAAGATGCATTATTTTAACTTTTTAAATGGGAAAGGGAAAGAAGAAGGCTTTGTTAAGAGCTGTATGGGCCCACAATCCTTACATCGAAAGCCTTTGAGGCCAGATGTGTTTTAAATTCACATTTTTTTTTAATTTTAGAAATTGAATATGGTACATATTTATGGTAACACTTTTAGTGACGTGGGCAAGATCTTGAATTATTACATTACTATTTCTGTGATAAAATGTATTGTTATCATTTGAATGTGTCCCCCAAAGTTCATGTGTTGGAAATTTAACCTCTAATGCAAAAGTTTTGAGAGCTGGGAACTTGAAGAGGTGATTATGTCATGAGGTCTGTGCTCTCATGAATAGATTAATACTGTTATCACTGGAGTGCTATCCTAATAAAAGGATGAGTTAGGCCGTCTTCCTCTTGTTCTCATACTACTCTCTTGCCCTTCCACCTCTTGCCATGCCATAGGATAACAGAGCAAAAAGGCCCACAGTATATGCATGCCCTTTGACTTTGGACTTCCCAGCCTCCAGAACTGTAAGAATTTCCATTCTTTATAAATCACCCAGTTTGTGATATTCTGCTGTAGCAACATAACATGAACTAAGATAGGTATGCATATTAACTTCAGTTCAGTTCTGTTCTGCATCAGTGAAATACAAAAAATCCCTTTTGGCTTTCAGAGATTTTCAAGTTTTCAGATTGTAACTAAGGGATAGGTATATACATATTTCTTGTTTAAAACAGAAAATTATGGGCCAGGCATGGTGGCTCATGCCTGTAATCCCAGCACTTTGGAAGGCCGAGGTGGGTGGATCACGAGGTCAGGAGTTTGAGACTAGACTGGCTAACATGGTGAAACCCATCTCTAGTAAAAGTACAAAAATTATCCAGGCATGGTGGTGTGCACCTGTAATCCCAGCTACTTGGGAGGCTGAGGCATGAGAATCGCTTGAATCCAGGAGGTGGAGGTTCCAGAGAACTGTGATCATGCCACTGTACCCCAGCATGGGTGACAAAGTGAGACTCCATCTCAAAAATAAAAAAACAGAAAATTATGAATGACAACAAAAAAACCTACAACATTCTTATTTATTTATTTATTTATTTATTTTGAGACAGAGGCTCGCTCTGTCTCCCAGGCTGGAGTGCGGTGGCATGATCTCGGCTCACGGCAAACTCCGCCTCCTGGGTTCGTGCCATTCTCCTACCTCAGCCTCCTCAGTAGCTGGGACTACAGGCGCCCGCCAACACGCCTGGCTAATTTTTTGTATTTTTAGTAGAGACGGGGTTTCACCGTGTTAGCCAGGATGGGCTCGATCTCCTCACCTCGTGATCTGCCCGCCTCGGCCTCCTAAAGTGTTGGGATTACAGGCGTGAGCCAGCGCGCCCGGCCACATTCTGTTTTATTAATGAGTAAATCAAACCTCAGTCCGAGGTCAAACAGGTATCAAAGGATGAAACCAGAGTCCTTCCATTCTATTTTACCACATTGCCCTTCTTTATCCTAAAGACCCACTTAATTTGTTTTTTCCAATTTTGACCTCATTTCTACTGCTTAATATGCATGGATCCAATGAAATCATAGGTTTCCGTCTATGCAGTGCAGGTCCTGATGCAATATTAAAATAAAAATGTATTTGATCTCAAATAAAATGTGAAATCCTCTACAAGGTCAGAATTCAGGTCCTAAAACCAGTTAAGTTAGAATGTGATAGGACTCCTTTTTCTTGCAAAAAAATCATCTTAAAAACCTGACTCAGGTTTTTAAGGATGGGTATCAATGAGTACATGAAAATCTGGAAGATATCTCAGGTTTTGCCAAATATTTTTGGAAATATTCAAAGGGATGATAAAAGGAAAAGGATGTTGCAAGATTATTTTTGTTTGTGATTTTTGTCACACCAACTAAGATCAGAGGGAAAATGTTATTTTGAAGTTATGTGAAGAACATTTTTGACACCAGGCTAACTCTCCACATCTTTCTTACAAATAAAAAGAAACTCTTTTACATATTCCTTTCACATAGCTATCACCCAACAATTTTTGAATTATGTGATTAAAAAAGACTTGATGAAATATGGGACATCTTGTAGCTTAAAGGTGAGATTGCCCAAGCAGTGGTCACATTCATATTAAAGTTTCCAAATGCCACATTCGTATTAATTTTTTCCTGGCCACGAAAAAATTTATTTTTATATATGAAAACTATAGACATAAGTTTATTTCTGAGTCCACTGAATCCTCTCCTCAAAGGCCAAAAATACTTCAATTTGACCACTCAGGAATGTGAAAGAAAATATCATGTCCCTAAAAATTCATGATTTTTTAAAGCATTTCCTTCCTTCCTTCCTCTCTCCCTTGTGCTCTCTCTTTTCCTTCCTTCCTTCCTTCCTCTTTTTCCTTCCTCTTTTTCCTTTTCTTTTTCTTTCTTTTATAGAATCCACAACTTTATTTTAAAATTTTATTTATTTTTATTTTCAACTCGGGGGGATGCATGGGCAACGTTGTTACAAGGGTATATTGCTTGATACTGTGGTTTGGCATACAGATGGTCCTTTCACCCAGGTGGTGAGCATAGTTCCCAATAGGTTGTATTTGGCCTACGGCCACCTCCCTTCCTCCTGCATCTAGTAGTCCGCAGTGTCTCTAGTTCTTTATGTCTATGTGTTTTCAATGTTTAGCTCCCTTTTATAAGTGAGAATATGCAATATTTGGTTTTATGTTCTGTTTAATTCACTTAGGATAATAACCTCCAGCTGTATCCATGTTGCTGCAAAGATATAATTTTGTTCTTTGTATGGCTGTATGTTATTTCATGGTGCATATGTACCACATTTTATTTATCCAATCCACTGTCGATGGGCACAAATGTTGATTTCATGTGTTTGCTATTGTGAATAGTGCTGTAATGAACATACAAGTGCATGTGACTTTATAGTAGAATGAATTATTTTCTTTTGGGTATATGTCCAGTAATGGGATTGCTGGGTTGAATGGTAGTTATATTTTAAGTTCTTTGAGAAATCTCCTATCTCCTCTATTTTAAGTTCTTTGGAAAGCAGTTGAGAAACTGACTTTTTAATGGTAGCCATTCTGCCTGTTGTGAGGTGGTATCTCACTGTGGTTTTGATTTGCTTTTCTTTAATGGTTAATTATGATAAACTTTTTTTTTCATTTCTTTGTTGGCCCCTTGTATGTCTTCTTTTGAGTAGTGTCTGTTCATGTCCATGGCCCATTTTCAAATTGGATTATTTGCTTTTTGCTTGTTGATTTAAGTTCCTTTACATTCCGGATATTTGACCTTTGTCAGATACACAGTTTGTGAATATTTTCTCCCATTCTGTAGGTTGTCTGTTTACTTTTTTGATAATTTCTTTTGGTGTACAGAAACTCTTTAGTTTTATTAGGTCCCACTTGTTAGTTTTTGTTTTTGTTGCAATTGCTTTTGGGGACCTAGCCATAAATTATTTGCCAAAGCTGATGTGGAAGGTATTTCCTAGGCTTTCTTCTAGGATTTTTATAGTTTGAGGTATTACATTTACGTCTTTGATCCATCTTGACTTAATTTTTGTGTATGGTGATAAGTAAGGGTCCAGTTTCATTCTTCTGCATATGGGTAGCCAGCTATCCCAGCACCATTTATTGAATAGGGAGTCCTTTTCTCATTGTTCATCTTTGTCAATTTTGTCAAAGATCAGATGGTTGTAGGTGTATGGGTTTGTTTCTGGGTTGTCTATTCTGTTCTATTGGTTTATATGTCTATTTTTGTATCTGTACCATGCTGTTTTGTTTTCTGTAGCTGTATAGTGTAGTTTGAAGTTGGGTATTTGATCCTTCCAGCTGTGTTCTTTTTGCTTAGGATTGCTCTGGCTATTCAAGATATTTTTTGGTTCCACATGAATTTTAGGATAAATTTTTCCAATTCTGTGAAACATGACATTGGTGTTTTGATAGAGATAGCATTGAGTCTATAAATTGCTTTGGGCAGTATGGCCATTTTAAGGATATTAACTCTTCCAATCCATAAGCATAGACTATCTTTTCATTTGTTTGTGTCATCTCTGATTTCTTTCAGCTGTGGTTTGTAGTTCTCCTTGCAGAGATCTTTTACCTCTTTGATTAGATGTATTCTTAAGTACTTCATTTTTGTGTGTGTAGTTATTGTAAATGGGATTGTGTTCTTGATTTGGCTGTCAGCTAGAGAAGTCCCAGGAGACTTTTTGGCAGTCTTAAGGGTTTGCTATATATAAAATCATATTATCTGCAAAGAGCGATAGTTTGATTGCTTCTTTTCTTATTTGGATGGCCTCTATTTCTTTTTCTTGCCTTATCACTCAGGTGAGGACTTTCAGTACTATGTTGACTAGGAGTGGTAAGAGTGGGCATCCTTGTCTTGTCCTAGTTCTCCAGGGAAATAGTTCCAGTTTTTGTCCATTCAGTATGATGTTGGCTGTGGGTTTGTCATAGATGGCTCTTACTATTTTGAGGTATGTTCCTTTTATGCCTAGCCTGTTGAGGGCTTTTATTATGAAGGAATGTTGAATTTTATTGAAATCTCTCTTTGTGTCTATTGAGATGATCATATGGTTTTTGTTTTTGATTCTGTTTATGTGGTAAATTACATTTATTGATTTGCATATGTTGAACTAATCTTGCATCCCAGGAATAAAGCCTACTTGATTGTGGTGAGTTAAATTTTTGAGGTGCTGCTGGATTCAGTTTCCTAGTATTTTATGGAGGATTTTTGAGTCTATGTTTATCAGTGATATTGGCCTGAAGTTTACTTTTTTCATTGTGTCTCTGCCAGATTTTGGTATCAAGATGGTGCTGCCTTCACAGAATGAGTTAAGAAGGAGCCCCTCTTCCTCAGTTTTTTTGGAAGAGTTTTGGTAAGATTGATATCAGTTCTTTGTATGTCTGTTAGAATTTGGCTCTGAATCCTTCTGGTCCAGCTATTTTTTTGGCTGGTAGGGTTTTTTTTTTTTTTTGCATTAATGATTCAATTTTGAAACTTCTTAATGATATGCTCATGTTTTCACTTTTTTCTGTTCAATTTTGGGAGGTTGTGTTTTTTGGGAATTTATCCACATACTCTTGATTTTCTAATTTGTTTGCATGGAGGTATTCATAATAGACTGAGGATCTTCTGTATTTCTGTGGGATCAGTTGTAGTCATCTTTTTTATTTCTGATTAAACTTATTTGACTTATTTGGATCTTCTATTTTTCTTTCTTAAAATCTAGCTAGTAGTTTATCAATCTTGTTTATTATTTTGCAGAACCAAATGCTGGTTTTATTGATCTTTTGTATGAACTTCTGCATCTCAATGTTGTTCAGTTTTTTTTTTTTATTGTTTGAAAAAGTTTTGTTATGTTGCCCAGGCTGGAGTGCAATAATGTGATCATGGCTCACTCACTACAACCTCGACCTTCAAAGCTCAAGAGATCCTCCTGTCTCAGCCTCCCACGTTACTGGGACTGCTGGCATGCACCACCATACCCAGCTTTTTTTTTTTGTTTTGAGTTTTTATAAAGATGGGGGTCTCACTTTGTTGCCCAGGCTGGTCTTGAACTCATGGGCTCGAGCAATCCACCTGCCTTGGCCTCCCCCAAATGCTGGGATTATAGGTATGAGCCACCATGCCTGGAAATTTTATTCAGTTCTCTGATTTTCATTATTTCTTTACTCCTGCTAGCTTTAGAGTTGGATCTTTCTTTCTTTCTTTTTTTTTGTTTCAGTCCTCTAGGTGTGATGTTAGATTGTTAATTTGAGATCTTTCTAAACTCTTGATGAAAGCATTTAGTGCTGTGAACTTTCCTCTCAACACTGCTTTAGCTATGTCCCAAAGATTTTGGTGAGTTGTGTCTCTGTTTTCATTAATTTCGAAGAATTGTTTTATTTTTGCCTTAATTTCATTATTTCCCTCAAGAGTTATTCAGGAGCATGTTGTTTAATTTCTATGGTTTCATGTAGTTTTGAGAGATCTTCTTGGTATTGATTTATATTTTTATTGCACTGTGCTCTGAGAGTATAGTTGGTATGATTTTGATTTTTTTGAGTTTATTGAGACTTGCTTCTGGCTAAGCATGTGGTTAATATTAGAATATATTGCATGTATGGATGAGAAGAATGTATATTCTGTGGTTGTTGGGTGGGGTGTTCTGTGGGTGTTTATTAGATCTAATTGATCAAGTGTTGAATTTAATTCCAGAATTTCTTTGTGAGTTTTCTGCCTTGATGATCAGTCTAATGCTGTCAGTGAAGTGTTGAAGAACTTGTTTTATGAATCTGAGTGTTCCAGTGTTGGGTGCATATATATTTAGGATAGTTAAGTCTTCCTTTTTTTTTTTTTTTTTTTTAGAGGGACTCTTGCTCTGTCACCAGGCTGGAGTGTGGTGGCGTGATCTTGGCTTACTGCCACCTCTGCCTCCCAGGTTCAAGTAATTCTCCTGCCTCAGCCTGCCAAGTAGCTGGGATGATAGGCGCATGCCACCATGCCCAGCTAATTTCTTGTATTTTTAGTAGAGACAGGGTTTCACCATGTTGGCCAGGATGATCTCGATCTCTTGACCTCATGATCCGCATGCCTTGGCCTTAGGATAGTTAAGTCTTCTTATTGAATCGAACCCTTTATCATTACGTAATGGCCTTCTTTGTCCTTTCTGATTGTTGTTGGCATAAAGTCTGTTTTTTCTGATATAAGAATAATGACTTCTACTTCTTTTATTCCTGTTTACAACATAGATTTTTCTCCATCCCTTTACTTTGAGCCTTTGGATGTCATTAGATGTGAGATACATCTCTTAAAGATAACAGTCAATTCTTGTCTTTTAATCCAGCTTTCCACTATATTCTTTTTAAGTTGGGCATTTAGACTATTTACATTCAGCGTTAGTACTGATACGTGAGATTTTGATACTGTCATTTTCTTGTTAACTGGTTGTTTTGTAGGCTTGATTGTGTCATTGCTTTACATTGTCTGTGGTGTAAGTGCTTGAGTATGTTTTTGTAGTTGTGAGTTTCAATCTTTCATTTCCATGGCACTCCCTTATGGACCTATTGTAAGGCTGGTCTTGTGGTAATAAGTTTCCTTAGTACTTGCCTGTCTGGGAAGGATTTTATTTCTCCTTCACTTATAAAGCTTCGTTTGGTGGGCTATGAAATTCTTGCTAGGTATTTATTTTCTTTTAGAACACTGAAAATAGGCTCCCCAATCTCTTCTGATTCATAAGGTTTCTGCTCAGAGTTGTTACTAACCTGATGGGATTCCCTTTGTAGGTGACCTGACCTTTCCTCTAGCTCCTTTTAAGAATTTTTTCTTTTGCACTGACCTTGGTGAATCTGATAATTATGTGCATTGAGGATGACTGTTTTGTATAGTATCTGATAGGGGTTCTCTGTATTTCTTGAATTTGTATGTCCACTGCTCTAGCAAGACTGGGGACATTTTCATGGACTATATCCCCAAATATGTTTTCTGAGTTGCTTATTCTCTCTCCTCTCTCAGGAATGCCAATGAGTCATAAATTTTATCTCTTTACATAATCTCATGTTTCTTGGAGGCTTCATTTATTAAAAAAATTTTTTGTCTGTATTTTTGTCTGGCTGTGCTGATTCAAAAAACAGGTCTTTGAGCTCTGAGATTCTTTTCTTAGTTTGGTGTGTTCTACTTTTAATGCTTCCAACTATATTATAAAATTCTTGAAGTGAATTCTTCAATTCCAGAAGTTCACTTTCGTTCTTTCTTAAAATGGTTATTTCATCTTTCAGCTCCTGGATTATTTTATTGGATTCCTTGGATTGGATTTCAACTTTCTCCTGGATCTTGATGAGCTTCCTTGTCTTCCAGATTCTGAGTTCTGTGTCTGTCATTTCAGTTATTTCAATCTCATTGAGAACTGTTGTTGAGGGACTAGTTTGTTTGTTTGAAGGTAAAGTGACACTTTGCCTTTTTGAATTGCCAGAGTTCTTGTGCTGATTTGTTCTCATCTGAGAGGGCTGGTGTTCCTTTAACTGTGTGGCATGTTGAATATAGTCAGTTGGCTTCATTTCTGGGTGCTTTCAGAGGGCCAAGGCTCTTTACAGAATCTTTATTTGTAGTTGTATTTTTGCCTTAGGTTTCACAGGTGCTGTATACTGGCAAAATACTTTTGGTGTTATAATTTGGGCTGTGATCCAGTAAGTGGTACTTAAGATTGGCAGCTGGCAGTTAGGCTCTGCCATGTGGTTCTTTGGTATTTTGGCACATCTGCAGTACTCTGTGATGGGGTTGGGGGAGAGATAACCCCGTCACCGGGTCCTCTCCCAGACCTTTGAGGAGCCTCCATCCAATCTCTGGTGCCCACCTGAGTTTCCGTCATTAGGTGTTCTGGGCCACAGAGCTCCCTCCAGCAGTGGTCGTGGCTGGCAGACCACTTCCTCAACTGGCCCAATGGAGGGAGGCACACCCACTCACCCACCAGCCCATGAGACCAGCCGTCTCACCCCTCTCATTGTTCTGTGAGTGGGGCTTCCCACTCTTGCTTGGGCACTGCCCAAGCCAGCAACAAGTGCCTAGGTAGGGGCAGCAGTGGGTGGAGTTGCCTGAGCCATCATCTTGGTATTTCCTGGGGGAACACAGAGCTGTACTTGCCTGCAGAATTCAGGCAAAGGTGGGGCTGCTGTGCTAGGAGACCTGACTAGCAAGGCTAGTGGGTCTTGGAGCTGTGGGGGTGGCTAGGAGCAGTGGGGGTGGGTGAATTCACCCAAACTGCCATCTGGGTGCTTCCTGGGGGGAATACGGAGCTGTGTCCACCCTCAGAGTTCAGGCACAGGCTGGTATACTGTGCTATAAGTCCCAGCCAGCGTGTCCCACCCAGCTATGAGCAGTGGTGGTGGGTGGAGTCACCTGATCTGCCATCCAGATCTTTTCTGGGATTGGGCTGCACCTACCCACAGAGTTTAGGCAGAGGTGTGTCCACTGTGCTGGAAGCCCCAGTTGTTGTGACCTGCTGGACTCTGAGCAGTGCAGAGGAGGATGGTTAGAGTCACCCAGTCCACCATCCTGATGCTTCCCAGAGGAACACGGAGCTGTACCTGCCTGCAGAATTCAGGAAGGGGCAAATCTGCTGTGCTCAATTAATGATTTCTTATGCTTAAGTATTAATTAACATTCTAGACTACATATAGTATTGCAACTGTCTTCCTTAATTAAAAAGTGTAACTCTGTTCAGAGTCTTTGGGAATAGGAAGCAAGTTATAGAGAACATCTATGTAAGACTATAATTTTAAAATTTAGACAATATATTCAGAATTCAGATTATATGGTAGTGCAATATTTTTTGTTCAGGAAACGCACAGTTATTTTGTAAATAAACTTTAAATTCAGAGTTTATGTACTGTATCTCTTGGTAAAAGTGCTTTGTAATATAAATTCTTCAAAGAAAAAGATTTTCTCTCATTTCACAATGGATCCAGAATCTCTTTATATCAAAACATAAATCTTTTTGTGCAATTAAAGTGTTCAGACACATTAGATAGCTGTAACATTAAATTTCGTAAGGTCAGTGATACCATCAATTCAATTAATTCTCTCAATTATCCTCTGCATTGTTCCAAAACTGTTCTCATCAGGGTGGCCAATGTGATGGTATCAACAAGCGGGGAGAAGCTGCCTGGCATCCTGGTGGATTTTGGTCAGTGTGGTTTCTACACTATCAAAATATTTGTTGTGAAAGACCTGAAGTCTTGTTTTTAAAATGCCATGATTGTATTTTAGTTTGCTTACTTTTGTAAATAGAATTGAGAAAGTGCAAATGTACCCCGTTTATCAATATTTACTTTGTATATCTGTTTGCCTTGTGGCATATAGACTCTGATCTTTTCTGTAGTGCATATATTCAGATTAATTTTGTGAATTGTGTGTATTAGCTCACAATTCTTGAATGACTGAAGATGATATTATATTTTAATATAATATAATATTAAATAAAAATTACTCCGCGTCTTTTTTTTTTTTCCCATGCAACTTTCTTAGGATTTGTGTCCTTCCCTTTGAATGCTTTGGACCACTCTCTAGGAAGGTTTTCTCTCTGGTAACCTGTTAAACACTTATACTTTATCAAATAAATATAGTTTTGAAACACAATAAATAAATGCATGTGAATATGTTTTAGGGCTTTAAAAAATAATTGATAAAGTGCTAGTTTCATGTTTCTACCTGTTCTAACAGTGCTTTTTAATTTACAGGAAACCTTCATGAAGTGCTCTATTTAAATTTGAGGATAAGGAGAATTTGGAGAGGGTCCAGATAGAGTAATAAAAATCAGTAAGCCTAGATGCAAATACATTTTGGGAAAATGATAATGTGTGCCAAGATTTTAGTCAACCTGCCAAAAATTGCATTTTACAAAATACAGTGGTGTTATTCACGCATTTTTCGCACTGTGAATGCTAATGAATAATTCCCAGTGGTTGTAGAGGGGACTGATCCAATGCTTAATGTAGATGTGGTTTAAGATTTTCTCTTAAAATTGGGCTCCATGGGTACCTAATTCTTACTATTCTATGTTATGGTAATGAATCTAAAGAGAAGAGAAAATGTAGGAAAAAATGTTTTTAATCCTAGGCCCTGGTTGTAGAAAATTTTTCATTAACTGATCCATTTCAGGTTTGCTCAAAGAACAACTGGAAGAAAAGTAAGTTTTCCTCCTAACAATGTTGAGTTCATATAAGACTCATATCCTGATTTTACCATCTTGGTTTTTCTCAAATTCAATCTTTTTTTGTAAAAGACTGGAAGAAGGATTCAGCCAACTATTCTGAGGCAGATTTCACCGTGGAAAGAATCTAGACTTTGCCGTTCAGTTGAATTGGCTACTGATCATACCTCTGTCACCTGTTAGCTCTGTAACTTGTGCTAGTTGTATAAATGAGAATAGTAATTGGTATCTAGCTTTTAGAGTTCTTGTGATGATTACAGAAATTTTTTTTAAAAAAGCACTGGTTCAAAATAGGTACTCAATAAATGTAAACCCTCTTCTTAAAAGCAATTATGGTACAGTTCAACCTAACTAGGAAATTGAAATCTGGTCATACATTTAGAAGAAATATTCAGGTAAATATATTTAAGTGATAAAATGGAGAATTTCAGGGAGGGAATCATTTGTTGTACTAAAAACAGACACATTAGAAATATTTCAAATGCCCATTGAACAAATAAAAGGCAACTCTACTCTTACTGCATCTGCCTGTCTGAATTCTTGGTTAATCATATTTAATTAAAACATTTAAACCTGTTCCTTAGAAATACATTCCTAAAACTAAAAAGAATGCACTGGTATCAGAGTAGGTAAAGTATATAGATGTAATGGACAATTATTGTCTAAATCACAAAAGTAGGTAGATCTGTTGATATAAAACATTTATCTTGCATTCTTTAAGTTAGACTTTATTGAGACAGAGTCTCACTCTGTCGCCAGGCTGGAGTGCAGTGGCATGATCTCTGCTCACTGCAACCTCCGCCTCTCGAGTTCAAGCGATTCTCCTGCCTCAGCCTCCTGAGTAGCTGGGACTACAGGTGTGTGCCACCATGCCCAGCTAATTTTTGTATTTTTAGTAGAGACGGGGTTTCACCGTGTTGGCCAGGATGGTCTCGATCTCTTGACCTCATGATGCACCTGCCTCAAACTTCCAAAGTGCTGGGATTACAGGCGTGAGCCACCACACCCAGAAAGTTAGACTTTTAAAGTAGGTTCATATTTAGAGTTACTGGATAAAATATAAGACATCCAGTTAAATTTGAATTTTGGATAAACAATGAATATTTTCTCAGTATAAGCGTGGGGCATACTTATACTAAATTATTATTATTTATTTGAAATTCAAATTTAACTGGACGTTCTATATTTCTATTTGCTAAGTATGGCAACCCAACTCATATTTTCAACTCTTATTTATACATGTTATGATTATATTATGAATTATCCTACTATAAAACCAACTCCCTTTACTTACAGTTGATCTCAGCAAATTTTTACATATCATTTCTGACTTATTTCTTGAGACATTTTTTCTTTATATGTAAAAGAAATGGTGACGTTAAAATTCTAGGAGAAACCTGAAGCTAACTACTCTATGAGAAACAGCTTCTACAAACTGCATAATGGATTTCAAGTTGCATTCACATTGCTCTATTTTAATAAGTACGAGCAAAAGATCTCTAAAAGCAGAAGACAGCTGATATCATCAAATTCTACTACATGGCACTACAAAGGAGAGAGAAGGAACAATCAATTCAGAAGTTATGAAAGGCTGTCCCTTGGTAAGCTGCATATACGGTGTGGGAAGGCTCCCGCGTATGTAGCAGTATAATGAAGCTACAAGAGGGAGAGACTATGCTTTCAGTTTTATTCATATCATGCACAAGAATTTTGAATTCATTTCTTTGGAGGGTAAGCACCTTAAATCACCCATGTAACATCAGCTTTATTGTTCAGTGTTATAGAACAGAAGAAATAGGAAAGGGTTTGAAGAATTAAACGAATATACAGAAAACTTGTTTGTACACGTGCCTTCTGTTTTAACAGTAAATCGCTAACTTTTTAGACCTGAAACTGCTTGCTAACACTTAGTTCCAGGGGGAAAAATGAGAGCAAAAGAGAAAATTTCCCCCAGATTGGAACAGAAAATAATGTTGAAGCAAATAGAACGCTATATACTTCTGACAGTTCAAATGATACATAAGTACACAGGCTGACAAGGGCTGTGTTGTCCCTGCAGTTCACTTCGCTCAACTCTGCATGGTTCTGTAGGACAATGAAATTCAATGCACTTAGAATTTAAAAAAAAAAAAAAAAGCAGAAGAAGAAGAAGGAGAAAAAGAAAAAAGTGAGCTCAGATTCTTTTAAAAGCATTTCTATGAGAAAACGGATCATTTACATGCCAAAAGCACTTTTAATGTGACATATTTAGCACATGTATTATTTAGAACGAAAGCTGCTTGAACTTAGTGAATTTTAAAGTCTATAAAATGGCACCCCACTGAGCAGAAAGGTAGCTGTTCTCTGTTATGTGATTATTTTGAATAATAGACTTGTACGTAACTTTTTACGAAATTAAAGGTATGACATTTACTTTCGTTTAGCCCCATAAATTGCACTTTAGAATATAAAGAATGGGCTGATGTATGAATTTGTTGTTCCTTCAAACAGTTTAACTGATTTTTAAAGAACAGTTTTGTGTTTCATCTATCGAGTAACACATCAAACAGTTATCTTAGTAGACTTAATGAGACTCCTGTATCACTTAACTCTTCCAAGAAATGTTCAGGGACCTGTAAAACGAGAGAGGCGGACACTAGGTTTGTTTTGTTTTCTGCTTTCACTGGAGCCCAAACCCTGGTTAGGGAGTACCAACTCAGCTCCAGGAGTAGTTGGGTGCTGAAGGGAGCATGGCTTCTCATTAGCCGTTGCATGGTGGGACAATGGTATATAACTCCAATTCCTTTGGAGAAGAAAATTGGAATTGCAAATCTTATATGATTTTGGACGTACTCTCCAGACATCCAATTTTACAAGATGACCCTTTCATCAGAGCCTACTGTTTGACTTCTAGGGATCACTGATAAAATACTTGTTTCTTTGAGTGCGACTGAGGACAAAATAACCAGATCTTGAAAAATAAATAGAGATCTGTTGAAAAAGGTCTGCGTTCTCGGCTCTTCCTCATTTATGATAATTTTGCTTTGGATGCAGAGATATTGATGAATTAAGTTGAATACACACATGTATACACACAGAAACACACATATTGGGCTGAATCTCTGTGATGTGGCTGGCCAGAACTCTATGAAGAAGTGACTCTCCAGGTAGAATCCTCAGAAATGGCTTAAGGTACGGATAAATTCAGGACGGTGCATGTGTTTACCAAAGACAGTCCAGTATGCGTTGGACCTCTGTGAATTTAAAGAAGTGAGTGATTAGCTAGGTGGTGTTTGGGTAAAGGTGTGGTGTTTGTATGCAGACCATTTAGAGATTTCCATTTTTAAACCTCTTCTCTCTTCCCCACTTCCTTCACCCCTTCCTTCCAGAGATTTCAATGATAGGGTTTAAATTTGCTTCAGGCTTTAAACTTGGCATTCAGAAAATCAGCTCAGCAACTCTTGAGTAATTTATCTGGGTTTCCAGAAGGTCTCTCTAGTTCCCTTTAAAGATAGAGACACTTGATTGGAAAACAAAGTGCTGTGGCAAAGTCACAGATTTGCTGTGAGTCCACATAGCTCTACAAACAGGGTGTTTGTTTCTTTAAGGAAATGTTGCTTTGGCTAATCCTGACAAGGTGTTTTTCTCTCTCTTTTTGTTTTCTGATTTTCTGAATTAAAAGAAGCAAGATTTTGAGTATTAATAAAATTAGCCCTTATAAAAAGGAAGATTTTTGCTATTTGTATACCCTTGTCTATATTGCTATTACAACAGCTTTGTTCAGAGAGAGATGGAACTAAAAGTGGATCTGCAGCCCAAAAGGTGCAATTATGGTCATTGAAGCCAATAGCATAATTATGTATATAGCGTATATATTTATCAGATATGTGCAGCCATTTTGAACTCTTTATGTATTATCATTACCACTTTGCAGCTTTCTTGAAACAATTTTGAACATCATCTAAGCAAAAATCACTGAGAAGGTTAAATGCTAAAAACATACTTTTAAATTACATTAGGGTTATGGCGTAAAGCCAAGAAAATCACAGAATTTTTGTCCTACCGCTGTTCTCTATTTCCTTGAGATTAATTAACATCAGAAATTTAATTAATTCTTTTTGTAGTCAGCAATCTTTTGTTCTTATTTTGAGGAATATGATTCAAGAAGATACTCAGAAGGACTTAAAAACTGTTTCAAACTCTACCAGGAATTTATGTTTACTTCTTTATGTGCAGTATTAATTTCCATTTCCAGAATAAACACCTCTCCACCTGGGATAGTGACAACTTTTCATTTTTAAACCAAAAATTTTGCATTCTTTGAAGTCTAGTTTATTTCACACCTTTCCAGGGCTCTCTTTAATGCAAACAGGCAGGACCGCTAATCTTCCCATCTTGCTGCAATCCAACAGTTACTAATATTCACATGTATGTGTTGGTGAAAAGGAACGTTTCTCTTAGCAAGCATGAGGCAAGGTTTTAATTTGTAGCTGATAATTTGCTACTGGAAGCTTACCCTGATTAGTCTTCTTACTGCACCAACAGTTTTTGAGGTGGTGTGAATTACCTGCTGTGTATGTTTTTACCACTCACTCAGGGATGAAAATGAATTACAGCCTAGCCCTCAATTAAAGCTTGAAATAAGAAAACCTCAAACTTCTTTTATGTCCTCACTTCTAAAGAACAGAATTAGTTGTTTCTGATATCATTGGAATTGTAATTCACACTCTTAGAAATCCTGCAATGGATCTTTCAGCTCCACTCAAACAAGCACATCTCAGCTGTTACCCAATTACATTGCCTTTGCTCCAAGTCAAATCATCATCCAACAGCTGAGAATTGAAACAAACTCCATTTGTGAAAATGAACCATAGGTTTATTGATAATGCAGAATGTTTTAAAGTGTTAATTCTCTTCATCCTACAGAAATTAGTATGTTATTTTGGGTCCTATTAATTGTGAAATCTAGGAAACTGAGTCATAGACTTTGATTTAATTTGTCATTGATGTAGTCTAATTTTCAGCAGTGCTGAAAAGAAATAAACTAATGGAAACCTTGAATAAATATTTTTGACACACTGTCGTTAGATCTTTTGAGAAAATGCCCATCACTTTAAACCAGTATGTTACAAGTCTATAAAAGCTCACATTGTATTGCTCGTGAGATTGTTGGGTAGTCTCGCCATCTCAAAAGGAAGCACAGAGGCAGTCAAATAGTCTATGTGTTTATTCATTGGTTCATGTTCTTATTGGGCACCTATTGTATGTTTCATTTGCTCATGCTGCAGGAAATAGAGCGCTCGTGAGTCCTAAAGCACTTTTATTCCACATAGGAAAACTGTTTATTCCATTCACTCTCAGGAAGAAAGGATCCTGTGAGGGGATTGTACTCATGACTTGTCACATATCCCAAGTCCGTCTCTGTTCTACAAACCTCTTAGTTTTCTGTGGAAAAGAAGGGGGATACCTGAGTATCTTATGCAAGAACAGCATAGTAAGTGTCAAGGAGAAGGAAAAGCAAGCAGGGACTGAAGTTATAGTGTGGTCTTCAGCTCTGATGAGTAGAAAGACTAAGGCCAGTTGGAGGGTACAGCCTTGTTCAATTAAAGAAAACTTTTTTCCTTGATGTGGCTGAGGAAATAGATATTCTATTTGAATTGTGAGAGAGGAAGCAAAGGGCTGCTCAGCTTGGAGTGGATCACATATAGGGCTGTGTGGGAACGAGGGGAATAAACAGAGGAGACAGAGCCGGGCACTTCCAATCAGATGATAAACTCCTTGATAATAGAAGTCTGTGTGTGTGTGTATGTGTGTCTGTGTGTATGTGTGTGTGTTTTCCATAACAGCTAGTTCAGGACTGGATTCACAATTGGTATCAATTTTGGTTTCCTAATTAGCAATTCATGTTCCAAGGTTAGAACTCGAGTTTATAAAGTCAAAGGAAGGGCAGTGATATGCTGGATACATTATATTCAGCAGAGTTTACCTTACTCTTGATATTAACAGATTTATATCAAATTTACCAATGAATTTTCATTATATTTTCCTCTACTTTGAAGTCATAAATTTACTAGTTATAATTCTATTCTGTAACATCACAGGAAAGATGATTTGTGTAGCTCTGCATGTTCACCTTCCTGGAAGGAGAAAAATCACCATTTAGTTCTTCCTACCTTCATTGCTATCAAATGATAAAAATTGTTAATAAGTAGCTAAATATTATGCAATATAACAATGTTCTTAGAACTCTTTATTCTTAGAAATAAAGAAGTAGACATTCAAATAGATTATAAGTGGCAAATAAATGAGCTTAAAAGAGGGCTCTCTCTGATGTAGGAAATATTTTTTTTTTTCTGGGCTTAGCCTTTTTAGAGGTCGGTATATTGTTGGTTGTTCATACTGTTTACGTCATGCTTTAATCTTTCATTTAAGAAAAGCTACTTTTGGGTTTCATTTGGCTTAATATGATGGTGAGGGTTTTAAAAAATTATGTCTTCTCAGACATATAAGAGTTGTGTCTTTTTAAATGTGAAGTTGACACCTAAACAGTCATTCAGGGTTAGCCTGAAATTTAAATTGGACCATTGTATTATTGATTTGTATTACATACATATTGGATAGTATGTATTGTTTACTGATTTTTGTTACATACATATTGGATAGTATTTCAAATAAGAGTTGAAATAAAAACCTGTCTGGCTATGTGTTAGGTAAGAGGTAGGCAGATTCATTAACTCAATTATCTCTATTGGGACAGTAACTTGAGAACAAGCTCAGAAGTGAGTAGAAGCAGGAGCAAGGCATAGATAAGAACGAAGTCATTTCACTGGGCCACCTGGAATGAGGGTTTCCTTGCCTGTCTCTCTTTTCACTTTCCTCTGTCCTCATTTACTACTTTGCTGTCTTACTTGTTTCTTCTTTTCTTCTATCTCTCTTACTTTTTCTCTAGCAGGTTCATTATCATATATTGGTTGTGTACTGTTATAGATTATTTTCCTCTGGTCTAAGGGTTGGGTAAAATAACTGACATCCATTATGTATTTATTATCTTAGATACGTGATTGAGTTAAGAATGACAAAAGAAATCCATACAGCCCGAAAACTGGCATCTTGCACTTATGGAAATTTGGACAGCATTTTTCTAAAGACAGATGAATTTAAGGTTATAGAGTACCTTCTGCAGGAGATTCCTGAATGAAACTGGAACTGAATGAGAATTGTAAGCAACCCACCATGGTGTGCTACTTACTGGATCCTTTCAGAGCATCTGCTGACCTCATGTTGGTGAACTATTCATCGTCTCACTCCGCTATGCCTCCTGCCCCGTATCCACAACACATAAAGCATGTTATTTTTGGTCCTATTAATTGTGAAATCTAGGAAACTGAGTCATATACTTTGATTTAATTTGTCATTGATGCAGTCTAATTTTTAGCAGTGCTGGAAAGTGATACACTAATGGAAACTTTGAATAAATATTTTTAACACACCATTGTTAAATCTTCTGAGATAATGTCCATAACTTTAAACCAGTATGTTACAAGTCTAAAATTTGGGAGTTTATCAATTACATAGAAATGAGAAATTATGAAATATGATATTGATATATCAGGCTGGTTCTTTTTGCAGCCAGCTGGATCATATAAAGCAGAATTACCAACTTGTTCAAACTCTGGTTATTTTTTCTCATAGGCCAGATAAAAATCCGAAATACTCTGGAGGAACTAATGCTGAGTAGTGAGATACAAATCACTGAAGGAAACTTTTAACTGCTAATATTTCAAAGTTTTTCTTTGGAAAAACATGGAAATGTGAATGATTTCTGATTTGTATAATACTTAAGTGCATTTTGCTTGCCTTTCAGGCAATTTATTCTACTTAGCACAAGATGGTATATATTATCATAAATTAAGATGATTTCAAAAAGATGGAAAACTGGTTCAAAAAAGCAATTCTTTAAAAGTTCACACACAATTCTAGAGCATTTAGAAAGAGGACTTTGGAGATTTAAGAGTAACAAGCTTTGTGTTAGTAGTGGTATAAGCCTGGCCGTGTTCACAAGTAAATCAATAACAAAATCAGTCTATTACCACATCTACAGTTTTAATAGATATTGCACTATGGGACTTGTCTTTTTAAAAAGAAAATCTTGAGTTTGTAGCTTAGCTTTTGAAATTTGTACTAAAATAAATGCATCTATGAAGTCTACAAACTTCATTGTATTGTTGAGTAGAATATGTGGAATGTGAGAAGATGTGGTATTCAAAACAGATCATACTCAAAAAGAGTTGCAGACCTGTTTTTCCTATTAAATAATGAAATCGTATTCCTTCACAGCCACACATACACAAAAGAACCTGAAAATATTGGTAAGACTATGCATATTAAACTTAATCAGTACATGAGAAGAAGCCTTCAAAAGAAGCAATGTGAATACTAAAGAATCTGTGGAAAATGCCACATTTTGAAATGAGCCCTGACTTGAGGGGGTAAATATCTGGGTTGCAGAACTTTTCTCAGCTATTTACAAACCTAATGATCTTCAGCTTGTCTTACAAATTCACTTTCTCATCCTTAAAGGGATAATAATGTTTTTCCTATCTCTGTGTTTGAGGTGCAAAATAAGGAATGTGGAAGAACTTTGTAAGGTGTAAACCATTATTCAGATGTGAAGCAGTATTATATTCTGTTCATGCATAAGAATTAACCTTGTTGATGCTCAGTTGGGTCACTGTCTATTTTTTAATTTTTAAACTTTTTTCCCACTTTTAATTTTTAGTATGGACTCTAGGTCTATTTCAGAGTCATGGGTTATTTTACGTAAAACTAAACACCAGATTTGCTGTTGTAATATTGGTGAATAATTAATTCAACCATCTAATTATCAAACACATTTCTTAGTGCTTATTCTATACAAGCACTGTATTCATGTGGTACAAAAATAATCCAACACAAATATTGTCCTCATGAAGGTCACAGTTAAGTAGGAGACACAAATATGTCATTGTTGGGTCTGGGGTTTGATTTTAGCTTACTTACAGGCTAATAACATAGCCTATTGCTGTTTCATGGATGCTGGCAGAATACATAGATTTCTGAGTCAGAGATGAAGGATTATAGTATTCACAGCACAGGAAGTGGCATCATGTTTGTATTAGTTCCATTTGCCCGCTGAGTCTCAGCGGGGTGACATAGAATGAAAAGGTGGATATTACACATGCAACAGGCAGAGGGCATGTTTTGTGTTGCAGTTGCGGAACATTGAGCTTGGGAGACCCACTTTTCAAACAGTAAATAAGCAGACCTGCTCTTCATACTGGAGGGAGAGAGTATTTCATCCCTCTAAGATTGCTTTCTACAAATATAGCCCTGAGAAATGGCCCCAGGGCCCCAGCAGTCAGAGCCTTGCATTCCTGGCCTAGCAATATAAGTAGGAAAATGTGTACAACTATTATGCATCAGTGAAAAATGAAAGATGTATAGGAGCACTCCATCAGTTCTATCTCCTAATAGTTATAAGGTAGAAATTGACAAGTGATGAGGCTTATTTGAAATTTAAATTTAAGAGATTTTAGACCTATTCCATGTTAAACACAAAATCAACTGCTTTCTTGTTTAATTTCTTTTTTATTGTTAACTATTTGTTGAGCACTTACTGGTGTGTGTGTCTCACTGTGGAACATCATTGTGATAAGAGGATTTTAATCCTCAGGTGCCCAATGAGGTTTCTGTCGTTTCTGTCTTTGGACTCAATGAGATTCCTCACTTGGCACTTGTGTTGGTTCTTAACAGCACTTCTTGAGGGCTACCATTGACCATTTTCTATCATAAAACACCAATTTTATGGCAACCATTTCAATATGAGATATTGCAGTCAGTGTCCCTACTGAAGGTATTTCTGGATTTCTCCATGGGTTTATGTTAGGAAAAGTCACATTTAATGTTCATCCCATTTTCCTACCTGTAGTAATTGCTTTATGTTAAAAGAAGTAGCATGGTGGGTTGATGCTTCTTATGGCCAAGCAGAGATTCAAATTCAATTCTTTCTCCAGAGGTGAGGCTCATTCCATTACTGCCCACTGCATCCTGGGAACCAGAGGACATGAGAGGTGGAGGACAGAGCTTCTTTGCCTTTTCATAACGAGAGTATAAAATAAACTGTAATATGCTCCTCAAATAAAGGTTAAACATAAATAAATAGCTCAGTTTGCCACATTTGAAATTTTTTTCTTGGAAGTCTTCATTGCTATAAAGGTGTCGTCTGCACCATTTTCTGAGGTTTTGCTTTTCAGTTCCCTGCAGTCAACTGAGATCCAAAAATATTGAATGAAAAATTCCAGAAATAAGCAATTAATAAGTATAAAATTGTGCAGCATTCTGAGTAACACAATGAAATCTCGTGCTGTCCTGCCCAGGATGCAGATCCTCCCTTTGTCCAGTGTATCTGTGTCATACCTACTCCTGCCTGTTTGTCACTTAGTAGCTGTCTCCATTATCAGATCAACTGTCTTGGTATTGCAGTGCTTGTGTTCAACTAACCTATATTTTACCAAATAATGTCCTCAGAGCACATGAATACTGTACCTAATTTATAAATTAAACTTTGTCACAGGTATGAATGAACAGGAAAAAACATAACATGTATAGGGTTTGGTGGTTTCAGGCATCCACTGGGGTTCTTGGAATGTATCTCTCATGGATAAGGTGGAATTACTATATAAGGAACACATTTGATTCCTCAAATATGAATGAGTTAATGACTAAGAGAAGTTAATTTTTAGAATTTGAGAGGGACCTCCCACTTGGCTGTTTGAGAATTTGATGAAGATATTGCCCTGAACCAGCTGACAAGAGACAAAAAAATTTAGCGAGAGAGGAAGAGAGATTTGCTATTAAGTCAAAATACAGAGTACTGTACAGGAAAATCTTCCTTGGGAGACAACATTCTCTTCAAAAGAAAAGTGAGTTTGTTTTGGCAGGGGGCCTTGGAATTCTAGTTTGCAATTTAAATCTTAGCTAAAAATTGCATTTTTAAGGCAGGTGCTTGTCTAGCACAGGTGGTTAGTGTAGCAATCACTGTATCGACAGAAAAATATTATGATGAGGTGTGGAGACACCAACTTAATGAAATAAAATGAAAAGGAGGAAAAAAAATTGCCTCTCTCTTCTTTCCTTCTTCACATACTCCTCCAAATAATTGTAATTTAATGTTCTATTCAGAAGAACATATTTATAACAGGGCAGCTCAATATTAATCTTAAAGTCAGAAAAATAACTTGTCATTTATTTAACCCAAGCCTGATGGGAGGTTAGATTCACTGCTGAAAGTCTGTTACAAATAGCTGGGACATTCTAAGGTCACCAAATGATGGCTGTCATTTTCTTATTCAGTCCAATGATGAAAGAGCTTTTAAATGTTTGGACATTCAATCTATGTAGTGCCACGACCTGGACATACCCTTTTACTAAACACTAGCCCACTAAATCCTCTTAGAATGTTGTTTACCTCCAGATAAATCAAACCTGACAATGTAGGTTAACTTCACTGATTCATTTTTCAGCCACAAATGATTAATAATTTTTACAGAATGAAAGCTACAGACTTCTTATTATACGGTGGACTACAGGGAGTGATATAATTCTTGGATGTCATGTGAAATGCGAAGCCATTTTTTCTGGAACTGATGTTCCCAGTTCTCTACCAAGCATAGTAGCTACCTTTCCTCCACTGGAGGATCATCCAGCAGGAATGACCTTATCAATTACTGTAAGTCAGCATCTTTCCCCCAGAGTCTGAGCAAGCTGTTCTCTGCAATTTGTACTGGTAGCCCAGGACTAAATCCCGAATCCATTTCCAAAAGCCTAAGCATGTCACGTGCTGTAGCAATGAAAGACATGTTGCTGCAGTAAGCAAAGACAAGGCTCTGTGAGGAGAGCTTTGCTGGCTGACCAGAAACCCCACACAATGAAGAAAGGCCAAGACAAAGAAGTGAAGTGAGCAGAGAAGGGAAAAAGGGCTCCTACTCTCTTGAGCCCAAGATATTTTAAAGATAAATGGCAGATTTTGCCAGCATTTATTTTGGCCAACTTCCCCTTCTCTGTTCACTAGCTACCAAATATCTCTGGTGTTCATCGTGATTTAGTAATGATTGAGAGTTAAAGTCAGCAAATGTTTCTGCTACAGGTGTCTTGAAATTCCATCATGCCATGTTTCCAGGTTAGCTGAGCTTGTGATTTTTTTTTTTTTTTGACTTCTCATTCTGCCATTCTTGAATAGCTAACACTTTCCACATTTAGAATTGCTTTCTGGTATCCTGGCAGGGAGAGATTTCTATGAGAGATACAGCACATATAACCTCTCTTGACATCAAGGGCACAGAAATAGTTGATAAAATAGATGATTGATTACCTACTCTTTGCTCAGCACTTATATTTTCCATTAGGTTCAGAAACTTCCATTAGGTTAACACCTAGAAAGTTTTGACATTTGCCCTTAATATCTTTATTTGCTGGGATGCCTTGTGATATTCCTGCTTTGGGACTGACTGCACTTGGAAGAGCAGAGGAACTAAGTCAAGAAACGTATTTTTTTCCCTAAAATATATTAAAATCTTAATGAAAACCCAATCTGGATTTGGTTGATGTTCAGCTTGAAGCTTTAGATTAGTTCTGATTTTATTTCTACTGGCTTGAATATACATATTCTAATCCCATATGAAAACCAACGTTTCATAATAAAATTATAGTTTTCTGTATAGTAAGACATCCATCCATTATGCGATACATAGATTCTGCAGGCATTGGACACAAGGATGAAACGGCTCCTCTTCAGCTGTTCTTTTCCACTGTGTAATTATATAATTAGGATGTAGACTATCCATCATACAATTCTTTTTGTAATTCCATGGGAAAAGCTACTGAATATGGACAACAAATGATTCCTAAACCTCAGTATCACAGCTGGTTTACATTTTTTACTCTAAATCCCGTAAGTGGGCAGGCCATGTTACAGAACTCTTTCATGCCAAATTTCCGTTTCTAAAATTGAAACCATTTGGTATTATCCAAGAGAAAGGGAGCTTTAAAGGATGGTTGACTGTTTACCTGATGTTTATGAGTCTACCCACATTGTTTTCCCTTTCTTCAAAAGACAGTTACCATCTTTAACCCACATTGTAGCTGCTTTTTTCATCTTTTCTAATTCCTTTTTTGTATTATTCAAATTTCCACCGCTTTTTTTCTCTTTAATACATTTTAAAATTATTATTTGACTCATAGACAGCCTACATTTTAAAGTGTTCTAAATTTCCTACACAGGTTCTCACTCCAAGTCATCCCGATTCTAGTGCCCCAAACACCTACTGTCTACCTTGTATCACTTCACTTCTCCCTAACAGTACAAAAAATTCTTTTAGATATACTTAAATTCAATAACTTGTGTTAATGCTTTAAAAAACCCTAAATCAAACTTTTATTTACCATTGGTGGGAATGTAAAGTAGGATAACCATGATGGAGAACAGTATGGAGATTCCTCAAAAGGCTACAAATAGAACTGCCATATGATCCATCAATCCTACTACGCATTTATCTGAAGGAATGAAAATCAGTTTATCAAAGAGACAGCTGCATCCTCATGTTTACTGCAGTGCCATTCACTAAGCCGAGGTATGGACTCAACCTAGATGTCCAATAACAGGTGAATTGATAAAGAAAATATGCATACACATTGAAATACTATTCAGCCATAACAAGAGTAAAATCCTGTCATTTGTGGCAACATGGATAGAAGTGGAATATGTTAAGTGAAATAAGCTAAGAACAGGAAGTTAAACACTGAATATTCTCACCCTTATGTGGAAGCTGTAAAAAAAGTTGATCTCATAGAAGTAATAAATAGAACAGAGGATACTAGAGGCTGGGAAGAGTAAGGGGAAGGGAGGGATAGGAAGAGATTTATTAAAGGATGCAAAATTATAGCTAGATAGGAGGAATAAGTTCTAGTGTTATATAGCACTGTAGGATGACTATAGTTACTAATATAATCTATAGTTTCAAATAGCTAGAAGGAGGACGGATATTGACTGTTCCCAACAGAAAGAAATGATAAATGTTTGAAATGATGGATATGCTAATTACCCTGATCAGATCACTAAACATTGTATATATCAAAACATCAATATGTACCCTACAAAAATGTACAACTATTATGTGTCAATTAAAAAAAAACCCTAAATATGTTTAACAGAATTGGTCTTAAATAGGTTTTATCACTAATGCCATATAATAATAATAGTAATGCAATAACATAAATTGAGAAAAACTGGGACATAATTTGATGCAAGAAAGAATATGGGTCTCCTACTATCATAAATCTAGCTCAATGGAAAGACAGCAAGATATATAATATTACAGGAGACAAAATTTTATATTGATTTTTATAAATAATGCACAGTGGGAATTAAGCCAAGTGGGCCTCTTTGTTGTACAGTTTGTTGCTTAAGTTTCTATGACTATAGAATGGAATACATTACAGGAATAAAATAATTTTTAGCTCCAATCAGTATAATCAGCATATATTTGACATCTATTCTGGGTAAGACACTTACCCAGTTGAGACAAATAGAGTTGCTTATATCATAATCTCTTTTTCTCAAGTTGTTTATAATCTAACCGGGCAAATACACCTAGCATCAACAAACTAATAAATGATATTCTAAGTGTCACATATAATGTAAACAAAAATGGAGACCTATCTGAATGTCTACGGTGGCTAAATCGAAGAGTTAGCATTGGAACTGACCCTTAATCAATGGGTATTAGCTCAAAATGCAGAGAGAAAAATGTAGTTCAGAATGAGAGAGTAATGGAAGCAAAAGAACATAGGCAAGAAAGTTCAGAGAACACGTAGAGAACAACAAAAATCTGGTGGGAGATGAGGTTGGAAGGGTACAATTTGATTTCAATTATGTTTTCATTTGCAGAAGTTTTATTTCTTAAAAATCTATTTTGTCCTTCTTTATAGTTTCTTATTCCTTATTCTATTTTCAAGCTTTAAAAATTCTTGAGATATTTGATATTTCATAATCTGTGTCTGATAATTACAATATCTGAAATTTTTACACATTGGGTTCTGCCATCTGCTCTTTCTGCTTGCTCCCACTCAGGATGATTTGTTATGTGTCATTAGATTTTTGATATGAACTATTCATTTCCTTTGAACCTGTATCTATGGGAGTTCTTTGAGATCTCAATTGAAGGTCTCAAAGATTCTTCCAAAGAGGATTTGCCTTTGCTTTGGGGAGTTGTGTGGTGGCACTACCAACAAAAGATCACTCTAAATAAATTATTCATTTAAAGTTTTTTGACCTACATAGGTATCAGGAATTCAAAACTGTAACACCATGAGAAGAACCTGCATGTGCTTCTCAAGATATATTTCCTTCTTCTTCAGCACCAAAATCAATATAGACAAGTAATATGGTTTAGCTGTGTGTCTCCACACAAATCTCTTCTCAAACTGTAATCCCATAATTCCCATGTGTTGAGGGAGGAACCAGGTGGGAGGTGATTGGATCATGGGGGTGGTTTCCCCCATGGTGTTCTCGTGATAGTGATGATCTGATGGTTTTATAAGTCAGTTTTCCCTGCTGTTGCTTGCTTTTTCTTTTCTGCCACCATGTGAAGAAGGTCTTTGCTTCTCCTTCTCCTTCCGCCATAATTGTAAATTTCCTGAGGCCTCTTAGCCATGTAGAACTGTGAGTCAATTAAACCTCTTTTCTTTATAAATTACCCAGTCTTGGGTAGCTCTTTATAGCAGTATGGAAACTAACTAATACAATAAATTCCCTGGCTTTCTCCTTTGGTGTGGCAGATTTATTTATTGTTCTGCCTTACACTGAGTGTGATACTCTTTGGGATCCTACATATGTGGGAGTAACCCATTCTCACCCCTTTATGATGACTGTGTGCTTTATCTACTAGTTCTCATGTATGGTGGAGCCATTAAGGAGGAGCTTAAAATCATCAGAAGTCAATAGAAAACTCTCTGACAACTGGAAATCTTTGGTAATTGCTTACATACCAGGAGTCCCTACTTTACTTCTATTTTAGCTGTTGAAGTATTCTTTCATGCTAGTTCAGCAATTAATTTCCCAAGATTATTTTTACATTTTATTTGGCATGTAGGTTATTTTAGCTGGGAAGTTCACTCAGGGTATTTAGTCTAGTCTGTTATACTGCCAGAAATAGAATTCATAAAGGTAAATTCTGGGCCAAGATAAGAATCCTATTTTTTGCCTGAAAGCTAAAAATGATATTTTGTAGTTAATAGAAATTCACTGGTACTTTTTTTTTAAAGGAGGAAAATGTGACTTACTCAGAGCTGTTACTTGGAAAGGTAAGTCTAACTAATATAAAGAGTTAGAAGGCCGGGCGCGGTGGCTCACGCCTGTAATCCCAGCACTTTGGGAGGCCGAGGCGGGCGGATCACGAGGTCAGGAGATCGAGACCATCCTGGCTAACACGGTGAAACCCCGTCTCTACTAAAAATACAAAAAATTAGCCGGGCGTGGTAGCGGGCGCCTGTAGTCCCAGCTACTCGGGAGGCTGAGGCAGGAGAATGGCGTGAACCCGGGAGGCGGAGCTTGCAGTGAGCCGAGATCGCGCCACTGCACTCCAGCCTGGGCGACAGAGCGAGACTCCGTCTCAAAAAAAAAAAAAAAAAAAAAGAGTTAGAAGGTGTTTATCATGGTTTAGATGAAAGGTGAAGAAGCTTAATCTGGGAGAGTGGCACAGGGAATAGAAAGGAGTCTAGGGCTGTAAAGCATAGCATACAGATGAGAAATTATCTTTGTTTTCATTGGTTAAACCACCTTTTTGGAATGTAGACTAAAGAGATAATATTGCTGAAGATACCAACTATAGAGGGCCTTGGTAGCTGTATCAATATAAAATCTGACTGAAATGTTAATAAAGCATTTGAATGCCAACCTGTCTATTACACCAAGGATAGATTCATATAATTGGATTTTCTAAGACAGAATTCCACTAGCATTATTCTTAGTCTCAATTTATTTGGGTAGGGTAGTCCTAACCTACCTTGAAGTATGACAAATCCCAGGGAAATGCTACCTTGCTTTTTATAATCCAGGGAAGCATCTTTCTTCTGTGATGAATTCCAGATAGAATTAAATAGTTACCCTTAATAGGCTGAAAATAGATTGCAAATTCAGTTTTAATCCGTTCTCTAAGTTGTAATCTTCTTAACACAAAGCAATCTAAAGTGAAATTTACTTTTCTTGAGAAACAATAAAAGGAAGGGTACCGAAACACAAAGGAGATGGCGGTGATTAAAATATGGGAAATAATGTCTTAGTTTGTCAGTGTTCTTTAAAAGTTATACAGGAATTTGTTTTATGATCCTAGATTCTAATGGCTTTATGTTTGCTGAAGAGAGCATGGCATTTATTCACCTGTCAGGCTTAAGATTTCAAGCTCACTAGGCTGTCTTTCTGTGGGACATTCATAGTTAAATTCCCCTATATATCCTGAAGAAATGGGTTGAAGATTACACTCTTAGAGTTGTAAGAGAGTCTTAGAGATTGTTTCTTTAGACTTCTTCTACCACTGAGAAGGAGTGTGGGGTTGAGAAAAGAGGGGTGTCAGTGGTGGTGGGAATCCGGAGTCAGAAACACTTGGCTTCAATACTTACCTCTGCCTTTTACTAAATATGTGAGCTTAGCCAAGTGACCTTTCTCTTCATACCTCAGTTTATTTATAAAAATGTGAATAATGATAGTGATTTCACAGAATTGTTTTGGGTGTTAATGAGATACTTATGAAAATGCCTAGCACAGTGTCTAGTACATTACAGGTACTCAGCAAATAATACCATACCTATTGTTATTGTTATTGCTTTATCACACGCAGCTTCTCTTTGATGTGGAATTTATGTGATTCAGCCTACGAAATGTTTATTCTAAACTCTCTGTTGAATACAAATCTGACCCCCTAAAAATTCCATTCTTTGGTCCGTGTTCTGCTCTATGAAACAACAAAGGATACATACAGGCATACCTCATTGTATTGCACTTTGTTGTATTGTGCTTTGCAGATATTGCATTCTTTACAAATTAAAGGTTTGTGGCAACCCTGCAACGAGCAAGTCTATTGGTGGCGTTTTTTAACAGCATGTGCTCACTTTGTGCCTCTGTGTGACGTTTTGGTTATTCTGCAATATTTCCAACTTTTTCATTGTTATTGTGTTTGTACGGTGACCTGTGATCAGTGATCTTGGATGTTACTATTTTAATTGTTTTGGGGTGTTGTGAACCGTGTCCATATTAGATGGCAAACTTAATTGATCAATGTTCTATGTGTTCTCCCTGCTCTACTGACTGGCTGTTCTCCCATCTCTACCCCTCTCTTCAGGCCTCCCTACTAGCTGAGACACAACAATATTGAAGTTAGGGGAATCAATAACCCTACAAGTGGCTTCCAAATGTTTAAGTGAAAGAAAGTAGCAAGTCTCTCGTTTTAAACCAAAAGCCAGAAATGAGGAGGCTTAGTAAGGAAGGCATAATGAAAGCTGAGACAGGCCCAGAGCTGGGCCTCCGGTACCAGTTAGCCAAGTTATGAATGCAAAGGAAAAGTTCTTGAAGGAAATTAAAATTCTATTCCAGTGAACACATGAATGATAAGGAAGCAAAACCATCTTATTGCTGATATGAAGAAAGCTTTAGTGGTCTGAATAGATTAAACTAGCCACGGCATTCCCTTAAGCCAAAGCCTAATACAGAGCAAGTCCCTAACTCTTCAATTCTGTGAAGGCTGAGAGAGGTGAGGAAGCTGCAGAAGAAAAGTTGGAAGCTAGCAGAGGTTTGTTCATGAGGTTTAAAGAAAGTGGCCATCTCCATAACATAAAAGGGCAAGGTGGAGCAGCAAGTGCTGTTGAAGAAGCTGTAGCAAATTATCCAGAAGATCTAGCTGAGATCATTGATGAAGTGCCTACAATAAACAACAGATTTTTTCAATGTAGATGAAATAGCTTTATATTGGAATAAGATGTCATACAGGGCTTTCATAGCTAGAAAGAAGGAGTCAATGCCTGGCTTTAAAGCTTCAAAGGACAGGCTGACTCTCACATTAGAGGGGAATGTAGCTGGTGAATTTAAGTTGAAGCCAATACTCATTTATTATTCTGAAGATCCTAAGGCCCTTAAGAATTGCATTAAATCTACTCTGCCTGTTTTCTACAAATGAAACAACAAAGCCTGGATGAGAGTAAATTTGTTTACAGCATGGTTTACTGAATATTTTTAAAAGATTGTCTTCCAAATATTACTGCTCAGCTCATTGACAATGCACCTAGTCACTCAAGAGCTCTGATGGAGAGGTATTAAGAGATGAATGTTATTTTCATGTCTGCTAACAAAAAATCCATTCTGCAGCCTATGAATCAAGGAGTAATTTTGACTTTCATGTCTTATTTAAGAAATATATTTTGTAACACTGTAGCTATGATAGTGATTCCTCTTATCTGATGGATCTGGGCAAAGTAAACTGAGAACAGTCTTGAAAAAATTCACCATTCTAGATGCTATTAAAAACATTCAGGCCAGGCGTGGTGGCTCATGCCTGTAATCCCAGAACTTTGGGAGGCCGAGGCAGGTGGATCATGAGGTCAGGAGTTCGAGACCAGCCTGGCCAAAATGGTGAAACCCCATCTCTATTAAAAATACAAAAATTAGCTGGGTGTGGTGCTGTGTGCCTGTAATCCCAACTACCTGGGAGGCTGAGGCAGGAGAATTGCTTGAACCTGGGAGGCAGAGGTTGCAGTGAGCCAAGATCATGCCACTGTACTCCAGCCTGGGCAGCAGAGCAAGACTCCATCTCAGAAAAAAAAAAAATTATGATTTGGGGGAAGGGGTCAAAATATCATCACCAAACTGGAATTTGAAAGAAGTTGATTTCAACTCTCATGAATGACTTTGAGGAGTTCAAGATTTCAGTGGAGGAAGTAACTACAGATGTGGTAGGAATAGCAAGAGAACTAGAATTGGAAGTGGAGCCTGAAAATGTGATTGAATTCCTCCACTCTCATGTTAAAATTTGAATGGGTGAAGAGTTGCTTCTTATGGATGAGCCAAGAAAGTGGTTTCTTGAGATGGAATCTACTCCTAGTGAAGATGCTGTGAACATTGTTGAAATGACAACAAAGGATTTAGAATATTCCGTAAACCTAGTTGATAAAGCAGTGGCAGGGTTTCAGAGGATTAACTCTCATTTTGAAAGAAGTTCTACTGTGGGTAAAATGCTACTAAACAGCATGGCATGCTACAGAAAAATGGTTCATGAAAGGAAAAGTCAATCTATGTGGCCAACTTCATTGTTGTCTTATTGTCTTCTTTTAAGAAATTGCCACAACCACCCTGACCTTCAGCGACCACTACCTTGACCAGTGAGCAGCCATTAACATCAAGGCAAGACCCACCATCAGCAAAAAGATTATGACTTGCTGAAGGCTTAGATTATTGTTAGCATATTTTTAGCAATACAATATTTTTAAATTAACGTATGTATGTTGATTTTAGACATAATGCTGTTGCACACTTAATAGACTATACTGTAAACATAACTTTTATATGCACTGGGAAACAAAAAATTTTGTGTGACTTGCTTTCTTATCATATTTACTTCATTTTGGTTGTCTGGAATTGAGCCCACAATATCTCTGAGGTATATGTTCTTTCTTCTGGAAGACAAAATTCAATTACTTGAAAATGGTTGCCATGTTTTGGCTTAGTGTCTCCTATTTAGACTAAATGGATGTTGCAATTGGGTCAAGGAATATGAAAAAGCAGGGAGGATGTATTTCTTAGTTAAAAGGATTAGAATAAAAATGATGGTGAGAAAAATATGAAGTTACGAAATTTCTCCTTCAGTTTATCTATCTATTGCTTTCGAATTAGGCTGGACTCTACATAAAAGACATCTTCTTTTCATATTTAAGAATCATTTATATTAGAATAAACTTTTGTTTCTGACTATAAAAATATCTTTGATATTCTTTTTTATTCTAACATTTCAATTTAATCAATAAGTATTCTGCAGGAGTTAAGTTATGGCAGCTAAAGAATGCCAAGCATCTATTTTTCTATATTTGTTTTTACTCAATGATTCATAAGAAATTTATGTAACTTAGTTTTAAGGATATCTACGTTAGTCTATGAATGCAGTATTCTGAACTCGACTCATTTTCCCAGAAGCTTGTATGTAGTATGTATGTCATTTTTCATGTAATAAATACTTATTCTACATGCATTATTTGCCAGGCACAGTGCTGAGGGCTTCAGTTAAATGTACTAAGCATCATGAAGGGTTTTATAGCGCAGTATAGTACAAATGGTTAAAGGGTTATGGTAAGGGTGATTACGGGGAAGTAGAGTGTGCTATGAACAGTCATTGGAGAAGTACATAATTCAATCTCAGGTTCAGGAAAGACTGTCTGTATAAGTGACATCTAACTGAGACAAGGAGAATGAGTGTGAGATGGCCAGATGAAAAGAGAAATGACAAATATCTCAGGCAGAGAGAATAGCCAGTGGAGAGGGCAAGAAATGAGAGAAAACATGGGAACTTGGAAGAACTGGAAGAAGTTCAATATGGCGGAAGCATAGAGCATGAGAACTGAAGGTAGGAAATTCAGAGGCTTGACCATGAGAGAACATGAAATTCATGCTGAGGGGTTTGGACTCTATCAAAAGAGTGATAGAAATGTGGTGAGATGGTTATGGAGGCAGAGATGAGAATGATGCACCTAAGATACGAGGAGCTAGGAAGAGGCAAGGAAGAATCTTCCTCCAGAGCCATCAGACAGAGCCTGGCATGGCTGAAAACTTGATTTTAGACTTCCAGTCTTCAGAAATGAGGGAGAAAAAAAGTCTGTTGTTTTAACACACCTGATTTGTGGTACTTTGTTATGGCAGCCTTAAGAAACCAATACAAATAAAAACTTGAAAAACACCATGGTCAGGGGAAGAAGGGCTTGACTGAAGAGGACCAGTCAGAATGGCAGGAGGAAGAAAACTGAGGAGATCAATGTCACAGAAGTCAACTTGAAGATTTCATGAAGGATAATAGCAGTCAACAGTGCCACATGCTGCCAAGAAGTCACATAGATATGGACCAAAATGTCCACAGAATTAATTGCAAGATAGTCACAAACTTGGTTAACTTGGGAAAAGAAGTTTTCATGGTATGGTGGGCTGAGTAAGTGCACGTAGGAGGTAAAATCAGCACATGTAACAATGCTTTCAAGAAATTTGCTGGGACAATGAAGTGCAGGAAGGTAACCACAAAGTGATGTGAGGAATAGGGGACAGTGATTTCTAAATCTAGAGAGACTTGAGCATGTTTAAAGTGCTGACAGCGAGGAACCCCTAGAGAGGCAGAGGCTGAAGACAGAAGTGATAAAGAGGGAATCATCAACTGAGCCATGTCTCTGAGAAGACTGAAAGTGATGAGCTCCAGAGATTAGGTGAAGGGACAGCCTCTTCTTTCATTGTTCCAGAAAGAAACAAAGGAATGATAGGGAGAGGCACAGACACATATGTAGGCTTGCGAAAGAAAGTTCAAGGACTTCTGTTTTCTGTATGAGGTGAGGTCTTTGGCTGAAAGAGGAGATCCATGGTGAGACTAGTTTTAGGGGAGTGGAAAACGTTTGAAATAGTCTCTGTGCATAACTGGAGAGAAAGCTGATGAAGGACTGTGGCAGGCAGGCAGCAGCGAGGGTGCAGCTGAGGTTGAAAAGCCAATGTTAATATTGGCATCAGGTGTTTGGCTGTGCTTTCTGCTAGCTGCATCGAGTAGTCTCAATGGAGGCCAGGGTGGCGATGTTTCAACTGACTCAGGTTTGGAGCTTTTTTAGGCAAGTGGAACGACCATCAGTGAGGCAGAAGATTTGAGGAAGATGGCAAGGGAGTCGCCAAAGCAGTAGACCGTGGGCCCAAAGTTTAAAGAGAGAGAAGTAAAGGCAGGAGATGGCTGATAGTTGCAGAGAGAAAGATGCTAGAGGTCTCCCTGAGGTTAGAGAGTAACGTGAGCAACTGACATCCATCTACTGAATGTATACTTGGTGCCCAGCTCTGTGCTTGAGGAGACAGTAGTAAGATAAATACTAGACAGGAAAACAAAAGCCACAGTGCTTGCCCTTGAAAAATCCAGTCTAGTTGGATTATTGTGAGTGTTTGAAGTGTTAGGTTCTTAAATACTTCTATAGAGTTTAAGAGGAGCAGAGATTGATTAAAAGCCACAGTTGAATGGTGCTTTCACTTTTGTGTACCCCAAATGGCTCAATTTTAGAATTGAATCATCTTTTCCTTTTAACTAAGTTGAGCTTTAATGAGTAAGTTTTCCCTACTTGTGTGCTTTGCAGCACATTTTTTTAATTAAAACAATTTTAAATGCTCTTTTAAAAATACTTTCATATTATTGTTTCCATAACTATTCATCAGATTAGTTTTGAAGCTCTGATCTTCTCACTATGCATTTCTCTAGCTGTGTAGCGATTACAAGAACAGACTGACACTGCTTGGAGCTCACACATAGGGTTTTGTGGTTATTGATGAGCCTGGGAATTTTGTGAACTTCAGGAGTAATGTTGGTACTAGAATACAATGCACAAAACTATAGTTTGCTGTGTACTCTTGTCATAAAATTATGTTCTGATATTATAGAAATATTATGTGCTATAATTATACTTGAATCTATTTCAACTTATTTAAATCCATGGAATGTAAACAGACTTAGATTCTTATCTCTTAATAGCTTTTTTCCCCATCTTTACTAGAAAGTGAGAAAAAATTAGTTATTTTTGTAAATTGGCAGCTCATATGTATTTTAGAGTAATGTGATAATGATGAATTGAAATAAAATGTGTTTCCTCTAAAGCAGTCTACCAACAATAATTCAGGAGTCATAAGAACTCACCTGCTTTATAAAGCAGGCATTGTCTACCATTCTAAAATGATTTTCCGTGGGAAAAAAATGGTTAAATTCAGTTGAAAAATCATGTTATTTTGGAGAAAAAATGATTCCTAATTTTAACTAAATTTATCGATTCAAAAATAAAGGATGTGTGTTTCCTTTGTGCAGTGTTGGTTTCCTCTGAGACCTCACTCTGGCCTATAGATGATTGTCTTCTCCCTGTGTCTTCACGTGGTCTTCCTTCTGTGTGTGTTTGTGTCCAAATTTTCTCTTCTTATACGAACACCATATTGGATTAGGGCCAATCCTATGACTTTATCTTAACTCTTTGAAGATCCGATCAAATACAGTCACATTCTGAGGTATACTGTGGTTAAGACTTCAACATATAGATTTTGGGCAGAAATAATTCAGTCTACTACAGGAAACAAAGCAGACAAATACCTGCTCTGTGGAATTCATACTCTAGTGTAGGGATTGGCAAACACTTTCTGAAAGGATCAGACAATAAATATCTTAGCCTTCAAAAGCCACATGCAGTCTCTGTTGCATAATTCTGGATTTGGCTTGTGGGCCTTAGTTTAGTAATCCCTGCTCTAGAGTAACAAACAACTGCATATATGACGTAATGTCAGGTACAAATAAGTGCAAGGAACATGCATAGAACTTGGTAAGTGCACATAGAGTGACATTAGGGTACTATTTGGTGGTTGGGAAGAGACATGACTTTTGAAGGGTTTTCTCTTAAAATGAAGAGTGAAGTGAGTCTCACCTGAATGAAGTAAGGGAACAAATGACCCAGGCAGAGACAGTGGCACATGCAAGGTACTTAGGTAGGAGCATGCATGAGATGCTTCAGGAATGATGAGGAGGACACTGTGGCTGGAGTGCACCTAACTGTATTCACCTGTTAGTCTAAATACACTCAGGTATTGGCATTTAAGCAGATTTCCCCCAACCAAGTCATACGCTAATACTAATCTTGATGTTTTAAAATTCACTGATATATTTGCCTCTTGATTGTAATTCTGATAATTTTACAACATTGGACCTTATTGGAACATCATTTTAAATGTATTTAATGTACTAATTTAAGCAGTATGCAAACCTAGTTTACCTGGAAGAATTTAGAAAATAAAGACTCAAGTCTAAAAAAAAAAGAATGAGATGAGATCATGTCTTTTGCAGGGCATGGATGAAGCTGGAAGCCATCATTCTCGGCAAACTAACACAGGAACAGAAAACCAAACACCTCATGTTCTCACTCATAAGTGGGAGTTGAATAATGAGAACACATGGACACAGGGAGGAATAACACACACTGGGGCCTGTTAGAGGGTGGGGTGGAAGGGGAGGGGGAGAGCATTAGAACAAATAGCTAATGCATGCGGGGCTTAAAACCTAGATGATGTGTTGACAGTTGCAGCAAACCACCATGGCACATGTATACCTAGGTAACAAACCTGCACATTCTGCACATGTATCCCAGAACTTAAAGTAAAATTTAAAAACTAAAAAAAGAAAGATGGAAAAGAAAACACTCAAGCGTTCTTAAATGTCCTTCAAGACTTCAGCTTATTCAGAATGTATGCAACACTGGGATTAAACCTCCTTAACAATAATGTTTTATTACAACCATACCCAAGGATGCTGGAGTAGTGCTGGAAGTTCCTAATGGAAGGGCTAGAGTAAGGAAGGCGATTCTTGCGCTGGCCAGGGGATGGCCATTCTGAAATTTGATATGCCCTATGTGGTCTTGGAGAGCTCAACATTATGTCACTCTCTTGACTGCTCTAGACATTTGTCCTCAGACCTTGACTTGTATTTAGTGTGAGTTTTGATATAATCAAATTTATTAAAATCTGTGATAAAAAAATCTTAAAACCGGCTAGAAAAAGATTTTGGTCATTCTTTCTTCAAACAGGAAGAACAACTTCCTGGCGTTTCCTTCAGTGATTAAAATTACATGTATGTTAGGATTTTCCACGTTGTTCCATAGCTCACTCATGCTCTCTTCAATTTGTTTTCAGTCCTATTTTTTTTCTCTGTGTGTTCTTTTACATAGTTTTTACTCTGATACATTAAGTTCACTAAATTGTTTTCTTCTGCGTTGTCTAAACTATTGTTGATTCCATTCACTATATTTTTTGCTTCGAATTTCAGATATTATTTTCATCTCCAAAAGTTTGATTTTGCTCTTCTATGTGTCTCCTTTAAGTGTTCATCCTTTTCTGTACCTTTCTAAAAATATGAAATGAGTTATAAAAACCCTTTTAATGTCATTGTCTACTAATTTTGACATCTGAGACACTTCTGGACAGATTTTGATGAGCTGATTATGGGTTATGTTTTCTTGTTTCTTTGCTTGCCTGGTAAACTTCGACTGAATGCCAGATATTGTAAGTTTTACATTGTTGGGCCCTAGACATTTTTATATATCTAGGAATAGTTATAAGCTTTGTTATGGCAGTTAAATTACTAAAAATAAATTTTTTTGAGGCTTGCTTTCAAGCTTTTCAAGGCCTAACCAGAACAGCCTTTAATCTATAGCTACTTTTGTCCTACTACTGAGTCGATAGCCTTGTGTGTGAGCTCTGGGGATTGCTCCCTCAGTTTCTTTTTGGGTGATCTTCTTCTAGTCTTGGTTAATTAGTTCCTTCATATCATGCACTAGTCAGTACTCAGCTGAAGACTTGAGGGAAACCTTATGCACATTTGAAACGCTCTCTGTGCAGCTTTTGTCTCCCTGGTACTCTGCCATGATTACTCCAGCTACGCTGGACTTCCTACACTCTCAGCTCTGTCTCCTCAATACATGAGGTTTTGTGTGGTTCAGATTTCTCACTTACTGCCTTGGCCTAGAAATTTATTCCAAGTAATAAACATGGGAAATCTTAATGCTCTTTATTTATTTGCTCCTTTTTCCTGTGCTGCCTGATGTCCAACGCGGGAAAATTGTTGTTTCATGTATTTTGTTTACTTGTATTGTTTTTCGGGTGAGAGGGTAAATCCAGTCCCTGTTACTCTGTGTTACTCATTTTGTTTAGAAGCTGAAAGTCTATACTGTCATTCCAAAAGTTTTCAAGAGACAGATCATTAAGTTAATACAGTATGAGAAATACTGGAAGTAGCTACTAACTGTAGGGAAAATAAGCTGGTAGGAACTGAGAAGAGGTAAGGCTTCAACTGTCTGGAGTGGGCTTACAGCTGGGATGTTGTGCCTAAGAGGATGTTTGCAGACACAGAAGTAGATAGGAGAAAAGATGGAGAGTGTTGCTCATGACATTCTATCCCAAGAAAATAAGGGAAACTAAAACATATGTCATCCTGGTGCTTAGGGCTACCAGTCATCTCCACTCAGATGATAAATTATAGCAGATTTCAGTATTTGTTATACATGCAAATAAGAAATGAACACCTAATTTGTAATAGATTAATTTCTCAAATTCACACTCAGGAACATAGGATAAAATATGTTCCATAAATTCTTACAAAATAGCAAGAGTAGACAACAAGCTATATAAAGAAGATGGAAGCTGCTGAGAGGATTGGAAGACCTACTCACTAGCCAAAGGTTCATTCCTACACTCTACTCTAGCAAAGTTATACATTTCTACATGTCATGGGTCTTTGGGGTTGTTCTGAAACCTTGAATGCAGAATACATGAATGCCAAAGTTTTATATTATTTTCGGTTGTTTCTCTGCATGACTAAGGCACGGAGGTTTGAGAAGGAAAAGAAAAAACCTGAAGAAGCCAAAAAAAATGTCTAAGCCATTATTCTTTGAATTTGGGCTTTATTAATTTAACATTGCTCTGAGAAGCTAAATCTGTAAGTGAAACATCAGGATGACACCAAAATACCCTGTCCTCTGAATGACAGAGCAGTGCTTGTCCCTGCTCTGCTTTACTATGTACTGGAAAGAGTGAGCCAACCTATTACCTCTTTATATCCTTTTTATTCTTAGATCTTAAGTATTACTAGTCCAGGAAATAGGTGCCATAAATCATCTTTAGTGGTTGGGCCACCTAGTTCATTGAAATAAGCTTCTTAAACATGGACTTTAAAATAGTTTTAAATTGAGGGGAAGCAAGTAGCTTGGTGTTTCAGACCTGGAATGCTGTTCAAGACTCATGAGTTGGAATGTAAGAGAAAAATGAGAGAGTATTTGGTCAAGAGATTCATTTAGGATGCAGGGAGGAGAAAAGTGACACAATAGGATTTATATTTGGGGGCTTTGAATAGTCTCTGGCTACTGGATTCCTACTCTCTTTGAAATAAAGAACATTTAGCCCACTTGGAAATTAAACTAATCTCATTCTCCAGGACCAGTTTTAATGGAACTGGATTCTCAGCCATGAGACAAACACACGTATAAGCAATAAATATTATTCCAATAAAGAGTTATTTATATTTTATCCATGATAAAACCCATCACAAGTGATTGACATTGGATAATTTTAAGCTTCAGAGTTCAACTTAGTTTCTTTCCGAATTAGAGCATTCAGAATTAAAATTTGGCTAGAAAGCCTGAGAACAAATCAGGGTGATTTTGAAATTATTTTCTATTTATAGAACTACTATTTTTGATATAACCTTTAAGAAAAATCCCCTTCTTTCTTAGCTAACCCTTTGGAGCTATAATTAAAATTGAGGAGTTCTTTATTTTGGTCTAGCATTTAATTTATACATGCATGATTCAGTTCTGTTGGTGTGTTAGGCCATTCTTGCATTGCTATAAAGAAATACCTGAGACTGGGTAATTTATAAAGAAAAGAAGTTTAATTGGCTTATGGTTCCACGAGCTGTAGAGAAAGCATGGAAGTGTCTACTTCTGGGGAGGCCTCAGGGAGCTTTTACTTATGGTGGAAGTCAAAGCAGGAGCAGGCATCTTACATGGCTGGAACAGGACCAAGGTGGGAGGAGGTGCCACACGCTTATTAACAACCAGATCTCATTAGAACTCACTATGGTGATGGCAGAACCAAGGGCAATTGTATTAAATCATGAGAAACTGCCCCCATGATCCAATCACCTCCAACCAGGCCTCACCTCCAATATTGAGGATTAGAGTTGAACATAAGATTTGGGTGAGGACACAGATCCAAACCATATTATTCCACCCCTGGTCCTGCAAATGTCATTTTCTTTTTCACATTCAAAATACAGTCACCCATTTCCAACAGTCCCCCAAAGCCTTAACTCATTCCAGCATTAACTAAAAAGTCTAGAGTCCCAAGTCTCATCTGAGACAAGGCAAGTCCCTTCTGCCTATGAACCTGTAAAATCAAAAAATAAAAAGTTAGTTATTTCCAAGATACAATGGGAATATAGGCATGGAATAAGTCCTCCCATTCCTAAAGAGATAAATCAGTCAAAAGAAAGGGACTGCAGGCCCCACACAAGTCTGAAGCCCAGCAGGGCAGTCATTAAATCTTAAACCTCCAAAATAGTCTCCTTTGACTCTGTGTCTCACATCCAGGGCACACTGGTGTGAAGGGTAGGCTCCCAAGGCCTTGGGTAGCTTTTCCCCTGTGGCTTTGCAGGTTTCAGCCCCTGCAGCTTCTCTCAAGGGCTGGCGTTGAGTGCCTGCAGCTTTTCCATGCTGAGGGTGTGAGCTACTGGTGGATCTACCATTCTGGGTTCTGGAGGCTGATGGACCTCTTCTCACAGCTCCACTAGGCAGTGCCCTAGTGGGGACTCTGAGGGCTTCAACCTCAAACTTCCCCTACACACTTCCCTAGTGGAGGTTTTCTGTGAGGGCTCTGTTTCTGCAGCAGGCTTCTTCCTGGACATTCAGGTTTTCTAGTATATCTTCTGAAATCTCAGGGGAGGCTCCCAAGCCTCAATACTTACATTCTGTGGATATGCAAGCTTAATATGATGTGGAAGCCACTAAGGCTTCTCTAGCCTGCAGCCTCTGAAGCAGCAGCCAGAACTGTACCTGGACCCCTTTGAGCCATTGCTAGAGCTGGAGTGGCCAGGATGTAGAGAGTGGCATTGTGAGGCTGTGCAGGGTAGTGGGGCCCTGGGCCTGGTCCATGAAACCATTCTTCCCTCCCAGGCCTCCAGGCCTGTGATGGGAGGGACTGCCACAAAGATTTCTGAGACAACTGTAAGGCCTTTTCTTCATTGTCTTGGCTATTAGCACTTGGCTCCTTTTTACTTATGCAAATTTCTATAGCTGGTTTGAATTTCTCCACTGCAAATGGGCTTTTCTTTTCTATCACATGGCTAGGCTGCAAATTTTCCAAACTTTTATGCTCTGATTTTCTTTTAAATATAAGTTCCCATTTTAGATATTTTCTTTGCTCATGCATATGAGAATAGGCTGTTAGAAACAGCCAGGCAACATCTTGAACACTTTGCTGCTTAGGAGTTTCTTCTGCCAGATACCCTAAATCATCTCTCTCAAGTTGAAAGTTCCACAGGTCCCTAGCGCAGGAGTAAAATGCAGCCTGGCTCTTTGCTAGGGCATAACAAAATTGCCCTTTGCTCCAGTTCCCCAAAAGTTTCTTATTTTCATCTGAGACCTCATCAGCCTTGACTTCCCTGTCCGTATCAGTATCAAAATGTGGGTTGCAATCATTCAACAAGTCTCTAGGAAGTTCAAAATTTTTCCTCATCTTTCTGTCTTCTTCTGAGCCCTTCAAACTTTTCCAATCTCCGTCCATTATGCAGTTCCAAAGCCACTTCCGCATTTTCAGGTATCTTTATAGCAATACCCCACTTCTGGTGCCCCACTACTTGGTACCAATTTTCTGTATGAGGCTGTTCTTTTATTGCTATAAAGAAATACCTGAGACTGGGTCATTTATAAGAAAGGAGGTTTAATTGGCTCATGGTTCCACAGGCTGTGCAGGAAACACAGTGCCTTCTGCTTCTGGGAAATCCTTAGGGAGTTTTTACCTAGGGCAAAAGGCAAAGTGGAATCAGGCATCTTATATGGCAGGAGCAGGACCGAGAGAGCTGGGGGACGTGCCACACACATTTTAACAACTAGATCTTGTGAGAACTCACTGTCGTGATGACAGCACCAAGGGGGTTTGTGTTAAACCATGAGAAACCACCCTGTGATTCAATCTCCTCTCACCAGGCCCTACCTCCAACAGTGAGGATTAAAATTGAACATGAGATTTGGGTGAGGACACAGATCCAGATCATATCAGTAGGTGTTTCTGTATGACTACTATGTTTAAGGTAGCTTATTAAGTGCTATGGGTATAGGCATACAAAAAAAATATAAAAGAAAGCTCCTTCTATGTAGAGAAGATGAGTCATGGGCCAAAATACCGTTGTTCAGTGACAGGTATGGTATGTATAGGTTGTGATGGGTCATCCAATGAAGAAGAGAGCATTTCTGGATGAAGAATTAGGAAAGAGACTATGGAGAGAATGCATTTTTCACTGGGACTTGGAGGATAGTTATATTTTTAAAGTTAGAGTCAAATAGTTGCAGACAATAGAGGCTGGGAAAGTGTTTATCTAGCAGAAAATGAAGTCAAGGAAATGAATTCAGGGATTCCAATCTTACTTTGATAAAATAATTATATATATATATGTATACACACACACACACACACACACACACACACACACACATACACAGAGAGAGAGAGATCTGTTATTACTTGAAGGGAAGACCTGAGTTCTCAAAAAGAAAGAAAACAAAACTCAGGGAATAAGAAGAAAATATATAATAAATATGTTATATGTAATAAATACAATATTTATTTTACAATTTTATCACAAATTTCAGCTGAGTGTATGTAAATTTTGGAATGTGCATATTCCTTTTTATTCTTTCAAGGCTTCGAAGAAAATTATTTATTCCATATTCCAGAAAGGAACTTTAATTTGTGCAAGTGGTGCTTGCTGGTGTTTTCCAACACAGGCTAACCACAGGTGGCATGGTGTTTAACACGTAATAGGAGATCAATAATCATCTTGTTTATTAAAGGAACATCAGCTCCTCAAACCTTCCCTGAAATGTGGGGTAGGGTGTGGAGCATGGGCATGAGGATTCAGTTTACTCCTGACTGGGTTTAGTTTCTTCTAATAAGCTTCTTCCTGGGGTCCTGAAGATAGAATTGTGCATGCCGTATGCTGAATATTTACTTGGGACACAGATTATAAACCAACATCAAAAGACTATGCCATGAGCTGTGTTAGCACCTCATTAGCACTCCCTACACAAGAATCCCAGGCATAGAACACATCCTGTCAGGTCTGCTTTCTGCATGTAGACATAACCAATACTCATTCTGAGCTAAATGAGTCTTTGTTTTCTTTGGAATCTTATGTTTTGGAAGGAAAGGAGGAAAAGAGGGATGCAGGATAGTTAGTGGTATAAAAGGGTGATCCAATTTGTTTCTTATTTGACTCTTCTGTATCTATATAAGAACATTGTTTTAAATGTACAGTATTGATTTCTTTTAGGGATTTTTTAAAAAGAGGAACAAATGATTATATGTCTAGTCAATTGATGGCTAAATTTAAGGAATCTTCAGGTATAAGAGCATTTTTTTAAGACATTACCGATTCCACTTTTCCTCTTCTTGGAATGCTGATTAGCCATAATGGATAAATAATTATTATGGATGGAGATTTACATAACAGATGAATCTGTTTATAAACTCTGCTGAGCTTCAGACCATCCTGCCAACCTTTTTAGAAACCCATACAAACTATGTATTGGTGTCTGCAGCTCCCAAATAGCTTCTCCTAATTACAAGTATTTAAACATAAATGAAAGTGGAAGTTTGGAATTGATGCAGTAGGCATTTCTAATAAAATTTCAAATTGGCAGGAAAACTCAGTTCTACTCACACAGCATGATAATTTTTTTTCTATTTTATAATTAACAAAATTCATTCACATAAATGGCAGCAGATCCTAAATGTGGGGGCTGGGGGTAGGGAGGAATGAATTACTGACCTTCACAGATGAGATCTTTTTCAGAGTCTTATCCACTGAGATACTCATGAAAATGCAAAACTGTAAAATGAGATTTTTTTTTCTTATTGATTTGGTCAGTTGGTAAAAGGCGGATGACAATAAGAGGAATGTACAGTCCCCCATGTTCTGATCTTTCTGAGTTTGCAATAGAGAGGTTATACATTTCATTTGAGCTGACAGGAATTTGAAATGTTATAGATAGGTTTCCTGAGCCCAACCATTATTTACTGTTTGACTATACTGTCAGTCTCTTTCTACTTCTTCAATATTGTTTGCACTTTACCTTTGTGAAACAGGCCTTGATTGAGCCATACAAGGGGAGATATTTCTATCTTTCTGTGGGATCAATGAAGATGTGTTTACAGGTCCCCTGCACAGTGTACACACCACAATAATGGATTTTAGTCTATGTTGACTGAAAGCTCTTTTTCTTTGTTACTTGTCAATCTCGTATCTATTACTTGATTGCAACATAAAAGGCTATTTGGCCAAGCACTGAAACAACAACTGTATCAGTCAAGCTGAAGTGGTTACCTGAACTAAATATATTCAGCCCTTAGCCCACAAGTCACTTACAACTTGAAAGCAGGCAAGACTTTATTTGCCTCCACATTTAGAAGCCGTTTCATAGTTTTACTCAGCTAAATTTTTAGATTTTTTTTCTTTGAAAGAAGTTATAATTAATGTGCAGTTTTGATAAAAAGTGGTTCCAGTTCACTTTAATCAGATAATTACATACATAAGAAGATGTCTGTTATTATTTCTTGAAGGAGAGCCCTGAGTTTTCAAAAGGAAAGAAAGTTCCACACACCGAGTGAAGTTTCTGCTTCTTGAAAGTGGAGGCTGGTTTTCAAGCTTGTAAAGAAAATAATGAGTCCTTCCGTTCCACATATAGGTATGCCTACTTAGCAAATGATGCTGTAAGACTGGAGATGAGAAATTTCCTCCTTCTGGTCATTTCAGTGACAGCTTCATTACACTAAGTTAGATATCCTTCTGTTAATCATTTAACCTCTAGAGCAGTTAAAGGTTGTGGCCCACTTCCAGCCATCTTGAAGATGGCCCAGAATATATGGGTCAGTACTGACTCCATGCCCTTGAGCTTAGATTATAATTATTTTTAGACTAAAACAAGAATTAAATTGGCAAATATGCTAAAGATGACTGGACATGGGGAAACTTTTTCAGGGAAACCATTTCCCCTGTCACTTTTTTTTCCCTAAAATTACCCAGCACCATTCATCTGGGAAACCATGGACAAAGAATTTAATAGGAAATTCTTTGGGAATAAATACATTATTACTAGTTCTATAGCACAAGTATTGACTTTAAAGTAATGGGAATAAATTTTACTACCATAAGCATATTTCACTCCCTGTAACAGATACTTGGAAAAGATACATGTAAATTAAATTTTAATAAATAACATTATACTTAGAATCTTCATCAGTAAAAAAATTGTTTTGAATTTAGCTTTAATATAAAGAAACTAGCTTGCAATGTGTGCATTCATTCATGAATTCTTTGTTTTGTAAGCTTGTATTTCTGTATAACAGATAAAACACAATTGAGCCTACTAATGCTCTCTTGAAAGAAATCTGTGCCAGTTTTTGCACTTTAGAATTTTTTAGTTGGATGGTACCATTATCTTTCAGACAAAGAAACTGAGACCTGGAATAATCAGGTGATACATCCAAGTTTTTGTAGTTAGTCTCTGATGAAACTGGATTCAGAACACAGAACTCTAGATGCCTAATCTAGTACTTATTTCCCCAAGTTCACTACTCTAAGGAGATAGGAAGGAGAACCCATTTGGGAGCTGTATCAGTTTGCTAGGGCTGCTGTAATGAAGTGCCACAAACTGGGTGGTTTAATAACAGAAATTTATTGTCTCACAGTTCTAAAGGCAAGAAGTCTGAGATCAAGGTGTCATCAAGGTTGGTTCCTTTTGAGGGCTGTGAGGAAGAATCTGTTCCATGCCTTCTTGGCTTCTGGTGGTTTGCTGACACTCTGGTGTTCGTTGACTTGTAGACATATCACCCCATCTCTGCTCTGGATTTCACATGGAGTTCTTCTTTGGTGCATGTCTGTCCCCAAATTTCTCCTTTTTATTGGGGCACCAGTCATTACGGATGAGGGCTCACCTAATGAGCTCATTTTAATGTGATTATTCGGTAAATGTCCTATCTCCAAATCAGGTCATATTCTGAGGTACTAGATGTTAGAACTTCAACATACAAATGGGGGCAGGGGGAATATAATTCAACCCATAACAAGGGCTCTCTAATTCTCAGTTTAGTAAGTCTTATTATTTCAGAGGCCATGTATTAAAAGGGGAAGGAAGGAGGAAGGCAAAATTTTATTTAACAAACAAACAAAACAAGGAAATACTCCAAATCCTTTTTCCCCCATAAGAAATGTAATTAACAGTGTAAACATATTAGATGGATTTCAAGGGGAGAAGGAGCAATTTCTAAGTGTCCTGAAGTGTTTTTGTATACAAATAAACAATATCCTAATTGCAAATAATTCTCATCTGTGCATTACTGTGGTTCTCTAAGATTCTATTTTAAATAACATTTATCATCCTAATTTGAATTGTTCTGTTTCCTCATAATAAAACTGCAATTTATTTCATGATCAAAGCTTTTTACAAATCCAATCAGCTTGTTTATTAGAAATCAGCAGGATTTAAGATTTAATAAAAAACACTGAACACATATACATCTATTGGAATATTCTCTATAACCACTTTCAGTGGATTTTTGTCAGTTTACCAATTTCTTGAAGTTTCTGCCTCCTATTTTTTTTTTTTTCCCAGAGACAGGGTCTTGCACTGTAACCTGGGCTGGAGTGCAGTCATGGCTCACTGCAGCTTCAAACTTCTAGGCTCAGTCCATCCTCCTGCCTCAGCCTCCTGAGTAGTTGGGATTACAGGCATGTACTAATTTTTAGTACAAATTAGGCATAAATTTTAGTATAAATTAGGCATGTACTAATTTCAGCTAATTTTTTAAGTTTTTGTGAAGACAGGGTCTTGCTCTGTTGCCCAGACTGGTCTTGAACTCCTGGGCTTTAAGCAATCTTCCAGCCTCAGCCCCTCAAAGCGCTGGGATTATAAGCATGAGCCACCATGCCCAGCCCCTACCACAGTTATCCTTAACTGTCAAGCCTCTACGTATGAAGTCTTGGGCTCAACATGTGCTCTCACATATGGACTGGGCTTCTTGGGGAGGATTTATCGGTTGTGAATGCTTCTGTTGATCATCTTAACAATAACATCTTCCATAGAGCTCAATACAGGGAAGGGTAAACCTAGGAGAGAGCGGAAGAGTTGATGAGGAGCGGGGAAGATTAATAAGGAGGTCCTTCCTAATTTTATTTTCAACTGACACTGCTTATGGTGACGTTTTCTATTTTTCCATGCAAGCAAAAGAAAGAAATGTACCTGTAAGACAAACAAAATGATAAATACACTGTCTAGCTACCCATGCAAGACTCTTAGAACCTTTGGCTTTTTGAAGGTTTGGGGGACACAGATGAGCACTCTTCTGAGGGGAGCTGTGGATCATCCTGTCAGTACTTCTCAAGTTGCTGTGTGCACACCCCCAGAAATGTTCCGGGAATACTAGATGTCACAGTCAAAAAGATGCATTTTCCTTAGACTTTTACTAGAGATTTTTCGAGTTTCAGAGTTTTTATTAGAGATTTTAGAGTTTTACTAGAGATCATAGGTAGGTGTTCTGATTTTCTAAACTCTTCGAAAAGTTTTATCGCATGCATGCGAAAGCAAAGGTAGCAACTCAGTGAAGAAAGGATTTCTGCAGTTAATTAAAATTTAGTTCTGTGGTATGGAGTTGTGTAGTGCTATCAAACACTGCAGAATTATCATGAACAGGTTAACACGTTGAAGCACTATGGTAAAATGATTATGCCGATGTGATTAGCCAATGCCATTAAGGCTTATCTTCAAAATAACAAATATTGCCATATAAATGTGTGAATTTTTCACCAGGCCTGCAGGGGTCCAAAGAGTTATATGCATATGCATATATATACTTATTTATTTATATATATGTATTCCTTGATTAATGAAAATTAATCTCATTACAAGGCAACATTTAAAAATATTTTGATTATATAAAACATCATTGGTGCCTATAAATATGTTCATCTTCTTTCTGCAATTGCAATCAACCACTCTAATTTTGGTTTATAAAAATATAAGTAAAAATAGTTTCTCAATTTAGCTTCTTCTGGAAGTCAACCACAGGACAAGGTTTTGAGTGCAAGTAGTTTAACTGGGAAGTGATTTTGGAAGACATTACTGGAGAGTAGGCAAATGAGTCAAGAAAATGTAGTGAAACAATAAGGGGAAAGAGTGTATTATTAAGGTATATGGAATGTGGGAAACTGAGGTGCAAGTCCTCTGGGAATTCTGGGATACAGTATGGAACACACCTCAGAGTCAGCATGACAGAGGGGCCAGGAAAACTAGGGTATTTAACCACTGCTTCCATCTGTCATATTTGAAACTATGTCTATGAGCTCTTACTGTTTGAGACTTGTAGCTCATCCTGGTCCCTCAGTGAGTGTGCTCCTACATCCAGGAAGAAGATCTCAGGCAGAGACTTGGAGGTGTTTCCAGTAAGCAGCCTTCAGTGTACAAACAAGAATGGCCAGAAAGTGGGGAAGGGAGGGCACACACAGCATCTACTGCAGTTACTTCCACAGTAAAAAAACAACAACAGAAATTACTCACAGCCTCCTTCAAGGTCAGTTTCAGAATTACCATGGAAAGTGATTCTCAAATAACAAAGAAAAATTCAATGATGTATATGTGGTCAAATCTGTCCAAAGAAGAAATAGACTCAAAGAGTTGCTGTTACTGAATGTTCAAATGATGCATTTATTGTGGTCTTAAATGTATTCCTGAACAACTATTTGAAAAATTGAAGTTAACCTAGTTCTTTAATATGTGGCATGAAAACATGTATTCATATTAATCCTTATGCTTTACATTTGTATTGATGGCATATATGAAGCCATGCTAATTTGATAAATATTTAGTGTTGCAATAAGTGGCAAAGAAGTGTTCTGCCAATAAGTAATTTCAAAATCATGATGTTGACTGGGAAAAGATGTGCATGCAACTGATCTCAGATGGGGAAAAACCCAGGATATGAAAAGCTGCTGTGAAGGTCATGCTGCCCTCTCCCTGACAGCAGCCACCACAGTTTCAAGCAGAACACCAAGCTCCAAAAGTTGACCTCTTGATTTTCTTGATGTATATGGCAAGGTGCTAAAAGGCAGTATTTATTTAACACAATGGTTTGAAAAAATTTCATTTTAGAAAATTTGTTATGGATTTGTTTAAAAAATATAAAATTATAGCTAAATAGGAAGAATAAGTTCTAATGTTCTATACCACTGTAGGATGACTATAGTTAACAATAATATATAGTTTCAATTAGCTATAATTGAATAGGGGGATATTGAACATTCCCAACACCAAGAAATGATAAATGCTTGAGATGATGGATATTCCAATTACCCTGGTCTGATCACTGTACATTGTATGTATCAAAATGTAACAATGTACTCCATGAATATGTAATTATTATTTGTTAATTAAAATTAATCAAATAAATTGCTTACAAAATTTCAACCTTCACAATTGGATCCCAGTCCTACTCTGGTCCAAAGAACATGGCCCCAGCAACCAAAAATAATTTTAAAATAATATTTCTTGTTTATTGGACAAAATGAAGAGTGGTATAATAGCATAGCAGTTTTTGTTTCTTTCTCATAACTATCCCTATAGGCCATAGTTACTCCTTTTCTTTTCCTCTCAAAATTTTCAGAAAACCCCTTCTATACCTCAGACCTGTGAAACACTTGCTGTCTTATTTTCTCACCATTACTTTCCTCCAATTCACAAAGGTCTAAGAAATGATTAGGGAGGAAAGGACTCCTTTAAGGGCAGGAGAAAGCAAAAAAAAAAAAAAAAAAAAACTAAATAAAGCAAAGCTAGAAATCCATCCAACAAACAGAGAAAGGAGAAAAATGAAAGGCTTGAAACATTCACACAGTCATCATTTTTAGCCCAGCAAATTTATAAATGAAATGGGAAGTGACATTGAAAGTGTCTTTTTTCTAAATAGATGGATGCAATATAATATGATGGTTACAGTTTAAACTCTGGAGGGCTTGAGTTAGAATCCTGTTTCTACCATTAAATATTGGATTTTTCGTATGTAAAATGCAGGTAATCATTATACCTACTAGTAGGGTTACTTAAAGAATTGAATTAAATAGACAATATATATAAAGCAATTACATATCCTGTCTCATAGTAAATATAAATGTCAGGTATCATTATAATCATTATTACATAGACTTAGCATGGACAAAGTGCAGAAGGTGACTTGATTTGATGTGCCTGTGTGTGTTTTAAATTGGAGAAAATAAGGCATCATACATAGTACATGGTAAAAACCCTGAAGAGAATGAATACATTTCTCAGCCTTATGGTAAAAAGTGGCTGACCACATTTACTTATTTAGCTGACTCTTTCAATCCATATCGATATGGTAGAACTCTAAATGGTTTTACATTGCTTGACATAGTTGAACTGAAACTGAAATTTGAAAGTTGAATGAAGAAAATTGATGTAGGGACTATGAGTTTTATGGGACTTAATTCATTTACAACTAAGAAAAATTTAAGAATCTGCATCAATTACAGAACATAATTAAAAGTATTTTTATTTACTGAAAAAGGCTTTGAGAAATATTTCTTTGAGATAGAACAGAATGTACCATAGAAATTTCAATTTTATAATAAGATACACAGGAACTTACCTTGTAGTAAGATACCACTATTTAAATTCCCTCTATGAGTATCAAGCACTCTGCCATCTCTTTGTCAGCATTCTGGTCATAACATTGCAGTGATTTTTCCTGAAATAACTCAAAAAGCATTAAAAAGAGTTTTGCCATTTGTATTCACACGTTTATGTGAGTCTAAGATCTCAAAGCAGTGTGATGTTAAGTCAAAAAAGAAGCAGTCCTTAGGTACTAAACCAGCTTGCTTCATCTCAGCCCAGCTATCCTAAACTGATAGACTCAATACATAATTTTACCATCAACTGTAAGGAAAATTAACAATTGTTTTTATTTATGATAATTAAAACATTAAATGTTAACATAACAGTTATATTATAGAATGTAAATTCAAATTCAGTTTTAAAGTAAATTATAAGTCTTCAAAGAAACTTCTACTTTTGGAAGACCACTTTATTTTATGCCTCTAACCCTTCCTTCTTTGTCCTTGAAGTTTATGGAGAAAACTCTATAAATAAAGTAATATTTGAGCTGGTGCTTGCAGAAGCATGTGAATATGTGATTCTGGCACTCTTTGGTTGGACTTGATCTGACTGAGGTTCAAGTCAATATTAAGGCCGAAGGGTGCTGGTTTTCCTGACAGACAAGTGAGCTTGTCTTCATTATAGGAGAGGAAAACATGGCTTAGATCCCTGGATAAGTTCCTTTCTTTAGTTTTTATCATCAGACCAGGAGGGTATGAGTAATACATGTTTTGACAAAGATCTAAATATACAAGACATACATCAATTTGGAAAAGTAGTGTTGGAGGGAGTGTGAGATGTATAGCAATGTAGAAATCCCATGGCTTCTCAGCCAAAACTTAGGCAAATCGCTGCAGAGATAGAGAACAAGAAAAGAAACAAACAGAACTTGAAATGTGATGATCTCATGTAGCTTTACTTAAGAATTTTCTGAAGTAATGAAAAAATGACAATATTATCCACCCCCTTGCTAAACTGATTGTAAATTCAATGCTGGTTGGCTATTGGAATGAAGCCTTAGCTTTTATTTTCTTTCTAAAGATAAGTAGGATTTTTCCAGTCCATTTTGAGCGTCTTGAACAGATAAAGAATCAACAGGTCACTATTTTATAATTTATGTTTTTTGTTAGTGATAACTGAGTGACTTTAGATAATTTGTGTGTGCCGTAAAAAAATTCATAGTTTCATAGAGTGTTATAACTGCAAGGGACTTCAAATAGCATCTGGCTCAGCAGTTCACACAACTAGTTAATGGAACAATACAGAGGAATAATATTTTGCTTTCATTTTTTATTAACTAATCATGTGTCTTTTAAGCAAATAATTTGCATCTAAGCTATAGGAACCAATACTAAATGGCACCTATAAATATTATATATTTTTATTTCTTATCATCAATCTTTTTATCAAATAGAAACAAAATGCCCAATATTGACATAGTAGGAGAGATTTTTAAAATAATTAAATGAGACATGAGTTTTTTTATCTCATTTTTAATGTGAAAATGAATATATTTTAATGGAAAGAACTTATATGTTCTCTCAGTATGTGCTTACATATACTATTTGAATTGTTTATATAATATATATGTCATGGAATTTGTTCTTAAGTGATAACAATGAAGCCCTGTATGTACACATTTTATGTTTATTAATTCATTCTGACATCACATACTCATTCAGTGTCTGCTCTGTGCTTATACTGTGTTAGGTTGTGCATATACTAATGAACAAAATATAAATTTCCTATCATTAAATGACATTTTAGCATGAGTGGCAGACAATAAATAAGTAAATCCATAGTTTAAATAGTGTCAAAAAATGATAAATGCTGTGAAAAATTATTAAGTAGGGTGGTAAAAGCTCATGGTCAGATGCTACTTTATATAAGGGGGTCAAGGGAGCTCATTTTGAGGAGGTAACACTTTGAGTAATGGCTTGCATGAAAGAAGGAAGTGAAATTATTTCAGAAGAAATGATCTGAAGGAAGAACAAAGCCCCATGGTGAGAATTAGCTTGTGGTGTGAGGAATAGAATAAAGAAGGCAGAAAAGTGATAGGGGGCTGGGGTGGAGGTTGCGTGGTCTTTGGATCTTATTTTAGGTATGAGAAACCATAAGGTGGTAGAGAACAGGAAAGTAATCTAATAAATATTTTTAAAAGATTACTCTAGCTGGTGTGTGGAGCATTATCCAGGAGAGAGAAAAATGGATGATGCAGAAAAGAGGGAAATAATTGCAGGGACAAAGTCCCAAAGTAGGTGAGAGGGGATGGGACCTAGTTCAGTGGAGGGGTCAGCATTAAATAGAACACAGACTGTTAACCCACTAGAAGAGGAGGCTATGCAGAGCACATGAGTAGATTCAGATAGGTAAGTACATTTGATGGTAGGAATATGGGGATATTATATTCTCCTTTCTTCTGTTTTCCAGTGAAGTAAGAATCTACTTAATCAGCTGAGAATAAAGAAAAGTAGAAGTGATGTTTAAGGTTTAAAGAGAGAGGAGATAATGAGAAATTGTCATCCAAAGAGTTGGAGAGTGAATCAGCTGGGTATATATACATATGTATATTTATACAGACAGTCCCTGACTTATAATGGTATGACTTAGAATTTTTCAACTTTATGATGGTGTTAAAGCAATATACATTCAATAAAAACTGTACTTTGAGTACACAAACAACCATTCTGTTTTTCACTTTCGGTACAGTATTTGATAAATTACATGATACAGTCAATACTTCATTATAAAATAGGCTTTATGTTAGATGATTCTGCCCAACTTTCAGCTAATGTAAGTGTTCTGAGCAAGTTTAAGGTAGATTAGGCTAATCTATGATATTTGGTAGGTTAGATGTATTTAATGCATTTTTGATCTATGATATTTCCAACATCAGGTAGGTTTAGCAGGATATAACCCCATCATAAGTTGAGGAACATCTGTATATATCTGTAAAATGCACATATTAAATTAGGTTATCTCTAAGGCAAAGTTGAGATTAGAGTGCCGAAGATCCTATATACTGTTTTCAGGCCCTGATGAGCTGTGTTCATATGCATTTTATACCATTTCTGACATTTTTTTTCCTCACTGTTGATCAAGACATTGAAATAATCCACTAAACAAAACTAAAATTATTGAAGGAAAAAGTGATATTTCAGAAATAAAGATACTTAAAGGGGACAAAGTCTTTGCTTCCAAAAGTCTTTGTTTCAAGAAGCATGCTGAGAAGCTAATTGCTGTTTGGCCTCACATGATGAGCCATTTCTCACTCTCATGATATGGGGTGACTGGGGTAAAGAGAAGAAAAGGGTGATGGAGACACTGAGACCTTGCTATCAGAATGTACCACATTTATTCTGTTTTTAATGTCTGCTTATGTATTTCTTCTCATTTTTCACTGTACAGAAAAAAATCCTTTAGAAGAGCAGTAGTAATACTTGGCATGTGTTAGGGCTACAATTCAATGCCTTTCTAAGAAGCTTGACATTGAGACCTGTGGCGCCAATTTTGGTTATTCTGTTTTATAAAGTGCTGTCAGCTCAAGGAAATTAATGAGTAATACTGTAATAAGACAATCTTAAGTGGATTAATAATATAGGATTTTGGTGAGAATTTAATGTGATAATGTATGTAAAGCATGTAACGCCAGGCACATATCAAATGCTCCAAAAACTTTATCTATCATTGTTATTATTATCATTAAATTTTTGGGTTATTGAAACATCTGGATAAATGTCATGAGGTGTATTTTATACACAAATTTATCTCTTGGAACATAGCCAGGCTGACATAGTTTATTATGGCAAGGCTTTGGATATAGACTCATACCTACATAAAATAAGACTGCTAATGAATGGGTCATATCTCGGAAGTTCTTATAAACCAATACTACAACCAATAATACAATTTACTAAATACAGATTAATTTTTATTTGTATTTTAAAAAATCTCCTAGTGATAATTACTATGTTTTAGTCGTTTAAAATAGTTGAGCTCTATGTGGTTACATAGATGTTTAGCCAAACTGCAAAGTCTGAGGAAACTGTCTCCACAATACTGCCCTCACTTGTAACACTGGCCACAATTTCATGGGTTCTCAAGGCCACCCTCATTTCAGTTAAGCTGGCTACAAACTCAGACATTCCGAGGACCACCTTCAGGTTTAGTGATTTACTAGAATGACTCACAGAACTCAAACTCTGTATTTATGATAACAGATTTATTACAATAAAATGATAAAAATCAGAATCAGTAAAAGGGAATGACATATAAGTTGAAGTCTGGGAAGGTCCAGTCCAAAGTTTCTGGCTATTCCCTCTCCATGATGTCCTATATGGCATTACATCCTCCTTGCTATGATGTGGACCAGTACTCAAAGGATATTGTCAACCAAGGAAGCTCACCTGAGCCTTTGGTGTCCAGAGTTTTTATTGGGACTTGGTCATAAACTACTCTGGTGGCCCCGTCTCCTGGAGGACAGACTGAAGCTTTTACAGTCTCAAGTTGCTCTGAAGGTTAGAACTGATGTGTCATGGCTCACAGTTTCCATAACAAATCACGCTGTTAGACTGTCCAGTGGCCAAAGCCCCCAGGCGAAGACGTTCCTATTAGGCAATCAATTCCAGGAAGGCTAGACATCGTCTCTCAGTAGCTGAGAGCAAAGGCAAGATTTTTCTTTGGGTAAAATTAATTCTTCCCTACCCAGTGGTTTTGTCACCAACTAGCGATACCGTTAGGTTTGTTTGTTTGTTTCTGGTTTTTGTTTGTTTGTTTTTAGGAATTAAAATTAATTTCGTTTGGTTTTAGAATCAAATAAAATATTGAGAGTTCCAAGTCTAAAAAAAAAAAGGATATTCAGAGAAGTCTAGCATCCATTTCTGATACTCTATTCTGTCACTCTTCTATAGGTGATTTTGGGTTTATTTCATAGTTTATCTTTAAACTTTTTTTAGTATAAGAAAGCATGTAAAATAATCTGCATTCCTCCATATTTTTAGGTAAATAGCAGCCCCAGTACAATTTTCTGGAAAAAGTTATTCCATTTTACAGATTTGCAATACCATTTCTGTCATATCTATTATGTCCATTATATATGTAGGTCTTTCAACACACACAATTCTGTTCCATTGGTCTATCCAACACCAGTAGTACCTTGTCCTCATTATGACAGCTTTATGATAAAACTTGATAGCTGGTAGGGAAAGTCCTCCTGCCTGATTTTTCCTCAAGGATTTTTTGGCTTTCCTTGGCCCTTTGGGATATTTGTTTTAAAGTTTAGGTTCAGCTTACTGAATGCCTTAAAAAAGTGCTCTGATATTATCAACAGGACATTACATGTATATCAATTTTGTGAGAATTTACAACCTTAAAATGTTGTCTTTCAATCCATGAATATACTGTATCTGCTCATATAGTTAGAGCTTATTTAGTGGGGTTTTTTTCATAGAGCTTTATAATTTTCTCCATAATGGTCTTAACACATCTTTTGTTAAATTTGTTTCCATGCACTTCACATTTTTGGTGATTCTCTAACAGCTGGTACCCGAAATAGCAGCTTTCTTAAAATTTTGATTTCTCTTTGTGGTTAGTGCATAGAAATGACATAGGTTTTTAAAATATTAATTTCTTTTCTTTTTTTTTTTTTTTGAGACGGAGTCTCCACCCAGGCTGGAGTGCAGTGGCACGATCTCGGCTCACTGCAACCTCTGCAAACCGAGTTCAAGCGATTCTCTTGCCTTAGCCTCCCGAGTAGCTGGGATTATAGGTGCCTGCCACCACGCCTGGCTAATTTTTGTATTTTTAGTAGAGATGGGGTTTCACCATCTTAGCCAGACTGGTCTTGAACTCCTGACCTCGTGATCCACTCACCTCAGCCTCCCAAAGTTCTGGGATTATGGGCGTGAGCCACCACACCAGGAAAAAAAATATTAATTTCATAACCAGCAAATATGCTTAAAATTTTCTGATATATTCTAATAATTTGTTATAAAGTCTTTTATAATTACAGGGTACACAATCATATCATTTTTTTGACAATAATAATAATTATTTATTTTTAAATTCTTGTGTATTTTTTTTTTCTTGTTAATCTGCACTGGCTAGAACTTCAAGTTCTTGACATGAAGATCATTCCTTTCTTGTTTTGAATAGATTTTAATATTTCATTATTTTGATTTTTGTGTGTGTGTGTAGATAAAAAAGAAATTCTCTTTATTTCTAGGCTGCTAAGAGTTTTTTAAAGTATAAATCAAGAATAGATGTTGAATTCCCTGATTTCTTTGCCCCACTAAAAATCATGTCTTTTAATAGATTCATTAATGAATGTTAATTGATTGGTTAATTAATTGATTTGTTTTCTAGTCTTAAACCAACCTCGCTTAAGATTAGAATTATCTTCTCGTATGATAATTTTATTAAGTCATGAGGTTATTGTCTTTTTACACATTGCTGAATTTGTTTTGCTAATATTTCATTCAGAAATTTTGCATCTTTATTTGTAACAGCCTCTAGTTTCCTTTTTTAGCTCTGTAAATATTAGGCTTTGATATCAAGGTTATGCTAGATTCATAAATGTATTGGGATCATTTTATTTTCTATTCATGGAAGATTTTTATAATATTTGTATTATTTATTTCTAGAAAGTTTGGATTTAGAGTTTTCACTGTGGGAAAATTTTTAGGGATACTGAGAAATGCTTTGTTAAAAAGACAAAAGAAAAGGTAGGCAACCTACTGTGTTCACTGTACTAATTATTCCTACATCTCAAGGATGTTGGCAATTTTAAACAATGTAAAAGTATAAAACAATGTAAAAGTGCATGGCACAGTTCCTGGCAAATGGTACATGAATACATGAATTATGTAAAAATGTATCAATTTTTCCTTTCTAGTAGTAGCTTTCTAAGCTTCTATGGCACCTGTTGTGGGTTATGATCATATCCCTAATTTTTCCAGAATCTCAGAAGGACAAGGGATATTTTTTAACAGTTGTGTCTACTTCCTGCCCTATTGATGTGCCTCACCGATAGTATATACCTTGCAATCTCAAGGTGATAGGAAATAAAGAGTCTCACTTCTTGTTAATGAACTGGGATCTCCTGCCTAGCTTAGGAGGGTCTGTTTCTCACCATGCGGTAAGAAACTCTAGGTGGAGGCATGGTAGTCATCCTCCTTAGTGTCAACATGAAAGGACTGAGCAATGGAGCCTAATAGGACATATTAGTTCTAGTGGAATAAAAGCAGAGTGGGATTTTGAAACCTAGGTTTTATTTCTAGCTCCGACCCTGTGTGATTTTGGACCAAGCATTTAACTTTTGCCAGCCTTGGTTTCCCTGGGTTGAAAATGTGGGGATTGGAGTTGTTATCTAAAATTCCTTCCAGGTCTCAGACTCTATGATTTCTCTGACTGAGTCTAAGTCTGATGTGTCACTACTTTGGCAGTTTGGGCTGGCATAAGCATTCTTTTCTTTTTGCTCACCATAAGTTAACTTTTTGAGCTGTTTGGCTATTGTGACTGCTGAGTTTCACCCCAGGGAATGCAGTAGTGAATTCATGATTCCTACATAGACTGTGAATAGAAAATGATATTGCTGAAAGCAGTAAGTTGTTTTGTTGTTGGCATGAACAAAAAGTTTCACTTTTCTTCCTCCTTCTCTAACCTTCACTCTCAATTTTTCTGTTTGGCTCAGCAAAATGTTGTAAGCATCAAGCATATCTTTTGCTTTAGAAATTTGGAATGAAAGATATACTAAGGTAATAGCACTGGGGAAAAATGGAAGGGGCCAACAGCTGGGAGAAGGGGTGGATTTCATCAGCGGCAGCATAGAAGCACCATTTAGAAGCAGAAAATTACAAATATTTTTATGTTGGCCTCTTTTCTGATCCCACCCTTGACAGGTCTTTGCCATTGCAGTGGGTGCTGCCACTGTCAATCTCTGTCAAATTCTCTCCATTGTACTGTGAACAGTGGAAAATTAAAAAGAGAAATGGGCATGCTATCACCTCCTCTGAACTTTAAAAAGAGAAGTATTTCCCTATTAATCAAAAGATGCTGAATATTAGAACTATCAGAGTATATAGTATGTAGAAGTGTGTGTGTGTGAGAGAGAGAGAGAAAGAGAGAGAGAGAGAGAGACAGACAGACATTGCCCTCTGCAGAGGAGAGAGCACTGAACTGCTTGGGGGTCAGTCAGGTTTCAGGCCAGTCCTGGCTTCATGTACCCTTAAGGAAATACCTCCTTCTCTGAGGGCCTTAGAATCTTAACCATATATAATGATATTACCGAATTAGGTGATCTCCAAGCTCTGGTGGTAAGCATTTCTGATGTAATATTTTTAAACTAAAAGTTAAATAATGTGAGATGTCATCTTAATTCCAGTTGTCACTGAACACACAATCTCTGTGTTATTAACAAAATAGATATGAAAATTCTGCTCCTCCCATCCTAAAAGTTGTTTTGTGCTTTTGAGAATAAAAGTCTTTTTTTAACCCATTTTTCTGTCTGTACTCATAACATAGAGTGGGATTAAAAGGAACTGAGCAGAAATCCTAGCTCCTCTACTTTATGTGAATATGGCGAAATGACTGAACTTCTCTGGGCCTCATTTTCATCAGAGCAGAATAATCTCAGAGGTTTGCTGTTACAACTAGACAAGATAAAATATTCATTGCTTAGGAAAGGTCTTAGTTAACAGAAGTGGATAGAATAAATGGTAGTCATTATTTCTCAAATAATCAAATGTATTTTTTGTCATAAATAATCTGAGTCTCAGGTTCATGTGACTTTCACAGAGGACCCCATGGTGACTCAGTGGTTGAGGAGGGGCCGCATCCCTGAGGTGCACTACACGTATACTAGATCCCGCTTTCCAGGTGTGGACCAAGTGTGTTATCTTCCTCACCTGGCTGTACGTTATTACCAATCTGCTGTAATTATTTGTGCGGCTTCCTTCATATCCATTAACTCCAGTTAAATGGTAGTTAATAATCCACTATCCCTGTTAAAAAAATTCTCTTTGAGTTTTATTTGGATGAAGTTTTGTTGGTTAAAATATGAAGACCTAATTTGTATCATCGTATTTAAATAAGGTAAACTAGAGATGACAGAAAATATAAATGAACATTTTAAACAATTTTAGAGCATAGGAAGGGATCGATATTTTAGCTTCTTTGTGTGTGTGTGTGTTGTGGGTGGAAGGATATGGTTATTGGCTCAGACTACAAATGTGATTAAACCTGAATGTTTGTGGTTTGGCTAAGGAAAAGAATAATAAAGGAGAGGATACCAACTTGTCACCAAGGCTAAGCAAACTATTCACCCTGGCAAGTGGCCCCTTCAGAAGACCCTTTAGTGAGCACTCGAGTGATTGGATGTTAGCCTCTCATTTCTCTCGTAACAGGGGATGCTTTCATGTTTCTTTTTCAGCTGGAAAATGACTTGTTATGGCACTTGAAATTATTACTCAACTGCAAATTTTACCACTGGAAAAATATCTAGAAAATATTATAAAACTTACCCATGGTCATAGGATTCCTGAGATTTTTGTGGTTCCTGATTATTATGGACTAAGATGATTCTAGAAGTTTCAATTACATGTTGATTCCTCATTTCTTAAGCCTATGGAGGCCATAAAATGTGAGGGTTACAAACACCTAAGAATATCTCAGTTCAAAGAAAAAACCCTGGAAAATTGCAAATTCGAGGATAACATACCCTTTCTTTAAAGTTGAAAATGTATATCGTTTTTAAAATTTCAACAAGTTTAAATTGGACATTTACTTACCATTCATTAGCTTCCTGCCTGCATGTATGCATATATATATGTATGTATGTGTGTGTGTATGTATTCATTCATTCCTGATTCACAAACAATGCTTTGGAATTTATAGTGTATGTAGTTTCAAATCCTGTTTGGATACATGAGGAGTATCATACATCTACTTGGCAGTCATGAATAGAACTGACACGTGAGAATTAGAAAGTGATGTAAAACACATTAGAATATGCATATAGAATAATTCAAAGAAGAGAGCTAAGAGTGTGTGCTGGATGTCGGTATAAAAGATAAAAATTAGAATTTGATTCATATTGTGATGAGAGAATAATGAAAGATGCATACTTTCTTATATTTAAGAGTTACTAAGAACAGTCTGACTAGAATAAATGTTTTAGGCCAAAGAAAAGCAGCTATGGAATCACATTTTTGGTGATTTATATCAGAAATACAAATTCTAAATGGGAATTATTGAAGGCTAAAAAATAGAGAAAAAATGCTAAAAGTGGTATTTTAACGAAAGCTTTGTGCGGGATGATGTGCAGAAGGATTTTGGTTTTGGCTCTCTCTTTTTCTATTAGTTTTTAATTTCATCAAAATATGCATGGAAATAGTTTAACATGGCAAATATTCTACAAGGCTATGATCCTCTAGACCTCTTTCTTCTGTTCGGTTTCTTGGGAGAAAACATGTTCACACTTTTAAATTCAGATTCTTTTTGTTGACCTATCTCTAAATAACATGCTTCTATTGCTATGTTCTGATTTTTCCGACACCTATTTCCTGTCTTCCCTTTCTTCTAATGTGGCTATTTGAAACCGTTTTTTTCTCCTGAAGCTTTTCCTTGCTCTGCTGTTTTAAATTTTCAAAGGCATTATGTGATGTGGGTCTATCTTCATACGCTGTGCTGGACACTTGGTAGACCATTTATGCCGGAATTTTATGTACTTCAGTTCTGGAAAAAAAAAATGTTGCAATCATGTCGTTGATGACTTCCTCCATGCATTTTCTTTCTCCTTGGGTCTTTTTGTTATTTGGAATTTTCCTTTAATTTTCTTATTTTTCATGCCTATTTTACATGTTTTATCTTTTCTTCTGCTTTCTAGGAGATTCCTGTGGCTTTATCTTTGATCCTTCCACATTTTTTTTCCATTTATGCTCTCTTGCTTTTAATTTCCAAAAGCCTTTATTTATTCTCAAGCTTCCTTTATAGATTGCATCCCTTTATTCTTTTGTAGCTGTAACGTCTTTTTTTTTTTTTAATCTACCTAGGGTATTAATGATAGTTTTAAAGTTCTCTTTTTCTGCCACAGTTTTTGTTACATGTGGCCCTTTTCTGTTTGTCTTGGCCTCCTGCTTTCCCATCAGAGACTTTTCTTAAATGTTTTAGCAGCCAACTCAGATTTAAGGAGAAATACAGAATTTCAGTGGGAAGACTGAGCTGATGGGCAAGACTTATCCTCTGGGTTTTCACTTTAGGATCACCTGGCTGGGTGCCTTGTTAGGCAACAAAAATTATAGTTTCTTAAGTCTTTTGGGCTGCAAAATAGATGACTCAGTTTAATGCTTCCTGCGTGAAAATCTGGATGACCGCATTCTCAGATCCAATAAAGGCAGGGCACTCAACCTTCAGGTATCCTGAAACACACTGTCTTAATCTCCCCTGTTGTAGTGCAGAATGCTTACAATTCCCAGTCAATGATCATCAGCTTGTTGTCTCCAAAAAACTACAGCTTTATTCTTCTTCCAGAATTAGGAAGGGCAGTGGCGCAACTGCACAGAGTGATGGTGGGGATCTGCCCACCTTATTATTTTGTTTTATTTGGAATTTGATCCTTCCACTGTTTTTTTTTTAATTCATGCTCTCTTGCTTATTAATTTCCAAAAACCATTATTTATTCTTAAACTTCCCTTATAGATTACATCCTTTTATTCTTGTGTAGGTGCAACATTTTTAAAATCTATCTAAAGATATTAATGATAGTTTTAAAGTTCTATTACCAAATTTCTAATCAATCTTGCCATTTCTGGCCCTGCCTTCAGGCCACTTCCAGAGGAATCTTGTGTTGTGGAATTCTGAATGTTTCAAGAGTTCTGCAATGTTAAGTAGGTTGTTTTTAGGCTTCTGTATTCCTGGCCAAGAACTCAGCTTTTTTATGTCTTCTATGTCATTTACCATTCTATTATTTTCTTTCTAGCTCTCCACATTTTGTTGCTATTGGGTTTTTTTTTTTTTTTCTTTTTGAAACGGGGTCTCGCTCTGTCGCCCAGGCTGGAGTGCAGTGGTGCGATCTCAGCTCACTGACTATTGAGTTTTAATCCAGTATCTTTGTTCTTATGGTTTATGTCTTTAAAAATGTCTTTAATTTTCATGAGGTTTGGAAAGCAATTGGTGGCAAATATTAATACTAAATTTTTTCTACCTTTAACCAGAAGTTTCCATCAGATTTTTCCTTTATTTTACTTGTGTAGGAATACTGGAGTCAGAACAGATAAAAGAAATAATAAGTGAAGAGGATTTAGAATAGACAGGTAATAACAACAGATGTTTTCAAAGGAAGATTTAATAGAATAGGTTGACTGACTTGGATGGGATAAAGAAAAGAGTCAAGGGTGATGCCAGGATGTTAAGTTGGTTGACTAGAATAATGATGGTGCCACTGCTGAAAAATAATAGACTAGGATTGGGAATCAGGTTTGATAAAAGATAACCCCAAAGATCATGTGTGTATTATTTTTCAAAGTAAATACTGATTCACATAAGGTGCAGATTTTTCTTCTGCTAATTTAATTTGTGTTCTATTAAGATTCAGCTACAACAACCAAACCTGCTCTAGCTAGTTTAAGCAAGAAACGATTTTAATATGGGAAATTAGTAACTACACAATTATTAGAGGTACTACAGAAGAAGACTCTATGTTGGGTGTCCAGGAGTAACTTTCAGAATAAGACTGTTGAAATGCCATGTCAAGAGAACTGCTTCCTCTCCTGTAATCATAAATATGTGGAATCAAGAGGCAATCACAGGAACCCGAGTTCAGGAACCCACTGCCGTAGGTGTGGTCCAGTGATCAGGATATTGCTGCTGCCACAAGTGTGTCTCAAACTCATAAAAGGCCAGACATACGAATGCTTCTGTAGACACAGCATCTTCATAACCTACTGGTCCTTTGTTGCTCCTTGCTTCATAGGAGCAGCAGCAAAAATAGTAGCAAAGCTATCCTTTTTAACATTTACCTTCCAAATCTTTTGCAAGTGTATATCATTAATAGAACTTAATTACACATTCAACACTCTAGCTGCAAGGGAGTCTTGGAAAAGTCATTTTTAGCTTCCCAGCCTCTAAAGTAGAGGGAGGTATGATGAAAGGATGTTGGAATGAATGCTGAGTGTGAATTCATAATATAAAGCAGAATCATACTCTTTTTTTACTTAGTGTACATAAATATTACCAAATAATAAAAAAGAAACAACAAAGTCCCACATTAATGCAATATATCCATTGTACAAGTGAATAAGTGCTTAACTTCTCACCTAAAGAGAGACCCATGTGCCATTAATTGTGAGTCCATCTCAGCAATGTTTATTTCTTTTTTGGTTCAATCAGATGCTTACCTTGGTATTCTATAAACTAAGGACTAAATGAGAAATTTATTGTACATGCAATATAAAAAATAAGTGTGGAAAGGGAAATTTTAAATAGGTTAATATTCATAAATATAAAAAAAAGAGAGAGAGGAAGAAAAGTTAACTAATGAAGTCTATTACTGCAACCAGTTACTGAACCGTAATTGATAGCTAGAACTTCCTTCCTCTGCTATGCTTTAAATAGTCAATCTTCTCTCAACTAGTACTTCAGCTAGTTAGTTTCTTGAATGAATAAAGAGTCACTGACTGCTTCATGCTTGAGGGGATTCTTGGTCATCCTTCCAGTATGCTTCAGGCTTCTAATCAATTTTACTATTAGGCATAAAAGTGTTGGGGTATCCCTAAATAATCCCTTGCGTATAGACACAAGCTTGTCCCATTGTCTATCTTATTTCCTCTTGTTGATTAAGATAAAACTCTTCAGTCAATATAGTAACCTATTTTTTTTTGCCTGTTGTTTCAGTGAGAAGAGGAAGTGAGAACGACAGTCTCAACATCCAGTTCATATTTATATCCTTCCCATGATAGAAGCATTCTTCCTTTAGTAATGAATACCTCTAAATCATAAGAGCCCAAAGTTGTAGTGATGAAAAGCAAAACTCTTGCAAGTGATTCATTAGATAGAATAGTGTGAGGAACCACACACCTACTTCTACCAGTTGGTTCCCAAATTCACGCATTCTGAGTATGGGAAAAATGACATCATATGTAGTCACAGGTTTAGAGCATATTCCATATCATATAGACATCACATAGGCCAGTGCCAAGTTTGCAAGTAGTCATTCTCCAGCTGGTACCACAATTAAGTCTTCAGTAGGCCAATTACACAATTCTTTAAGTACAGCTGCTTCCAGATGATGGGGTATGTAAAAAGAACAATGAATCCCGTAAGTGTCGATCCACTGCCTTACTGTCTTTCTGTATGTTCTGTATAATGACTTTTTGTTATAATGAAAGGATATAGGCATAAAAAATAATACGTAAAATAAGACCATGGATGCTGAACTTGTACATGCAGATCAGGCAGGGCAGAAAAATTATTTTTGTTCTCTTCCAGTAAGGAACAACTTCTAGCCTTTCTTTGGGGTATAGGTCCAATGTTATTAATTAGCAGGGACTGGTGTCATGTTGGAGGCTTAGGATTGATTTCTGCTGTTGGAAGACAAGGTATCTATTCATTTCCAGGACAGCTTTGGGGAAGGTAAATCATTGTGGTTGAGTGTGTATGTACATCAAGCCCTGCTACTGTAGCCAGCAGTTCATGGATACTTTGAACAAGCCCTCAAGCAGTTATGGGACAAAGCTGATTGGGAAAAAATTTTGATAAAATGCTTACCAAAGAGTATCTGCTCCTCTGCAGTGGATGTCCTTGGATGACAATTCATAAAACATACAAATATTCTCAAATTCTGGGACAATTCTAAGAAGCATATCCTATCTTTTTCTGAGATTCCTTTATTCTTTCATTCAATAATTTTTTTTATTTTTATTTTTGTGGGTACAAAGTAGAAGTGTATATTTGTGGGTTGCATGAGATATTTTGATTTGGGCATGTAATGTGTCATAATCACATCAAGATCAATGGAGGTATCCATCACCTCAAGCATGTATCTTTTGTGTTACAAACAATCCAATTATACTCTTTTAGTTATTTTAAAATGTACAATTAATTATTTTTGACTATGGTCATCTCATTGTGCTAGCCAGTAGTAGGTCTTATTCATTCTTTCTATCAACAAATGTTTTCGAGAGTATGTGCTATGCTAAGCATTGTTAGCACATGGGATACAGTAGGGGGCAAAATCTTGGCATTATGGTATCATCAGTGCTCCAGTCTGTTCCTTCTAGTCCTTGATCATCTGTTAGCTACTGACCAAAAATCAATATCCATCCCTACCTCTAGTCATATCTCCTTCCAGGTAAACTGAAAAAGCTGGTATGCCACTCAAATTTCTGTCCACTAGAAGATTCCCCTTTTGCAGGCCTCAGTAGAGCTTTTAGTGCTGCTAATGTGTACATAACCTCCTTGTGCAGAAATGAGCTAATTAGCCCAGTGGCTAACAGCCCAGTGCTGATTTGAGCACAAGGTGGAGGCTCCGGTTCCTTAAGGGGGCAGTATCACATATTTTTGTCACTTAACACAAAGGGAATCATGAAAGAATGTTTGAGTGAATTAGCACAAAATCATCAATGCTCACAAACACATGCAACCAATGATCATTTTATACTGATGTTAGGTTTGTTACTTCAATTTTACATATGAAGTGATTTGATGGAAAGAGCAATAAACTGAGTCAGATGCCTTAACTCATGGTCTTTACTTCACCAGTGATTTGCTAAGAAACTTGCTTAACACTGATCCTTTGTTTCTTCTACAAAATAAAGATTGTAACATTTGACCTATTTCTTAGGATCATAGTGAAGTTAAGTTATGAAAATGCTATAAAGTATGTTATGTAACATGTAAAAAATACGTATGTACAACTTATAGCAAAGGTGATTGTCAAAATGTTGTTGCCTAAATATCTAATAGTGGGAGAAAATTAAATAAATATAAATAGATAATTATGTTTTCGGAGAATATTTAATAACGGGAAATTTCTATTAAGCAATGTTATATGAAAATCTATCCAGTAAAATTGAATTATGAGCCAAAGTATAAACAGAAGAAAAGTTACAAAATTTTAACCATATTAACAATTGTTTACAATTTTTTAAACTATTTCAAACCACAATATTTAAAACTATTTTAACAATAGCTTTTGAAGAACCATTGGGTAGAAGAATTATGGGTGAACTTTGTTTTCTTCTTATTTTCCATATATATATAGATAGATACAATTTGCAAGTTGAATGTTATAGTCAGAGAAAAGTCATTTAAGATAAGATTTCAGTGCAATTTGTCCCTTTGGTAGAAGTAACAGAGTTATGAATATAGTGTCAAAGGCATACTTATACTTCACCAAAATTTGAGAAAAACTGCATATTGAGCTTATTTTTCCTCTATATTTAGAGAGTAGATTCTCTTAATGATTAATTGCAGTGGATAGAAAGGAACAATACAACCAAGACTTCTCCCCCTATTTTCATTCTCTAGAGCTGGGTCTTTAAAGTTGCCAAGCAATAACTCTAAGAGATCAGTATTACCATATTCTTCATTTTCTGGATGAGAAAATTGAGGCACAGAGGTTCAATAACTCATCCAGATTTAAATCAAGATCACAAAGCTAGTAAGTTATATAGATGGAATTTGAATCCATGTGGCTATATAGTCTAAGATTTTCATTGTTGTGTTATAGGGCATGTTGCCTCTCTTCCTATCTTCAACACCAATTTCTTGAGTATTTCTTAGCTCTAGTAAATCTTAAGTAAGTCCCTGTGCTTAAATGAGTTTTGTTAATATAACCAGATAAACATAAGCAGATATGTCAAAACGCATCAGGATAAGTTAATGCAGGTATGAATGGAGTCATGGAGGAGTTAAGAGGAAGATGCTAGTTCTCTTGGGGACAAAGGGGAGGCATTAGGTAAGGCTACACAGAGGATGTGACATTTGATCTGGGTATTGAAGAAAGAGAAGCAGCTGGCTAGGCAGAAAAGGTGGACAGGGCAAAGTGCTCTACTAACACCTCAATGAAATGGCCTGTGTGTTATCTTTATATTCTCCATATTGGGCAAGGTGGCTATTACATGGTGAGTGAGCACTCAGATAACTCACATTTGTAGGAAAGACAAGACTAGAGATGGAAATCTAGGCCTAAAAAGTTTTCTGGGAGTGGAGCAGGATGATCTTACGTATTTCTTTCTGTGGCCGAGACATGCTGATGTTGATCTATGGGCTGTGTATCCTCCCTGGATCATCTTATTCCTATAAGGCCAACAGAACATGCTGTGCCAGTTTGTAAAATCTCTCAAATGCTCTGGACTTGTAATTTTGAATTAAAGTGAAGCCTTTATTTACTCTTGGAAAAATATAATTTCCCATTTAGTCTTTTTCAAAGAAGTGAGATCACAGCTTTACAAAAACAAATTTTATCAGACATAAAAAAATAGTAAGTGAAGCACAACTCTGATGAACAAAGAAAAAAACCCCAAAGGATGTAGAGTATAATTTGTTAAACTAAAAATTAACTTAACACACTGAGGCAAGGCATTTATCACAATTTGCTTGAGGTTTTATTGAATCCATGTTTAAAATTGAAACCTTCATCAGAGTCCACACTCAGGATGGATATGTCTGTCCCTGATATTCATTGTAGCCAATGAAAGCAGGAATTACTTTCTATGCTTACTGATTACATGCTTAGAATGTGAGAGACTGCATTTACAATAACTAAAGGAAGACATAGAGATATGTTTGTTGGATATACCAAGGTTTATGAAAATCAAAAATACCATTTATGGTTTCTACACTTATATTATGTTGTCAACAGAAATATGTGAACTTGCAAATCACACATCTAAACTTGATTTTTAGTGATTCATATCTTTATATGTTAATAGCATAGTAATGCTATGGACTTAGTCCAAAAAATCAAGTGTTTCATTATGTTTTACTCTCACTACCTGGGAAAAAGTCGGCTTACGTTAATGAGGTTTTGGAAACAAGATTATAACAGTACCTTAGAAACTATTCTCAAAGTACTGGCTAAACAACTGAGATCTTGTCTGGAGAGCATATTATAAAATTATTAAAGTGATTGCTGTAAATTATTGGGGACTGTCATAAACAATGTGGTGTATTGGGATGTTGGAACAGGGCTGAAAGCAAAAAAAGTATCAAGGTTTCTAAGGAAGCACTGAGGTAGTACTGGCTTCAAGTGAAAGGATTAGAGGATTGGAAGAGGCCCTTGTAAAGGACTGTGATACAGTTGTGGAAACTTGCCCTAAGGAAATAGTTCAAAAGAGAGTAAAAGAAAAAATAAACTATTTTAATGTTAATGTTTCTTGTAACTTTATTTATATTAGCAAAAATATACTTTTTACTGATGGAATCTTGAGCCAGTTCATAACTCACAGCCTGCTCTATCTGACCTCAGAGTGTCCCCTGCACACCTGACACCTCAGCTAATGATGTCTAAGACTGAATAATCAATCATTAGTGAACTTGCCCCTCCCCTCTGCCACCTAAGTTATTCTGTATGCATTTCTTATTCTAGGACAATGGGCTCATCATTCCCCTTGAACTTCTGTTTGAATTCCTGGAATCATGATTGATGTCATCAGTCACTTATCAGATACATTCATTGGTCTGTCTTCACAATGTTGACTCTTTTCAATTCATCCCAGTGGTGCTCTAGTTTATTTCCTCCCCACCTTTTTTCATTCTTTTATAATAGCCTAGTAACTTGCCTTCCTGCCTTCAGGATCCCTGCCGCTTACCACTTCTCCAACCTCAACTTCAACTATTCTTGACATGTTGCCACAAGTTCTTAAATTCCATCAGTATACTGATATTAAATTTGATGTCCCTGCAAGTATCATTGAGACACCGGAACAAACATCCCAGTGCGTTCTCTCATCTGCTATTCCTCCACCTAGACCTCATCTACCTTTTCTATTCTATGCCCCCGTGTGTCCAGACCCTGGACCCTTGAATGCATCTGATACTGCAGCCTCATCTGCACAGCATTTCCTTAAAGGCCCATCGTTTTCTTTTTCTTATTTTCCCTTTTTTTATACAACCCTGTCAACTGTTTTCTTTCATATGTGCTAGTATTATGACAATTAATTTTGGTCTAAACCATGGCTGGTTAACTGTTCATATATCTTTGTCTTCCTTAGTAGATTGTATGCTCATTGAAGGCATGGATCTTAACATTTCTCATCTATAACTTTGTGCTTACCCCTCACCAAAGAAAAATATGAATTTTCTGCTTATAATAGATCTGAAAGCATATTTGTTGCATTGTCAAACACAATATTTTATTAATATCTAGTTTCAGATAATTATAACTTTATATAACCTATGTAAACTAAAAGATTAATTATTCACATATATAATTAAGTGAGTTAGTTGGGAGTGATGGGAGGGTGTCAGCATTTATTATGAACAAGCTATGTGCCCATCACTGATGTAGTGCTGATCTGTTGAATGGATTCAGCCAGTCATTCAAATGTTTGCATTGTGAGTTTACTATATCCTAGGCTCTGCATCAAGAGCTAGGGATAGAAAAATAAATCAGATATAGCTCTACCCTCAGTAATCCGACAGTGTGGTTACAGGGAAGGAAACTAAAAGTTCCAATCTTAGTATTGTACAATAAGTAATATAGCAGAGGAAAGCAGAGGATACATGGGACACACAGGAGTGATTGAGCATGAAGGGAAAGTTTGCTCAGGGCAGACTGTTTATTCTAGGTAGGGCCAATGGAGACAGCATCAAAACAAGATGTTGGCATTTGGGTTTTATAAGAAGTTATATAGTTCCACGAAAGACAGAGAGAGAGAGAGAGTGAGTGTGTGTGTGTGTGTGTGTGTGTGTGTGTGTGTGTGTATGTGTATGTTTTGGTGGAAGTTGATGGAGTTTAGTGATGAAAGAGGCCTGAAAGAAACTAGGACTGAGCAATGGAGTTATTGATCTAAGAGTATGAATTTTGTTTAGAAGAAAATGGGAAGTCACTGAAGGTTTTAAGTGAGGAAATGACATAACTAGAATATTGAGAAAGTACATTCTATGGCCTTTGCATATATTATCTCATTTAATCCTCTTCTTACCAGATAGATGACATTTATCCCTGTTACAAAAGAGGAAAGTAAGCCATCTTTTCTTCCATTCCTTTCAGGGCTATCTATCTCTCATCATTTGACATTGATGTCTCATCATTGACATTCCATGTCACCTCCTCAAAGACAGTTTCTCTGACAAGTTAATCTAAGTATGTTTTTTTCCTATGGAGTAAAAAAGAACAAGGAATACTGAAACAAAAGAGGGGATGTGATTTTAAATAAGTTGGCCAGGATAGGCCTCATTGAGAAGCTGATATTTGGGAAGATGTTAAAGATGGCAAGAGAATTCATCATAAAGATATCTTGGAGAAGAGCATTCTAGATAGTGGTATCAGCTTGTGCAAAGGCCCTGAGGCAGGATTATGTCTGGCTTATTTGAGGCACAATGAAAAGAATGGAGCTGGAGTATATTCTATCTGCTAGTAACAGAATCCCTATAGAGAATAGGCTTGCACTGAATATTTTTTGAATGAACAGATGAATAAGTACAGGTCACATACCAGGTTCTCAACTGGTTTGCTCAATCCCATACCCTTTCCTGTATGTTACTCTGACTCTTGATAATTAATTCCTAGATGAGTGAGATCATTTAAACAGAATTGGCATAGAATCTCTATGAATGGGCATCCATTAAGGATTCTGTACAAAACCATTGATCGTTTATGTGTAGATACGTGTGCCATCTCTGCAGACAAATACCCTTTCATGTGCCTTTACAAGAAGCAACAGTGACACACAGTGGTTGATTGAGTGAATCAGACATGGTTCTCCCTCCAGATATCCCAGGAGGTACCCCAGATATTTCTTTCTTTGGAAAGTTGGTTGTCTTGTTAATTCAGACAGGTATTAACTACCCAATATATTCAGCATATCCCTCGTTGTAAGCTGTCAGGCTGTGACACAACATCCCATAATGTGACGTTACATGATACATAATGCCTTGAAAAAAACAAAACAAAAAACACCCAGACACTTCTTTCAGTGAAATAGTAGGTAGGTAATCTGAATATTTGGGGTAATTGGCTCTAGGAAGAGAGAGGCGTCATTATCCCAGGCTCCCCAGTGAGCGTTAATTAACCATATTGCTTCATTGTGTGACAAAGAGAACACTGCTGGTAGTGCTAAATCTATAATGACACCTTGGCTTTAGGAGCACAGGTATTTTAAACTACCTTGATGGACTGACATGTAGGTAATTCTATTCAGAGCCTAACAGTGAACTCAGAGCGTTGGAACTCCTCTGAGATGCAAGAGTCTATTGTTGTGATGACTCTGAGATGTTTCCTTTCCTTTGTCCTACCCGCTCCTTGCCAACCCCAATAGTCCCTCAACTGGGGAAAGTCATCAGTATTCATGACGTCAGGCCTGTGTTCTATCTGGGCTTTAAGAACAATATATTTATGTTTTTGAAGCATCAAGTTCTGCAGACAGAGATTCAGCAGCTCTTAACATTTAAGGATGGGCCATGACAGTTAGGAAGAGCTTTCTGGGGCCCTGCACGCCCCTTTAATCCTTTGTTTGCAGTTATGACAGGAAGCCTACTTGTAGAGCAGAAACATTCTTAAAGGCTGAGTTTTGTGGGACCAACATCCAACAACATTTTCATTATTTATTTTAATAATAATAATACCAAAATAGTAGGCTGGGTGGCAATGGATAAAACACTAGCACAGTGGTACTGTTCTCTTACCTTGGGAAAGAGATAAATTGTCCTGCACATTAGAAGGTGATACTGCTTATGCTCCACATGGAGGAAATGCCTTATGATTTTTCTCTATTTTTATCCCAACTGCGACTTTACATTTTCCCTGACCACCCATGTCCTCTCACCTTGGGTGTTGGTCCTTGGAGACCAAACATGCGTATTTAGAAGACAGATGGCCAAGGCTTAGCAGCCTAAAGCCAAGGGTCAGAGAAAGACTGATGGGCCTAAGATTGCCACTGTAGCCTCAGAGAACACTAGGAACTGGAACTAAAGATTCTAAAATCTGTGCTTTCTGACAGAGCTCCTGAGATGCTGATCTAAAAACATCATTTATTTTCAACTGCTGAAAGAGGATGTCTTTAAATGACTTCATTCATCTTTAATTAAATATGAACTGCTTTCCGTGAATCGTAAGAGGCTGTCCATGATCCATGGATTCAGACTGAGTATGCAACTGAGACCGGCCTTTTCTGGGCATCGTTATAATGTGGGTGGAGTAAGGGAAGATGAAGAAACTCGAAAGAAAGCAAGAGTTATAGCATCCTATGAAGACAGGAAACTTAAATAACCAACTTCCAGCCTTGAACACATTTTTGGTGGGGGTAGCACTGGCATTTGGCAAGAATCTCTTCCTGTCTCTTTTCCATTTTTGCTCTGCTTAAAGTACTGATGACAATAAGAGTGTTTATATAGTATCTTATGTTTTAATAAATGCATTCTTATATATTAGCTCACTTGCTTCTGATTTTACCAACATAAAATATTTATTGACTCCCCTACTGCATGACAAATCATTTGCTTAATATCGTCCCGCTCTTCATCAGGCTAGATTTATTCTTCTCCCCTTTACACTAACTCAATTCAGTGTTTTCCTGAATCAAAACAACAACAAATACAAAGTGAAGTAAAAAAAAAAAAAGTTCTTATCTGCTATTATCTCTTCAATAGCTTATAAATATGAAAGCTCTGACAATATTATTTTGTGGGTGCAATAAAGAGGATAGGAAAGATAAAAAGAGGTATTAAGAGAGAAGAGAGGGTTCCCATCCAGATGAGAAAATTTAAGTCCTGGGTTTTATGCTAAGTGAGGGACACTCTTATAGTGACCTTGCGCTTTCCTCTTCTGGGGCCAGTTTTACAAAACCAACAAGAAGTCTAGAATGTGACATAGTTGAAATTTCTAATTACAATTTTTTTTTAGGTCCCAATGATTGTAATGTTCTGTACATGTGAAAGTTAAGAATTCCACATTTCCATTTAAGAGATAATTATTGGCATGTCGTTACATGGGAATGTTACGCTAATAATACATTTTGATTGGTTGCTACAGGCAGAAGCTCCTGTCATTTATCAGAATTCCTGTTAAGCAGTCATCTTAAAGAAGTAGGTACAAAGGATATTAATTTGACTTTTTATGGAACCTTCTTAAATAGAACCTTGAATTTCCCCAAGTGAATGGGAAGACTTCAAAATCATATCAAACACAAATTTTAGTGGTGACGGCTGTTTTTATTTTATTTTATTTTTGTCAGATTGATCTTATTTTGCATAGTGAAAATAGAAATGAATTACTTATGACTAATGTGCTATTTTAGAGCTTGATGGAAATTTAGAAGTGATCTGGACTTTTTATAGTTGAAGAATCTGAAGCCCAGAAAGACAAAACAAAACTTGCTCAAACCGGTTCCATAACTAGTAGAAACAGTAAGTGAAACTAGTTCTTACTATCAGTCAAATGCTTTTCCTGATATGGCATTTAGCCATTCTCAAATCTTTACAAACTCCTATTGGCCAGACAATCTGCTGGTGGACTAAAACATCTATGATGACTTTCCTTTCCTCCTGCTGGCATCTCCTTGCATAAGGTGTTGGAGTTTCCTAACCCTCATAAACACTGTGGGTGTACCTCTCTGTGAGACACACCCTGTCTCCACAGATGGGGTCTTCAGGGTGATTTTTGACCTCCCCAGCCTCTTGGGGTCCTTAATCCTGAGGCTGACTCTTGGCCTGGCTTTACATTTGTGGTCTCTGGCTTTAATCCCTGAAGCTGCGCTAGAAATACATTTTAAGGGTAAAAAGAGAGAGCAAACTTTGTTAAAATATTTTGCTATAGCATTTACTTAGATTTGAGATTTTTTTTTTTCTACTTTAAGTTCTAGGGTACATGTGCACAACGTGCAGGTTTGTCACATATGTATACATGTGCCATGATGATATACTGCACCCATTAACTCGTCATTTACATTAGGTATATCTCCTAATGCTATCCCTCCCCCCTCTCCCCTCTCCCCACCCCGACACATGCACACATATGTTTATTGTGGCACTATTCACAATAGCAAAGAATTGGAACCAAGCCAAATGCCCATCAATGATATATTTGAGATTTTTATTGGGAATTAATATTTTAAATTAGGATGGAGAATAGTAAAACTGGAAAGAGAGGATAAATGGAAAAGATGGAGGAAACAGAACTAGATAATTGGAAATCCCATGTTGACAGATCTCAAATAATGTGGATTGATCAGATAAAACAATTATATCAAAGGCCAGAAAACTTACCTTATATTGCACTCAGCAATTTATAAACTTCTTTCACATTTACTGTTATTTGATCCTCACAACAGCTCTGTAGGACAGCAATGATTATAAATAGTTATAATTTATCAATAAGAAAACTACAATTCAAATATGTTTAGTGGCTTGCCCACATTCACATGGCTTGTAAGTGGCAGAGACAGAACCCAAACCACAAGTCTTCTGGCTGCAGATCACATATTCTTCTAAGTATACCACTATACTTGACTGCAAAAGACTCAGATGCATTAGGGAACTCAGCTGGATGTAACTTTGTGGCCCTTATGGCAGAAGTCATAGGTTTGGTTCCTGTGCATGCTGGTAGCTATTATAGCTGAACAGAAAACTCCTATTTTCATGGAGAACAAGGTATCCGTGTATATGATGCAAACTGATTACCTTTACTAAAAAAAATGGAGGCTGCCATCTAACTGGTAGAAAACTAAGCCGTCTTTGTACATGAAGAATAGTAAATGTTTATTATCATCTCTTGGGATATTTAGTTGGGATACTGCTTCAAGATTTGGATTTGCAAAACCAGCACTCTAGTCCAGGGTTTCCCAATTCCCAGGCTGCAGACTGGTGCCAGTCTGTGGCCTGTTAGGAACCCAGCTGCACAGCAGGAGGTGAGCGGTGGAAGAGCAAGGATTACTGCCTGGGCTCCACCTCCTGTCAGATCAGCACAAACCCTATTGTGAACTGCACATGCAAGGGATCTAGGTTGAGCATTCCTTATGAGAATCTAAAGCCTGCTGATTTAAGATGAAACAGTTTCATCCCCAAACTATTCCTGCCTCCCCCCATGGAAAAATTGCCTTCCAAGAAACTGGTCCCTGGTGACAAAGTTTGAATTTATGTCCCTGCTACCAGGCAAATGCTTTAAGATATGGTTGCGGATATCATGGAAAGTATGAAGATGTACATACTCCAGAATCATATAATTTTTAATTTTTTTCCATGGACATTAGTAGCTATTATCAGCTAAAGGTCCAGTGAGAATCTGGTACAAGAAAAAAAATTCCTTCTTGACATGAATAATTTTAGGCCTCATATATGTAACAAGGTCATCAGGTTGAACTCCCTGGGTAGAAACACTAGCAACACTGTGATCTTCCAAAAAAAAACATTTTTCTCTAGAATTGTGTCCTGGAATCTTTAGACTTGATTAGTTTATTTCAAGGAAGGATTTGAAGGGGAAAAAATATCTCATTTGCCTGGCAGCGTATCATTCCTGGGGGAACACATGTTTACATTTTGCTGAATTAGACAATTCCACAGCAGTTATTGGAGAGCTAAAGATATATTAATATTGAAATGTAGGCAACCACATGTTGATAATGAGCCCATTTTGTGTCTTGGCTTGTGGAAAAGAATGTGAAAATGCCTTATTCTGTATTATTTTTTCCTTCTGACAGTACTGATACACTGCCGCAGGCAGTCTAAAAATAATAGCATGAGGTTAACTGACAATTGCAGGTATATTTACACTGCTATTCTGATATTAGCATGCTGCTTAAAAAATACCACTGGAGGTGATACAGTATGTATTCAAATAATTTTTTTATTAGAGATAAAAAAACTGATAGAAAAGACAAAGATCATTCTTTTAAATGATCAATAGAAATATCTGTGGTTATTTTTAAATCTGCTACAAATAAACTAAGATTTTCTCAAAATCTTTGCCCTATGGATTAAGAGCAAGAGCAAGAGATTCCATGAGAATGGTGTCATCAAATGTGCCTCCTTACACACACACACCCACCCTTCTGCATGCGCACCCACACAGCTGTGTGTGCACACACACACCAAACAGTTTAAGTCGTGATTTGGAAAGCCCCTGAATCTCTAAGGAAGCCTCTTGTCTCTATGGCATTGCGTCTACCTCTGACATCAATATTGATTACTTTTCTGGACCATTATATCGTTTTGTCTTTGGATTTATTTGCTTGTAGGCATCATTCTTTTATTCAAAAATTATTATTGATTAATGTGCTGAATTTTTTCACCATCAAGATCCACTTTCCACCCTCGTGTTCTTCCTATTGACTGCATTAACGGGCTTGCTGGCCTCTACTTGGATTCAATCAATGAAAGCTACCAGCAGAATATTGGAGTGACTTTGAAGTACGTATTTCCCTGCAATCACCCCCCATAGGGCTCCAGGTCTGTTCCTCTAACAAAGGCTACCGCTCCTCTCAGGAGCTCTTTCCTAAAGCCACAGTTCCCACTAGGTTTCAGGTAAGTCTCCCATTCCCTTCCCATTGGGCAAGATGAGGTAAGGGCTTTCTGCTGTTGCCAGTCCCATATGCCTCATCTCTAGTTTTTTCTCTTAACCTTGAGTAATTATTTTATTGAACCCTCTTCAGTTACCCTGTTTGGGTATTACTTCTGTTTCCCTTGAGGACCCTGAACTGAAAAAGATGCTGTGTACAGGGACTACAATAGCCACTGGATTATAAAAGGTTGTAAAACCCAATATTCTCAAGGAACTGATCAGAGATAAGGTAGAGTTACACACAGAGCAGTACAGAAACACTGACAAAGGCTATCTAAATCGAGTTGGGAGTGGTGCTAAGGAAAAGTTTTTTTGGAAGAGATGATGCTTGATGTGAAAACTTTTATTACTGAAAAATTCAAATACATAAAAATGGAAAGAATATTGTAATAGGCTTCTCAGCTTCTAAATAACCATTACTCAGTTTCAGTAATCATTAATTCCATCAGCTCAAGGCCAATTTTATTTATCTCATCCACTTCGCCGTCTCCTCCCCAGATTTATTTTGAATTTTTTTGTGGACAGCATATAATTACGTGTGTATCTCCAAAATATAGGTACAGTATCACCATCTTCCAAAAAATCAATGATTAAAGGTTAATATTATTGAATACTCAGTGCTCAAAATTATCTAATTATATTATAAATGTTGTTTTTCCAGTTTATTTATCTGAATTTGGATCAGCTAAGGTCCATATATTATTATAATTGGCCTTTCCTATTCTATAGGTTCTTTTTCCATGTATAATTTTTCCTTAGAATTTCTTTGTTGGAAAACCCTGGATTATTTAACCTATAGAATTTCCCTCTGTCTGGATTTTCTTGATTGCATAACATATTTATCTCTATTTTCTATAACTTGATTGTAAGAACTAGAGCTTAATCTGACCCAGGTTCAACTTTGGTTTTGGTGGGAGGCAAGATTACTTCATAGGTTGGCAGTATGTACTTTTGTCAGAAAAAGTATAATTGGTTGCTTCTCATGTTTTTGATGTTAAGAGCCATTGATAATCATTGCCCTAGAGCAATGGTTTTCAAACTTCACTGTTCATCAACATCACTTGGAAGACTTATTAAACCCCAAACTGCTGGGCTCTGCCCCAAATCTTCTGATTCAGCAGGTCTGAGGTAAGACAGAGAACTTACATTCCTTACAACTGCCCAGTTGATGTTAGAGCTCTACTGGCCCAGTGACCAGATTTTTAGAGTTGCTCCAGTTAGCTTATCGATTCATTAAGGACCATCTCAAACATTTCGCATTCCAATCCCAGACCTGGAATCAGCAATTTATGCACGGATCCCTGTTTCTTTATAGTAAGATGTCTAGTTTATAACCCATATTCTGAAGACCAAAGACACTAATTTCAGCTGGGATGTACATTGTTTTGAGACATTATGGATGGTTGAGTTGGGAAATATTTTTAAAAGAAAAACAAATCGTGACTTTGTATTGACAGTTCCAATCAAAATTCAAGACTACAGTTCAAGACTACTTAACCTTATTATGTGTTACAATAGTGTTTCTTTCTTTCACTGTGAAAGATCCGTGCTTTCAATAACACCAGCATAATTCTCATTTGTTTATCCCATAGTAATCACACAACAACCTAAGAATAACACTACCAGCATGTCCACTAACTATATGATTTCTCAAAATAGTCTGATTGTAGTGGGTGTTTTTGTTTGCTTGTTCTCTTTTATTCTACTTCTAATCCTTAGGGCATGTCCTCAGAATGTGCAATTAAATTACCATGTTTTAAATTCACTTGAATTAGTTCCTTTCTGTATAGTTATGCCCGCACTGTTTATACAGTTGGGTCATTTTTATACTTTTATTTTTAATTTTTAGAGATTGTATTTTATAAATTAAGCTTGCTTTGAAATTATGAAAAATATTTACAAGGGTCCAAAATTAAATTGTGTTTTATTTATTTATTTATTATTAAAGACAGTATCTTGCTCTGTCACTTAGACTGGAGGGCAGTGGCATGAGGATAGATCACAGCAGTGTTGAACTCCTGGTCTCGAGTGATCCTCCCTCCTTGGCCTCACAAAGCACTGGGATTACAAGACATGAGCCCTTACGCCCACCCCAGAATCAAAGTTTTGAAGCAAGTTATAATAAACGAAGCTTAGCTTTTATTTCTGGTTATTTCACTCCAATTCTTCTCTTTCCCCACAAGTAAATTTAAAAGTTTTGAAAATATCTTCTGGCATTTAGGAAGGTTTGTATTTTTTGTTTTAATAATTACTTTTATATTTATTTTAATAAATCCTTTGCAATAGTAATTTCCATTCCTCCCTTTCTGGCTACTGACTATTGTTTCCTACTATGAGCACTAATGCAACCAACTAGTGACCTGTTTCTCTTTCTTTCTTCTCTCGAATCCAGCATTTGTTGATGTAATATCCTTGTAGACCTAATGAATACATATGAAATAATAAATGAGTTTATTGTACTTATCTATATTTGATTCTTGTATTATAGCTACATTATTGGGGCACACAGACATTTTATTGTTATAATCATCAGCCTTGATTCTATAGAAAAAATATATTTAGTGCTACCTCTTGTACTTATGTCAAAGCCTCTTAAGTCATTTTCATTGTATGAATCTCATTCTCTAATAGATTATTCAGAGAAGATTTAAGGGAATAATATCCCCTGAATAAACAGACACACACACACACACACACACACACACACACACGCACACACATATGCATGTATATATCTCCAGTCAGTTAGTAGAATATTTCTTAATGTTGGCATTATAGATTTAATTCCCAGCTAAATGGTATACCCTTTCAATGTTTAGTTTTAAGACTTTTTATTATTGTAAAAGATTTTCCTGAGTTATAGTTTTAATATTTATTCTGTCCATTGCTTTAGTTTTCCTCTTCAGAGACTACTAGTATATTTAAGTTGAATCTCTTGCTTTTCTTCTGTATTCATCACTTACTCTCAAATGCTTTTTAGTAGTCTTTCAAAATTCTATTATCTATAAAACTTCCTCTTTTCTGTATTCTATTTTTCTTAAGGCATATTTTGTTGTGTTTATTTACTTTTGTGTTTTTTCCTAACTTTAGAGGTAGTTATTTTTTCTTTTATTTCTAATTCTTTCCTGAATTCTTTTACCTCTCTTTTTAAATCCTTTTCTCAATCATCTCACTTCTGAGTTTTTAAATTCTGATATATTAGATTCTGATATATGTTGTTCTTTATAGATTCTAGAATTCTCTTATTTTTAGCTCATTTTGAAACATTAGGTTCTTCATCTCTTTTGTGGGCATAATTTTCTGGTGTGCTTTCCTTATTTGACAGATTTTTTTCACTATTTTATTTTTTATACTAATTTTATGTAGGATCCTGTGGCATTCTTTTGCTGCTCTTCATTGTTAAGTAAAATGACTTTTTATGTACTTTTAGAAGAGAAGATAGATCAAAATAGCTACCTCTTAGATCCTCCTCCTCTGCTACTCTTCTCAGTTTTATCTTCACCTTGTTTTTCCTTACTCTTATAGTCCCTGTTCTGCTCTCTGTGGCTTAGAATACCAGCAGTTTCTCCTTAGGGCTAAGCTCTGTAATGTAAGGGTTGATTTGTCTGTCACTTTTGAGAGTTTATAGACCCCAGACCCCAAAACTCTCTGGGACCATCAGATCATTCTTTAGGCCACTTGCACTTGCCCTCATTACTCTCAAAGTGGAACTTCAAAATCCTCTCCCATTGTCTCCTGTTGTTCTCAGAAAAGCCCACTGTGCTTTCTAGGGGTGCCTGATAGTTGGGAGTTTCCAGCTCTCAGGGTCATCAGCAGTCCCTTTGTCTTTCCTCTGATTTCAGCCATACTGTTTTGATACCATATAGGTCTTGTAGTTTTTCCTAACTTAGCCCCACCAAATTATATTTTAGAGTTATATTTGTGATCTAGACTTATTGTGGATGTAGTCTATGAGGTCTTGTTTTTCCTACTATAGTTCCTCTGAGTATCTTAATAGGAGGATTCAGGGAGCTTTCAGGTATTCCAGAACACTTCTTGAACTGATTCTTGGCAAGTTGGCTGCGTGTATAGGAGGGAGGGCTAGGAAGGAGAGCCAAGGAGGGAAAGGGGAGAGTTTCTGAATAAAAATAGAACATGAGAAGGCAGGAAGGTGTAAAACACCATGATGCAATAGTAGAGCTGTATTCTGGTTCAGTACCAGTAAAAGGTTTGTGTGAGGTAATGGAAGGAATGAATTACTGAGACAGAGGGGGTGTGACCACAATGAGCTATCTGTGCTAACCTGGGAAGCCTGAACTTTAACAATATAGGGAGCTGTTGAAAGGAGGCAAAGCAAAGTGACATTAGATTAATAATTTGGAAAAGTTTCCTTGGCAGCAGTGTAGAGAATGGCCTTGAAGTAGTCCTGGGGCTAAACAGGAATCCTCTCTCCTGCCCATGTTAGGAAACTGGTAAAGTGAGAAGGGATGGGGACTAAACCAAGGCAGTGGTGGATGAAAAAGAATTGCTGTTTGTTATGTTAAATCTATAGGGTGTGGTAAATGGTTGGATATGAAAGGACAAGTTTGGATGTGCAGGATAAACCTAAAATGAGTCTTAAACTTCTGGGCAATATCTTGGTTCCTAAAATACTCACCATTCTACTTCTTGCATCTCTTATTCTTGTAGGGTTGTTCTGATACTTCTGGAAATGGTAATTTTGGAGATGTTTGTTTTTCTGATTTTTACCCGGTGAGCTTAGTGATAGAAAGGGTTCTGTGTAAGACTTATTTCAAACTTTTATAAAATAGTCTGTAATCTACAAAGTAATACAAAGAAGACACAGGATTATTTTTCCTTAACACATGCCTGAGCTGGTTATCTCCCTTTCGGAATTTGGTGGCAATATTTATATTTATATTAGCATTCCAGTTTTCTTCTTTGAGACAAGGGGAAAATAGGATAGAAGAAGAAAGAGTCAGGAAGTTGAAAAGGGTATTCCAAACTAGATTGTGACATCACAGAAACTAGGTAATGTAAAGGAGGGCAGAGGAAAACAACTGGAGCTGTACTTCTATCCCTTTGATGCATCTCAGGAAAAATTCCACAGACCTGCTACTTTTTTTTTTCTTTTTTTTTTTTTTTTGAGACAGAGTCTCGCTCTGTCCCCCAGGCTGGAGTGCAGTGGCGGGATTTTGGCTCACTGCAAGCTCCGTCTCCTGGGTTCACACCATTCTCCTGCCTCAGCCTCCCCAGTAGCTGGGACTACAGGCGCCCGCCACTATGCCCGTCTAATTTTTTGTATTTTTAGTAGAGACGGGGTTTCACCGTGTTAGCCAGGATGGTCTCCATCTGCTGACCTCGTGATCCACCCATCTCGGCCTCCCAAAGTGCTGGGATTACAGGTGTGAGCCACTGCGCCCGGCCAGAGCTACTACTTCAAGTATGGTCTGAGGCAGCAGCAAGGACATCTCCAGGAAGCTTGTTGAAAATGCAGACTCTCAGGTCCCACCTCAGACCTCCTGAATCAATATCTACATTTAAAAAAGATCTCCAGGTGATTTATTTGAACATTAAAATTTAACATCACTGCTCTAGACCATGTGAGGAAGTAAACTTTTTGTTAGTCTACCTTAACTCTCTGAAAATAGCAAGAGTCTTTATTACAGCAAAGCATTCATTTAGTGAATATTCTTCAGGAATTGGAAGAGCGAATGTAAGGAGGGTGTATAAAAGAGCAGTTTAGGATTTGTGTTCGGTAGGGAATCAGTTTACTTAGGTTCAACATCTGGCTTCACAACTAATTTGTTATGTGACTATGGAAAAGATACTTAATCTTTCTACACATTGGTATCCTCACTTAGAAATTTAATTAAGAGTGCTTACTTCCTAAGATTGTTGTGAGGATCAAATGAAATAGTATGTAAAAGTGGTTAGCACAGTTGCTGGTGCACAAGAAATGTGTCATTATCTATGGTTATTAAAGACGTAATAGTATTAAAATGTCTTACATCTTGGATGTGTATAATACTTTTATTAGAATTAGTGATGCTGTGCAGGGACCTCATTTTTGTTTAAATATACAACACTGTCAGTGAATATAGCACTTTACATACACCTGAAAATGCTTCTCAGAGAAAGGTAAATCTTCAATATGATGGTTCTATGTATTTGTATTATATGATTTCCTGGAAAAGGTGAAATATCAACATTAGAACCTACAAATTTTTAAAACCTGTCTAGGTGAGCTAAACAAAAAGCAGTATTTACTTTTTTTAAAAAGAATCTTGAACTTCAGAAAGCTTGAGTCAGTCTTCACGTTTCTATTCACTCTGTTTTATATGTTTTTGGTATCTACATTCTGATAAAATCTTGATGAAATTTTACTTTAGATGCTTCATGATTCAGCCATTGTTAATGTCTTGAGACATTCTGAGCCAATCATGTCAGAAATCAGCAACAACCATACAAAACATTGCATCTAACCACAAACTAATGAACAAAGGCAGAACACTAGACACAAACCCTTAAGCTTTTATATGCTTCGGGAACCTACCTGATTTATTCCGTTTTCACCCAAACATTTTAAAAGCCATGTTAATCCCTAGCAAGTATTTTTATCTAGAGAGGCCCATACTATGGAGGGTAGAATGAGGTTGGAGAAATAAGCCCCAGATTGTATTTATTTCTTATTACAGAGCTCAGCATTTTTATGTTCTCTCATCAACAAAAAGACTCCCCCCTACACACCCTTGGTGTTTTCTATTTATGTTCACCTGCTACTCAATTAGCACCCCATCAAAACCCTCGCTTGCAGGGGGTTTATTGCAGAACACTGCACTGCAGCCCTTAACCCTCTATCTCACCTACATTACACATAGAGCTAAAAAATAGTCCCCTGACTGTGCTTAGAAAGCATGTCTTTTTATTTGGTGTTTGCGTAAGGTTTTCCTTGTGTGCATTACCCTGAGTGTTCATAAAGTTATAACTGTATCTACATGTGTTTGACATTTATTACCTTCCATAGGACTATAAAGCACACTTTTCTCTTTTAACGGCATCCGCTGACATGGTGCATAAAATAAACTTTAAATATTATCTATAAATTAATTAGCATTTTCTCTCTATTAGGAAAAGCAGATGAAGACTTACTAACACTGTTTTAGTATACTTAGAAGTTTTAATTGGATTCTGTGCAAAACACAATGGTATTATTCTTATCCAGTTTTATTTTTTATTTTGCTATATTTATGTATTTGTGTGAGCCATGCAATCTATTTTCATTTGTAGAATAAGGAAATATAGTAAAGTTTCAGAAAGAAAACTAACACCTTCCCCTTTAAAATTATTTCACTGGTTTCATAAACTCTATTACTATTTTATTTTTCTTAAATGTATAAATAACTATTATTTAAATTTTGATTTATAAATATGTCTTTTAATTTAAATAAGTATTTCCTATATACAGTACTTTATATCAATGTATTTTTATACAAAATTTGGTATTGGGCCTATAATTTTTGTGTTGTTTTTTATCCTATCTTTATTACTTAATATTGCATAATTATCATGTCCCATGTTATCATATACTCTTAATTTTGATTTTTAATACTATCTACAGTCATTTATCTTATGAAGATGCCATTATTTTATTATTTAGATGAGTTCAAAATTTTGCTGTTATAAATGACATTCAGCTGAACATCTTTCTATGAAAATTATGTCGGCATTTCTGATTATTTCTTCAAGTGAAATTCCTAGAAGTGGAAACACTGTTTAAAGCTTCTGAACAGCAAAGGAAATAATCAACAAGATGAAACATCAGGATATATGGTAGCAGGAAATATTTGCAAATCATGTATCTGATAAGGAATTAATATCCAAAATTTATAAAGAACCTATACAATTCTACAGTGGAAAAGCAAATAATCGAACTAAAAAAAATGGCAAAAGGTCTAAGTAGACATTTCTCCAAAGAAGATGTAAAAATGGCCAACAGGTGTATGAAGAGATGCTCGACGTCATTGATCATCAGTGAAATGCAAATCAAAACCACTGTGAGATACCAACTTACACCTGTTAGGATGGCTATTATCAAAAAGTCAAAAGATAACAAATGTTAGCAGGGATGTGGAGAAGAGGGAACTCTTGTACATTGTTGATGGAACTGTAAATTGGTACAGTCATTATGAAAACAGTATTTCCATACTGTTTCTAAAGAAATTAAAAAGAAACTAAAACTAGAACTATGACCTAGCAATCCCTCTTCTGGGCATATATCCAGAGGAAATAAAATCACCACCCTGTAAAGATACCTGCACTCCCATGTTCATTGCAGCATTATTCACAACAGCTAAGACATGGAAATGACCTAAGGGTCCATAGACAAATTAATGAATAAAGAAACTGTGGTGCATATACACAATGGAATATTATTCAGCTTTAAAAAAGAACAAATTTTTTTCCATTTCCCACAATGTGAATGAACCTGGAGGATATTTTGCTGAGTGAAATAAGCCGTACATAGAAAAACATATTGCATGATGTCACTTACACATGAAATCTAATAATAATAAATCATATACAGAGATGGAGAACAAAACAGTGGTTAACAGAGGCATGACGGTGGGAGGTAGGGAGACGAGGATATGTAGGTCAGAAAATACAAAGCAACAGACAGTAGGATGAACAAGCCTAGACATCTAATGTACAACATGATAACTATAGATAATAAAGGTATGTGTATGGGATTCATGCAAAATGAGTAGGTTTTTGGCAATTCTTGCTACTAAAAAAAATGGGTAACTATGTGAGACAATGGATGTTAATTTGTTTCACTATAGTAACCTTTTTACTATCTATATGTATCCCATAACATCATGTTGTATACTTTAAATATGTACAAATAATTATCTTAAAAAGTTTTAAAGATTTCAAAGACTCTTAAATCCCTTTACTAGAATGCTTTCCTGAAAGGTTGTAAAATTTTGTATGTCCACGTTGTGCCCTAATCAAGTTTGGATATTTTTTAATCATGCTCAACTTAATAGTTGATTATTGCTGTTAAGTAGCCATTTATTTAATTAGTATTTAGATTGAACATATAAAACTATTGCTATGTTGTGTCATCATTAATCTTCTTAGAACATACTGATAAAGTTCCTGAGCTCTAAAGATAGATGAATTTTAGTTCAAATCCAGACTTAATCACTGGTTTGGGAAAAGGTAAATTTCATGTCTAAAGCTCAGTTTCATCAAATATAAATGGTGATGATATTAGCATTTATTTTACAGAACTGATGTGAGGATTTACAAAAAAAGCATTATTGTACATAGCTTGGTACTTGACATCCTCAATATATATTAAATGCCTAGTACATATTAAATGTATTCTTATCTGAATTTGGTTTTCATTACTTCCATCTACTTTTTTAAACTGATAGTTAATATAAAAAAGCTCTTCAAAACTAGTAGAAAAGATAGTATTTTCTATCATTGGCTACTATATAATTGATTTTGCCATATTTTGACCTAAAATTAGATTATAATTTTTATTTCAGCCATATATCCATCACTCAGAACAATGTCTGGAAAATAGGGAGCATGGAATAGACATTTTTTGAATGAATGTATTCTTTTTCAAAATTTTCTTGGCTATTTTTGAACATTTCTCTGTAAGTAAATCTTAGAAACAATTAAGAAATTCTCTAAAACATTCTGTTGGAATTCTAATTGCAAAAGCATTGGATTTATTTGGGGGGGGGAACTGAAATATTTATAAAATTAGATGTTCTCATCCAGAATCATGGCACTTCTTTCCATTTAGTAGGGTCTTCTTTTAAGTTATTTTATAAAGTTTTATACTTACCATTATGTGGGACTTGACCATTTCTTGCTAGGTTCATGTGAGGTTTATTGTATTGGTTGTTGTTTTATTCAGTGAATTAGGTTTTTTAAAAGTTTTGATTACATTTTCTAATTGGTTATTGTTCTAAAGAGAACTATTGAGTTTTTATATGCAGATATTTTATTAATCCAATGTACTGATTCTAGTCCTTCTAGTTGTAGTAGTTGTTCAGTTAATTCTCTTAGCTATTCACATCATTTACCAAAGATGCTTGTTTTCTCTTCTTTTTCTATATCTATTATTTATATTATTATCAGATCCTTTTGGCTGCAATTGCAAGAATAATACTGAATAGTACTGGTAATAGCAGAATTCCTTGCACTAAAATCTGACTTTAATGAGAAGGCTTTTAATTCACAATTAAGTGTACTACTTGCCGTGAGTTTCTGCATAATTTCTGCATAATATTCTAACATTTAAAGGCAAATTCTTTTTAAGTCTACCTTGATAAGAGCTTTTTGTCATAAATAGATGTTCAATTCTATCAAGTTTTTTCACCATCTATTAATATGATTTATTTTTTTGCCTTTAAACAGTAACCTATTCAAATGCATCACAAGATTTAAATACTTAGCCAATCTTGTATTTCAAAAGATAAATTCTTCTGGGCTATCATGTATTCTTTTTACTACAATTAGTTAAATTCAACTCATTAACATGTAATTTAGGAATTTTACATCTGTCAAGTGAAACTGACCAATAGGTGGTCATTTTCTTGTGGTGTCCTTTTCTGATGTCCTAAAGAAGTTTACTGACTGTCCTCAATTTACACCACAGTTAAAGGATCTCAAAGACTGCATTAGTTCCATAGCAAGGGTTGTTTACCAGGCTGAGTTGGCTGAAATGACAGAAATAGAATTCAGAATATGCATAGAAACAAACATCATTGAGATTAAGGAGATCATCAAAAACCAATCCAAGGAATACAAGGATCACAAAAAGATACAGGTGCTGATAGATGAAATAGCCAGCATTAAAAAGGATGAAATTGACCTGATAGAGCTGAAAAATACACTACAAGAATTTCATAATGAATCTCAAATATTAACAGCAAAATAGACCAAGCTGAGGAAAGAATTTCAGAGCTTGAAGACTAGTTCTCTAAAATAAGACAGACAAAAAGAAAGAAAAAAGATGAAGAGGAATAAATGAAACCTCTGAGAAATATGGAATTATGTAAAGACATCAAATCTGCAACTCATTGGTGTCCCTGAAAGAGACAGGTAGAAAGCAAACAACTTAGAAAATATATTTCAGGATATCATCCATGAAAACCTTCCCAGTCTTGCTAGAGAGGCCAACATTCAAACTCAGGACATCCAGAGAACTCCTGCATGATACTAAACAATAAGATCATCCCCAAGACAATAATCATCAGATCCTCCAAGGGTGAAATGAAATAAAAAATATTAAAGAACATTTAACAGCTAGAGAGAAAGGACAGGTCACGTGCAAAGGGAATCCCATGAGGACCTTTTCCCTGTAGCAGAAACCCTACAAGCTGGAAGAGACTATGGGCCAATATTCAACATTCTTAAATAAAAGAATTTTCAATCTAGAATTTCATATCCAGCCAAATTAAGATTCATAAAGGAAAAAGAAATAAGATTCTTTCCAGACAAATGCTAACGGAATTCATTACCACCAGATCTGCCTTCGAAGAGCTCCTGAAATGAGCACTAAATATAGGAATAAATGACCATTACCAGCCACTACAAAAAAACTTAAGTACACAGATCAGTGGCACTATAAAGCAGCCACACAATTATAATATTGCATAATAACCAGCTAACAACATGATGACAGGATCAAATCCCATTTCAATACTAAATTTGAATGTAAATGGGTTAAATGCTCCAATTAAAAGTCACACAGTGGCAAGCTGGATAAAGAAGCAGGGCTAAATGTTGTGCTGTCTTCAAGAGACCCACCTCACCTGCAGTAACATCTATAGGCTCAAAATAAAAGGATAAAGAAAAACCTACCAAGCAAATGGGAAACAGAAAAAAGCAGGGATTGCAATCCTAATTTCAGACAAAACAGACCTTAAACCAACAAAGAGCAAAAAGGACAAAGAAGGGCATTCATATTAAAGGGTTCAATTTGGCAAGAAGACCTAACTATGCTAAATATATATTCACCCAACAGGAGGACCCAGATTCATATAGCAAGTTCTTAGAGATCTACAAAGAAACTTAGGTTCCCACACAATAATGGTGAAAAACTTCAGCACCTCACTGAGTATTAGATCATTAAGGCAGAAAATTAACAAAGATATTTAGAACCTGAACTCAACACTTGATCAAATGGACCTAAAAGATATCTTCAGAACTCTCCATCCAAAAATAACAGAATATACATTCTTCTCATTGCCACATGTCATACACTCTAAAATTGACCACACAATTGGACATGAAACAATCCTCAGCAAATTAAAAAAATCATACCAACAACACTCTTGGACCACAATGCAATACAAATATAAAATGTGAAGAAAATTACTCAAAACCATACAATTACATGGAAATTAAACAATATCCTTCTAAAGGACTTTCAGGTGAATAATGAAATTGATGCAGAAATCAATAATTTCTTTGAAATTAATGAGAACAAAGATACAACATACCAGAATCTCTAGGACACAGCTAAAGCAGTTTTTTTTTTGACTTTTTTTTATTATACTTTAAGTTCTAGGGTACATGTGCACATTGTGCAGGTTAGTTATATATGTATACATGTGCCATGCTGGTGCGCTGCACCCACTAACTTGTCATCTAGCATTAGGTATATCTCCCAGTGCTATCCCTCCCTATTCCCCCCACCCCACAACAGTCCCCAGAGTGTGATATTCCCCTTCCTGTGTCCATGTGATCTCATTGTTCAATTCCCACCTATGAGTGAGACTATACGGTGTTTGGTTTTTTGTTCTTGCGATAGTTTACTGAGAATGATGATTTCCAATTTCATCCATGTCCCTACAAAGGACATGAACTCATCATTTTTTATGGCTGCATAGTATTCCATGGTGTATATGTGCCACATTTTCTTAATCCAGTCTATCATTGTTGGACATTTGGGTTGGTTCCAAGTCTTTGCTATTGTGAATAATGCCGCAATAAACATACGTGTGCATGTGTCTTTATAGCAGCATGATTTATAGTCCTTTGGGTATATACCCAGTAATGGGATGGCTGGGTCAAAGGGTATTTCCAGTTCTAGATCCCTGAGGAATTGCCACACTGACTTCCACAATGGTTGAACTAGTTTACAGTCCCACCAACAGTGTAAAAGTGTTCCTATTTCTCCACATCCTCTCCAGCACCTGTTGTTTCCTGACTTTTTAATGATTGCCATTCTAACTGGTGTGAGATGGTATCTCATTGTGGTTTTGATTTGCATTTTTCTGATGGCCAGTGATGGTGAGCATTTTTTCATGTGTTTTTTGGCTGCATAAATGTCTTCTTTTGAGAAGTGTCTGTTCATGTCCTTTGCCCACTTTTTGATGGGGTTCTTTGTTTTATTCTTGTAAATTTGAGTTCATTGTAGATTCTGGATATTATCCCTTTGTCAGATGAGTAGGTTGCAAAAATTTTCTCCCATTTTGTAGGTTGCCTGTTCACTCTGATGGTAGTTTCTTTTGCTGTGCAGAAGCTCTTTAGTTTAATTAGACCCCATTTGTCAATTTTGGCTTTTGTTGCCATTGCTTTTGGTGTTTTGGACATGAAGTCCTTGCCCATGCCTATGTCCTGAATGGTAATGCCTAGGTTTTCTTCTAGGGTTTTTATGGTTTTAGGTCTAACGTTTAAGTCTTTAATCCATCTTGAATTGATTTTTGTATAAGGTGTAAGGAAGGGATCCAGTTTCAGCTTTCTACATATGGCTAGCCAGTTTTCCCAGCACCATTTATTAAATAGGGAATCCTTTCCCCATTGCTTGTTTTTCTCAGGTTTGTCAAAGATCAGATAGTTGTAGATATGCGGCGTTATCTCTGAGGGCTCTGTTCTGTTCCATTGATCTATATCTCTGTTTTGGTACCAGTACCATGCTGTTTTGGTTACTGTAGCCTTGTAGTATAGTTTGAAGTCAGGTAGTGTGATGCCTCCAGCTTTTTCTTTTGGCTTAGGATTGACTTGGCGATGCAGGCTCTTTTTTGGTTCCATATGAACTTTAAAGTAGTTTTTCCAATTCTGTGAAGAAAGTCATTGGTAGCTTGATGGGGATGGCATTGAATCTGTAAATTACCTTGGGCAGCATGGCCATTTTCACGATATTGATTCTTCCTACCCATGAGCATGGAATGTTCTTCCATTTGTTTGTATCCTCTTTTATTTCCTTGAGCAGTGGTTTGTAGTTCTCCTTGAAGAGGTCCTTCACATCCCTTGTAAGTTGGATTCCTAGGTATTTTATTCTCTTTGAAGCAATTGTGAATGGGAGTTCACTCATGATTTGGCTCTCTGTTTGTCTGTTGTTGCTGTATAAGAATGCTTGTGATTTTTGTACATTGATTTTGTATCCTGAGACTGCTGAAGTTGCTTATCAGCTTAAGGAGATTTTGGGCTGAGACAGTGGGGTTTTCTAGATATACAATCATGTCGTCTGCAAACAGGGACAATTTGACTTCCTCTTTTCCTAATTGAATACCCTTTATTTCCTTCTCCTGCCTAATTGCCCTGGCCAGAACTTCCAACACTATGTTGAATAGGAGTGGTGAGAGAGGGCATCCCTGTCTTGTGCCAGTTTTCAAAGGGAATGCTTCCAGTTTTTGCCCATTCAGTATGATATTGGCTGTGGGTTTGTCATAGATAGCTCTTATTATTTTGAAATATGTCCCATCAATACCTAATTTATTGAGAGTTTTTAGCATGAAGGGTTGTTGAATTTTGTCAAAGGCTTTTTATGCATCTATTGAGATAATCATGTGGTCTTTGTCTTTGGCTCTGTTTATACGCTGGATTACATTTATTGATTTGCGTATATTGAACCAGCCTTGCATCCCAGGGATGAAGCCCACTTGATCATGGTGAATAAGCTTTTTGATGTGCTGCTGGATTCGGTTTGCCAGTATTTTATTGAGGATTTTTGCATCAATGTTCATCAAGCATATTGGTCTAAAATTCTCTTTTTTTGTTGTGTCTCTGCCTGGCTTTGATATCAGAATGATGCTGGCCTCATAAAACGAGTTAGGGAGGATTCCCTCTTTTTCTATTGATTGGAATAGTTTCAGAAGGAATGGTACCAGTTCCTCCTTGTACCTCTGGTAGAATTCGGATGTGAATCCATCTGGTCCTGGACTCTTTTTAGTTGGTAAGCTATTGATTATTGCCACAATTTCAGATCCTGTTATTGGTCTATTCAGAGATTCAACTTCTTCCTGGTTTAGTCTTGGGAGAGAGTATGTGTCGAGGAATTTATCCATTTCTTCTAGATTTTCTAGTTTATTTGCGTAGAGGTGTTTGTAGTATTCTCTGATGGTAGTTTGTATTTCTGTGGGATCGGTGGTGATATCCCCTTTATCATTTTTTATTGCATCTATTTGATTCCTCTCTCTTTTTTTCTTTATTAGTCTTGCTAGCAGTCTATCAATTTTGTTGATCCTTTCAAAAAACCAGCTCCTGGATTCATTAATTTTTTGAGGGGTTTTTTGTGTCTCTGTTTCCTTCAGTTCTGCTCTGATTTTAGTTATTTCTTGCCTTCTGCTAGCTTTTGAATGTGTTTGCTCTTGCTTTTCTAGTTCTTTTAATTGTGATGTTAGGGTGTCAATTTTGGATCTTTCCTGCTTTCTCTTGTGGGCATTTAGTGCTATAAATTTCCCTCTACACACTGCTTTGAATGTGTCCCAGAGATTCTGGTATGTTGTGTCTTTGTTCTCGTTGGTTTCAAAGAACATCTTTATTTCTTAAGGCAGTTTTAAGAGGGAAATTTATAGCACTAAAATGTCAACATCAAAAAGTTAGAAATCTCTTAAATTAGCAATGTAACATCACAACTAGAAAAACTAAAGAAGAGAAAACGAAATTCCAAAGTTAGCGGAACACAAGAAGTAATCAAAATCACTGCTGAACTGAAGGAGATTAATACATGGAAAACCATATGAAAGATCAACGAATCCAGGAGTTGGTTCTTTGAAAAAATTATTAAGAGAGACCACTAGCTAGGCTAAAAAAGAAGGAAAGAGAGAAGATCCAAATAAACACAATTAGAAATGGCAAAGGGGATATTACCACTGACTCCACAGAAATACAAATTACCATCAGAGACTACTTTGAACACCTCTATGCACACAAACTAGAAAATCTGGAAGGGATGGGTAAATTCCTGGGTGAATACATCCTCCTAAGACTAAACCAGGAAGATTCTCAGACAGATTCATTGACAAATTCTACCAGATGCACAAAGAAGAGTTGGTACCATTCCTATTGAAACTATTTCAAAAAAATGAGGAGGAGGGACTCCTCCCCAGCTTATTCTGTGAGGCCAGCATTATCCTGATATCAAAACCTGGTATAGAGACACAACAAAAAATGAAAACTTCAGGCCTATATCCTTGATGCAAAAGTCCTTGGTGCATAAGTCCTCAACAAAATACTAGCAAACCAAATCCAGCAGCACATCAAAAAGCTAATCGACTACAATCAAGCAGGCTTTATCTCTGAAATGCAAGATTGGTTCAACAAATGCAAATCAATAAATGCGATTCATCATATAAACAGAACTGAGTTCAAAAACCACATGATTATCTTAATAGGTACAGAAAATTCTTTCAATAATATTCAACATGGCTTTATGTTAAGAACTCTCAATAAACTAGGCATTGAAGGAACAAACTTCAAAACAATAAGAGCCATCTATGACAAACTCACAGCCAACAGCATAGTGAATGGGAAAAAGCTGGAAATAGGCCCCAAGACAAGGATGCTGTTTCTCCCCACTTCTATTCAACATAGTTTTGGAAGTTCTGGCCAGAGAAATCAGGCAAGAAAAAAATAATAAAGAACATCCAAATAGAAAGAGAGGAAGTCAAACTATTCCTGTTTGCAGATGGTATGCTTCTATGTCTAGAAAACTCTGTAGTCTCTGCACAAAAGTTCCTTAAGGTAATAAACAACTTCAGCAAGGTTTCAGGATACAAAATCCATGTACAAAAATGAGTAGCATTTCTACCAACAATATCTAAGCCAAATCAGGAACAGAATCCCATTCACAGTTGCCTCAGAAAGAATAAAATAACTACAAATACAGCTTACCATGGAGGTGAAAGATCTCTACCCAGAGAATCACAAAACACTGCTCAAAGAAATCAAAGATGACCACAAACAAGTGGAAAACATTTTATGCTCATGGATAAGAGGTAATTAATATTATTAAAATGGCCACACTACCTGCCCAAAGATTGTTACAGATTAAATGCTATTCCTATCAAACTTTCAATATTATTCTGTACAGAACTAGAAAAAAATCATTCCAAAATTCATACGGAAACAAATAAAAGCCCAAATAGCCAGGACAATCCTACACAAAAAGAATGAAGCTGGAGACATCATGTTACCTGACTTCAAATTACACTACAGGGCTACAGTAACCAAAACAGTACACTACTGGAACAAAAACAGACACATAGAACAATGGAGGAGAATAGAGAGCCCAGAAATAATGCTGCACACCTCCAACTATCTGATCTTTGACACAGCTTACAAAAACAACTAGTGGGAAAGGACTCTGTATTTAATAAATAATGCTGGGATAACTGGTTAGCCATATGCAGAAGATTGAAACTGGGACCCTTCTTTACACTATATTAAAAAAAAAACAACTCAAGTTGGATTAAAGACTTAAATGTAAAACTCAAAAGTATGAAAACCCTGGAATATAACCTAGGAAAAATCATTCTGGATATAGGAACTGGCAAAGATTTCAAAGATGCCAAAAGCAATTCCAACAAAAGCAAAAATTGACAAATGAGACCTAATTAAACCAAAGAGTTCTGACAGCAAAAGAAACTACCAACAGAGTAAACAGACAACCTACAGAAAGGGAGAACGTATTTACAAACTATGCTTCTGACAAAGACCTAAAATTCAGAATCTATAAGGAACTTACATTACAAGCAAAAAAAAAAAAAAAACCATTCAAAAGTGGGCAAAGGACATGAACAGACACTTTTCAAAACAATATATACATGCAGCCAACACACATATGAAAAAATGCTCAACATCATTAATCATTAGAGAAATGCAAGTCAAAACCATAATTAGATGCCATCTTACACAGTCAAAATGGCTGTTATTTAAAACATCAAACAATAACAAATGCTGGCAGGCCGGGTGCGGCGGCTCATGCCTGTAATCCCAGCACTTTGGGGATCACAAGGTCAGGAGATCAAGACCATCCTGGCCAACATGGTGAAACCCCGTCTCTACTAAAAATACAAAAATTGGCCAGGCATGGTGGCTTACACCTGTAGTCCGAGCTATTCAGGAGGCTGAGGCAGGACAATCGCTTGAATCTGGGAGGTGGAGGTTGCAGTGAGCTGAGATCACACCACTGCAGTCCAGCCTCGGCGACAGAGCAAAATTCCGTCTCAAAAAAAAAAACAGATGCTGACAAGGTTGCGGAGAAAAGGGAATTCCTATACACTGCTGATGGGAGTGCAAATTAGTTCAGCCATTGTGGAAAGCAGTGTAGTCATTCCTGAAGGAACTAAAAGTAGAATTACCATTTGACCCAGCAGTCCCAATATTGGGTATAAACCCAAAGGAATATAAATTATTCTACCATGAGGACACATGCACATATATACTTATTGTAGCACTATTCACAATAGCAAACACATGGAATCAATCTAAATGTCCATAAATGGTAGACTGGATAAAGAAAATGTGATACATATACATAATGGAATCTTATGTAGCCATAAGAAAGAATGACATCATGTCCTTTGCAGCAACATGGATGGAGCTGGAGGCCATTATCTTTAACAAACCAATGCTAGAACAGAAAACCAGATACTGCATGTTCTCACTTATAAGTGGGAGCTAAATAATGAGAACATATGGACACAAAGAGGGGAACAACAAACACTCGGGCCTACTAGAGGGTGGAAGGTGGGAGGAAGGAAAGGATTTTTTTAAATGACTATTGTGTACTATGCTTATACCTGGGTGACAGAATAATCTGTACTCCAAACACCCATGACACGAGTTTACCTGTGTAACAAGCCTGCATGTGTACCTGTAAACGTAAAATGAAAGTTAGAATACAAATAAAAAGCAACACCCCCCTGCAACCAACAAGTTAAGCTTTATTAAATAGCAAAAAAAAAAAAAAAAAAAAAAAATAGGCCTGGCATGGTGGCTCACGCCTGTAATCCCAGCAGTCTGGGAGGCCGACTCTGGTGGATCACGAGGTCAGCAGCCTGACCAATACGGTGAAACCCTGTCTCTACTAAAAATACAAAAATTAGCTGGGCGTGGTGGCGGGTGCCTGTAGTCCCAGCTGCTCGGGAGGCTGAGGCAGGAGAATCGCTTGAACCCAGGAGGTGGAGGTTGCAGTGAGCTGAGATCGTGCCATTGCACTCCAGCCTGGGTGACAGAGTGAGACTCCATCTCAAAAAAAAAAAAAAAAAATCCCATTGTAAATGGCTAGCTGGGAGTTCTTTTCTCTTGGCTCACTGCAAGCTCAGCCTCCCGGGTTCACGCCATTCTCCTGCCTCAGCCTCCCGAGTAGCTGGGACTACAGGTGCCTGCCACCATGCCTGACTAATTTTTTGTATTTCTTTAGTAGAGACGGGGTTTCACCGTGTTAGCCAGGATGGTCTCGATCTCCTGACCTCGTGATCCGCCCACCTCGGCCTCCCAAAGTGCTGGGATTACAGGCGTGAGCCACCGCACCCGGCCGGGAGTTCTTTTCTTTTAGATCCCACTTCCTCTTTCTTTGTTCATAACCCCCTAGATATTCTTTTATTCCTGTCCCCAAAATCTAAGCACCATTTGGGGAATACAGAGGGGTTATTATATCTTAAAATTCTATTAAATACATGCTTTGGAATGAAATATCTGCAATGTAAAGAAATATTTCTTTTTATAATATTAACTAGTTCTTACAACATAATTTTAATGCATAATTATGCTAATATAGTCTATATATTCTCTCTCTGTGTACATCTCTATCTGTAGCTCTATCTTTATATCTAATCAAGGATTTCATCCAAAAATTTGGAAAGGGGGAAGAAGATAAGCAAAAAGGAGAATGGGAAGGAAGAAAACCTTCACCCTCTGATGCTTACCAACTTTTGATCTACTTCATTTCTTGATTGCTAATGAGGTATACATCCCACAGAACTGTGGATTTGCCATATGTCTTCTTGAATCTCAATTTTTTCCCTTTATATAATTCAACACTATATTTTTAGATTGTCCTTGGTAGAGTGTATATTTTATCAATGTGAGATTCCTCTGATACAGTTTTTCAAGCTTTTTACGTAATATGCTATTTTTCTGTGTACAGTTTCTTTTAATGAGTATATGGTAGTCATATTTATATTGGATAATTATATATATATATATTTATCCTGATAATTATTTTGTTTTCTATTTGTACTTTTTTGGTTTTTTTCCTTTGCTATTTTTTTAGGGGATTGATTGAATTTGTTATTTTATTTCTTCCTTCTTGTTGGTTGGCAATCATATTTTCTCTATTTTTTTATAATGGTTATTCTTACATCCTGAACCATACTTTTACACTTATGTTTTTCTGTTAAAGTCTAAATAGAACACAAATGTATATAGCTTCCCCCGAAGACATCAATGTTATATACGTCCATTTCCCTCCTTTTTGCTTCCCCAACTCCACCACAGCTAACTCTCTTAATACAATCATCTGGAATTAGACTATTACATTTTAAAATTGATAAATTTTATATTTGTATTTATTTAGTCTTAACTATTTAGAATATTTATTTAGTCTTAACTATTATATTTCTGACTCTTTCTTCTATCTCATATCTTCATTTTCTGAATGTTTACATGCTTCCAAACTATCTTTATTTATTTTTCTAGTTTTATTGAGGTATAATTTATAAATAAAAATTGTATCTCTCTAAGGTGTACAACATAATGGCTTGCTATGTGTATACATTGTAAGATGATTATCACAACCAAGTTAATTAACACATCATTACCTCACATCATTATCATTTTTGTGTGTGGTACAAACACTTAAGATTTATTTTCTTAACAAATTTAAAGTATGTGATACAATATTATTAGCTATATACACCATGCTATACATTAGATCATCAGAACTCATTCATCTTATCACTGAAAGTTTGTATACCTTGACTGTTGTCTCCCTATTTCCTCCACCCCACATTCCCTGGCATCCACCATTCTAACCTCTGTTTCTGTGAGATCAAGTATTTTAAATTTCACATAAAAGTGATAGTATAAAGTATTTGGCTTTCTGTGTCTGGGTTATTTCACTTAGCATAATGTCTTCCAGGTTCATCTGTGTTGTTGCAAATGGCAGGATTTTTTCTCCTTATGGCTGCATAATATTCCATTGTGTGTGGGTGTGTATGTGTAGACACACAACCCCTCCCTTCACATTTTCTTTATCCATTCATCTGTCAATAGACACTGAGGTTGTTTCAATATTTTGGCTATTATTAATAATACTGCAATAAGCATGAGAGTGCAGATATCTCTTCAAGATACTGATTTCATATTTGTTGGATATATACCAAGCAATGAGACTGTTAGATCAGGTGGTAGTTCTATTATTAATTATTTTAGGAAATTCGTACTGTTTTCCATAAGGCTGTACCAATTTACATTTCTAGCAATAATGTACAAGGGTTTCCTTTTCTCTACAATCTCATCAACACTTATTATCTTTCATCTTTTTGATAGAAGCCATTCTAATAGGCAGGAGGTGATATTTCATTATGGTTTTCATTTTCATTTGCATTTTCCTGATGATTGGTGATGTTGAGCATCTTTTTATATATTTGTCATTTGTATACCTTTTTTGGGAAAATGTCTATTTAGGTCATTTGCCCATGTTTTACTTGGGCTATCTGTTTTTTGTTTGTTTGTTTGTTTGCTATTGAGTTGTATGAGTTTCTTACATATTTTAGATATTAACCTTTTATCATATGATGTTTTAGTCTGTTTTGTGTTCCTATTACAAAATACCACCAACTGGGTAATTTATAATGAACAGGAGTGTATGGACTTACAGTTTTGAGGGCTGAGAAATTCAACATCAAGGTACCTGCATCTATTAGGCCCTTTGTGCTGCATCATAACATGGTGGAAGGCATCACATGGCAGAAAGACAAAGAGAGGACAAGAAAGAGACAAAAGTGGGATGAACTTGTGCTTTTATAAAGAACCCACTCCTCAATAACAGCATTAATGCATTCATGAGGGTAGAGTCCTCATTACCTCAACATCTCTTAAAAGCCTCACCTTCCAGCACTTCCACATTGGGGATCAAATTTCCAACACATGAACTTTGAAGGGCACATTCAGACAATAGCATATGATTCGCAAATATTTTCTCCCATTCCATAGGTGGCCTTTTCATTTTATTGTTGGTTTCCTTTGCTGTGCAGAAAGTTTTTAGTTTGATGTAGCCCCAATTGTTGCTATTGTAAATGGGAATGTTTCAATTTCTTTTTCAAATACTTAATTGTTTGTGTAAGAAACACAGGTGATTATTGTTTGTTGATTAGCTTTCTGCTACTTTACTGAACTAATTTATTAATCCTAAAATTTTTTAGAGGATTATTTAGAGTTTTCTATGTATAGATCATATCATCTATAAATAACGACAATTTAACTTTTTCCTTTCTGATTTGGATACGTTTTTTCCTCTTGCTTAATTGCTCTGTGTAGAACAGTACTCTGTTGAATAGAAGTGATGGAAGCAGGAACTCTTGTCTAGTTTCTGATTTTAGAGGAAACACTTTTTAGTTTTTCCTTATTTAGTATGATGTTAGCTGTAGGGTTGTCGTACATGGCCTTTAGTATGTTGAGGTAGATTCCTTCTGTACTGAATTTATTGAGTTTTTATCAAAAGGATATTAATTTTTTTCAAATACATTTTCTGCAGCTATTGAAATAATCATGTGATTTTTATCCTCCACTTTGATAATGTGGACTATCATATTTATTGATTTCTGTCAAACCATCTTTGCATTAAAGAGACAAAGCCTATTTGTTCATGGTGTATGATCCTTTTAATGTGTTGTTGAATTTGGTTTGCCAATATCTTGTTGAGGATTTTTGCACCTATGTTCATCAGGAATATTCGCCAGTAATTTTCTTTTCTTGTAGTGTCTTTATTGGGCTTTAATATTAGAGTAATGCTGACCTCATAAAATAGGTTTCAAAGTATTCTTTCATCTTCAATTTTTTGGAAGAGTTTGAGAAAGAATGGCATTAATTTGTTTTCAATGCTTAGTAAAATTTACCAGTAAAGCCATCTTGTCCTGGGCTCTTCTTTAACAGGAAACTTTGTATTATAGATTCAATCTTCATACTCATTATTGTTATGTTCAGATTTTCTGTTTCTTCATAATTCAGTCTTTGTAGGTTGTATGTTTCTAGAAATTTATTCCTTTCTTATAGGTGATGCAATTTGTTGGTGTATAATTGTTCATAGTGATCTCTTATGATCCTTTGTATTTCTGTGGTATCAACTGTAATGTCTTATCTTTCATTTATTATTTTATTTATTTGAGTTCTCTTGCCCTCTTATTTTTTTCATTTGTCTAGCTGAAGGTTTGTCCATTTATTTATCTTTTCAGGAAGCCAACTCTTACTTTTGTTGATCATTTCTATTGTATTTAGGATTGTGATCTTTTTCTAATGAACTAGTCCTTTTATGATTATATAATGCCCCTCTTTAGCTTTTTAAACTGATGTTGCTTTAAAGTTTGTTTTGTTTAATGTAAGAATAGCTTCTTATGCTTGCTTTTGGTGTCCGTTTGCATGGAATGTCTTTTCCCATAGCTTTTCCTTAAGCTTATGTGAGTCCTTACATGTTAGGTGAGTCTCCTGAATATAAGAGAATTGTTTGGTGAATTCTTACCCATTCTCCCATCCTGTGTCTTTAAGTGAAGCATTTAAGTCATTTACATTCAATGTTAAAATTGAGATGTCATGTACTATTCTATTCATCATGCTATTTGTTGCCTGACTACCTTGTGTTTTTTCCTCATTGTGTTATTGTTACATAGGTCCTGTGAGATTTATGCTTTAAGGAGGTTCTATTTTGGTGTATTTCAAAGATTTGCTTTAAGATTTAGAGCTCCTTTTAACAGTTATTGTAGTGCTAGCTTGGTAGTGGCAAACTCTCTCAGCATTTGTCTGGAAAAGACTGTATCTTTTGATCTATGGAGCTTAGTTTCACTGGATGAAAAATTCTTGGCTGATAATTGTTTTTTAAGGAGGCTAAAAATAGGACCTCAATTTATTCTAGGTTGTAGGGTTTCTGCTGAAAAATCTGCTGTTAATCTGATAGGTTTTCCTTTATATGTTGCCTGATGCTTTTGCCTCACAGCTGTTAAGATTCTTTCCTTTGTCTTGACTTTAGATAACCTGATGATTACGTGCCTAGGTAATGATCTTTTTGCGATAAATTTCCCAGGTGTTCTTTGAGCTTTTTGTATTAGGATGCCTGGATCTCTATCAGGGCCAGGGAAGTTGTCTCCTCAATTATTCCCTCAAATATGTTTCCCAAACTTTTAGATTTCTCTTCTTCCTCAGGAATACCAATTATTCTTAGGCTTGGACATTAAACATAATTCCAAATTTCTTCGAGGGTTTGTTCATTTTTTTAAAATTCTTTTTTCTTTGACAGATAGGGTTAATTCAAAAGCCCTGTCTTTGAGCTCTGAGTTTCTTTCTTCTTTTTGTTCAGTTCTATCACTGAGGCTTTCCAATGCATTTTGCATTTCTCTAAGTGTATCCTTTATTTCCTGAAGGTGTGATTGTTTTTTATTTAAGCTATCTATTTTACTGAATAATTTTTCTTTCATATGCTGTATCATGTTTTTTATTTCTTTAAGTGGGACCTCACCTTTCTCTGGTTCCTCCTTGATTAGCTTAATAATCAGCCTTCTAACTTCTTTTTCTGTCACTTCAGAGCTTTATTCTTGTTTTGGATTAGTTGCTGATGAGTTGGTATGATCTTTTCAGGGATGTTAAATAACCTCATTTTGTCGTATTACCAGAATTTTGTTCTGGTTCCTTCTCATTTGGGTAGACTATGTCAGAAGGAAGATCTGGGAATCAAGGACTGCCTTTCAGGTTATTTTGTCCCTTAGGGTCCTCCTTTTATGTGGTGTTCTTCCCCTTTCCCTAGTAATGTGGCTTCCTGAGAGCCGAACTGTAGTGAATGTTTTTGCTCTTCTGGGTCTAGCCACCCAGCAGAGCTACCAGACTCTGGGCTGGTACTGGGGAGTATCTGCAAAGAGTCCTCGGATGTGATCTGTCTTCAGGTCTTGCAGCTGTGGATACCAGCACCTCCTACAGCAGGGTTAGCAGGGGAGTGAAGTGAACTCTGTGAGGGTCTTCAGTTGTGTTTTTGTTTAGTGTGCTGGTTTTGTGTTGGTTGGCCTCCAGCCAGGAGGTGGTGCTTTCAAGAATGCATCAGGTGCAATCCTACAGGGAGGATGCAAACTTGCCATAGGGACACCTGGTTGGTTAAGTATTCAAGTTTCTCAGGCAGTGGGCAGGGCCATAGAGGTCCCAAGAGATCATGACCTGTCTTCAGCTACCAAGGTAGGTAGAGAAAGACCACCAGGTGGGGCAAGGATAAGCATGTCTGAGCTCAGCCCCTCCTTGAGCAGGGCTTGCTATGGCTGTTGTGGAGGATGGGGGTGTGGCTCCAAGACCAATAGAGTTATATTCACAGAGGGATTATGGCTGCCTCAGCTGAGTAATAGAGGTCACCAGGGGAAGTGGGGGAAATCCAGCAGTTACAGGCCTCACCCTGCTCCCATGCAGCTCACAGTCCTAAAGGCTGATCTTACTCCCATTGTGCCCCAACTCCACAAAGCACTGAGACTATTTCCAGGCAGCCAGTGACCAGGGCTGAGAACTTGCCCCAGACCATGAGCCTCCTGCATTAAGAAAACAAGCAGACTCATAGTTTTTTATTATCTCAGGGAGCCTGCAGCTGTGATTCAGTTCCTTCAAAGGGTTTGTGAATTCTCTCAGCTTTCCTGGTATATTCCTGCAGTAGTTATTGGAGCAAAATTCATCATATGAGCCTTCACATGTTGCTCTGTCTGTCTGGGCAGGAAGCTAGTCATGCCTCCTATCCCACATCTGACCTGTCATTAAAAAAATAAAGTCATAATTATAAGTCCTTAAAGTAAGTACAGGATTATTGCTTTTGATTGCCACAAGGATGGAGATGGATCTGGTTACCTGTACTTCAGGACCTTGCCAGGGTTTTCCCCTTATCCCCTCCTATCTCCTGAGGACATGGGGCTTCTAATTTTCATGTTCATTTGCTTAATAGTGGCATGCTTTAATTCTTCTTCTCTTTATCTTTTGTGTATCTACTAGCGATTTTTTTCTTTATAGTTACCATGAGGCTTATATAAGCGTCTTATAGTTATAATACTTTATTTTAAGCTGATAACAACTTAACTTAGTCACACAGAAAAACTCTACACTTTTACTTCTCTCCTCCCTCACATTTTATGCTATTGATGTTACACTTTACATATTTTTATATTCTATATTATTAACAAATTATTGTAGCTATAGTTATTTTTAATACTTTTATAACATTCATACTAGAAGTAAAAGTAATTTGTGCACCACCATTACAGTATCAGAGCATTCCAATTTGACTATACATTTACCTTTACCTGTGGCTATTATACATTCATGTTTTCATGTTGTTATTTACTATCCTTTCATTTCAATGTGACAAATTCTCTTTATCATATGTAAGGCATAGCTAATGGTGATTAACTTCTTCAGCTTTTATTTGTCTGGGAATATCTTTATCTCTCCATCATTTATGAAGAGTACCTTATATGAGTATAATATTCTTGAATGGCAGATCTTTCTTTTGGTACTTTGAATATATTACACCACTTTCTCTTGGCCTGCAATTTGTTAGTAGCCTCATAGAGTTCCTTTGTGTGTTACAAGTTACTTTTCTCTTGCTGCTTTCAAAACTCTCTTTGTCTTTGACTTTTGATAATTTGATAATAATGTGTCTCAGGTATTTACTTTGGGCTCATCTTGGTTGGAGTCTTCAGGAATTTGCATGCCTTATATCCTTCTCAAGTTTTGGGAGGTTTTAAACCCTTATTTCTTATTTTTTTTAAGATGGCGTCTCACTCTGTTGCCCAGGCTGGGGTACAGTGGTGCAATCTCAGCTCACTGCAACTTCCGCCTCCTGAGTTTAAGCAATTCTCCTACCTCAGCCTCCTGAGTAGCTAATTTTTGTATTTTTAGTAGAGACAGGGTTTCACCATGTTGTCCAGGTTGGTCTCAAACTCCTGACCTCAAGTGATCTGCCCACCTCAGCCTCCCAAAGTGCTGGGATTACAGGTGTGAGCCACAGCACCCTATTTTTTTTTAATCAAGAAATATGCTTTAACTAAAATTATTTCTCTGTTTTCTCTCTCTTCTTTTTGGGAACTCTCATAATGCATATATTTGTTCATTTGATGGCATTCCATAGGTCCCCTATACTTTCTTTGTTCTTTTTCTCTCATTCCTTTTCTTTTTTGTGCCTATGTCTGGCTATTTTTAAAGACTGGTATTCAAGTTCACTGATTCTTTTCTCTGTACAATGGAGTCTGCTGTTGAAGCTCTCAATTGCATTTTTTTTTTGTTCTGCCACTGTATTCTTTAACTTCTGGATTTTTCTTTTGCTCTTTTTTATGGTTTTTATTTTTTATTGAACTTCTTATCTTGTTTATGCTCTTTTCTTGATTATATATAGTTGTTTATTTGTATTCTCTTATATTTCATTGAACTTCTTTAAGATGATTATTCTGAATTCTTTGTCAGGTAATTTATAGACTCAATTTCTACAAATTGGAGATTGGAGCTGGTTATTGGATTGGTTATTGGAACTCTGTTAGTTTCCTTTGGGTATGTTGTGTTTGTGTGATTCTTCATGATTCATGTAGATTTACATCAGTGCTTGTGCATTTGAAGGAGCAAACACCTCTTCCAATCTTTAAAAACCAGTTTCAGCAGGTAAAGACCCTCTGCTGGAAGTCCCTGGGTTGATGGATTGCCTCTGGGATTACAGTCAACTGCGGTTGGAGCCAGGTTATGTGGTTGCTGCTACTTTTTTTTTTACTGGGGTCTATGGTTGAACAGCCTATTACCAGAGTTTCAAGTGAGCATGGATCCTGTCTGGTTCCTGGGCAAAGGATATTGCCTCTAAGACCTTGGTCAATAGGGCTGGCACTAGTACAAGGGTCTGCTTTCAGGTCCACAATTGGATCCACATATAGCAGACCTTTTACCAAGTGTGTAGATGGGTGTGATTCCTGCTGGGTCTTTATAAGGGGTTCTGTCAAGTCACTGTATGGGTCTCTGGATGGGTAGGACTGCCCTGAGACTGTGGCTGAGTGCAGTTGCAGCTGGGTCACAGGGCTTTCTCAGGATCTAGAGTTGATTTGAGGTTGGCAGATCTAGATTCCGGAGCATGGACAGGCATGTCACCTGGAGGGTCCTTGGGTGGGTAGGACTGTTCCTGGGCCACAGATAAGAGGAGCTAAAATGGAGTTACCAGAGCTACTTCAGGATCCGAGTTGAATCAAGATCTTCAAGCCTGCCTCCAGGGACACAGATGGGTATATCTGCTGCCAGGTCTCTGGGGAGGCAAGACTGCTCATTGACTGTGGTCAAAAGAGTCTATAGCCAACTTACTGGCACACTTCAGGATCTGCAATAGGACTGAGGTCAGTGGGCCTGCCTTTAAGGGTATGGTCAGGCATGTCTCTTGGCCAAATTCCAGTAGAACCTAGATACATCTGCAAGAAGTGAGTATTAAATATGAAAGTCTGTGGAACCAACCAAATATCTGGTAGTTGCCATCCTATACACATTTTCCTTCTGTATGAGACATAAATGGTGTATAGCTTGAGCATTATTTAACTCTTCAAGGCACATCTAACTCACTAGGATACATACTAGTAAATCTATAATTGATTCTGCTCATTCAAAGCTTTGGATGACTTTCCTTGTTGGTGTCATAGTCTGAGCATCAATTGTAAAACTTATCTTCACCATAGTAGCTAGACTAATTTCCCCTGGAAATGTTTAGAATTTTCTTTCTATGCTATTGTAAGGTTTTGGAAAAGTAATTTCCAATTATGCATATTTTCACATTACTTTTGTTTGGCAATTGGTGAATTTTTTCAACATGAATAATTTTACCTTTTAAAAAATTATCTTTTATAATTTTTATTTGGGAAACTATCTTTTATAATTTCCTTGTTTATTTTCTACTATATTCTTCTATCTTTCTGTGATTTCTATGGGAAGATACTGAAAGTTCTGTATCTATTCTCCATGTCACGTACCTTTTAATTATATTTTCCATCAGTAGCTGGTGCTGTTGATGCTCCACTCAGTTCCCAATTATCACTTTTGAGAATATTCTCCAAATGCTATCTGCATTACTGCCAAAAGTTTACACCTCTGACTTTCTTTGGAGAGCTTTCCCTGGGCACTTGGAGCTGCTTTGCTTGGGAGATGACCGGTAGTCAATGACTAATCAAGGTAGGGATATAAAAGCCCAGATCCTTTGCCTCAAGGTGAGACAAACTCTCTAGGGAAATTTGCCTTTCAGAATGCTCCATAAAATAGATTGAGGCTAGACATCATTTGAAATCACAATTTTGCTTGACTTTTTCTTTTCTCTTTTCTTTCTTGCATACAAGTTTTCTTTTTCGTGGGGAGGTGGTCCTTAATAAATTACTTTTATATAAATCCTTGTCTCAGTTTTTTAAAAATATAATTCCATGGTCTCTTTACCTTGTTACACTCCATTTCTGGAGAATTTCTTAGTTCTATCACTCAGTTCACTAGATTTATCTTTGACTATGTCTACTTAATAATTAAGCCCAACTATACTTTTTTATTTTGCTAATTAAAATTTTAATTAATAAAAATTGTCCCCAAATATTTATGGGTTAAGTGGCATCATATCTGGGATTTAATTAAAATAGCCCAGGGTGGAAGTGGAAGGGTAAGTGGGGGTAATGATAAAATATAATAAGCCATGAGATGCTAATTATTGAAGGTATGTGAGAGGTACATGTAGGGGTGTTGATTATATTATACTTTCTTTAGTTGAATATGTTTAAGATTTTTTGTAATAAAATCTTGTTTTAAAATTATCTGTTGGTTAATTTTTGTTATTTGTGAATATAGTCTTGAATTTTTCTAAGATTATTAAAGATGGTTATGCCCAATGGACATGGTTTGCCCTATTGTCTTTTTGAGGGTTTTTAAATGTTACTTATCTTAGTTTATTTTTTATTTCATTTTGCTTTGACATCCTTCTTTTCTCATTCATGGTGTTAATTTTTCTCAAATAGTTAGGAATATTGAATATTTGTCATTTAAAAATTTTTCTGATCATCTTTGAATATGAGAATCCCTGTTAATTGGCCTGTTATGCTTATAGCAGCTTGTGTCAGATGACTGAGTGAACGAATGATAGTGCCCATGCTATGCAGTGGTCCAAGAGTTTACTAACAGTACACAGGTATTCCTCATCTCTCGTGGAACACTTGGCTATCTGGATTACTGGTCTGCCTCTCTGACTGTAGTGTCACCAGTCTCTGTTATATTTTATACATAAAAGTGTAAATACAGGGTGTTTTTGGAAGGTGATTTGGGGTAGAGTTAGGTATTGTATTAGTCCATTTTCACACTGCTATAAAGAACTGCCTGAGACTGGGTAATTCATAAAATAAAGAGGTTTAATTGACTTACAGTTCAGCATGGCTGGGGAGGCCTCAGGAAACTCACAATCATGATGGAAGGTGAAGGGGAAGCAAGGCACCTTCTTCACAAGGCAGCAGGAAGGAGAAGTGCTGAGCAAAGGGGGAAGAGCCCCTTATAAAACCATCAGATTTCATGAGGACTCACTATCATGAGAATAGCATGGGGGAAACTGCCCCATGATATAATTACCTCTGCTTCTGCCTAGACATGTGGGGATTATGGGGATTCAAGATGAGATTTGGGTGGGGAAACAGAGCCTAACAATATCATTCTGTCCCTGGCCCCTCCCAAATCTCATCTCATGTCCCTTTCACATTTCAAAACCAATCATGTCTTCCCAACAGCCTTCCAAAGTCTTAATTTATTCCAGCATTACCCCAAAAGTCCAGGTCCAAAGTCTCCTCTGAGACAAGGTAAGTCCCTTCCACCTATGAGCCTGTAAAATTAAAAGCAAGTTAGTTACTTCCTAGATACAATGGGGGTACAGGCATTGGTTAAATACACCCATTCCAAATAGGAGAAATTGGCCCAAACAAACAGGCTATAGGCACCATGCAAGTCAGAAATCCAGTGGGGCAAAGCTCCAAAATGATCACCTTTGACTCCATGTCTCACATCCAGGTCATGCTGATGCAAGAGGTGGGCTCCCATGGCCTTGGGCACCTCCACCCTGTGGTTTGCAGAGTAGAGCCTCCCTCCTGGCTGCTTTCACAGGCTGGCATTGAGTGCCTATGGCTTTTCCAGGCACGTGGTACATGCTGTTAATAGATCTAGCATTCTGGGGCCTGAAGGATGGTGGCCCTCTTCTCACAGCTCTACTAGGCAGTGCTCCATTGAGGACTCTGTGTGGGGGATCTGACCCCACATTTCCCTTCTGCACTGCCCTAGCAGAGGTCCTCTGTGAGGGCCCTGCCCTGCAGCAAACTTCTGCTGGACATGCAGGCATTTTCATATATCCTCTGAAATCTAGGCAGCGGTTTCCAAACCTCAGATCTTGACCTCTGCGCACCCACAGCCCAACACAATGTGTAAACCACCAATGCTTGAGGCTTGCACCCTCTGAAGCAATGGCCTGAGCTCTATATTGGCTCCTTCTAGCCACTGTTGGGACGTAGAGCACCAAGTCCCAAGATCGCACAAAGCAGCAAGGTCCTGAACCTGGCTTATGATACCACTTTCTCCCCTAGGCTTCTAGGCCTGCAATGGGAGGGACTGCTGTAAAGACTTCTGACATATCCTGGAGACATGTTCCCCATTGTCTTGGCAATTAATATTTGAATCCTTGTTACTTATGCAAATTTCTGCAGCCAGCTTGAATTTCTCCTCAGAAATGGGGTTTTCTTTTCTATCACATTGTCAGCCTGCAAATTTTCCAAACTTTTATGCTCTGGTTCCCTTTTGAACATGAGTTCCAATTCCAAACCATCCCTTTGTGAATACATGAAACTCAATGCTTTTAAGAGCACCCAAGTCACATCTTGAATGCTTTGCTGCTTAGAAATTTCTTCTGCCAGATGTCTGAATTAATCTCTGTCAAGTTTGATGTTCCATGGATCTCTAGGACAGGGGCAAAATGCTGATGCTGGCCGTCTTTTGCTAAAGCATAGCAAGAACTTTATTCCAGTTCCCAAAAAGTTCATCATCTCCATCTGAGACCACTGGAGCATGAATTCATTGTCCATATCACTATCAGCATTTTGGTCAAAGCCATTCAACAAGTCTCTAGGAAGTTCCAAACTTTCCCACATCTTCCTTTCTTCTTCTGAGCCCTCCAAACTGTTCCAACCTCTGCCTGTTACCCAGTTCCAAAGTCACTTCCATATTTTTGGGTATCTTTATAGCAGCACCCTGCTCTCTGTGGTATCAATTTACTGTATTAGTCAGTTTTCATAGTGCCATAAAGAACTGCCTAAGACTGGGTAATTCATTAAGTATAAAGGTTTAATTGATTCACAGTTCAGCATGGCTGGAGAGGCCTCAGGAAACTTCTAATCATGGCAGAAGGTGAAGGGGAAGCAAGACACCTTCTTCGCAAGGCAGAAGGAAGGAGAAGTGCTGAGCGAGGTGGGGAGAGCCCCTTATAAAACCATCAGATCTTGTGAGAACTGACTATCATGAGAACAGCATGGAGGAAACAGCCTCCATGATCCAATTACCTCCGCCTTGTCTCTCCCTTGACATGTGGGGATTATGGGAATTATGGGGATTATAATTCAAAATGTGATTTAGGTGGAGACATGAAGCCTAACCATATTGGTATCTATTTGTTTAGCTTCTCTAAATGCAACTCTCTTCTCTGAATGTAGCAGGAGTTCTTGTCTCCACTGACTGTTGATTTCGAAGCATCCTCCTCTCAAACAATCCTTACTCCATAATGGCTTATTCCTGAACATTTTTAGTGCTATAATTTTCTTCAGTTTTAAATTTTCATAAATACTGTCTGCTTCTATCTTACATGGATTTCCTTTCCTGCACTGTTATGAATTATTTTTTTAAATGTGTGTGTCTGTGTGTGTTTGTGTGTGTGTGTGTGAGTGTTTGTGTGTGTATGCATTGTTTCATGGCATCTGTATAAAGGAAAGAGAGTCATGTGAGCAGAATTCACCATCTTGATCCAATCCCCCTTTTACATCCACTAGAACGTATGATTTTATTGTTGCAATTTATTTCCTTGTCATCTAGTTTATAGTTTTTGCATCTTATCCTATTTTCTTTTGTCTCATTTTGTTATTTCCTCCTGGCTTTCTGTTCCCATGTAATGGTCTTCTGCATGCTATTGAATATGCTAGATGCCTTGTTTTCAAGTTTGTTCTAGTTTCCATACTAGATTATATTCAGAAAAGAGCTTGACTTTGGGTTAAACTTAGCTCATCTTTTTTGAGGTAGAGCAGGAGAGCATGCTGATTCAACAGTTCAGAGCACAATTCCCATGATCCAGTCAGTGTCTATTAGTTGTTTCTCTAGGGTGGCTTCTTGGACCAATGCAGGAAGACATACCCTGATGTCCATTTCTATTTCTCTAATACTCCGTGTCCTCTCTTCCCCTATCCTCTAGCTCTAAAACTCTTTTAGTTAGGGCTAAATCTCACAAAAAGATTGTGCCAAAACCAGATCTTTTATATCATCTATGAATTTCTAAGTGCAAATTAAAATAGATTAATTAATTCAATTACTCAAGAATTATTACCTTCCTTCTCCATGCTTTCCTGAGACTAGGACTGAGAGTCAGCATGTGAAAATTTACTTTGCCTATCATGAAAGCCACATAGATGCTCTAGAGGAAGAAGACTTCTGGCTGTTATGGATTATCTGAGCTGAAGCTAGTGATGAAGAAGGCCTTCCTACATTGTCTTTTTTCACCTTGAGTGGAGTTTCCCTATTTTGTCTGTTCTATCTTTAGGGTACATTTCCTATATATGTTAACAATAGTTTCTCTCTTAGGGTTTGATTAGGGTATTGGTATGAGGTGTTTGTTTTTTTCTCGCATACATTCTAGTGGAAAGTGATTTGAATGCCTGCCTCAAGAACTACTAGCAACTGTAGAAGTACAGATTAATTTTTGGCTTCTGTTAAGCACTGATTTTTCTTTACAACAAAGACCATATCTTAACTGTGGTTTTATCAATAGTTTATCATTCCAGATTTTAAATAATTTTTTTTTGTTTTGAGTTGGAGTCTCTCTCTGTTGCCCAGGCTGGAGTGGAGTGCAGTGGTGAGATCTTGGCTCACTGCAACCTCTGCCCTCTGGGTTCAAGTGATTCTCCTTGTTCAGCCTCCTGAGTAGCTGGGACTACAGGTGCGTGCCACCACACCCTGCTAATTTTTTGTATTTTTAGTGGAGGTGGGGTTTCACCCTGTTAGCCAGGATGGTCTCAATCTCCTCACCTCATGATCCGCCCACCTTGGCCTCCCAAAGTGCTGGGATTACAGGCATGAGCCACCGTGCCTGGCCTTTAAATACATTTGACTCACTAACTGTAATGCTGACAGAAGAAAATTATATCAAAAACAATCTTCATTACTAGACAAGATTTTGATGGACACTGGTAATTCAACATGTTGCACTGTCCAGTAGAATATTACCAGGAGTTACTCTCTCAAGTTCCATCATTGTCCTTGGTTTTTCTTAAAGAAAACTCACTGAACAAAGTAGCTATCTGTGGCAACTTCACAGATTGTACCGCTTCAGGTGGTGATTCTGCTTCTGATTTTTACTAGATTAAAAACACCAAACTTACGGGAGGGGAGAACTGCTTCTCTCCACATTTATGTATTGCACTTACGTATCACCTCTACCATAGTACTAAAATAAATATATAAAACAACAAAGACAAACAAAATAATAGCATTTTCTAGTATAGCATCAATAATAGCATCAATCTGTCCCCTCTCTACTCTTTTCTTGAAGTAGGACTTGGGTTTTCTTTAACCACCAAATACTTTAGAGGTTGAGTTTTGTAAAGGAAATTTCTTATTTTGAAGCATTTTAAAGTTTCCTTCAATGTTTTGAAATGTTCCATTGACATTTCTAGTATAGGATTAATATTTTTTATGTTTGCTACAGCATGGACATAATTTCCTTATCAGATTCAGTAAGAGTTATTGTCACAATTTTTAAATGACTCAAATATTCTTTTAAAAAAGTATATCTAACATAAGTGTCCACTGAAACTAATAAAAATTTGGAGACTTTAACTTTGATCTTAATCTGTTAATTATTATTTTGCCATAATAGTGAAAGTTATACCTGGGTATATCTATTAGTGACATTATTCCTTACTGGCTGCTGGGTGTCAGTATGTCTGACTGTGATCTTATCCTCTCTATTAATTGCCAGGGTTGGACTGGCTTCTCTATTCCATTTATACTCCGGACACTACGCTGAGGAGATGATAAATATTATCGTCCTTAGTGACATTGGTGCTTGTCTATTAAAACCTGAATTTCTATAAATGCATGCTGACTTCTCAGTGAATGTCTAGCCTATAGTGCTCTCAGGATTGTAAAGCCATAGCTTCTTCTAATTTTTAAATGCTCCCTGGAACAACTCATGAATCCTTAGCAAGAACATACACAGACCTTCAGGAAAATGTGACAGCTGGAGTGTAGATTTTCAGACCACTAACCATTTATTAGTTACGCTTTGGAGGCCTGGAAGTGAATTTTTTCGAAAAAAAGTATACCTTGTATTGTGTCTAAATTTTTGGTGGAATGAGTATAGGTTATGTAATCTCATAAAATTCAGGCCTTAGAGTCAGGACTCCTGTTGATATCTCCTTTTGATAATGCAATATCTGTTTAAAAATAGTATCTATATTTCTTTTTTAGTTATTAACATGATACATTTTATTATAAGAAATGTAAAAAAGAGGGATGAGTAAAACAAAACAGGAAAATAAAAATGCTCAGATAAAAACTCCATTAACAACAAAGAAAATAGCTCTCACATATTTTTTAAACTAGTTTTTAATGACACATTTAATATCTGAACACCTCCTTTTTGTATAAAATTAAATTAGTAAAGGTAATCGCCATCTTCAATTCCAATTTCTACCCAGTTATTAAACTTCTGTTTATCTGTCCAAACTTTTTTCCTATGCATTACAGAAACACACACACACACACACACGTAAGTGCTCCATTGTCCCTTTACATGTCAGCGTGTACTTCTTAAAACGACACTCTCCCGCATAACACATTGTTACCATCAATATTAGGAAATCAACATTGATACAATATCAACATTCAAATTTTGTTGACTGTCACAATAAAGCCATCTATAACTATTTTTTCTCATTCTAGTATCCAATCAAATATCATGAATTGCATTTAGTTATCATGTCTCTATAGTCTCTTTCTATATAGAACTGTCCTTTAATCTTTTCTTGTGTATCATGACCTTGATATTTTTAAAGAGTATGGTTAGTTTCTTGGTATAATGTCTCTCAATTAGCATTGGTCTATTGTTTCTTTGTGATTAGAATTAGGCTATGCTTTGGTTATAGTGATGTCTACATCATATAAGAGGCACACAATGCTGATATATGTGATATTCACTTTTGACACTATTAAAATGGTCTCTTCTAGGTTTCTCCATTGTAAATTTAATTAAAACACATTTTATAGTTGTTTAATATTCAATAAGTATTTTTCAGAAACACTTAAAAAATCTTGTTTCTCATCAAAATTTTCTTCACTAATTTTAGCATCCATTGCTGACATTTGCCTGAGATAATTAATAGTAGGATGCAAAAGGGGATTGTCTAATGCCATCTTTCTTTACAGATTTGTTACTAGGCGTTTTGCTACAAGATAAAGCTTTCTGGTTTTGTCCATTTAGTATTCATTTTTAAAAAATATTAGTATAGATTAATAGATTCTTATTTTATTAAATGGATTATAATTCCTTAGTATCATTATTTATCTTGATATTCAGATTATCCAAGATTTGGCCCTTTGTTCTTGTGTTCTCTTCATTCTTTGAGCAGTTGTTTATTTTCTGGCACAGCTATTTTTCCAAGGATTTCTGGTTTTTTTAATTTTTTAATGAGGAGAGGTAAGTAGAAACCAAGATTTGGGTGCTCAGTGTGTTTGTTACTGAAGTGTCATTGCTTCAAGGACAGAGCTTAGAAATATATGTTTCCACATGTACTTCTATATTTATTTCTATATTAGAAACTATGTGTTCACAGTAATATCGTCAATACCAAACCAATACTACAAGGTTTATTTTAGACTGTTCCCTTTTCATATTTGTAACTCCCATCTCTTGCAAGAGAAATGTTGTTCCCACTGTCCTCATTGTGTTTATTTATTTACTCAGTCTCCCTATATAAAAACAATATCCTCAATTTGCAATTTGCCTCCTTAACCCCAGCCATGCCAAATATACCAATGCAGCTGGGGCACTGCTTAGCCTCTCCAAAGGAGGGAAAAGGAGAAAAGGGCCTCTTAGATTTTTAAGTAAACACATTTCAGCTTATTTTTTTCCTGTCATAATTATTCATTATCTATGTTGTCCCCCTGTATAAGTCAGGAAAGAAGCATGCTTTTAATTTTATCTGTCCCCTCAACCCCTATTTCTTTTGTTGATATCATCTGAAATTTGATTTCCAGATTAATAAACTTTATATGTTTATTTATGTAGACTTAATAATTATTTTAAAGTTTTTAGTCATTATTGTTGTTTCCCCCCAACTCCATTCTTCTTCTTGCTGAATTCCATCTTTTAATACTACTTCAGAATATTTGTCAGTCTGTGGCTGGTAAATGTCTTTATTTCATTCTCATATGCCAATATTATTTGTCTAGCCACAGATTTAGAATTATACTGTTTTGAGTTCTTTAAAGTTGCTTCCCATTTTTAAAAAATTTATCCAATATAGCTGATGGGAAGACTAGTCTCAGATATAAGACTCACTTATGACAATTATTAATAGAAGTCAATAGTAACAAGCAACCAAGAAATTTAACAAAACATAAGCAACAAAATAAGACAGCAAGGAAAGCTATAAAGTATTTTATATTTAAACAAAGCAGTCCTAAGACTTCTGTGGAGAATGATGAAAACCATATTGAAGAACATACATAGCTCAGAAAATATAAAGATAGTCCATGCTTTTGGATGGGAAAACTTGACATGTAAAGATACCATTATTTACACCAATAATCTGTAAATTTATTGGAAGCTCTTTCAAAGCTCTAGCTGAAATTTCTTGCAAATGTATTCTATGAGTATTGTATCTGCTTAATTTAAGATAAATAAACTGATGGAATAGAATAAAGAGCTCAGAGAAGGGAATATATATAAACACACACATATATACATGTATATATATATTCAGGAGTAAGCTTAAGTTTAGCTCCCAGTCTCTTTAGAAAATATACAATCTTTACCAAGTTTTCATTATGTTAACTATATATAAGTGAATTGCAAGTGATTTTCTCTACTTCTAGTTTTTAGAATTATTTATATGATATAATAATCATTTATTCTTTAAAAGTTTAAAAAGCCTATTTGAATAAAATGACGTGGTAACTTGCTAAATTTATTATCAAAATTTTAACTGCTTCTTTTATAAATCAATATTGGTAATTTATATTTTCCCAGAAAATTGATCATCTCTTTTTTTTAAAGAGAGCTATGATATTGCATATACTAATCTATTTTAAATTAATTCCTGATTTTTCTGGTCTCCTTTTATATTTGGGTAGGTTTATCAAATATTTTTCCATTTCATATGTTTTGAAAGAACCAGCTCATGTTTATTTTACATATTATTCTTTTAAAATTGTTTTTTCTGTTTAAGAGTTATTTCTCTTATCTTTAGCTTTTCAGTTACCTATATTATTATTTTTTATATTAAAAACAAACACATGGTGAGTATTTTTGTATCTGATTTATATATATTGCTTTTTAATTTTTATTAACTTTTTTATAGCTCAAAATTGAAACTTTGAGTTCTTTTTCAATCCATAACTCAATACCTTTTTTTCTTCCTTTCTTTAGTATTAGGGTGGTTTAATTTTAAAAAATCTTTTTAGTCCTTTGAAATTTAGAAGAAAGATATATTAAACTATTCTTTAAGATATTGAAAACATATTTATAACTATTAAGGCAAAAATAAAGCAATTTCTATTGATTCCAAGAAAATGAGAAATTTTGTATGCTTGTACTTTCTCTAGCTGTTTTTTACCTCTTTATATTAAAATTTCTTGTTTATCATAACATAATCCCGAATTACAAAAATCAGGTTATTCACTTTTAGAGTATGTATTACCTCGTTCAATGTTTATTATGACACTTGCATTACATTTTATGAACATATTTTCAAAAATTAAGCAGTTGTTCAAATACTTTATTATTACCAATGCTCCTTCATAATATAATGAAATATATAATATAATGTAAATAAATATAAATAAATAAACATAATATAATGGCTAGTGGCTTTTAAGTTATTAGATTTATCTCTCCATCAGCTTGAGAATGGCCTTAAATAATTTTTAGGGAATATAATGTGGGTGGTAAGTTTTCTGAGCCCTGCTTTCTTGGCAATATACTCCTGTTGTTCTTACCACATGCCTGGCAATGCATATCTGTGGCTACTTGGGTTAGTGCCATACTTCTTCCTCAAGTTATAGAGGTTGTACCATTTTATCCTGGAGAATTAATTTTGTCCTGGAGATTAAAAACAGAACAACTGGATTTTTCTTTTTCTTTTAGAGATCATGTGTTTTTAAAATTTGTTTTCTGCTTGAACAAATGTGTGATTTTTTTTCTTATTAAAATTCCAAGAATGTATCAAGGTATATAGATCTTTTACATGTATTTTGTCTTATATGTGTATGTATGGGGAGAGTAAACTCTACCCCTTTGCCTCATGGTTCTGTGAGGAGGCTTCATTGACACTCTTGGTCCCCTTGGAGGCTCCTTTTCCATTCTCTAGCCAGCTCCTAGGATAGAAGGAGTTACTTATCTATTTTTCTATTTTGTGAGTTTAGAAGATGTTGGTCAGTCACTTCTGAATATTTATCTCTGTCTTTTTAGTTCAGTCTACCTGCACAGAAGATGCATATCTGTTGTCCTCTGACCTCTGTGGTCAGCTACCAGCCCCTGTGTTGGAGAGCTGCAGTTGCACAGCCTTGCTAGTGACTTGGGTGGGTATGTCTGTCTGACTCAGGATTAAACTACTAGGAAACTCTTGTGGTCTAAGATTTAAGTCAGGTTCTCAAATCAGCCCTATGAACCAACTGATAGTTTCATTTCTCATTACATGATTATTTTGTCTTCTTTGTGATTCAGGAGGACAATGGGCACCCCATCCAAACTCTTAGTATTTGGTGTATTCTTTCTTTCAACTCACAGGTTCCAATATTTCTTCAGTTCAGAAAATTTCTTCTTGTTTTTCTCCTCTTCCTCCTCCCTTCTGTTTGCTCTGTATTTCTCTTTAAATTTAGAAATTCCTATTATTGCTTTGTTTTCTTTGTGTGCGTGTTTGTCTGTGTGTTTTCTTTTCTTGATCTGCCAGTGGTCCTCACCCAATTTAAAGATTTTTGTGAATTTCTGCTGGGATTCCATCCCATTCACTTTTCAGGTGTTTCATAGAGATTATGAGCTGAGTTGGCCCTTCTTTCACTGTTTGTAGTAGCAGACACCTCAGGAATTCTGGTGCATGATGCCTCATGGACTATTTCCATGGCTGATACAGTCTTTTTCCTATTTGCATGCATGGGTAGTCATTTCAAGACAATTTGGAAAGTGGACCAGGGACAGCTAATCATGTTTAAGCTACTATTTTTTTCTGCAAGTCTGTTCACTTAAATGGGTTACATTCACCTGTGACTTAGTTTCCCTATTTGTAAAGCAGAGATAACCTCAATTACTTACCTGAGTCATGAAGATAAATATAGTTCATAGATGTGAAAAAGATTTGGAAGTGAATATTGTATGAAGTAGAAATTATGATTGGGCTTTTGAATAGTCACAAATATTACAAGAAAATAAATTATAAGTTCAGGACTAAAATTTCCAACTGCTCTCTGTGGATAAAGTACTGATTCCTTACATTAAAAATAGCCACTGGATATAATAATTTAGTTTAGTGATGCGCTCTGAGGGAACCAGAACAGAAACTAGTGACATATTCTTATAGCAGACCATGTTGGCAATCAGAATAGGAACAAATAAAGTATGCAGTTTCTTTTTATTGTACATCTGTTCTTTCATTTCTATTTTCTTCGAAAAAACTGCTTCTTCAATAAAACCACCTTATGATGACTTTACTATGTTTCCATAATATTATGATGCAAATATTTCTTTATAGCCAGAGCTTGAGTGTGCAGGGGTAAAAGGCAGTGTTGCAAAGTTACTATTGAGATTTCTTTTTCTGTTGATCTCTTCAAATACAGGCAGGAGTTTCTCAGAATCTATAGGACTCAGGATAGTATTTTGGAAGCTTGTCGTGTTTTGGGTTTTTCTGGTTACTCATTTAAAAAAATCAAGTAACTTATTAAGCCTCAATTTCCTAAATAAAATAGAGATTGTGTACCTTTGCTGAGTTGACAATTTTATACATCATTCATATATATTCATGTATGTTTATATCAATGTCTCAATTAGTAATTTTAAAATGAGTTTAATAATCTAATATTGTAAGCAATATCTTATCTAATACTCACTCATTTGTTCTAGGATGGCATGAAGGTAGAATCTGATTTAGATTGCCGAGGACTGAGGGGCTCTTTCCCTATGCTAATAATTTCTTTATCCTCTGTGGGATACCTGTACATGTGACTGGTTATATGCAGAGAGAACAGCTATAGGACAAACTTAACAATAAGTAATACACTTCCTCATTTGCTTTTTAGAAATTACGCTGTACTAGGTATCAAAGCAGTAGGTACGAAAAACATCAACTTAGTGAGTATGCTGAGGGGCTGAATCAGTGTGGCTGAAGGCTGGGGATAACAAACAATCTCATTATAAAGCATGTGATTAACATGGAATTGGTTATATTGGAACCTATAATTCCTAACAGACAGATAATGGGCAATGGGAACTCTTAAATTTAAACCATTTGCTCCTACATCTGATGTTGATGTGCTATTAGTGAACAATTTTGTCCATGAAAATAATGAAATACTTATTAATAATATGGCCATATATTTATTTACATGTAGACTTTGATTTCTTCAGGGAAATAACATATGGAATAAAAGAATGAAATTTTTAATTACTTAGATCTCTTACAAATCTTGTTTGGGCAAATCTTAAGGTACTTTATTTGGGTGATGCATTTCAAATGTCACTGAAGTTTTAATTACATCAATATAAAGACTCTTAATTAAACTCACAAGAAAAATAATTATTTGCATTAGCCATAATACCTTGTGCTATCACGTACTTGGCATGTCATTCAATAGAACCAGATCCTTGATTCTTTAAAGGTGATCATAAATTACTTAGTATTGACAGCTATGCTCAATCTTAGTTTGAAGAGCATACATTGTAGAATCAAAGTTCAGGCTGTGAATCAAGTTCAGAATGCTGTTCAGGCAGGGCTTCTATATATACAATGGTAATTCCACTGAAATCCACAAAATACTTTGATTATTCTTCAAGAGATAGGGCCTAATGAGTGGTATTTATCAAGGCCATTACAGAAAAAAAGATTGTGTGCAATTTCACTGTCTCTCTGGATTTCCACTTAGTCTACGTCAATTTCCCTCACCCCATCAGCATCACTATAATCATTTTTCAGCTCCTTAGCTAATATGTTTCTACCTTAAGAAAGCTTTGTTGACTCTTTAGACTAAGTTATATTTCCTATTAAGGGCTCACATATCCACCTGTACTTTGTCTATGAAAATGTTCATTATATAATGTTGATGTGACTTGTTTAATTATCTTCTCCCAACTCAGTTATTAAGACTAGACAGTGAAACAAACTCTTAGAAGGCAAGAACCATACATGCTACATTCTTAGTGTTCTTTTCTAAATCTTTTGCCTCTATCAGAGGACGTGGTCTATGTCATATTTAAAGGTTATTGTTGAATAAATAAGTAAATGAATAAATGGTTATGCAGATTTCTAGGTATGATGAACTTCTCAATGAAAAAAACTTCACTTAAAGCTAAAGAAGGTTTAATTAAAGCTAAAGTTTACCTTAATACCCACGGGTTTCAGTCAGTCAGTGAATTAACCAGAATAACCTAATAAAACTGTCTCTAGGTGGTTTTGGAACCATGAAAAATATGTGTATATTTAAAATTTTTATTATCTTAATTCAACGACATTAAAAATTGTGAATGAAGCTATTCTCCAAATATAAGATTTACTCTACAGATAAGGAAAATATTGATCTTAAGTCAGTAAAGTATCTCATTCAATTTTATGGTCTATCCCTTGCTTTCAGACAGATTTATAAATGAATTCTGCTCATCATATTTTTTTCCTCTAGCCATTTGAAAAATGTTTAAGACAGTAATTTGATTATTCTAATGAGGTAAAAAAAATCATTGTTTCCCAAAACATTATAAATGAAAAGAGGAAACCTATAATTTAACCCCAGTTAAGGATATTTTCTTTGTTAGGCAGGTGTACACTGTATGTGACTATTTATTTATAATAAATGTTAGACATACTATGCTAGGTTTTTACCTTGGATATGATGGGGATACCTCCTCTGCTACCTCATAAGGCAATGTAATAGAGTGGAAAGAACCTGGTTCTTGAAATAGATGAATCTGAGTTTAAATTCCATCCCATTCTGTATTGGAACTTAGTAAATTGATTTCTTGGTGGTTCAGATTTCTTTTGTTTTAGGGGAAAAATAATTGTAATAGAGGATGAAGTGAAATAATTGGTGTCATTTGGATGGAGTATCACTTATTCTTTAGAGAAAAGCTTTCCAAAAATGTATTACTCTGTCTTAAAAACTTCCACTGGAGAAAAGCACAAATTTGGTTTTAGTTAATATTCCTTTAAATCTAAAAATGGATTATCCTTGCCTATTTATATAGTATTTTGTTCCCAACCTTAAATCCTCTTTGGTCCTAATCTGATGTAGTATATGTTAATGTCTCAGGTTTATCTTTTAAGCAACATTAGGAATTTTGGTTCTACTGCATATGAATTTTGAGTCACTTCTGATGGGGAGAATTCGAAAAAAGGCAGAATTCTTGGAAGAAATGAGAGTTAAAGGAGGTTGCAGAATGGTTGCAAAAAATTAGCCGAGTGTGACGGTGCATGTTTGTAGTTCCAGCTACTCAGGAGGCTGAGGTGGGAGGATCACCTGAGACTGGGGAAGTCGAGGTTGCAGTGAGCCATGATCTCATCACTGCTCTCCAGCCTGGACAACAGAGTGTGACCCTGTCTCAAAATAATAATAATAATAATAGTAACAACTGTCTCTCTCCTCCTAGTTAGGTTTCATTTGATATTTTATTTGTAAACTAATTATTAATGAGGAAAGTGTTATTAAATGAAGAGTTTTGTACGTGTTGACTTTAGTTGACGGTAAACAGATTTCAGTTTCTAATTTATACAATGTATATACTTTTGTATGACTATAGGTAGAAAAAAAATACATAAGGAGAAGAACCTCCACTGTATTTAGTGAACTTAAACTTTCTCCTTGCATTTATTATTAATGTGAATTATTAATGTGAATTATTTATTATTAATGTGAATTATTATTTGCTGAAGCCATAGCATTAAATAAGATGTATTTTTGCAATTTATAGTTAAATATTACAATTTAAATTTGCTAATAAAATTTTACCTTCTCTATTAAATACTTAATATATTATTTTTATGAATTAAATTTTCTCTAAAATATTTCTAGACTGATAATCATTTATATATAAGTTATAAATTTTGTATACTGATTTTTACTTTCAATAGCTCAATAATTTAAATTATTTTCATTAGCTGAAGTACATTTAACGGTACAGTAAACCATATTTCTTGATTGCTACATTAGAAAGAAAAGAAATTTATCTTTTATGTCATTAATCTATTTTAATGGATATGTAATTTCTGTGGGCTGTTCTTTATTAGTAAATTCATACTTTCTGTATAACCCATTTAAAAATATTTGTATAGCTTAGAGTTGAAGGCTTCTTAAATTTGTTTTTGTATTTCAGGCTTTCTATATCAATGTATGTGCTACTAATTTTGAAAGAAGAACAAAGCCCCTGTGAGCTATATTGTAGATGTTAATGACATTGTTAAAATGATGACAGATTGCTTTAATGTTGGATATGCACTTAATTGGAGGAAGTGTAACAAAATATGCTATTTCATATTATTTAAAAGAGTCAGTCGAGAGCTATCACCCACTTGCAGTTGCGTCTTTACCCAAATCTTAAAGCATGTGAAGTATTAAAACTGATAGAAATTGCAAGGAGCATGTATTCATGCACTGTGCATTCATCTAGACAACCCATTAAATAGTGTTTGTTAACCTTTAATTCAGATGTCTACAATAAGATAATATAATGTAAAACACAAGTCAATGGAGGGTCATAAAACTGTTTCTGCTACAGTTTTTATTAGCCTGGTATTTGATGCTGAATACAGTTAAACCCTGAAGCAAGTCTTGTATACAAGTATGGAATCAATATATTCTGATACAAATTTAATCTATTAAATATATGACAAGTATTATGTTTATTGCTAGGATCCATTAAAATATAGAGATTGTTGTTGATAAATGTCACCACGTCCTACTCTATATCATGGGCTTGCCCTTGCAATTGAGAGAACCCATGGGGGCTCTTGGCTGCACCCTCTAACTTAGGTTGCCATAAAATCCAGTGTTGTTTAGCTACACAGAGCATTTTTAACTTAATTTTTATGTTAGCTATGATATAAGGAAAGGATATGTACATAGACATAGAAACATATTTTGCATAGACAAGGGGCAAGAATATCCTTCTAAAATGGGTGGAGGATTACGGATATCTAACTTATGTTATTTTCACTTATTTGTATTTTAGTTTTTATGTAATGAACATATGTTCTTGCATATTAATTTTTAATTAAGTTGGCTATTGAATAGAAAAAGTGATGATAAAACTGCGTTAATCTCCTGCTCATGTTCACAAAACTATCTGTTGCAATCAGAAAATTAGATACCATCTTAGAGAGGGGCTTTAAGTGAAGTTTAACATTCATTTGATCAGTCAGAGAAGCTATGTATATTATAATATTTGCTCAACATTGATGGAGATTACTTTTTCATGTTCTTCCAAATACAAAAGTTCACAGTGATGACCAGCTTATGAGTAGTAGCCATCAAGATATTCATATGGCCCCTCAACACTGCAAATTGATGACACCAGCTCTCAAACTTTGGATAGAGTCAGAAAATGGAGTTCATTTTCTATCTGTTAGACTCTCATCTTCCCTGGATAAGCATTGATAAGCATTCAAGATTTTCCTTGAAAAGATGACCTGAATTGGAAATAAAGTGGAATAGTTAGGAAACTTCGAACCATAACCTTCACACTAAATGAATGTGGTTGACACAGCTTATAAATCTACTTAGGGAAGGAGCACAAAGTCTTGAGTGCTTTCCCTCGTAAGTCCTTTCCATCTTTCCATTCATATGCCTATACACATTCATACACATACACACACACACAGACATATACATTTAAATTTACAAGTCCTCCAGAACCAAGTCTATTTACATAAGTCCTCTGAAGTTATAAATGTGTATTTGACTTACAAGAAAACAAGTGGATGTGGCTCTTTTTCATTTCTACCAGTTAATCAGGAGCCATTTTTGCCTCTGATTTTGTAGCCTATTTTTCTTCATAGTTGTGAGCCCAGTCTTACTTTAAGAATGATAATACAACTTGCTTTGCTGTTTGAGGATTTTAAGATACTGAACCATTAATTCCCTCATCTTTATCATAAACTCACACCTAAAAATAGCGTAATCATGTGGTCTATTTACCTAATTCATTTAAACATATACAGGTTTCACATGGGCCATTATATAAGGTAATTCTCATTTTCCCCTTTCCCAAAGCTTGTGACTTCTTAATATCTAGATATTAAATTTTTAGCTTATACTTGGAAACCATAAATGTCTGGGGCTGACTCTAGAATAAGTTGTATAATGTTAAAACAGCTAATCAAATCCAAGGATTTGCATTTAAATACATTATTAGCCCTCCTAAGATTTTCTTATCCCTTATAATTAGTTCTATGAGATTATTTACATTATTTATGCTGTTACATAGAGTCACTTCTTCCAATTAAATTGAGTGTCTACCAACACTTCAACCATTTTATTAGGGTAGTGGTCAAGTTGCTGTGTCTTTAATTAAGAACCACTATAATTTGGACTGGTTAGTTATTTATAACGGTGAGTAGGTTGTTAATGGAATTGAAAGTAAAGTTTCTTTTCCCTCTTAAAAAATTTTCTGTCTGTAAACTGCATGCCAATAACTCTACCTAAATGTTTGAAAATTTTACACAGCTTCAACGATTTGCTTGTGAAAACATTTTATTCCAGTCACATTCTTCTCTGATTTTCAAATCACTGGACAGTATCTTCTCCTGAACCAACACGTAAATAGCCTGTTGGAAGACTAGAGAAAGGTCAACTTCGTATTCGTTTTCTACTGTGGTGTAACAAATTACCACAAAACTAATAGCCTTAAAGAAACTCATTTATTGTGGCATAGTTTTTGTGGTGTGGGAGTCAGAGGACGATAGTCAAGGGGTTGAACAGGGTGTGTTTCTTTCTAGAGCTTGAGGCCCCTGATCAAGTGCACATGATTTTTGGCAAAAATCTGTTCTTGGCGCTTGTAGGACTAAGGTCTCCTTTTGTTTGGCTGTCTGTAGCCAGGGGTCACTCTCAGGTCCTATAAGTTACCCCAGTTCCTTCCAATGTAACCCTCCCACACACCTCTCATGACATAGAAGCTTGCTTTCTGAGGCCAACAAGAGAATTGGACCTCAGAGAAGGTCTAAGCACTCTGTTAAAGGGCTTCAAACTGATTAAGTCAGATAATCTCTCTTCCGATTAGTTTAAGTCAACTTGATCTGGGCCGTTCATTACATATGCAAAATCCCTTCACCTTTGCCATGTAAGGAAACAGAATCATGAATCCTTTTTTAATGTGAAGTGCACTTGAAATGTTGCTGTTTCTTACACCATTGCATCTCAGAAGATCCCTTTGCTTGAAAGCCGTTATATTTATAATTAAAGGTAATGGCTCCAGCATATTGAACATCTATTATGTATTAGCACATACTTTTTAATCCTTAAAAACACTCTACAAAGGCATTATTGTGAACATCTTTTAAAGAAACCAAAGACCAAAAAGTTTATATTATTTTCTGAATGTCACAAAGACTGTAGGGATAGAGGTCTTATGTGAATTAGGTTTTTCTAATTCTAAAGTCTGTGTTTTCTTTTCCCCTTTTATTTTGCAGTATTGAAAAATCACATGGATTAGGTAAAGTTGACATAGCCCATCTGAAAAGTCCACTGAGCCCCAGATGACCAATGTATTGTCAAATCTCGCTCATAACAATTTCCCCTAGCGCCTTGGGATTTGGTATTAAAAAGGATTTAAATCTATAACCAGGAAGAAATCTTTGTGCTAAATAGGTGTGTGTATCTCATTGCACCATTGATGTCAAGCATTGAAATGGTAATAGATTATACCACTTCCAGAGATGTGGTGGAAGACAGATGGAAAAAGGGTTAAAATACCTATACGCTTTATTGCAGCTTAATGTGATTTTCTCCATTGCTCCATGTGAGCAAAAAAGCTCTAAATACTTCTAGAATATTCCCTAGAGTCAATCACTTTGTTAATGCACAGTAAAGTTTGAGGCTGTATTCTTTCTAAAGAAAGCTAAGTTTACTAGGACATGTGAGTTACAGCACCACCCCCACCCTCTTCACCCCTTTCTAATATTAATCTCACAAGAGCTACAGTTCAGTTTCTTAGATCATTGCTCCCTTTAGGGGAAAAAAAAAAATCTTCCTTATGAGAATCACGGCTTGTATAGATCAGCCCTCACAGAAGATTTTAACATAAATCTGGTTAAGGATTTTAGAATACATTTTGTGCAATACTGCACAGAGGATTCATGGGCAGCGTACCTATGAATATATGGAGAGTTACAAGGAAAACTTTCTAGGCTTTCGTGATAGTCCACTGATTCCAGAAAACCAACAAGAACTTTGCCCAGTAGTGCTTAAAGTGCTATATCTAGTCAAAGTATCCTTGGCTTTGTAACATATGTATTTAAGGGCTGGGAATTTATAAGCAGCTGGTAATAAATATCGATGTACAAAAACTTTGTTAGGCACTGCACTTAACTGTCAAACATCAGTGAAAATGTATGGCAGGTACCCGCTTTCTATGAATCTCTGTCTTTTGAATTATTTCCTTAATTATTTTGTTTCCTAAGTTACCTTCTTTCTTCCACAAACGAAAGTATTGTTTAAATCGTTATGTACCGGAGTCTTTTAAAGGAAGCACTGCACAAGGCACATAAGTAGTAATTTGTTAAAAGGCTAATTTATCAAGACTCAGTGGGGCATGACCTCATAGCACATGCCATTCATTGCTTATGCCAGATTGGTGCTTGGCATAACTATATCCTAGAAAAAAAATGTTGTCTCTACCTGGCACAGTCAATCCATGAAAATTTCAGCTACTGTTAAGATTCCTCAAAGACAAGCCAATAAATATAGCATGCTATTGGGAACACTTACTAGCAATCTCAGGAGTGGAAGGATCCACTAATTTTTTAAGGAATGCACTTTTAGTGACATTGTGACCCTAAAAGATGATGTCATTTTTTAGCTAACTTTATAGCATGATCTAGATAAATATGTGTCAGGCATAAGGCCAGGCACTCTACATACTTGCCTCACTTATTCCCCATAACCTGATGAGAAATATATTATATTCCTAATGTTGGCAAAGATAAAAATGAACCTGCTTCAGGAATCTAGAAGCTTCTCCAGGGTAAGGACAATAGATTATTAACCATACCCTTCAGTGCCTTGCACAAGAGCTGATATAGAGTAGGGGTTTAATAAATATTGGATGATTTGTGTTTTCACATCTGGAGGGGCAGAGATAGAATTCAAACCCAATTCCATCTAGCCCTAAGGGAAATGCCAATCAATTAAGCCATGTGGATAAGTATAAAGTGGTATATTTATATATAAAAGCCAGATTGATAGTTAATGCGATCTGACCACCAAAATAACCACAGATCTTAGAAATGTAGCTTCCTTAATTACAGTCTACTATACTCAGGCTAGCCGATGTGAAGATATTTTAAGACTATCATCAATGTTCTCTCTCTTTCTCTCTCCATAGATATATTATATATGTATAAGTGTGAGTGTGTATGTATAAAATTTGCAACCCAGATTTTTCTTCTGAACCCTACATTAGGTTATCCAACTGATTGATTTAACACATATATGTAGAAATCTTAAAATTATCTCTGACCCAAATAAATAAGCAAGCACCAAACAGGGCAGAGAACATGGCTGTCTTGTTCATGACTGTTTCCTCAGAGTTTAGTATGATTCCTGATATAAAATAGGTTTTTAAGAAATCTAAGTTGAATGACTAGATGGATGAATTAACAAACTCATAATCTTCTCCATTGCCTGGTAGTTCTGTCCAAATCTGCTTTTTCTCTTGTATTTCTTACAAAGAAAAGGCACCATCTTCTTCCTGGTAACTCAGTTCTAAAATCTTGAACTTATCCTCTACATTCGATTTCATTTGCTCTATGACACTCAAACGTAATTGATGACCACATAGTATCATGTGCCTCTCCTAGAGTCCAATACTCTTATAGTCTTTCCTTCTATCCCAACTGATATTGCTGTAGTTCAAATCCATACCTTTCTTTTCTGAACTGTTGGGCTAGCTTCCTAGATGACGTCTATGCCTCCAGTTTTGAAATCCTCCCATTTATCTTTCATACTATGCTGTTATCTTCTAAAATACAAATCTAATTATGTTATTTATAAGTTTGGAATCATTCCATAATTTCACCCTATCCAGACAATTATCATTAATACCTCAAATGAGGCAAACAACAACAATGACAACAGCGTACCTGACAATGGATCCCGTGATTACTACCATGTATTTTGGATTCTATTCCAGCCAGCTTTTTTTCTAGAAACTTTCATTACCAATTTTTCCTACCAATTAACCTCTTCTGCTCGACTGGAACTATCCCATGAACTTTTAAATGTAACACGATTTCTATGTTTAAAAAAATGTAAATCTTCCTTTGCCCAACAGGAACCTAATTTTACTTCCCTCTTTGTAAGCAATTGTCTGTCTCCTGTGCATTTTTCATCCTCACTAACAATGCCATCGACCTCCCTGTTTCTAATTCCAATATTCAGAACTCATAATCCTTAACCTCTTAGCAATATCTGAGAGTTATTCACCACTTTTTTCTTCCTGGAATGATTCCCTTATTTCAGCTTTGTGACATCACACTCTTCTTGTTTTCCTTCCATCTCGCTGGTTATTTTTCATTTTTCATTGCAGCCTCTCTCCTCTACCTGGCCATTAAATGATAGCTTCTGAGAGCACAGTGATAAACCCTTTGTTTACTTGACATCGTCATCTGATATCTCAAAGTAACTTCAAATATGCTTACGATGTATTAGATGCAATGCTAAGAAACAATAATAATGAGAAAAAGCAGCCCTTGAAATCTGGAGTTGGTCTCACTTACAGCTGGGCCATAATATTCTCCTATTGGGCATATATAATCTTCCTAACATCAGACAAGGTCACTCTGAGACCATAAGACAAAAGACCACTTCATAACTTTGTCTAAGCACAGACAAAAACAAGATCACTGTGCAAAATACCACTCTCCTGGCTAATATGAGTGGCCACTACTTAACCAATTACCACTTTAGCCATGCTGTAGCCTGCCTTCTCTGAGGATAATTTTTGAGATACCCAGTAATAGAATTCCCCCAACTTCCTGACACCACCCCTGTCTAGAGCCAAACTCTGCTTTCTTGGATCGTCCCCTAAATCTTTCAACCAAAGCCCAAATTCTAGGATAGGTCTTCCTTAACACTTCTTACTGAGGAGCCCATGGCTCCCCATGTTGTGCATTCTATTTCACTATAACAAGCAAGAAACCCAACTTACTCAATTACAAGTGTGTTCTTAATGGTCATTGGCTGGAGAATATGACAATGCTAAGAAATTTAAGTGGATTACTTTATTTAATTTTTGTAACAACTCTATAAATTGTAATTACTGTCATCATAATCTTTCCCAGTGTACATGTAAGCAAATTGAGGCTTATAGATGTTTTAAAAAAAATTACCCAAGATCACATGATTAGTAAGTCATAGAGGAATTCAACACAGCCAATTTAGATCTAGAGCTAGAGCTGGTAAAACATACACTAGACTTCCCCAGTACATATTATTTGAATAAATTGAATAAATGAATTACCACTTATAACTCAGTATCTCCTAACGTTAGACATGTGGAATTACTTGCTGTTTTGTGCCTTAATATAGTTTATTTAACCCCAAATTTCCAAAATATCACAATTTCAACATATAATCAGCATAAAAATTGTTAATGAGATGTTTAACATTCTTTATAGCAAACTAAGTGTTTGAGATCTGGTATCTATTTTACATTTACAGCATCTTTCAACATTGACTAGCCACATTCCAAAAGTTTAAAAAGACACATGTAGTTAGACAGCACAGCTTTAGAATCCTGAAATATTTCTGGCTTTAGGAAATTTAGTCATGGGTTTTTAATTTTAGCAAGAATTGTCACCCACCCAAAACACACGAAGTCAATAATGACAATAAATATTCTCTTACTTTACAATATACCTAGTAGTATGATTAAATTTCTTCTTTTTTATTATTTTTTAAAATATTTACTTGCTTGATAACAGCTTAGCAGTGCTGTGATAGATTCAGTTATCGTAACGTAATCAGTGTATATTTGCAATGTATTGACTTGGCTTAAAAGACTGTATCTTGCTGTCAAATTTCAATATCATAGTCTCATTGTAACTTCAAATTTATCAAGAAAAGCTTTTGCTTATCAGAACTTTCACATTTCCAAGAATAGAATAATGTATTTCCAAAATATACTGACAGAGATATGCAACTGAAAATATTAGAGACATTTCATTATTTTCTTCTTCAGGGTGCAATAGCTCAGCATCACCTTATCATAAAAACAGTAATAGACAAATTGGATCCAGGTGCTCCCAGATGAAATTTTTGATAATCAAAAGAAATCAGTGTGCTCAACTCTTAAATATTTAAAAGACCACTGAGGTCGCTTGAAAACTTATGATACTGATTCCTATTAGAAAGATGATGGAAATAATAAAGTCATATTTAAAGAAAACTTATTCCATAATGATAGAGCAATAAAATGAAACTGTAACTGTTACTCTCATGAATATACATTTGTTATAGATGAATTTTCAATTTATTGGAGATGATGGATATAACTCAAATAGATTTGAATAAAAGATCCTCTGATTCATAGATAGAGAAGATGTCTTCTTAGTAGACAGAAGTAAAAAGTTATCCCTGGCTTTTGTTATTGCAAACTAACTTCTGAAAAATGTTATTAGTCTCCAACTCTAAATTACCAAGAATAATGTCAAAAATAAACAGATTCACAGGACTTTCTGTGCATGTTAATGTCATATAAGTTACACGTATGCACCTAGAATATTTATGTATAAGCAATGTTCATATTTTGTTCTTGTCAGTGATCTTATATTTAGATTTTTTCTCCTCATTACCATTCATTTGTTATCAGTAACTTAAGATTTTTAGGAATGTAGTAAAGACCACTCATGAAGACAAAATAAGAGTTTATGGGATGGGTGACAGCCACAAGAAATTTGGAAAGATTTCCAGTTACTCCTGAGCATAACTGATCAGTACTAAATGGGCAATGTAAAATTGATTCACACCTTGATGACTTTGATAAATTCCCTTTATGAGCCATCCTCCCCTGTAATCCCTATTTTTTTTCTCTTTATGGTCCCATGCCTTTCCCCTGTGTCAGCTCCAAATGCACAGTGGCACAGGCATCCACGACTTTGAGAGGTGACCTCAGATAAGGGAGCTAGGAAAGGAGCTCCTGACATAGAAGAATGTGGGGAGAATCCCAGTTATTGTTTATCTCATTTTTTGCCACTGTACCCCAGTTGCTTGGAACTGTACGAGAAGGCAGGAAGGCTAAAACTCTGAAATAATCCCATCTTCCTGATCAGAGGAATTGGGAACTAGAAACCTCTTAACTGGGGCTTCTGACAACTAGAGAGAATGGCAGAAAATCCTGGCAGGAGAGAGCTGAAGGACATCCCTCATTTTCTATTTGAACTGAAACGAATACTGAGATCACCACTAAGCAGTGCATGTGTCAAACCTAACCAAAGAAACACAGCAAAGATTTTCAAAACCGAACTTCAAAATAAACACCTGTTATCTGAATTTTAAATAATGACAATGTATGTCCTTTATAATTTAAAAATAAAAAAATGAAAAGCTGATATATCTAAAATAATGTAAAGTGAAGTAGTCTAAGGCAAAAGCAATACTAGAGATAGAGAGGAGTAGTTAGAGTTCCAAATTTGTATGCATCTAACAAAACAATGTCAAAACATATAAAGCAAAAATTGGCAGAATTACAAGAAGAAATAGACAAACACAAAACCATAGTAAGAAACTAAGAAAGCTGTTTCTTAGTAACTGATGGACTAATCACACCTTTTTAATACTCATATATTTTAGATACATCTCTTATTTACCCTATGGGTATTTATTTTTAATTCAGTCTGACAATCTTTGCCTCTTAACTGGAGCCTTTAGTATACTGTCATGTATCACTCAATGACAGAGATGCTTCCCAAGAAATGCATTGTTAGGCAATTTTGCTCTTGTTTGAAGAGCAAACCTAGATAATATAGCCTACTACACACCTAGGCTATTTGGTATATCTTGCTGCTCTTAGCCTACAAACCTGTTCAGCATGTTACTGTGCTGAATACTGTAAATAGTTGTAACGTAGTGGAAAGTATTAGTATTTGTGTACCTAAATATGTCTAAACATAGAAAAGGTACAGTGAAAATATGGTATTACAATCTTATGGGATCACTGTTGTATATGCAGTTCATCATTGACTGAAACGCTGTTATGTAGCACATGACTATATTTCAGCATACGTACTGAAATATTTGAGTTTAAATCTATTATCATACTAAATGTTTTCTATTTGCTCCACATTCACTGGAGTTCTTTCTGGTTTGAGTTTCTTTTTAGTCCCATTTTCCCTCATATTAGCTTGAAATGTATACAAGTTTAATATTTTAATGGTTTCTCTGAATATGACAACATGAATTATTGTTTATGAAAACCTAATATTAATGGGCACTTTTAACCTTTTTAAAGGTCAGTGTAAAGACTTTGAAATATCTTAACCATATTTTCCTATTACTGACTTGCATGCCTTTGTCTTAAATATAAATGAATGAGTACAAAAATAAGTAATTACTATTGTATTAAGCCATCAGTATTAATTTATATTTACCCAAACCTTTAAACTTTTAATATTTTTCCTTGGTTCTCTCAGCTTTCCATCGTGGATAATTACCCATTTACCTAAAGAATAGCAGAGAGTACTTTTTTAAAAATGCTTTTCATTTTCAATAGTTTTCAAAAATAACTTTACTACACGTTGAGTATTCTTTATCTGAAATGTTTGAAACCAGAAATGTTTCAGATTTGGATTTTTTTTGATCTTTGCATATATGTAATGAGATCTCTTGAAGATGAAACCCAAGTCTAACCACAAAATTTATTTGTTTCATATACACTCTATGCACATAGTCTGAAGGTAATTTTAAACAATATTTTAAATAATTTTAATGCTAAATGATGAGTTAATGGGTGCAGCACACCAGCATGGCACATGTATACATATGTAACTAACCTGCACATTGTGCACATGTACCCTAAAACTTAAAGTATAATAATAATAAAATAAAAAAATAATAATTTTGTGCATGAAACAAAGTTTGTGTACACTGAACCATCAGAAAGCAACGGTGTCATTGTCTCAGCCATCCATGTGGAGAATCTGTGGTTGTTTGTCATCATCATTATTCCTAACTGAATTTATGCGCTTCTAATAAGTAATCATTTTCTTACTCTTACTCATGCATAAATACTTAACAGTAAAAAATATGACATACCATTAGTACAGAAAAAAATAATGTGTTCAGGTTAACTAAGCAGCACAGTGTCATCATCAGAATACCTGGATCAGCTATTAAAAGGTTACAGAACACTTTTTTTTTTTTTTTTTTTGCTGGGAAGAAACATCAGAAGCAGTTGAGGGACCAGGAAGTGGGCCCTCTAGGGATAAAGAGGCATTATGCTGGATGGCTTTTAAAAATGTTTTCTCGGCCAGGCGCAGTGGCTCATGCCTATAATCCCAGCACTTTGGGAGGCCAAGGCAGGCTGATCACGAGGTCAGGAGTTCAAGACCAACCTAGCCAACATGGTGAAACCCTGTCTCTACTAAAAATACAAAAAATAGCTGGTTATGGTCCACATGCCTGTAATCCCAGCTACTCGGGAGGCTGAGGCAGAAGAATCGCTTAACCGGGACCCGGGAGGCAGAGGTTGCAGTGAGTTGAGATCACGCCACTGCACTCCAGCCTGGGCGACAGAGCGAGACTCCACCTCAAAAAAACAAAACAAAACAAAGTTAAAAATGTTTTCTCCAGAGTCATATGCCTTAACAATGTTTTTTTGTCTCAGAAGTCTCTCTTTTATTTTATTTTTCATTTTTTTTTTGAGATGGAGTTTCACTCTTGTTGCCCAGGCTGGAGTACAGTGGTGTACTCTCAGTTCACCATAACCTCTGCCTCCCGGGTTCAAGCGATTCTCCTGCCTCAGCCTCCTGAGTAGCTGGGATTACAGGCATGTGCCACCATGCCCAGCTAATTTTGTATTTTTAGTAGAGACGGGGTTTCTCTATGTTGGTCAGGCTGGTCTTGAACTCCCAACTTCAGGTGATCCGCCCACCTTGGCCTCCCAAAGTGCTGGGATTACAGGCATGAGCCACTGTGCCTGGCCCTCTCTTTGTTTTTATAAGCTGACATTATTTCTTTTTCTGTTATGAGTGAATACTGCTCTAGTCCTTCTACAAGCCCATCACACATTTTAAACATGTCATTTATGAGCACTTGGCTGTGGTGTTAAAAACATCATCTTCATCTTCACTATTATCACAATCACCTTAATTCAGAATCACTTTGGCTATTTCCTTATTGATTAATGAATGAAAATCTGAAGTCTCATTATCAATGTTAAAAACTCTTTGATATCCACTTCTTCCAGCTTACTGAGAGACTCTGAAAGTATATATTTTGCATATGTAGGAAGGTCAGATTTTTTTTTGCATTTGACATATGGAATCCTTCAAAGTCACCACTTCATTTAACATCATCACTGAACATAGTCACAAGGCAGGATTTGTGCCTGGCCTGCATAAAACTGGGTCATTCATCACTGTATTCCAAGCATTGACAACAGCATATATGGTATCATTCATGCTAACTTCCTTTTGAAAACCTTCCACACCCACGCCTCTGTGCTGCTATTAGCATGCTGTTTAAGAGAGTGTTTTTATATTTACTCTTCACTGATCTAAGGATATACTGGTATCTGAGTGAATTAATGAAGTCACATTTGGGGAAAGTACATCGCATAAACATTATTTTTATGACGATTTTAGTTGGAGAATGAGCAGAATAGTTGTCAAGGAATAACAAAATCTTGCATTCATTATCTAGTCCAGTTTCCCTGCAGTGACCATGAGTCATTGGTACAAAATGTTTGTGAAACTAATTAGAAAAGATGCCCTGACTCCCTCTTCAATAAACGGTGCTGTGACAACTGGCTAGCCATAGGCAGAAGAATGAAACTGGACCCCTAACTTTCACCAGGTACAAAAATGAACTCAAGATGGTCTAGAGATTCAAATGTAAGACCTCAAACTTTAAAAATTCTAGAAGAAAACTTAGGAAATACCCTTCTCAACATCAGCTTTGGCAAAGAATTTATGGCTAAGTCCTCAAAAGCAATTGCAACAAAAAATTGACAAGTGGAGCCTAGTAAATCTAAAGAGCTTCTGCATAGCAAAAAATTAAAATTAAAAATTAACAACTCCATCTTCATCCATGTCCCTGCAAAGGAGATGAACTCATCCTTTTTTATGGCTGTATAGTATTCCATGGTGTATATGTGCCACATTCTCAGCAAACTATCACAAGGACCAAAAACCAAACACCGCATGTTCTCACTCATAGGTGGGAATTGAACAATGATAACACTTGGGCACAGGGCGGGGAACATCACACACTGGGGCCTCTCGGAGGGTGGGGGACTGGGGGATAGCATTAGGAGAAATACCTAATGTAAATGACGAGTTGATGGGTGCAGCAAACCAACATGGCACATATATACCTATGTATGAAACCTGCACGTTGTTCACATGTACCTAGAACTTAAAGTATAATAATTAAAAAAAAATTAACAGCTCCAACCCCACTGGAAACAAGAAGAAAAAAATATTAACAGAGTCAACAGGCAGCCTACAGAATGGGAGAAAATACTTGCAAACTATGTATCTGACAAAGATCTTATATCCAGAATCTACAAGGAACTTAAAAGCAAGAAAACAAAACAAACAAAAACATTAAAAAATGGTCAAAGGCATGGATAGACACTTCTCAAAAGAAGACATAAGTTGCCAACAAACATATAAAAAATGCTCATCATTACTAATCATCAGAAGAAATGCATCAGAGCAATGCAAATCAAAACCACAATGAGATACTATCTCACACCAGTCAGAATGGCTATTATTAAAAAGTCAAAAAAATCACAGATGCTGGCAAGACTGCAGAGAAAAGGGAATGCTTCCACACTTTTTGTGGGAATGCAAATTTGTTCAGCCACTGCGAAAGCAGTTTGGAGATTTCTCAAAGAACATAAAACAGAACTACCATTTGATCCTGCAATACCATTACTGTGTATATACCCAAAGGAATATAAATTATTCAACCAAAAAGACACATATAGGCATATTTTCATTGCAGTGCTATCCACAATAGAAAAGACATGGAATCAACCTATGTATCCCTCAATGGTGGATTGAATAATGAAAATGTGGCACATATACCACCATGGAATACTTTGTAGCCATAAAAAAGAATGAAATCATGTCCTTTGCACCAACATGGATGGAGCCGGAGGCCATTATCCTAAGTAAATTAACTGAAGAACTGAAAAACAAATACCTCAGGTTCTCACTTATAGGTGGGAGCTAAAAATTGAGTACACATAGATAAAAAGATGAGAACAATAGATACTGGGTATGGGACTACAAGAGTTGGGAGGGAGGGAGGGGGCCGTGGGTTGGGAAACTATGTATAGGGTACGATGCTCACTAACTGGGTTACGGGATGATCCATGACCCAAACCTCAGCGTCGCACAATATACCCATGTAACAAAACTGCACATGTGCCCCCTAAATCCAAAATAAAAGTTGAAAAAAAAAAGGGATGATGCATGGAAAAAAATTAATTACAAAAAGAAGAGAAAATATGTCCCCGATGATCCATGGTTTTAGTTAGCATAACAACCGCGGGTGGTAAGGAAGTCGTTCCTTGAAAATGGCAAGGACACAAAGCTTTTTCCTGTCACAGAAAGTTACATTTAACGTGTGCCTGCTGCAATAGCACATCCCAGCACAGTTATTTTGTCCTTGGCATCCTGAATTCCTACAGGACATCAGCTGTTATCATTGTCTTTCTGGGGCAATAATACCAAAACAGTGATCTTTCATCAGCATTATATACTTGTTCTACTGTCAGATTTTCACTAGGGATAATGCTGGCAAAGTCGTCAATGAATTTCTCTACTGTTTCATGACTAGCAGATACTTTATTACCACAAATCTTTAAAAATTTAATGCCATGTGTTTTCTTAAATTTCTGCAATCAGCCTGTTGAGTATTCACAGTTCCCTTCAATTTTTCAGTTCATCCTTGTAGATATTTGCTTGTTTCATCATCAGCATACCATGAAGTGGCATGTGTTTACTGAGACTCTGATGGATCCACTCTTTCAATATATGATTGAGATTTTCAGTTTTAGCTTTATGCACTTTCTTTTCTTTCTCTCTTTCTTTCTTTTTCTTTCTTTCTCTCTTTCTCTCTCTTTCTTTCTCTCTCTCTCTTTCTCTCTGTCTTTCTTTTCTTTCTTTCCTTCCTTCCTTTTTTTTTTTTTTTTTTTTGACAGGATCTCACTCTGTAGCCCAGACTGGAGTATAGTGGTGTGATCTCGGCTTACTGCAACCTCCACATCCCAAGCTCAAGCAATTCTCCTGTCTTAGCCTCCCAAGTAGCTGGGATTACAGGTGTGTGCCCCTATCGCCCAGCTAACTTTCGTATTTTTTGTAGAGATGGGGTTTCACCATGTTGGTCAGGCTGGTCTTGAACTCCTGACCTCAAGTGATCCACCCACGTTGGCCTCTCAAAATGCTGGGATTACAGGCACGAGCCACACGCCTGGCCTATGCAGTGTTTTTATATTTTCCATTGACTTCTGTTTATCACCTTCAGCATAAAACTTCATCAGTCTATCCTTTTGTTTCTTCAGTTCATATATGATGGTTATTTGAACACAATACTCTTCTTTCACACTGCTGTCTAGTTTCTCCAGAAGCTTGACTTTCTGTGCTATAGGTAATGATAAATGTTTCCTCTCTTTCTTATCGCTGTTACCAACAGTGCCAGCCTTTTGAACATTTTTAACGATATCTATACCATAGAACAGAGACTAAGCAAACAAACAAAAAAACCACAGTGAGTAATGCATGTAGGTCTTGTTCATGTAAGTCATCGTGGGGAACCTGCCATTGGTCCATCTGGTCTTTATTAGTGTCATTTTATGACACTTTGTGGGTGTGCTTCTGTAGGGAAATCTGAGCATGTAAGGAAAAGATACATTGCAGCTGAAGAGACCTGGGAAGGTCTTTTTTCCCTTGGAGACACTGAATCAACTGTGTGTTGTGTGCCTGAGTTTAGACTGCAACCCATCATGTAAGGCCAGGTGTGGAATTTTATAAATGTGGCATAATGTTGGCACACAGACAGTTTTGGATTTTGAAGCATTTACGATTTCTGATTTTCAGATTAGGAATGTTCAATCTGTAGCAGGCACCCAGTTTCTTTTTAATCCTATAACACTTTTTCATCTGTGGCTTGAAGTCTTTCAGCAGTATTAGAAAGTTCACAGCTATTAGCTTTTCAAGTATTACTTCTTCCTCATTCTCTCCCACACCTTTTTGGATTCCAGTATCTTAGTATTTTCTATGGTATAATCAATGTCACATACACTGTTTTCTGTATTTTTCTTTCTTTTGTCTTTTCTTGTTTCACCTCGTATATTTTCTTCTGACATATGCTCCAGTTTCCTAATAGTTTTTTTACAGCAATAACTGTCCAGTGTTAACCTATCTGTTGAGTTCTTATTTGGGTTATTATATATGTATTTTTATATATTTAAGTTCCAGAATTTCTGTTTTATTCTTCTATATATTTTGAGGTTTCTGATGATTTTTTAAATTTTTTTCTTTTATATCCTTGAACATCATAAATATAGCTGTTATAAATTGTATGTAGGATAACTCCAACTCCATATTCCATTTGGGTAGGTTTTATTGTCTGTTGTTTTTTTCTGGCTTTATTTGTGTTGAGTTGGCTCTTTGTATCTGTTTGTTTATTTATTTAATGTGCTAGACCTTATGTTTGCAGAGTTGTTTGTAGAAATAATGTAAAGCCATTACTTTAAATGGCAAAAACCACAATTACTTTTGCACTAACCTATACTTTCCTACATAGAGGAGTCTTGTTTGTTTATGTCAGGCAACTGGTGACCCTATCAGTATGGACTCACCATAGTCCAAGTTTAGCAATGGAGATAACTCAAAGCTGAGCTGCAGTACCTGTAATAATCTTTCTACTTGCAGCTTACCCTATTTACTTCTGAATCACCAGCACTACCTTCCTGCTGGCAGTTGAACATCAATTTTTTTTTATTCTAGCCTATGGAAGCCATAAAAACTAGGGCTCAATATTTTAGCTATTTAGAGTCACGCTCTGGATTTAGTACAGATCCCAAGAGTGATCCCAAATTGGTAGTGTTGTCCTGAGTAACTCACTTCTCTAAGCTTTTGTCTTCCCTAGAACCTAGGCTGGTGAGTCTTCAGCATTTTGTTACTCTATGATACTTGCAAACAGATTTTACTTTTTCAAACTTTTTCTTGCTTTTCTAGTTGTATTTTTAGGAGAGGTTAGACTGATTACTTTGCCCTCCAATTCTAGACTTTGATAAGTTTTTCTCATTTTTGTTAAGCTGAGAGGCTGGTGATAGATTGATGCTGAAAAACCATTTTGTTCACCTCTTTCCTAGTTTTTCAATGATGGTCATGCTTCCCCATAATATGTAGAATATTTAACACTGATTGTCTTGACCTCTGGGTCTCTTCTGAAACTCTGAAATGAGAGAAAGAGTCTCATTTAATATCATTTGTTGTACATTTCTCACATTAAAATTAAATAGTACTTTACAGGGCTTCATATTTCTAAGAGATTTAATTGAGTTTACAAAAATGATATCATTATGTCAAATGTGTTAATAATTTTATTTTATATATTAAATATGATTATATTTTTCTTAAACTATTTTGTCACCTGAAGTAGAAACTAGGTAAGGTAAAAAAACCAAATCAAATTTACACAAGTAAGGCACTGGGCCAAAATAGTTCTTTAGTTTCCTAAGCTGGTTCCTCTTGTTGCCAGCAGTCTATTTACCAATTACCTAAAATTTATTTCTTTTAAAGGAATCAATTCTTCTTTAATAGAGGAATCAATGTTATTTCTGACTTGAGGATATTTAGAACTGAGTTCAGCTGTTTGTGGCCCAATTATACGACTTGGATTCTAGTTATTTTTTTAACAAGTGTTTAACATTGGTAATGTGACTTTGGAAGACTGTCTTTTTAGGCACCTTGCATTTCATCTTGAGAAAGGTCATAAAATAGGCTATCAGAAGTCCCAGGTAAATCAACAAGATCTAGGGATTCCAGAAGCTTTTTTGGAGAATTTAAATCTGTTTATTCAACTATTTGTGAGTACTTATTATTTGCTGTATGCTGATGATACAATGGTGAGCACAAGTGATAATGTCTTCATGGAGCTTATATTCTTCTCAGGGTTAGAGATAAATTAAACAAATAAACATACAATAGATCAGCTAGGGATAAATCCTATTCAGAGGGATAATATAAGATTATATTATAGAAATTAATTGGCTATTTGAGATTGAGTGGTTAGTAAGAGGAGGTCTTTTTGATATAATATTTAAGATAACATCTAGATGACAAGAAAGAGCCAGTCATAAAAGATCAGGGTGAAGAGTAATCAAGGTAGCGGATGATGAAATGTCCGAAAATGAGAAACATACCGATGTGCTCAAGAAATTGAGAGAATGCCATTAAGATTGGGACAAGACAGAAAGGAAAGATGAAGGAAACATCTTTTTATGTAGGACTTTGCAATTCAGTGTAAAGAGTTTGGATTTTATTATTTTTTAATTGCAGTAGGAAATCACTTGAAGATCTTAAGCATAGAGTAACATGATTTAAGTTTGAAAATGGCAAATATCTGCTGTTTGGGAAATGATTTGTAAGGGCCAAGACCAGTTAGGAGGTGATGGTAGTAGGTCAGGTGAGACATGGTGGTAGTAGTAAAGAAATAGAGAATAGACTATCCAAGGTATATTTTTTGATAGATATGAGGTGGGCAAGGAAATCGAGATACATTGAAGGGTAAATTCAAAGGTAGTCTTTGAGATTGTTGGCTTAAGCAATTGGGTAGATGGGGCTGCCATCTACTGAGATGGGGATTCTGGAGAAAGGATCTAATTTTCTGGAGGGCTGCATTCCAAAGAGCTTTGTTGTGAGCCATGTTAAATTTGACCATGTTTAGGATGCCTATTAGCCATGTGAAAATGTTGTGAATACAGTTGTTTAAATGACCATGGAGTTCTGGTGCATGTTTGAGGCTAAAGATGTGGATGAGGGAATCATTGGCATGTAACCATTTAAAACCATCAAAGAGGGTGAGTGTACCTAGAAAAAGTGAGCAGGTGAGAAGACAAAGGGAACTCAGGATAAAACTCTAGAAATGCTCAAATATTTAGAGTTGGAGCAGAGGAGCCAAAGTCAGCTAAAGACACTGAGAGGAAACAATCAGTGGCCCAGAAGAAAATTGCCATAACTAGGTATATTAGAAGCTGATGGATACTATGTCTGACAGAAGGTGAAATATAAAATGAGTTCCTCTGAAGTCCTTTTGGCTTGGCATGTGTGAGATAAAAGAGGAAAGAGAATGAAATGTTTTAATCAGTTCCCTGATTTCTTTCCAAAAAGCAAAACATTAAAAGAGAAAATTCAGAACAATTGTGAATGAATGGCATGATTTTGTAGATGAACTCATCTAGGAGTCTAGGGGTCTGTCTAGGCACTTTCCAAGATGTTTTTGAGATTCTTTCAAGTGGATGTAATAAAATGAGTTTGCTTCTCTTACTAGGTTATAATGCTCAAATGAAGTAACTTCTGGGAATGCATTTTCAAAGCTGTGAATCTCTACACGAAAGACAATGTGAAATGGTCCACTGTTTTAAGGATCAATTAGGAAGCAATAGGCTCCTAAAGAGAAAATTTAATTTTAAAAGGCTATCAGTAACGACAACAACAACAACACAAACAAACAACCCAATTCGAAAGTGGACAAAGGATTTGAATAAACATTTTTCAAATGTTATACAAATGATATACAAATGGCCATAAACATATGAAAAGATGCTCAACATCAGTTACAACTAAGGAAATGCAAGTCAAAACCACAATGTGATACCAGCTCAGACCCATTAGGATGGCTATATAAAAATAAAACAAAAAAACAAAACCCAGAAAATAACAAGTCTTGGTAAGAAATGAAAACATTGGAACCCTTGTGCACTGTTGATGAGAATGTAAAATGGTACAGCTGTTCCAGGGAACAGTGTATGACAGTTCCTCAAAAAATTAAAAATAGATTTACCATAGGATCTAACAATTTCACTTCTGTTTTCGGCCATGTTAAATTTGTATATACATAAAACAATTGAAAGGGTCTTGAAGAAATAGTTGTATACCCATATGCATAGCAGCATCATTCAAAATAGCTAAAATGTGAAGCAACCCATGTATCCATCCACAGATGAATAGTTAAGCAAAAGGAATATATATATATATATAAAATATATATATATATAAAAATATATATATATACACACACGCACACACACATATATATACACACACACTACACACACACAATGGAATATACAATCGAATATATATACACAATGAAATATTATTCAGCCCTTATAAAAAGAAAAGAAATTGTCACATATGCTACAATATGGATGATCTTTGAGGACATATGTTAAGTGGAACAGCCAGTAATGAAAAAGACAAATGATATATAATTCCACTTATATGAGATACCTAGAGTAGTCAAAATTATAAAGACCAAATGTGGAATGGTGGTTTTCAGGAGCTGGGGGGAGAGGAGAGATAAGGAGTTATGGTTTAACGGGCATAGAGTTTCAGTTTTGGAAGATGAAAATAGTTCTGATGATGAATGGTGGTGATGGTCGTACATGAATATGAGTATGCTTAATACCACTGAATTGTACACTTAAAAGTGGTTAAGATAGTACATTTTATATGTATTGTACAATAAAAATATTTGAAAAAAATAGATAATAAGAAAAAGTTTTTAAAAGGCTCTTGGTAGTATCTGGAAATTTATTCAGCAGAATTCCATTCAGAAGAAGAACTGATTCTGATATATGGTCACTCAATAAAATTTGTTGGATAAATAAAATTGTATCGTTAAGGAGACAAAAAAGAATGATAAATGAAGGGGTCCCAATAGAGTGGGTGATATATGTACCGTGACTAAAAGCTCTGTTTATTTTAGCCTAGGAGATTCACTATGTTGAGGGGATGTTTTTAAATGGATGGATGTAGGGACGCAATATTCAGAGTGGAGATAGTCCAAAATGTTATTTTTCAGCCTCCTTTTCTTCAGTAAACATGTAGAAAAGTCTTCTTTATTAAAGGGGAGATTAGTAAATTAATATAATTTGAGTACATTGGTGCAAAAGTAATAAAGAATTCAATAATACCTGAAAGTATTATTTTTCTTTCTTGAAAGATGTTCAAAAAATGAAAATTATGTGCTCAGTCCCATGGCTCCATATGAAGATGGTTTATTTGAGTAATAGCCAAGTGAATAACAGAAGTAAAAAATGAAAATTATATTTAAAAATTAGTTTAAATTATACAAGATGAAATTGTCCTATCTTTAAATTCTGAAATGTTAATTAATCAAATTTTAAAATGCGGCAGTTGTTGACCCCTATAAAGTCAAAACAACTAATATAAACTTTCGGATAGTTGTTTTACAGATTTACGTTAGAAATAAAAATTGTTAAAATATGAAAGAAGCCAGGCAATTACCCTATTTCAATCTTTAAATTAAAGAAAATGATTTGTCTCAAGTAATGTAAGCCAATAGTGTGAGAGGTGAGAAAATAGCCTGGAAAGCCATTAAATTAATGAATACCTGTTTTGTATGGCACAGTTCACAGAGGAGGTAGGAATAATAATTCTTTAATTTTTAGATATTACATAGTTTTTCTAATGTTCTATGTATCTATTTTAACCAATTTCTATCATTTTACAGTGAAAATGAACAGGTGAAAAAATATTTCACCAGGTGCATATACGTCACATTTGAGGGATCTAACAGCTTATATTCTGGCAGCATGATGATGTTTACCAGGGACAGATCTAAATTTTGTGGGGCCTAAATCATAGGCAACTTGGGTGAGGACTTTTTAAGGAAAATAATACAAAATTATGAAGATAAAATTATTAGAAATACAATATTCACCTTGGAGGGTCTATTTAGTTGATGGACTTTTGACACTTAACGCTATACTAACTTTGCGTAAAATCTGCCTCTGCTCCACTCCAGCCTGGGCAACAGAGCGAGACTCCGTCTCAAAAAAAAAAAAAAAAAAAAAAAATCTGCCTCTGCTCTAGGGAAATATTGGGTGAGTTTTTCATTAATCTTAAATATTTTTAAATAAAATTAACATTTTGATAAAAACTTCTGTTTGGATCTAATTTGGTATTATAAAATAATCCACTTTTTAAATTCTAAGAACTCTCCAAAGTAGCATATAGTGTCTTCATAGTTTATTTCTACTTTGAATCTTGATAATATTTTAATGACAATGGAAGATACCAAAAGTTACCCTTTTAGATTTTGTCAGCAGTATTTATTTGGCACCTACTGTGTGAGGAGCAGGGAAATAATGGTATAAAACATCTATTGGGGTCTTTCTTCTCAACAATTTGATGCTAAGAACAACATAACTCCTGACTCATAAGGTCACTTGGGAAAGGGTAAATGAAGTGGTATCACAAGGTTTACTTTAACAACTGAAAAAATGTGTCACATGTATTAATGTCAACAACTGGAATTTTACCTCATTAGGCAATTTCTGGATCTAAGGCTCTGATTATTATTCTAAGCAGAAAAAATATGCTAATTATTCACTCTGAATGTAGAAGGAAAAAAGGTGTAAAATCTCCCGTTAGCCGTGTGACCATGTACTAATTGCATGTCATGTGTCAAAATAATGCAGCTCACTGTGCCTAAAGCAATTAGACACACAGAACTCCATTAATGAAGCACTGTCTGTCACTAAAAGTGTTTTCTGTGCTATAGTTGAAGATTAAAATATTAACTTCTCAAATATTTATGATAGTTACTGACAGCATTTCAAAATGTTGCTTTTAACAAAAGCTTTCTATTAAGAATTAGTTTTTAATTTGGATTTTATATTCAAAGAATATATTAACATATGGAAGTAAGAGGGGATTTCTTAGGTATCTGAAGAGAGTTTATTATAAAACGTGGATTACTTTTAGAAAACTTTACCATGATTTTGCCCACTAATTTTTTTTCCTCAGAAAGGGAGTTTTCTCAGGGTATTTCCAAAATGTCTCTTTTTCTCATTTAAATATTCATTTGACAATGATGTGCAAACGTAGGTTTTACTTGTATTATTTCTCTCTTTTATTTAAATTAATCGGTTCTGAACTCATTATAACAAATCAGACCCTACTGGTTAAATATATTATAATCTACATATTGTTTGGTGATTTGAGAGGCATCCAGAAGTGATGACAGTAAACTTAAAGATCATCAATTCTAAATCAATCAGGAACAAGAACACTGCTACCTCTACACTTAACCCATTTACTGAGTGATTGCTAGGTGCCAGGTGCTATGATAAACATACAGTTTTTAAAAAATTTATTCTGGCTATGGACTCTACTTTTGTTTCCTTATTTTTCATAACTATCTGATTCTGAACTAATTTCCATGACAGATAATTGACTTTGCTTTGGTCTACACCTCAATTTTTACAGTCTGAAAGTTTTGGACAGAAAAAACAGCCTTCTTTAATTTTTGCATGTTTTGTACTGTTTCAGTGCATGCAATTCTCTACTAAGCTTTATGAATAAAAAAAATTTTGTTGTCTTTTGTTCAGGATTCCCTGGTTCCAGTTTATTTTATATCAGTGATTTTCTGAAATCTGTTTAGATTCATGCCAAGGTGATATAAACCTATTTATTAATTCAGGTTAAAAAAAGTAAACTAATGGCTGTTATTAGACTAGCGATATTACATTAAGATGACATTCGCTGATTTTTTTTAACATTTGTTTTGCCATTTTTGAGGTATCTTCTGAGTTTACTAGAAATCTTTTGTTTTGTAAATATACCTTAGAAAATTTAGTGCCAGATACTCTATCTTGGATTAATGCTGGAAACTTTTTAGTTTAGCTCAATAAATGCTGTAACTCAATCTAAAATTAAATTACAAAACTTTACTCAGGTGGCAGCAAATACTATCTTTTTGTTTTTATAGTCAAACTTAAGGACCACTTGAAGTTTTTGTACTTGACTGTGTTTCTTTAACCCTCTGCTCACTCCTATTTATATAAGAGGACAGCCTTGCTATCTAGAAACATTCATTATTATTGCAAACTAAAAGTAACACATTTTGTAGCCATATTAGATATTTTTCTGATTAGTTATTTCTCTGCAGTTCTTAGCTGACTGAGTGCTTAACATTAACACCCTGAAAGTGATAACCTCCAGATTCTTCACTTTGGGATAGTATATGGTTAATATGGACAAGTGTTTATTTGGTTGAGGGTTCACATTGTTTCTAAAGGAATAGGCAAAAGTTTATTATCTACAATTACGATATGCTCAGTCCATATCTGCACCTAAAGAGTATTGAATATTCAGAGGTGAAAAACATCAATTCTTTTTCACATTTGTGAAGCATTAAATAGAAAATAAATTATTTAAGCAGCTAAAACAATCATTTGTTCAGTTTGCCTTTCAAACCAAACACTTTGGCCATCCCTGAGGCTCTACTTTGTATGGAAAGGGTGAAATAAGATGACTATGTTGAAGAGATTTGATCTATTACTTTTTTGTCACCTTGTTTTGTCCAGATTATTGGTCATTTTCAAGTGAAAAACATTGACTTTATTTCTCCTACAGGCAACTTTGTAAGTAGGTTGATTTCATAAGTTCTATTGCACGAAGTTAGTTTAGCTGAATCTACTAGAATGCATGGTCTATAAATACAAGAGTTTTCTTCTGTCACATATAATACCAGTGGTATTATTGGTATGGTTTAATATCTGGTACATAGGGTGCTTTCTAGCACTAGTAGGTATTTAATAAGTATTTGCTAAATGAATAGATGAGTGTTTTATATCTTTATTCATTTTATTTTTATTATATCAATGTTTTTGCATACACAAAAGATTTATATGCTATGCAAATATTATTAATAAAGCATAAGGATACAACGACTCATAAGCCCAATACTTAGCCCAAGAAATAGGACATTACCAGTAATTTTCATCTACCTACATGTTCCTTGCCTGTCTTATAACTGTGACTCTTTCCTCAAAGATACCACTATCCTAAATTTCGTGTTTATTATTCCGTTTTTTTTAAATATGGAATTGTTTCAGAAATACTAGCTCTTTATATTGTTATATAAAGACAATATATAAAAAACAATTTATATTGTTATATAAATATAAACAATATATTTATATTGTTTGCTTTTGTTGGGGGGAGGGTTCTATAAAAGTGGTATTCTAAGTTATCTTTATCTTCTTAGACTTGCTTTTTTAACTCAACATGTATCCTTGTTGTTGTATGTACCTGTTTCTTTCCTTTACTGCTGTATGATAGCCATAATGTATCTATACTATCTTAATGAAAAATTTCTACATTTTCCAGCTTTTTACTCTTATTAATAAGGCTATTGACATTCATGTATATCTTCTGGAACATGTGCATAAAACTTCATCACAGGCAGATACCTAGAAATAGAATTTATCTGTTGTAAGGTATTTAATGGATTACCTTTGAGAGAAAATGTCAAATAATTTTCCAAGGTAATCTAAAAATTTAAATCAGTATATGAGAATTCCAGTGCTCTGTATCGTTGTGTAAGCTTTGATAGTTTTGTTGGTTTACTTTTCTGCTTTTATTATTTATGGTTTTTGGAATGGAGGGATCCTTAGAAACTAAGGATTTACCTTTTTTGAGTCAGAGATTTCTCAAATAGCGTAGCTTTTCAAACCTCAATTATTTTGCATTTAAAGGGTCCCTTGGTGCTCTAAGTCAGCCCTATTGCCAGAACCTGAATACTTGCTATTTGAAAAATTATTCAAAGGTTAGATATAAGCCCAATACACAAAAGCCACTTACAGTTTTGCATGCGAGTAACAACCAATTACAAAAATGTACCCTAAAAAGTCACTTAAATTACTAACTAAAAATATAAGTTATCTAAAAATAAATTTTAAAAAGGATGTGGTAAAGCTGTTAGGAACAAAACTATAACAGGTAATTGATCAACAGAAAGTGAGGAGATATGCCATGTTCATTGATGGAAGGCTCAATATTCATGAAAATATATGTCCTTCCAAAACTGATCCAACACTTAAAAGTAACATCATTTCAAGTTCTAATATATTTATTCACCTTTCTAAATCATGAACTCATTGAATAATTTATGTGGAAGAATAAAAGGCTAAAAATTGCAAAGACATCTCTAAAGAAGCATTGGCAGGAAGATTTGTCCTATTAAATATCAAGACTTATAAAGGAAAATTATTAACACCGTGTAGTGGTATTGGTGTAGGGATGGAAAATGGATCAGTGGAACAAAATAGACAGTCAAGGAACCTTTTTATAAATGAAAACACATGCATTTATGGATATAGCTTTCATTGAGATCAATGAAGAAAGGAAAATATATTCAGTAAATATTGCTGTCACTAAAAATAAAAAATATTTTTTATTTGAAAAAATTATTTATCTCATAGTATACACAAAAATCAACCTTAGAGAAATAAAGAACTTAAAAATTTTGAAATTTTTTAAAAAATTAAAATTTTGAAAATTTAAAAAATCAGATATATTTACCTCAGGATAAAGAATTTTATCTCTTAACAGTGATAGAAAGAAAAAATTCTAAAGAAAATAATAATAAGTTCAATAATAACAAAATTAAGAATCTTAAGTATATACACGAGAAACTCTTGTACATCAAGATGAATGCAAGAATGCTGAAAATAATACAGACTAATAAGAAACAGCCAAATGTCTATCAAAAAGAGAACAGTATGTTAAAAATGGATCAACATGTAGTGATTTAAATGAATAAAGAGGAATATTTATCATCATGAATAACCCTCAAAAACATATTGCTTAGTTGAAAGAAGTAACAGAAAAAGGATAATTTCGTTTAATCTTTGATTTTTCCAACATATGCTATCACTAGAGATGCAAACATATAGTGAAGTGTAAAATATGTGTGGAGATGTTAACCCAATTTAACAGACTGATTACTCGGGAGGTAGAGGGAGAAGAAAGAATGGGATACATGTGGTTACACAGGGACATTCAACCATATAAATAATGTTTCATTTCTTAAGTTTGATACATCAGTATCCATTATAATATTTGTTATGCCTTTTGGGTATCTGATATGTTCCACAAAATACACCTTCAGTTCCTTTTTAATTTATAAATTTCTAACTAATTACAATATGTCCTGCTTGGTTTGATTTTTCTCCAATTCCTAACTTATATTAATCCATCTCAGTCCAATATAGTTCAAAGCATAAAAATTGGTTAAGAAATGTCCTAATCTTTATTTTAAAATATTTTAAAAATCTATCTGCCCAACCATCATGTATTGACCCTATGTGAGGTACTGTACCGATGGTTAGAAAAGAAGGAATAAAAAACAGATAGCACCGCTGCTCTGGAGGATCTCCCAGTTCAGTAAAGAAGATCAGCCTGTTAATGACTATGGTGTAAAACGCAAAGTAATAGATAAAAGGAACTAATGAACTGGGTCACAAAGTATGAACAGCCGTGTCAGGCATTCAAGATAAAGGGAACAACGTATTTAAAGGTGAAGATGTAGACAAAGTATTAATTATTTCAAAATTTGGGATTTTCTGGAATATCCAAATGCTGACTCCATTTATCTTGAGAAAGCTGATATTGCTTGCCTTAGTTCTAACAAGCTATTGCTGTAATTCTGCCTATTGTTCCAATACAATAGAATTTTCTTTGTTTTCTGGACACTTTTGTCACCGAGTGTCAGTTTAAGTATGGAATTTATGTTTATTCTTAATTTCCTATGGAAACAGTAATTACATACTTTGGGAATAATAATTTTAACTGGTTTACAAATTAGCATATATTAAATAATACTACCATGTTGTAAATCTTACTCATCTATTTTTATAGCCCTGACTTCTTGGAAATAATAAAATTGGTGTTTCTTTTTTTTTTTTTTTTTTTTTGAGACGGGAGTCTCACTGTCTCCCAGGCTGGAGTGCGGTGGCGTGATCTCGGCTCACTGCAAGCTCTGCCTCCCGGGTTCGCGCCAATCTCCTGTTTCAGCTTCCCGAGTAGCTGGGAGTACAGGTGCCCGCCACCACGCCCGGCTAATTTTTTGTATTTTTAGTAGAGATTGGGTTTCACTGTGTTAGCCAGGATGGTCTCGATCTCCTGACCTCATGATCCGCCTACCTCGGCGTCCCAAAATGCTGGGATTACAAGTGTGAGCCACCACTGCGCCCAGCCTAAAACTGGTGTTTCTATGTTGGAAAATGGAGTAGATTATGATTGAAGTAAGAAAGAAAGATAATGTGTGTGTATAGGTGTGGGCGACCTATGTTTAACTGGGTTTAGGGTTTGAGTAACTGGCTTTCTGTAGTGCTCGTTTCAACAGGACGGAATGTGGCACAGTGTGATTACTCCTCTAACAGAAACTCAATCCGCTGAGAGAGTACAAAGAGACAGAGAAATTTCCATGGGAGAACTGGAGAAAGCCTCATGTAGGACTTTGCATTTGATCTGTGGCTTGGCAACTGGAAGGATTTAAAGTGGTAATAAAGAGAAGGAAGAAATCTGAAGTAGATGGAAGAAGTCATTCACAAACAGCACAGTGGTGACTATTTAGCAATCAAAAATTAGATCGCAGATAAAAAGTTCTCCCGTGTTGACTTTAATCTTCATTAATTTATCAGTTAACAACTTGAGTGCCTACTCTAAGCAAACTAATATGCTCAAGAGATTATGTTCTCAAAGAAGTTAGCAATTCAAGGGATGAAATAAATGTACATAACAATAAATCTAAAATTAAAAGACAGTATATATTGAAAATTAAGACATACATCCAGGCTTTAGATGTCGAAAGAAAGAGTTGAATTTTACCTTAGCACCAAATAAACACAGGATCCTAGTGTCAGAAACAGCCTTTCAACAAAAATGCGAAGTTACTTTTACTTGTGTATCTATTCTACCCACACTCCTGGAAATAGCTGCCTTGCGATATGTTTGGAATACCCAATTATCATTCTCAGTATATGGTTATAGGAAAATGAAATTATTTAGCAGAAAATAATAAGAAAAAGTGTTATAACAATCCATGCATATTAAATGGAATCTTCTAACATTGGCAAAAGCTCAATTTTTTGAGTGTCTTCCACATTACTTACAGGACCTAAAATTGTACAAAAGTTTCTTGTTCCAGATTCCAGCTTCTCCTCCTGACTTTTCTGCCTTTCTCAGATTTTCTCAACATTTTTGGAACCTAAAGTTTATTGTAGTACCTCTGACACATTCTCAGCTATTTTGTGCTGAAATAATCTGCATTTGGATTCAATATCGGCAAGAAAGAGAACAAATTGAGCTTTAATTTGATATTAGAGCCTTCTTTTTTATTTCTGAAATTGGTATTTTTTTAATTCATAAACTATCGGTAGAAAAAGTAATTTCTATTTTCTGGACTTTGCACATCTTTCCTTCAAATCTGTCCTTTTTTTTTTTTTTTTTTTTTGAGATGGAGTCTGGCTCTGTCGCCCAGGCTGGAGTGCAGTGGTGCGATCTCAGCTCACTGCAAGCTCCGCCTCCCAGGTTCACGCCAATCTCCGCCTCAGCCCCCGAGTCCCGAGCCTGGGACTACAGGCGCCCGCCACCATGCCCGGCTAATTTTTTGTATTTTTAGTAGAGACGGGGTTTCACTGTGTTAGCCAGGATGGTCTCGATTTCCTGACCTCGTGATCCGCCCGCCTCGGCCTCCCAAAGTGCTGGGATTACAGGCGTGAGCCACCGCGCCCGGCCAAATCTATCGTTCTAATAGATTCCTTGCTCATCTTTCCTTTCTCCTCAAAACACACACACACACACACACACACACACACACACACACACACACGCACACACACACTCTCTCTCTCACATCTTCCAGATTCCACACTATCTTCTTCAGCTTTCTCTGGCACGTCCGCTTTCTCACACAGGTGTTACAAATGCATTTAAATAGGGCTAGCCACATCATTTGCAGAATCGAGTAAAAATGAAAATGTGGGACTGTCCTTGTTTTAAAAGCCAGAAAAGAAAAGGCTTTTTTTTTTGTCCTTGATCTCTCTCCACCTAGTTAATGTGCTTCCTCAGCCACCAGGTGCAGATGGTCACAGGTGCCTGGGGCCCTACCATGAGATGCAAAGCCTGTGGAGTGTGCATAACCAACTCAGTTCTTTCTGCATTTGTGTCCAGGCCCCTGCCAGGGGTGAAGGTTGAGGTAGTCATTAGATGGACATATGGGAGATGGCTAAGAACTGATCCACAGAGGTAGCAGGAGGCTGGCTGTATATAAGCTGAGTCTCCAAGCCCCTGGTACAACCTTTATTATTCCATCGAACTTCACTAACAAAACGAAATCAAAGATAAAATTATTATTAAAGATTAAATTATTAACAATCTGAAGTTAGTGACTACAAAGCATTAAGCACCAGAGTGGGGTGGTTTCTGAGTGTGAGGCTCTGTGTGTCTACTGGTCACAAGCTCATGCAATGAAGAATGAGGACCCATCATCGTTTAGTGTCTCCATACTGTAATTTTAAAGCTTTTCTTGACAATTTCTGTGGATGCAAGAATGTGACACTGGAAGAAAAGAACCATGTCTACTTTCATAAAGGAAGTAGGAGCTGCTCCTCTAAGGAATGGGAAGAGTTGAAATAATACTGCCAGCTAAACAAGTTATCTCCTGGAAGGTTCCCTTAAACTGTACTGGTATGGAATTCTTTTAATGAAATTTTATGTTGACTTTGGAAGTAATAACTACCCCTCATCAGGCACCAAGATATCATTGAACAATTTTATGTGCTTCTTTTTCTAAAAGAAATGTGCAACTTGGGCTTAATACAAATGCTGTATCTAATTAGGTTGAACCATATGAAATTGCTGATATTCAACCATTTCTCACCTACAAAAGCAGCAGTTTTATATGGTTCCACCTAATATTAGCTGGCCAACGTTCCTTTCTCTGTTAATAAGTATACACAAATATTGTGCCTTACTTCTCATTTTCCTCCATCCAACTTCAGTTGCTTGATAATTCTGCAATATTACATCAATCTTTAATAAAATATTGCACCATTTTTAACATGTAAGTGTTTCTAGGAAGTTTAAAGAGATACCCTTTAATAACATTAGAAAATTGGCCTTCACTGTTTAACTAGAAAGTACACCAAAGTTAGAAGCAAACATATTTGCCTTGATAGCAACACCATGGAAACCAGAAGATACTGATTTGGTTGCTCAGAGCTTTCTTTCACTATGACCCTATTAAGCATTGCTTTACATATTCAGTCTTTTAAGAAACAAGGTAAGTTTATGGGGGCAAATATGTCTCTTTCACTCTTTTTTAGTTCTTTTTGGGTTAGTTTGTTATATATTTGAAAGGAAGTTGGTATATATTTCCTTTAGTCAACCAACTTTTTCCCCTTTGCCTAATAATATGCAGGAAGAAGTATAAGGTATTTATCATTTATTCTTATAATTAAAAAAAATTTTCATTCAGCCTGGTACTTAGGATGGGCTCAGAGACTGACGAGGAGAGGCCACAAAAGGCATTGGGTAATGCAGAATAACACAGCGCTAAAAACTGTAAGCCCTACACATTTCCTGTCTGAGCAACTGACACTCTTCCTTTGATTTCAATTTCTGGTGTATTTGGATTGAAAGAACTTCTTACTCTTTAGATATTTATGCAATAAGTGACTATCAGCTCTAAAATGCTTGCTCATTGGAAAAAGCAAATGTTGCTTTGGAACCAGTAATGCAAAAGCATAATAAAAGTGATAGAAGTACATTGGTACAGTATTTCCTAACATCATAATCATAAAAAACTAGCAAGAATTCTGTTAGAAAAATTCACAGCACTAATATTAAAACCAAAATTTCATGTAGTGTGTTGTCTGAGAAAAATTGTAAGATAAGAGAAAACAGATATTTTTAAATATCATTTTTAAAAAGTAGCTTGCCACATTTTATATTCTGTAAAAACATTATATAATTACTTAAACCTAAATAATTCATGTTGTATGACTTAAGAGCATCATTGGTCAACTTTTACTCCAAAAAAAAAATGAAGGAAATTTGACCTGGAGTGCATCTGGCCTATCTTATGGCATTAACTGTCAAAATTCCCTTTTTCATTTTAACCACAGAATTGTTATTCCTGTGTGTTGACTGCAGACTCTGCCTTAGTTTGGGAGCTATTAACATCTATCAGGATCAATTGTACATACTCGAACTAAGAAAAATTTACTTGACAACTCTAATGGCTGTGAAAAAGCCATTACAGAGTCACAGAGAAAAGGGGGAAAAGAGGCCAGGGCATGCCAGAACAAGAGGAGAAATTTTTCTCTTACTAGCCCCTAACATTTTTCCTATTTCTAGCCCCAATTCTGTAATGTTTCCTTGTCCATTTTTACAAAGTTAAATGCATATGTCTCAAAGCCATTGTGTTTTGTTAAAAACATGCATGTATAATAAAGGGGCATGGGCTGGGAGCTGTGGGCTGTTGGGAACACGTGGCAATGTAGTGTGATGCAGCTGACAGGGCCCACAAACACTGGAGAAAAGACTCTCCTTTAAAAAGGGCAGCAAAGAGCATGAAGGAAATCTCCTGATAGGTGATATTTGTCAGGCCATCAGAGCAGCACTACCTGTGTTCAGTTCCGCCCAGGAGCCTTTCAAATGGCAAATAAGAGAATGATGCCATTGATGAGTTGAATCATTTCTCGGAGTCTTTTCCATTATATTTCAGAGCAGCCCCACCCAACAAATCCCTTACAATCCCATGCCATATTTAAAGTAAATATACCTAGGAAAGGTAACCATAAAAGCTTTGTAAGTTCAGCCAAATTATTTGCAAATTGGCACTTTGGAGGATTCGGGCAGACAATTAGTATCCCTTTAAATAAAACAAAAAAGTATATAATTCATATTAACCTTTGATGAGTAGTTGTCATTTTCCCCAAATACATTAAGATTTTTCCTGTTACTTTTCCTTCTGATCCTGCCTCCTGTTGTATGTATGTTTTATAGAGCAACAAATGGGTAAAAATGCATATTGTCCCAAAGATGACTATAGAAGATGATGGTGAAAGGGGCTGTCCAAGAGTGGTGGAATTGATTTCCAAATCAAACAACTTGTTTATAAAAATAATTTTATAACCACAGTATTTATTTAGAATGCAGCAGAGATCTGTCCAGGAGGAATAAATGTACCAAAAAAGAATAAAAAAAAGAAGGAAGAAAGAAAAAAAAGAAGAGAAACAGAGATTTTACTTTTAGCTCATCTTCAGATTTGCAAGGGACAATAAGCGAGATTCATTAGGCCATTTGTTTCTGTCATCTGCCATGATTCAAAATGAAATACTAAATGTTTCATGGACTCGCAAAAAGAGTAAAATTTGTCTTTGTGTTGGCTGTGCAAAGATGGTGTGGCTTACAGCCCCTATACAAGAGCCTGACGGATGAAAGGGGGCAGGGTGGTGCCGTCTGAATGATGATGGGCTAATATCATCACCCTCTTGTCAGCTGTAATAGGCTTTTCCTCACAGAAATAATTCATAAAACCGCTACATTATATTCTATCCCTGACAGGCCCTATCTATCCTCCAACCCAGCAGGCTCACAACTAATAAGAAAATATGTGGTTCAGGAACCCTGAAAAATTAAACAGGTAGTTTATGAACAATTTGTTTCATGGGGATGTTTATTATGTTTATTAAATATTGAGCCTTTAATGTTTTCCCAGTACAGACGATATCATAAAAATGCTGACTTAAGCCTCAAATGTATTCTTAGACAATGACATTTTACAGCACTAGTAGCACATAGTAAATAACTAAATTATAGCAGCTTCTGTGTGTGTATAGAGACAGTATGCAGAAAATGTAATTTATAATGTATCTTTATGTATATGTACATGTGTATGTGGTTGCGCCCTTGTGTATCATGTTGAAGCTTCCCTTGCAGTCTTAGGTTTAAAAGTAAGTTGGGGAATACCATTATTTTAGCACTTGTCTAGGAGAAGATCAGCCCAAGATGTGTTTTATTGCTTGTGCTAAAGGAGAAACCTTGAGTTCAGTGTTTCAGGCATCAAGAGTACACATACTCTGGACACTAATAATAAACTTAATCAGGAGTGTTACTTTGTAAGTACAATTTTTATATAAATCCTTTACCTGGGTTTTCTCTGGAGACCAATGTATGTGAGAATGTGAGAGTAAAATGGCTCCTGGTAATGTGATGTTCTTTATTTGAAAAGTATCAAATTAGATACAGAAACTGTTCTGCAGAGAGCTGGCAGAGAAGGTGCATGAAGCATGTTCTTCCCGTGCCCATACCTTGCACATTACTAGCTTTGCTGTCATAATATATTTAATCAGTGTGACAGTAAATGATCTTCTGCTGTAGACAAGCAAGTGGAAGATTATCTGCATCTTACAGGGTTAATGGCCCTTCCATAATAAACAATACCCACAATATGAAAATAAGGCAATAATTCACGTACGTATTTCAGAAAACACATGCCCAAGGTGATTTACAAAGGAAGTTGGATCAAACCTGTGGTTAAATGCTATAGCATTCCTGGGCACAGCTTTACCGATCTCAGAAGGACATCTTAATTTACTATATATACCCGCAGAGAAACATACACACAGGCATTTTGTAGTGAATACATCATCATAGGGTTTCATCGAGGGTATAGGTACATGTAATATGAAAATTCAGATGAATTTGAAAATACCAGCATAAACAGGTTAAATGCAGGGTCTGTTTGAAGAGTGGTTATCAGTGAATCAGCTTCAACCTAGGGGAGTTGTTTAGAGGCCACTCATGGACCTTTGTTGTCTAATACTTTTATAAGTATTCAAAATGATGGAATAGAGACAAACTGACCCCAAGCTTGAGGATGACCCTGGAAGCTAACATTCAAATTAAGGGTGACTTTGGTAAATTATGAGGCATGGCCAGAAATCCATCAGAAAGGGGAGGTGCCCTTGGGTAAGAAAGCTAAACTTGCACATAGGAGATAGGGGATGCCTAACTCTCTCCAAGGGCAGGAATAACCTTTCTTGCTTTCATTGTGGATGAGCTAGCTGATAGAAAAATAAAATAAGTATTGAAAAATCAAGAAAGCTACTATGATTACTAAAAATGGTCTAGTTTAGGGAATGTAAAATAACCTTTGTGTTCAGTACTCTCAGCTTCTGAGCTGTTTTCAACTTAGCTGCTATAAATGAAGAGCAGTGCGAGAATTTGGACAGAAAAAGTTAAAGGATTGAGATATGTAGCTTGCAGAAGAGAGCAATTAGACTGAATAACCACCTTTACTTCTAAAAGGGTTTTTATCTAGAGTTTGGGAACAAGCTGTTTTCTGCTTTCCCAGTAAACTGGTCCAGCAGGATGGATTGAGATTAAATGCATTTTTTAAAAATCATGGGATCATTAAATATCAGATTAGTTAGCAAGAGCAGCATATTCTGTTGCTGAGATTTTAAAAGTAGAATTGATATACATTGGTTAGAAATAGGCTAAAAACACTCTGTCCCTAAGAGAAGGGGAATGGTTGTTTAACTTCTTGTGGTTCCTTCCAACTTCAAGAATCTACAAATCTAGAGCAGGGGTCCCTGTGCACAGTTTCAGACATTGCCATTTAGAGTATATTTTAACGGCGATTAGACCTCCTGAGGCTTCTTTTGAAACTTAATGTTAAATAATAAAAACTATAACTCCCTCTCCTTTTGCAAGTACATTCTCCAAGTGGCAGATTGTTTTCTAATAATGTTGAAAAATTATTTTTTTTAAACTTTGACCTGTTTGGAATTTTATGTCCTGGTAGGAGCTGATACCTACTAAAAAGCTGTGTTTAGTTCTTGCAGCGGGTGGAGATGGGAGTAACCCTTTCTATCCTGCCTGTGGCTTTCTATGTAGTCTGAATTTGTTTATGAAGCCAAAAAGCCCTGAGTAATTCTCTGCACAAGAGACAGACAAAATGCATGGCAGTTTGTAGAAAGAAAAAGTTTACTCTGGGTAATTAAAGAACCATGAACATCCTAAACAGCATTAGGCTATGTTTGGTCTCAGGGACACATGTGGTGCCACCAATTTCAGACACTCTCCTTTTTAGAGAGAGGCAGTTGGTGGCAATTAATTACCCCTGGATTGCACATACAGCTGCAGCCTATGTATGGAAACAGAAGAGAAATTAGATTTAATTGGCCTTAGTGCAATCAAGAATGTGGCATTTATTTAATGATGACTTGTTGGGAATGAAACCTTGATTAGTGTTTTATTGCATTTTTAATATTAATATTAACATAATAATAACATACAGCACATAAAAATGAAATAAGCTTTTTGGATGTTATATTAAGGTATCGCATGTTATTTCTGGAGACACATGAAGTGTGTTCTTTTGACAATCAAAAAATTCTCAACTGTATCAAAAATGAAGGGTTTGTTACCCTTGAGTGTCAGTCACATTGATTATTTCAAAGTTTTCCTTTAGGACCTGATGCATCCTCGGCAGAGCTTGTATTAGTCGGTGAAATGATTCATTGAACCCACTTTCTTTTCTATTTTGATCTACTTTTTGGCTTTGAAGTTAAAATGTTTGTCATTAAGTGCCCTTGCATCTTTTACTTGGTAATAACTGGAATTCTTTCAAAGGGGAAAAAAAAATCTGCAGTTCAAACTAAGAATACAGAAAATAACACATTCTAACTATATAGGGTTTTTAAATTTGACCTAATTCTCAAATACTCATATTAATAAAAATTCTCATATTAATAAAATAATTGCACTTACACTTTAATTATTTACATGATATTTTTCCTGGTTTGTATATCTTAAATAAATCTTAAATGTATCTTAAATATATTCTTAACAATGAGCCCACAGAGTTTTTTGACCCTATGGTTTTGAAGGATGAACATTTGCTCCCAATTTACTGGAACATACTGTGTTACAATATGCATTCAAACAGTGCCTCCCTGATGGGAATGTCCCCCAAATACCACACAGACTAAACAAAATGAATGCTTCTGACTGCCATGCTGTATTAAAAAAATCTGTCTTATATTCCACACGTGCCAGGCAATCTTTCTGCATAGTTTCACACAAAAGCAGCAGGATTAGAAGTGCTTTGCTGTTGCATAAAGCATTTGTAAACAGAGGAAAAGCAACACTCCGTGGTCCTATGGATGTTTATAAACTAAAGCAGTTGTGCGTTCTAGAGAGTAAGATGGGAATTGTCTTGCCACACTTGCAGTAGTCACAGTGACTTGCTATGTTGTCTAGAGATCAATGTTTATTCTTAAATCTTCCACCTCTGCAAATGGGATGCTGAAATATTACACCACCCCAGAGTTAAGCAGAGAGAAAGGATTTAATAGTGATACCAAGTTCAGAGGGTAAGCAAGAAGCTAGGAGGGCCAATCATACATGCCCAAGGCCAAGGCTGGGAAAAAGAATTATTTTACAGATGGCAATTTGGCAATTTTCCTTGAATTTTTTCTTTTCCTTGAATTTTTTTGTATTCTGTTTTTTTTTTCATTATATGAAGAAAAACAACTTTCATAGAGGTCTCGACACTTTATTTCACCCAACATTTCTTAAATACCTACTGGGTGTACATATCATGTTCAAGATACATTGAAAATTAAAGATGGGTTTGCTCTTTAAAAATCGTGAAGGAACCTAAGAATCAAAGCAACTGCATGATTTTTTTTTTTAATGTGGGGCACCCAGAAGCAGTGCTCAGGGAAAACTGTCCCAGCCTTAGAGTCATGAGACCTAGTTGTCATTCTTGTTATTTTGCTAGGAATTGACAATGTGAACTTGGGCTCACCATTCCTTCTCTTGAACTCAATTTCCTCATTTGCAAAATGAAGCTGTTAGGCTCCTTAGAAGCTCTCTGAGGCCCTTTCATATCTAATGTTCTATTATTCTTATCTATAGGACTGAGGGGAAATGCTGGAGCCTTAACAAAGAAAAAGGAAAATCCTAAAATTCAAAAATATTTTTTAAGGATATGTCAAATATATATTCAAAATGAGAGAACAGATTCTCTTTACAAAAAAAAATCACTATGAAAACCAACTCGAACAGGAGAGTGGGAGGTAGGGGGAAATAATTGTTTCATTTTCTTTTTTTCAGAAGCAGAGACATGTTCATAAATATGAGAGAATCTAGCTGCTACCTAGTGCTCTGTGGTTCTCTGCAGAGTGAGCTCCATTGTTGTGCCTTGAGCATCCTGTCCTACTTATGGCTATAGCCTTTCACAAGGGGATGGGTTAGTGCTGATGAAACACCTCAGCTGACCCTTGAATCAGCCTTTAAAACTTAAGCAGGAGAAAGACATACAGAGTGAATAACTGCACCTCAAATTACAGCAGCATTTGGAACTTGGTGCCATAGATCAGAAACAATCATTGAAAACTAACATGTATGTGTACATTTATATGTGTCTATAGACATAACCTCTGCCTTCCTGCTAACTTCCCTGCTAAGCTGAGCTCACTGTTTTTGTCTGATTCATTGTAGGGCTGTTTTCAAGATCTCCCAGTTGGAAGTAGCTACGTTTTATAAAGTTAAATGAACCTGGGCCAGAAAGCAGTCCCTTATATGATTAATTTCATATAAACATATGGGAACTGAATTACTTGTTACTTTAAGCAGATGACAAGTATCATTATCCAAAGTGTTGTTGGTTTGGTGCAGGAGCAGTGGAGCTGCCTGTGCTCCTAACTTACTTTCTTTACTTTTCTATAGAAAAACCCATCAGATACAGTGCATAATAGCAGCATGTACCTGTCTGTCAACAAAGAAGTCTAGGATATGAAATCACCATTGCAGCATCTGGCAGAGACAGGCAGCAAACAACCCAAGCCTGACAGAATCACCCAAACCTTTGGTGGCTAAGAAGCCAGTTGTGAAGGAACAATTAAGAACAGGGATTTTATTTCCAATTCCTCCAACCCCATCTTCTCATCAGTTTTTTTTGTTTTACAGAATATATTACTATAATAAAGACTTACAGTGAGAACGAGGCATCAGGGATTCTCGTAGCAAGTATACTTAAAATAAAAATATTACATACACACACACACACACACACACACACACACACACACACACACACACACGAAAATAAAGCCAGGTGAACATGAGTACATATCTGCTGGGTAAAATTACAAGGCAGATGTATTCCAAGCTTCATTTCCAATGTATGATTTGACATATTCCTTACAATGTAACTCATTACATTTACAAATAAGTCTTCACAGGTGTTGAGAATAGAATGGCTGGCTGGAGCATGTACTAAATTCACAGAAAAGGAAGGACATGTGTGTTTATTATACGTGTGGCTACTTAAATAAGGCTTTTATCTAAATATGGTTTTCTTTTGTGCTGAAAAAATATAATGACATATTTTTAAGATAAAAATTTTATAAGTCAGGGAGACTCTAAGTGCCTTGATAAGGTGCTGTCTTTTGTTGGAGTTTATTGGAGTGGCTTGGAGATAAATCTAGTCTCCTTTTGATACCACAGTGGGCAACTGGGGAGTGAAAAGGATTAGGAAGTTAGGAAAAGGAAGGCAATCCTTTTTTTTCTGGCTCAGGAGAAACTTGTATTCATTAAAGTAGTTTCCAGATACGACTTTCAGGCTACAAACTGACTTTGTAGATTCGTATTCGGGAGAAAGGTGGAAAGCAGAAATGAATGACTTCTCTACACACTTGCCCATAGTGTACAAATGTAACATATTTACTCCTACTGCCAGTAGCCTCTCTTTTGTGAATATGTGATGCTGCTTCTTAAGACTGATTTCCAGTATCCTATTGCAGGACTGAATTCAGAGCTGTTTCGTATAATACATTTTGTTTGTTTATTGGTTAATAACTGTGATTTAAGTTTTGAAATCTAAAAGTAAAACAGAGACTGGATTGGATTTGGGGGAAGTTTGAATACTTCTGTGCTGGGAAAGAAGTAATTGCAACTGATACAAGCTACTGCAGGGCATCAGATTACCTGTCCCCTGTGGCCCCAGATGTTTATTTTATTGAGAGGTTTTCCTTGAGTCAGAATCATCTCCCTTTGCCTTATGATTTCCTCTCCCTTTGGTGAGCTATTTTAACTTGTCTCCAGCTGCCCGACAAAACAGCATCACATCCCTGACACCAGAGGGAGAAATAAAATCAACTGAGTAAAAAAGTGTTTTCATGTCAAAGTTTTATAATTTTAAAACATTGAAAAAAGTTGTCCGCACATCATACATTGCAGTTACCTAGTAAACAATGAGGTACGCAGACACTGAGGAAGAATAAAGCAAATCAAACTTTTGCCTCAGGGAGGAATAAGCAAGTTAGGATTTTATTATTTCCATGTGTTATTTTGAATATATTATTCTGAACATCACTTAGCACCTCCATGGTGCTAAATTAATTTAAAATGATAATATTTTCCCTTCCTTTCTAAGTGATCCCTTTTGTGGGTATTATAGGGTACAGGTGGTGGGCAGAAAACTTGGAGGTTTTGATCTTGCATGAGAAATACTTCAAGTTGTTAAGTTTTTACGTACCCAATTTGTTGCTGGGTAACAAACCATGGAGGTAGGATATCATTATATTTCCAGAATAGGTATTTTCATTGGTTTGTGAAAATGGCATTTTTAATAACACATTTATAAAGCTATATTAGCTTTCTCAAAGCATTTCACATTTGTTATCTTACTTAACCCTTCCACTTCACCAAGTGCTGTTCGTTGAGGTGCTACTTTATATGATTTACAGAAGAGGAAGGTTAAAGGCCTTAATCAAAAGTTGGGAGCGGTGTTACCACCAGAAGCTGGATATTGTCTCCTCTACCTCACAGAGGAACCAAAGTAGACACACATTTTACCTGAAATAGAAAGTAATTTGAATCTATTTCATCTTTAAGTCCTAGGAAACCAGGACCTGTGGCTTAAGATGGGCTAGAAAGGTTTTCCAGGGAGATATAACAAATGAAACTGGCTCTTTGTGAAGGCACCTTATAATAAAATGTAGTCAACTTGTAATTATTACTGTAGTATTTGCTTTTAGTTTTGTTTTTGTTTTCAGATAAGTATGCTGAGCCTCATAAAAGGAATATATGACTCTTAAATTCAAGTTAGGCCCCCTTTTTTTTTTTTTGCAAACATGAGTCTTTGTAGTAAACATGGATCTTTGTAGTGGTCCCTTTCCTCCCATTGCTCTGTGCTTACTCCTCTTTCTTCCTATCAAAACCAGCTTTCTGGAAATACACTCATAGCATTTTCTGAAATAATAAAAATTCATATTAGGTTTTATACACAGACACAGACACACACACACACACATGCGCATACACACAAACTTTAAATGAGGCAGATTTTTATTGTCTTTATCTCCAATGGTATCAAGTGGGAATAACTTTTCATTTACAATCACTGGCATGGAAAGGTAATTGAAAAGTAGAGTTGAGTGATAGAAGGATATTTAAAAGAGAAGAAAGAAAATTTTAGGAGTGAGTTGAAAGAAAAATACTAGCTATTGTTATTGTATGAAAGGTATGAACACAAGGAGAGAGAAAAAAGAGAGGAAGACGGAAGAAATGGGAGGGACAGGGAGAGCTAGAGAAAGAAAAGACAAAAAAGACAAGGTCAGAAAAAAGAGAGGAAGTAGGGAAAGGCAAGAAAGAAATGGGAAAGGAAGGTATAAGGCAGGAAAAAGGAATGAAGGGAAAGAAACAAAAAGCAATTAAACAAAGAATGAGGTAGAAAGAAGAAAATACATGTACATTTCTAAAAGATAAAAGTGAAAGCAGACAGTCGCAGATCAGAACTTGTATTTAGAGACTTTGAAGTTAAGTTTCAAATATGAACATGGTGATATTTAATATGATAAAATCTCCAAGGTTGGATTTTTCTGTTTAACTTTGCTGAAGATGTGATATAGGAGATTGTAGATGGACATCTGGCATCTTTTAAAATAAAAAGTAAAAAATATGAAGTTAATCAGGTCCTGAGCATCCTATTCATGTCTTAATTGTTCAAATGGAAAATCTTGATCCAGAGAAATTTGAAAGTTTAGACCCAAGTTCTTTGATAATTACTTATGATTAATCTTAAAGATAAGTTTTCCACAAATTATTACTTTACGCATTTAAAAAGTATAGTTATCTTGATTTGATTATTTTAAAACTTGGGTGACAACTCATTAATGAGTCATAAGGTTGACTTAGATAGCAAACACAATTTAGTTAAAAAAATGCAATAGAATAAATAAGAGTATATTAGAACTGAAATGTAAAACTGAGTGCAGCAGACGTAGGAATGGTAAATACTTATTTCTGAAGCTTTTGTTTCAGGCATATGTGGGTGTATACCCCAAAAGTAAGATGCTTTTCTCACTGCAGATGATAATCAAAAATGTTAGGAAAACACTGATCTGGGTGATATTGAACAAAAATTCATTAGGATATGAATATGTCATGTTCTCTGAGCTGTTTTAATAGTGTCTTTATTTCTGATGGGAGGAGGTTTATTTCATAATGTACCCATTTTGTTTTCCAGCCCATCATATTCCCAAAGTTAATTTTTCATTCAAAGGCATCAATTGATTTATGGATATATATATATATATATAAGAGATGCTTTAGTTCAACAGCATATGTCATTGGAGAATTTCAGGCTAAAACAACAGTAGCATATCACATCACACCTATTAGAATGGCCAAACCCCAAAGCACTGACAACACCAAATGCTGACAAGGATGTGGAGTAACAGGAACTCTCATTCATTGCTGTTAGGAATGAAAAGTGGTATAGCTACTTTAAAAGACAGTTTGGCAGTTTCTTAAAAAACTAAACCTACTTTTACCATATGATCCATCAGTCATGCTCCTTGGTATTTACTCAAAGAAATTGAAAATGTATGTCCATACAAAAACCTGTACACAGATGTCTGTCACAGCTTTATTCATAATTGCCAAAATTTAGAAGCAACCAAGATGTTCTTTAGTAGGTGCATGGATAAACTGTGATACGCCCAGACAATGAAATATTATTCAGTAAAAAGAAATGAACTATCAAGCCATGAAAAGACTTGGAGGAATACTAACGGCATATTATTGAATGAAAATAATCAATTTGAAATGGCTACCTGCTGTATGATTCCAGCTCTATGACATTATGGAAAAGGCAAAACCATGGAATCGGTAAAAGGATCAGTGGTTACCAGGGGTTTGGGGGAGGGAGGGATAATTAGGCAGAGCACAGAGGACTTTTAGGACAGTGAAACTGTTCTGTATGTTACTGCAATGGTGGACACATGTCATTATACATTTATCCAAACCCACAGAATATACACCAAGAGTTAGCCCTGATGTAAACTACGGACTTTGGATAATAATCTGTTTCAATGTCAGTTCAGTGTAAGTTCATGGATTGTAGCATATGTACCACTCTGATGCAGGATGTTGATTGTAGGGCGGGCTGTACATGTGTGGGGATTGGGGTTTATGGGAGCTATCTTTACTTTCTGCCAAATTTTGATGTGGACTCAAAACTGCACTAAAAAGTTTATCAATGGATATGCACTTAAAAGGTTGATCTGTTTTGCCAAATTGACCCACTATAAGTTAGGTACATTTATTCTCCCATCAACGTTATATTCGTGAGTGTCAGTTTTCCTACACACCCACCAACTCTTTGTGTATAATTAATTTTCTTTTATCTATTTACCATACCAATATGTGAAAAATAGTACCTTGTTACTGTTTTAATCTGCATATCTTTAATTATGATTAAAGCTAAGTTTCTTTTCCTATGTTCATAAACTATTTAGACTTCATTTTATATCAATTGTTTATTCATGTTCTTTGACAATTGTGTAATTTTTAGAATTGATGATCATTCAAAAGTTATCTGAATTTTTTTAAAGGTGCTTTGGGTCCTTTAGAAAGAGTCTTAATATAAGTCTAAAACAGAAGAAGCAATTAGCGCTATATGGTGAAAAACTATGGAGATAACATCAGATCAACTCTCACTCAGACCCAGCCTGTTCCTTAGGCAGCCTGGAGACCACCAGTGCCAGTGCTGCCCTGGCTCTTGGGGCTGTGAATTGCAGAGCAACATAACCATTGCCTTCAGTACCATACTCTTAAATCAAATAATCTGGAAATCTTTCTCTTTTACTTCTTTTCCTCATAAAGAGGTAAAATGAAACTGAATGGGAGGCAGGAGGTAAGGGAGAAGTGGGCAATAAACAGACTTTTTAGCTAAGGAGTCAGAAGCTAGAGATGACACAGAAGAGAGGTAAACATACAAAATGGGAGAGGTTGCAGTCCTGCAGGGTGTTTGGATGGACTCTCCGGAGGAAAGCGCCAGCCCAAATGCTAACACTACTGTGTTATCTGCAGACTCTCCTCCAGATAATTATAGCAAATCAGACAAATCTGTTGTAGCCTCTACAAATGATAGTGAGCAGCAGGGAGCTGTTCAGGCACTTCTGCCTCAACCAAACCACCCTGCCGCTGAGGTGCAACCTTTTGTTGACTCTGGTTGGGGCGAGTTCTGGGGACATGAATCTCCACCTATGGTCCTCACATCTCGACTTGCCGACCAAAGCACTGCTGGGAGCCAGGAAGAAGCCCAGGCACCCACTCTACTCTTTGGATTTGCCACAATCAGTTACTAAGAAGGCAGTGAAAATTTGGGAGGCCAAGGCGGGCAGATCACAAGGTCAGGAGTTCGAGGCCAACTTGGACAATATGGTGAAATTCTGTCTCTACTAATAATACAAAAATTAGCTGGGTGTGGTGTTTGGCACCTGTAGTCCCAGCTACTCAGGAGGCTGAGGCAGGAGAATCGCTTGAACCTGGGAGACAGAGGTTGCAGTGAGCCAAGATTATGCCACTGCACTCCAGCCTGGGCAACAGAGCGAGACTCTGTCTCCAAAAAAAAAAAAAAAAAAGAAATGCTTTACCCAGCAATTAAGACACATTTTATGTGGTCCAGTCTCACCTGCACAAATTAGGTATCTTATTAGTACCATTTTTTTGAGAGCCATTTCTGATTATCCAAGTCTGTTTACATTGGTTCAATATTACTGAAATGTTCAGGCCAGGTTGGAGGATACAACTTGGATACAACCCTTTTATGGCTCTGTTTATGAAGGAAACAGCTCATCTGCTAAAGCTTTGAACTCTTTGTCATAATTGGCAATCACAGAAAACCTCCTTTCCCTCTCCCTCCCCTAAAACTGTTTGAATTACATTGAAATTATTTTTCCTGCCTCCAGAGGAAACGTCATTGGAATTCAGTTTCCTGGTGCACCATTTCCACATATACATCTGAAATAGACAATCCCAAATGTAGGTGAACCCAAAATTATGTTTTCATTGTTAGCCTTACAATAATTTCAGAACGTGTCCCCAAACCCCCCACCATAGCTCGTGTCTCTGTAATCCCCCTATCATACCATTTGCATGCCTTTATTTTGTAGTCTACCTTCATGAGGGCAACGTGTCAGAAAGCATCCCGTCTGTAAGTGACTAGAGTGAAAATCATCCTCAACAAATCGGCAACGGGATTAGCTCAGAGCCACGCTAATAATGCCATCCTGTCAGCTTCCACGCTTTTGATAAACACTCCCTCCCAGAGAAGGATGTGGGGAAGTTATGTAATCATTTGGAAATATGTCAACATAGCCATGGGATTGGAGCAATTAAGCCTGCTCTTCCTTACGTAACTGCAGAGTAGGGTCAGAAAAGTGGGTATTTATATCCAATTTCATGACGACGTCTGGAGCCAATTCATTTGTTTAATATCTTCTTGTTTATGTATAGTTGGAATTTCTCTGGGAAGGGGTGGCAGAAGGTGGGGAAAGGGAAAAGGAAGGTGGCAACAGCTTAACAGGAGAAAAACTAAATAGGAGATAGAGGTTGTGTGTGTTGGGGACAAGGCTGACGTGACTTCCCATTTGCTCACCCCAAAATAGCAAAATAGCTCCTATTTCCTTTACAATTCTCCTGGACAAGCATCCTACCATGCCACTGGCTTCCTCTGCAGGAAGTGGACGCCATCACTGACACGTGCAACAATCTACAAATGCGTTGCTTGGCTGGTGTTCTGACATTGTCTGTGATGAACAGCGACAATGTTTCTGTCTCTTTTCATGCCAAATCTCATATAGAGTGGTAACTGAGACTCCCAGTGTGCCTACTCAATTCGGTGTACATTTCAGAATATCTTCCCGATTTCTAATCCCTCAATATCATGGTTTTAGGTTTTGTTTGTTTATTTTGGATTAAGTTTTTACATTACCCATTTTCTGGTCATTCATTACTCACACATCTGGGTTGCATCATTTCTTTGAAAGCAGAGAGAATCAAGTTAGCATTTCCAGTTCTCATCAGATCGATGACTCAAAGCCAGACAAATTTGGGTGGATTGGCAGTTTATAAGAAGTGACAGTGGACTTGGGCTGATGCTTCATGATGCGAATGACCACAGAGCTGGAATCCATTCCTATCAGACCCATTGCTGGGGTGCCGTCATGTGTTTGCGGTATGGGAGGTCTATTTCAGTTTCCTGTGGTGGTTTCTTGGCTTGCACTTTGAGGCTGGTGTCTAGCTGGGATCATGCTTACCCTGCTTTCTCCACTCAGCATGGCTGCTTCCGTGGTGACTAACTGCAGGGGAGGTGGATTTGTAGGAATGCATGCAGTGTTTAGTCCCACGTCCTTGCGGTGTTTAGTCCGACGTCCAACATGGTTGTGGTCACTACTGTTTCTGATGCCAAGGGCCAGACCTTGAAGCAAGCCTGCTGGTGAAGCCATCACTATAGCTTGTCTCTGGAATCCCTGTTGTTTGGAGATGGAGAGTGGTGGGAGGTGGGAAGAAGAGATATGAAATCAGAGTCCGGCCTAGTCCCGAAGGGGAAGCCGTGGAGGGTGGAGGAGGGGAGAGGGCAGAGAGCACTTTTGTTAGAATGCTTCCTCTCCTTCCTTCCATCTTTTCTTTTGTCCTCTGCACACTTTTTTTTTTCCCCAAACTCTTGTTTCTGATCTCATCTAGAGTTCATTCTTGACCTGCCTCTCTATTGTTAACAACCGTGCTAATGTCTGCCAGGTGTTTCCCACTGTAAGACTGCCTATAACACGATGGATAAGAGAGGAAACTGTGAGGGGTCAAATATTGAAGACTTTGAGCCAAAAGTGAGGTCTGATGAAATAGTATTCTTTAAGCAAAGAAAAAAGTAAAACATTGGGAGGTTGCTGATATTACTGCCCACAGTATCAGCAGACTGTGGGTATGACACTTGCTGAGCACCAGTAACTATGATGTCAGCAAAGAATGCCTTCTTTCCAGAGACCTTAGCCCTCCAAGGTTTGAGGAAACTGTTAGATACTGTCCAAAAAATTCAGCCACAATTCCTTGCATGCAATACAGGAATAAATTAAGAGCCATCCTTTGAAATTTCAATAAATGCAGTTCAGTCTGCAAGTAAGACACTTTTTCTATGTGCAGGAAAGCAGTCTTCATCAGAGAGTGGCAAAGGCAAAAGGTCATGTGAATGACCACAGAACTGGAATCCATTCCTATCAGACCCATTGCTGGGGTGCCGTCATGTGTTTGGGGTATGGGAGGTCTATTTCAGTTTCCTATGGTGGTTTCTTGGCTTGCACTTTGAGGCTGGTGTCTAGCTGGGATCATGCTTACTCTGCTTTCTCCACTCAGCATGGCTGCTTCTGTGGTGACTGAAGACATTTGTTTCAAGAAGGAGGTGAGTTCCAATTTAACAGTTGTGTGGAATGTGGAAAACGAGGGTATTAGGTTATGAGTGAAAAATTCCAAAGCAGAGAATAACAGAATAAATTTGTTTGATGATACTGGTGGGCTAGTCTAGGAGCTCCAACTAATCTGAGATTACTAATGACACCTGGTATGTGGCTGCCCCTCAGGACAATTTTACTTTCTGAGATTAAAGATATTACAGTGGATGTAATATATTAAGATGTAATTTATATAAATGACATACTATGTATATTCATATATACTAGTATGTACATTTGTACACATTACAGAAAAATAAACAAAAACAAAACTTCTCCTTTAGGAATCTCTGAAATATGTATGTTTATGAGAGCTGTTGCTTGTGGATGAAGAAGCTCAGCAATGGAAGAGAAAATGATCTAAGACTCCACCACTTTGAGATTGAGTGACGGTGATGAGAGATAGGCTAATTATCTCAAAAGGAGTCCACTGCTTTTAAAAAAATCAATCTGTACAGACTACTTAGAGATTTGCTTACTTATGGCATTGTTGAAAGTCCCAGAAACATCTGGCTTCCACATATCCACTCCTTGTAACTATTTCCTCTGTTGGAGAGAACACTGAGTCTTCCTGAGTGCCCCCATCCCACCATAAAACCCCTTGCCTTGGTGTTTTTCTGAAAGGTTGTTTTTCCTGCATTTGAGATGAGCCTGTAACCAAAAGAATAGTGTGTTTTCTACCTATATGATGCTTTCAGTGTTTTATCCTTGGAATTGGTGCATTGACTTCTGCATTGCTCTTGTTTTGAGCTATGTAATTGGGTCATCCTGATTAAAAATGGCTCAGATTAACACAAAGTTTTAAAAAGGCAGTCTCATTTTCTCTTAAACAAAATATCATTGTTTCATCAGTCCTTTACTTTTCCATAAGGCAGAAGTCAAAAATTTTCAATGAATTCTTGAATATTAATCTTTATCATTGTAGTCTATCCAAGTTGAAGGAGATAAGGAGAAAATAAAACAAAACAATATATAACAAAAACTCTACCAGAATTTAAGTTCTCTATTTTTTTATATTGTGCTATTTGAAGGAAAGAATTGGTAAGTATGAGACATTAAAAATAGGACTGCCCAGACTATATTCTGGAGTCAAAATCAATTCGGCTCAATCTCCTGTGCCTATTATATTTAGAGCTTTGCTTCTGTACATTGAGAATTAATGTTTAGAATACTAACTTCAAAGCATTGCAGCATCTTAAAATAAGTAACAAAAACATCCTATTATAGAAGAATGTCTCTTACCCTAATTCCACTTAACCACCTCTAGCATAACTGATTCTCTCTACATCTTTGGCAAAACTCACGGACTGATATCACGTGCTTCTGCACTCCTGTGGCAAGCATGTTGACACACTTTTTTTTCCCCTGCAGGTTGAGTTATATGTTTGCCAAGAGCCCGTGGTATTTGTTCCCAAATCTGATTATGTCAGTTGTGCTTGTTCTTGTAATTACATAATTTAATTAAATATTATGTAAACTGATGAACTAAGGAGAAGAGAGCTGTTGTTTCTAAGTTGACTGCTTTGAGGACTCAACAAAGCAAGTCACTAAAAAGTTACTATCAAAATATGTGAGGGCAAAGCAACTACAAAGGATTGAGAGAAAAAGTCATTTGTCAACCTAGATTCTTCCCTGAGATTAATTCACAATTGTCATTAAGCTCCTAATTCAGTTCAAATTGTCACAGGATCTTTGTGGTGTAGTTTTTCTGGCTGGAAACTTCTGTGACCGGTGGTGCCTTTACCCAAGTTTTGCTTGGGCCCACTGGGCTCATTCTGCCCACTTGGCCTGGCAGGCTGCACTCTACTCCTGCTACTGGCCTGGATCCCATGCCTGCCAAGGGTGAGCCAGGCACAGAGCAGTGCAGAGTGTGTGAGTGAATGAGCGTGGGATCTGGCCACTGTGCAGAGCCAGACATGCTGGCTGTAGCAGGGCGGGCAGCTCCAGGCACCAGCACGGGCCCTGGCCCCCTGTGAGGCTGCCGCTGGACTAGGTGTACTGCAAGCAGCTACCACGGCTGGCACAGGGGAATGTGGTGGTGCCCAGAAGCTTGGAGATGCCAGGAACTACAGAGCCCTAAAAAGGGTGTCACATCCCTGGCTCTGGGGGCCCCAAGGCCTGGGTTCCCCAAAGGGCTGCCACTCTTCTCTCCTCATCACCCACAATGTAGTGAGCAAGGGGCATGTCTCAGCCCTGTTTATGTTGCAGCTCTTTCAGCTCCCCCATTTGGCAGCTCCCAAGTTCTTGTCCCATGTCCAGGAAGAATAAGGTATCTGAACAAGTGGAGGGTGAGCAAGGCAAAGAGGTGCTTTATTGAGCAACAGAAGAGCTCAGAGGAGACCCACAGTGGGTAGCTCCTCTCCGCAGGCAGGTTGTCTTGTCATATGCCCAGTGTATCTAAATTTGGGTTTTTATGGGCTTCAAAGGGGAGGAAATGCCTGCTGACTGGTCCATGGGCAGCCATGGGCAGGCCCAGAAAAAGCACAGGAAGTTCTCACTCCAGTCCATGGAACTGGCAGCCCGGCCCTCAGGCCTCAGGCCTTCCCTCGTCTGAAGGTGGGGTTTCACCAGGGACCTGCCTCTTTCCACCCAGGAGACTGTCTGCCTTCTGCTGCCGTTAACCTGCTGTCCACGCTGCCCACAGAGCCAAGGTTGTTCATGCCCATGGTGCCTGCATTCCTGTGCTGAGCTGCCCTTAGCCCCCACTCAGCCTCCTGCCAGTGCTCCTCAGTGCCCAGAGTCTGGAGGGGGCCGAGGTGGCAGTGGGCTGGCGTATCAGCACTGCCCTGAACACACACACAGCTGCCAGGTCATGACAGAGCCCTGGCTGGGCCATAACTTTGCTCGGAAATAGGAGCAGTCGCCGGGAATGGGGAGAGGCCAGGCAGAAGGAGCAGGAACTTCCGAGCCTGCAGGGCAAGGTCGGGTGGGGGGCGGCTTCCCAGGTCCGCAGCTGCAGCCGCAGCTGTGTGGCTGCAGCTACAACTAGGAAGGTAGGGCCCCCGCCCCTCCAACTTGGAAGCGGGCGGGGCTTTCGCCTGTTCCCAGATCCGCTCAGCTTCGTGGAGCACGCAGCCCCGAAGGCGCCTCCCCCACTGCAGCCAGCGTCATGGCGGCCCACTTCAGACAGGCTGACGCTGCCATCAAAACTGGCAATCAAGGAGATCACCTTGATTTGTGTGACTGCAGCTGAATCACAGAATCACTAATTTCAATTCTGTCGGCTAAGAGGACTTTCATTACATTTAGTATGCTGTTTTTGAGGCAATAGAGTATCTCTATACTATTTATTCATTTATTTATTCAACAAACGAATATTAACCATGCACTATGTTCTGGGCCCTATGCTAGGCCTAGAATTTAAGGCCGTTGCCCTTAAGGGTCTTATGTTTAGTGGGGAGAGAAAGACACTTAAACAGATGATAGCAATGTAATTGGAGTTTTGAAGATGAGTAAGAGTTGGCCAGATGAGTAAGGCAGAGGGATTACTATTGGTAAGAACTGGAACTATGAAAGACTGTGTTGTTTAAGAGGACCACTTGAGGTAACAAAATGGGAAGTTAATAAGGTTGGCATTGGCCATGAGGTGGTGTGTCTATATACTGAACTCTGAAAATTTTACTTTATCATGAAGGCTGTGAACAGCTGCTGAAGGTTTTTAAACCAGAGTGAAGATCAAATGTGTGTTTTAAAAGAATTACTTGGGCATTCACTTGGAGTTTAGATTAGAGGAACTAAAGATTTAAACCAAAGATACCAGTGAGGAGGCTATTGCTCAGTTGAAAAATGATGAGTAGTTGAACATCTGTACTAATGCGCTCTTAACAGTGAACTTGTATGTGGAGAGAACAAGAAGAGAGAGAGAGAAAGAAATAACAGGTCCATTTCTGAAACTTCATCCCACTAGGATTTAATCAACTGTGGTCCTACCAACATGTATAACATTCTTTTTTTTTTTTTTTTTTTTTTTTGAGACAAAGTCTTGCTCTGTCACCCAGGCTGGAGTGCAATGACATGATCTTGGCTCACTGCAACCTCTGCCTCCTGGGTTCAAGTGATTCTTCTGCCTCAGCTTCCCAAATAGCTGGGATTACAGGCGCCTGCCACCACACCAGGCTAAATTTTGTAGTTTTAGTAGAGACGGTGTTTCACCATGTTGGCCAGGCTGATTTCGAACTCCTGACTTCAGGTGATCTGCCCACCTCGGCCTCCCAAAGTGCTGGGATTACAGGTGTGAGCCACTGTGCCTGGCCAACATTCTTTTTTATTAAAATATTTAATTGAGAATTGATTATTAAGAATAGTAAAACTGAATTTTAGAATAATATGGTAAGGAATAATGAATAAAATTATTCTAATATTGTTGAATCAATAAATCATATAAATTATATGTAAATTGTAGCAATAATGCTTCTAATTTAGGAGAATGGTTAGTGGTCTAAAATCTGCTTTTTTTCATTGATCCCACGCTAGTTAGCGTAACAGAGGTAGCCTTTTCAGATGAAGAATTTCAAACTTTGTTTTCCCTGAGAGTATCCAGACATGACTTTTAGAAGTTGGTTTAATTATGAACTGGACTGCAGTAGTTTGCCATGATTCTAAACATGATACTGCCTAAATTTAGAATAGATTCCTGCCCACTGAAAGTCCCAAGTTGAATTTGCTAGAAAATATCAAAAGCTAGGGTTGGAAAAGGAGGGCATAAAAGACAGTTTTGACTTGGGGCCATTATTCTCAGCTTATGGATATGTTTAAACAGAACAAACCCCAGAATAAAACACAAAACAAATATCATTCCACAAAGTTGAAAACATAATTTTCTAATAAATATTCATATATATTTAATTAGTAAAACTGCTCCACATCCTCTTCTGTGATAGAAAAAAAGCCAGTTATGCTGAAAAACTCTTTATCAAAGGTATTTTAAAACCAGGTGACATATTTTTATATGTTGAGTGATTTTCAAGTCATTGTGTCAACACTAATTTTCAAAGGAAAATATAAAATCATATTTCTGCTTTAAAGATTGGTATTCAACTTTACCTGGAAAATGATGTTATTAAGGTCTGAGCCAGGACAATGCCTCCTCAGGCAACAGATATAAAAGCCCAACTCTTAATATGCAGTAAGTCTGAAGCTAACATCTTTACTCTGCTCACTTTCTTACTTTGTTAGTTAAATGTGTATTGTGCCGTTGAAAGCTGTGGCACATCTGCTAACAATGCACTTTTCATTATTCAAAGCCTTAAAAAAAGATCTTAGTAATTTTGCAGTTCTGAAGATTAGATTGTCATAAATGTCCAGCTATATAAGATCAGAATTAAATCATTTGTAAGCAAAGTAGCTTAGAAACTAGCAAAAAACACTTCAGAATTTCTGTATTCTTCTCTATATTCACAACACCGTGCTGCAGGTAATTTTGAGGTGGCAGCACTCCATTTATTGTACAATTATGTCATGTTATTTTCTTATTGCCACAAAGCTGCCATGAAGCATGCTCCATATATGCCTGAAGAGTTTACCTTGTATGAATATTTGCATTAAATAAATGAAAATTCACCTCTTTCTACAGATATCATGCAGAGACACAAAAGTGTTCCCTGCTATTAGAAATGGGCTTTTACCCATAAAAATTGTAAATGAATTTTTGGTTGATTTGTTCCATTTATATAAAATAGATTGAACATGCAGCTTTATGAAAATGTGTTTATTTAACCAGGAACCACAAATATTTTTAAGAATGCACTTTCCTATTTAACTTTTAATTCCAGGATTTCTCTTTATGAATGTTCATAGTGATTTTATTGAACTGTAAGCTAAAATAAATGCACCAGTGGGATTTTATAGTGTTTCTTTTTTTTCTTAACAAAATGTTTGTTTGGGATAGAACATAAGTTTGGAGCCATGATTGATAGATGGTTGAAATAAAATAACTGCAAAAGCAGAGAGAGCAAATTCAGGACAACTTCACTCTGAATATTTAACCATCCAGGGCAATGTAAACGCTAACGGACAAAGGAAATTTCCCAGAGTAATTATGCATTTTTATTGTGATTAAAAATTCCCACATGACCATACCTTTCTTCATTTGCAGCCTCAGCAAGAAAAAAGTGGATCCTTTATACAGTAATTTTATGACTATTTTGAAATGCTAGGAAGCCAAATAGAAATAGCGGTGTCCATTGTGAACATTGGTGCTTGTACTCTATTCTCTGCAAAAAGCATGCAAATATACATAGATAATAATTAGTTACAGAATTTAAATAACATCTGAAGAAAACAAATGCATCCAGAGAAATGAAGTCAAAGTACAGATGTATTTTGGTTATCCTGTCGGTAATTCATGCTAGATAATCATGAGCCCAGCAGTTAATGACCTCTACTCTGATACATTAAGTCCAACCAAAGATAATCGTGTCCTGGGTAAATTAACAAACCCAGTGGTAAACTTGCTTCCAGTTCAGCAGGAGACAGCGTGCAAATTAGCATAAGTTCTTAATAAGATCAGTGTCCTGCAATCCTCAGTTCTTCAGTGTTCATAATGCTGTCTCTTTTCAGGTGAAAATTGTTTCTCCTGAGAACCCTTACACAATACGTTCTCTTGACAGAGATCGTTGTCATCCTAATCAGTCCCCCACCTTAAAACTTTTTCCATTTTTCCCACTTTCATGCTGTGAAGGCTGCTGTGAGTTGTTGAGAATGATTATTCATTTGTAAGCTTTTTTAATAACATTTTTGTTAGATGTTGAGGTTCCCGGTGGAGTCAACGAAGAACTTGATTTCATAATTATAACAATTCATAAAAAGTTATGGTCAGTGTGTGGGTAATCTTGGTGGAATTTACTGATCACCACCTTACATATCTTTTTTCAAACAGAATTTATATTTTGTTGATTAACTGGAACACCCATAGACAAGTAGGTGCTGAGTTACTTTGTAGGACACTGGATCTCTTAGGCGTCTATGTCTGTCCTAGGTTACATTTGGAAAAGAATAAGACCTGCAAGGAAAGAAGGGGGTTATTTTTAAAATCCACTTGAAAAGCGTGTTTTACTACAGAGTTTGGAAAATTACCTATATTTGAAAGCAACTATTTTTGTAAAACCTTGTGATACATATGATATTGGTGCATATCTGCTATTTTTTTGAAATAAGTGTATTTAGCTTCATAGAGTACCTGCTAAAAATGATATATGGAGTCTTAGTATTTCAAAGAGATGACACTTAAGTGTCTAAACAAGTAAGGAGTGTGCATGTGCATGTGTGTGTGCATGCTTGTGTATGTACATTTATGTGTTTACAACCACCTATCTTAGAGTTGAAGCACAAGATGATGAAAGAGTGCATGCATATTTCCATGGGTTTGGAGCGTTTGGGATACAAGTTCTCATACATTATCTGTCAAAAGTTTCGTAAGTTAAAAAAAGTTAAATACATGAATCTTGTCTGAAGAATCCTCTCGTTGTAAAATGTTTACCTTTTGTGACACATATTATTATTTCATGATTATGTTAAAATACTCTTAAGGAGTTTTACATGTTAACCAGCTACTAAGAATGCCTTAATAGAGTACTAATTTTTGTTAGAGGTGTCTCGACAATTTGAATTTTATATGCATGCATTATATTTTCTAAAAATGGGAAAATTATGCATCTGAAGGAATCTGTCTAGAATAATGGGGTTCTATAGAGGTTACTTTAATCACGTTCTCCAGCAGTTATAGCTGTTTTACATCTTATTTGCAACAAAAGGGAACTCTAATTATCTTCAAAAAGAGCATAAAATGGTGTGTCTTGCTGCTGATGTAATGTTGATTCCTGAATGCTGCTGATAGGAACTGACAACTAAATGCATGTCACACTTTTCAAAAATCAGCCGTAGTGACAGGATAACCACCTTTTGTGACCTAGGAGCCCAAAAAGGGAGTGTATATTTGCCTGTTAAGTAGAAACAATTTGCAGTCTTTCTTTTTTAAGAATAAAAATACACTTGTCCTTAGGTTAGCAATAATTTGTTTACTAATGTTAAAACTTGCTTGTGTGATTTAAATTTTTAGTAGCCTTCTATTGTAAATTATACCAAGTGCATTTAATCTCAGTTTGAACCATGGGAGAGGAGAGTATACTGAATGTCTGACCCCTCATTTCCTTGCTTTTTTTTTTTTTTTTTTGGCCTATATACATAGGTGGGTATATATTTACACCCAATACCAGAGTTCTGCAATATGTGATTAACATGTGCTTCAGTTTTATATCCAACTCACATGGATCTCATTTATAAACACAAATGAGATGCATATAGCCTATTACAAAATATTAAAATTAGAATTGAAAAGAAGATTGCATGTTTTAAGCCTGGCTGCAGTCGTCATGTTATACAGTGTTTGTGAGATTGAACTGGTTGATTCTGAGCCCTACATATGAAATTAATCAGTGCAGGTCTGTAATATACTGCAAATAACCAACCTGTACCACAAGACTTGATTTAAGGTTCACATTAAGTGATGGTGAGCTGGTTTAGAAAAGGAGTCACACATCCATACACAGCATGTTCGAATATACAGAACTCAGCTGCAAAACTAAGGTTGAGCCTTTGTGAACAATAAAACTTATAGTTTACACTCAGGCCGACTTTTATGGACAACGGTGACATGACATCAGATCCTATTGCTTCTATCTGTCTTTATTCCTCTCCTGCCTAGAGTAGGAGATTTGAAGGGGGTTAGGGGGCAGAGGTGAAGACCAGAGGAGACATTTACCTGTATCATATAGTAAATTACATAAAATATATCTCTATTACGATTGCTTAGACCAGAGCAGATTTTTAGTGAGCTCTGAATTTTGAACATATAATACACATTTATTGGTCAACTATTCACAAAATGAATTGTTACTTTTAGAATTAAATCGGCATTCGCTTTTTTCCTTTGCCTGGCTATCATTCAAGTTTTCAATAATACAACTGAACTGTAAGGAATCATACTAGGCAGAGAGACAGAGTGAGAGAGAGAGTTAAAAATAGAAGGAGGAGGCCGGGCACGGTGGCTCACATCTGTAATCCCAGCACTTTGGGAGGCCAAGGCGAGCAGATCACTTGAGGGCAGGAGTTTGAGACCAGCATGGTCAGCATGGTGAAACCCTGTCTCTACTAAAAATACAAAAATTAGCTGGGCATGGTGGTGCACACCTGTAATCCCATCTACTCAGGAGGCTGAGGCAGGAGAATTACTTGAATCCCAGAGGTGGAGGTTGCAGTGAGCCGAGATTGCGCCATTGTACTCCAGCCTGGGCAACAAGAGTGAGACTCCATCTCTAAATAAATAAATAAATAAAAGGAGGGATGCAGAGAGGAGTGGAAGAAACATACATCTGCAATCAAGTTTGATAAAATATAAATAATCTCAAATAATTATTTGCCTTTTAGGATATGTGTACCTTCTACTTCAAATATAGTAAATAAAAATGGGTAGAAATAAAACCTTACATTTGAGCAGATGATATAAATCGAATGTATTCCTTCATTCCTCCAACAAATATTACCGCAACTTCTCTTGAAGGAGGTAAGTAGCCTAGGTCCTGAGGACACAGAAGTGAACAATGCCACTAAAGAGATGACATTGTAGTTGAGGAGATACAGGATATGATTAATAATCAAATTACAATCCTGATAAGGTCAAAGGAAAGTGCGAGGTACTCGGAAGTTAGGGAAGATATTTTTCGGGAAATGGTGCACAGGTTACAGAGGGTAGGAAGCAAGCGAAAAGTGATGGCTGTCTAGATTGTTTGCAACTGTAGAGTGTAAGAGATGAATAATGTCCCTGGAATTTAGTCATTCTTATACTCCCTTGGTGGTAAAAGCAGTGATACTCTTCACTGTTCTTTGCTTCTTAGATCAAGGAAAGATTCTTGAGTGCTCTGTGACTGTGATGATAGAAAAGCATTTTCTATTGTCCAAATTAACTAATTTCTTTCGTTGTGAATATAGAATGGAATGTGAAAAAGACTAGCTCCAACAATTTCTTTTTTTTTCTTTTTTCTTTTTCTTTTTTTTTTTTTTTGAGACAGAGTTTCACTTTGTTGCCCAGGCTGAGGTGCAGTGGCACGGTGTTGGCTCACTACAACCTCCACCTCCCAGGTTCAAGGAATTCTCGTGCCTCAGCCTCCCACTCCAACAATTTCTAACTGTGTAACTTGGGGCAATTTACTTGGAGTCTCCATTTATTCATTTGTAAAATAGAGAAAACACTGACATTACTGGGTTATTGTGAACAGCAAAATACATATAACATCACACCTAGTACACAGTAGGTACTCAGAAAAACAAATCTCTAGTTAAATTAGTTAGTAATTAGTAAACAAAGATTTTCTAGAAGAGATTTTGAGATACAAATGGAAGAAAATAAAAGCAAAGAGTTGGACATTAATGGAGAGAGTGATTCCCAGAATGCCTGCTACCTAAAAATCTCTTAGGCAAGAATACCTTACTCCTTGCTCACTTTCAAAGCTCCACCATCAAATAACCCATCATGTTCCTGTCCTTGGAATTTCAACCTCTCCAAGCCAGATGTCTTCATTCTGCTTCCATTTTTCCTATACCCTTACCTGGCATAGGTTGTATCAGAATTTCAGCAAGTTAGTTTTATGGGATATTAATACATGTTATATGTAAAAAATAAACCAAAAGTTTTTTGGCCAAATTAATTTAGGAAGCTCTGGCTATATAAAGCCAACCCTTCACAGAACTTCTTTTTTTTTTAACTTTTATTTTAATTTCAGAGGAACATGCAGGTTTGTAAAATTGCTTCATGGAGTTTGTTGTACAGATTATTTTGTCACCTAGGTATTAAATCTAGTACCCATTAGTTATTTTTCCTGATCCTCTCCATCTTCCCACCCTCCACCATCCAATAGGCTCCTGTGTATATTGTTCCGTTCTGTGTCCATATGTTCTCAGAACTTCTTTTTCTTTCTTTTTTTCTTTTTCTTTTTTCTTTTTTTTTCTTCTGGAGATGGAGTCTTGCTCTGTCATCCAGGCTGGAGTGCAATGGTGCAATCTTGGCTCACTGCAACCTCTGCCTCCCTTGTTCAAGCGATTCTCCTGCCTCAGCTTCCTGAGTAGCTGGGATTACAGGCACCTGCCACTACGCCCAGCTAATTTTTGTATTTTTAGTAGAGATGGGGTTTCGCCATGTTGGCCAGGCTGGTCTCGAACTCCTGACCTCCAATGATACACCCACTTCAGCCTCCCAAAGTGCTGGGATACAGGCGTGAGTCACCGCATCCAGCCTGTTCTCAGAACTTCTTAGTAAGCTTATGTGCATTATGTACTCCTCAACCCAGGCCCACCTTCCAGAAAGTAGCATGGTGTACCTAAGTGTTCTAAATGTTCTTAACGTATCAGAGCATCTGGAGCAATACTTTTTCCCTAGAGGAACAAAGATCTCTTTGCTCCTGTTGGAAACTTTAATATGGTCTGTCTCATTTTCTCTTTCTCACATACACTCACACATTTCTCTTGCGAGAAAAATGGTTATTAAAAGTTGAAAGATTCTCAAGACGGTGTAGTAGGCATGAGGATGGAAATGCAGATCAAGGAAATAGAATTGAGAGTCCAAAAATAAATCTTCACATTTATGAGTCAGTTAATTTTTGACAAGGGTGCCCAGGTGATTAAAAAAGAAAAGAATATTCTTTTTGACAAATGGAACAATTGGAGGTCTACATGCAAGAGAACAAAGCTAGACCCCTTCCTTACACCACACACAAAATTAACTCAAAACATATCATAGACCTAAATGTAAGAGCTAAAACTATACAGTCCTTAGAAAAAAAATGTAGGGGTCATTCTTTGTGACTTAGGGTTGGATGGTGGTTTCTTAGTTATAATACCAAAAGCACAGTAACAAAATAAAGAATGTAAATTGGATATTGTCAACATTAAAAAATTTTGTGCTGCAAATAGTACCATGAAGAAAGTGAAAATAGAACCCACAAAATGAGAGAACATATTTGCAAATGATATATTTGATAAGAGGTTTGTATCCAGAGTATATAAAGAACATTAATATTAATTAATAAAAATACAAATAACCCAGTTTGAAAATGGGCAAATGCTTTGAACAGACATTTCTCCAAATAAAATACATAGTTAATAATCATATAGATATATATACACTCAACAACATTAATTAGAGAAAAGCTAATTAAAATCACAATGAGATATTATTTCACATCCACTAGGATGTTTATAATTTTAAAAAGACACATAATAAATGTGTTGTCAAGGATGTAGATAAGTTGGATCTCTCTTATATTGCTAGTGGGAATGTAAAACGTTGAAGCCACTTTGAAAAACCATTTGGCAGTTTCTCAGTAAGTTAAATAGAGTTACCATATGATCCAGGAATTCCATTCCTAGGTATATGCCCAAGAGAAATAAAAACATGTGTACCCACAAAAATTTGTACATGAATTGCTCATAGCCACATTATTCATAAAAAACAAAAAATGTAAATAATCCAAATATTCATCATCTAATGAATGGATAAACTAAATATGGCATATTCGTACAATGTAATATTATTTGGGAATAAGCAGGAACAAACTACTGATAGATACAACAACATTAATAAACCTCATAAATGTGATGTGAGTGAAGAGCCAGCCCCAAAAGCCACATAGTGAATAATTCTACTTACATGAAATGTCCAGTATAGGCAATCTATAGAAAGGTAAAATAGCCTAGAGCTGTAGGAAGGTGAAGGAGGAAGGGGAAATCACTGCTGTTGGATATAATGTTTCTTTGGGTAATTAAAAAAATGTTCTAAAATTAGATTGTGGTGATGGTTGCACAACTCTGCAAATAATATTAAAAACATTGAATTGTATATTTTAGGTGGGCACACTTTATGGAATGTAAATTATATCTTAAAAGAGCTAGGTTTTTTTAGAAAAAAAAAAAAAAGCACTAGATGATAAAAATGTTGAAGGATTCTGCTAGTCTTGGATAAGACTCACCAGGATGAGACTCAGGGTCTTCCATAATTTTCTAAAATAAAAGCATTGGTAGGGGAATAGAAATCCAGATATCACCAAGTATTTGAGAAAATAGTATCAAACTCAAATTAATTATCATAAAACAAAATAGTTTGTGAATGTAAGTAGCATATACTCAAATTTACACACAGAAAAATAAAACTCTGGGAGATCACTGCTATCTACTTACTGTCACCATTGTGACTAGCATATTGACTTCCTACAGCATACATTTTTGTTTTACAGAGTTGTATTCTATAATTTTAGAAGAGTACTGTGTTTATTGGAAACACAATGCACTTCTAAAACCAAAGAAATAGTTGGTATTTATCTGGACTGTCAAACCTGCATAATGTATCTAAAATGTATGTATGTATATATATAAAATACACAAATAAAAAAGAAAATATTTCATTTTATATCTGAGTGCTTTTTATGCAAAGAATCTTTATAAACTACTGACCTGGAAGTAATATTACTTTTAAGGGGGAATTTTGATTTAATCACTTGGCACTTCTCTAGTTTTGTTAACTTTACATAATACATGAAAGAAAACTTATGTTTAAACTCTGTGAAGCTAATTCCTTCTTTCATGATTTTTAAGTAGATACAAGGAAGAAAATTTTTTTTAAAGACTGAGGCATCATTTTTAGACCTTAGTATTACTAGTATATTGCTTAATCTAGATAGGATTAAATATATAGCAATCTGCAGAAGTTTTTTCCTTAAATTGAATTATTTTTATATTTATTTTAGATAACCAATATTCCTGAAATTATGTGAGTGCAGATCTATGGTTAAAGGAGGAATGGATAAACTGGAAAAAAGCTACTATGTTTGCATTTCTCTAATGGCAAATGACTTTGAGTAAATTTTCATGTGCTTATTTGCCATCCATATATCTTCTTTGGTAAAAATGTTGCCTATCTTTGGCCTATTTCCTAATTGGATTGTTTGTTATTTTACTGTAGAGTTGTGAGAGGTCTTTATTTATTTTAGATACTAGTTTGTCATATGACATGCAATTTGCAAATATTTATTCCCAATCTGTAGCTTGTCTTTTATCTTCTTACTAGAATCAGTTACTGAACAAAATTGTTTAATTTTGATGGAAATTCAGTATTGCAGTATTGGTGTCAAGCCTAAGAACTCTTTGCTCAGTCTCAGATCCTGAAGATCTTATTCTATTTTTTTCTAAAAGTTTTATGATTTTACATTTAAGTCTGTGATCCAATTTGAGTCAATTTTTATATAAAGTGTGAAACGTAGGTTGCAGTTTGTTCTTTTGCTTTTGGATGTCCAGTTGCCCTAGCACCAGTTTTTGAAAAGTCTATCTTTCCTCTATTCTATTGTTTTCAGATCTTTGTTGCAAATAGTTCTGTGGATCTAGTTCTGGATTCTATATTCTATTTTATTGATCTATGTCTTAATTACTGTAGCCATATAATGTCTTGAAATCAAATAGCTGGACTCCTCTCACCATATTCTGCTTTTTCAAAATTGTATTAGCTCTTCTATTTCTAATGCTGTTCCATAGAAATTTAAGAATAATATTGCCTACATTTAAAAAAATCTTTAAAAATTTTTAATAGGAATTGCATTTAACCTGTATATTAATTTGGGAGAATTGACTTTTTTTCTATGTTGTCTTGCCAATCAATGAACATGGTCTGTCTCTCCATGTATTTAGATTTGTTAATTTTCATCAGCATTTTGTAGTTCTCTCAATATAAGTCCTGTACCTTCTTGTTAGATTTAATAGCTAAGCATTTATTTTTCATTTTTGGCTTGTAAATTGTATTATATTTTAAATTTCAGTGTCCCGCATGTTTATTGCTGGTATAATTAAATTCAACTGACATTTGTATATTCATCTTATGTCCCCGTGACCTTGCTGAATTCACTTATTAGTTTTAGGACTTTGGGGTTTTACCTTTAGGTGTATTTCTTAGATTTTGAAATGTCTTCAGGCTCATTCTTCCACAGTTCAGATGAATAGCATTTGGTGTCCTTCTCTCCATACTAATCTCCCTATCAAATGGTCACTTGGCCACATCCTTGGTGTTCTGTCCCAAACATGCTTTTTCATTGATTACAACATGGCCAGGCTGATAATGTTTCAGATCTTTAAATTCTCCTTCCCTTTTGATTATGGATTCTATCTTGAAGTCATCACTCTCACATTTTACTATAAGCAGTCAAGAAGAGCCATGGCACTTCCTCAAAACACCTTCCTTAGATATTCCTTCTACCAGATATCCTATTTCATTGCTCACAAGTCCTCCTTTCTCAAAACACTAGGATATGAACACAATTCACTAAGATTTTCTTTTGCTACTTTATAACAAAAATTGTCTTTTTTCCAAGTTTTCAATATCATGTTCCTCGTTTTCATCCAAGACCTCATCAGAATGAATTTTACTATCCATGCTTCTACCAACACTCTGTTTATAACCACGTAGGTAATCTCTAAGAAGACAGAGGCTTTCTTTACAGGCCTCTTCTTCTGAACTCTCACCAGCATGACTCTTAATACTCCATTCACGGCAATGTAGGCTTTTTTTAGTATGCACCTCAAAACTCTTGCAGCCTCTAGGCCGGGCGCAGTGGCTCACGCCTATAATCCCAGCACTTTGGGAGGCCGAGGTGGGTGGATCACCTGAGGTCAGGAGTTCGAGACCAGCCTGACCAACATGGAGAAACTCCGTCTCTACTAAAAATACAAAATTAGCCACGTGTGGTGGCGCATGCCTGTAATCCCAGCTACTTGGGAGGCTGAGGCAGGAGAATCGCTTGAACCCAGGAGGTGGAGGTTGCGGTGAGCCGAGATCACGCCATTGCACTCCAGCCTGGGCAACAAGAGTGAAACTGCGTCTCAAAAAAACAAATCAAACAAACAAACAAAAAACAACTCTTGTAGCCTCTACTCAATACCCAGGTTCAAAGCTACTTCCACAACTTTAGATGTTTGTTAGAGTAGCACTTCACTCTCAGTACCCAATATCTGTCTCAGTCTGTTAAAGCTGGTATAACCAAATTAGCAGCTTTAGACTAACTAATTTGTAAACAACAGATAATTATTTCTTGCAATTCTGGACGCTGTGAAGTTCAAGGTAAATGTGCCAGCAATTTCAGTGCCCAGTGAAGCCTTGTTCCTGGTAGATGGTGCCTTTTCTTTGTCCTCATAGGGTGGAAGGGGCAAACAAGCTCCTTGCCTCTTTTATAAGGGAACTGCTTCCATTTATAGGGGCTTTACCCTTATTACCCAGTAACCTCCCAAAAGGCCCCGCTTCTCTGTCACCTTGTGGTTAAATTTTAACATACAAATTATTTTTTTTGGTTGGGGGAGATACATTCAGACCATAGCATTGTAGTTTGTGTTTTTCCAGGAATTTATGTGTATAGAGGGATTTGTTGTATTTCCTTAATATCTATTTGATGTCTGCAGAGTCTGTACTGATGTTTCCTGTTTCGCTTATGATATAGGTAATGTCAGTTTCCCCTCATTTTTCTTATTCAGTCTTACTAGAGGTTTGATTTTTTTTTAATATTTCCAAAGAACTAGCTCATTGTTTTATTGATTTTTTTTATATTTCCAAAGAACTAGCTCATTCTTTTATTAATTTTTCTCTATTTTTTTAAAATTTAGTTTCATTGATTTCTGCTCTTTATTTTTTTCTTTTGTTTACTTTGGGTTTCTTTTACTCATTTTTCTAGCTTCTGAGTGGGCGTTTAGATTACTGAGACTTTCCCTCTTTCCTAATTAATGTACTTTGTGATATAACTTTCCCTCTCAGTACAGTTTTGTCTGTGTCCCACAAGTTTTAATGTTTAATTTCATTTAATTCAATATTTTTTAATTTACTTGAGACTTCTTGATCCTTTGATTATTTAGAAATATGTTGTTTAGTTTCCAACTATTCCAGTGCTCTCCTGTTATCTTTATAATATTAATTTCTACTTTGATTTCATTGTGATCAGAAAACATACTGTGTATGATTTCTCTTCTTTAAATTTTTTGAGGTTTATTTTATAGACCGGTATATGGTCTATCTTGGCATATATTCTGCTGACATTGAAAGGAATGTGTATTGTGTTGGTTTTGGATGGAGTGTTTTATAAATGTCAATTAGATTTTCTTGGTTGATGGTGATGAGTGTTCTTATATCCTTGAAAATGTTCTTCCTAATAGTTCTATCAAATATTAAAAATATTTGATGTCTCTAATCATAATTGAAAATTTGTTTATTTTTCTTTTCAGTTCTGTCAGATTTTGCTTCACATATTTTTCAGCTATTGTTTAGTGCATATACTTTTAGAATTGCTATGTCTTTTATTAATAGTTTGATCCTATTATTATTATATAATGTTCTTTTATATTCCTTTCCTCTGATATCTACTTTACCTGAAATTCATATTTACACTCCTGTTTATTCTTGATTAATATTTGTATGATATATTTTTCTATTTTTTTTTAAATTTCAACCTGCCTATATGGTTATATTCTAAATGAGTTTCCTGTAGATTACATATAGTTGGGTCATGTTTTTTTTAAGCCACCTCTCAATCTCTACCTTTTAATTGCATTTAGACCATTTCCATTTAATGTAATTATTCATATGGTAGGTACTAAGTCTGCCATTTTATTTTTTGGTTGTATGTTTTTTCTTTCTGTTTTTCATTGCCCTGTTTTATTTTAACTGCCTTCTTATAAGTTATTTGAACATATTTTATAATTACATTTTCACCTATTTATAATGTTTTTCAATGAATCTCTTTTTTAGCTTATAGTTGATTACTTTGTGTATTACATTAAATATTACTTATCTCAGTTTATTGGTGTCATTTCACCAGATTCAGTGAAGTATAGGAATCTTACCTGCCTTTATATCATTTTATTTTCTCCCATTTATAATAGTATAGTCTTAAATATTTACCTGCATTTAGAACCAAATCAGATATCATCATGACTTTTGTTTCGACTGTCAGACATAATTGAGAAGATTCAAGAAAAGAAGAAAAATCTAGTGTATTTACCCATATTTTTGCTTATTCTATTTATTCTTTCTTCCTGCTATTCCAAGATTCCTTTCTTTATTGTTCCCTTTTCTATTAAAAAACTTCCTTAGCCATCCTTTTAGGGTAGGTCTGCTGGCAATACATTCTCTTAGTCTTTCTTTATCTGAGAATGTCTTCATTTCCCCTACATTCCTGAAGGATATTCTTGTTGTGTGTGTGTGTGTGTCTTCTTTTTTTTTTTTTTTTTTTTCCTTTTAACACTTACAACATGTTATGCCACTTCCTTCTGGCCTTCATAGTTTCTGATGGGAAACCCACTCCAATTTGAATTGCTTTCCTTTATAGGTAAAATGTCTTTTCTTCTTCATTGCTTAAAGACATTTCCTTTTTCTTTAGTTTTCACAGATTTGATTATCATGTATCTTGTCGTGAATTTCTTTGGATATATCCTATTTTGCATTGATTAAATCTCTTGAGTGTATCGATTTATGTCTTTTGCCAAATTTTGGAAGTATTCAACCATTATTTTTTTGAGTACTTTTTCAGCCTTGCCTTCTTTCTCTACTCCTTCTGAGACATAGACTACATGGATGTTAGACCTTTTGTTAACAGTCCCCCAGATTTCTGAGAATTTGTTCTTTTTCTTTTATCTCTCTGTTGTTCACACTGGATAATTTCTGTTGCTGTATGTTCAAGTTTATTTATGTTTGTTGTTGTTGTTTTGTTTGTTTGTTTTTTGTTTTTGAGACGGAGTCTTGCTCTGTCACCCAGGCTTGAGTGCAGTGGCACAATTTTGGCTCACTGCAAGCTCCGCCTCCCGGGTTCATGCCATTCTCCTGCCTCAGCCTCCCGAGTAGCTGGGACTACAGGCGCCGGCCACCATGCCCAGCTAATTTTTTATATTTTTATTAGAGACGGGGTTTCACCATGTTAGCCAGGATGGTCTCAGTCTCCTGATCTCATGATCCACTCGCCTCGGCCTCCCAAAGTGCTGGGATTACAGGAGTGAGCCACCGCGCCTGGCCAAGTTTATTAATTTTTTCCTCTGTCCCCTCCATTCTGCTGTTGAGTCCAACCATTTAATTTTTATTTTCAGTTATTGTATTTTTTAGTTCTAACATTTGTTTGGTTCCTGTTTGTATTTTCTTTGCTGAGAATATTTTTTCATTTGTTTCAAGTGTGTTCATAGTTGTTCATTGAAACCGATTTATGATAATTGCTTAAAAATTTTGGTCAGATAGTGCTAACATATCTAATTTTTGTGTCATCATTTATTAGTTGTCTTTTTAAAAAAATCAGTTTGAAATCTTCCTGGATCTTGGTATGATGATTTTCGATTGAAACCTTGGCATTTTGGGTATTATGTTATGAGACCCTGGATTTTATTTAAACCTCTGTTTTAGATGGCTTCTTCTGATACTATGCTGGCAAGCAAAGGGGGAGCACTCTTTTTACTACCAAGTGGGGTTAGAAGTTCAAGTTCTCCACGTGACTTTGTTGACATCTACCGATGAAACTCTTCATGACTACTGAGTGAGGGTGGGAATTCTCGTTCCCCATGATGCCTCCATTGGCTTCCCTGGTTGAAATGTGTAGGAATGCCTCCTAGTTGCTCCCCAAGGGCCCTTCACTGACAACATGGGGGTCAGGCGGGTGGCTTTACCAGCATTCGATGGTGGGGAAAGTCCAGACACCATCCCAGCAGGGAGGGGGAGGGGTTTCTCATTAATGCGGTGGTCATGAGGGGGTGAAATTTCAGGATCCCCACCACCTGAGAATCCGCTGACATGGGGAAGAGGATAAGGGAGGGAGGAGCTCATTACTACCTAGTAGGGTTAGAAGCCTTGACTCCCTACTTAGACTTCTCTTACACTCCCCCAGTGGAGGATTTGGATACCTCAATACAACCTGGTTAGGCTGCAAGTCTAGGCTCCTCACTAAGCTTTTGCTAACGTGTGGGGTTGGGGGCTACGATTTTTTTCTGTGTTGTTTAGCTTCAGCAGAGCAGTTGTTTTCTAAAAGTTTCCATTCTTGCAAGGCTACTCCTTTTCTTATCCTTTTGCTAGAGAAAGTAAGCTTTTGTTGTTGTTGTTGTTGTTGTTGTTGTTGTTGTTGTTTTAATGCTCATTGACATTTCTGGTATTGCTTGCTTCAGGAACAGGTCTGATATACAAGAGTCAAAAGATAAATGGAAATCACTGCCATGTGATTCTATGTGTCCTCATGTCTCTAGCGTTCTGCCTTCTCTTACCTTTCAGAGCCTTTGTGTTTGTTTTATAAATCATGTCGAGGGATTTTACTTGTACTTAATGAAAGGAATAGGAAAAAGTATGTCTACTCCATCTTGCCAAAAGCCAAAGTCTCCCTGTTTATGGTTTTGTTTTTTCTGTATTTTGTTTCTTTAGAAGCTGCCATACCATTTTCCAGAGTGGCTGACTGTACCATTGACATTCCCACCAGCAACATGGAAGAGGTCTAGTATCTCTACACTCTCTCCAGTGTTTGGTGTTGTCACTACTGTTTATTGCTGTTATCATACCCTTAATTTGCATTTTCTTGATGGCTATTCATGTTGAACATCTTCTAATTTCCTTATTTGCATCTATATATGCCCTTTGGTGAATTTTTTAATGCCTTTTGCCCATTTTGTAAATGATTCCAATTTAACTATATCAGATTACCAGGAAAGTGAATTTTCATGATTATTAAGCCATGCTCTGTCAACAATACTGGGAAATAGAGAAATAAGACAACATCATTAGGAAACAATATCATTTATTATTTAAGCCAAAGTTGCTCAGATTAGGCACCATTGATACTATTGATATTTTAGGATAAATATTTTTTTGTTGTGGAGAAATCTTCTATGCATTATAGCATATTTGGCAGTATCCCGACTCTTTATTCATGGGACACCAGACTCCACTCTAATTCCTCCTCCAACTTATGATGACCAACGCTATCTCCAGACATTGCCAAATGTCCTCTGGGTGGCAAACTCACCCTCACTTGAAAACCACTGATCTACACTTGTTTTAACCCATATCAGTGGAGAAAAATATATGTTAAATTCAGGACCTTTTAAGTACATAGGTTCAACACATAACTCAATTTTATCTTCTGTCATAACTTCTTCACTTATGGTACAACACCTCCTTTACTCCACAAGCTCTGCTGTGGCATACCCCCGACCGCAGCTCTTTCCACACTTTCTTTCATGTTAATGTTTTATAGACTCCACGTGAAACTGCCTATGATTATGATTTTTCTCATTTGCACGTAGTTTTTCTCATCAAAATGTCATTATCACAAGGTGGAATCCCCTTAGTTAGGGTGTCATGGAAAAGATCCATTGGCAGTTCAATCTTTAGTGAAATTTTAACTCCATTTGTAAAGCTCCCACTGTGCTATTGGCTCACTTGAGGTTTGTAGTCAAAAACTGCTTAATATTCTACCATTTCTTTTATTTTCCATTATTTTTCCCATCTGTCCATACTTTCTTGCTGAGTTTCACAGTTTCTCCTGAATATATCTTAACTCAATTTTTTTTCTACTAACTAGACTTGATACTTTCGCTCTTCTTTTATAATAGATTCCTCATCTGAATTCCCCTCTGGTCGGTCATCCCTAAATAAAGGTAGGACCCTACATCAATATTAATGAAAAAATTCTTATTTTCTGACACGGGAAAAATAAAAATAGAAATGTGAACTCTTTATAAGTAGCATAGTTGAAGTTGTGTTCCAGGGAAACCAAAACCTAAGAAAAGAAAATTTTACTGCATAAGGAGATCTGGCTAGGGAAACCCTATTTCATGCAGGTATATTGACAGATAGGCATAACGTGATAATATGTGTATCTTTGCTATATGGCATTCCTTAATGTGGAGCTGTACCACCAGGGACAAAAAACAATTATTAGAGTTCATTATTTGTAGTATTGTAAATACAGTACTTAGCAGAACCAAGAAGGTTAAATCATAATAATGACCTTTCTCCTTTTCATTTGTAGAATTGATTGAATCAACGTATCACCTTTTGCTAAGAACTCAGCCCTGGGATCACAAGTGTCTAAAGACACTTCCATGAGAATTAATATTTTGTGCTGATGTACTTCATCTTCCTCACTTTGAAGCTGCATTATAGAAAGCATTGAGATGGTGTATTCAACTATTTATGGAATATCAACATTTAAATTTTTTTTAACTTTCATTTTAGCTTCAAGGATACATGTGCAGGTTTTTCAGACAGGAAAATTCTATGTGGTGATGGTTTGATTTATAGATTATTGTGTCACCCAGGTAGTAAGTATAGTACCCAATGGCTAGTTTTTTGATCCTCACCATCCTCTCACCCTCCAACCTCAGGTAAGCCCCAGTGTCTGTTGTTGCCTTTGTTGTGTCCATGTGAACAGAGATAGTTTGACTTCCTAGCTGCATGCCTTTTATTTATTCCCCTTACTTGACTGCTCTGGCCAGGACATCCAGTACTATACTGAATATGAGTGGTAAGAGTAGGCATTCTTGTCTTGTTCTGATTCTCAAGGGGAATGCTTCCAGGTTTTGCTTCCAGGTGCTGGCTGTGGGTTTGTCTTTGATGGCTCTTAATATTGTGAGGTATGGTCCTTCCATGCCTTGTTTGTTGAGGATTTTTAATGTGAAGGTTATGTTGAGTTGTATTAAAAGTCTTTTCTGCATCTATTGAGAAGATCATGTGGTTTATGTTTTTAGTTCTGTTTATGTGATGAATCGTATTTATTAATTCCTGTATGCTGAACCAACCTTCTATTCCAGGGATAAAGCCTACTTGATCGTAGTAGATTAACTTTTTGATGTGCTACCGGATACGATTTGCTAGTATTTTGTTGAGAATTTTTGCATCTATGTTCATCAGGCCTGAAGTTTACTTTTCTTTGTGTCTCTGCCAGGTTTTGGTATCAGAATGATGTTTGCTTCGTAGAATGAGTTAGTAAGGAGTTCCTCCTCCTAAATTTTTTCTAATAGCTTCAGTAGGAATGGTTCCAACTCTTCTTTATACATCTGCTAAAATTTCGCTGTAAATCTTCTGGTACTGAGCTTTTTCTGGTTGATAGGCTTTTTTTTACTGATTCAATTTTGGAACTAGTTATTGGTCTGTACAGGGATTCAATTTCTTCCTGGTTCAGTCTTGGAAGCTTGTATGTTTCCAGGAATTTATCCATTTCTTGTAGGTTTTCTACTTTGTGTACACAGAGGTGTTCATGATAGTCTCTGAAGGTTTTTGTATTTCTGTAGGGTTTTATTTCTGTGTTGGTAAAATGCCCCCTTTGTCATTTCTGATTGTGTTTATTTGCATCTACTTTTTTATTAGTCCAGCTGGCAGTCTATCAATCTTATTTTTTCTTTCAAAAAACAAACTCCTGGCTTCATTAATCTTTTGAATGTTTTTTTGGTCCCACTTTCATTCAGTTCAGCTCTTATTATGGATATTTCTTGTCTCCTGCTAGCTTTGGGGTTGCTTTCCCCTTGTTTTTGTAGCTCCTCTAGTTGTAATGTTAGGTGGTTGTTAATTTGAGATCTTTCTAACTTTTTGTATGGGCGTTCAGTGCTGCAAATGTTCCTGTTCACATTGATTTAGCTGTGTCCCAGAGATTCTGGCATGTTATATACTTGTTATCATTAGTTTCAAAGAATTTCTTCATTTCTGCCTTAATTTCACTGTTTACCCAAAAGTCATTCAGGAGGAGGTTAATTTTCATGTAATTGTATAGTTTTGAGCAATCTTCATTGTATCAATGTCTATTTTTATTGTGTTGTGGTCCAAGAGTGTGATTGGTATGACTTTTTTTAATTTGCTAAGAATTGTTTTATGGCTAATTGTGTGGTTGATTTTAGAGTATGAGCCATGTGGCAATGAGAAGAATGTATATTTTGTTGTTTTGGTGTGGAGAGTTCTGTAGAAGCCTGTTAAGTTCATTTAGTCAAGTGCTGAGTTCAGGTCCCAAATATCTTTATTAGCTTTTTGCTTTGATGATCTAATACTGTCCAATGGGGTGCTGAAGTCTCTATTACTGTGTGGTAATCTCAGTCTCTTCATAGGTCATTAAGAACTTGTTTTATGAATCTGTGTGCTTCTTTGTTGATGCATATATATTTAGGATAGTTAGGTATTCTTGTTGAATTGAACCTTTCTTAGTCTTTTTTTATTGCTGTTGGTTTACAGTCTGTTTTCTCTGAAATTAGAATAGCAACCCCTGCTTTTTTCTGTTTTCCATTTGCTTGGCAGATTTTTCTCCATCAATTTACTTTGAGTCTATGGGTGTCATTGCATGTGAGATGGGTATCTTGAAGACAGTATATAGTTAGATCTTGCTTCTTTATCCAACTTGTCACAGAGTGACAAGTTGGAGCACTTACCCTGTTTACATTCAAGGTTAATATTGGTATGTGCAGATTTGATCCTGCCATTTTGTTAGATGGTTGTTATGTAGGCTTGACTGTGTAGTTGCTTTCTAGTGGCTGTGGGCTATGTGCTCAAGTGTATTATTTAGATAGCCAGTAGCAGTCTTTTATTTCCATATTTAGCACTCCCTTAAGGACTTCTTGTAAAGCAGGTCTGGTGGTAATGAAATCCCTTTACATTTACTTGTCTGAAAATAATCTTATTTCTCATTTGCTTATGAAACTTTGTTTAGCTGCATGTGAAATTCTTGGTTGGAATTTATTTCCTTTAAGAATGCCAAATACTTTGGGAGGCTGAGGTGGGTGGATTACCTGAGGTCAGGAGTTCGAGACCAGCCTGGCCAGCATGATGAAGCACCATCTCTACTAAAAATACAAAAATTAGCCAGGTGTGAGGGTACATGCCTGTAATCCCAGCTACTCATGGGAGGCTGAGGCAGGAGAATGGCGTGAACCTAGGAGGCGGAGCTTGCAGTGAGCCAAGATCGCACCACTGCACTCCTGTCTGGATGACAGTGTGAGACTCTGTCTCAAAAAAATATATATATATATGCCAAGTATAGGCCCCCAATCTCTTATGACTTGTAGGGTTTCTGCTGAAAGGTCTACTGTTAGCCTGTTGGGGTTCTCTTTGTAGGTGATCTGCACCTTCTCTCTAGCTGCCTTTGACATTTTTTCTTTCATTTTGAGATTGGATAATCTGATGACTATGCATCTTAGGGATGATCTTCTTGTAAGTTATCTTACTGGGGTTCTCTGCATTTCCTGAATTCGAATGTTGGATTTTCGTCGATGTTGTCCTCAAACATGTTTTCCAAGTTACTTGTTTTCTCTGCCTCTCTTTCAGGGACTCCAATGAGTCATAAATTTGTTCTCTTTACATAATCTCTTATCTTTCAGTGGTTTTGTTCACTTTTTAATTTTTCTTCTTTATTTTTGTCTTCTGGTTTCAGGCTCTGAGATTCTTTCCTCACTTTGGTCTATTCTGCTGTTAATGCTTGTGATTGTATTATAAAATTCTTGTAGTGAGTTTTTAAACTCTTTAAGCTCAGTTTGGTTTTTTCTTAAACAGAAGATGGCCTATTCATCTTTCAGCTCTGGTATCGCTTTATTGTATTCCTTAGATTCCTTAAATTGGGTTTCAACTTTCTCCTGAATCTTAATCATCTTCACTTCTACCTGTATTATGAATTCTATGTCTGTCATTGCTATGTCTGTCATTTCAGCTATTTCAGCCTGTTTAAAAACCATTGCTGAGGAACTAGTCATTCAGAGGTGAGAAGACACTCGGGCATTTTGAGCTTCCAGAATTCTTGCACTGGTTCTTTCTTATCTACGTGGGCTGATGTTCCTTTAATCATTGAAGTTGCTCTTCTTCTGGAGGGAGTTTTTTGCTCTTATCTTCTTTGATGCCCTTGAGGATTTCCTTGTGGTATAAAGTGGTTTCAGTTGACTGGCTTCATTTCTGGAAGATTTTAGGAGGCTAAAGATCAGCTCAGCACTCCTGATCTGCATTCTTTAATTTTGGGGGGCTGGTACTGGGCCCTTGGCTTTGTTCTCTGGTCCCTTGAGGTTAGGAACCTGTTGCACTGAAGGGGCTGAGGTGTTCCCAGTCTGTTGGCCACAGCACTGTAATGGGGCTGCCAGCCAAAGTGCTTCACTGGGGCATTGGCAGAAGGATGCATGCTCACCTGCATGTGCCAGCAGCCATGATAGCATGGCGATGTGCACACACGTCAGCCTAGGGAGGGCACTGGCAGTGGTGGGTCAGGGGAATATGCATGCACACATGTCTGATGGGGGAGGGGAGGGAGGGTCTACCTATGTGCAACCACTGGCAAAGCAGTGGGGGAGGGGAGTGAGTGAATGCTGGCAAAGCAGAGAGAGGAGACTGCAGTGGGGGCAGGCTGCAGATGGGCTGGTGCATGTTGACAGGGGCTGGTCTACTGAAGCATGTTCTGCCTGTGAAGGAACTATGATAAGGGCCCCAAGAGGCACTCTGGTTGGGCATCTAAGGCTGTGCTGTAAGCAGGTGCATCAGGCTCTGGCCCAAGGAGAAGCTAGCAGACAGGGGACACTGACATTGGACTGACCCTGTCCCATGGGCAAGACCGCTCTGTTCTGTTAAGACATGTTTTTCACCCAAAGACTAAAACCTCCTAGGGGAGCATAGCAAACTCTGGGAGACAGGCATCCCTGGCCATGATCTACTGCAGCTGTTCCCATGCCAAATCCTCTGGGCTTTGCACAGGCTGGAGTCCTGCCCCTTCCACTTCTCTAAGCAGCTCTACCTGCCAGTTCAGTTGTCTGCGTGGGTCATGGAGGATTCTGGAGGTCTATTGGAAGAGCAGGCCACTCTTCACCTGTTCAGCTTACTCCTTCCTCAGGAGTCATGGGCCAGGCATCAGTCCTGGTGCTCAGCAGCCCTGTACACAGTTCTCAGCTTCCTCCTGGTTCAACCCAGCAACTGTGTCCTCTCTCCATCCACTCTCAATGCCTTTATTCTGAAGATCTGCTCGGAGTGTGCTAGTCTTCCCAATGTTTTGGTCTCTCAGTGGCACATGTTGCTCCTGGCTCATCCAGTCAGCCATCTTGGCTCCCATCTCCTAAATTTTTAAAAGACGTGTACATCTCTGATAATTTTTGAATACAACGTCTTATTTTAATATTCAGTTCCAATATTTTCCTAGTCAAGGAAGTCAAGATGTGATTAGGCTTTACTTTTTCTGAAGAAATTGAAGGAATATTTTGCCATCCTCAACTTCAGTGATTTCTTGGAATATTTGAAATAACTATGTATAGATAAAATTTACGTGAACTTTTTAAAAGCTTGACTTAACTTTTTTGAAGGTGGTTGATTTCACATTGGAATTCAGTGAAATTGAAGCCAGTTCTTCCATACAAACTCTTTCATATTGGTGAGTCATATGGGTGTTGGAGATTTGAAAGGTCATGATGTTTTCTTCAACATGTAATACTAGAAAATTTGACATGCAAGGGCCAATTTGTAGGATGTATCTTTCTCAAAACATTTTACAACTTAGGAAATGCTCCATTTCAGCATGCCTTAAAGCCTGTTCTAAAAAGCATCAGTTTTTAATTAATGCCAACTATTCAGTTTGAGGATTATTCATATCTCTTGCTGTTACTATTTTTTATACTGCTAACCTTTTATTCATGACCTTGCTCATTAGCACATCCAGTTGGAGGAGAAGCAAAAATAAAGTAGAAAATATAAATTAGTTGATTACATAATTTTCCAACCACCCTGGTAAATTTAGAAGTGGAGATAGTACAATCTATGTGCCAAATTACCAATTTGTAATACTTGTGAATTTTAAATTACATTTTAGGTGGCCCAGAACCAGCATAAGTGAACTAAATGAATATGCATGCATATGTTGTTGTAATTATTTCCTGTAATACACTTAACAGCCTCAGTAAAATGAAAGATTGAGGATGACATTAACCAGAACATAGGTTTATTAAATTCTGATAGGAGTTAAAAAATATTTCTTTTAGAAATATAAGGCTTACATTCTGTACAACAGAAGACTGGCCTTCCATTAAAATCTTTGAGTTACTAAACAAAATGTATACATGTGTAGAAAAATAGCTCTTTTTAAGATTAAAATTATATCGAGCATATGTGTGTCATATATGTATACATGGATATATATCTATATTTCTATCTACCTATGTCTTTTTTTATTGAAAATATAATTTGTTAGTTGTGGCAAATTTAATATTATTTTTTAGCCAAAAGTGAAGATAAAAATAACCTTGTGTTCAGATGAGAGAAAAGGATTTAGTCTCTTAAGATATCTTCTTGGGGAAGTAAGAAAAAAAAACACTTTTTAAAATCAAAAGACAATAAAGAATTTAAAGAGATCTTTAAAGTATAAGTTCAACTAAAGAATTGTTTGGAATATTTTCTATGATCACAATATAGAGAAAAAAAGGTGAGAATTTCCAACTATATGTGTATAGGCCACACACACACACACACACACACACACACACACACACACACACCTCTCTCTCTCTCTTCAAGACCTCAATGATCTTGGAGTCAACAATTATCTGTCTTTATCTGAAAATATCTTATATAGAAATGTTGCTTTAAATGCTAATGTAGATGAGTATTCAATTCTATTGACAGTTATTGTCCCTCACATTTATATAGGTTCTATTTGGTTCCCTTAAAATAACTTCTTCTTTCTTAGTTTTTTTTTTTCTTTCACTATGCTTTCTATTTCTTCTTATATATCTTTTGTCATTTTAAGTTTACTTATTTTGTGGCCTAATATTATCTCAAGTCCTTAGGATGCAAATTCTCTAATTTATTAGGACTGTTGATCATATTTCTTGGTGGATCATTTCCCCTTGTGTTTTTTTTTTTAATTCTGGAAATTTTGCCAATTATAAAAGAGAAATATTATTTCCTGGGAGTCCAGTGCTCTCAGAGTTGTTTAAGTTAGACAATAATAACTTTTCCTTGATGAATTCCAGCTTTAAGCAGTCTAAGATAAGGTTTTATGTTTGTGTAAATGTAATTTCCAATTTTCACATGATGTAGGCCTGGAATTAAAGTTTATAAATAAACCTTTTTTTGTCTTGTCCTGTCATGCCGTGCTTTGCCTTGCCTCATCTTAATCCTGAGGGAAAGGCAAGTTTTGGTATTACTTTCCTAAGCAGAAGAATAGGATATTTCTAATTGTTCTTTCCATGAGAACCCAGCACATATAGAGTCTCAGCTCCATGCGGAAATTTCTCTTCCAGTGTGCAGCCTCACCTGGGCCCAAAAATTATGTTCCTCAATCTGTGTGGATGTTCAAAACTCAAGAAAAAACTCAAGAGCCTAGCCGTCAGGGTTCATAGTAGCCTGACATTCTTTTGGGGCTATAGAATTATCTAAAGAGTCACAAGTTTTCCATTCTAGATTTGTTTCTTTTTTTCTGCCCTTAATGATTTCCTTTTCAGGTATGTGTTTTGAGTTTTTTCATTATATTTTATTGTTCCATGTTTTCTTTGAATTGATTTGTTAATTATACATCTTTGATTCTTCTTTTTGTGGGCGTCTTAGAGATTACAAAATATATCTTTGACTTTTTGAAATCTAGAACAAACCATTCCATTTAATACTTTCTTAGTAATGTAGATACTTAGAGCATACAGTCTCCATTTTTCCATCCTCTGATCTTTTGCATTATTGTTGCCATGCATTTTAGTTCTCCCTATATTTTAAACTCCAAAAGCCATTACTATTAAGGTTTTATACAGTAAGTACATGGTTTTTATTTACTTGCATATGTATACTTTCCAATGTTCTTCATTTCCTCCTGCATGTCTATGTTTACATTTGGGGCCATTTTCCTTCAGCCTAAATAACTCTTTTTAGTTTATATTATTATAGGCCTATTAAAAACCAATTCCATTAGATGTTCTTTATCAGATAAAATTCTTATTTTACCCGTACTATTGAAAGATAATTGTGTTTGATGCAGAATTTTAGGTTGGTAATTATTTTCTTTAAGCACTTTAATATTTCTTTCCATTGTCTTCTGGCATATACTACTTCTTTTAAGAAGTCAGATGTCATTCTCATTGCTATACCTCTGATGGTAATGTCTTCTTTCCTCTGGTTGCCTTTTAATTATTAATTTGTCTTGAGTGTTTAGCAATTATATTATGATGAGCCTAGATGTGTGTCTTTTTGTATTTGTCCTGGTTAGTTAAGCTTTATGTCTCTGTAAATTTATGTCTTCCATCAATTTTGAAAAATTCTTCTGCTTTATCTCTTTGAATATTGCTTCTGCCCCATTTTCTCCATTCTGCCTTTCTAGAATTCCGCATTCCTATAAATACAAATTTTGAGCATGTTCTATATTTTCCTCTTGCTCTTTTCTTTCTTTTTTAAGTCACATACTTACTTCTCTGTATACTTTAATTTCAGTGTTTTCTATTGATTTGTCCTCCTGTGTATTAATTCTGTCTTCATTTTTTTCTAGTCTACTGTTAAATCCTTGATTGTTTTCTTAATTCAGATATTGTATTTTTAGTTCTAGAATACTCATTATTTCATATAGATTTCAGTTCGGTATTTTTTTCTCATCTTTTTACTTATTTTTTCCCAATTTTAAAATGTATTTTCCTGAACATATTAGTGGTAATTATTTTTAAGTACGTGTCTGCTACTTTAAAATTTGGATTATATGAATCATTTACAAGTTTGCTTTCATTTTCTATCACTGCTACTATATGTCAGAAATTGTATATATGAAAACCCATATACCCTCCGGATGACATTCTCTTCCATCAGAAAGAATTAAACACTTCCTCTGTTTAGAACATAAAGTTCAAGGTAGGGTAGGGTTGGAGGGTTTATCATATCAATATAATCAGGAATTAGGTTGTGTTGAGGCTGGGTTGTAATTTCGGTAAGACTCAATCTATACCTGGGTCTTCCTGATTCCTAGGGCATTGCCACCACAGATTTCAAGTGAGAGATTGATGGATCTTTGCCTCCATCAAAGATCTGTAGCAGAAACGCCGCGGACATTATTTCCGCCTATCAGAGGTTTTAAACTTAGCTCTTTAGCCTCACACTCAATAAAACTTCAAAATTTGGTCTTGAGGAAAAGACTGACATTGTGTTTGATGCCCTCATGTCTCCAGTTTTAACAGTCTGGCTCAACACAACACCAAAGTGTTGGTTGGTTTCTTGGTATCTCAGCAGCAGCCTTCTGCTAGCTTCAAGCCTGGGTTATTAGCCTCCAGCTATGCTCAACATTAAAAAGTGTTTCTAGGGAAAAGGTGCCTGTGGATACTTAGTGTTAATTCTCAACTCTATTTAAAATTCCTTCTAAGAATTTTGTTTCTTGTTCGCTTTTTTTAAAAAAAGTCATATCTCCTGCTTCTGATAGGTCTTTACTCTCTAAGGCCCATGAAACTATAGGGTAGTCTACTTTTTCCACAGATTTCAGTTTAGCTTATTTGCTTCCCCAATGCAGCCTCGCAACTCAACAAATGTCTCATGTGGAGGTTAGTCAACTTTTATTTAAGATCTCTTGAGTTTTCCAATTTTGTCACTCCCATCTCTGTGATTACTAACAGATTTTTATGTTTCTCTTTTTAGCAAAAGCAACCTGTGGTTCTCAACCTCTAGCCTGTACCTATAATTAGCAGATGCTACATGGAAAGATCAGCTATCATCTCACCTCACTTCTGGACACTTCAGCCCTCTCTTGAAATTTAGTTTTTCTAGTTCTCATTGCCTCTATAGTTCACTGATACTTTTTTTTTTTTTTTTTTTTTTTGAGACAGAGTCTCACCCTGTCACCCAGCCTGGAGTGCAATGGCTCAATCTTGGCTCACTGCAACCTCTGCCTCCTGGGTTCAAGCAAATCCCCTTTCTCAGCCTCCCGAGTAGCTGGGATTACTGGTGCGTGCCACCACGCCCAGCTAATTTTTTGTATCTTTAGTAGAGATGGGGTTTCACCATGTTGGCAGGCTGATTTCGAACTCCTGACCTCCTGATCTGCCTGCCTTGGCCTCTCAAAGTGTTGGGATTACAGGTGTGAGCCACCGCTCCCAGCCACTGGTACTTCTTAAATTATAATTTCTTTTTCTGTGATGCTGTGAACATTTCTAATTGTTATGAGTAGATTATTTACATCTTGCTTGGAATCAGAAGTCAGATTTGCTTCAATATGTTTCATCTACATTATTTGTATTGGTTTGCAGCAAGAGGAGGTTCTGTTTAGGAATATCATTATAATCATTACTAGCATTATCTCCAAATACTTTTGTTGAAAGTTTAAGCTAGATGCTTTACTAAATGCTTAATATGGTCTACTTCACTTAATTCTTATAAAAAGCCTATGGGAAAATTTCACTATTAAAGTCACTTTACAGATAAGAAAAATTGAAGCTCATAGGCCAACTATCCTAAGGTCAAACAATAATAATTGGTGGAGTTGGGATTTTAGTTCAGACTACTAAACTCTACTACTTCCACAACATCCTTCTATAGGATAGGACATTATAATTCGTTTATATCATTTTCTGGGTCTTTTATATGCATTTGATTCTCTCCCCCCAAATAGGATAAAAATCTAAATTATTAGTACGAAGTTTAATACTATACTAATAATGCCATTCTTATTTCAGGTACTTGAGAATATATTGGCATGACATGTCAATAACATGTACAATCTAAGTGTATGTGTAGCAAATACTAATAAAAATGTAGTATTTAGAAAATGGACCCAACATGTGGCATTGTCTACTAAGTCTCTGCTCATGCTGATTCCTGATGGTTTTGTGGAATATTGTGTTAGTTTTTTTAGGGCTAATGAATTTGACTTAATTTCTTTACCCCTCTCAGCCAAGTCTTTCCACACTGTGGCTTCTCCCATGGGGTCCTTGCTAATAAATATTTTAATTGAACTGCTTTATTAAAATGAGTGTCTATGTGATCATCTAGACACCCCACAGATGTAAGGGGAGATTACGAGTTCAAATTAGATTGGAGTAGGCAGATCCAGGTTTGATCCTGCTACTGCATTATCACAAATTCTGCTAATAAGGGAATCCAAGTTCACACAGATTAGTAAACATAATGAAATGAGACTTTAAGTACTTGTAAGTTTTCTTTCAGTAAATCATTGATATTTATTAAGCATGAAAGACTGACAGTTTCCAAGAAAAGAAAGCAGATAAATGCTATTAACCACATATTAATTTCAGTTGCTATGTAACTTGATTATTTGCTGATTTTATTCATCCAGGTGGGTGATTTCTAGTTTATTGTTCCTACAAAGAATGTCTTTCATTTATTTTTAAAACAAAATAATACAGAATAAGATTTCTGCCTCTATTTCTGTTTAGAATAGCATTTCTCTATTATTTTTCTTTTTGTAAGCAGCCACAACTATTCATAATTCATTTAATTGTGAATAATTTTATCATTTTATAATGTTTCAATTTTTATATGGCTTTATAATTATGTGTATAATTCTATGCAAACTGTCAAAGAATATAACCTAACAAATTGAAATTTTTAAAAAGAACAAAATCTCCTTAAAATAAATGTCCAGGTCTTACACTTCTGAAAGTTTTTCTTACCATATTTGTTCTCTATATTAATTAAAATCTAAATAACATGTAAATATTCTTATATTAAGCTTTCTTATTTAACTGAAACCCTTCAATAGCAGGGCTGTCAAATATTTCATATTCTAAGACAAGGACAAAAAAAGTCAGACTAATGCCAGTATTGCTGGCAGTGGCTGCTGCCATCACCCTGGCTGCAACAGGGAGGCACAGCTTGGGTTGAGCACTCCATGGGGCTGGTGGGAGCCCCGCCTTTTCTGAGTTGGAGCGGGACGTCCTCAGGTGCAGCTGTAGTTGCCCAAACCGCAGCTGCAGACGCAGGCCTCCTGCTCTATGGAGCTCTATAGAGCAGGCAGCCTCCCAGACCGCAGCTGCGGATCCAAGCTTCCCTGTGGTCTTGGAGGAGGATGGGGAGCAGGCAAGATCTGCCTTCCTGGTGCAGCTGCAGCACAGGACCCAGCGTCTCTGCAGCCTTCATCCTCAGGGGCCCCGGGAAAGACTCCCCCAACCCCCGTCCCCATCTCTGCAGGCTCAGGAGTGTCTGCTCCCACGGCCTGGCCTCTCTCAGCTCCTAGTTTCTGCTCCGATCCGAGTGGGGTTGGGGCTGAGTCCTGGGGCCTTGAATGGCAGTGGGAGGCAGACACAGTCCTGGGCGGAAGGAAGCAGGTGCCCAGCTAGGCCCCATCTTCAGGCAGAGGAGGGCCTGAAGGCTGGGGGCCAGTTCCGTGGACTGGAGTGGGGACTCGTGGTTCCTTTTCTGGTCAGCCCATGGCCACCCATAAACATCAGGCACACACTTCCTCCTCTCTGAGGTCCATAAAAGCCCTGGGCTCAGCCAGAGCAGGGCAGAGGACAGCCAGAGAAGGCAGAGATGAGGGGATGAGACGACTAGTTGCAGAGAGGAGTGCCCTCTCCACAGAGAGCTACAGAGACGACCTGCTGGCAGAGAGAAGCTATCCTCTCTACTGAGAGCTTCAGAAACTGGTGGAGAGGAGCTACTGTCTCTGCTGAAAGCTTCAGAGACCTTCAGAGACATCTGAATGACCTGCCTGCAGAGGGTAGCCACCCTCTCCAGGGCCTCCACTCTGTTGAGAGCTGAACACTCAATGGGAAGACCTGCGTACAGAGACGAGCATCCATTCTATGTCCCCTCTGAGCTGTTCTAACACTAAATACAACTCTCATCTTCTTCACCCTTCTCTTGTCTGCATACCTCATTCTTCCTGGACGCAGGACAAGAACTCAGACAAAGGCGCCACAGCCACAGAGGTTTCTGGCTAGAAAAATTGACATCCCAGAGATCCTATAACAATATTTTCCTCTATTGCTAAACTGAAAGCAGGTTTGATTTTTATGGTTTGAGAAAGGAGGCTGAGACTTCTCTTAATTTAAATGGCAACTCACTTGGTAAATAATTCAAAAGGTGTAAAGGACGATGGAAAAGAAAGGGATAAGGTTATTGGTATGAAGTAATCCAAGACAAGTCTCTTGTTGGGAAGGTAAAAACAGAGATCTAAAGGTGATTCAGTTAGTTATACAGAAGAGGTATGAATGACAAATTGATGAATATTATATTTCTTTATATAAATATTATTTCCATTTAAGCAATAACTGAAAATTGCTTGTAAATAAATCTTTTCTAATCATTACTGTTCTGGATAGCTTATTAATTTGAAAATAAAAATGCCCATTAAATTTTTCCTGAATTTTACCAAATCTTAAGAATATTGAAGTTTACTGTCAATTTAATTTGTATTCCATCAAAGACGGAACGACAAACTCTAAGGCAGCCTACTTGAGGGTGGTGGACAGGAGGAGGGAGAGGTTAGAAATAATAACTCTTGGGTACTAGGCTTAGTAGCTAGGTGATGACATAATCTGTATAACAACCCCCCATGACATGAGTTTACTAATACCTATATGACAAACCTGTGAATGTACCCCTGAAACTAAAATAAAAGTTTTTAAAAATGGGCACATATTCCATTTATTATAATACGTGGGCCCCTTAAATTGGCTCATTTTAATCTGGTTAAAGCAAATTTTCTCAAATTTTCTTTGAGGCACAATAAGCCTTTAACACTGGTTACAGTTCCCCTCGGCCACATCTGGTTTGGGTCATCTTTTAGGCTTGGTAAAATAATAGTAATAGAAATAATAGTAGTAATGATGATAATAAAAGTAAATTAATACCCATAAATACAGCACATTATTGGTTTCCTAAATTTCTTTTAAGATGTGTTTCTGCCTCCATTCTTAATTTTCGGGGCAAAATTCCTAAATGCTTCCACAATGATTATTAATTTCCTGTCTCTCAAATTATCTTCTTTGTGACCTTTTCTGCTATTTGAAAATATTTGGGAATATTTTAACCCATCCTAGAATTTAAACCATGAAAGAGAATAGGCCAGATAAAGTACCTTCCCAGAAGTTTCTTTGGGTCCTATGCAATGCGCATCTACTCTTTCCTTCTCAAGTGACTGCTGCATACAGCAGCTTTGTCAAGTCACAAAAGATTCCTTACTCTTCCTCCTAGGGTAATAGTTATCTGCTGTTTTATATTTATGTGATTACATTACTATATAATTATTCCTAAAACTAAAAGAGATCTGCATAGTGATGATTTTCTGTCTCCACAGATAGGTGGCTAGCTACAGTTAAATGATGGAAATGATGGACTTCTTTCGGTAATACAGACATGAATGCCACATTTTCCACCTGTTCTTCATGCCCCAAATTCACACAAATCAATGGGTACCTATGAAAATCCCAATCTTTGCTAGCAATTGTGTGAGGATAAAGGCATACGGCTACATGAGGCACATGGCCTATTCTCAAGGAATTTACATTATGGATGTTGATAGTTTGCCATATATTTCTGTGAATGTTGGCTGCAGAGAAGGTAAATTCCAGTTTCAGTGCCACTTTAAAGATGCTGTTTCTTTTCTGTGTGGCTCCAAGTTAGTCTCCCCTGCCCAGAAACAGCAATAGGAGATTTTCTGATTGAACTGTTTCATACCCAGAGATCATGTATTTTACCAAAATTACATGCACACATATATTGTACCTTCTCTTCAAATCTCTTTTATCTTCAGTCAAAGCCCTGAGTATAAGTACTGCCTCCAGTTAGTTAATTGACCAGCAAAGAGAAATTTCTTTGCTTTTTTCAGAAGAAAGCTTTAAAATAATAAATTATAGAGGTTTTGTTTTTAATTTTGTTTTTGTTTTGTTTTGTTTTAGTTTTAGATTCTGGAGTACATGTGGAAGTTTGCTACATTGATATACTGTGTGATGCTGAGGTTTAGGCTCTGATGGTTCCATCACCCAAGTAGTGAAAATAATACTCAATAGATAGTTTTCAGCCCTTTACCTTCTTCCTAGCCTGCACCTTTGGAATTCCTAGTGTTTATTGTTCCTGTCTTTGTGTCCATGTGTACCCAGTGTTTAGAACCCACTTGTAAGTGAGAATTTGAGGTATTTCGTTTTTTGTTTCTGCCTTAATTCACTTAGCATAATGGCCTACAGCTGCATCCATGTTGCTGCAAAGGACATGATTTCATTCTTTTTAATGGCCTTATAGTATTCTATGGTGACTATGTACCACATTCTCTTTACCCAATCCACCGCTGATGGGCAGCCAGGTTGATTCCATGACTTGCTACTATGAATAGTGCTGTAATGAACATACAAGTGCATGTGTCTTTATGGTAGAGCAATTTATTTCCTTTTGGGTATATACCAAGTAATAGGATTGCTGGGTCAAACTGTAATTCTACTATTATTTCTTAGAGAAATCTCCAAACTGCATTCCACAGGGGCTAAACCAATTTGTATTTCCACCAACAGTATATAAGGGTTCTCTTTTCTTCCCAACCTCACCAACATCTGTAATTTTTTGACATTTTAATAATAGCCATTCTGACTGGTGTGAGATGGTGTCTCATTGTGGTTTTGATTTGCATCTCTATGTTGATTAGTGATGCTGAGCATTTTTTCATATGTTTCTTGGCCATGTATATGTCTTCTTTTGAGAAGTTCCTGTTCGTGTCCTTTACCCACTTTTTAATGGGTTGTTTGTTTTTTGCTTATTGACTTAAGTTTCTTATAAGTTATGGATATTAGTCCTTTGTCGGACACACAATGAATATTTTGTGAATATTTTCTCTCATTCTGTAGGTTTTCTGTTTAAAATTATAAACTATAATTTTTATAGTTTGAGGTCTTACATTTAATTCTTTAAACCATCTTGAGTTAATTTTTGTATAAGGTGAGAGTTAGGTGTCCAGTTTCATTCTGCATATGGTTAGTCAGTTTTCCCAGCACCATTTATTGAATAGGGTATCCTTTCCCTATTGCTTTTTGTTTACTTTGTCAAAAATAAGTTGGTTGTGGGTGTGCAGCTTTATTTCAGCAGTCTCTATTCTGTTCCATTGGTCTGTGTGTCTATTTTTATACCAGTACGATGCTGTTTTGATTACTGTAACCTTATGGTATAGTTTAAAGTTGGATAATGTGATACCTCCAACTTTGTTGTTTTTTGTACGATTGCCTTGGCTATTCAGGTTCTTTTTTATTTCATATTAATTTTAGAATATTTTTTTCTAATTCTGTGAAAAATAATGTTGGTAATTTGATAGGAATATCATCAAATCTGTAGATTGCTTTGAGCAGCATGACCATTTTAGCAATATTGATTCTTCCAACCCAAAAGCATGGAATGCTTTTCTATTTGTTTGTGTCATCTCTGATTTCTTTCAGCAGTATTCTATGGTTGTCCTTGTAGAGATCTTTTACCTCAGACGTATTCCTAGGCATATTTTTGTGTGTGGCTATTCTAAATGGGATTGTGTTCTTGATTTGATTCTCAGTTTGGAGGTTATAGGTGTATAGAAATGCTACTGATTTTGTATGTCGATTTTGTGTCATTAAGACTTTACCAGCAAAGGGAAATTTTGATGGAAATTTTTTTTATAGGAGTAAACCTGAGGCTAGTAGGTGGAAAACCAGGTAAAATGATGAAAAATGCCCTCAGTTCAAAGTCAGTAGACATGTTTATGAACTCAGTTTTGCCATAAAGTGAGAGTGAGTCCATAGTTTCCTGGGTCTCTATCTCTCATCTGTAGCACAAGAGACATTTCTTAGCTCAGAAACTCTCTGATGAGAATAATCATTTCAATCATCATTTACAACTGCAGAAATTGCAATTAAAATGTAGTTTGCTCTCTCGTTAAGTAGAAATTTTTGAATCAGGTTCAGTTAGAGGAGCAGAATCCTGGCAGGAGAGTCTTCTAGAATCTCTTTTAATTGAGTTTTGGCCTTTGTCAATGCAGATGATGTCTCTGGGACTTTCTGGGTCCAAGAGGAGTATGTCAGGCTTTGTAATTATGTAGGTTCCACTTGCTTCATCTTTTTCTAAGTGTCTCTAATGAAATATATTTGAATATAGTTGATTATATTTACTTGTAGCAAATTTAATTATTACATACTTTAAGAAAGTAATATCTTAGAGAAATCCTTTGAATAATTAACTATTAATTACAGTGTTGGCTGGTATTAAGGAAAAATGTGCTTTTCAATTTTTATGTGAGTATCTATTTTCCCTGTAAGTAAATTGTGAAGGACAAATACTTCTACATTCTAATTTAAATGTTTTTTTAACTCAAAAGAGGGACTGTGGAGTTATTGTTTATTAATAGAACAAAAGAAGCACATGATTGAAAATCTAGAGAAAATAGAAGTGGACTTTTTCCTTCTATCTAGAATCTAAAATTCTTCCTCTTCTCTATCTGTCAATCTCTTTCCCTCTCTCTCTCCCCCCGCCTCTCTCTCTCCCCCGCCCGCCCTCATTTCCGCAGAGTTCCAAAACACTAGAAATCATTATGTTGGTACCAATGACATTAGAAAATACATAAATGCATGAAGATCCTATATAACCATATATCCAAAAAGATTGACTAAGAGTGCCAGTACAGTAGTTGGATTTGATGTGTTAAATGTTTATACATTTTATCTTTTATTAAATGCAGTAAATAATATAAATTCTGCCATTCACAATGTCTCAAGATTTTGAAATGGATTGAGGTAGAGATTTACATTTGCTCTATCTATGAAAAAAATATTTTCTAAGCAAAGTCATTATTGCAAATATATTTCAGCAGGAAGGCATTTATCCCATTTAGGACATTTGATCAAGTAATTTAAAAATCACCGAGTGTTAATTTATTTACACATAGTCAATATGGTAATTACAAGTAGTTCTATCATTTACTTACTTGCATGTAATAAATATAACTTCTGTTTGTTTTCATTTTCTTTTTAAAATTTCAACTTTTTTTATTTTAGATATGGGGGTATGTGTGCAGGATTATTACATAGGTATACTGCACCCAAGTAGTGAGCATAGTATCTAAGAAGTAGTATTTCAACCCATGTCTCCCCTCCACCACTCTAGTAGTCTACAACGTTTGTTGTTTCCGTGTTTATGTCCATATATGCTCACTGTTTAGCTTCTACTTATAAGTGAAAACATGCAGTATTTGATTTTCTGTTCCTGTGTTCATTTGCTTAAGATTATGGCCTCCAGCTGCATCCATGTTGCTGCAGAGTACATTATTTCATTATTTTTATGGCTGTGTAGTATTCCATGGTGTATATGTACCACATTTTCTTTATCCAAACCACCACCGATGTGTACCTAGGTTGATTCCATGTCTTTGCTATTGTAATTAGCACAGCAATTAATATAGAAGTGAATGTGTTTTTTTGGTATAACAATCTATTTTCTTTTGAGTTATATACCCAGAAATGGGATTGCTGGGTTAAATGGTAGCTCTGTTTTAAATTCTTTGGGAAATCTCCAAACTACATTCCACAGCAGCAGATCTAATTTGCATTCCCAGCAGCAGTGTATAAGCATTCTCTTTTCTCTGTAGCCTTGCCAGTTATCTATTGTTTTATGACTATTTAAAAAATAGTCATTCCGACTTGTGTGAGATTGTATCTCATTGTGGTTTTAATTTACATTTCTTTGATGTTTAGTGATAATGAGCATTTTTTCATGTTTGTTGGCTGCTTGTATCCCTTCTTTTGAGAAGTGTCTCCTGATGTTATTTGATCGTTTTTAATAGAATTATTTGTTTTTTTCTCATTGATTTATTTAAGTTCCATAGAGATTCTGTGTATTACATTTTGGTGGATGCATAGTTTGCAAATATTTTCTCCCATTCTATAGGTTGTCTGTTTACTCTGTTGATAGTTTCTTTTGCTGTGCAGAAACACATTAGTTTAAATACGTCCCACTTGTCAATTTTTGTCTTTGTTGCAATTGCTTTTGGGGACTTAGCAAAAAATTCTTTGTTAAAGCCAATGTTGATAAGGATACTTCTTAAGTTTTCTTCTAGGATTTTTATACTTTGAGGTCCTATATTAAAATTTTTAATCCAACTTGAGTTAATTTTTGTATATAGTGAAAGGTAAGGGTTTAGTTTCATTTCTTCTGCATGTAACTAGCCAGTTATCTCAGCACCATTTATTGAATAGGAAGTTCTTTCCTCATTGCTTGTTTTTGCTGGCCTTGTGAATGATCATATGTTCATAGGTATGCAGCTTTATTTCTCAGTTCTCTATTCTATTCCATTGGTATATGTGTCTGTTTTCATACCAGTACCTTGCTGTTTGGTTACTAGAGCCTTATAGTATAGTTTGAAATTTGGTAGCGTAATGCCTCTGGCTTTGTTCCTTTTGCTTAGGATTGCTTTGGCTATTCAGGTTCTTTTTTCATTCCATATAAGTTTTAGAATTTTTTTTCTAATTCTGTGAGGAACAATGTTGGTGGTTTGACAGGAGTAGTGTGTAATCTGTAAATGGCTTTGAGAAGTATGACCATTTTAACGATGTTGATTCTTTCAGTTCATGAGCGTGAAATGTTTTTCCATTTATTTGTGTCATTTCTGATTTCTTTCAGTAGTGTTTTGTAGTTCTCCTTGTAGAGATCTTTCACCTCCTTGCTTAGCTGTTTTCCTAGTTATTTCTATGTGCATAGATTTTTTCATCGTATCTCTAATGATCTTTTATATTTCTGTGGGATCAGTTGTCATGTCCTCTTTTGTACTAATTTGGATCTTCTGGGTTTTTTTTTCCTTTGTTGCTCTAGCTAGCAATCTATCAATCTTTGTTTTTTCTTGAAGGACAAATGCTTTGAAAGTTTCATTGATCTTTTGTATGAACTTTTGCATCTTAATTTCATTAAGTTATTCATTAATTTTAGTTATTTCATTCATTTTGCTAGCTTTGGGGTTGGCTGTTTGGTTTTGTTTTGTTTCTAGGTCCTTTAGGTGTGTTAGATTGTTTATTTGAGATCTTTTCAACTTCTTGATGAAGGCTTTTAGGGTTATTAACTTTCCTTTTAACACTATTTTAGCAGCATACCAGAGATTTTGGTTATTCGTGTCACTATTTTCATTAATTTCAAAGAGTTATTTGGGAACAAGTTGTTCCATTTCCATGTATTTATGTTGTTTTGAGAAATCTTCTTGATATTGATTTCCATTTTTATTGCACTGTGGTCCAAGCATAAGCTTTGTATGATTTCAATATTTTTGAATTTATTGAGACTTGCTTTATGACCAAGCAAGTGGTCAACCTTATAATATGTTCCATGTGCAGATGAGAAGAATGTGTATTCTGTTTGTTGGTCAAGTGTTGAATTTAAATCCAGAATTTATTTGTTAGTTTTCTGCCTCCATGATCTGTCTGACACTATCAGTGGGGTGTTAAAGTCTCCCATTATTATTATGTGGTTGCCTACATCTTTTCATAGGCCAAGGAAAACTTGTTTTATGAATCTGAATGCTGCAATGTTGTGTACATATATATTTAGGATAATTAGGTCTTCTTTTTAGATTGTACCCTTATTATTATGTAATACCCTTCATTGTCTTTCTTAATTTTTATTGATTTAAAATCAATTTTATCCTATATAAGAATAGTAACTTCCACTCTTTTTGATTTCCATTTGCATGGTATATTTTTCTTCATCTCTTTACTTTGAGCCTTTGGGTATCACTACAGGTGAGATGGGTCTCCTGAAGACAACAGAAGGTTGGGTCTTGTCTTTTTCTGCAGCTTTCCACTCTGTGTCTTCTAAGTGGAACATTTAGCTCATTTACCATCAGGCTTAATATTGATATGTGAGATTTTGAGCCTGTCATCGTGTTGTTAGCTTGTAGTTATGTACACTTGATTGTGTAGTTGCTTTATAGTGTTTGTGGGCTATGTGCTTAAGTGTGTTTTTGTGGTAGCTGGTGGTGGTCTTTCGAATCCATGTTTAGCACTCCATTAATTACCCCTTGAATGCTTGTTAATATAAATTCCCTTAGCACTTGCTTGTGTGAGAAAAATTTTATTTCTCCTTCACTTATGAAGCTTCATTTGGCAGGATATGAAATTCTTGGTTGGAATTTCTTTTCTTTAAGAACACTGAAAATAGGCCCTTGATCTTTTCTGGCTTGTGAGATTTCTCCTGAGAGATCTTCTGCTAGCCTAATGGGGTTCCCTCTGTATATGACTTGACCCATTCTCTCTAGCTGTCTTTAAGATTTTTTTTTCTTTGTACCTTTGTGATGGTCATCTTATGTAGTATCTAACCAGGGTTCTCTGTATATGCATATCAACCTCTAGCAAGATTAGGGACATTTTTATGGACTGTATCGTCAAATATATTTTCCAAGTTGCTTATTCTCTCTCCTTCTTTCAAGAATGTCAATGAGTTGTAAATTTAGTCTCTTTACATAATTTCATATGTCTCAGAGGTTTTGATCATTTTTAAAATTCTTGTTTATTTATCTTTATCTTACAGAATTAATTTGGAGAACTGGTCTTGAAACTATGAGATTCTTTCCTCAGCTTGATCTATTCTCCTGTTAATACTTCCAACTATATTATAAAATTATTGTACTAAATTTTTCAGTTCCAGAATTTCAGTGTGATTCTTTCTTATAATGGATATTTCATCTTTTAGTTCGTGGATCGTTTTTCTAGATTCCTTGAATTCATTTGATTTGGTTTCATCTTTCTCTTGAATCTCAATGTGCTTCTTTGCCATCCAGATTCCGAATTCTATGTCTGTCATTTCAGAAAAACTAGATTTAAAAAATACCTTTTTTATTGCAAGGACTACTTACTATAGACTATTTACTATTTATAGTGCCCTTCTCTCCTTTGCCAATCTATTTCTCCCTCAATGAATTGAGTTTTTATATGTATAGTAATTATGTAACTGGTCATTTATTCACAGTGTAAGAGTTGCTCATCTTATTAATGTGCTCTAAATTTACCTGTACTCATCCACTATATTACAGATAGATAGATTAGATAGATAGATAGATAGATAGATACATAGACACATAGATAGATAGATAGATAGATAGATAGATAGATAGATGATAGATGGATAGATAGATATACAGATATGGATAGATAGAACACCTTTCTTCCAAAGAGCTCTCTGTGTTTCATTCATTTTATCACTTCCCCCCACCCCAGGAATGGACATTATCACATTGCACAGAAAAATAAAAGTAAAATTAAGAGTGGGGCCTAGAATCCAAATTATCTGTGTCTGATGCTGACTGTAGACTTTTATAAAACAATAACAAGCATTTATTGAGCACACACTATATGCCTAGCATTGTCCTAGAGGTTTCACATGCATAGTCTCATTTATTGTCCTTTAAGACAGGTAAAATCAATAACTCCATTTTGCAAAGGAGAAAATGAAGGTGTGGAGAGGAGAGGTTAAGTAACTTGCTCAAAGTCTCAGGTTAATAAGTGGCAGAGCTGGACCCATCCTGGTATATGAACATTCAATGCCTTACTCTAAGCACTAAACTTAATACAGCCGCATCTTTGCATCATTGGTGTGCTCTCCTATGTTCATTTTTCAAATTTTTTATGCCAGAGAAGTATTTAATATTAGGTACATGAAGCTGTAAGCTTCAGGGTCCCCTTGGTTGTTGGGAGTTGCTGCAGATTTCAGAAGGGGAGAGAAAGCCTGTTTATAGTCACGAAGAACTTCTGTTTAAGTATTTCTCATAAATTGCCTAAAGAGATCTCAGAAGAAAGAAATCTAAATCTCCAAGTCTCCAGGAAATTGTTGTGATTTTTAAATTTATTCCATGTAAGTATTTATTTTCATATTTAATTTTGTAATTATACCTTGATATTCTTTTCCTTAAAAAGGGCACCCATAATTGTGTAAGTTTTTGTCTATGAATCCTGGCTCCTCTCTTTATTTACCTTTTGGAATTTTTGCAAATAGAAAATTATAGCATCTATTTCATAGTTAGAAACATGCTGAATGCTAGGTACCAGTGGGAGGGCTGATTGTATGGACAGAATCAGACTGCCTTAACAGGCAACTAATAATTTCAGGTGCTATTGCAGGTCTGTATTTTTTAAGATAGTAGGAGAGGCCAGGCGCAGTGGCTCATGCCTGTAATTCCAGCACTTTGGGAGGCTGAGATGGGTGGATCATGAGGTCAAGAGATCGAGACCATCCTGGTCAACACGGTGAAACCCTGTCTCTACTAAAAATACAGAAATTATCTGGGTATGGTGGCATGCGCCTGTAGTCCCAGCTACTTGGGAGGCTGAGGCGGGAGAATCGCTTGAACCTGGGAGGCGGAGGTTGCAATGAGCCGAGATTGCGCCACTGTACTCCAGCCTGGGCGACAGAGCGAGACTCTGTCTAAAAAAAAAAAAAAAAAATAGATAGTAGGAGATAGCAGATGACCTATTGTTTCTGAATTCTCTCTTAATAGTCTGTCACGGTGGAAATTTTCCTGGTCAAAAAGCATCTCCTTAATGCTAATTTTTAATCCAATATGTAAATAACCAGTGGCTTTCAAACATTTTTGAACGCAACCCACATAAATAAATATAGGTTACATGCTTGGCGTGATCCATTAAATGGATTTCCCAACTTGCTAACAGGTGACAGAATTTAGTTTGAAAAAGACAGTTCAAGAACATACTGGCTCCCTGAAATGAATTTTTTTCCATAAGCAAAAACATGGGGGACATAGGGAAAGTGCACTAATCTAGTTGTCCCTCCTTGTCCAATCACTCTCCACAATGAGAAGTAGAACTAGCTGTTCCAAAGGGAAATGAACCTCAGACAGTAAGCAGGAATCAGTCATCCAAGGTACTAAAGAGTTGTCATTGGTTTGTTGGTTCGTTTATTAATTAGGAGTGAGCCATTCCATGGCTTTTACTGCCCATTTTACAGAGGTACCTCGCACTGGTCCATCGGCTACATTGTCTAATCATCCACAGGAGGCTAATTTAAATGACTATGCTATTCGTGACTAAGCCATCAGTTGATGATGGAACTAAAGGTTGTTAGTTTAAATTCCCCTCCGAAGATTTTTTTTTGTAAATATTTAAACACAGAAACTAGCTGAATATAGTGATGAAGAAATTTGATACACTGTGTAAAGAGGAATGTTCTTCCACAGTATGTATACGATTGCTGCTGATTCATAATCAGCATATGTTACCTAAATTGCACATTTTGTGAAAAAAATATATAGCAAATTGATTGACTGCTCAACATCTTTGAAAACTAGACTTGTCACAGGGCTTATTTTTGTATCCTATGTCTTTGCAAAAAATGAAATTCACCAATAACTTTAAAGGTACGCAGACTTGGAATGTGAATTTATGAATCAGTTATCTTTTCATTTTAAGTTAATTGCTTTTTAAATCAAGAAAGCTTAACATAGATATTAATTGGCAAAATAGAGCTGCAGGTGCACTTTTGGTTTCGAATTTAGTATAGCAACTTCTTCTTATCTGTAATAAAGTATATTTATCAAATGTTAGCCACCTGTAGGAATGTGGAAGTCACCTGGAAGACTCAAATCAAAATGCGGCCTTTTTAAGTCTGAAGAGTTTATTTGTAACCAGTTTTTAATATATTGGCAAAATGTCCAGTAACTCTGGTAACAGCCATTGGGGCAAGCATCTGCTAAGTGCTTAGTTATTCCCATTTTGTAGATGAGGTGATCAATGATCTTTTCAGCAGATTTCCTCAGTAAGAGGAAAGCTCTGTTCATGACTCACTGCCTTACATGAAATACCTTAGCTCACTGAGCCTGATGTTGGTCTTAATGAATGTGTATACTTGAGGATATAGATAAGTAAGGAGAATGGTGAGAAAAAAAATCCCTCTGGGTTATGTGAGCTATTCCTGATCATTCTCTCATCACATAAGCCTGCTGAGAACCACTATGGGGGAAACTTTATGCTACAACAGTTCACTCCTATGCCTAAATGACAAGGTCAATGCCTGGTCTTGTTTTTCCAGTGCCGGTGAATCTTTTACACAATTATATTTAAGGGAGTCCTCTAAAGAAAATGAAGCTCTTTAGTGTTAGTCCCACTTGTTCAATCCTGTCCACTTTGATCAAGGCAGGATATTATTCCTAAATGCCTGGATGAAAAACCAAGAGGATTTGGGTAGGCAAAAAATGAAAATAAACATTTTTAAACATTTATTTAGATCAATATTTAGTGCCTCTGTCCTGAGCTCTATGCCAGGTGTTTTCCTGATAGCATCTCAATTAAACCTATACTGATTTCTCTAAGAACTTTCCTTATTCCTGCCTTACAATAAGGACAATCAGACTCAGGGAAGCAAATCCCTGAAAGATGGCTGAGAGATAGTAAGCAGCTGAGTCAGAATCCGTGAGGAAGTGTGTCTGAAGACACAGCTCATTACAATATGTTCTTGGAGATCCCAAATTAATTCAGGGCTTGTCTGAGACTAGAACCAAGTTCCAATCTTCATGACTGACTTTCCTTGCACTAGACTATGCTGCATCATGACATGGCCTCAGATTTATCAACTAAGGGAGAGATTGTCTTCTGAACATGGGCTCTTTACTAATAAAGTATCTTAGGTGAAAGGTCCTGAGCTCTCCATTGAGAGGCTAGTCATTCAATGAGTCATCCTACTACATATTTGTGACACAGCAATCAGAGGTCTGAGTCAATCAAAATCAAATCTGCCTCCATAACTACAAGCAAATGTTGTTGCCATCCAGGAAGAAACTTGGCTTCATTGATTAACAAGTAGCCATGATGGTTGGTTGAGAACTGAGCAAAGCAGTCTTGCTTACTCTATAAATGGGGCCTTTCCATTGTGGTCATAGTCTGAGAGTCTTCAGAACTTATAGTCAAGACTGCTAAGCTCAACCTGCTCTGTCTTGATTCTTTGGTGCAAAATTGTTCTAAGCTATAATTACTTACAAAAACCTAGAATAGCTCTTGTCTAGCTTTCCCTTCTCTAAACAGTGCTGTTGATTCTCTGTTCCATGATAACCATTGCTTTCTAGATCAGGATAGATGCCAAAGAAATCATTAAAATTCTCAAAGCCAGTTAAATACAATGAATATCAACTACCTGCTGCATGGCAGGCATAGTCTAAGAGCCTAAGGAGGTTACATAAATGAATGCATAGTCCATCAAAGGAGAAAGACATGTGCACAAATAACTCTAACGTAAATTGTGCTGTGCTTGAAAATAGAGGTGCATGATAGAGTTGGCCACCTCTTACTAGGAGAAACAGCAATATATCAAAGAAGAGAAAGCACTGGATCCTGGTCTGGAAGACAAAGAGTATTTTAACAGTCGGAGAAGGGCCTTCGATGACAGGGAGGAGAAAAGCAAGACCGTTACACACAGGGGAGACAGCACAAACAAAGGTACATTGGTATGAATATATATCACCAGAATAATACAAGTAGCACAAAATGAGAGGTGAACAGGGAAGAGATGGTTGAGATTCAAGGGGCAGATCAATCTGGAAATTCTTGTGAAGCAAGCAAGATTGCTGAGCAATACCAAGAAGTTGTAATTTCATTTGGTAGGAAATAGGAAACCTTTATGAATTTATAAGTAGAACAGAGGAAGGAATATTGCTTAGGACATATAGCAATTTTTTAAATTTTATTATACTTCAAGTTTTAGGGTACATGTGCACAACATGCAGGTTTGTTACATATGTATACATGTGCCATGTTGGTGTGCTGCACCCATTAATTCGTCATTTAACATTAGGTATATCTCCTAATGCTATCCCCACCCCCTCCCCCCACCGCACAACAGGCCCCGGTGTGTTGATGTTCCCCTTCCTGTGTTCATGTGTTCTCATTGTTCAATTCCCACCTATGAGTGAGAACATGCAGTGTTTGGTTTTTTGGTCCTTGTGATAGTTTGCTGAGAATGATGGTTTCCAGCTTCATCCATGTCCCTACAAAGGACATGAACTCATCCTTTTTTATGGCCGCATAGCATTCCATGGTGTATATGTGCCATATTTTCTTAATCCAGACTATTGTTGGAAATTTGGGTTGGTTCCAAGTCTTTGCTATTGTGAATAGTGCCACAATAAACATACGTGTGCATGTGTCTTTATAGCAGTGTGATTTATAATCCTTTGGGCATATACCCAGTAATGGGATGGGGCTGGGTCAAATGGTATTTCTAGTTCTAGATCCCTGAGGAATCGCCACACTGACTTCCACAATGGTTGAACTAGTTTACAGTCCCACCAACAGTGTAAAAGTGTTCCTATTTCTCCACATCCTCTCCAGCACCTGTTGTTTCCTGACTTTTTAATGATTGCCATTCTAAATGGTGTCAGATGATATCACATTGTGGTTTTGATTTGCATTTCTCTGATGGCCAGTAATGATGAGCATTTTTTCATGTGTCTGTTGGCTGCATAAATGTCTTCTTTTGAGAAGTCTCTGTTCATATCCTTCGCCCACTTTTTGATGGGGTTGTTTGTTTATTTCCTGTAAATTTGTTTGAGTTATTTGTAGATTCTGGATATTAGGCCTTTGTCAGATGAGTAGATTGCAAAAATTTTCTCCCATTTTGTAGGTTGCCTGTTCACTCTGATGGTAGTTTCTTTGCTGTGCAGAAGCTCTTTAGTTTAATTAGATCCCATTTGTCAATTTTGTCTTTTGTTGCCATTGCTTTTGGTGTTTTAGACATGAAGTCCTTTCCCATGTCTATGTCCTGAATGCTATTGCCTAGGTTTTCTTCTAGGGTTTTTATGGTTTTATGTCTAATATTTAAGTCTTTAATCCATCTTGAATTAATTTTTGTATAAGATGTAAGGAAGGGATCCAGTTTCAGCTTTCTACATATGGCAAGCCAGTTTTCCCAGCACCATTTATTAAACAGGGAATCCTTTCCCCATTGCTTGTTTTTGTCAGGTTTGTCAAAGATCAGATAGTTGTAGATATGTGGCGTTATTTCTGAGGGCTCTGTTCTGTTCCATTGATCTATATCTCTGTTTTGGTACCAGTACCATGCTGTTTTGGTTACTGTAGCCTTGTAGTATAGTTTGAAGTCAGGTAGCATGATGCCTCCAGCTTTGTTCTTTTGGCTTAGGATTGACTTGGCATGGGGGCTCTTTTTTGGTTCCATATGAAGTTTAAAGTAGTTTTTTCCAATTCTGTGAAGAAAGTCATTGATAGCTTGATGCGGATGGCATTGAATGTATAAATTACCTTGGGCAGTATGGCCATTTTCATGATATTGATTCTTCCTACCCATGAGCATGGAATGTTCTTCCATTTGTTTGTATCCTCTTTTATTTCCTTGAGCAGTGGTTTGTAGTTCTCCTTGAAGAGGTCCTTCACATCCCTTGTAAGTTGGATTCCTAAGTATTTTATTCTCTTTGAAGCAATTGTGAATGGGAGTTCACTCATGATTTGGCTCTCTGTTTGTCTGTTATTTGTGTGTAAGAATGCTTGTGATTTTTGCACATTGATTTTGTATCCTGAGACTTTGCTGAAGTTGCTTATTGGCTTAAGGAGATTTTGGGCTGAGATGATGGGGTTTTCTACATATACAATCATGTCATCTGTAAACAGGGACAATTTGACTTCCTCTTTTCCTAATTGAATATCCTTTATTTCCTTCTCCTGCCTGATTGCCCTGGCCAGAACTTCCAACACTATGTTGAATAGGAGTGGTGAGAGAGGGCATCCTGTCTTGTGCCAGTTTTCAAAGGGAATGCTTCCAGTTTTTGCCCATTCAGTATGATATTGGCTGTGGGTTTGTCATAGATGGCTCTTATTAATTTGAGATATGTCCCATCAATACCTAATTTATTGAGAGTTTTTAGCATGAAGGGTTGTTGAATTTTGTCAAAGGCCTTTTCTGCATCTACTGAGATGATCATGTGGTTTTTGTCGCTGGTTCTGTTTATATGCTGGATTACGTTTATTGATTTGCATATGTTGAAGCAGCCTTGCATCCCAGGGATGAAGCCCACTTGATCATGGTGGCTAAGCTTTTTGATGTGCGGCTGGATTCGGTTTACCAGTATTTTATTGAGGATTTTGCATCGATGTTCATCAGGGATATTGGTCTAAAATTCTCTTTTTTTGTTGTGTCTCTGCCAGGCTTTGGTATCAGGATGATGCTGGCCTCATAAAATGAGTTAGGGAGGATTCCCTCTTTTTCTATTGATTGGAATAGTTTCAGAAGGAATGGTACCAGCTCCTCCTTGTACCTCTGGTAGAATTTGGCTGTGAATCCGTCTGGTCCTGGACTTTCTTTGGTTGGTAAGCTATTAATTATTGCCTCAATTTCAGAGCCTGTTATTGGTCTATTCAGAGATTCAACTTCTTCCTGGTTTAGTCTTGGGAGGGTGTATGTGTCGAGGAATTTATCCATTTCTTCTAGATTTTCTAGTTTATTTGCATAGAGGTGTTTATAGTATTCTCTGATGGTAGTTTGTATTTCTGTGGGATCGTTGCTGATATCCCCTTTATCATTTTTTATTGTGTCTATTTGATTCTTCTCTCTTTTCTTCTTTATTAGTCTTGCTAGCGATCTATGACTTTTGTTGATCTTTTCAAAAAACCGGCTCCTGGATTCATTGATATTTTGAAGAGTTTCTTGTGTCTTTATCTCCTTCACTTCTGCTCTGATCTTAGTTATTTCTTGCCTTCTGCTAGCTTTTGAATGTGTTTGCTGTTGCTTCTCTAGTTCTTTTAATTGTGATGTTAGGCTGTCAATTTTAGATCTTTCCTCCTTTCTCTTATGGGCATTTAGTGCTATAAATTTCCCTCTACACACTGCTTTAAATGTGTCCCAGAGATTCTGGTATGTTGTGTCTTTGTTCTCATTGGTTTCAAAGAACATCTTTATTTCTGCCTTCATTTCATTATGTACCCAGCAGTCATTCAGGAGCAGGTTGTTCAGTTTCCATGTAGTTGAGTAGTTTTGAGGGAGTTTCTTAATCCTGAGTTCTAGTTTGATTGCACTGTGGTCTGAGACCTTTTGTTATAATTTCTGTTCTTTTACATTTGCTGAGGAGTGCTTTACTTCCAACTATGTGGTCAATTTTTGAATAAGTGTGGTGTGGTACTGAGAAGAATGTATATTCTTTTGATTTGGGTGGAGAATTCTGCAATGTATATTAGGTCGCTTGGTGCTGAGCTGAGTTCAATTCCTGGATATCCTTGTTAACTTTCTGTCTCATTGATCTGTCTAATGTTGACAGTGGAGTGTTAACGTCTCCCATTATTATTGTGTGGGAGTCAAAGTCTCTTTCTAGGTCTCTAAGGACTTGCTTTATGAATCTGGGTGCTCCTGTATTGGGTACATATATATTTAGGATAGTTAGCTCTTCTTGATGAATTGATCCCTTTACCATTATGTAATGACCTTCTTTGTCTCTTTTAATCTTTGTTGGTTTAAAGTCTGTTTTATCAGAGACTAGGATTGCAACCCCTGCCTTTTTTGTTTTCCATTTGCTTGGTAGATCTTCCTCCATCCCTTTATTTTGAGCCTATGTGTGTCTCTGCCTGTGAGATGGGTTTCCTGAATACAGCACACTGATGGGTCTTGACTCTTTATCCAATTTGCCAGTCTGTGTCTTTTAATTGGAGCATTTAGTCCATTTACATTTAAGGTTAATATTGTTATGTGTGAATTTGATCCTGTCATGATGATGTTAGCTGGTTATTTTGCTCGTTAGTTGATGCAGTTTCTTCCTAGCCTCAATGGTCTTTACAATTAGGCATGTTTTTGCAGTGGCTGGTGCCGGTTGTTCCTTTCCATGTTTAGTGCTTCCTTCAGGAGCTCTTTTAGGGCAGGCCTGGTGGTGACAAAATCTCTCAGCATTTGCTTGTCTGTGAAGCATTTTATTTCTCCTTCACTTATGAAGCTTAGTTTGGCTGGATATGAAATTCTGGGTTGAAAATTCTTTTCTTTAAGAATGTTGAATATTGGCCTCCACTCTCTTCTGGCTTGTAGAGTTTCTGCCGAGAGATCTGCTGTTAGCCTGATGGGCTTCCCTTTGTGGGTAACCGGACCTTTCTCTCTGTCTGCCCTTAACATTTTTTCCTTCATTTCAACTTTGGTGAATCTGACAATTATGTGTCTTGGAGTTGCTCTTCTCCAGGAGTATCTTTGTGGCATCAATTTCAAGGTGAGAAATAACTGTGAATCAGTTAGGAAATAGAAAGCAATTCTGTCCACCTCAAAACAATACTTAAGAAGGATGTAAATAAATTTCACCTAGAGTCATATGACAACGAGTCAGTTTCAACCTTGGATGTCAGTACTCCAGCTCACGATTTGAAATATACTCCAAACTGAAGTTTTTTGAAGTGCAGGCTTCTGTTATGTAGCAAATGTCTGAGAAGGTTATTATCTGAATACTTGCTGGGTATTCAATGGAATAATACAATGAAGGCACAGTTTCTCTCTCACTACTAAAGATGATGGAATAAGCATCTCAGCCATGCTGTTTGGAAATTATGGTCTCTTAGCATGAAAGGATTTGGTTTGCGAAGTATAATTCTAAAAACACTAAGCATCAGGTGCAATTCAGAAACTTTCATGACTTTATGAATTACCAGTGCTATTAGAGGAGAATGACACCCTAGCCTTTTGCTTCCCTTACTTTATAAACTTCAAGATTCTAGAGACTCATAGGTATGTAACAAGAAGATATTAGAGAACATGAACAGAAAAGGGTGAGAAAAAAATCAATTCATCTCTATTATTATTGTCTTTATGAGAAAAACAAGTTGATCATCTCATTCCTTTACCCCAGTAATGGCCTCTTAATTTCAATTACATGTATTTCCTAATGCAAATTTTCTGAGAATGTGCTGAATTTTCTCTGTCCACTATGATGTGGAAGTGTACCCACATTATCATAGGATGTGTTTCCAATCCTTGTCTCTTCTATTTGCACATAGATTAATTAATTTTAATCCTTCCTTGGTGCTTTTAATGTCTCAAATGAGACTATAATGCCAACAAGTTGATTCTCACCCTTTTATTAACAAATGTGAAACATATGTAAGTCATAATCACCTGCTTGTTCTTAGCCCAGGGCAACCAGAAAGCCTTTTCAAGATATCTACTCTTCCCTTCCTAGGCACTCACCAAAAGGGAGTACTAGACTCAGCCATTTTAACCCTGTGAATCTGGTCCAGATTTAATTATTCGGGGTTTCTATTTCCTACATTCTGTCATAAATCCAGCCTGGAATTTATCTAGTAGATATTTTAAGCTAAATGTTTAAATAAAAATGACCAACACTAATGAAGACTTCCAATGATAGAGTAATGTTAGACTGAGTCAAGAACTCAGTTTCAATGTTTGTTTAGAAAGTGGCATATTATACATAGATACTCCCTGTTTTAATGAATTTTCTGTGTTAAATGCTCTTCCAGGCAACCACAAATTTCTAGTTGTAGACACTTATGTGAGTACATTGATTACAGATATGTGAATCCAAGATGCTTTTCAGAATAAAACTAATTGTCCCCTTATCCAGCTAAACGATAGCCTGGCAGGCAGAAAAGAACAACTTAATTAAAATTCTCGCAAGTAATAATTTATTCTTAGGATCATTGGTCACAGAGAACCACGAGAAATTTCTCAGTTGCTCATTCCACATCTAAGAATGTGTTGATAGTTAATATGGGTTTTCTTATTTAAGAATAATGATTTTAATATGATAACGAATGAAAGCAACCTCCAAATTGTACTGATTTTTGTTATTACTGGTGATTGGGATTGCTCTTCATACAGCCACCTTCTCCTTATCATCACATTGTGACCTGCTGAGACAGGTGCCCTAAACAACACAATTTTGAGGGGCCCCATGACACTGTTGCTATTGCAGTATCATCTTCTTTTCATAGCAGTTATCACTATCATATATTTTCTTGTTTACATATTTATATATTGATTTACTGTCTCTCTCCACTCTAGAATGTAAGCTCCATGAAAGCAGGAACATTTCTGTCTTGTTCACCACTGTATTCCCAGTAAGTAAATCTGTCTAGAATTAGCTGGGAGCTCAATTAACATCAAGGTATCATTTTGATGCACTGGGACATATTGCTTCTAGAACTTAGAGAACATTTGTTTTATTTAATGGTATTAATTAATATCTGTCTTTTAGATATAAACTTTTAAAATCCCTTGGAGGCAGGCATGTTCATGTTAAAACGTTAAGAGTAGGGAAACATCTGTGTGTCTTGTTTGCATATATATTGTAACCATATTGTCATAGACTGAATTGTGTCTCCCCCACACAAAAAAATTAATATGTTGAAGCTGTAACTGCCAATATGGTAATTTTTGAAGAAAGGACCTTTTAGAAGGTTTTATCATAGTCCATTTTCTGTTGCCTATAACAGAATACCTGAAACTGAATAATTTATAATGAAAAGAAATTTATTTCTTACAATCATGGAGGCTGGGAAATCTAAGGTCAACGGGGTGCATCTACTGAGAGCATTCTTGCTGGTGGGGACTCTCTATGGTGTTCTCTGGCAGTGCAGAGTATAACATGGTGAGGGGGCTAAGAGTGCTAAAATGTTAATATACTAGATGAGGTCTCTCTTCCTCTTCTATAAAGCCACCAGTTTCCCTCCCATGATAACCCATTAATCTATTAATCCATGAATGGATTAATCCCTTCTTGAGGGAAGGGCCTTCTTAAAAGTTCCACTGCTCAATTGTGCCACTTTGGGGATTAAATTTCAACATGTTTTGCAGGGGACATTCAAATCATAGCAGAAGGTAATTAAGTTTAAATAAAGTCATAGGGGTGAGACCCATAGTGTGATGGGATTACTGCTCTTTGTCCTTATAATAAGAAACACCTAAAAGCTCCCCTTCCTACCCCTTGCCATGTGAGGACACAGGAAGAAGGTAGCCATTTCAAGCCAGGAAGTTCTCACTAGAAAGTGAATCTGCCTGCACCTTGATTTTGCACTTCCAACTCTCCAGAACTGTGAGAAAATGAATTTATGTTGTTTAATCCACCCAGTTTATGATATTTTCTTCTGGCATCCTGAGCTAATACACATACTAATCAACATACAATTTTTAAAATGACTACATTAGAAATTTCTCTATTTTTCATGCTCCATTGCTCAGGCCTTTTTATGCTTATGCTATCGATGGCATTTGAAAGCTGTGGTGATGGGGTTGAAAGGAGAAGGGAAACCACAGTTCTGTGAGATCAGAGCTGAAATTGCCACGGTGTAGTTTTTTCCTCTACATGCTTCATCATTTATTATGTGCTGTGTTCCAAAAATAGGTGGCATTGAATGTACAAGGGAAAGCATATTGGTTGTCATTATAGGATCACTGCTTCAATTTTAGATTGGTCAAGGGGATAGACTTCAGGGAGGAGCTTTGTCTTCGACTGGCACTAATATTCTCTTAGATCAAGAAAATGGATGGCGCAGTGTTTCACCACTCTTTGGACCTTAGAAAAGCAGGTTAACACCAAAATCATGACCACAAATAATTCCCATGTTGCTCTGTGTTAACTCTGACTAAGTGCTTACACTGTTAAATAACTTAGTAACACCTCCAAATATTTGGGAACCTAAGTTTTATTTTATTTTGTTTTTAAGAAGTGAAAGCTACAGGTATTTATGAGCATGAAAAAAAGTCATTGTTGCCAAAGGTTCACCAAAATTGTGATTATTTTTAAATGATGTTGATCATTTTAAAATGCTCCATATACTAATAATCTAAATTAATGAATTAAGCAGGTGCTTACATTATTTTAATTAACAACACCTGCATTATAGCAACATTGTAGGAGCTTTTTGTGACATCATGTATTAAGAACATGTTGCCAATGCATTTTATAACATACATTATAAAAAGTTATTAAAAGATGTGACTACATCTTAGAATCATTCAATAGATATTAATAAAGAATGTATGATTATGCATTAAAAGTTCATTATCATTCAAACAGATGTTAGACATCAAATGTCAATGAGCCACTCAATGGCATAAATAGTACAGTAGTAGTCAGCAGTTTCCCTGAGTGTGTGTTAAATATCCTTCCCTTTATTATTTTGGAAATAGTCTCCATCTAAATGGTAGCTCCTGAGTCTCCTTGTGTGCTACCCAAATATTAACAGGAAAATAGGCCAAACAAACCAAAAAACTTTAACTGCCTCAAATCTTACCTCTGAGTTTTAAACTATAGCTACCTGTAATTATTAGATACTGATGATGGTTGAATTTTTCACACCAGATATAACTGTTATAGGAAATTGGTTAATTTCCTTTAAATTCTCTTGATTACATTACCAAATATATTTATTGAAACAGAATAATTCTCTGAAGTCCTAGTGGGATTCCATAGCCCATTAATTGCTTTGAAATCACATGAATCAGCTTGCAACTTGCTTTTGGTGTAGGTAGCAGTGCTCAATGGAATGGCTAAAAACGGAGCCACTTAGTTCATTAATCATTTGTTTTACCAAATATCAATTTACAAAATAATGCTAAGGAATCTTCTGTAGATGAAACAGGCTGAAAATAGATATAGCATTTTTAGAATTAGAGATTCTTGTACAAATCAATAAAAAGTCCTGAAATGTGTTCTTTTTAGAAGGTAAGAAATTCAAAGACTTTGTAAACTACAGCTATGATGATTAATAAGCTATGAAAGCAAACAAATTACAGAATTAACATTATTTCTCTCTCTGTGATATAGAATACAAAATTACGAATAACTAAAATTTAGCTACAATTCTTTTACTTTTATTAAATGGAATCCTAGAATGTGATCTCTCCCCACCCCCAGCAAGCCTATTTGCAATGAAGTTTGGATTCTTAGGCCAACCAAACAAGCACTATTGATACCACCTTTCATTGTGAGTAGATAAATCTCTTAAACTTTCTGGTTTTTCTCAGTTAAAATAGATTCATTATTTCTAGCCTAAATCCCTTAGCTTTTAAACTAAGACAGAGATTTACTACAGCTCCTTTATTTATGTATTTATTTATTTTGCCAAGAAATGCTTATTAACTTCTTTTTCTCATCTTAGGCAAACAAACCCAGAGGACAACCATGTTTCCTATCAAATAGATCCTGTTCTTAAAGCCTTCTTTCATATAAAAGAAGGCTAAATCCTCAAAGAACCCAAATCTTTAAACCTGTTTGGTTTGTACCATCTCAGGCAACATTTCATGGTGAGGAATATGCCATGGGGTGAGTTGACCTTGAAATTTTCTTATTTTAAAAACAGAAGTATATATATATTATATATCTATATATAATATAGATATATTTGCTTTTGCCCTTTTTTCTTTCCTCCCTTCCTCTCCCCATATATAGTCATATATATATATAGTTATATGTATATATGCTGCTTAAAAATATGGATTCCTAAAACTATATTTTTTAATCCAAGAAAGTTATTACATATAATTATGGTTTACAGTTTTCCAAACCCAAGTAGCATTTTGCTCTTGATGCATAGAAAACACCATAGCTTATAAAGTATGTGTACATTGTATGCTTCATATTATAGAATTATTAGCTAATGATAATTGAGCAATTGTTATATTTGGTAGTGTTTCAAGTGCTTTATATTATAAATAATTTAATCCTCCTGTCAACCTGATAAGATAGACAGCAGTGTAGTTTCCACTTAATAGTTGAGGACACTGAGACACTAACTTGTTAAGTAACTCTAAAGGCTCATAGCTAATAAGTAAAGGAATCAAAATTTGAATCCAGGGTAGAGACAAAGCCAAAGCTTACAAGATATGCAATTGTGCCCTGAATTTCCAGCCTTGAATAAGTTTAAACCCATTTCTTGGGGCTTCTATGTGAAAAAAGAAAGAAAGAAAGAAAAGACTCAACACAGTGGATCGGTTCTACTTTAAAAATTTATCTCAAATTTCAGATGGGTTCTCAACATGGTCCAGGAATTCTGCAATTCTTGTATAATAAACTTCGTCTCCTGCTTTCTGAGATGATGATTTCATAATTATTCCTCTCTTTAAATGTTCTACATCAGCTTTTCTCTCCCAATTAGTTTTATTATTGCCTTTTTTTCTAAAAAAAAAAAAAAAAAAAAAAGGAGAGGGAGAGAAATAGTAGAGTAGCACTTTCTCATTTCCCACCAACTCTGTGAACATTTATGCCTTTCTTCTCCTAATATAATTAAGCAAAAGGTTCTCTTTATTGCAAGAAAAGTTTCTCTGTGAGGGTGCTGGATTTGAGTCCTACCCACCAGCTTCGCCCAGCCCCCTCTCAGCCGAATTGGCAATATCTTCCTCTCTAATAGACCACCCTTGGTACCTTGCAACCTACTCTGGACTTTTGATCCTAAAGATAATACAAACTTCCACAGAACCCCTTGTCTAGTCCATCTTCCATACCATTTCTCTGCTCCTCTTCACAGCAAATTACTCCTCTTGATTTCTCTACTTCCTCATATTTATTCTCTTATCATCCTAATTCATTGTGGCTCTGTTTCCATCATGCAACAAAAATGGCATCTGGCCACGGTGCTAAATCCACTGGACACCTTTCTGTCCCTGTCATATTCCACCTCTCAGCAATATTCCACATGGTTATTTACTCTTTTGAAAACTCATCTCTCTAGCATTCCATAATGCCACCTTTGTCCAGTTTTCCTCCTGCCTCTCTAAAGCATTTTCTTAATATCCTTTACAGGTTCTGCTATCTCAACCCAACTTATTATCTAAACAATGGCATTTCCCACAATTTTTTCTGAATCTTTTTCCTCTATTCTCTCCTTACCCTCTTCTTAAGACCTTCAACATATTAAACTGTGTTTACATGTTTGTGGTGGACTGAATAATGGCCCCTCCAAAAGATATCTCTATCCTAATCTGTAGAATCTGTGAATGATACCTTATACGGCAAAAAGGGAAGTTTCAGCTATGACTTAATTAAGAAACTTGAGATGGTGCAATTATACTGGATTCTCCATGTGGGGCCTAAATGCAATCCCACATGTCCTTATGAAAGGAAAGCAGAGGAAGATTTAGGGCATACAGAAGGAGAGAATGTGATATGAGTACAGAGGCAGAGATTGGAGTCATGCAGCCACAAGCTAAGGAATACTGTAGCCCCAGGGAACTGGAAGATGCAAGGGACAGATTCTCTAGCAGAGGCTCCAGAGGGAGCATGGCCTTATTGACACTTTAATTCTTTCTTGATTTCAAGCTTCTGGTCTCCAGTACAGAGAATAATGTCTGTACTGTGGTTCTAAATCTATTGTAATTTATTATAGCAGCCACAGTAAACTATTTCAAAGCTAAAGGTTACTAACTTAAATATACAATCCAAATTTCTTTTCTGAGCTTTAGAATCATAAAGAGGTATCTTCTGGCCTTCGCCATGTGAATACCTTAGAGTTATTTCTTTTTTATTTCTTTATTTATTTATTTTTTAATTATACTTTAAGTTTTAGGGTACATGTGCACATTGTGCAGGTTAGTTACATATGTATACATGTGCCATGCTGGTGTGCTGCACCCACTAACTCGTCATCTAGCATTAGGTATATCTCCCAATGCTATCCCTCCCCCCTCCCCCCTCCCCACCACAGTCCCCAGAGTGTGATATTCCCCTTCCTGTGTCCATGTGATCTCATTGTTCAATTCCCACCTATGAGTGAGAATATGCGGTGTTTGCTTTTTGTTCTTGCGATAGTTTACTGAGAATGATGGTTTCCAATTTCATCCACGTCCCTACAAAGGACATGAACTCATCATTTTTTATGGCTGCATAGTATTCCATGGTGTATATGTGCCACATTTTCGTAATCCAGTCTATCATTGTTGGACATTTGGGTTGGTTCCAAGTCTTTGCTATTGTGAATAATGCCGCAATAAACATACATGTGCATGTGTCTTTATAGCAGCATGATTTATAGTCATTTGGGTATATACCCAGTAATGGGATGGCTGGGTCAAATGGTATTTCTAGTTCTAGATCCCTGAGGAATCGCCACACTGACTTCCACAATGGTTGAACTAGTTTACAGTCCCACCAACAGTGTAAAAGTGTTCCTATTTCTCCACATCCTCTCCAGCACCTGTTGTTTCCTGACTTTTAAATGATTGCCATTCTAACTGGTGTGAGATGTTATCTCATAGTGGTTTTGATTTGCATTTCTCTGATGGCCAGTGATGATGAGCATTTTTTCATGTGTTTTTTGGCTGCATAAATGTCTTCTTTTGAGAAGTGTCTGTTCATGTCCTTCGCCCACTTTTTGATGGGGTTGTTTGTTTTTTTCTTGTAAATTTGTTTGAGTTCATTGTAGATTCTGGATATTAGCCCTTTGTCAGATGAGTAGGTTGCGAAAATTTTCTCCCATGTTGTAGGTTGCCTGTTCACTCTGACGGTAGTTTCTTTTGCTGTGCAGAAGCTCTTCAGTTTAATTAGATCCCATTTGTCAATTTTGGCTTTTGTTGCCATTGCTTTTGGTGTTTTGGACATGAAGTCCTTGCCCATGCCTATGTCCTGAATGGTAATGCCTAGGTTGTATTCTAGGGTTCTTATGGTTTTAGGTCTAATGTTTAAATCTTTAATCCATCTTGAATTGATTTTTGTATAAGGTGTAAGGAAGGGATCCAGTTTCAGCTTTCTACATATGGCTAGCCAGTTTTCCCAGCACCATTTATTAAATAGGGAATCCTTTCCCCATTGCTTGTTTTTCTCAGGTTTGTCAAAGATCAGATAGTTGTAGGTAAGCGGCGTTATTTCTGAGGGCTCTGTTCTGTTCCATTGATCTATACCTCTGTTTTGGTACCAGTACCATGCTGTTTTGGTTACTGTAGCCTTGTAGTATAGTTTGAAGTCAGGTAGTGTGATGCCTCCAGCTTTGTTCTTTTGGCTTAGGATTGACTTGGCGATGCGGGCTCTTTTTTGGTTCCATATGAACTTTAAAGTAGTTTTTTCCAAATCTGTGAAGAAAGTCATTGGTAGCTTGATGGGGATGGCATTGAATCTGTAAATTACCTTGGGCAGTATGGCCATTTTCACGATATTGATTCTTCCTACCCATGAGCATGGAATGTTCTTCCATTTGTTTGTGTGCTCTTTTATTTCCTTGCGCAGAGTTATTTCATCTGTAACGTGTCCACATGGAATTCTTGTCTCTGTATCCCTTCCCCATGCTTGCTCCTTTCCCAATCTGCCTGTGTCGATCAATAGTATTGTCATCTACCCAACATCTCAGGCTAGAAATTGCATCCCTCCCTTGATTCTTGTCATTTTCTTGCCTTAGAAATGCATGGAGGGATCCCCACATCTAATCTGTCAACACACCGTGGCACCTTTTTGGAATCTCAGGTACATTGAATTGGCTTAATCACGACACTCTCTTATCATTTGTCCATGCATGGTTTATTTTTATTTATAAGCACACCTCATTTTATTGCACTTCAACTTTATTATACTTCACAAATATTGATTTTTTACAAATTGAGGGGTTGTAGCAACCCCTTAGTGAGGAAGCTGGTGGGTAGGACTAGAATCCAGCACCCTCACAGCATCCTGCATACAGTAAATCTATTGGTTCCATTTTTCTAACAGAGTGTGCCTTCTTCATGTCCCATGGTCATATGTTGGTAAGTCTTACAATATTCCATACTTTTTCATGATTATTATATTTGTTTTTGGTGATCTGTTATCTGTGGTCTTCGATGTTACTGTTGGCATTGTTTAGGGATGCCACGAACCACACTCATCTAAGAGGGTGAACCTCATCATAAATATGTGCGTTCTGACTGTTCCACCACCTGTTGTTTCCCCCTTTCTCCCTCTCCTTGGGCCTCCCTATACCCTAAGACACAACCGTATTGAAATTAGGCCAATATATCACCCTTGGTGGCCTTTAAGTGTTCAAGTGAAAGGAAGAGCCACACATCTCTCACTTTAAATCAAAAGCTATACATGATTAAGCTTAGTGAGGAAGATATGTCAAAAGCCAAGATATGCTGAAAGCTAAGCCTCTCGTGCCAGTTAGCCAAGTTGCAAATACAAAGGAAAAGTTTTTGAAATAAATTAAAGTGCTACTTCAGTGTACACATGAATGATAAAAAAGTAAAACGGTCTTATTGCTGATAATGGAGAATGTTTCAGTGGTCAGGATGGAAGATCAAACCAACCAAAACTTTCCCTTATGTCAAAGCCTAATCCAGAGCAAGACCTTAAATCTGTTCAATTCTATGAAGGTTGTGAGAGGTGAGGAAGCTGCAGAAGAAAAGTCTGAAACTAGCAAAAGTTAGGCCATGAGGTTTAAGAAAAGATGCCATCTCCACAACATAAAAGGGCAAGGTGAAGCAGCAAGTGCTGTTGTAGAAGCTGCAGCAAGCTATCCAGAAAATGTACTTAAAATAACTGATTAAGGTGGTGGCATTAAAACAACAGATTTTTCACTGTAGAAGAAACATCCTTCTATTGAAAGAAGCTGCCAGCTAAGATTTTCATAGCTAGAGAGTAGAAAGTCAATGCTTGGCATCAAAGCTTCAAAGGACAGGCTGACTTTCTTGGTAGGGACTAATGCAGCTGGTGATTTTAAGTTGAAGTCAATGCTTTTTCCTCATTGTGAAAATCCTAGGGCCCTTAAGACTTATGCTAAACCTACTCTGCTCCTTCTCTATAAATAGAACAACAAAGCCCAGATGAGAGCACATCTGTTTAGAGCAAGATTTATTGAATATTTTAAGCCCACTGTTGAGGCCTACTGCTCAGAAAAAAAATTACTTTCAAAATATTATTGCTTATTTACAATATGCATAGTCACCCAAGAGCTCTGGTGGAGATGTACAAGGAGATGAATGTTTTTATGCCTGCTTTCAAAATATCCATTTTGCAGCCAAGGGATCAAGGAGTAATTTTGACTTTCAAGTCTTATTTAAAAAATATGTTTTATAAGTCTGTAGCTGCTGTAAATAGGAATTCCTCTGATAGATCTCAGCAAAGTAAATTGAAAATCCTCTAAAATTTTTTTTACCATTTTAGATGCTCTTAAGAACATTTGTGATTCATGGGACGAGGTTAAAATATCAATACCAAACAAGAATTTGGAAGAAGTTGATTCCAACCCTTGTGGATGACTTTGAGGTGTTCAAGACTTCAGTGGAGGAAGTAATTTCAAATGTGGTATAGATAACAAGAGAGCTAGAATTAAAAGTGGAGCCTGAAGATGTGACTGAATTGCTCTAATTTGTTAAATGATAAAATTTTATCAGATAAGTTGATTTTTATCAATGGTGAAGAAAGTGGTTTCTTGAGATGGAATCTAGGCTGGGTGTGGTGGCTCACACCTGTAATTCCAGCACTTTGGGAGGCCGAGGGGGGCTGATTACTTGAGGTCAGGAGTTTGAGACCAGCCTGGCCAACATGGTGAAACCCCATCTCTACTAAAAATAATTAGCCGGGCATGGTGACACGCACCTGTAATTCCAGCTACTTGGGAGGCTGAGGCAGGAGAATCACTTGAACCTGGGAGGTGGAGGCTGCAGTGAACTGAGATTGCACCACGGTACTCCAGCCTGAGCGACAAGAGCAAAACTCTAGCTCAAAAAACAAACAAAGCAACCAACAAACAAGGAGATGGAATCTATGGCTGGTGAAGATGCTGTGAACATTCTTAAAATGGCAACAAAGGATTTAAGATACTGCATAAACTTAGTTGATAAAGTCGAGGCAGGGTTAGGGAGGAATATTTCCAATTTTGAAAAAAAGTTCTACTATGGATAAAATGCTATCAAACAATATTACATGCCACAGAGAAATCTTTTATGAAAGAAAAAGTCAATCTCTGTGGCAAACTTCATTATTGTCTTATTTTAAGAAATTGCCACAGCCACCCTAACCTTCAGCAACCACCACTCTCATCAGTCAGCAGCCATAAACATTGAGTCAAGACCCTCCATAGGAAAAAAGATAATGACTTGCCAAAGGCTCAGATGCTGGTTAGCAAGTTTTAGCAATAAAGTATTTTTAAATTTAGATATGTACATTGTTTCTTAGACATAATGCTAATATGTCTTAAAATTATTATTACTTAAAATTAAATTTCTATTAAAATAGATGACTGTATAAAATAGATTACTATTTACTGTATAAAATAGATTACTTTTTAAAAATTAATATGATATTGCTAAAATTTAAGCATATTTGTGTTGATATAGATTGTTTTTGCTATTGTCTAACTTCCATATGCACTGAGAAATCAGAAAATTTGTGTGACTTATTGTGATATTCACTTTATTGCAGTGGTCTGGAACTGAACACACAATATACCTGAAATATAACTGTAGTTAGTTTTCAAGTTTGTGGTTATCTAATAAGCACCTGTGAACCCAAAACAAACATCTGTGAACTCAAAATAAAACTTAAGACCAGAAAATAACCTCCATCTAATGCTTTTCTCTCTCATTGCATAAGCCTGTCTCACTCAACCTGAGCTAAACTATCATCTTGGATGCCATGTCTATCATTTTCTTGCTTTCCTTTTTAAAAACAGTTTTTTAAAAAAACTCTGCATGTACATTATTCCAAAATAGTATATCTCATTATTTTAGTTATTTTAATTTTATTTTTAAAGTGGTTTCATGTAGCTAAGAGTTGGACTTAAGTTTTTTTAAAAATTAATATTATATTGCTAAAATTTAAGCATATTTGTGTTGATATAGATTTTTGTTTTTGCTATTGTCTAACTTTTCACTATGTGAGTGACTATGCCACAGTTTGTTCGTCAGCTCTTTTGATGATGTGCACCTCTATTGTTTCCATATGTTCCTTTTGTAATTAATGCTGCTATAATCATTCTTATACATGTCTACTATTGTATAGGTGCATACGTTTGGGCATTATATATTTAGTGCCAAAATTACTGAGTCATTTTCTCATAACTTTTGTTTCCTAAGCACCCCTTCTCTCCATCTGTACCACCCATTCATCTATATCTTCATCATCTCTACCTAGTCTCCTACAGTCTCTTCCCTGGTATATTTTCTGGTTTCTCCTGGCAATTTAGGCTTCACAATGCAGCCAATGTAATATTCTTTATGAAGAGAATGAGATTTTTTTCCTCTCAAATTAAAACTCCTCATTCATTTCTTATTATTTTTCAACAAAATCTAAACTCCTTGCAAAGGCCAAGTGGCCCTTTCCTGCCCACTGCTCCAGCCTTCCAGCATTCCTTCCCTGCTCTCTTTTTACATGCCAATCACACTGATGTCCTCTCAGTTGCGCAAATACCCCAGGCTCTTTCCCACCTCAGTTACCTCATATGTGCATTTCTTTATACCTGAAATATTTCCTCCTGCTTCTAATGTGGCCAAGCCTTCTCTTCATTCAAGTCTTATCATAAAGCTCATCTTCCAGAAAATTGTTTCCTCACCACCTGTTCATTGTTAGATCCTTGTTTATTATCTTTTGCAAAATCCTTTCGTTTCCTTCATAATATGTGCCGCAAGTTGTAATACTTATTTCTGCCTCTTTTTTTGCTATACTATAAAGTCTGAAAAGGCAAGGACTGATTTTATCTTCTTATAATGGCCTAGCAAACTGTTTGCCGTACACAGATCAAATGATATGAAATGAACAGTATATACTTCTTTCTTACTATAAAAAGGCAGCATCACATGATCATCTGGTTAAAACTAAGAATAGTTGGCACTCAATGAAAAATTCTTAAAGTCCTAGCTAAATGAAGGAGTGGATGGATACACACGCTATAGGGTAAGGACAGTGGCAGCACAGTGTACGTTGGGAATTCTGGAAGAAAGGCACCTCATGAGTTAGAATGCTGTTATGTTTTGACTCCACCTTTCAACACTCCACAGAAGAATAATCAAGTTTGAGACAACTTGGTGAAGTAGCAACTTCCACTTTTATTGCCTGCTCGAACATCCTAGCACCTGAAGACACTTAGCCCAATTAACAATGTTGATCAATCTCCTCCACACAATGTAATCCAATTCTGTAATTTTTTAATTTATCCATTGTAATTTTATTCACTATCTTATTTCTTTTATTAATTTTAACTACATTCTTGTGTCCCGACCTGCCTCAAACAAGTTCCAATTGCCATAGCGATTCTTTAAACATATGGTATTTTTTTAATTCAGTTTATTCTGAGTCTAATAGTCAAAGTCTGCCCCCTGTTCTTACCAGCCCATACTTTCTCCTTTTGGCTTGTGTCCAGCTGTGGCAACTAGTGTTATTCTGTTTTGTTTTCCACAATGCTTTTTCTATTTCTCTCTTGCTTTTTTTATTTAAGAGACAATATCTCACTCTGTCACCCAGGCTGGAGGCTAGAGTGCAGTGACACGATGCTAGCTTACTGCAGCCTCAAACTCCTGGGCTCAAGCAATCCTCCCACTTCAGCCTCTCAAGTGGCTAGGACTACAGGTGCATGACATCATGCATGGCTATCTTTTTTATTTTTTGTAAAAACAAGGTCTTGCCACATTGCCCAGGCTGGTCTCAAACTCCTGGCCTCAAGTGATCCTCTTGCCTGAGCCTCCCAAACTGCTGGGATTACAGGCATGAGCCACTGTGCCTAGCCCCTTTTTATATAAGAATATCTCATCCTGGACATTCATATACTTTCTTTTTGTTTTTATTTGCAGTTACAATGGCTAGAAATATATACCTTCTTTATCTGCAGTATTTACTTACTTCAGTGCTATTGACCAATTTTTTTTAATCCACTGAGATTCATTTTTGCTCTTGGGTTGTGATATAATTTGTCTCTGTGTTCCCACCCAAATCTCATCTCAAATTGTAATCCGCATAATTCCCACATGTTACAGGCAGAACCAGTGAGAGGTGATTGCATCATGGAGGTGGTTCCCCCATGCTGTTCTTGTGATGGTGAGTGAGTTCTCAGGAGATCTGATGGTTTTGTAAGTGTTTGATAGTTCCTCCTTCACAAGCTCTCTCTCTGGCCTGTTACCATGTTAAGATGTGCCTGCTTCCTCTTCTGCCATGATTTTAAGTGTCCTGAGGCCTCCCAGCCATGCATAACTGAGTCAATTAATCTCTTTTTTAAATAAATTACCCAGTCTCAGGGAAATCCTTTATAGCAGTGTGAAAATGGACTGATACAGGCTGTGAATCAGATCTAACTTATAAGCAGTGAAAATGTTATTCTTGACCTTTAGACTTAAAAGCTTTTGGATACTATATACTAAATTGTATATAGTATATTGTACTATTTACAGTAGTCAAGACAAAGACTATTTTGTCATTATCAGAATATATCCCCATATATATAACAGAGTGATGAGAACTTTCTGGTTCTCAAACCCATTCTCAGTCAGATCTTGCTCTGGAACACAGGGTGATGCAAAGTTTTCATAAAGTACGTTTACGGGATATTTTTGCCTAGATTGTCTATGTTTAGGAAAGTGGCCCATTATTTGCAGCTGATTCATTTTAAAGTTTTGCCAAAGTACTATACAAGTAACAAAACTATTACATTATGTGTTAATATACTAATAATTACTCATCTATATTTAATGTTTTTAAAATACCAAAATGATGACTTGAGCTTAAAAACAAATAAGAACAAAGAAAATCTCAAATAGTATGAAAATATAAAAGTTTAAAAGTATCAAAAGCTTGCTTTTTCAAGATCTCTTTAAGAGATCTTTTCTCCAGACTCTTTTATACTCATGTTTGAAGCTGAAGGTGGGCATCTGGAAGAAGCATCTATCATAAACCATAAGAATGATTAATCCTCTGGGTCATATATCCCCCCACCATTTGCTCATGGCCAGATTCCTCTTGAGCTTAAAACTAATTCCATTCATGCTTTGGGCCTGGAGCACTGCACTCATTTGCATAATACATTTTGCACTCACTGGATGCCAAGTGTAGATTAATAATCTGATTTGGGGAATAGTGAACAATTGTTTGGGAAAGTTCAATTGTTACTGCTTTCGGGGTGCTTGAATTACAAATCTAGTGACAAGTAGCATATTGATCCAAACATGTTTATGTCATAGAAATAAATATCATAGAAATATCAATATTTGAATTTAAAATACGGCAGTCTTGCCCGACATTCACTGCCTTTTGGCAGGCAATTCAGTGAATCTGTGAATGTATTCATGCGAATAATTGTTCATGATCACACTAAATCTCTTGACTGCTATTGTTAGCTCAAACCACACAATGCCATAGCAGGGTTTTTGGAATTATTTTTGAATTTTTTCTGAATGGAATACATACCCAGGGGCCCAGAGTGGGATTTTAACTGGGTTGCATTTATTTTTGGCTCTCTATCTATCTGTTTGCTCATACCTCACAGCACTTCAATCCAAAGCACATTTTTATAAAATGTAGAATTACTTGGTTCAGGTAAGCATTATTTGAATGCTGCTTTCATGGTACCAAAGAGATAGTCAGAGAGTCAATTATTTTCCTATTTTGAGAGGCCATAACAATCCCAACACCACCCCTCACTAATACTGACCAAGTGTATGGGTCTTCTTAATAATGTTTTTCTTTGTAAATGATCTTTTGGCCAGAGCCATGAGACCACAATCAAGTCACTGGAAATCCCTGAGAAAGAAAACATTTTGTTGTAAAGGGTTTATGAAAAATGACACTTTGTTGCAGTTTTTCCAAGCAAATTATAACTGCCTGTCATGCAGACAAGGGTTGCCATGGTAAGCGGTTTTTTGAATAGGTAAACCAAATAAAAGTGAGACAGAGCATGTGTAAAGCTCGTGGGAAAGGGAAGTTCAGGTTGCCTGGAGCAAGAATAACCTCAGTATTTAAAGTCACGGAAGAACCCAACACCCTTTCCCCAAATGTAGTGCAGGCAAATGTCTATTTTCTTTCTCAGGCAGTTTCTTTCTAAAATGTTTAGCATAGAAATCACTAATGGTTTGTAGGAGAAATGGCTGAATCATAGTACTATTACTACTGTGGTAGGGTTAATTGTTTATTGATTCTAAAAAAAAATGAACCTCTCTTCTCGTCAACGTACGTCGTTGTCATTGTGCCACGTATAGAACAGTATTTCAGATACTTAGTCTTCAAACAGTAGCCAAAAGGCAGGGTAAAAGTTTCATAATTCTAACACATAAGCTTATTAAAATTATTTAGTAGGACACTGTCACTTCTAAGTAGCCCTAATTCAAGAACTGTTATGTTTATATTATGATTTCACTTGCCAAAATGTATCAATACATACCACGTTATTGAACACACAGCTTTTAATGCCCTTTCTATGATGCTGGCTCTCTCATGTAAGTGTCAAAAACTCCCGTCCAGTATTCCATTCTCCCATCCTCAGACTTGTACCTACATGTGCCTACAAATATCTTTATTTGCATGTCTAACAGATAAATCTATTCTTCAATATAGTGGGCTGAGCATGAGCTAAGTTGTCCCTCTCTACATAAAGTCTGTAAGAATGACATATATTAGCAATTAAACAAATAAATAAATCATGCATAGAAACTAAAAGTTAGAAAAGGGAATACACCGGCAGAAAATTCTTAGAAGACCAGGTATGGTGGCTCAAACCTATAATCTCAGCACTTTGGGAGGCCAAGGTTGGCAGATGGCTTCAGCACAGGAGCTACAGACCAATCTGGGCAACATGGTAAAACTCCGTCTCTACAAAAAATACACTCACCTATGGTCCCAGTTATGTGGAAGGCTGAGGTGCAAGGATCACTTGAGCTCAGGAAGTTGAGGCTGCAGTGAGCCATGATGGAACCACTGCACTCCAGCCTGGGCAACAAAGTGAAACCCTGTCTCAATAAATAAATAAATAAATAAATAAGAAAACTCTTAAAAATTCTGGAGGATGTTCATATCCTTCGCCCACTTTTTGATGGGGTTGTTTGTTTTTTTCTTGTAAATTTGTTTGAGTTCATTGTAGATTCTGGATATTAGCCCTTTGTCAGATGAGTAGGTTGTGAAAATTTTCTCCCATTTTGTAGGTTGCCTGTTCACTGTGATGGCAGTTTCTTTTGCTGTGCAGAAGCTCTTGAGTTTAATTAGATCCCATTTGTCAATTTTGGCTTTTGTTGCCATTGCTTTTGGTGTTTTAGACATGAAGTCCTTGAACATTCATGCAGCCAAAAGCCACATGAAAAAATGCTCATCATCACTGTCCATCAGAGAAATGCAAATCAAAACCACAATGAGATACCATCTCACACCAGTGAGAATGGCAATCATTAAAAAGTCAGGAAACAACAGGTGCTGGAGAGGATGTGGAGAAATAGGAACACTTTTACACTGTTGGTGGGACTGTAAACTAGTTCAACCATTGTGGAAGTCAGTGTGGCGATTCCTCAGGGATCTAGAACTGGAAATACCATTTGACCCAGCCATCCCATTACTGGGTATATACCCAAAGGACTATAAATCATGCTGCTATAAAGACACATGCACACGCATGTTTATTGCAGCACTATTCACAATAGCAAAGACTTGGAACCAACCCAAATGTCCAACAATGATAGACTAGATTAAGAAAATGTGGCACATATACACCATGGAATACTATGCAGCCATAAAAAATGATGAGTTCATGTCCTTTGTAGGGACATGGATGAAATTGGAAATCATCATTCTCAGTAAACTATCGCAAGAACAAAAAACCAAACACCGCATATTCTCAATCATAGGTGGGAATTGAACAATGAGAACACATGGACACAGGAAGGGGAACATCACACTCTGGGGACTGTTGTGGGGTGGGAGGAGGGGGGAGGGATAGCATTAGGAGATATACCTAATGCTAAATGACGAGTTAATGGGTGCAGCACACCAGCATGGCACATGTATACATATGTAACTAACCTGCACATTGTGTACATGTACCCTATAATAATAAATAAATAAATAAATACATACATACATACATAAATACATAAATACATAAATAAATAAAAAATTCTGGAGGATGGCAAGCAATAAGATTGAAGCAATAGGATTGGAGTTGTTGGATACTGAAATTAGGAGGAATCATCAGAAGGCTAGAAAGCAAAAGCAGCCAAGTGCATCAGCACTGTTATAACTGGAACCAAGCTGCTATGGCAGAGACTTTTGTCTCCAAGTAGTGGCAGGGGTGTGTGAGCTTGGGTCAGAAGACAGTGCCACATCCAGATGGCTAGCCAAGGCTGGGAGAAATAGCATACACGCCCAGAGGATGAGCTACCCAGGTATAGCACCAGGAAGTATATACCACTCTTCCTTAGAGCTCGCTGAGAAATAGCCAACATAGCTTCTCAGCAGGCACTCCTATCTCTCCCCTTAGCAGGCCTTAGGGCCATATAAATACTATTTAACAAGAAATCACCATTTCAAGGATGGACACACAATCAAGGATCTCCAAGCACTGAGGAAAACCAAGAGCCTAAAGGCAAGACAATAGAATCAATAAATGAATTGCTTACACTAGAACAAACAAAAATAATAAAGCAAAGAGAAAAAAATGTGAAAATGAATATAATTGATACCTGTATTGAGAAAAATAAAGGAAAATAGAATACTCATGAAAAAGGAACATGTTTTGTGCAAAAGAGCCAATTCAGAATCTCAGAAATGAAAAATACAATTGATAGTTAAAGAAAACTCAATGAATTCTCCCAGAGAGCCCCTTAGAAAGGCTGTGATGTGAAGGATATACACAAAAATTCTAGTGTTCATTTTGTAGTAACTTCAGGTTAAGAGAAAATAAAAAATGGAAGGAGGCAATATTTAAATGACTAAAGATAAGAAGCCCCCAGAAATTTTAAAAAAAAAAAGGTTAATCAGTCTTTAGACTAAAAGTACACACAAGCCAAACATAATTTAAATTTTAAAAAAGTCTCTATTTGTAATATGCTGGTATAAAATTTCAGAAATTGAAGATAAACAGAAAAATTATAAACATTACTAAAGGGATACAAAAGCAGATTATTAATACTGGAACAAGATTTAGATTAATATCAGTATTCCCTGAAGCAACCCTAGAGAAGCAAGATGATGGAGCAATATCTTGGAGGCAGTGATTAGGGAAAGTAGCTTTATCCTAGGATTCTACAGGCAAGTAGACATTCAAATGCGAGGGTAAAATCGAGACGTGTTTTCATAGAAATTAAGACAGAAAGGCAGGCAAGACTCTAAAAGTTTACCAGTTTATCAGTTCCACAGATGTCTGAAAGAATATAGTAAAGTAAGAGGAATGTCTACTGGCCTATGAAATGGACTACCACCAAAATGGAGCTCCCGATTCCCCCTCCACCATTCTGTCTCTCTCCCAACCTTCTCCATCTTGGCCAACGGCACAATTATCGACCATGACACTTGTGATTCACCTTTCACTCTTCCTCTTCATTTTTCATCTTCCTCTACATTTAATTCATCATATCCTATAGGTTCTATCTTCAAAATTATCTTGAATGTATTACTTTTCTCCAACTGTACTGCCATCACCCAAGCTCAAGCCACCTTCATCTTCTTCCCATACTGCTGCAATAACCTCTTCCTGGGACTTTGCTCATTTATTTTCCTCTTCAGAGTACTTGCATTTACTGTCCCCTCCATCAGTAATATTCTTCCACCACTCTTCATCTGGATTGTTCATTTCCATTTTTAGAGTCTTAGCTCAAATTTTGCTTCTTCCACCTTTTTTTTTCTTGACATTTGCTTTATAACACCCTGTTTGTTTTCTGCATGATACTTATCACAGCCTATAATCACTTTTTAAACTATTTTATTGTCTATCTTTTCCACTAACATGTAAGCTGAGGATAGTGGTCCCACTTGTATTGTTTATTAAGTTTTCTTCACCTCAAAGGGGCTCATTTTGTTCTGAGCCAATAACACACTTACTGACATAGAACATTTGGAGAACAGCTACCTTCCCTGATTGAATGGACCCTAGGAGGTGCATGAGAAAGATCTTGAACCATATTAGGAATTGAGGTTCATAACATTCCCCCACAGCCATTCATACAAAGACAATTGTCCAGTAGACTAGAGGCAAGAAGGTGTGCAGGAGATAACCCTAACCAGAATCACAAATGGAAATGATGTGTCCCCTGTAATAAATTTACCACAGAAATGGGAGAAGCCTGAAAGGTTAGCCAGACTGAGCCTGGGGTTTGAGGCTGTTATCGCCTACCCTCCCCTTTTCTCAGCCTCCATCATACATATGTCATTTGGGAAGGAAAGGTTTTGGCAAGTCTAAGCCATTCTGCTCTAGAATACTCCCCTGAAAGAGCTGAGCTTAAGAGAAGTGTTTTCCCTAAAATTCAGAGAGGAAGTGATGAGTAGCAGAGACTCGGGAGGCTGCCAGTTCTGACAAATGTTGTCCAGAGGAGGTCAGCAAACAGAAAAAGTACAGAAACAGCCTGAGGCCAGCACAGTACTGTGAGTGTGGAACAGTGGTCTGTGGGGCTGTAAGCGAGGGCCTTAAATCCTGCATGAAACACCTGCCTCCTCCCCATGGAGACTTGCGACCACCCTCTCCTTGCCAGAGTCTCTCAGGGAACAGTCATCTTTTCTTAGGAACCATAACTGGTTGGGGACAAACACATTACACATTTGACTCTCCGGATTCTCAAAAATGTTTGGGGAGGACACACTCAGAAAAAATAAAGACGCTATACTAATCTCGGAATTAGAGGCTCACAGTGTTGAAATTTGGGGATTCTCAGAACTGAGACATGTCTTAAGGGTACAAAGATATAAAGGCATAGTTTCTCTACTTATAGAGACCCAAATTAATTAGAGTAAAAATAACAGTGATGATGAAATGCAGTATTGATTCTTCTGTGTCAAGGTCTCTGCTAAACACTGTACACACTTTATCCATTTTAACTTTTCAGCAATCATATGAATCAAGTACAATTATTATCAATTTTTAGATGAAGGAAATGAAGCTTGTAATGATAATGTTACTTATCTAAACTGATAAGTTTTGGAGCTAGTAGAATCCAGACAGTCCAGAGATCACCTGCTTCATCACTGTGCTCACTGACTTCCTAACAGTACTGAGGAAATAAACCTATTAAACATTACAGTCACAATGCAGTTTCTAGATATTCCCTAACCACAATTAAACCTGCAGTTGCCCCTTGAATTCCTGGGGGCAGAGCATGGCTACTACACACAGAATATTGAGGCGGTATCTCTATAGAAGGGCTTCATTAGCTAGTGGATGCTTGGCCACCCATCTCCAAGAGGCAAAAGAGGAACCAATGCTTGGAGCAGGGCTGCAGCTGATTTGGTGGGGTAGGAAATACAAGTTTCCATGGGAATGCCCATGTTTGGCTGGGGAAGTCAAGGGAAGGATTATCAGAAGCAATAACATTTGAATTGACTCTGGACTAAAAATACAACATGAGAGGACTATGGTCCCATGGCTTAGGTTGAGGACAGCACTGTATTCCATGCAAAAATAAATGTGAGGAAAGCAGAGTACCAGGGCTGGAAAACTGGACTACTACATATACTATCTAGACAGAGACTCAGAAAGATAAGATAGAGACTCAGCCAAATGAGATATTAGTAAGAAGGCAAAATTCCAATTAATAAAACCACAGGTTAAGGTCAGAGTGGCATCAACCAGTAAGCTGGCTTGAAACTAATTCCTTGAAAATTGAACTAGAGCTTTAATTCCCCTAAAAACAGGATTGATCCCAACAAAGGAAACTGGGGAACTTTTAAAAAAAGAAGAAAAAGAAACAAACACCAATACTAGCAGAAGAAATGAGATAACTGAATTAGAAATGAACTGAATGAAACTGAGATGAAAAAATTCATACATAGGATCAACAAAGCCAACAATTGGTTCTTGGAAAGAATAGAAAATATGTATAGATCTCTAGATGCATTAACAAAAAAAAAGAGAAGACACAAATAAATACAATAAAAAATGATGAAGATGACATTACAACTGATCCCACAGAAATACTAAAGATCCTCACAGAATACTATTAAAAACTTCATGCACACAAATTAGAAAATATAGAGGAAATGGATACATTCCTAGAAACATGTAACCTCCTATGACTGAATCAGGAAGAAAATGAAAACCTGAAAAGAGCAATAACAAGTTCTGAAATTGAATCAGTTATTAAAAAAAAAAAATCTACCAACCAAAAAAAAGCTCTGGACCAGATGAATTTAGAGCTGAATTCTACCAAATGTACAAAGGTACAAAGAATGCTACCAATCTTACTGAAACTGTTTCAAAAAAATCAAGGAAAAAGGGGTCCTCCCTAACTCACACTATGAAATAAGCATTGGCCTAATAACAAAATCTGTCAGAGACACATACACAAAAGAAAACTTGAGGACGATATTCCTCATAAACACAGACCTAAAAATTCTCAACAAAATACCAGCAACCTGAAGTTAGAAACACATCAAAAAGCTAGTTCACTGTGATCAAATAGGATTTAAATCTGAAATTCAAGGCTTTGTATCTGGAGTACACAAATCAATAAAGGTGATTCACCACATAAACAGAATTAAAAGCAAAAGCATATGATCATTTCAATAGATGCCAAGAAAGCTTTTGATAAAATCTAACATCCTTTCATGACAAAAATCCTCAACAGACCATATATTAAAGCAACATACCTCAAAATAATAGGAGGCATCTATGACAAACCCATAGCCAACATCAAGCTGAGGCAAAGGCTGTAACCATTCCCATTCAGAACCACAACAAGACGAGGATACTCACTCTCACCACTTCTATTCAACATAGTGCTGGAAGTCCTAGCAAGAGAAATAAATAAAAGGCATCTAAGTAGGAAAAGAAGACAAACAATCTCTTCGTACTGATGATATGATTTTCTAGGTAACCTAGAAAACCCTAAAGACTCTGCCAAAAGGCTCCTCAACCTAATAACTGACTTTAATAAAGTTTCAGGATACGAAATCAATGTACAAAAATCAGTAGCATTTCTATAAAACAATAACAATCAAGCTGAGATCAAATCAAGAATACAATCCCATTTATAAAAACCATCCAAAAATGAAATATCTAGGAATACAGCTAACCAAGGAGGTGAAAGATCTCTACAAGGAGAACTACAAAACAGTTGAAAAAAATCAGAGATGACACAAATAAATGGAAATATATTCCATGCTCATGGATTGGAAGAGTCAATATCATTAAAATGACCATACTACCCATAGATTTAATGCTATTCCTAACAAACTACCAATGTCATTTTTTTACAGAATTAGATAAAACTATTTTAAAATTCATATGGAACCAAAAAAAAAAATACTGAATGGCCAAAGCAATCCTAAGCAAAAAGAAGAAAGCTGGAGGCATCACATTACCCAGCCTCAAACTATACTACAAGGCTGTGATAACTATAACAGCATGGTACTGGTACAAAACCAGATACTTAGACCAAAGAAACAGATTAGACACCCCTGAAATAAAGCAGCACATCTACAACCATGGGATCTTCAACAAAGCTGATAAAAATTAGCAATGAGAAAAAGACTCCCTATTCAATAAATGGTGCTGAGATAGTCATATGCAGAAGAATGAAACTGGACCCTTACCTTTCCACCATATAAAATATTAACTCAAGATAGAATAAAAATTTGAGTGTAGACTTCAAATTATAAAAATCCTAGAAGAAAATCTAAAAAGTATCCTTCTCAATGTTGGCCTTGGCAAAGAATTTTTGGCTAAGTCCCCAAAAGCAATTGCAAAAAAAAACTCCAAAAATTAATAAGTGGGACCTAATTAAACTAAACAGTTTCTGCTCAGCAAAAGAAACTATCAAGAGAGTAAACAGACAACCTACAGAAAGGGAGAAAATATTTGCCAACTATTCATCTGACAAAGGTCTAATACCCAGAATGTGTAAGGAACTTAAACAAATCAACAAACTAAGACAAACAGCCCAATTAGAAAACTGGCAAAGGACATGAACAGACACTCCTCAAAGGAAGACATGCAAGTGATCAACAAATATATGAAAAAAATGCTCATCATAACTAATCATCAGAGAAATGCTAATCAAAACCACAATGAGATAGTATCTCACACCAATCCGAATGGCTACTATTAAAAATTAAAATTATATCAGCCATAGGCAATGCAAAAATCCTCAATAAAATACTGGCAAATCAAATCCAGCAGCACATCAAAAAGCTTATCCACCATCATCAAGTCGGCTTCATCGTTGGGATGCAAGGCTGGTTCAACATATGCAAATCAATAAATGTAATCCATCACATAAACAGAACCAATGACAAAAACCACATGATTATTTCAACAGATGCAGAAAAGGCCTTCGACAAAATTCAACATTCCTTCATGTTAAAACCTTTCAATAAACTAGGTATTGATGGAACATATCTCAAAATAATAAGAACTATTTATGACAAACCCACAGCCAATATCATACTGAATGGGCAAAAGCTGGAAGCATTCCCCTTACTGGCAGAAGACAAGGATGCCCTCCCTCACCTCCTATTCAACATAGTATTCGAAGTTCTGGCTAGGCCAATCAGGCAAAAAGAAAGAAATGAAGAGTATTCAAATAGGAAGAATACCCCGTCATCTCAGCCCAAAAACTTCTTAAGCTGCTAAGCAACTTGAGCAAAGTCTCAGGATACAAAATCAATGTGCAAAAATCACAAGCATTCCTATACATCAATGATAGGCAACCAGAGAGCCAAATTATGAATGAACTCCCATTCACAATTGCTACAAAGAGAATAAGATACCTAGGAATACAGCTAACAAGGGATGTGAAGGACTTCTTCAAGGAGAACTACAAATCACTGCTCAAGGAAATAAGAGGAACACAAACAAATGGAAAAACATTCCATCCTCATGGATAGGAGGAATCGATATCATAAAAAATAGCCATACTGCCCTAAGTAATGTATAGATTCAATGTTATTCCCATGAAACTCCCATTGACATTCTTCACAGAATTTGAAAAAACTACTTTAAAATTCATATGGAACCAAAAACAGCTCACATAGCTTAGACAATCCTAAGAAAAAGAACAAATCTGGAGGCATCATGCTACCTGATTTCAAACTATACTACAAGCCTACAGTAAACAAAACAGCATGGTACTGGTGCCAAAACAGACATATAGACCAATGGAACAGAATAGAGACTGCAGAAATAACACCACACATCTACAACCATCTGATATTCAACAAACCAGACAAAAACAAGCAATGGTGAAGGGATTCCCTATTTAATAAATGGTGCTGGGAAAACTGGCTAGCCATATGCAGAAAACTTAAACTGGACCTTTTCTTACACTTTATACAAAAATTAACTCAAGATGGATTAGAGACTTAAATGTAAAATCTAAAACCATAAAAATCCTGGAAGAAAACCTAGGCAGTATGATTCAGGACATAGGAATGGGCAAAGATTTTATGATGAAATCACCAAAAACAATTGCAACAAAAGCTTAAATTGACAAATGAGATCTAATTAAACTAAACAGCTTCTGCACAGCAAAAGAAGCTATCATCAGAGATTTATGTGGCCAAAAAACATATGAAAAAAAGCTCACCATCACCGGTCATTAGAGAAATGCAAATCAGAACCACAATGAGATACCATTTTATGCCAGTCAGAATGGCGATTATTAAAAAGTCAAGAAACAACAGATTCTAGTGAGGCTTTGGAGAAATAGGGATTCTTTTAAATTGTTGGTGGGAATATAAATTAGTTCAACCATTGTGGAAGACAGAGTGATGATTCTTCAAGGATCTAGAAGCAGAGATACCATTTATTTGACCCAGCTATCCCATTTTGGGGTATATACTCAAAGGAATATAAATCCTTATGTTATAAAGATTCATGCACATGTATGTTTATTGCAGCACTATTCACAATAGTAAAGACATGGAACAAACACAAATGCCCATCAATGATAGAGTAGTTAAAGAAAATGTGGCACATATGCACCATGAAATACTATGCAGCCACAAAAAAGGAATGAGATCATGTCCTTTGCAGGGACACGGATGAAGCTGGAAATCATCAACCTCAGCAAACTAGCACAGAAACAGAAAACCAAACTCCACATGTTTTCACTCATAAGTGGGAGTTTAACAATGAGAACACATGGATGCAAGGAGGGGAACACACACACCAGGGACTATCGGGTGGGGGTGGGTAAGGGGAGGGAGAGCATCAAGACAAATAACTAATGCATGTGGGGCTTAAAACCTAGGTGATAGGTTGATAGGTGCAGCAAACCACCATAGCACACATATACCCAAGTAACAAACTTGCACGTTCTGCACATGTATCCTGGAACTTAATAATTAAAATATTTTTAAAAATTCAAGTTTTATTTTAGATACAGTGGGTACATGTGCGGTTTTTTTACATGGCTATACCCTGTGATGCTGAGGTTTAGGGTATGAGTCTCATCACCCAGGTAGTTAGCATGGTATCCAATAGGCAGTTTTTCAACCCATGACCCCTTTATTTTCCCTGCTCTAGTTGTCCTCAGTGTCTCCTGTTGTCATGTGTGTGTCCATAAGTACCCACCTTTTAGTTCCCACTTATAAGTGAGAATATGTGGTATTTGGTTTTCTGTTCCTCCATTAATTTGCTAGGGATCATGGCCTCCAGATCCATCCATGTTACTGTAAAAGACATAATTTCATACTTTTTTATGGCTGCTTAGGATTCCACAGTGTATATGTACCCCGTTTTCTTTATTTGATCCACCGTTGAGGGGCACCTGGGTTGATTCCATGCCTTTGCTATTGTGAAGAATGCTGTGATGAACATGTGAGTGCAGGTATCTTTTGGTAGAATAATTTGTTTTCTTTTGGGTATATATTGCAATAATGGGATTGCTGGGTTGAATGGTAGTTGTTTTAATTTCTTTGAGAAATCTCTGAACTGCTTTCCACAGTGGCCAAACTAATTTACATTCCCACCAAGAGTGTATAAGTATTCCCTATTCTCCATAGCCCTGCCTATAACTAATATTATTTTAATAGTAGCCATTCAGATTGGTGTGAGATTATGTTTATTGATTTGCATATGTTGAACCAGCCTTGCATCCCAAAGATGAAGCTGACTTGATTGTGGTGGATAAGCTTTTTGATGTGCTACTGGATTTGGTTTGCCAGTATTTTATTGAGGATTTTTGCATCAATGTTCATCAAGTATATTGGCCTGAAGTTTTCTTTTTTGTTGTTGTGTCTCTGCCAGGTTTTGGTATTAGGATGATGCTGGCCTCATAAAATGAGTTAGGGAGGAGTCTTTCCTTTTCAATTGTTTGGAATAGCTTCTGAAAGAATGGTGCCAGCTCCTTTTTGTGCCTCTGATAGAATTTGGCTGTGAATCTGCCTGGTCCTGGGCTTTTTTGGTTGATAGGCTTTTCATTACTGCCTCAATTTCAGAACTTGTTATTGGTCTATACAGGGATTTGACTTCTTCCTGATTTCGTCTGGGGAGGGTGTATGTGTCCAGGAATTTATCCATTTCTTCTAGATTTTCTAGTTTATTTGCATAGAGGTGTTTATAGTATTCTCTGGTGGTGGTTTCTTTTTCTGTGGGGTCAGTGGTGATATCCCCTTTATCATTTTTTATCTATCTATTTGATTCTTCTCTCTTTTCTTCTTTATGATTCTAAACAGTAGTCTTTTTTAATTAATTTTTTAAAAAAAACAGCTCCTGGATTTATTGATTTTTGAAGGATTTTTTTGTGTCTCTATCTCCTTCAGTTCCACTCTGATTTTAGTTATTTCTTGTCTTCTGCCTGCTTTTGGAATTGTTTGCTCTTGCTTCTCTAGTTTTTTTTTTTTTTAATTGTGATGTTAGGGTGTTGATTTGTGATCTTTCTAGCTTTCTGATGTGGGCATTTAGTGCTATAAATTTCCCTCTTAACACTGCTTTGGCTGCATCCCAGAGATTCTGGTATGTTGTCTCTTTGTTCTCATTGGTTTCAGAGAACTTCTTGATTTCTGTCTTAATTTCATTATTTACCCAGGAGTCATTCAGGAGCAGGTTGTTAAATTTTCATGTAGTTGTGTGGTTTTGAGTGTTTCTTAATCCTGAGTTCTAATTTGATTGCACTGTGGTCTGAAAGACTGTTTCTTTGATTTCAGTTCTTTTGCATTTGCTGATGAGTGTTTTACTTCCAAATATGTGGTCTATTTTACAGTAAGTGCCATGTGGCACTGAGAAGAATGTATATTCTGTTGTTTTGGAGTAGAAAGTGATGTGGATATCTATTAGGTAAACTTGATCCAGAGCTGAGTTCAAGTCCTGAATATTCTTGTTAATTTTCCGTCTCATTCATCTGTTTAATATTAACAGTAGGGTGTTAAAGTCTCCCACTATTATTGTGTGGAAGTCCAAGTCTTTTTGTAGGTCTCTATGGACTTGTTTTATGAACCTGGGTGTTCCTGTATTGGGTGCATATATATTTAGGATAGTTAGCTCTTCTTGTTGCATGGATCCCTTTACCATTATGTAATGCTTGTCTTTGTAGTATGTTTTGATCTTTGTTGGTTTAAAGTCTGTTTTGTCAGAGACTAGGATTGCAACCCCTGATTTTTTCTGCTTTCCATTTGCTTTGTAAATTTTCCTTCATCCCTTTATCTTGAGTTTATCTGTGTTTTTACACATGAAATGTGTCTCTTGAATGCAGCACACTGATGGTTCTTGACTCTTTATCCAATTGGCCAGTCTGTGTCTGTTATTGGGGGCATTTAGCCCATTTACATATATGGTTAATATTGTTATGTGTGAATTTGACCCTGACATCATGATGCTAGCTGGTTATTTTGCATACTAGTTGATCCCATTTCTTCATAGTGTCATTGGTCTTCATATTTTCCTATGTTTTGCTGTGGCTGGAACTGGTGTTTCCTTTCCATATTTAGTGCTTCCTTCAGGAGTTCTTGTAAGGCAGGACTGCTGGTGATGAATTCCCTCAGGATTTGCTTGTCTGAAAAGGATTTTATTTCTCCTTCACTTGTGAAGCTTAGTTTGGCTGGATATGAAATTCTGGGTTGAAAAAAAATTTTTTTTTTAAGAATGTTGAATATTGGCTCCCATTCTCTTCTGGCTTGTAGGGTTTCTGCTGAGAAATCTGCTATTAGTCTGATGGGCTTCCCTTTGTAGGTGATGTGGGCTTTCTCTCTGGCTGCCCTTAACATTTTTTTCTTCATTTTGACCTTGGAGAACCTGATGATTATGTTTCTTTGGGTTGGTCTTCTCATGGAGTACCTTACTGGGGTTCTCTGTATTTCCTGAATTTGAATGTTGGCCTGTCTTGCTAGGTTGGGGAAGTCTCCTGGATAATACCCTGAAGTGTATTTTCCAGATTGTTTCCATTCTCTCCGTCTCTTTCAGGTACTCCAATCAGTTGTAGGTTCAGTCTTTTTACATAGTCCCATATTTCTTGGAGGTTTTGTTCATACCTTTTCATTCTTTTTTCTCTAATCTTGTCTGCCTGCCTTATTTCAGCAATATAGTCTTCCATCTCTGATATTTTTTCTTCTGCTTGATCAATTCAGCTACTGATATTTGTGTATGCTTCACAAAGTTCTCATGCTGCATTTTTCAGCTCCATCAGGTCATTTATGTTCCTCTCTAAACTAGTTATTTTAGTTCACAGCTCCTCTAACCTTTTATCAAGGTTCTTAGCTTCTTTGCACTGGGTTAGAACATGCTCCTTTATCTCAGCACAGTTTGTTATTACCCACCTTCTGAATTGACCTTCTGTCAATTCATCCATCTCATCCTCTGTCCAGTTCTGTGCCCTTGCTGGAGAGGTATTGTGATGATTTAGAGGAGGAGAGGCACTCTGGCCTTGTGGGTTTTCAATGGTTTTTGTGTGTGTTGTTGTTGATTCTTTCTCATCTTCATGGGTTTGTCTACTTTTGCTCTTTCAGGCTGCTGACCCTTTGATGAGGCTTTCATGGGGACTTTTTTTGTTGTTGATGCTATTGTTGTTGCTTTCTGTTTGTTTTTCTTTCAGTAGTCAGATCCCTCTTCTGTAGGGCTGCTGTGGTTTCCTGGAGATTCTCTTCAGGCCTTACTCATCTAGAGTTGTCACTCGAGGAGGCTGGAGAACAGCAAAGATGGCTGCCTGCTCCTTCCCTTGGGATCTCTGGCCTCAAAGGGCACCAACATGATGCCAGTAGAAATGCTCCTGTATAGGATGTCTGACAACACCTGTTGGTGGGTTCTCACCCAGTTGGATGGCACAGGAAGCAGGACTCATTTAATGAGGCATTTTGGCTGTCCCTTGGTGGAGGGCGTGGGCTACACTGGTTGGGGAACCCACTCATCTGGGCTGCCCAGATTTCTCAGAGCGACTCCCTTGGCTGGGTGTGGGGGCTCCTCTGCCCCGTGTGGCTCTCAGGTGGGCTGCCTGCACCACATTGCTCTTCCTTCCTCTCCATGAGTCATGCCAGCCACCTAGTCAGTTCTAATGACAAAATCTGGATACCTCGGTTGCCGGTGCAGGATTCACATGTTGTTTTGGATCTTATCGATGGGAGCCTGCAATCACCACTGCTCCTTGTTGGCCATCTTGGCTCCACTGAAATTTTTCTTTTAAGAAAAGATCATGACCTTTAAAGGAGAGATAATTTCTGTCTTATTTACCAATGTATTTCCAGAACTACTTTAAACTCAGAACATTGTAGACAGAGTTTTTACTTGTTGGTGCTTGACACCAACTGGATACTGAAAACTATGTTGTTACTTCTTCCTCATATTATTTTTAAATTCAATAATATTTGCCAAATTGGGAATATTATCAAGAAAACTAACCTACTTACCTGGTTATGGATTGCTTAAAAAGTTTTAAAATATGATCATATTTGTAAAATATTGTATATATAGAACACATTTTCAAATATTTTATAGTTCCCAAATATATACTTGTTTATCTTGGCATATAGAAAAAGAAATAAAGAAATACAGAAATGGTTACAATATGTAAAATTAATTGAATTATTATAGAATATAATATAAAGGACTAGATATTCAACTCTAAAATTCAGAGTTAGTCTGATTTATAGTTTTCCTTTTTAATATTTGTTTTAGAAAATTGCCATTTATCTGCTTTTAATTTGGTAGTGCATTTTACAATTGATGGCATATTTGATTCAATAAATTATTAGAGAGTCAGGAGAGTTTTTTCTGAGAAGGCACATTTTCCCCAAACCTGGCCCTCAACAGCAAACTGGTTAAACTTGCAAGTGTCCTTGCATCTGGCATATACCACCTACAGCTAGGCTATCTGTGTCAGGTATCCTGGGGTCACTGACTTCTCTTCCAGAATTATATTCCTCAGAAGGATCCCGTCTCATCATCTCCACTGGAGGAACAATAGGGGCCCTTCTTCTCAGGGAGCTACAACTTGCTGCTAATATTATAGAGCTAATATTATAGAAATTCACATACTGATGGACAGAAAGAAGTAAGAAAGAATTCCTAGGAGAGGTCTATGACTATGATTTGGTTTTTTATTGTCTACCAAAGTGTAAACTGTAGTGGCAGAGTCTGTCTTTCTGGCATATGTGTTAATGTGCCCAAAGGCTAGTAAGCATTGAGTATATTTAATATGCATGATAAATAAAGGGATAAAGCCACCAATTTTGCCTTTTTAATGTTTATTTTTCCAAAAATACAAACTTCACTGTAAATAAAAATTGATAAAACTTGCTATCAATCTGAAATGCTTTGAAGTAGGAAGTAATAGTGGAATAATTCTGATTCTGTACAAAAAAAACCATGCAAATTCTTTATTGGAGAGTGATCTACCCCTCCTTATTCCCTACCTCTTCATGCCAGAAATCAGAAGAGGAATGGATTAGGATGAGACTGAGGCTGCTGGGCACCAAGTACAGTGAAAAGCCCCCCTGCAGCTACTAAGCCTAAAATCCGTGTGTTGAATGACACAAGTAAGGGAGGATGTGGCATTCAACATTCTAAATTGTGTGCCCTGTAGTTATAGCTTACTTATAGTGAAATTGGGCCCACTTTCTGTTCCAACCCATTCTTTTTCATGTGTTGAGCGGAACTAAGGCAGAAATTGAACCAGAAGTAGCCAGACATGTTGGTCAACTATTGCTTTAACAGATGCATTCTTTCATTCTGGCTCAATCTCAAATTTCTGTACTTCATGGATCTAAAAGAGGAAGAACATTTCACTCTGTCTTCATCATCTGGAATGCCCGAGTGTGAGTTTTATAAATTTTTAAATATACTTTATAAATATTCTTTGATATACATTCAATATTTAATAAAATTGTTAAATATATATAAAATCAAGCCAGCTGTATGGCTCATATTCTGAGCTACATTGCCAGGTATTTATGAGTCCAAAGCCACTGTATTATGGTCTGATGTCTGAAAAACTGGCAAGAAGGCATGTTAACTAAACATAGGGGTACGGGGATGAAGCATTATTAGGCCCAATATTATCTCTTTGGATTATGAAGTGTCCATTTTCTCTCTGATACTGATGGTTTTCTACTTTGGGAAATGGGTCTTTCTGGTTTGTTTAGACTGACAGTGCTGATAAAGCCAGAATTGTGAGTTTAATTTTTGAAACGACAGCTCAGTTTGGCACAGAGGAAGACTCTTATGCTTAGCCCCTTCTTGTACTACTTGCTGAATGCCAGCAACCTATTGCAGAGAAGGTTCAGTGCAAACATGTGGCTGGAGCCCTGCAACTATCAATGTTGTGTGGAAAAACAAGTGTAAGTACATGTACACACTAGTACACCTTTCAGCCATTCATTTCTTCTTTCAGCCATTTGTTATTTCATTCAATAAGCTATAGCTGAATAGTCACAGGATACAGAATATATTAACAGGTAGTGACCAAAGACAAAGTCATCCTGTTGGATTTGAATCCAGGTATGTTAAGGCCAGTACGTACTTTGAGTGTGTGGATTTTATCTAGGTTATTTATAACTTGGCTTTGATTGGTTTTTAATTTTCTTTATTAAAGACAACATTTAAGAAGTTGTACTGAATTTGATTTATTTATTTTTATTTTATTTATTTAATTTTTTTTGAGATGGAGTCTTGCTCTGTTGCCCAGGCTGGAGTGTGGTGGCACTATCTCGACTCACTGCAAGCTCTGCCTCCTGGGTTCACACCATTCTCCTGCTTCAGCCTCCTGAGTAGCTGGGACTACAGGTGCCTGCCACCACGCCTGGCTAATTGTTTGCATTTTTAGTAGAGACAGGGTTTCACCATGTTAGCCACTTAAAGCTATGATAAAAATAGATTTACATGAAAGGTATCGATTAGCTTTGGTAAACTTGTAGCTTACTTCCGTTTTTACAAAACTCCCACTTAGTACTTAAGGCTTTTTCTTTTTTGCATCTCTATAAAATCCAGTATGTCTGTAGGAAACCTAAATCTCTCCACAAATGAACTCCATAATTAATTATTTGGTTCAGGTGTAAAAGTTTCTTTCATTCAGTATTATTAAGCCCTTCTAAGATTGTGCCATTTTTATATATTTTGCGTGAGGACTTCTGATAAATAAGTAACGAAAAATGATTACTTGGAACTCTTGCTCTTATGTTATTACCTCCTTTGGGCCAAAGATCTCAGGTTGTGGAATTAAAATTGACACAGATTGCTTTATCAAATGATAGTAAGATGTGGTTTTGTTATACCATATAATGAGAAGTATATGCATGATACCTAAAAAAATGAAAAACTCTCCAAGTTCATATTCTGTAAATTCCAAAATTAAGGATACATTATTTAAATACACTGTTTTCCATAGCAGAGTCACACCCATTTTTTCCTTTATATCATTCATATTTACCAGGCCTTGCCTAAAAGCTCCAGCTTTGGTCTTTGGGCTGGCAATACAGTTTTTGCTTCCTAGCTGTGATACAGGAAGATATACAGTCAAAAAATTCAACTGCAAGTGGCTGGATAATTAACTTCACTTTTCTGAGTATCTATTTTTTTGTCTTCAAAATGGAAATTATAATGTCATTCTTATTTGTAAGGATTAAATGTTTATAATGGACATAAAGTTATCCATAACTATAAAAAGAGCATAAATATAACTTCATATTAGTCTTATATTAGACTGTGGTAGCGCTATATTAGAGGTGATGATGCTTTCTCAAATTCCTTGTAAGCTTCTAGTTCACTAAAGGCAAAAATCTCTCCATTCAGTCACAAATATATTTGATGGTATTGCAGTGATATTTATGTTTCATTTGCATACGTGGAAAACTGACTAAACCTGCAGATTTTATTTTCACTTATAATCCCCATGTGTCTGATGACAAAAATTCCCCGTCTGTCTTTCACAGAAGGGTAATTATTGGTGCTAAGGTGTAGAGTGTAATGTTTGGGAATCTCTTAAACAGTTTATCCTGTACTTGAATTCTAACAATGAAAATAGAAAAATGGTAGGGATTTCAAGATGGACTCTGAGGAATGATCAGACAAGTATGCTTTTATTCCATTTCCATCATTTTGAATTTTAAATCACCTTTTAAAGGGCACTAACTCATTCTTGCAGATTAATCTGCTTTCCAATTAATGTGCCCAACATGACAATAAGACCAGTTTTAGCTTGGCTAAGCAGACCAGTCAACCAGGAGTGTGTGACTTGAGGACTTGGAAAGCTTGTTGGAGTCCCATTTCCTTCCCGCTCCTTCCTCTGGGGCTCTTTTAACAGCTTAGATTTAATTAGGCCAGCTAATCCACCTAAAACCAGTTGATAGAAGAGTTTCTATAGAAACCCTCCCACTACCAAACAATATAATAATCTCCAATATTCCCAATACCAATTACTACATGGAACAATGGCAGTACATTTATTAATCTGGATCAGTGCTTTCCAATAGAAATAGATTGTGAGCCATATATCTAATTTTTAAATTTTCTAGTAACCATGTCATGAAAAAAGTAAGAAAATTTTAAAAACACAAAAATCAAGTGAAATCAATTTAACAGCATATTTTATTTAAACATCTTATCCAAAATATTATCATTTCATCTTGTAACCAATACAAAACGTTGTTAATGTGGCATTTTATCAATTTTTACATGTCTTCAAAGTCTTGTGTGTATTTTTTACTTATAGCTCATTATAATTTGAACATTTCAAGTGCTCAATAGCCACATGTTGTTAACAGCTACCATATTTTACGGGCTAGGTCTAGATTATTAGAATTCTTTCCTTGATAAGCCCATTTATGACATTTACTGATATATAGAAGTTTCCTTCTTTGTCTTTTTATTTTCCAGACCATGCACATTTTTGACATGCATTAAATTTTATAAAAGTAGACTGCAAATTGTAGTGATGAGAAATGCCAGGTTTTATTACAAGAAAGTGTTCATAAATAGAAATGACTTTGTGTTTTCAATCAAAAAGTAAATAATGCTTGCATGAAAATATGAGCATCAGATTTTCCAAAGGAAAATTGAAGAGTGGTGTGTGAGAAGAAACCATTTATATACTTTATGAATGTAGAGATGTGTTATATCCCCAGTTTCTATAGAAAAATAGTGATTTTGAACTACAAGAAATGTTAAGTCTTGTAGTGCAAGACATAAATAGTGCAAAACAGTGCTTAGTGGTATTCTGGTCTGAAACCTACCTATTAAATGCTTGCTTTAGGTGGTTAGGATTAAATACCATACCAATGAAGATTGGCCCTGGCATATTGGAACTTCTAAGTTAAAATTAGTCATACGAATGCAAACGCACAGAGATGCACTGGTTTTCTAAAATACCCTCTTCACTATCACCTTCAAAATAATTTTTTTCTCAGTTTTGGAGTGTTTGGGAGAGTGATTCTTTCCTTTCACTTTTGTTTACTCAATTTAGCATAATCTTGAGGAAATGGGAAAATGAATAGAGAGATTACATGCCCAGAAAACCATTCACATCCATGCAAGAGAACACGTATCCTTAATATTTTCCTAGCCCTTCCTTGTTCTAATATCTAATATCTTATAGCCTTAATGAATATGGCACATGGGCACAATCACAAAGATATTATGCCAGAAAAAAAGTGTCCTCAGCACTGTTGAATGTCTGAGGCCAGCCAGTGTCTGTGGAATTCTTTTGAGGAAGAGTGGTCTCAGAATCACCAAAGGCATCTTATTCATTACCAACATGGTATCTTCTGAAAATGCATCTGCCCATGGAAGGGGGGCATATTGTGTTTCTGTAGCTCAAGATCTCAAGATATTTGAAAACTTATTATTAGATAATTAGAACTAGTAGTAGTAAAATTATTATTGAAAACACATTTTATCCATAGATGTTACAAATAGTCAAAATAAAAGTAAATATGTATCTACATACAACTTGCATATGAATGTTTAATAGCAGCCTTACAGTTGCCAAAATTTGGAAGCAACCAAGATGTTCTTCAGTGAATGAATGGATTAACTGTGGTACATCTAGACAATGGACTTTTTAATTATTATTTTTCAAAATTTTATTTCAGATTCAGGGGTTACATGTGCTTTTTGGTTACATGGGTATATTGTCAACTGGTGGGGACAATGGACTATTATTTAGCACTAAAAGAAAGCTAACAAGCTTGAGCTATGAAGTCATGAAACGGCATAAAGGAAACTTAAATGTATGTTAGTGAGTAAAAGAAGCCAATCTGAAAAGGCTACTTACTGTATGATTTGAACTACATGACATTCTGAAAAACGCAAAACCATGGAGACAGGAAAAAGATCAGTGGTTGCCAGTGGTGAGGGGGGAAGGAGGAATGAATAGGTAAAGCACAGAGGATTCCTAGGGTAGTGAAAATACTCTGTGTGATACTCTAATGGTAGATACATGTCACTATACATTTGCCACACCCCTGTACAACACCTAGATTAAATCCCCATAGCAACTATGGACTTTGGGTGACAATGACATGTCGATGTAGGTTCATCAATTGTAATATATGTACCACTTTGGATGGGGATGTTGATAATGGAGGAGGCTATACATGTGTCAGGGCAAGGGACATATGGGAAATCTCTGTGTCTTTCTCTCAGTTTTGTGGTGAACCTAAAACTGCTCTAAGAAAATAAAGTCTTCTAAAAAAGGTCACCATAGATAGGTATGTAGGTTTAAAATAATTTACTGTCATTTGAAAATTACAGTTTATTCGTTTCTTACAAAGCATATCCAAATACTGGCCTACTGTATCTTGTTCAATGTAATGTCTATATAATTTCTCATGCCTGAGGGGCATGAGAAAAGTTGATTCCCAGAGCTTCACTTTCAGAGATTCTACTTCAGTAGCTACAATGTGGGGCCCAGAAATCTAAATGCATTCAAGCCCTCTCAGATGATTTTGAAGATCACATTGAAACAGACATGACTCTGTCAGGATTGATATGAATCGGAATCGTGTATAGATGTAAGAATTGCTGTCTTAGCAGATGGATTCATTATTGCCAGCAGTGCTAATAAGCTTAAGGTCAAATCAGTTAATAAATGTTAGTTGTGTGGGCAATTTTTGATTAAGTTGTGTTTTCAACGTTTTAAAATACTGTACTAAGTACAGATTTTTAAGGCATTCAGCCCCTTAAAAATCAATACATAATTCGCATTTTAGGAAGAGGAATGGAAATGTTCAATAGAAGGACATCATAGTCATTGGTCATTAAAATATTTGGCTCTATTTAAGTGCTAACTATGAAAAGTGGAAATAAATATAGGTACTTTTCTAAATATAAATTAGTTCTCTCAGATGGAGGTGATTTTGTATTTGCTAAGATATCCCTTTATTTACATTATTAAAGAAATGCTTTTATTGTTTGAAATGACAAATTGCCCTTATTTAAATGCTTATTAAAAATGGCAACATCTTTTTTCTTCAGAAATATGCAGAAATATTTATGTGATGGATTTTATCAGCACAGCTCCATCTGTCAACAGGTAGTTGTATTTGCTTCTCAGTAGAATTGGTGACAGATTGTGACAATTTGATTTTATCCTAACAAGCAAAAAGTATTTCAGAGCCTCATGGCTGAACCTGGCTGCACCTTCACTTATTTGAAAATTAAAGCTTTATTAGCCTTTTAGTTATCATGTTTGCTGAGAAATTATATCATATATTTCATAGTGGAGACAAGAATCACAGTGATTCAATATTGATACCAAAAAGATAAATGTTTTCTTTTTATATTTTAGAAAATTATAATTGTTATTATTCTCATAAAGAAAATAAAAATTAAGGTATATTTTTATTCAAAATATATTACATTCAAAATACATGAAATATTATATCCAAAATTAAATATTTTTATTTGCTACAAGCAATTAAGGTTATTTATTTTATACTATCAAATGATGAAAATAGAAAAACCTTCTCTAATTTCTAAGTCAAAGAAATTTTAAAACAAAACATTAATAAGTTTTAGCATCTAAATTTGCTCCCTGGAATGGACCATAAGCTATAACAATATCTAGCCCAAGAATTACTATGAAATGTGTTCATAAGAATTAAACTCATTTTTCCTGATGAGTACTAGGTTCATAAGAAAACAGAAATTACAACCAGATTTATTTTTTTCCTAAAGTGACCAAAAACTGAAGATGTAGAAAAATGAAACTGAAAGGCCTACAACTTTGTTTGCTAAAGAACAGGTGGTATTATGTTTCTGTTTATAAAATAATTACTTGGAGATTATTAAAAGAAACATGGAAAACCAAGAAAATTGGCAAAATTAATCAGAACCCATTATCTACAATGCAGAAATAATTACTATGTCTGTATTCCATTTCTGTATGTCTAAGAAGTATGCAAAAATACTTTTATATAATGCATATTTAAACTTTCACATGCTGCTTCAATGAACTTCAACTTTAAATCATAAAGATGTTCTTATGTCATTCATTTTCTGTATTTTCCCTTTTTAGTATTATGTAATATGCCAATGAATTGTAATTTATTTGAGGACTTCTTTAATTTTTGGCCTTTAGGGTTCCACGTTTTTACTGTTATAAATAGTGCTGTGATAAACACACTTATATGTTAATCATTATCCACATTTCCATTGGAAGAACCTTATAAGTATGGTAAAAGTACCAACATTTCTATGCCACTAAATATGTATTGCCACACATGTATTATTACACAGTAATATGTATTGCCACATAATACACAATATCTATTGCTTTCCACAAAGATTATGCCAATTTACACTTCCACCCCAGTGTTTTAAAGTTCTCGTCTCATCACACCTCAGGAGAACAGATGAATCTCAATATGTTTTTTGTATGCGAGAGTACTGTTCCAGTGGTCTTTAAAAGCAGCAATTAAATGAGGTCAAAAGGAAGAGCCTGACTTAATCCATGAAAAATATGACTTGACTGTTAATTAACTGACCCTAAAGCTTAGTGATATTTTTCCCAATTAGCTCTTAGACCCTGAACTTTTCCTTGTGCTGATGCAAGTCAGGCTAATAGGGAACATGTGATGGCAATCATTAATTACATCGGATACTTCATATCAGCGGTATAGTTATTGCCCATTTTCCTGTTTGTTCTTAAAACTTGTAGTTTTCTGAAGGATTGACTGTGCCTGTCATTATCTCTTTGCCCTTGTCATAGTTTATGAGAGACACGTACAGAGAGATATTTGCCAAAGATAAACTGGGTCAAGGAGATCTTTTGATTGCCAACATATGACACCGTGTCCAGTTTTGCCATTTGTTGATAACATTGTTGTTGTGTTATTATTTGGTGATAACCCTCTCTCGCTCCCATTTTTTAATACTCAATATGTAGACTTGATGCATAAATTATAAGGAAAAGACTGAATTGAGTTTTGCTCTACCCTAGGGATCTAAAATATGAGGCTTAAAGTTCTATAACATTTAGTCTGGGTAAGTCAAACTATTAATATGCCTGGTTAGCCTCCTCTATTAGCATCACCCATGATGTGTTCTTGGTCTATAGATTTGCGGGTATTTACAGTTTTGTTTGTTCTGACGTTCCCCATAGGACTTGATCTGGTATGTTTGAGGGACTTACCTAAAAGGCTTTAAGTAAAGCTGAGCAAGTAGCATTAATAGATTTATCATAGTTCTGGAAACTCTTAACAGTCACTGTGCAAGGTAACAAACTACATCTCCACTGGACTGTCTCATCTTAAGTAGCATGAATCCCTAAAACTATTTCACCTGCCACTTTAATCTCTCAACTGTTGGCAGCTGTATCCTCCAAGACTTTAGTTCAATATCCCTGTAGTCATCCTCAACTATTCTCTTTCTATTATACCTAACAGCTGATGTATGAAACAATCCTATCAGTTTCGCTGTTGAAATGTTTGCAGACTCCATTATTTCTTGTCACTTCTACTTTTACCTTCATCCAAAGCACCATTATATCTTGGCTGATTTATTGTCAGGTAAGACAAATCATGTCACTCCCTTCTCAGAATTCTGAAATTCATTGTACTCCATCTCATTCAAAATTTGTAAGAGTCCCTAAGGTGGCCCGTGCTGACCCCATAACCTTCCTTCACAACTGATCCTCTTGTTCACATCACTTTGGAGTCATTGTGACCTCCCTGTTACTCCTCTGCCCCAGGACTTTTGCACCAGCAATGTCCTCTATCTGGAATGCTTTTCCTCCAGGTAACCACTTAACTGAACTCTCACTTTCTTCAATGTTTTGCACAAACATCATCATCTTAATGAGGCTTACAATGACCACCTTATTTAAATTGCAGCCCCAGGACTGAGGGGTTTTCTTAACTCTGCTGTATTTCACATTTTTTTCTCACCTATGTGACATAGTTATTTACTATTTTTATTGTTTTGTGTTTGTCTCTTCCACTAGAAGGCAAGGTACCTGAAGGCAAGGATCTTCGCTTGCCTTACTCATTAATAAAAATTCCAAGAGTCTAGGACGGTGCTTTGCACATGAAATAAGTGGAATAGATAGTTGACAATAAATGCCCCCAAAACAAACAAAAGAAATTAAAAATCCGAGGTTAGGAATTAATTCTTAAAATGCTAATGAGCATTAATGGTAACTATGGAGATGCAGCTGCATAAAAATGTGCCCCCTGCTTCTAACTACTCCTCATCACCTTGGGTTTTCATCCCAATTCACACCTTTAAACCGGCTTGATCAAAACCAACAGTAACTTCTACCTTGGAAAATTCTTATCTCCCTGATCTTTCAGAAGCTTTTTTTTTTTTTTTTTTTTTGAGATAGATGTGCCTTTATTAGCTAAGCCACTACTTGAGGGGGATGAAGAAGGGGTGGCCCCAATGAGGGGCCAGCAGTGCTTCACGGGCTTGTAGGTGATGGACAACTCGCCCAGGTAGTGGCCGATCATCTCCGGCTTGATCTCCACCTGGCTGAAGGTTTTGCCGTTGTAGACGCCCACCATGCTGCCCATCATCTCAGGCAAGATGATCATGTCCTACAGGTGCGTCTTCACCACTTCTGGCTTCTCCATGGGCGGTACCTCCTTCTTGGCCTTGCGCAGGCGCTTCAGCGGCGAGTGCTGTTTCCGCCCCAGATCCGGTTCAAACGCTGCTGCCGACGCGCACTGTATAGCTGCATAAGCTGCTCGTAGGACACGTTCAGCATCTGGTCCAGGCCCACACCGCGGTAAGTGAACTTGCGGAAGGTCCGCTTCTTCTGCTCTACGTCTGTCATCTTGCCGCAGAAGCATTTTAAACGGTCATCCACGTCCCCTCTCTTGAAACTTTATACTGTGAATTATACGTTATGATACGCTCCTGTTTACTCTCTAACTTGAGTCTCCTTGCTTGGCTCTTTCCCCTCTGTTCAGCCTGTGTATATTGGAAAGACCTAGGACTCTGTTCTGGGCAATCTTTTTTTTTTTTTTTCTCCCTATTGAGTGATCCTTTCCGCACTTGCAATTCCATCTATGTGGTTATTACTGCTAAATGTGTGTTTTCAGCCTTGACCAGACTGCCATATTCATATACAGCTGTATACTTGACATCAGCATTTAGGTGTCTAACAGGCAGCTTTAAGGCAACAGGGTTAAAATTAAACTCTTGATGCACTGCCCTTCTGCCCTTCCTAATTCTATCTCCTCATCTGAGTAAACACCACCAACTATTACCCAGTTGTTCAAGCAAGAAAATCTCGATGTCATCTTGATTCCTCTTTCTTTCTCATCTCTCCTTAAGTCTAAGGTATAATGAGGCCTTTAAGCTTCATCTCTAATATACCACAAATCCAAGCTCTGGTTACCAACTCTGCAGCTGACATCCCTGCCCACTCACACGACTTCAGGAGTCTCCTACCCATTGCCTTTGTTTCTGTTCTGTGTTCCTAGAATTCATTGTCTACACAGCAGACAATCAGATTAGATCATGACACCCGTGCTTAACTCTACAAAAGTGTCCTATTATAGTTAGAATAATCCTGAAGTCTTTATTGTGTTTTCTAAGATGGACATGATACATCCCTTTGCGCCTCTAAAACCTCATCTCATACTACTGTCTATCTCATTCACTACCCTTAAACCATCTTGGTCGTCGTCTTCTTTTTTTTTTTTTTAACTGAATAAGCTCTTTTACCCTTCAGGGCTATTGCTTGATGCTTCTCTGCCTGGACAACTCTCTGTTGCTTCAGATGGACCCAAATTTTACCCTCTCAAAGAGGACTTCTTGGATCATTTACTCTAAAGAGCACCGCCACTCAGTTACTATCACAATACCCTTTTACATTTGTTTTCCCCTCAGTCTTCAAGTAGAATATAAGCTACACCAAGAGCTCATACTTTGTCTTTCTTGTTCAGTTCTGTATCTACAGTGCTAAGTATAATTTCTTAGTATAATTTCTGGCTTAAATATTTTTGAAGAGATTGGTGAATAAACAAATAAAAGAATAACTGAATAAATTAGCTACAGTTGAGTACTTTAGTGGTTGAGCATTTATTTGGTGTAAAACATTACTAAACAAGTTAATTTCAGACACCTGAAAAGCCCTTTTTATACACATCTCTGAAACCTTGGCCAATGTATGTATCTCGAAGGTAATTGGATATTATGGCTGGGTTTCTTTCTTTCTTTTTATCTTTATAGATGGAGAAACTGAGATACAAATTGACTCTCCAACATTACTGGTAATCTCTGGGATCATTAAACCTTTATTCAGAATTGCTAATGAAACTTTTGGCCCATTTCCAAACATAAGACCGTATTTTGTAAATATAATTGATTTGCTTGTATAAGAGACAAAACAGTGTGCACAGGACTCCATTTATTTGGCTGCTTTCTTTTTTGCTCAAGATACCTGGCCCTTTGCTATCTTAGTATCAGAGACCTATAATGCTAATACTGAGTTTTGGGGGAGACTGCAGAATGAATATTAGAAAGAAAACCAAGAAGCAGGTTATAATTTGGCTAAAACTTTACTATTCTCTCTTTGGACGTAAATCTGGACAGGTGTCTGCCACTTACCATGATAAAAAACTTATTTTCTTGTTTTCAGAAAAGTAAGCCAAATAATTCCACTACCGTTTAACTAGCCCATTTTATTTAATGAGCAGGAAAACATAAGACTATGTTTGCCCTATCAATGATGATCACTTTCCTAGTAGAATGGACCCAACAAGAGATATGACAATATCTTAACTTGAACTGTTCATTAACTATCTGTATAAGGGAAGAACAATTAAAGTAATCAAAAACAAACTTTCCAAAATACTTCAAGGATGATCAGAGAGCCTATCTTTATCAGATGAAAGAATGTAGCTACTCAGAAGTTACTGTTACCAGAAACTAAGATGAAAGGAAACATTGGTGAGACAGAAAATTTGCCACAGAATTGATTGAATAAAAACATGAAAGAAAACATATGAAGCATACAAGTATAGACCTAATTGCAAAGAGGAGCCATTCCATGAAATGCAATTAAACTTCTAGAGAGATCAAAGCATTCTCCCACAAGGGAGGTGTAAGGGCAAAGAAATATTTCCCTTATAATTAAGAAACATTACCAAAATTTAGAGGAAAATGCAGATTATCTCCCAAGTTTGGGGGAAAAAGTGAAATTACTATAATAGGATGAATTGTTTGTTATAATGGCATATGTATAAAAAATAAATGCAATTAGTTCAAGGTACTTTAGTAAAACACCTTGCACTGCAATCAAATGTCATCTCAAGGTATTTTTATACTAATAGTTACTTCATTTTATAATATTTTTTGAAAATTAAATATACCAACTGAGTGGAAATGATTCATAATTCTCTATTATGCTAAATGTAAACACAGAAGACTGAGTTTGTAATGCTATTCTTTTGAATTGCTTGAAGCATGTGAAAGACAATGAACTTCACTACTTTAAGCAAAGTAAAATGGAGAAGCATATTTTATACATAGAATATATGTATTAATGACTTTCTCACTGAGAGTTTTTCTTACCCCAAATCCTAGCTAATTTAGGTTTGATTTTGTTTCCAGATTTTTACTAATAGGAAAGAAAGCAGATGGCAGGTGGAAGTATAAGTTTTGTTGTTATTGTCTGTTTTCAAAGAAGCCTAGGAGAGCAAAACAGAAGCCAAGAGACTTTAGAGTCAAATTCTTTTAGGGGAAAAGGTATCAGGACATGTGTATCAGCAGGCAGTTTCATAGTGCTTTAACAAGAAGGTTCCATGCATTGTGTAAGACCACATAATCATAGATTGTATGAAGAGAGGTTGAAAAATATCTACTCAACTATATCTTACAGGGTAAAACATTACTCACAGTCTCTCAAACAATTAAAGGATTCTATGTCTGAGACCAGGTAGTATCCTGAGGCAGGAAATAATCGTGTTATGTCATAAAATCAGAAATGCATGAGAAACAAAATAAAGCAAACCTCTTATATATTTTATTTCCAACAGAGCACTTTCAGGTAGTTTGTTAAAATTACAAGAAAGGCAGTTTTTGAAATGTTTATATTAAACAGATTCTAAATGAAAATGAACTGTTACAGTTAACTATTATAGCTAAGTAAAGATATATAAAGCATCATTGATATTCGTTTTAAGTACTTTGCCATCTTTTCATAATATTTATAACAATTTTAACAGATTAAACTGAGTTTTCTGACCCTAGTTTTCTAGTTCAACCAAGAGTCTTGTTATTAAAAGGCTAGTGAGAAACAGTACTCTCTTGATCAGAAAAACAGGCTACTGTTTTATTTTTCTAAGGAAAAGGATGAACTAGTATTTCCAATGTATAACTGCCATGCATATCTAACAAAGCCAAGTATTTCATATCCCAACCACATTTCTTTTTTCATACAAAAATTCTCAACAAGTGAATTAGAACATTTATATTCTGGCAAAGTGTTTATTTCTGGAGAAAAAGTAACAAACTTAGATTTTTGAATTTTAGATTTTAATTTTCAGTAGCAATAAATGAGGGAGATTTAACTTGAAATTTCCTTGAGCCTCTTTCTACTTCATCAATACTGATGTCTAGATGAGGTTATATTTCTGTTCTTAAATTTTGTTATATTTAAGTCATTTAAAATTTCACACATTTAATTAAAAATAATTATAACTCAAATTCTAGGAGGCACATGGTGATTGAAAGTAAAGCAAATGGAAACAGCATTTTATGGTGTTTACCAGGAGCCATGGCACTGCAGAAGTAGAGATTCTGATTTTTTTTTTTAATTTAGTTTCCAAGCAAAAATGGACACTTATGTCTCCAAGATGTATTGTTAGGTGGAAAAAGCTGGGTTGGAGATCTTTCATATTATGTACTACCTAGTCTATTAAAGGATGAAGATTAAGAGTATATTGATATTTACTTTCATATGCATAAAGAAACTATAGAAAGATTTCAAAAGCAAACAACATGGGCCAACAGGATGAACACAGACAGGGAGCTCAGGTACAGAGAAGCTTTCCTGAGGTTCACAGTAAAGAACATGATGGCCTTCCAAAGATATACTGGAGGAGGGCAATACCCTGCTTGGAGTGAAAGAGTAATGGTAGATGTAAAGTCTATAATCCTAGTAATAACAGGGGAGCGCAATGCAAAAACAGCATTCCAGCACACTGGTAGGATGCAATCTACTGCAACATGTAGAGGAGTTTCAGGAAATTGTTCCTGGAGAAGGGACACCCAAATAACACTTGGTGAGGAGGGACCGGGTTGTCTGTGGAGTTGTTGATGCAAATATGCTTGAGTCTGTGCAGGATAATGTATGTGAGTTTTCTTTTTTGGCCTTAGGTTAAATTTTTATAAAATCTTGTGTTGGTAAATGTAATGTAATTAGATATGTAATTTAATAGGTAAGGTATTACTATTAAAATGCAGCAGATGATTATAATCTCTGCCTCCCACTCCATGGAGTGGGGATGGGGGAGACAATGAATAGAAAGACTTTAATTTGACACAATCCCAAGGATGACAAAGAAAGCAGCCTTCACAAGCCAAAGTAGTTTTTGTGTTTCGTGTTGTAAGTGCCCTGGTGGAAAATTGAAGAAACCAAATGCTTTTCAAAAGATGATCAGGACCCATTAACTCCAAGGGCAAGAGTTTTTGGTAACCTGCCATTAACAAGCAAAATTGTTTTGTATTTTTTCCTTCAACGTGAGTTTAGATTATGACCCTGAAAACAATTTTTTAAAGATTTGAAAGGTAACCTACCTCCAATAGTCAAGCATAGGAAAAAAAATTACCAAGAACCCTCCCACACAGTTTAAAAAGATTTAAGAAATAAAACACTTTCATGAGACAAAGGGTGGTAATTGTTGTGTGGTGGGAGACTCATCATTCACAATGACAGGTGTGAAAAAGGGAGTGTCTAGAGCCCTGTGTGAGAATCTGAGGGAGGTTTAGATGGGGAAAAGCATCTGGGGTGCCCTTTGCTTTGTGAAAGATTATGTTTCTGGGTGACTTCCATCATCCATGGGTGAGTTGGGTCCAATTTCTAATTATAAAATTTATTACAGCCTTGTCCTTTGTGTTTTTTGTTGTTTTGTTTTATTTTTATTATCTTGGAGGAGGGCACAGTAGCAAGGAAATGATGGATTCATGCCTAATGGTATCGATTGACTGTGTCACCACCCAAGTCTCATCTTGAATTCCCACATGTTGTGGGTGGGACCCGGTGGGAGTTAATTGAATCATGGGGGCAGGTCTTTCCCATGCTCTTCTCATGATAGTGAATAAGTCTCATGAGATCTGACGGTATTGAAAAACGGGAGTCTCCATGCACAAGCTCTCTCTTTGCCTGCTGCCAACCATGTAAGATGGGAGTTGCTACTCCTTGCCTTCTACCATGATTGTGAGGCTTCTCCAGTCACATGGAACTGTAAGTCCAATTAAACCTCTTTCTTTTGTAAATTACCCAGTCTTAGATATGTCTTTATCACCAGTGTGAAAATGGGCAAATACAGTAAATTGGTGCCAGTAGAGTGGGGTGTGGCTGAAAAGATACCTGAAAATATGGAAGTGACTTTGGAACTGGGTAAGAGTTGGAACAGTTTGGAGGACTCAGAAAAAGACAGGTAAATGTGGGAAAGAGTGGAACTTCCTAGAGACTTGTTGAATGGCTTTGACAAAAATGTTGATAGTGTTATGAACAATGAAGTCCAGGATGAGATGGTCTCAGGTGGAGATGAGGAACTTGTTGGGAACTGAAGCAGAGGTGACTCTTGTTACATTTTAGCCAAGAGACTGGCAGCATTTTGCCCCTGCCCTAGAGACTTGTGAAACTTTGAACTTGAGAGAGATGATTTAGGGTATATGGCAGAAGAAATTTCTAAGCAGGAAAGCATTCAAGATATGACTTGGGTGCTGTTAAAGACATTCAGTTTTATAAGGCAAGCAGGGCATAAAAGTTTGGAAAATGTGCAGCCTGACAATGCAATAGAAAGGAAAATCCCATTTTCTGGGGAGAAATTCAAGCCAGCACAGAAATTTGCATAAGTGATGAGGAGCAGAATCTTATTCCCCAAGACAATGGGGAAAATATCTCCAGGGCATGTCAGAGACCTTTGCAGCAGCCCCTCCCATCACAGAGGCCCAGAGGCATAGAAGGAAAAAGTGGTTTTGTGGTCTGGGCTCAGGGTCCCCATGCTGTCTACAGCCTAGGGACTTGGTGCCCTGTGTCCCAGCTGCTCCAGCCATGGCTGAAAGAGGACCAATGTAGAGCTCATGCTGTGGCTTCAGAGGGTGCAAGCCCCAAGCCTTGGCAGCTTCCATATGGTGTTGAGCCTGCTAGTGCACAGAAGTCAAGAATTGAGGTTTGGGAAGCCCCGCCTAGATTTTAGAGAATGTGTGGAAACACCTGGATGTCCAGGCAGAAGTTTGCTGCAGGGGCGGGCCTCTCATGTAGCAGTGCAGAAGGAAAATGTGGGCTCAGGGTCTCAACACAAGAGTCCCTACTGGGGCGGGGCGGGCCTCTTATGGAGCAGTGCAGAAGGAAAATGTGGGGTCAGAGTCCCGACACAAAAGTCCCTACTGGGGTACTGTCTAGGAGCTGTGAGAAGAGGGCCGCCATCCTCCAGACCCCAGAATGGTAGATCCACTGTCACCTTGAACCATCTGCGTGGAAAAGCTGCAGACACTCAACACCAGCCCATGAAAGCAGCTTGGAGGGAGGCTGTACTCTGCAGAGCCTCAGGGGCGGGACTTCCCAATACCCAAGACCATGGAAACCCATCTCTTGCATCACCTCCATGACCCAGATGTGAGAGATGGAGTCAAAGGAGATCATTTTGGAGCTTTAAGATTTGACTGCCCCACTGGATTTTGGACTTGCATGGGCCCTGTAGCCCCTTTGTTTTGGTTAATTTCTCCCATTTGAAATGGCTGTATTTACACAATGCGTGTACCCCCACTGTATCTAGGAAGTAACTAACTTGCTTTTTATCTTACAGGCTCATAGGCAGAAGGGACTTGCCTTGCCTCGAATGAGACTTTAAACTGTGGACTTTTGAGTTAATTATGAAATGAGTTAAGACTTTGGGGTACTGTTGGGAAGGCATGATTGGTTTTGAAATGTGAGGACATGAGATTTGGGAGGTACTGTGGCAGAATGATATGGTTTGGCTGTGTCCCCACCCAAATTTCATCTTGAATTCCCACATGTTGTGGGAGAGACCCAGTGTGAGGTAATTGAATCATGAGGGGAGGTCTTTCTCATGCTGTTCTGGTGATAGTGAATAAGTCTCATAAGATCTGATGGTTTTGAAAAACCTGGAGTCTCCCTGCACAAGCTCTCTCTTTGCCTGCTGCCATCCATGTAAGACAGGACTTGCTCCTGCTTGCCTTCTGCCATGATTGTGAGGCTTCCCCAGCCACGTGGAACTCTAATTCCAATTAAACCTCTTTCTTTTGTAAATTACCCACTGTCAGGTATGTCTTCATCAGCAGTGTGAAAATGGACTAATACACCTATATTTTTCCCTCCTACACTCTAACACAGAAGGGGCATCTCATTATCTGGTGGATTATGACTTGAATTTTCAGATGGTGATTAAGAGAAATGGAGGCAGGACTGCCACACTAAACCCATTAGCTGTGGAAGACCCAGACTCTTCAGAAGCCTTAGATAGAAAAACAGTAGTGCCAAGAGGAAGCACCTTCTGGAGTTGGGGAAAGACCTAGTGCTCCTAGATTAATAAGGAGATCAAATGACCAGTTCCCAGCATTGTCAAGACTATGAAGTACACCCTTGCAGAATGTAATGTTCATCTGATTTAGTTCTGTCTACATGAATTACTTGTTATAAAGAGCAAAAATTATGGTATTGCTAGTAGAAGTGGCAAATAAAAAGATGTTATCAAAAAGGAAAATTTTAGAATTTGGAAAAAGTTTTTGCCAAGTAATGCTAGGATATAGCTTTATACTAGACTGCCATACTAATATAATTTCTTTAAAGTGACTTTTTCTTGTTTTCTAGAAGAGAAAATATTATTCACCATGAATAAAGGGAAATATAATTTAGTTTTTCCTGAAATTATCAAAAATGGTCTCAGATATGATTTGTTTATTAGAAGAAATATTATGTCTAGAATAGGAGGAGAGAAAGTAGTATAACTTTTAAGTGCAAGACAGCTAGTGCATTTCTGCCATGGACTAAATTGTTTTCTCTTAAAATTCATATGTTGAAGCTCTATCCTCCAATATGACTTCATTTGGAGATAGAGCCTATAATGAGGTAATGAATGTTAAGTGAGGTCATAAGGGTACAGCTCTAATCCAACAAGGCTCATGTTCTTATAAGAGGAAAAGATATATGACTCTGTCTCTCCTCTCTCCATCTTCTCTCTCTCTCTCTTTCTCTCTCTCCCCCTCCCTCCCTCCTTCCCCCTCTCCTCTCTCTCTCTTCTCTCTCTCCTCTGTCCTTTACCTCCTCCCCCTCCACCATATTCTTAGAAGAAAGGATATGTGAGGTTACAGCAAGAAGATGGCTCTCTGCATACCAGGAAGAGAGCTCTCACCATGGACCAAATCACTAGGCACCTTGATCATGGATGTCTAGCCTCCAGAAGTGTGAGAAAATAAATATCAGTAATTTAAGCCCCCAGTCCGTGGCATTTTGTTATGGCAGCCTGAGCAGACTAATACAATCTCCCCTGGAGAGCCACGGCCATATATTGAGAGTTAGTATGTTGAGAAATCACACCTGGCTTTTTCTTTCCCATTCTGTATACTTTCCACTTTACTGATTACAAAAGCTTGGAATGTTGGCCTTTTTTTCAACCATTTCTCATTCCTCTTTCCCCACAAGCAGTTAGGTACCAGTGTTACTTAATATCCCTCAATAATGTCTAATTCTGGTAAAAATGATTTTACTTATAAGGAATAAAATCCTACTCTACCTGAGATAGAAATCCTTAATTTCTTTTAACTCGTGTTATACTCACTGTTATAACATTTATTACTCTTTTGACATGTAATTTGGCAAGTGACATCTGCTACTTGGTTTCACTCTGAGCCCCTCCAAAACATGTCTCTGTATATATTATACAATCAAAGAGAAACTCACAGAGATGAGCCCAACCTACTGAGTTTCTGTTTCTATTGAAGGTATTTGCTGAGTCTACAGCCGGTTGAGGCAAAATGCTTAGAAGCTGAACAGCGTAAAGCCACTAAGAGGCAGAGAAGGCAGCAGAGCTTTTAGAAATCTCATAGGGCTCTGAGAGGCAAACATTGGAGTCTGGACCTCCCAAAGTAATCAGTATTTGAGAGAGCAGGATTCCAGAGGGAAAGGAAACATGGGGAAATGTTTCTGACACTAGGCACTAGTTTTCTCTTTCAGGCATTTGCCAGTTGTTAAACCACATAGAAAAAACCCCGAGAAGCTCAGGAGAACTTTTGATAGTCTCATAATGACACAAAATTTGATATTGAATTTATGCATTAAGAAGGAGGTACTCTGCTAAATATCCAAGGTTCTTAAGGGGACTCCTGAAAAGCTACATCTTAGTTTGGAAGGAGACCCAGAGGTAGACAGAGCCTTACAAAGTCTTAAATTTAGCACTGAGTCAAAACCTCATTGGATTGAGGTGATCTGCTCCTACTGTTTTGACATGTCAGAGGATGGGTTAAATCTTCTCTTGAGGTTGAGAACATCACACAGATCCTCCGCAGTTTTTCAAACCAAATATTTGACTTTCAAATCAAAATTATTATTTCAATTCAAATTTATTTATATTCAAATAAAAATTTTTTATTTGAATATAAATATTTATTTGAATATAAATATTTATTCATATTCAAATAAAAATTATTATTCCCCCACAGGGAAACAGGCTGAAGGGAAAAAAATCAGAAAATAGAAACAGACCAATAGATGATTCTGACTTGTAGCTATCAATTACTTTAACTGTGTTAATATGCTCGAGAAAATAAATAAGATTGGAGATGTTTATTAGATAACTGGACTCTATTAAAAATATATTTTTAGAAAATAGAAAATACAATAACTAGCATTAAGAAATACAGGGTATACATTCTTTTTGTCTGGCTTCTTTCACTCATCTATGTCATTATGTGTAACAGTAGTTTGTTACATTTTCATTACTGAGTAGGATTCCATTGTATGGATATATCACAATTTGTTTATGCATTCCCTTTTTGATGGACATTTGAGTTGTTTCCAGTTAAGGCTATTACAAATAAGGCTGCTATGCACATTCATGTATAAGCTTTATGCTATCTTCTATATAGCTTTATGCTATCTTTTCTTTTGGGTAAATGCCTAGGAATAAATGGCTGGATCATTTGGTATATGAAGAGAATCAACGTTTTCACACTATTGAGTCTTCCAACCCATAACAAGATATATTGTTCTATATATTCATGTTTTTAAAAAAGTTTCTCTGAGCATTGATTTGTATTTTATAGTGTACAGCCTTACACAATCTTTTGTCAGATTTATTCTTAGGTATTTTATTTTATTTTTTATGCTCTTGGCAATATTATTTTAAAATTTTCATTTTTTTCAATTCATTGCTAATAAATAGAAGTACAACTAATTTTTGGACAATTTTTTTTGTCACCATGTGAAATACATTTATTCTAGCATCTTTTTGTAGATTTTATCAGATTTTCTGTATAGATGTGATGACATCTGTGAATAAAAATAATACTATTTCTTTTCAATCTGCATATTGTGATGTTTTTTCTTGCTTTATTACATTAGCTGGAAATTGCAATATAATCGTGAATAGATGTAGTGACAGCAGACATCCCTGTCTTGTTTCTGAAAGCATTCAGTCTTTCACCATTAAGTCTAATGCTAGCAGTAGGTTTATCAGGGATGCTTTTAATTAGGTTGAAATGTTCCATTTTACTTCTAGCTTTCTGAAAGTTTTTATTGTGCATATTGGATTTTTGTGACATGCTTTTCTGAGATTGAGATTAAATTTCTTAATGTGGTGAATTACATTGATTGATTTTAATTTGTTCAACCAACCTTATGTTACTAAATTAACCCCATTTGATCACTATGTGTTATTTCTTTTACATATTGCTGGATTCAATTTGCTAAAATGTTACTCAGAACTTTTGCATTTATGCAAAATGAGAGATATTGATCTGTATAGTCTTTATTTCTGGTCATGTCTTTATAGTTATGGTTATCAAGATAATTGTGGCTTCATATAATTAGTTGAGAAGTATTCCCTCTCTTTTAATTTTCTAAAAAAGTTTTTTCATATAGAATTAGTATAATTTCATCCTTGAACATTTGATAAACATCAACTACGAAGACATCTGGACCTGCAACTTTTGTGGGAAGGGTTGAAGCTACAATTTTTGGTTTTTTAAATATAGTGTTTCTAATCCAGGGCAATTTTGACTCCTAGGAGAACATTTTGCAATGTCTGTGCACATTTTTTGGTTGTCACAACAAAGAGAAGGAATTGCTGTAAGCATCTAGTAAATAGAGACCAGGAATGTTGCTAAACATTCTACAATGTATAAGATAGCCCTATAATAAATAATTATTTGGTGCAAATATCAATAATACCAAGTTTGAGAAACCTTGCTTTAACAGATGTAAAGCTACTCAGTTCTTGAGTCAGCTTTAGTATTTTGTGTCTTTCAAGAAATTGGTTCATTTCATGTAAATTATTAAATTTGATGGCATAAAATTATTCATGATATTTCCTAATTTTCATCTTAACATCTGTAGAATCTGTAATGGTATTAAACCTCACTCTTGGATGGCTAACTTTTGTCTTCTCTTTTTTTCCTGGTCAGACTGGTTAGAGGTTGATCAATTATCTTTTCAAAGAGCCAAGGTTGGTTTCATAAATTTGTTCTACTTATTTTCTATTCCATTGACTTCCACTCTCTTATTTCCTTTCTTTTGCTTACTTTGAATTTAATATGTTCTTTCCTAGCTTCTGAAGGTGGAAGTTGAGGCATTCACAGAAGACATTCCTTCTTTGGTATTATAGGCATTTAGAACTATAAATTTTCTTTAAGTACTGCTTTAGAGTCATTCCACAAATCCTAATATGTTATATTTTTATTTTCCTCAAGTTCAAAATATTTTTAAATTTCACTTTACTTTTTATCTTTACTCAGAGTTTATTTAGAAGTTATAGTACTTGGTTTCCAAAAAACTGAAACCATTCTGAGTATCTTGCTGTAACTAATTTAATTCTATTGTGGCCAGAAAATATTCTTTGTACTACTCGTTTTAATATCATTCACACTAGTTTTTTGGTTTATAACATGGCATACATTGGTAAATTTAACATGTACTTGAAAATAATATTTATTCTGATGTGATTGGTTGGAATGTCCTATAAATGTCAATTAGGTAAAAGTTGTTGATAGTCTTCAAATCTTCTGTATCATTATTCTGTCAATTATTCTATCAGTTATTCAGATCAATTATTGAGAGAGGGTATTTGAAATATCTGACAATAATTATGGATTTGTCTATTTCTCCTTTCAGTACTATCAGTTTTTGTTTTATGTGTTTTCATACTCAGTTATACCAGTTAAACATTTAAAATCAAATGTTCTTTTATAAGTTGATGCCTTTATCATTATACAATGGGCTTTTTTATCCTTAGTAATATCCTTTGCTCTAAAATCTACTTTATCTAATATTAATATAGCCACATCAACTTTTCTTGAATTAATTAATGTTAGCAAGGCTCATCGTTTTCCGTCCTCTAATTTTACCTTATTTCTGTTGCTTTATGTAAACTGAGTTTCTTGTAAGTGGCCTATAATTGGGTCTTTTTTAGTTATCCAGTCTGACAATCTCTGCCTTATAAATGGATTTTTAGACAATTTGCATTTAATGTAATTATTATGTTTAAGTATCTTTTTTACATTTTTCTATTTGTCCTTTTACTCTGTTATTAGTTAATTGAACATGCTTTCATTTCTCAGTTCTATTTCTTTATTAATTATAAATCTTTTAGTATTTGTTTTGCAGGTAATAGTGTGCTTATTTAAATCACAGTCTATCTTCAAGTGTTATTATATTACTTGACATGTAGAATAAGAACTTTACTATACTATACTTGTATTTTTTTCAGCCTTTATGTTATTGTCATGTATTCTACTTATTTACATGTTATAAACCACCAAACACATTGTGAATTTTTATTTAAGTTGTCGATTTTTAAAAATATTTAAATATAAAAATATGATATCTTTGCCTTTTTTTTCATTTTAATTGTTTTTTTTTTTTATTATACTTTAAGTTTTAGGGTACATGTGCACAATATGCAGGTTAGTTACATATGTATACATGTGCCATGCTGGTGCGCTGCACCCACTAACTCGTCATCTAGCATTAGGTATATCTCCCAGTGCTATCCCTCCCCCCACCCCCATCCCACAACAGGCCCCAGAGTGTGATGTTCCCCTTCCTGTGTCCATGTGTTCTCATTGTTCAATTCCCACCTACGAGTGAGACTATGCGGTGTTTGGTTTTTTGTTCTTGCGATAGTTTACTGAGAATGATGATTTCCAATTTCATCCATGTCCCTACAAAGGACATGAACTCACCATTTTTTATGGCTGCATAGTATTCCATGGTGTATATGTGCCACATTTTCTTAATCCAGTCTATCATTGTTGGACATTTGGGTTGGTTCCAAGTCTTTGTTATTGTGAATAATGCCGCAGTAAACACATGTGTGCATGTGTCTTTGTAGCAGCATGATTTATAGTCCTTTGGGTATATACCCAGGAATGGGATGGCTGGGTCAAATGGTATTTCTAGTTCTAGATCCCTGAGGAATCGCCACACTGACTTCCACAATGGGTGAACTAGTTTACAGTCCCACCAACAGTGTAAAAGTGTTCCTATTTCTCCACATCCTCTCCAGCACCTGTTGTTTCCTGACTTTTTAATGATTACCATTCTAACTGGTGTGAGATGGTATCTCATTGTGGTTTTGATTTGCATTTCTCTGATGGCCAGTGATGGTGAGCATTTTTTGATGTGTTTTTTGGCTGCATAAATGTCTTCTTTTGAGAAGTGTCTGTTCATGTCCTTTGCCCACTTTTTGACGGGGTTGTTCATTTTTTTCTCGTAATTTGTTTGAGTTCATTGTAGATTCTGGATATTAGTCCTTTGTCAGATGAGTAGGTTGCGAAAATTTTCTCCCATTTTGTAGGTTGCCTGTTCACTGTGATGGTAGTTTCTTTTGCTGTGCAGAAGCTCTTTAGTTTAATTAGATCCCATTTGTCAATTTTGGCTTTTGTTGCCATTGCTTTTGGTGTTTTAGACATGAAGTCCTTGCCCATGCCTATGCCCTGAATGGTAAAGCCTAGGTTTTCTTCTAGGATTTTTATGGTTTTAGGTCTAACGTTTAAGTCTTCAATCCATCTTGAATTAATTTTTGTATAAGGTGTAAGGAAGGGATCCAGTTTCAGCTTTCTACATATGGCTAGCCAGTTTTCCCAGCACCATTTATTAAATAGGGAATCCTTTCCCCATTGCTTGTTTTTCTCAGGTTTGTCAAAGATTAGATAGTTGTAGATATGCGGCATTATTTCTGAGCGCTCTGTTCTGTTCCATTGATCTATATCTCTGTTTTGGTACCAGTACCATGCTGTTTTGGTTAGTATAGCCTTGTAGTATAGTTTGAAGTCAGGTAGTGTGATGCCTCCAGCTTTGTTCTTTTGGCTTAGGATTGATTTGGCGATGCGGGCTCTTTTTTGGTTCCATATGAACTTTAAAGTAGTTTTTTCCAATTCTGTGAAGAAAGTCATTGGTAGCTTGATGGGGATGGCAATGAATCTGTAAATTACCTTTGGCAGTATGGCCATTTTCACGATATTGATTCTTCCTACCCATGAGCATGGAATGTTCTTCCATTTGTTTGTATCCTCTTTTATTTCCTTGAGCAGTGGTTTGTAGTTCTCCTTGAAGAGGTCCTTCACATCCCTTGTAAGTTGGATTCCTAGGTATTTTATTCTCTTTGAAGCAATTGTGAATGGGAGTTCACTCATGATTTGGCTCTCTGTTTGTCTGTTGTTGGTGTATAAGAATGCTTGTGATCTTTGTACATTGATTTTGTATCCTGAGACTTTGCTGAAGTTGCTTATCAGCTTAAGGAGATTTTGGGCTGAGACAGTGGGGTTTTCTAGATATACAATCATGTCATCTGCAAACAGGGACAATTTGACTTCCTCTTTTCCTAATTGAATACCCTTTATTTCCTTCTCCTGCCTAATTGCCCTGGCCAGAACTTCCAACACTATGTTGAATAGGAGTGGTGAGAGAGGGCATCCCTGCCTTGTGCCAGTTTTCAAAGGGAATGCTTCCAGTTTTTGCCCATTCAGTATGATATTGGCTGTGGGTTTGGCATAGATAGCTCTTATTATTTTGAAATATGTCCCATCAATACCTAATTTATTGAGTTTTTAGCATGAAGGTTGTTGAATTTTGTCAAAGGCCTTTTCTGCATCTATTGAGATAATCATGTGGGTTTTGTCTTTGGTTCTGTTTATATGCTGGATCACATTTATTGATTTGCGTATATTGAACCAGCCTTGCATCCCAGGGATGAAGCCCACTTGATCATGATGGATAAGCTTTTTGATGTGCTGCTGGATTTGGTTTGCCAGTATTTTATTGAGGATTTTTGCATCAATGTCCATCAAGGATATTGGTCTAAAATTCTCTTTTTTTGTTGTGTCTCTGCCAGGCTTTGGTATCAGGATGATGCTGGCCTCATAAAATGAGTTAGGGAGGATTCCCTCTTTTTCTATTGATGGGAACAGTTTCAGAAGGAATGGTACCAGTTCCTCCTTGTACCTCTGGTAGAATTCAGCTGTGAATCCATCTGGTCCTGGACTCTTTTTGGTTGGTAAGCTATTGATTATTGCCACAATTTCAGATCCTGTTATTGGTCTATTCAGAGATTCAACTTCTTCCTGGTTTAGTCTTGGGAGAGTGTATGTGTCGAGGAATTTACCATTTCTTCTAGATTTTCTAGTTTATTTGCATAGAGGTGTTTGTAGTATTCTCTGATGGTAGTTTGTATTTCTGTGGGATTGGTGGTGATATCCCCTTTATCATTTTTATTGCATCTATTTGATTCTTCTCTCTTTTTTTCTTTATTAGTCTTGCCAGTGGTCTATGAATTTTGTTGATCCTTTCAAAAACCAGCTCCTGGATTCATTAATTTTTTGAAGGGTTTTTTGTGTCTCTATTTCCTTCAGTTCTGCTCTGATTTTAGTTATTTCTTGCCTTCTGCTAGCTTTTGAATGTGTTTGCTCTTGCTTTTCTAGTTCTTTTAATTGTGATGTTAGGGTGTCAATTTTGAATCTTTCCTGCTTTCTCTTGTGGGCATTTAGTGCTATAAATTTCCCTCTGCACGCTGCTTTGAATGCATCCCAGAGATTCTGGTATGTTGTGTCTTTGTTCTCGTTGGTTTCAAAGAACATCTTTATTTGTGCCTTCATTTCGTTATGTACCCAGTAGTCATTCAGGAGCAGGTTGTTCAGTTTCCATGTAGTTGAGTGGCTTTGAGTGAGATTCTTAATCCTGAGTTCTAGTTTGATTGCACTGTGGTCTGAGAGATAGTTTGTTATAATTTCTGTGAGAGCTTTACTTCCAAGTATGTGGTCAATTTTGGAACAGGTGTGGTGTGGTGCTGAAAAAAATGTATATTCTGTTGATTTGGGGTGGAGAGTTCTGTAGATGCCTATTAGGTCTGCTTGGTGCAGAGCTGAGTTCAATTCCTGGGTATCCTTGTTAACTTTCTGTCTCGTTGATCTGTCTAATGTTGACAATGGGGCATTAAAATCTCCCATTATTAATGTGTGGGAGTCTAAGTCTCTTTGTAGGTCACTCAGAACTTTCTTTAGGAATCTGGGTGCTCCTGTATTGGGTGCATATATATTTAGGATAGTTAGCTCTTCTTGTTGAATTGATCCCTTTACCATTATGTAATGGCCTTCTTTGTCTCTTTTGATCTTTGTTGGTTTAAAGTCTGTTTTATCAGAGACTAGGATTGCAACCCCTGCCTTTTTTTGTTTTCCATTTGCTTGGTAGATCTTCCTCCATCCTTTTATTTTGAGCCTATGTGTGTCTCTGCACGTGAGATGGGTTTCCTGAATACAGCCCACTGATGGGTCTTGACTCTTTATCCAATTTGCCAGTCTGTGCCTTTTAATTGGAGCATTTAGTCCATTTACATTTAAAGTTAATATTGTTATTTGTGAATTTGATCCTGTCATGATGATGTTAGCTGGTTATTTTGCTCGTTAATTGATGCAGTTTCTTCCTAGTCTCGATGGTCTTTACATTTTGGCATGATTTTGCAGTGGCTGGTACCGGTTGTTCCTTTCCATGTTTAGCGCTTCCTTCAGGAGCTCTTGTAGTGCAGGCCTGGTGGTGACAAAATCTCTCAACATTTGCTTGTCTGTAAAGTATTTTATTTCTCCTTCACTTGTGAAGCTTAGTTTGGCTGGATATGAAATTCTGGGTTGAAAATTCTTTTCTTTAAGAATGTTGAATATTGGCCCCCACTCTCTTCTGGCTTGTAGAGTTTCTGCCAAGAAATCCGCTGTTAGTCTGATGGGCTTCCCTTTGAGGGTAACCTGACCTTTCTCTCTGGCTGCCCTTAACATTTTTTCCTTCATTTCAACTTTGGTGAATCTGACAATTATGTGTCTTGGAGTTGCTCTTCTCGAGGAGTATCTTTGTGGCATTCTCTGTATTTCCTGAATCTGAATGTTGGCCTGCCTTGCTAGATTGGGGAAGTTCTCCTGGATAATATCCTGCAGAGTGTTTTCCAACTTGGTTGCATTCTCCACGTCACTTTCAGGGATATATTTACCCTTTTAGTTGTCATTTTAGATGTTCTTTATTCCTTGTATAGATCCATATATTCACCTTATTTCATTTTCCTCTTTCTGGAGAACTTCATTTATAAGGTGGGTCTGTTGGTGGTGATTTGATTCGTGCATATCTGAAAAAGTCTTTATTTATGTTTTTTTTGAAAAATATTTTTGCTAGTTATAGAATTTTTAAGGACTGTCTTCTCTTACATTGTTTCTTGATGAAAAATGGATATTGTCATTCTTATTTTGTTCTCTATGTGAGGTGACTTTTTTCCCTCTGGCTGCTTTAAGGTTTTCTCTTTATCGCTAGTTTGAACAATTTTATTATGTTATGTCTTGGTGTGGTTTTCTTCATGATTCTTGTGTTTGAGATTCATTTTTGAAACTGTAGGTTTATAATATTCTTTAAGTTTGGGAAATTTTCATCTGTTATTAAATTTTTTTTTCTGTTCCTCCCTCCCCCAACACACATCACACTTCTCTTTTTGGAACTCTAATTACACATACAGAAAATTGTTTTAAGTTGTCTTATAGCTCATTGATATTATTCTAATTTTCAAAATTCATTCTCTTCTCTTTAATTCATTATATATCGTATGTATTGCTATGTCTTCCAGTCCACTAATCATTTTGTCTGTGATATCTAATCTGCCCTTAATTACATTTAGTATATTTGGGTTTTTTAATATTTTCCATGTCTCTGCTTATTTTTTAAAAAACAACTTTATTAAGGTATCATTTATACACAGTAAAATTTATCTGTTTTAAGTGTATAAGTCAATCATTTTTAGTACAAGTGTTTATGTAGGCATGTTTTATTTCTCTTGGTTAGACATCTAGGAGTGGAGTTGGATTATAAGGTAATCCTATGCTTAACATTTTAAGAAACTCTCAAATTATTTTTCAAAGTGATTGCACTGTTCTATCTTCCCAGGAGCAATGTACATGGCTTCTAGTTTCTCTACACACTCATCAATACTTGTTATTCCTTTTTTTATTATAGCCATTCTTGTGAGTGTGAAGTTGTATCTCATTATGATTTTAACTTGCCTTTCCTTAATGATTAATGATGTTGAACATTTTTATGTGTTTATTAACCTTATGTATATCTTCTTTGGTGAAATATCTATTCAAATCTTTTACTCACTTTTAATTGTCGCATTTAAATTTTTGTCATTATTGTGGGTGTTTATTTTAAATTTTATGGATGCGTAGTCATTCTGCATATTTAGGGGATACATATAATATTGTGATACAGACATACAATGTGTAATGATCAAATCTGGATAATTGTGACAGCCATTACCTCAAAGATTCACCATTTGTGCAAGGAATATTTCAAATATTTTCTTCTAGCTATTTTGAAATATACAATATATTATTAACTATTGTCACTCTATTGTGCTATCAACACTAGATATTATTCCTTCTGTTCTCAGCCTCTGTTAACCACTAATACATTTATTACTTCTATGAGATCAATTTTTTTTAGCTCTGACATATATGTGAGAACATGCAATATTTGTCTTTCTCTGCCTGGTTTATTTAACTTAACGTCCTCCAATTCTATCCATGTTGCTGTGAAGACAGAAGTTTTCATTTTATGGTTGACTAATATTTCATTTTTTATACCACATTGTGTACCACATTTTCTTTATCCATTCATTCTTTGATGGACACTTAGGTTGATTCCATATCTTGGGTATTGTGAATGATGCTGCAATAAACATGGGAGTGCAGCTATCATTTTGATATACTGATTTCCTTTCCTTTGGATATATACCCAGCAGTGGGTTTGCTGGATCATATGATAGTTCTATTTTTAGTTTTTTGAGGAAAGTCTATACTGTTTTCCATAGTCAATGTTCTATTTATATTCCCACCAGCAGTGTACAAGCATTCCCCTTTCTCTGCATCCTCTCTAGCATTTATTATTTTCTATGTATTTTGTAATAGCCATTTTAACTGGGGTGAGATGGTATATTATTATGACTTTGATTTGCATTTTGCTGATGATTAGTAATGTTGAAAATTTTTCACATATCTCTTGGCCATTTGTGTCTTTTGAGAAATGTTTATTCAGATCTATTGCCCATTTTTAAATAAAATAATTTTTTTTGCTATTGAGTTTCTTACATATTCTGATTATTAATCCCTTGTCAGATGAATAGTTTTAAAATATTTTATCCCGTGCTGTAGGTTGTGCCTTCATTGACTGCTTCCTTTGTCATGCAAAAGCTTTTTAGCTTGATTTAATCCCATGTGTCCATGTTTGCTTGGGTTGCCTGTACTTTTAAGGTCTTACTCAAGAAACCTTTGCCCAGGACAATGTTCTAAAGCATTTTCCACTTGTTTTCTTCTAATTATTTTAGTATCAGGTTTTAAATCCAAGTCGTCAATCCGTTTTTATTTGCTTTTTGTATATGGTGAGAGGTAGGGATCTCATTTCATTCTTCTGCATATGAATATCCAGTTTTCTTAGCACATTTATTGAACATCTCCTTTCCCCAATGTAAGTTGTTGGCATCTTTGTCAAACATGAGTTGCTTGTAGATGCATAGATTTATTTCTAAGTTCTCTATTCTGTTCCATTAGCTTATGTATTTTTTATGCCAATACCATACTATTTTGATTACTGTGGCTTTGTAGTATATTTTAAAGCCAGGTAATGTGAGGCCTTCAGTTTTGTTCTTTTTGCTTAAGGCTACTTTGGCTATTCTTGGCCTTTTGTGGTTCCATAAGAATCTTTTTATTATTTTAAGTTGTAAGAGATCTTTATATATTCGGGATACAAGATTCTTATCAGATATATAAATTGAAATATTTTTGGGGTGGTTCCAAGATGGCCAAATATGAACAGCTCCAGTCTACAGCTCCCAGCATGAGCAGTGCAGAAGACGGGTGATTTCTGCATTTCCAACTGTAGTACCGGGTTCATCTCTCTGGGGTGTGTCGGACAGTGGGTGCAGCCCACCGAGCAAGAGCCGAAGCAGGGAGAGGCATCGCCTCACCTGGGAAGCGAAAGGGGTCAGGGAATTCCTTTTCCTAGCCAAGGGAAGCTGTGACACACAGCACCTGGAAAATCAGGTCACTCCCACCCTAATACTACACTTTTTCAAGGGTCTTAGGAAATGGCACACCAGGAGATTATATCCTGCGCATGGCTCGGAGGGTACCACAGCCACGGAGCCTTGCTCATTACTAGCACAGCAGTCTGAGATCGAACTGCAAGGTGGCAGTGAGGCTGGGGGAGGGGTGCCCACCATTGTTGAGGCTTGAGTAGGTAAACAAAGTGGCCGGGAAGCTCGAACTGGATGGAGCCCACCACAGCTCAAGGAGGCCTGCCTGCCTCTGTAGACTCCACCTCTAGGGGCAGGGCATAGCCGAACAAAAGACAGGAGAAACCTCTGTAGATGTAAATGTCCCTCTCTGACAGCTTTGAAGAGAGTAGTGGTTCTCCCAGCACGGAGTTTGAGATCTGAGAACAGACAGATTGCCTCCTCAAGTGGGTCCCTGACACCTGAGTAGCCTAACTGGGAGGCACCCCCCAGTAGGGGCAGACTGACACCTCACACGGCTGTGTACCCCTCTGAGATGAAGCTTCTAGAGGAACCATCAGGCAGCAACATTTGCTGTTCAGCAATATTCACTGTTCTACAGCCTCCGCTGCTGAAACCCAGGCAAACAGGATCTGGAGGGGACCTCCAGCAAACTCCAACAGACCTGCAGCTGAGAGTCCTGACTGTTAGAAGGAAAACTAACAAACAGAAAGGACATCCACACCAAAACCACATCTGTACATCACCATCATCAAAGACCAAAGGTAGATAAAACCACAAAGATGGGGAAAAAACAGAGCAGAAAAGCTGAAAATTCTAAAAATCAGAGCGCCTCTCCCCCTCCAAAGGAACACAGCTCCTTGCCAGCAATGGAACAAAGCTGGATGGAGGATGACCTTGACAAGTTGAGAGAAGAAGAGTTCAGAAACTCAAACTTTGCTGAGCTAAAGGAGGAAGTTTGAACCCAACACAAGCTAAAATCCTTGAAAAAAGAATAGATGAATGGCTAACTACAATAACAGTGTAGAGAAGTCATTAAATGACCTGATAGAGCTGAAAACCATGGCACGAGAACTACATGACAAATGCACAAGCTTCAATAACTGATTCGATCAACTGGAAGAAAGGGTATCAGTGATTGAAGATCAAATGAATGAAATGAAGCAAGAAGGGAAGTTTAAAGAAAAAAGAGTAAAAAGAAATGAACAAAACCTCCAAGAAATACAGGACTATGTGAAAAGACCAAATCTATGTCTGATTGGTGTACCCAAAAGTGACAGGGAAAATGGAACCAAGTTGGAAAACACTCTGCAGGATATTATCCAGAACTTCCCCAACCTAGCAAGGCAGGCCAACATTCAAATTCAGGAAATACAGAAAATGCCACAAAGATACTCCTCAAGAAGAGCAACTCCAAGACACATAATTGTCAGATTCACCAAAGTTGAAATGAAGGAAAAAATGTTAAGGGCAGCCAGAGAGAAAGGTGGGGTCACCCACAAATGGAAGCTCATCAGACTAACAGCAGATCTCTTGGCAGAAACTCTACAAGCCAGAAGAGAGTGGGGGCCAATATTCAACATTATTAAAGAAAGGAATTTTCAACCCAGAATTTCATATCCAGCCAAACTAAGCTTCATAAGTGAAGAAGAAATAAAATCCTTTAGAGACAAGCACATGCTGAGAGATTTTGTCACCACCACGCCTGCCCTACAAGAGCTCCTGAAGGAAGCACTAAACATGGAAAGGAAAAACCAGTACCAGCCACTGAAAAACATGCCAAAATGTAAAGGCCACCAATGCTAGGAAGAAACTGCATCACCTAATGAGCAAAATAACCAGCTAACATCATCATGACAGGATCAAATTCTCACATAACAATATTAACCTTAAATGTAAATAGGCTAAATGCTGCAATTAAAAGACACAGACTGGCAAATTGGATAGAGTCAAGACCCATCAGTGTGCTGTATTCAGGAAACCCATCTCACATGCAGAGACACACATAGGCTCAAAATAAAAGGATGGAGGAAGATCTACCAAGCAAATGGAAAACAAAAAAAGGCAGGGGTTGCAATCCTAGTCTCTGATAAAAAAGAGTTTAAACCAACAAAGATCAAAAAAGACAAAGAAGGCCATTACATAATGGTAAAGGGATCAATTCAACAAGAGGAGCTAACTATCCTAAATATATATGTACCCAATACAGGAGCACCCAGATTCATAAAGCAAGTCCTTAGAGACCTAAAAAGAGACTTAGACTCCCACACAATAATAATGGGAGACTTTAACACTCAACTGTCAACATTAGACAGATCAATGAGACAGAAAGTCAACAAGGATATCCAGGAATTGAACTCAGCTCTGCACCAAGCAGACCTAATAGACATCTACAGAACTCTCCACCCCAAATCAACAGAATATACATTCTTCTCAGCACCACGTCACACTTATTCCAAATTTCACCACATAGTTGGAAGTAAAGCACTCCCCAGCAAATGTAAAAGAACAGAAATTATAACAAACTGTCTCTCAGACCACAGTGCAATCAAACTAGAACTCAGGATTAAGAAACTCACTCAAAACTGTTCAACGAAATGAAGGCAGAAATAAAGATATTCTTTGAAACCGACACGAACAAATGGAAGGACATTTCATGCTCATGGATAGGAAGAATCAATATTGTGAAAATGGCCATACTGCCAAAGGTAATTTATAGATTCAATGCCATCCCCATCAAGCTACCAATGACTTTCTTCACAGAATTGGAAAAAACTGCTTTAAAGTTCATATGGAACCAGAAAAGAGCCCACATTGCCAGGAGAATCCTAAGCAAAAAGGACAAAGCTGGAGGCATCATGCTACCTGACTTCAAACTATTCTACAAGGCTACAGTAACTAAAACAGCATGGTCCTGGTACCAAAACAGAGATATAGACCAATGGAACAGAACAGAGGCCTCAGAAATAACACTACACATCTACAACCATCTGATCTTTGACAAACCTGACAAAAACAAGCAATGGGGAAAGTATTCCCTATTTAATAAATGCTGCTGGGAAAACTGGCTAGCCATATGTAGAAAGCTGAAACTGGATCCCTTCCTTACACCTTATACAAAAATTAATTCAAGATGGATTAAAGACTTAAATGTTAGACCTAAAACCATAAAAACCCTAGAAGAAAACCTAGGCTTTACCATTCAGTACATAGGCATGGGCAAGGACTTCATGTCTAAAACACCAAAAGCAGTGGCAACAAAAGCCAAAATTGTCAAATGGGATCTAATTAAACTAAAGAGCTTCTGCACAGCAAAAGAAACTACCATCACAGTGAACAGGCAACCTACAGAATGGGAGAAATTTTTGCAATTTACTCATCTGACAAAGGGCTAATATCCAGAATCTACAAAGAGCTCAAACAAACTTACAAGAAAAAAACAACCCCATCAAAAAGTGGACGAAGGATATGAACAGACACTTCTCAAAAGAAGACATTTATGCAGCCAACAGACACATGAAAAATTCTCATCATCACTGGCCATCAGAGAAATGCAAATCAAAACCACAATGAGATACCCTCTCACACCAGTTAGAATGGCAATCATTAAAAAGTCAGGAAACAACAGGTGCTGGAGAGGATGTGGAGAAATAGGAACACTTTTACACTGTTGGTGGGACTGTAAACTAGTTCACCCATTGTGGAAGAGAGTGTGGTGATTCCGCAAGGATCTAGAACTAGAATTACCATTTGTCCCTGCCATCCCATTCCTGGGTATATACCCAAGGGATTATAAATCATGCTGCCATAAAGACACATGCACACGTATGTTTATTGCAGCACTATTCACAATAGCAAAGACTTGGAACCAACCCAAATGTCCAAAAATGATAGAATGGATTAAGAATATGTGGCACATATACACCCTGGAATACTATGCAGCCATAAAAAAGGATGAGTTCATGTCCTTTGTAGGGACATGGATGAAGCTGGAAACCATCATCCTCAGCAAACTTTCGCAAGGACAGAAAACCAAATACTGCATGTTGTCACTCATAGGTGGGAATTGAACAATGAGAACATTTGGACACAGGGTGGGGAACATCACACACCAGGGCCTGTCGTGGGGTGGGGGGAGTGGGGATAGCTAGCACTGGGAGATATACCTAATGAAATGACGAGTTAATGGGTGCAGCACACGAGCATGGTACATGTATACGTATGTAACAAACTTGCACGTTGTGCAAATGTACCCTAGAACTTATGTATAATAAAAATAAAAAAAAAATCTTTTCCACAAATCTTTGGCTTCCTTTTTCACTTGTATGAGAGTGCCTTTTGAAGTACCAAAGTACGAAAGTTTTGAATTTTGATAAAGACCTATTTATCATTTTTTTAATCAGTTCTGCTTTTGGTGTCCTGTATTGGAAATCTTTGCCTTAGTAAGGTCATAAAGATTTATGCCTTATTTTCTTCTAAGAATTTTATAGTTTTAGCTCTTATATGTATGTCTGTAATCCAATTTGAGTTTTTGGCTTTTTTTGTTTTTGTTTACTTAAGCTTTGGAATATCTGGAACATAATTATAACTGTTTTAATCCCCTTGTCTGCAGATTCTAACATCTGTATGAAATCTAGCTCTGTTTTGATTAGCTGATTTTCCTCCTTATTATGAGTTATATTATCTTGTTTTTTTGGATGCCTAGCAGTCTTCAGTTGGATGCCAGACATTGTGAATTGTACCTTGTTACATCAGGATATTTTTGTATCCCTATAAATATTTATGAGCTTTGTTCTAGTACATAGTTAAATCACTTGGAAACGGTTTGATCCTTTTAAGCCTTGCTTTTAAGATTTGTTAGGTGGGACCCAAATAGCATTTAGTCTAGAGCTAGTTATCCCCCATACTTAGTCAAGGCTTTTCTCTATATTTTATTTAATGCTATATTAATTATGAGATTTTTCCATCTGGCTGGTGACAACAGGCACTATTCCTGGGCCTGTGTGAGTACCAGGCACCGTTACTGCTAATTCTGTCAGATGGCTCTTTCTCTGGGCTCAGATAGTTTCCCTACACATATATGATAACAATTATTTGGCTGAATACTTGAGGGAGACCCTCCTCATATCTACAGAGTTCTCTCTTTGTGCAGACTTGTCCACTCCGGTACTTTGTTCTGAGCACTCTCCCTGACTTGGTCGCCCTGGTCTCTCAGCTCCATTTCTACAATTCAGTTCTGCTAGTCTTTGGTTGGGTTCCCCCTTGTTGCCTAGAACTCTCATATAGAAGTTAGGTGTCCTCTCATTTGTTTACTGTTTATTTCCAGGCAGTCCATTTTGGTTCAATTGGGAAGTCCATAAAATGACATTTTTTTAAATGCTGAACAAAACCTCTACAGGAAAACTTTATCTAGCAAAAATATCCTTTAACAAATATATGTAATTGTATTAGTCCTTTCTCACACTGCTATAAGGAACTACCTGAGACTGGGTAATTTATGAAAAAAGGAGTTGTAATTGACTCACAGTTCCACAGGTTTAACAGGAAGCATGACTGGGAGGCCTCAGGAAACTTATAGTAATGGCTGAAGCAGAAGAAGGCACATCTTGTCATGGCAGAACAGGAGGTGGGGTGGGGAGCTGCTGCACACTTTTAAACCATCAGATCTCATGAGAAGTCACTATAACGAGAATAGCAAGGGGGAAGTCCGCCCCTGTGATTCACTCACCTCCCACCAGGCCCCTCTTCTGACATGTGGGAATTATAATTAGAGATGAGATTTGGGTAGGAGCACAGAGCCAAACCATGTAAGTAATTATTGTTATGGTTTGGCTTTGGGTCTCCACCCAAATCTCACCTTGAAGTATAATAACCCACACATGGCATGGCAGGGACCTGATGGGAGGTAATTGAATCATGTGGGTGGGTTTTTCCCATGCTATTCTCCTAATAGTGAATAAGTCTCATGAGATCTGATAGTTTTATAAAGGGGCATTCCCCTGAAGATGCTCCCTTGCCTACCACCATGTAAGAAGTGACTTTGCTCCTCCCTTTGCCTTCTGCCATGATTGTGAGGCCTCCCCAGCCATGTGGAACTGTGAGTCAATTAAACCTCTTTCCTTTATAAATTAGCCACTCTCAGGTATGTCTTTATTTGCAGCATGAGAACAAACTAATACAGTAAAGTGGTACTGGTAGGGTGGGGTGCTGCTGTAAAGACATCTAAAAATGTGAAAGCAACTTTGGAACTGGGTAACAGGCAGAGGTTGGAACAGTTTGATAGGCTCAGAAAAAGACAGGAAGATGTGGGCAAGTGTGGAACTTCCTAGAGACTTGTTGAATGGCTTTGACCAAAATGCTGATAGTGATATAGACAATAAAGTCCAGGCTGAGGTGGTCTCAGATGAAGACGAGGAACTTGTTGGGAACTAGAACAAAGGTGACTGTTGCTATGTGTTAGCAAAGAGACTGGCAGCATTTTGCCCCTTCCTTTGAGATTTGTGGAACTTTGAACTTAAGAGAGGTGATTTCAGGTATCTGGCAGAAGGAATTTCTAAGTAGCAAAGTATTCAAGAGGTGACTTGGATGCTCTTAAAATAATTTCATTTTATGCATTCAGAAAGATATGGTTTGAAATTGGAACTTATGTTTAAAAGAGAAGCAGAGCATAAAAATTTGGAAAATTTGCAGCCTGATTATGTGATAGAAAAAAAATCCCATTTTCTAAGAAGAAAATCAAGCTGGCTGCAGAAATTTGCATAAGTAGTAGGAAGCGAAATGTTAATCACCAAGACAGTGGGGAAGATGTCTCTAGGGTATGACAGAAGTCTTCACAGCAGCCCCTCCCATCACAGGTCCAGAAGCCTAGGAGGAAAAAATGGTTTCATGGGCCAGGCCTAGGGCCTTGCTGCTTTGTGCAGTCGCAGGAGTTGGTGCCCTGTGTCCCAGCCGTGGCTAAAAGGGACCAACATAGAGCTTAGGCTGTTGCTTCAGAGGGTACAAGCCTCAAGACTTGGTGGCTTACACGTGGCGTTGGGCTGTCAGGTGCATCAAAGTCAAGAACTGAGTTTTTAGAACCTCTGCCTAGATTTCAGAGGTTCTAAAATGTCTGGATGTCCAGGCAGAGGTGTGCTGGAGGGGTGGAGCCTTCATGTAGAACCCCTGCTTGGACAGTGTGGAAGGAAAATGTGAGGTATGAACCCCCACACAGATTCCCCACTGGGGCACTGCCTAGTGGAGCTGTGAGAAGAGGGCCACAGTCCTTCAGACCCCAGAATGATAAATCTACGAATAGCTTGCACTGTGTACCTGGGAAAGCTCAACACCAACCCCTGAGGCAGCCTTGAGGGAGGCTATACCCTGCAAAGTCACAGGGGTGGAGCTGCCCAAGACCATGGGAACCCACCTCTTGCTTAACTGTGACCTGGATGTGAGACGTGATATCAATGGACATGATTTTGGAGCTTTAATATTTGACTGCCCTGCTGGATTGCAGACTTGCATGGAGCCTATAGCCCCCTTTGTTTGGGCCAATTTCTCCAGTTTAGAACAGGTGTATTTACCAATTGCCTGTGCCTGCATTGTATCTAGGAAGTAACTAACTTGCTTTTGATTTTACAGGCTCATAGGTGGAAGGGACTTGCCTTGTCTCAGATGAGATTTGGCCTTAGACTTTTGGATTAATGCTGGAATTAGTTAAGACTTTGGGGGACTGTTGGAAGGCAGGATTGGTTTTGAAGTGTGAGGACATGAGATTTGGGAGGGGCCAGGGGCAAAATGATTTGGCTCTGTGTCCCCATCCAAATCTCACCTTGAAGTGTAATAATCCCCACATGTCATGGGAGGGACCCAGTGGGAGGTAATTGTATTATGGTAGTGGGTTTTTCCCATGCCATTCTCCTAATAGTGAATAAGTCTCATGAGATCTGATGCTTTTATGAAGGGGCATTCCACTGCACATGCTCTCTTGCCTGATGTCATGTAAGATATGCCCTTGCTTCTCCTTTGCCTTCTGCCATGATTATGAGGCTTCCCCAGCCCTGTGGAAATGTGAGTCAATTAAACCTCTTTCCTTTATAAGTTACTCAGTCTTGGGTATGTCTTTATTAGCAGTGTGAGAAGGAACTGATACAATTGTCAAAAATAAAACTAAAATCAGAGTGCAAAATAAATACTTTACCAGATAAACAAAACTGAAAGAATTTGTCAGAAGCATTCACACATTGAAAGAAAGAGTGAAGAGAATCTATAGGTGGAAAGAAAATGATCCCAGAAGGATTCACAGAAATTCAGAAAGAAAGTACAAACAATTGAATGCATTAATTTTGTACAAAACAATGTATACAAAATAAAGTGTGAATTTCAAACATACATCTAACGTTGAAATTCATTGAAACCATAACAACATGTAGAAGTAAATGTTAAAGTGTTATAAGGTCTTAACATTGGAAATTTCTACTTCTTTTTAACTCTTATAAAGTCAAAAATGCAATTGTATTTCAAGGTTCACCACTGAAAGAATGGTTGTAAAATATGTCAGAAAGCAGCAGAGGAATGGAAAGATTAGGTCATTTTCTTTTTTTATAATCAATATGAAATAAATTTCTGTATCATTATCTTCCTCATACAAACAATTGGTAGAGCTGGAAAAAATAGAAGATTGGATCTTTAAAAACGATCAGTTTTCTTCTGATGTAGAAGGGTAAGAACCAGAATACTATGCATGCCATCTTTCACCAGTTCTAAATTTCACATTATTTTACATTTTAATTCCTCTATAATTAGAAAATGTCTTACAGTCAATGAGTTACCATAGTTCATTTAGCAGCATTTTTTTTCTTTTGAGTAGTACATAAAATAATGGTGTAATTTACAGTTGATTGAATTTTAAATTTAATGAAATATAATAGGTACTTACTGTATATATTAATGGATCATCTTCAGATTTCATATGCAAAAGTAAGCCTGAGCTTACTTTTCTGAGTAATAAAATACAGGAATTGAGAAATGAAGTCTTCAAGGAGAGATGTCTTTCTCACCCAAGAGAAGGATATAATGGCAACATGATGTCTTGCTACATCAGAGAACTCTGATACTCAATGGCAAATTGTTACTGCAATATAAAATTTTCAAAAATTTTCCAAAATTCACCAAACGCTCTTTCAAACATGAATGTCTTAAATGGAAAAAGAAGTGACTTTGGCAAAACGCCAAAACAGTTTATGTGAAGTAGAAGAAATTGAATGAACATGTGGGGGATATACCAGTGAGATCTAGAATTTAGCAGGAGTTGGAACATGTGACCTGAAATTGGCGTGACAACTCAGGTTCTTGAAAATTTCTGTAACCTTGGAGAAAATCGTTGGCTATACCTAGCCGATTTCATTTAATCTTCAAAGAAGAGAGTGACATCATCTAATATTTAATACATTTTTATGCAACTATTATATGCAGGTTGCTGTGAAAGTTATTTTACATGATTAAAAAAAAAGCAAATGACATTGCCCTAGATCTCAAAACAGTATATTTGTGTATGTACACATATTATATACCAAACACATAGTTATACTAAAAAGATATCTAGATAATTATTACAAAAATATTATATATGTAAGTTGCAAAGATTAAATTTAAAAAAGCTTTGAATCCAAAATAAGCAAAGGTCATCAACATGTGATTTAAAAAGAGAACTTACCAAGTATAGAATAATTCTAGCAATCAAAGGCATGTATACCAAACAATATAATAGCATTTTTAAAATCTCTGTCACTTTGATATCTGTATATAACAAGGCTATGAAAAAAATTGATATTATACACAGCTAAAGTTATTTTAAATTTGTTTAATACTTTTGGAAAGACAAATAATAATGACCACCATTTATTAAGTTTTACTTTGCCCAAGTTTGTTTGTTTGTTTTTTTTGGAGATGGAATCTCACTATGTTGCCCAGGCTGGAGTGCAGTGGTGCAGTCTTAGCTCACTGCAACATCTGCCTCCCGAGTTCAAGTGATTCTTCTGCCTCAGTCTCCTGAGTAGCTGGGACTACAGGTGTGGACCACTACACCTGGCTAATTTTTGTATTTTTAGTAGAGACACGGTTTCACCAAATTGGCCAGGCTGGTCTCAAACTCCTGACCTCATGATCTGCCCACCTTAGCCTCCCAAAGTGCTGGGATTACAGGCATGAGCCACCATCCCCGACCACCACGTTTTAACATATTATTCCTAATCCTTACCTAAAGACCACGTAGTACGTGATATTATTGTATTATCCAACTAGAAACTGAGTTTACAAAAGATTAAATTATATGCTTAAGACTATATCAATGGGTGAGTTAAAATTTGTATCCAGGTGTATGGCTGTCAAGCTTGTATTCTTTCAATTGTATTATTAATGTTCATATTTTTAAGCCAGTAACTTTTCTTTGAATTTGCCTTAAAATAATGTAAATATTTAAAAACCCATAATCACAGATATTTGAAATAGCATAGGCTATAATAACAATACTGTAAATAATTGGCATTGCAATAGTGTATTGTTAAGTAATCTTGATATATCTACTTAGTGGAATACTAGCCAACATTTTTTATAGACTGATGTGATGTGGAAAAGTTTGTATGAGTTAGTATTCAATAATAGTTCACTGTACAAAACTATATGAACAATATTTTTGCAAATATATAATATAGCATTATGAAAATTAGGATAATGTATAATTATGGTTATTTTTAGGGCATTGAATTATGGATGATGTCTTTCTCTGTTATTCAAATTCTTTAATATTATTTTATTACATTTTTATAATTGTTTTTTAGGCTAAGCATTATTACAGAGCAGTGGACAAAAAGTCTCGAAGTACCATAAACAAGGGTCATAGGCTTTGAGACAAGGCATCGAATTATCATTGTGGTCACAGTCACAAGGGACATTTTCATAGAGGAGACTTCAGCAAGGCCTTGAAAAATGAATAGAATTTAGAGAGATAGAATGCTTGTTTTGCCCAATCATGTCTATAAAGTGATTTCAAACATTATACATCATTTTTTTAAAAAGAAGGAGCAGGTGTTTAAGTATCAAACAATTCACTTGGGACCTTTGCCCTCTCACTGTGATGGAAATAGTGTTGGCCTGGGGGTTTTTGATGAGGCAGTGGAGAAGGAATGATGTCTCAATTCTTTGTTCTGAAAGATTTAAATTTTATCACACACCTCCTCTGGCTTTCCCTCTAGCTTTTCTTTCTTCTCTCCTCTCCTCAGGGAGGAAAAATAGTGTGGTATTAAGTGGTCTTAAGAGTACAGGAAGGAGGAAAATGCTATTAGAACATGCTCAACTTCAAGCAATGCTTTGGTTCTATTAATCTTTACCAGTCATTCTCAGAGGCAGATCTTTAAAGCCTAACTTAACATTTCTAGGCTGAACACAAACTGGGAATGAATGTATTGGGTTGCAACGTCTACCAAATACTGTCCCATTTCCCAGGGCAAGTAACCTTGTCCATTAGCATTAGATATTAAGAGATCAATGCCAGGAGATAGATGGTGTAAGTTTCACTAAAGTATGCTTTTCTGAATTTATCTATTAATTTTATTACAACAAATAATTCATTTTTGTTTGAATCTAACAAGGTATTATAACATTGTGCTTCTTATATTTATCGATGGAATAAAAAGCAATTAAAAGGTGAGCTCAGAGAAGGAGCGGAATTTTCATGGGTATTTCAATTCACATGTTGATAAAATGTGTAAATAACATTATAATTAGTTCTCCTAAACCCTCGCTTTTATTGAACAGTGATAGAGTAGTATGGTAAATAGAGTTGTTTGTTTTTAAAGTAATAACCTGAAGTCATCTCTGTTATCACTAATCTAAGAAGTGGAAAAATACCAGAGCTGTTCTAACCGTGAGCCTTAAGGGACTAAGTAGCATTTCCCACTCTCCACCAAACCTCCCCACCCTCTGAATAAAATAACCATTGCAGAATAGCACTTTTGCTTAAATTTGGTTTTAAAGTGAAGCATAACTTTCTGAATAATTATTTTCAGCTTGTAAATGGTGTCTCTCTAATACCAACCAAGCATATAACAAGAAGATGAAGATGAGACTTATTTTCACTTCATTTCACTTCTTTGTAATTGACAAGCTCTTGCTGGGTGTCAACTTTAAAAGATGACAAATCCTAAATCTTAGAGGACCCAATTCAATAGTTCAGCTTTCTAAATTGTTTGCAAATTAATCTACATTTTCAAATGAGTCATGCATGAAATATAAGATGATATCTATATTACAAAAATATTAATTTCCTTGTCTTTCTCTTTTTCCCAGTCAAAGACAAAAGGTACACTGAAAATATTCATTTTGTTAAGAGATTGTGAAAATGAACATATACTGTGCATTTTAGCAGCTTGGCTGTATCCATTTATTTACACTAATTTATTTCCATCTTTTTAAAAATGCAAGTTATTCAGTTTGTAAATGCTCTGTTTGTTGATGAGGGAAAAATTAAATTTGTGAAGTGTTTCAATACATTATACTTTTTAATGTAGGCTCATTTAGATTCAATAAATAAAATAATAATTTGAGCCCTGCTGGTTTAAAGGCTAGCCAGAGTCCTCTCCTCAGGTAGCCTTTGCCTCAGTTTACCCACATGTAAGTAAATGCTGCTGCATTGTTTCCATGCAAACTGATTGATAGTTGCACAGCACTTTGTACATGTTTAGTTCCTGACTAAACTTGCTATAACACTGATGTCAGTGATTTACTCAAGGGTACATAAGATAGACACTGTGAGATTTTCTGTTGCTATAAAATGAAATTTCAGATAATTTTTTAGCCCCATTGATTAACCATATATTTTGTGTCCAACAGTTAACTCTAATATCACTATCAAAAGATATTGATCTAAATTAATTAATGATCATTAGGGGACAGTCAAATCATATTTCTCTTAAAGAAATCACATTTCATATGAGACTATTTCCTTAATACTTTAACATACTCTATTAAGGAAGGCTAGGAAAAGATCTCCATTTCAGGAAATTTGAGTGGAAGAATTTCCAAGTTGTTTGAAAAATTAGCTCTTCCTTGATCAACTGTCACAGTTATTATCAAATATTATTGGACATAAAATTCACATAAATTAAATAAATTAATAAAAGCAAAGTACCCATTTAATGAACAGGGTCACTTTCTCTCTGGGATAGGAAACAGTGACCAGTGAAGCAGCCAGTTAGGTCACAGTTAAATTCAACAGAGACTTGTTTGTTTAGGAACATTATATAAAAGCATATATTTGTGGAAGTAAGAAGCGCTTTAAATGCCATCTCATCTAACTTAATTACTTTACAGAAAATCTGAAGATAGGATAGTTAATACAAATCTAAAAGGGGAAAAGTTAAGATAATAAGTATTTTAAAAAGTCTTATATATTATGCACATTTTATTATGTGTATTAATGAAGAACACAAAGATTACTTTTTACATATTAATAGATTCATGTCTGAGTTCAAGACTATAGCACTAACCGCTGTGGCTTTACAGTAATAGGGGATGGCACAAAAGCTCAGCTCCTTGAGTTGCTGATTCAGCTGCTGCAATCAAGAAGGGGACAGAAATTTTATCTGATATAACTCAATGAAGGGAATATAATTTAATGCAAAACTCAGGGATTGAAGAACGGAGAAGGAAACCAGAGACTCTAATTTGGGGTTCCAAAACAATTATGCATGAGTCCTTCTTTGATTTCAGTGGTTCTAATATTACCGTTTCACTAATTAAAATTGAATCTCTTGACTGAACATTTTTCACTGAACTATGCTAAATGTATTTCTAAAATGCTCTGTCTCACACTGGCTACACTGCACCAATAATTTCTATATCCTGCCATTTGGACATGGTGTCTTGAATCCAAACAGTGTTAGTTACACATATGAATTTTGGTGATTTGTTTCTTCTGCCTTCATGCTTGGTCCATTCATAAATTCCAGCATCAAGAGAGATTATTGTATTATAATATAGTTATTTGTGAATATGTCCATCTTTCCCTTAGATTGTGTGATTCTTAAAAGGCATCCATTTTTCTATTTTATTCATAATGCCAAATAAGTGTCATGATCTGGGTAGGTGCTCGGAAAAAAAAAAGAATGAATGTGAATGCATTTTCAGGATTATCAATTGTTCTTCCAATCACCCAGCTATATACCTTCCTCTCAGTTCTGTCTTAAAGGTAAGATCTGGTCAAGAAAAGTTATGAAAGTATCTAATATATTAAGTCACATTTTCTTACTCTCTCCTGAGACTTTCAGGGTTGGGACATAGCTCCTTCTTAAAATGCTGATACACAGGCACAGCAGCCATTTTGCAAAGCAGCTGCATCTAATTCTTTCCTTTCACTGAGAGAATTTCTGGATTGATAAGAAAGAAAGAAAATGGGGTTATCTAAGGAAGCAAAGACACTAATGTCTATTGATTAAGGTTTTTGATTATCCACGCTGTAGCCTTCCTCCATTGCCCTGATAAATACTTGGTTGCTCACGTCATTATCACCACCAAATACTTGCACTTGGAAGATCATTAAAATACCTAGTTAAGAGGGTCATTCGTAGATCAATGCCTAGCAGAATGCATTACAATCATAAGAAACTCAAAAAAAAATTAAACATCTGAAAGAGAGAACATGATTATGGGTTTGTTTTCTAATTCTATATTTCCTCTATTGCTCTGATCAATAGTACTGTTAATTACTCTTCAGTGAAAGATGTTGTGAACAATCATGCATCTACTTTGACATAATTTTGTTTGATGCTCAGAGCTTTCTCATGGTTTCCAGATTCTATCTCTTCTATCTTTCATAGTATACACAACCTCTTTGGTTTAGAAAAAGGGTTGGCAAGCTCTTTCTGTAAAGGGACAGAGAATAAATATTTTCAGCTTTTGGGCCATGTGCTCCCTGTCACAGGTACTCCACTCTGCTACGGTAGCATGAAAGCAGTCATAGACAATACATAAAGAAATGGACATGGCTGTTTTTCGATACAATTTTATTTACAAAACAGGTGGGAGGCTGAATATGAAGTCATCAGTTGCCAATCCCTGGAACTTATTTTCCAGTGTCATTTTCAACAATGTTGTACTAGTCTTTCAGATCCAGAACAAATATACAATTGTGATTCCAATTCCAAGCACTTAAAGTACTGTAATCTTCTATTATAAGTCACATGAATACTCAGCCTTAGAGGTCAAATCTGTGGAGTAATAGCAATATGTCCTTTCTACCTCTTTTGTGTAGATGAAACTATTGTATGTCAAAGTTTTCTTTTTTTAATCACTTGTGCGTGTAAAGCTAGTGTAGGATTATTTTGGAGGCCTTTGAATCTGTGAAATTATTAAGATCAAAAGTTCTTAAACAATTGGTCTTAGAAATGTAATTATTAAATACAAAAAATGGCATTTATGAGGTTTTTAAAATGTGACCATATCAAGGTGGACAAAACACATGCTTAATGTATTAGTTCATTCTCACACTGCTATAAAGAACTACCCAAGACTGGGTAATTTATAAAGGAAAGAGGTTTAATTGACTCACAGTTCCACATGGCTGGGGAATCCTCAGGAAACTTAGAATCATGGCAGAAGGGGAGGCAAATACATCCTTCTTCACATGGCAGCAGGAGAGAGAAGTGCTGAGCAAAGGGGAAAAATCTCCTTATAAGACCACTGGATCTCATGAGAACTCACTATCATGAGAACAGCATGAGGTTAGCCACCACAATTCAAGATGTGATTTGGGTAGGGAGACAGCCAAATCAAATCATTCTGCCCCTGGTCCCTCCCAAATCTCATGTCCTCACATTTCAAAACACAATAATGCCTTTCCAACAGTCCCCTAAGACTTACCTCATTCTAGCATTAGCCCAAAAGTCCAAATCCAAAATCTCTCCTGAGACAAGGCAAGTTTCTTCCACCTATGAGCAAGTTAGTTACTTCCTAGATACAATGGGGGTACAGGCATTGAGTAAGAATGGGAGAAATTGGCTAAAACAAAGGGGCTACAGGCTTCATGCAAGTCCAAAATCCAATAGGGCAGTCATTAAACCTAAAAGTTCCAAAATGATCTCCTTTGACTCCATGTCTTACATCCAGGGCATGCTGATGCAAGGGATGAGCTCCCACTGCATTCTTGGGCAGCTCCACCCCTGTGGCTTTGCAGGGTACAATCCCCTTCCCTGGCTGCTTCCACAGTTGTGATTGAGTATCTGTGGCTTTTCCAGGTATATGGTGCAAGCTGTTGGTGCATCTACCATTCTGGGGTCTGGAGGATGGTGACCCTCTTCTCACAGCTCCACTTGCCAGTGCCCCAGTGGGGACTCTGTGTGGCGGCTCTGACTCCACATTTCCCTTCTGCACTGCTCTAGCAGAGGTTCTTCATGAAGGCTTCACCCCTGCAGCAAACTTCTTTCTGCTTGGACATCCAGGAGTTTGCATACATCCTCTGAAATCTAGGTGGAGGTTTCCAAACCTCAATTCTTGACTTTTGTGCACACGCAGGCTTAACACCATGTGGGAGCTGCCAAGGTTTGGAGTTTGCATCCTCTGAAGCAATGACCCAAGCTGTACCTTGGTCTCTTTTAGCCATGGCTGGAGCTGGCATGGCTAAGATGCAGGGCACCAAATCCTGAGGCTGCACACAGCAGTGAGGCTCTGGACCTGGCCCAATAAACCATTTTATCCTCCTAGGCCTCTGGGATGGGAGGGGCTGCCATGAAGGTCTCTGACATGCCCTGGAGACATTTTCCCCATTATTTTGGCAATTAACATTTGGTTCCTCATTATTTATGTAAATTTCTGCTGCTGGCTTGAATTTCTACTCAGAAAATGGGTTATTCTTTTCTATTGTATCATCAGGTTACAAATTTTCCAAACTGTTAAGCTCTGTCACCTCTTGAATGCTTTGCTGCTTAAAAATTTCTTCCACCAGATACTCTAAATCATCTCTCTCAAGTTCAAAGTGTCACCAATTTCTAGAGCAGGGTCAAAATGCTGCTAGTCTCTTTGCTAAAGCATGGTAAGATTCACCTTTGCTCCAGTTCCTAACAAGTTCTTCATCTTCATCTGAGACTACCTCAGCCTGAACTTCATTGTCCATATCACTGTTAGCATTTTGGTCAAAGCCATTAAACAAGTCTCTAGGAAGTTCCACACTCCCACATCTTCCTGTCTTTTTCTGAGCCCTCTAAACTGTTCCAACCTCTGCCTGTTACCCAGTTCCAAAGCTGCTTCCACATTTTCAGGTATCCTTAGAGCAGCACCCACTCCTGGTACCAAAATTTACTGTATCAGTCCATTCTCACACTGCTGTAAAGAACTGCCCAAGACTAGACAATAAGGGAAAGAGGTTTAAGTAATTCACGGTTCAGCATGGCTGGGGAGGCCTCAGGAAACTTACAATCATGGCAGAAGGGGAAGCAAACACGTCCTTCTTCACATGGCAGCAGGAGAGAGAAGTGCCAAGCAAAAGGGGAATAGTGTCTTATAAAACCATCAGATCTTGTGAGAATTCACTATCACAGGAACAGCATGGGGTAACCACCCTCATGATTCAAATGACTTCCCACCAAGTCCCTCCCATGAAACGTGGGGATTATGGAAACTACAAGATGAGATTTAGGTGGGGACACAGCCAAACAACTCACTTAATTTGTATTATATAGCTTCCTATTGGTATCTTTGACCTGTTAGTTATACTAGTGTTTTAAGAATTTATTCTTAGTGACTCAGTAATTCCTTACAGTGAGCATGATTGAAAACAATGGGCTCTATTTCACACACTATTTCTAATTATGAAATAATTCAATGATTCAAAAATACCAAGGAATTTGGTCCAGGGGTTATGTTAACATAAATATTATTCTGAATATACCTTTTCAGTCTACTCTAATCATTTCTAAGCAGATTTTACTAGCTTCTCAAAAATGTATTTTCAATGTATAAAACTGTATTCTATATCTAGCAACAGAGTCCAGGAAGAAAATGCAGTACACATTCACTGAGCTGTGAAATGTAAAAATCTATTCAACTCCATTAACTGCAAAATATACATCATCCACTAACATACTGGACAATGAATGACTCTGTATGGAGTGCTACATGTCCAAATTACTGCAAGATGAACACTTTGGTAAAGGTTAGATGTTGCAGATATCAGTTTACATATTTTAACAGAAAAGTGAGCAGTGATGATGTGACCTTGCAGTCCTTTCAAAAGCTTAATTCTCTCCAATTCCAAAGAGCACTCTAGGAATTTTAGAAAATACTCTGAGAGACTAATCCATGACCCTTATTTCCAGGGTAAATAAAAAGTAAATTATTTGCAATACTTTTTACTTTTAGAAAAGTTATAACCCATGAGGACTTTAGAATAATTTTTATTTATTAGGTATCTATTAAATGCCTATGTAAATGCATACCTATTTTATGCCCAGGTAAATTTTCTTCCTTTTTTTTTTCCCCAGACACATGGTCTCTTTATGTTGTCCAGGCTGGTCTCAAACTCCTGGCCTCAACTGATCTTCCCACTTCAGCCTCCCAAAGTGCTGGAATTATAGGCATGAGCCATTGTGCCTGACCCAACCTACTTATTTGGGGATGATTGTAACATACCAAAAGTTAGCAAAAATTTCATTTAGATATTTTTATATACTCAAGTGAAAGTGCTGCCATATAAGTTGACCAGACTTTAATTTTTTTTAGAGATGGGGGTCTTGTTATGATGTCCAGGCTGGTCTAGAACTCCTGACCTCAAGTGATCCTCCCACCTTGGCCTCCCAAAGATTTGGGATTACACTCATATGCCACTGTGCCTGGTCTGTTGCAACTTTTGGGCAGCAGAATTACATAATTACCTGATTATTTTAATGTATTATTTCATCTTTGAAACTCTACCGTGCAAATGCTAATACTAAATCCTAGATATGAGAAAAACTTCACAAAATTAAAATTGATGAGACACATTTTGAAACCGCTATTGGACTGAAAGCTACAAGACTTTAGCTTCATTCATATTTTTATGAGACTTGAGCCCATTGATTTCAATTACAAGAGAAAAAATCAATATTCATGATCATGTATGAAATGTTGGGGACTGTCTCATCAAAGATTATGCCTAAAAAAAGCAGTATAGATAAACTTATATTTGTCGTATAAGCTCTCTGAAAATCTCCCCCTCTCCCTGCAGTTCACCATACATTGGTTTATTGTTTACCTCACCCATTAGGTTTTCTTGTTCCGATTTTCAGAACATGGTATATATTAAATTCATGAGCTTTCTATATAATACTATATTTTACCCTACATATATAAAGTCTACCTAAGCCATAGAAATATTTCTATCTTATATGCTAGGTAAAAAAAAAAATTAAATTAAATTAAAAAACAGTCTACTTTTTTGACCTTCTGTGAATTCTTTAAGCATAGTAGAAGGTCCTATAAGCTAAGGTATGGCTACTTGGTCATTGGAATTTATTTGCAAAGCTGTTACCAATTTTAAATTTGGGAAGAGGCTGGGTGTGGTGGCTCATGCTTGTAATCCTAGCACTTTGGGAGGCCATGGTGGGCAGATCACAAGGTCACGAGTTCAAGACCAGCCTGGCCAATATGGTGAAACCTTGTCGTTACTAAAAATACAAAAATTAGCTGAGTGTGGTGGCAGGCACCTGTAGTCCCAGCTACTCAGTATGCTGAGGCAAAAGAATTGCTTGAACCCAGGAGGCAGAGGTTGCAGTAAGCCGAGATTGTGCCATTGCACTCCAGCCTGGGTGACAGAGCAAAACTCCATCTTGGGGAAAAAAAAAAATTGGGGAAGAAAGTTTTAAATGATCAGTTAAAAAAAATAGACACATGGTATGTACATCATTTGTTTTGAAGGAAATTTCCAACTTCTATAATTATGATCCAATATATGAATATCAAGAACTCAAAGGTGCTTTTATGTGACAAAGATCAAGCCATTCCAAATGTTCAGGCAAGCCTAATAAAAGTATCTTTTAGAGAGCAAGAAAAATAAAACTATTTTATACAAAATTATAGAAAGAAACATTAAAAGTGAACAGTAGTTATCTGCGGGTGTTTTTTCCTTCTTTCCCACTTTTCCCTATTTTCAATATTTTTAATAATTTGGGAGCAATTACACTCAAATTTGAATTTGGGAATTTGGTAAAAATAATTAGGCAAAATCTCTTCATGTCTAATCCACAAACAGATCATCACCGTAGAAATTTTTAAGTATTCCAGGTGGTAAAGATGTTATAATTACAATATTTTGAATTTAAAACTACTTACTAGCTATAAATTATTTGAAACGAAATCAGTTAAATGGAGGTGGAAACCACAAAGTTATTCTATGTTCATTTTATTAACACTTTCCACAATGCAATTCAATTTTGGAGACAAATTTATATGTGAATTTTCTTAATGGCACCAATCATTTTTATGGGGTCAGGGTTTTGCCATAACATATAATAGTATGATATAATAATTTTTCTTTGTTAGTGCAGCATAACTAATTAAGTACTTCCTTTTAAAGTTTGATTGAATTTAGTGAAACCGTAGTTCAAACAAATGAAGGTGTATTGCTGACCTCAAATGGGACCTGGATTTAAGGAAATTCTTTGATGGAGCAATTGAATTAGTTCTTTTCCTCTCTCTATTTTTATCAAGATATGAAATATCTTAGGCTAAGTTAAGATAATGAAAGTGCATTTGTAAGATGTTTATTAAATTGTGCACTTTCTAGCTCTGATCCAAAGTTAAAGAGAAAGCAGAATTTTCTTTGTAAATATCATATACATAATATATTTATATGAAAATTTTATACATTTTTCTTTCAAACTGTTATTAAATCAGGACAACTGCTTATGTTTCCATTTATTGTAGTGCCACTTTATTTCAGTGTTGTCATGTGAATAATAGGCAATCAGAAGTGAAAGTTTTTCAAAATTGCAGTCCTCTGGATGTTACAATTAAATTAATTACAAATCCAGAATAAACAGTTTTTAATCACATAAAACAGTTCTGCCACATTATACACACTTTTGTTATGATGTAAATTGAAAGGCAGTGGAATTTTTTTTAAATAAATAAAGCCGCGTGTTCACAAAGCTCCCGCTTACCCCTCATTAATAAACAGATGCACTAAAAAGATGTGCCCAAACATCTCCTCTTGATGGTGACATCTTATTTTTCAATTTTAATATTAACAGCGTGACAATCTAAATAATACTTATTTATAATTTTTACATGAGCAATCAACAGCTAAACAATTCCTAAGTACTTTATTCATGGGCCAACCAGCTTGACAAAATGGGCTGTTTTCTGGAGAGGTTCAAAGAGATAGAGGCAGTCAGGGGATAGCAGATCTTACCAGTCAAGGAGAACAATCTGAAGACATGAGTCCTAGCATGCTGGAGTTATGCATAGAATCAGACTAAGTGGGGCATTATTTTTAGTCCTACGTCCTGTTGCAGGTAGAGAGAGACTGATGAAGGGGGTCAAATGAAGAAATCAGTTCTACCAGCTGCTGGTGATGAGAGAGAGAAACAGGGAGGTTGTGGGGAGAGATTCTTATGAATAAAAAAAAAAACCTATGAAGATCCCCATTATTGCTAAGTCAAAGAAATGGGACTGCCTTTGGACATGCCCATGGTCTAATAAAAGCCAGGAAAAAGTCAAGTTTAAATTGGGTTCTAGTTTTTCAAGGCTGTGGCTTGTGCTCACAGCCACTACCTTAAGGCAAAAAGTCTTGAGAATGTGCCTGTGCTATCACCCTATGATTCAGACTAATTTTCATTCTCTGGTAACAGAAAACTTTCTTCCAAACAAGGTCTACTTTGCAGTTATTTTCTGAAATATTTTGAGTTACCCTTCATTCTCTAACATTTGAGTGTACTAGTGCAAGTTAGCTTTTCCTGGGAATATTCAAGGCTCTTCCTGAAAAGTTTACAATCTTTTTGGTTTCTTATAACTTCCAATGAGGGAAGCTGGGTTTTCCTGTTGTTTTGTTTTATTAGGTCAGATATTTTACTAGATTGAGGCTGTTGTAGCATGTAACAACCTGGACAACAATTAGCTATAAACCTGACTATACGCATATTCTGTAAATGGTACTGATTCTCTGAGTTCGAATCCTATGAATTTTGAAATCTGAGCTAGAATCATTGAGGAGGGGTGGATGTGAGGGAGGTTACACTAAGTTCAGACATCCTTCTATAAAAATACCAGAAGGTATTTCTAAACATCAGACTTTTTTGGGAGATGACTGTAGGATTAGTTGTGAATGACTACAACCATACTTTGGAGTGAGAAATCCACTCTCTATTACATAAAATAATACCTTAAATGGCCATACATATTATAATCTCCAAATAATACATAATCATGTCCAGATGTAAACTTCTAATTTACCTCACTACTGGTCCATAACAAAATGATTGTCTCTGTAATGGTGTGATCATATGTATTCATTATCTTATGTATTTATTTGAACACATATGTGTTGAGCAAATGTTCAGATGCTGTCCTATGAACTGGGGCTGCAAGGTCCAATCCCTCCTGCTAAGAATCTTGTTTTCTACTAGGTCTACATTCCTTTGGGTCTGTGCTGCATTAAGCCATGTACAGGGTTAGCATGAGAATTCATATGAACTGAGGCCATTTAAATGCCTTGGGGAATCAGAAAAGATTTTCCTTTTTTTTTTTTTTTTTTTCATTATTTGAGACAGGGTCTCACTCTGGTTGTCCAGGCTGGAGTGTACTGGGGTGATCTCAGCACACTGCAGCCTCAGTCCCCAGGCTCAGGTGATTCTCCCATCTCAACCTTCTGAGTGAGTTGGGGGGGCTACAGGTGCATACCACCACACCGGCTAATTTTTTGTAATTTTTTAGAGTCAGGGTTTAGCCATGTTGCCTGGGCTTGTCTCGAACTCCTGGGCTCAAGCAATCCACCAGCCTCAGCCTCCCAAAGTACTAAGATTACAGGTGTGAGCCACCTGCACTTGGCCAGATTTTCTAAAAGAAGTCTATTTGAAACCAAGACATGAAATGTGAGCAAAAGTTAGCTGGAGAAAGAGATGAAGTAGGAGTATTCTTGCTAGAGGAAATGCCTATAAAATCATTGTTTCAAGGACTTTACTTGCAATTTGTGTCAAATGCAAAATTTAGGTTTTATTTTTAAAGGGTCTTTATTGCTGTGTACCAAGAAGGCTTTGTTTCCTCCCAGCAAATTATGCTATATAACACTGACTATTTTCATATTTTTCTTAGGAATAGCAGGCACGAAATGTCCATCCCTTTTTTCAATCTGAGCTATTATGCCTGCCCGAGTACTTAGTGTACTCTGCTGGGGTTCTCTGTTAATGAAGGAAGAATAAATAAAGTGAATATATGTCATTTTTTCACAGAATTAGAAAAAAAAATTCCCAAAATTCATATATAATGAAAAGCCTGAATAGCCAAAGCAACCCTAAGCAAAAAGAACAAAGGTAGAGGTATCACATTACCTAGCCTCAAATTATGCTACAAGGGTAGAGTACTGCATGGTACTGACATCAAAATAGACACATAGATCAATGGAACAGAATAGAGAAGCCAGAAATAAAGCTACGTATCTACAGCAAACTGATCTTTGACGCAGTCAACAAAAACATACACTGGGGAAACATACACCCTATTTAATAAATGGTGCTGGGAAATTTGATTGCCATATGCAGCAGAATAAAACTGGAATCCTGTCTTTCATCATACACAAAAATCAACTCAAGATGAATTACAGACTTAAATGTATGCTCTGAAACTATAAAAATACTAGAAGAAAACCTATGGAAAACTCTTCTGGACATTGGTCTAGGCAAACAATTCATAACTAAGACTTCAAAAGCACAAGCAACAAAATCGAACATGGAAAACTGGGATTTATTTAAACTAAAAAGCTTCTGCACAGCAAAAGAAATAATCAACAAAATGAACAGACATCCTGCAGAATGGGAGAAGATATTTGCAAACTATGCACCTGACAGAGGACAAATATCCAAAATTTGCAAGATATTCAAACAACTCAACAATAATAACAAAAAACAAATAGCCCCACTAAAAAGTGGGTAAAGGATATAAATAGATATTTTTCAAAAGAAGACATACTAAATGGCCAAGAAGCGTATGAAAAAAATGTTCAACATCATTAATCATCACAGAAATGCAAGTCAAAACCACAATGAGATATTATACCAGTCATCATAGCTATTATTAAAAAGATGAAAATTAACAGATGTTGGCAAGGATGCAGAGAAAGTGGTACACTTATATACTGTCACTGGGAATGTAAATTAGTACAACTTCTATGTAAAAAAGTATGGATATTTTTTAAAAACTAAAAATAGAACTACCATTAGATCCAACAATCCCACTATAGGTTATATCATTATATCAAAAAGATATGCACACTCATATGTTTATCACAGCACTATTCACAATAGCAAAAAAAGATATGGAATCAATCTGAGTGCCCATCAACAGATGATTGGATAAAGGAAATATGAGAATATATATAGAGAGAAATATTATACAGCCATAAAAATGAGTAAAATCATGTTTTTTTGCAGTAACATGGATGGAACTGTAGGCCATTATCTTAAGTGGAATAACTCAGAAACAGAGAGTAAAATACCACATGTTCTCACCTATAAGTGGGAACTAAATAATGGGTACACACTACCATACAGTGTGGAGTAATAGACATTGGAGGCTCAGAAGGGTGGGAGAATGGGACGGAGATAAAGGATAAGAAATTACTTAATGGGTACGGTGTACATTACTCAGGTGATGGTTACACTAAAAGCCCAGACTTATCCACTATGTAATGTAAAATAACTGCCCTTGAGCTCCTTAAATTTATCCAAATCTAAAAAATAATAATAATGGCAAACTCTCTGGATATTAAGGCGGGCACTGGTTTGAACACTGGGATCAAGAATATTTTAATATCTATGTGTCAACAGCAATGCAAATATTTTCAGGGACAGATGAATAATTTTAGGAGTGGAAAAAAGATGAAACTGACATTGGCATGCTGATTGCTTTTGACTGAAGTGATTTATTCAAAAATCTGATAAACTTCCATACATTTTTTTTTCACTGAGAACACATAAGAATATTGTAGGAAACTTTGTGATATTACATATGCCCAGGAGCCAGCCCATACCTAATCTTGGAATACTAAAAGTGATGCACAGCCCTTGTTAAGAGCCATTGGCTTAAAACAGATGACTGGCAGTTATAAGATTTTGATAGTACTATTCACGCTTCTTTAAAAAATATAACATTACTTTCCCAAAGCTCCTATCACACTAAAAACAATTTGATGACTATAATTATGTTTATACTCATTTCACATATGTTTATGTGTTCTGAGAATTCAATGACTTTATTTCCAATCTGTTTTAGAATGACTTGGATTTGTACAAAAGGCAGTACTTATTCAGTCAATGTTATTCATCAAGAATCTATTATGTGGCTGTACTCTGTCTGCTAAGCACTAGACTACATACTATCTTCAGAAGTTCTATATTCTCCTGGGAGAAATTAGTCAAGTAAACCAACAATTATAATACTGCATTTTTAAATCTTGGCCAAAGATACATACAAAAGATATTCTAGGGGAAGACTACACCTGGAAACTAAAGTCAATAGGTAAAGTGGGGCATCTAGAAAAAATTTCTAATAAACTAAATGAGTTTTAAAGGACACAAAGGACTTAGAAGAAAAAAGATATTCTATGCTAAGGGAACAGCATGCAAGATGGCTCAGAGTAGTGAAAGAGCCTGAGAGAGCATATGAGGAACTCAGACTATGTTTTATGTATCTATATGGTGTGAAGAGCATGCAGTGCAGTGGTAGCTGAGGATAGGAGACAGAGACCGAGGCAGATCTATATCAAGAGAATTTTAAGTGAGGGAATAATAGGAAAGGATTTGTATATCAGAACAGTCACTTGGGTATCAATCAATATGAAGGATGGTTGGGAATGGGATTAAAGCACAGTAAGACTATCTCTGTTAAGCATTATTTGTGGCTTCCATAGGTGCTGCAAGTCATACAAAGATGAGCAAGATCTAGTCAGTAACCATAGGCATATTTGTTTATTTACTAATTGAATTATTACCTGCTGCCTTTTTTCAAAATGGATGTGAAACAGGACTGACCCCCAAATTGCTTGGTACCTGGTCAGTGGGGGTAGGAGAGGTAACATATGTATATAAGTCCCTAGATTATATAGAAACCCATACCAAAGGCAGGTGAGTTGTTTTAAAAATGTTCCTAAGAGAGTATCGACAGGATCAGTTCCAATTGAGACGATTAGGAAATGCAACAAGAGAACTTAAGCCAAAAAAGAGAGCTCTTCTTGAGAAAAAGAACTTTATAGCCATGATTTTGAGGCTGTCCAAGTATCCTAAGCTCCTTCTAAATTAAACTTACCCAATACCTGGAAAAAAATAAATTATTAAAAGTGAATTAAAAAAATTCTGAAGTATGCTAAGGGGATTATTCTATAATGAAGTATAGGATTTACAGATGCCTCCAAAAAGGACATTTCACTTTTCACACTGAAAATTCTCTGTTTTTCCCTAAATCATGTTTCCCAGTGCTGTTTCCCAGTACTTCTTTCATTTATTCTGGATTTTCTTTCTTGCCTCTTTCTGATGATCTGTTATCCAAAATGTAATTTCAATGATCTACTAACAAAAAACAGAAATTTTGCCACAAAATGGAGTGTTTCCATGTTTCATAAAATCAGGAATCTCAGTCAGGCAGTACCAAAAAGAATAATGCTATATGGGAGAATGATAAGTGAGACAGCCTGAAAATAAGATATGAACAAGGACTCAACCTTAACAGATTTTTTTCTTCTACCAACCTTGCATTTTGTCTAATTCAGACTTGTTTAAAAACTATATATTAATAGTTGATTACAAATTAAAGATCACTGTGTGATCTTCTAACACAGTCTTTAAACCTTGGCTGGATATGATTGCCAAGGAAAAGAGCAATTTTTGATTGAAAAATGCTCCTTTTGTGAAGCCTTTGAATAAAGTGGTAAATACCACTAACTGATGCTTTTTGCCTAGAAATATCTGTATGGTGGATCTATTTTGATAGACAGATTAATAGGATGAAATATAAACATGTCTTTATTTCAACTACAAAGACCCCTTTGTTTTTCTGGAACCCAAAGTTTAAGTAAACTACTGAAAGTCAATATTTATTTGTCTAGTCCATGGTCAGCAAGAAAAGAAAAATTAACAGCTAAAACAATTCAAACTCTAAAATGGGTTTTTGGAAGGAGAAGCTCTTCAAATCAAGAGTAAATTAAAACAAATTAGATATTTGTCCTAATGCTCTCCCTCCCCTTTCCCCAATGCATGTGGGGCTTAAAACCTAGATGACAGGTTGATAGGTGCAGCAAACCATGATGGTACACGTATAACTATGTAACAAACCTGCATGTTCAGCACATGTATCCCAGAACTTAAAATTTAAAAAAATAGATATTTAAATGACTATGGGAACATTAGACAAAGGGTTGTAGAAATATATTTTGTCTGAAATACTGTACAGTGACTTCCAAGAACTGGTAGAAACATGTAAGTCCAAATACAACTCTCATAAAGAAGATTACAACATGCAACATCTTTTAATCCTTCCTGATAAATTCTAAATCTGAAAGCCTCAGGATTATTAACCAAAACAATACATAAACTAGTTGATCACTGGGGGATTTAAGTTATTAGATGTTTTTCTTCCTGTAATTGATTTCTCTCAGTAAGTAACTTTGGTCTGAAAAAAATAAAAATATGAATTTAATATTAAATTAATGTGAAGGAAACTATTACAAATTTCAACTGTAGTTAATTCTGCTTTATAGTTCCCAAGGGTCTCTGAACATTATTGACTGAATTTCTCAAGATTGTTATTCTTAAGAAAGACTTTGAAAACTCAAAATTTTTCCATCTTAATCTTGAAAGTGAAATATCAATAATGTAGTGGACAGATTGCATCTGAATACACTGATTCTGGATTCAGTGCCGTGAAGAGTGTTGCCTCAAGAGGATCGATGGAGGCATAAAGAAAACCAAAATAGGCCAGGCATAGTGGTTCCCACCTGTAATCCCAGCAGTTTGGGAAGCCAAGGCCAGAGGACTGCTTGATCCCAGGAGTTCATGACCAGTCTGGGAAACATTGAGACCCGTCTCTACAAAAATAAAAACAAATGAGCCAAGCATGGTCCACGTGCCTGTGGTCCCAGCAACACAGGAACATGGGAGGATCAACCGAACCCAGGCTGCAGTGAACCATGATTTCACCTGGGTGACAGAATGAGAACCTGTCTCGGGGGAAAAAAATAGAAGAAGCGCTGTAAAGTTTGATTTCTCCTAAATCAGAGATTATCCCAAGTCACTCTTGAAGTCTCCCTAGGTCCTTTTTCACAGTATCTCTTTAGGAGTATATACTGATTTTAAGTGACTGCAGATTCAAGGACACCGGTAAGATTAATTTAGTATTAGGAGCCTCTCCCTTCATAGGAGATACTATCTAGAAGACACCAGTAATACGGACAGCCCAATTCAAACTTAAAGTCCAGATAAAATGGGTGCAAATATTTTTGTAAATTGGGACCTAGAGCAAAGTTAATTCATCTGAAATTTTCTTTAACTCATGTAATCCTACTCTAACAAACTTTTTCTTGCAGCTTTTTGTCTATTTCTTCTTTTATTCCTTTACTGATGTTTTTCTCATCCAAGACCCTAGATACGTTCCAAACTCCAATGCTTGATTGATTTCTCATCTCTACACCAAAGCAATAAATGGAAAAAGAGGAAAATGGATACATTCCCAACAAAATATAAATGTTAAATATTGATCCAACAATAGAAATTTTGAGCATACCAATAATTATAGAAGATGTTAACATTTTACCATTGAAAAAGTGATAAGATCAGATGCAGATAGAACTCTTAAGAAGCATAAAATTCTTATACAGATACAGGATCTCCCACAGTTCTTACATCTAAAACCAAAAGTTTTTTTTCAAAAATTGATTGGGTAGAAAAACCTGACTTCCTAAGTCCAGTTCAAACACTTTTCTGTAGAAATATTAATATGATTACAAAGTAAGCCAGATCCAGCATCTAAAAGCAAAATGTTTAACTATTAACAAAACAAATACAATAATTTAACTTTAAATAATCATTTGCTACCAATCAGATTTAGTCTGGAAATGCAAGAATGGTTTAGTAGTAGAAAGTCTATCAACGTGAGTCATTTAAAAGGAGAAAAAGATTATATTAATAGATGCAGACAAAATGTTTGACATAATTCCATTTTCTCTAACTGATTTTTAAAGCCTATAGTTAAGAATTTGAAGAAACGTTTCTATGTACATTAATTAGTATTTACCAAAAGCCAAAACAAGCAGCAAGTCAAATACAGAAATGTTAAAAGCCTTTCTTATATCTTTAATAATAAGACAGGGATGCGCTGGGCGCGTTGGCTCACAGCTGTAATCCCAGCACTTTGGGAGGCTGAGGCGGGTGGATCACGAGGTCAGGAGATCGAGAGCATCCTGGCTAACACAGTGAAACCCCGTCTCTACTAAAAATACAAAAAATTAGCTGGGCGTGGTGGTGGGTGCCTGTAGTCCCAGCTACTCGGGAGGCTGAGGCAGGAGAATGGCGTGAACCCGGGAGGTGGAGCTTGCAGTGAGCCCAGATCGTGCCACTGCACTCCAGCCTGGGCGCCAGAGCGAGACGCTGTCTCAAACAAAAATAAGACAGGGATGTTTATAGTTGCTACCAACATTGTTTTTGAGGTTCTATCAAATGCAAAATGATATGCACAGTACAGAAGCACTACAAAAGCAAAGACATTACCACTATTCTCAGATTATATCATTATATTTTAGAAAACTTTAGAGAATCAGCTAAAATTCTTTGAAATAATTAAAGTTTAGTTGTGTGCCTATCATTGAGGAGCTTTTCAGAAATCCTAAACACTTGAACTTTCTCTGCTTCAGGCCTCCCAAATGAGGAAACACCACTGTCTAACTCATGTTATGGTGAGGTTTAAATGAGTCATTATATATATTGTGCTAGAATGCCTGGCTAAATGAGTATTTTATCTATTGTTTTTGCAATGACTATTATATATATATATATATATTCAATGTTCAATTTTATATTCTCATCTTATTTGATTTCTCAACAGCATTAGACAAAGTTGACCACCCCTTTTTTCTCAAAAACACTCTTCGTTTTGCTTTAAAGATATCAGACATGACAATTTCCTTCCTGCCTCACTGGTCACTTTTTGTCTACTGCACAGGCCTATTTTTGTTTGTCTGCCAAAGTTTGAGTGCTTCAAGACTCAGGAATTAGGTTCTATTATATAGCTATGTAGTCTTCCTTAGGTAACCTAACATGGAAGTCAATTTAAAATAAATTATTGGCATAGCACTTATGACCACCTGATATGTGTGTGTGTGTGTGTGTGTCTGTGTGTGTGTGTATCCTGCCTCTCACCATTTGAATATAACCTGTACAAGTACAAGGAATTTATTGATGTTATTTGCTGTTTAATTGATAGTACCTAAAACTGTTCCAGATAACAAGTATGTGTTCAGTAAGTTTCTGTTGAATAAATTAATTGAATAAGTACCAGTTAGAAATTAAAATAGAAAAATATCTAATTGATTATAACAACAAAAAGTACATGAAGTACCTAAGAATAAATTTAACAATAGTACATAACCTCTCAGAAAAAACAATTATATAATTTAATTACAAATATAAAACTTGAGGCCGGGCGCGGTGGCTCACACCTGTAATCCCAGAATTTTGGGAGGCCAAGGTGGGTAGATCACAAAGTCAGGAGTTCAAGACCAGCCTGGCCAAGATGGTTAAACTCCGTCTCTACTAAAAATACAAAAATTAGCTGGGTGTGGTGATGGACACCTGTAGTCCCAGCTACTCAGGATGCTGAGGCATGAGAATTGCTTCAACTCGGGAGGCAGAGGTTGCAGTAAGCCAAGATCATGCCATTGCATTCCAGCCTGGGTGACAGAGCAATACTCCGTCTTGAGGGGAAATAAAAATTGGGAAGAAAGTTTTAAATGATCAGTAAAAAAAAAAAAAAATACAAAAATTAGCTGGGTGTGGTGATGGGCACCTGTAATCCCAGCTAGTCAGGAAGCTGAGGCAGAAGAATGGCTTGAACCTGGGAGGCGGAGGTTGCAATGGGCAGAGATCATGCCACTGCACTCCAGCCTGGGCGACAGAGCAAGACTCCATCTTAAAAAATATATATATATATATAAAACTTGAATGAATGGAGAGACATGATATGCTCTTAGATGGGAAGACTTTTGTATCATAATAATACAGATCCTTCTTGAATTAATATATATATTACATATGTTTATGTATTAACATCAAAATTAGGGCAGGGCAGGATTTGTTTGTTACTTTGCTTTTTGAAACACAGTTAAATTGCACAAAAGTTAAAATGGAAGAAAAATGTGTAAGATTTGCCAAGAAAACCTTGTAAAAGAATAATAAGAGGGTTAGTTAGTATTTTATTAAAACAATATTCCAACCAGTAGTGAAAAAAATTATCCATCAATGGATACCGGACTATCCATGAAAAAAAAAATCTACTCCTAGATATTTACCCAAGAGAATGAAAACATACATCCATACAAAGCTTTGTATGTAAATGTTTATAACAATGTATTATTTTCATAATTGCCATGAACTGGAAACAACTCAAGTGTCCTTCAACTGAAAATGGTTAAGCAGATTGTAGTGTATCTGTACAATGGAATACTATTCAGCAATTCAAACGAACAAATTACTGATATACACACAGCAATATGGATCAGTCTCAAAAGAATTATGCTAAGTGAAAGAAGCCAGACTCAAGAGGCAACAAACTATATTTTTCCATTCGTATGACTTCCTGGGAAATGCAAAACTATAGAGGAGACAGATCAGTTGTTGCCAGGGGCTAGGAGTGTAAGCAAGGTATTAAACACAAGGGATCATGAAGGAGCTTTTAGAAGTGGTGAAAATATTGTGTATTTTTATTTTGATGAAAGTTATGACTGCATAAATTTGTTAAACTTAACATTTTACTCTATATAAATTATATATAAACTTAAGTTGAAAAAAAGAAATCCCTACCTCAAACCATAAACTGAAAAAACTTCAGATAGACTAAAAATGTAGGCAGGAAGTCCTAAAGGGAGAACCTGACTCAGGAATGAAAACATTTGTTGCCAGGACCTACCTTTTCTGCAAACTGAGTCTCAGATAGGACTGAGCATTAATCAATCCTCTTGCAGCTTGCTCTAGTCTCACTTCCCCAAGGGGATGAATAATTATGACGAATGTTTTATAAGGCCTAGGCAAGGCTTTAACAATCTATAAATGTAAGAAATAATTCATCTTCAATTTAAAGAAATTTTCAAAACTATTCTACTTAGTGATAGATTCCTCAGAGTCTTAAATTTTATTTTCTGGTAATGAAACATAATTAAAATATAATTAATGTGTATATATATATGTGTGTGTATATATATATGTGTATATGTGTGTGTGTGTATATATATATATATATATATATATATATATATATAGAAACTTAACCAAAAAAGTAAAGCCCAAAATAGAATATAAAAATTATCCACTATTCTATCATTACTTTTTCGGTTTCTCAAAAGGCATAAAGAATGAAATTCTTCCCCTTTCCTTGGTCCAACTCCATCCCCCAGAGGTAGTCGCTGTCATCTGCAGTTTGATGCACTTGCTATTGCAGACTTTACTTTTACTAGAAGAGACTTCTCTGCTTCTGTACACATAACTATGTTAGGGTTTTTAAAATTATTTATTTTGTTTTCCAAAATATGATTATGCTATACATATTTTTCTGAAATTTGTTTTTTCACTTTCTAAATATGATCAAGACATCTAAATATATATATTTATTTTATATATATATAATAAATACAAGAATAAAATTAGGATGATTTTAGAAGAATTACAGCAGAATATTTGTGGACCTTGCAGTGAGAGGATTTCTTAACTAAGATAAAAGACACAAACATAGATCTTCTGTATCTAAAAGATACAAAAGCAAAATCATTTAAGCAATTCATTAGGTGAAAATATTAAAACACATAGGATATATTAATGAAAACAAGATAAAATCGGCCACCAAAAAAAGAGGAAAAGGAAAAGTAGGCAAAGCAAATAGATGACAAACACATGAAAAAATATACAAATGTGCCAAAGGTCAAGAAAATACAAATTAAAATAACAGATAACATTTTCTGGTCCATATTGGCAAAAAAAAAAAATATATATATATATATATAAATATATATATATATTTATTTATGTTGAAAACATTCAGATTAAACAGATATTTCTATAAACTTTGTGGTAGTGTATGTTACTATATCAATTTAGCAAAATAATCTATGGTTTATTTAAACAAACATGTGGGCTTGATTCAGCAGTTGAACTTCTGGAAATTTATTTAACAAGTTAATTAAATTATTTGTATGATAAAACAATTATTGGAATTATTAAATTATTACCTAGCAATATTAATTTAATTAGTAAACAAAATTAATTGTTAATTTTACATTCATTAAAGTTTTTAAATCCTTATTGGGTAAAATGAAATTCTTAAAAAAGTATAAATTCAGAAAAACATACATGGAAAGATACTGTAGCATTGTTTGCATCAGCAACAAAGAAAACAAAAACAAATTAAATGTATATTATGATTATTAGGTAACCACTAAAATGAATGAGACAGAACTATATACTTTTACTTAGAAGGATGTGTGCATTACATAGTTAAATAAAAATGCAAATAAGTCATGCATATGTGATTTTATTTTTTATTAAATCAGTGGAAATCTTAACTGCATATGTCGACATGGAGGATATTGTGGAGTCCTCCACTCAGATTCCTTCTTCAGGGCCATTCCGCAGTTGCTCAGATTATCAACTAATGATGGCTCTGAGTTTTATACTTTTCTGGGAACTACTTCCAAAGATTGGCCAATAAGTGACTGATGTGGGGATAAAAAATCCTAGCACCGTTGCCTGTAGAGTTTATCTGTAAGTTTGACCAAAGCATCAGTTGCAACTTCATCCAAGATCAGCTTGTCCTTCTGTCCAGTGCTGCCTTCCTCACTTCCTTAAGTGGGTGTCTTAGAGGTGTATTCTGAAGTGCTCACTGCAAAGACTCCACATGCAACAGCCTGTCTCAGAGTCTGTTTTTTTGAGAGCTCAATTGAAAACAACCCATGTGTCTGCACAGGTTAATAAATGCAGAGGAGATAGCACCAAAAAAAGATACACAGGAAGTCATTTATACTAGATAATTAAGGGTGTAGGACTGGCACAGAAGGGCAAGTGAGAATATTTTATTTATCCCTTTATTGTTTTAATTATTAAACTTAGAGATTATTTCTTTTGTAATTTAGTCACTGAGAAACTACTCTGTGAACCATAGTAAATTATTCCTTGTGACATGTAAGGAAGAAACAACATTCCTAACCTTTAATTCATTTTATCTGCTTTAAAAAGAAACTTGTTCAAAGTTTCAAGTCATTCAGAAAAGTAAGTCATCAGCCTTCCCAAATGGACATATTCTGCACTTTTAATTTTATGCTGGCAGAGAATATGATCAATAAATTATTGCTGTTTGTGAAACATTTGCTTTCATGGTTCTAACATATTTTAACTCATAGGGTTACTAGAATTTTTTTTCACATTATTTGACAGCTGAAATTAAACAAATCCATTCAACTACAGAGCTAAATAGGAGGTTTGCTACGTGTGTCATTAGCACCATCCATATAAGGTAACAGAAAATATGAGGTGTGGATTTTAAAAATATGATAAAATGAGAATACTGTTAGATGCACAAGAAGGTGTGACTTCAGGCCAGGCATATTCTTATTAGAAAAAAACTGCCTCTGTTTTATTTTACTAAAATAATTGGCATTATGTGTTTTGAGTTGACATCTTTCAAATTATTTTATCAAATCAAAAATATATACCTCAGTTGAAATATATTTTAATTATGTCATTTTAATGTAGCATATGACATAAAAGATTGCTCTGGAGTAGGCTGCTAAGCATTTTTACCATTAAGAATATTATGTTAGAATGAAGAAACATAATTTATTTGGTTATATATTTTGGCCCTTAAGACATTTGCAACATGTTTTTGATGCTTCAGTAGAAAACTCTTAGAAAAGTATAAAAACACATAACAATTGCTCAAAATATTTAAAGATTAACACATTAGAATATTCACATATATATATAATTTTTAATGAGCATGTGTTATTCGTAATCACAACACTTAGATTATGTGTGATCACACCCAGCAGCCTGTAATTTTGACATTGCCTTTTGTCTACTTTGCATTTATACAAATTCTATCATTCAGAGATATTCTAAGAATAAATATACAAAGAACTAGAAAGTTGTACAGCCTATAGCTGGGAAGAGATTGGAGATTCTTCATTTCCCCTTTAAAACATATAGACCGATGTCCTCAGCGATGTTGAATGCCAATTGAGTTGCATACTTCCGACAGCATTTTCATTTCCAATCCGATTTATGCCAGTAATAGTTATTGCAATTCCATAACTAAATATATAAAATTAAATATATAAATATGTTAAATATATTAAATAAGTACAACTATGTAAAGAGGGTTTCAATTTTTTAAAAATTGAAATTATGAATGTGTAAACTAAAGACAAATTGCTTTCTACAAGATGTAATCACTGTACATTGAGGTGTGCGTGAGACAACTATAGAACATTGGAACCAAAATTTGTAAGAACCTAGAATAATAATTTACTTATATTCTTTTACAAATGTTCTTGAGGATCAGTTGGATCCTCACAGAGCACCTTGCCCAGCAGTCAGTAAGTTCTCAATAAATGTAAGCATATCTGTAAGGAGATGTGGAGAACAGTGTGAATGTGCATTCATTGCTATCCAGCAATTTGCAATTTTTCCCTCAAAAATCCCAGTTTTTTTCTTTTTTTTCTTTTTTTTTAATGAGTCAAGTAAATTTCTTTTTTTATTATTATTATTATAATACTTTAAGTTTTAGGGTACATGTGCACATTGTGCAGGTTAGTTACATATGTATACATGTGACATGCTGGTGCACTGCACCCACTAACTCGTCATCTAGCATTAGGTATATCTCCCAAAGCTATCCCTCCCCCCTTCCCCTACCCCACAACAGGCCCCAGAGTGTGATGTTCCCCTTCCTGTGTCCATGTGATCTCATTGTTCAATTCCCACCTATGAGTGAGAATATGCGGTGTTTGGTTTTTTGTTCTTCAGATAGTTTACTGAGAATGATGATTTCCAATTTCATCCATGTCCCTACAAAGCACATGAACTCATCATTTTTTATGGCTGCATAGTATTCCGTGGTGTATATGTGCCACATTTTCTTAATCCAGTCTATCATTGTTGGACATTTGGGTTGGCTCCAAGACTTTCCTATTGTGAATAGTGCTGCAATAAACATACGTGTGCATATGTCTTTATAGCAGCATGATTTATAGTCCTTTGGGTATATACCCAGTAATGGGATGGCTGGGTCAAATGGTATTTCTAGTTCTAGATCCCTGAGGAATCGCCACACTGACTTCCACAATGGTTGAACTAGTTTACAGTCCCACCAACAGTGTAAAAGTGTTCCTATTTCTCCACATCCTCTCCAGCACCTGTTGTTTCCTGACTTTTTAATGATGGCCATTCTAACTGGTGTGAGATGGTATCTCATTGTGGTTTTGATTTGCATTTCTCTGATAGCCAGTGATGATGAGCATTTTTTGATGTGTTTTTTGGCTGCATAAATGTCTTCTTTTGAGAAGTGTCTGTTCATGTCTTTTGCCCACTTTTTGATGGGGTTGTTTGTTTTTTTCTTGTAAATTTGTTTAAGTTCATTGTAGATTCCGGATATTAGCCCTTTGTCAGATGAGTAGGTTGCGAAAATTTTCTCCCATTTTGTAGGTTGCCTGTTCACTCTGATGCTAGTTTCTTTTGCTGTGCAGAAGCTCTTGAGTTTAATTAGATCCCATTTGTCAATTTTGGCTTTTGTTGCCATTACTTTTGGTGTTTTAGACATGAAGTACTTGCCCATGCCTATGTCCTGAATGGTATTGCCTAGGTTTTCTTCTAGGGTTTTTATGGTTTTAGGTGTAACGTTTAAGTCTTTAATCCATCTTGTATTGATTTTTGTATAAGGTGTAAGGAAGGGATCCAGTTTCAGCTTTCTACATATGGCTAGCCAGTTTTCCCAGCACCATTTATTAAATAGGGAATCCTTTCCCCATTGCTTGTTTTTCTCAGGTTTGTCAAAGATCAGATAGTTGTAGATATGCGGCGTTATTTCTGAGGGCTCTGTTCTGTTCCATTGATCTATATCTCTGTTTTGGTACCAGTACCATGCTGTTTTGGTTACTGTAGACTTGTAGTATAGTTTGAAGTCAGGTAGTGTGATGCCTCCAGCTTTGTTCTTTTGGCTTAGGATTGACTTGGCAATGCAGCCTCTTTTTTGGTTCCATATGAACTTTAAAATAGTTTTTTCCAATTCTGTGAAGAAAGGCATTCGTAGCTTGATGGAGACGGCATTGAATCTGTAAATTACCTTGGGCAGTATGGCCGTTTTCACAATATTGATTCTTCCTGCCCATGAGCATGGAATGTTCTTCCATTTGTTTGTATCCTCTTTTATTTCCTTGAGCAGTGGTTTGTAGTTCTCCTTGAAGAGGTCCTTCACATCCATTGTAAGTTGGATTCCTAGATATTTTATTCTCTTTGAAGCAATTGTGAATGGGAGTTCACTCATGATTTGGCTCTCTGTTTGTCTGTTGTTGCTGTATAAGAATGCTTGTGATTTTTGTACATTGATTTTGCATCCTGAGACTTTGCTGAAGTTGCTTATCAGCTTAAGGAGATTTTGGGCTGAGACAATGGGGTTTTCTAGGTATACAATCATGTCGTCTGCAAACAGGGACAATTTGACTTCCTCTTTTCCTAATTGAATACCCTTTATTTCCTTCTCCTGCCTGATTGCCCTGGCCAGAACTTCCAGCACTATGTTGAATAGGAGTGGTGAGAGAGGGCATCCCTGCCTTGTGCCAGTTTTCAAAGGGAATGCTTCCAGTTTTTGCCTATTCAGTATGATATTGGCTGTGGGTTTGTCATAGATAGCTCTTATTATTTTGAAATACATCCCATCAATACCTAATTTATTGAGAGTTTTTAGCATGAAGGGTTGTTGAATTTTGTCAAAGGCCTTTTCTGCATCTATTGAGATAATCATGTCGTTTTTGTCTTTGGCTCTGTTTATATGCTGGATTACATTTATTGATTTGCGTATATTGAACCAGCCTTGCATCCCAGGGATGAAGCCCACTTGATCATGATGGATAAGCTTTTTGATGTGCTGCTGGATTTGTTTTGCCAGTATTTTATTGAGGATTTTTGCATCAATGTTCATCAAGGATATTGGTCTAAAATTCTTTTTTTGTTGTGTCTCTCCCAGGCTTTGCTATCAGAATGATGCTGGCCTCATAAAATGAGTTAGGGAGGATTCCCTCTTTTTCTATTGATGGGAACATTTTCAGAAGGAATGGTACCAGTTCCTCCTTGTACCTCTGGTAGAATTCGGCTGTGAATCCATCTGGTCCTGGACTCTTTTTGGTTGGTAAGCTATTGATTATTGCCACAATTTCAGATCCTGTTATTGGTCTATTCAGAGATTCAACTTCTTCCTGGTTTAGTCTTGGGAGAGTGTATGTGTCCAGAAATTTATCCATTTCTTCTAGATTTTCTAGTTTATTTGCATAGAGGTGTTTATAGTATTCTCTGATGGTAGTTTGTATTTCTGTGGGATCGGTGATGATATCCCCTTTATCATTTTTTATTGCGTCTATTTGATTCTTCTCTCTTTTTTTCTTTATTAGTCTTGCCAGTGGTCTATCAATTTTGTTGATCCTTTCAAAAAACCAGCTCCTGGATTCATTAATTTTTTGAAGGGTTTTTTGTGTCTCTATTTCCTTCAGTTCTGCTCTGATTTTAGTTATTTCTTGCCTTCTGCTAGCTTTTGAATGTGTTTGCTCTTGCTTTTCTAGTTCTTTTAATTGTGATGTTAGGGTGTCAATTTTGGATCTTTCTTGTTTTCTCTTGTGGGCATTTAGTGCTATAAATTTCCCTCTACACACTGCTTTGAATGCATCCCAGAGATTCTGGTATGTTGTGTCTTTGTTCTTGTTGGTTTCAAAAAACATCTTTATTTCTGCCTTCATTTCATTATGTACCCAGTAGTCATTCAGGAGCAGGTTGTTCAGTTTCCATGTAGTTGAGTGGCTTTGAGTGAGATTCTTAATCCTGAGTTCTAGTTTGATTGCACTGTGGTCTGAGAGATAGTTTGTTATAATTCCTGTTCTTTTACATTTGCTGAGGAGAGCTTTACTTCCCAGTATGTGGTCAATTTTGGAATAGGTGTGGTGTGGTGCAGAAAAAAATGTATATTCTGTTGGTTTGGGGTGGAGAGTTCTGTAGATGTCTATTAGGTCCGCTTGGTGCAGAGCTGAGTTCAATTCCTGGGTATCCTTGTTGACTTTCTGTCTCGTTGATCTGTCTAATGTTGACAGTGGGGTGTTAAAGTCTCCCATTATTAATGTGTGGGAGTCTAAGTCTCTTTGTAGGTCACTCAGGACTTGCTTTATGAATCTGGGTGCTCCTGTATTGGGTGCATATATATTTAGGATAGTTAGCTCTTCTTGTTGAATTGATCCCTTTACCATTATGTAATGGCCTTCTTTGTCTCTTTTGATGTTTGCTGGTTTAAAGTCTGTTTTATCAGACACTAGGATTTTGCAACCCCTGCCTTTTTTTGTTTTCCATTTGCTTGGTAGATCTTCCTCCATCCTTTTATTTTGAGCTTATGTGTGTCTCTGCATGTGAGATGGGTTTCCTGAATACAGCACACTGATGGGTCTAGACTCTTTATCCAATTTGCCAGTCTGTGTCTTTTAATTGGAGCCTTTAGTCCATTTACATTTAAAGTTAATATTGTTATGTATGAATTTGATCCTGTCATTATGATGTTAGCTGGTTATTTTGCTCATTAGTTGATGCAGTTTCTTCCTAGTCTCAATGGTCTTTACATTTTGGCATGAGTTTGCAGTGGCTGGTACCAGTTGTTCCTTTCCATGTTTAGCACTTCCTTCAGGAGCTCTTTTAGGGCAGGCCTGGTGGTGACAAAATCTCTCAGCATTTGCTTGTCTGTAAAGTATTTTATTTCTCCTTCACTTATGAAGCTTAGTTTGGCTGGATATGAAATTCTGGGTTGAACATTCTTTTCTTTAAGAATGTTGAATATTGGCCCCCACTCTCTTCTGGCTTGTAGGGTTTCTGCCGAGAGATTCGCTGTTAGTCTGATGGGCTTCCCTTTGAGGGTAACCCGACCTTTCTCTCTGGCTGCCCTTAACATTTTTTCCTTCATTTCAACTTTGGTGAATCTGACAATTATGTGTCTTGGAGTTGCTCTTCTCGAGGAGTATCTTTGTGGCATTCTCTGTATTTCCTGAATCTGAACGTTGGCCTGCCTTGCTAGATTGGGGAAGTTCTCCTGAATAATATCCTGCAGAGTGTTTTCCAACTTGGTTCCATTCTCCCCGTCACTTTCAGGTACACCAACCAGACGTAGATTTGGTCTTTTCACGTAGTCCCATATTTCTTGGAGGCTTTGCTCATTTCTTTTTATTCTTTTTTCTCTACACTTCCCTTCTCACTTCATTTCATTCATTTCATCTTCCATTGCTGATACCCTTTCTTGCAGTTGATCGCATCGGCTCCTGAGGCTTCTGCATTCTTCATGTAGGTCTCGAGCCTTGGTTTTCAGCTCCATCAGCTCCTTTAAGCACTTCTCTGTATTGGTTATTCTAGTTATACATTCTTCTAAATTTTTTTCAAAGTTTTCAACTTCTTTGCCTTTGGTTTGGATGTCCTCCCGTAGCTCAGAGAAATTTGATCATCTGAAGCCTTCTTCTCTCAGCTCGTCAAAGTCATTCTCCGTCCAGCTTTGTTCCGTTGCTGGTGAGGAACTGCGTTCCTTTGGAGGAGGAGAGGCGCTCTGCTTTTTAGAGTTTCCAGTTTTTCTGTTCTGTTTTTTCCCCATCTTTGTGGTTTTATCTACTTTTGGTCTTTGATGATGGTGATGTACAGATGGGTTTTTGGTGTGGATGTCCTTTCTGTTTGTTAGTTTTCCTTCTAACAGACAGGACCCTCAGCTGCAGGTCTGTTGGAGTACCCTGCTGTGTGAGGTGTCAGTGTGCCCCTGCTGGGGGTGCCTCCCAGTTAGGCTGCTCGGGGGTCAGGGGTCAGGGACCCACTTGAGGAGGCAGTCTGCCCGTTCTCAGATCTCCAGCTGCGTGCTGGGAGAACCACTGCTCTTTTCAAAGCTGTCAGACAGGGACATTTAAGTCTGCAGAGGTTACTGCTGTCTTTTTGTTTGTCTGTGCCCTGCCCCCAGAGGTGGAGCCTACAGAGGCAGGCAGGCCTCCTTGAGCTGTGGTGGGCTCCACCCAGTTCGAGCTTCCCAGCTGCTTTGTTTACCTAATCAAGCCTGGGCAATGGCGGGCGCCCCTCCCCCAGCCTCGCTGCCGCCTTGCAGTTTGATCTCAGACTGCTGTGCTAGCAATCAGCGAGACTCCGTGGGCTTAGGACCCTCCGAGCCAGGTCCGGGACATAATATTGTGGTGCGCCATTTTTTAAGCCCGACGGAAAAGCACAGTATTCGGGTGGGAGTGACCCGATTTTCCAGGTGCTGTCCGTCACCCCTTTCTTTGACTAGGAAAGGGAACTCCCTGACCCCTTGCGCTTCCCGAGTGAGGCAATGCCTCACCCTGCTTCAGCTCGCGCACGGTGCACGCACCCACTGACCTGCGCCCACTGTCTGGCACTCCCTAGTGAGATGAACCCGGTACCTCAGATGGAAATGCAGAAATCACCCGTCTTCTGCGTCTCTCACGCTGGGAGCTGTAGACGGGAGCTGTTCCTATTCGGCCATCTTGGCTCCTCCCCCCATAAAAGCAAAAATCCCAGTTGTTTTCTAAAAAATAAAGGACTACATATGAAGTGACTAAATTTAATATAATTTTATTGTTATTAGTATTGAGACTATGAGGTGTTGAACCTTCGCACTTTAAAAACTAAGAGCAGAAAATATAAAAATATAATCTGTGAACCAAACACATTCTAAATATATGCTACATTTCTTTTCATAATTCATAATACTTGAAAAAATTCTAAGATATGCCCCCTGATTATGTATGTAGATTAATGGCATAATACAGCTGAAATTTGGAAGCAATTGTAAAATCCGGTTTTATTATGACCATCTTTGATGTAAACACAATTTTGAGGATTACTGAAGTCACAAAACTCTGTCCTAAATCATTTTTTTTTTAAATCATAGATTCACGGGGTACATGTACAGTTTTGTTACACTGCATATTGATGAAGTCTGGACTTTTAGTGTACCCATCACCCAAGTTATGAACATTGTACCCAAGAAGTAATTTTTCTACTCTGTCTCCTTGCTTTTGGAGTCTCCAGTGTCTATTATTTCTCTCTATATGTTCATGTTTACCCATTGTTTAGCTCCCACTTACAAGTGAGAACATGCAGTGTTTGATTTTCTGTTTCTGAGTTATTTCCCTCAGAATAATGGCCTCCAGCTTGATCTAAGCTGCTGAAAAAGGCATGGTTGTATTCATTTTCATGGATGCATAATATTCTGTGGTGTATATATTCCACATTTTCTTTATCCAGTCATCCATTGATGGACACTAAGGTTGATTCCATATCTTGCTAATGTGACTAGTGCTGCAATTAACATTCAAGTACAGGTGTCTTTTTGATATAATGATTTAAATAGATGATTTATTTATAAATTTAAAATAAATGATTTATTTTCCTTTGAGTAGATACACAATAATGGGATTGCTTTGTTGAATGGTGGTACTATTTTTAGTTTTTTGAGAAATCTCCATACGGTTTTTTATGAAGGTTGAACTAATTTACATTCTCACCAACAATGTACAAGCATTCCCTTTTCTCTGCATCCTCACTAACATCTGTTATTTTTTTGACTTTTTAATAATAGCCATTCTGACCCATGTGAGATGGTATTTCATTGTGGTTTTGATTTGCATTTTTCTGAAAATTAATTATGTTGAGCATTTTTCATGTTTGTTGGCTGCTTGTATGTTAAATCATTCTTTTTTACTTAAAACAAACATTTTAAACCCATTTATGTGCACGTTTTTTTTTTCCTTTCAGAAACAGTAAGAGATGATAAGCCCTTAAGTTATACACTGTGACTTGTTTTAAAAAACAAATTTCAAAAAGGATAGGAAATACTTTAGGCACCCAGTGAGTGTATGCATATTTGAAATGGTACTCATTTATAAAATGTATGGTTCACTATAGTCACCCCCTTTACAAAAAAAAACCAAGTGTTGGCCAGGCATGGTGACTCATGCTTGTAGTCCCAGCACGTTGGGGCTGAGGCAGGAAGATCATTTGAGCCCAGGAGTTCCAGGCTTCAGGGAGCTGTGATTGTGCCACCCTGTTTCAGCCTAGGCAAACAAATGAGACACTGTCTCTAAAAAATACTCTTTATTAAAAAAATCATGGAATTTCCAATTCAATTTCAAATGTCAGTGAAATGTTCCTCTTTCCAGATTGGCCAACGGTGTTTGCATCACTTAGGTAACAACTCTAAAATTGTTTTCACTATGGCTGGAGAATAATTTTTATGCATATACATCAAAGGAAAAATTGAGTCCTAGAAATCACCAGGAAGAGTCTTTTGGATTTTAAACTTACCGTTTCTACTATATATCACGTACAATGATTTTAAATTTTTTTAGTGAAAAAATGTTATTAAGTCTGTGCAGTTTGGCATCAAGGAAATGAATATCATCTTTCTGTTTGGTAATGTAGTTTCTTCTTATTAGTCTTTACTCAGTATATGCTAAGGCAATTATTCTTGTTGATACCACCTGCTGTATGCAATAGAAAAACTGTATATTCCTTATGTGGAACCAGATAATCCTAAATTTAGACCACCTGTAGATTCTTAGGAATGAAGAACCTGTATGGGAATGTGAACTAGTACAACTGCTGTGGAAAACAGTGTGGAGATTCCTTAAATAACTAAAAGTAGATCTACCATTTGATCCACCAATCCCACTCCTGGGTATCTACCCAGAGGAAAATAAATTATTAATGAAAAAGATACTTGCACACATGTTTATAACAGTACAGTTTGCAATTGCAAAAATATGGAACCAGCCCAAATGCCGATCAATCAATGAGTGGATAAAGAAAAAGTGATATATACATACATACACACACACATATACCATGGAATACTACTCGGCCATCAAAAGAAGTGAAATAATGACATCAGCAGCAACCTGGATGGAATTGAAGACTATTATTCTAAGGGAAGTCGCTAAGGAATGGAAAACCAAACATCATGTATTCTCACTCATAAGTGGGAGCTAAGCTATGAGGATGCAAGGACATAAGAATAATACAATGGACTTTAGGGACTCAGGGGAAAGGGCAGGAGAGGGGTGAGAGATGGTGAGAGATGGGTGCACCAAAATCTCAGAAATCATCACTAAAAAACTTATCCTTGTAATGAAACACCACCTGTTCCCCCAAAACCTATTGAAATAAAAAATTAAAATTAAAAAAAAGGAATAAAGGTCCTATAACCAGTTAGATCATTATTTAGTAAAATTTCCTGATTTCACTGATTCTAATTAACTTAACACAAAATATTATAAAAGAATAAATTTTCTTTAAAAAGAGTTTTGTTTGAAGAAAAAAGGGAACCTTAATGTAGCTGATAGGATTTTTTTCAGATTGTACAATGTTGATTAAATAACACAAATTTCCACAGTTTTTCATCTCTATTATTAAATCAAGCAGCTGCAAAAATATAGTATTCTTATTCTCCTTATTCTGTAATCTCCAAGCATGATAGAAAGAAGAAAGATAGTTTAGCAATAAAAAATTATTTTCTCTAAGTAAACATCAAGATTATTCAACTCAATAGACTCATTTTCCTGGCCAAAATTAATAGTGATAACTGATAATAACCTTGAAGAATAGCATACAAACTTTCTTCTCTATGAGCTCTATTAAACTGGGAAAAATACAAATATATTCACATCCATCATTTCTGATTACATTATTTGAAAGCCTGGTTTATAGAAGGGAAAACTGTAGAAAAGAACTTCGCTTATTATTGCTTTACAAACAGTATAGATAAATCTAAAAAAAAACCGTTCTATAAGGCTTTGAAGCATAAAGATATTTCAAATTTAAAAAAATTTTAATTAAGAATTCTTTTCTCAAAATACCCATTTCATTTTAATATTGTACCCTCTTGCAAACCATACCTGATTGTATCGAGTGTAGGCCATTACACAAATCCATTATGCTAAAAGGAATTGGCCTAATCTGTCTTTCTCAAGCAACTGACCTCTAGGGCACTGTGAACTTTTGTCAGGGAGATTAGCATGCTCTCTCGCTCTCTGTCTCTCTCTCTCTCTCTCTCTGTGTGTGTCTCTCTCTCGAGATGGAGTCTTTGTTGCCCAAGCTAGTCTCGAACTCCTGGCTTCAAGCGATCCTCCCTGTTCAGCCTCACAAAGTGTTGAGATTATAGGCATAAGCCACTGCACCCAGCTTTCTGAAGTGAAAATATTTGACATCCAAAAAGACTAGTTTCCTGAATGGGTTAGAGGGGATGTTCAAGGCAGATGGGAATAACACAAATATCTTAACATGGTCATGGCTGGAATGTGATGATGGAGTCAAGAATTTCTTCCCATAGTAAACTATGGATGACAAAGTATAAAATCGCTATCTGTATGTTCTCCTCATTATCAGAATATTGGCAACGTCACAAGTTATGCTGTTCATATTCCTTCCTCTGATGTCACAGAAAGACTCACTATACCTTGCCAAATCGGGTTTGGAAGCCAGGCTTTAGATACTGTCACCACTGCCACTGTCACACTTTACAGTCAAATACTATCACCACTGCCACTATCACATCTTACAGTCAAAGAGACCTTCCTAATTTTAAAAGTGCTATACCTGGAGTAAACATATGATCCTGTTTGCCACAGGTGGTCCTGGTTTATAGATATTGTACCAGTATAATTAATATCTCCCTCCTGCAGTCTCAAAATTGTCCTGGTTTAGATAATAAAATTATTTAGTCACACTAACTTAAGCATTCATTCACACCGTCAGTCTATGAACTCCAAGGATCTGTCAGAAAAATGACATGGATTTTACATAACAGATGAGAAAACTGAGGCCTTGAGAGAGTTATTGAACCTAAACTAGGACTTTTGGCTCATTTATCATGACTTTTTCCTCTCTACATACTAAGTGCACAGAGCTGGGTCCAGAGTGCTTCAGGAACTACCACTCAGGCAGAAGAGCTGCTGTCCTGATGTCTTGTAGTATACTTAAAATAAGTTTATTCTCCATAGAGTAGTTAGAGATTGCCCCCGAATTCTTATTTGTGTGTGTGTGTGTGTGTGTGTGTGTGTGTGTGTGTGTGTGTGTGTGTGTGAGAGAGAGAGAGATTGGTCAGATCCTTACGGGCCAAAGAGAATCTGATAACAGCCCACACTGCCAGCCTTCTGAATTTCACAATGCCACAAAATAGCCCCAAGAACTCCCAGATGTACTGGTAGCTGTTCTGAATGCTGTACCCCTAGGTGCCTGATTCCTGGATCTAGCCAATAGGAGCTATACTAATCCTGCCCCACCAAGTTTATGACACATATTGTCACCCCAAAAAATGCTAAGTACAGAATTAGGTAACAATAGTTTCTCTATGTGCACAGTCTTATGCAGTGAAAGCTTTATAATCACAGGATCTTGCCTTTCCCCCAAGTTTTGCCCATTTTCCTTCTGTTTTAGAAAATGAGTGTTTACTATCATGGTTTAAACAATTGCAAGATAAAAGCAAATGTTAAACAATAATTCAGCAATTTTGAATTTGCCTAGGAGGAGATATTTTAATTTGCTGTTTTTTTAGAGTTGATGCTATTTCACAATTAAAAATAATTTCAAAAGTAATAGCACAGCTTAAAAGAAGAAAGATTACAAAAATAATTTATTATGAAACAAGTAGATGCATTTGAAAAGAAAAAAGCGTTTAATTACATCTTAGTATATTTGCAGTGATTCATGATGGCTATTTACATCAAATGATTTTTTAAATATTAAATATTAATTCCATTTAAATGCAATAAGTTGTATGGAGAATTTTCATCTTTATTTCAGAGCCATGCTACTTTAAAATTCGTCATTAGAGCTAATAAGAAATTATATTGGAACTACTCTGTACATTTAAATGAAGCATAAATCAATTATTGAAGCAAGGAATTTTTTCATCATTATAATGATTATTGGAATAAATTTAGTTCTTCAATGCTGCCTAATGATATCTTCAATAACAAAAATTTGCATAGACTTAATTTTTACTAGGAACTCTTTAAATGTGCTTACAATGTCTTTTTTCAGGAAAAAATATTTTAAAGAATTATCATGCAGTATTGGAATGCTCTAAATGCCAGATTTAGTTATCCTCAATACCCTGGAAACCAAAATTAGATTCAGAATCAATACACTGTGCTATCCATTTAACATCTAGTACACCAAACACTAACAACATTTATGAAAGAGTAACAGACTCAAAAAGGTTAAGCTGGTTAAACCGATCAATATACCAAAGCAGTATTACAGAAAGTAGAATTTTGTATATCAGTGGCTTCCTCAGTTGTGACCCACAGAAGCTATTTCTCTTTTAGAAGAATATCATTTGGAATTTCTTTTGAAATTCACATGAAACTTCCTTTAGTGAGGCATGAAGCACAGGCACCTGCTGGCAGTATCATACACTTTGAACATCTCACCTTTTGTGGAGAACAAAACAGGGCAAATATAAGATGTGTGTTTGCTGCCTTGCTGATTAAATCCTGGTGTAAATTAGTAGAATTATGTAATCATCACTTATTATTATTGTTAAGTGCACATTACATGCCAAGAATTTGGAAAAAAAAAAAACTTCATATGCATTACCTTATTTGGTCCTTAAAATCGTCTTTCTCATCTTCCTGATGAGGAAGCAGACAGAGAGTAAATGTCACTGGTCAGGGTTCCACCGGCCATGCCAGAACCCCCATTTGGTCTATCTGATGCCAAAGACCTAACTAACTCTACACAAGTGTGTCATAGTTTAATCTGCAGCAATCCCAGGAACTCAAGACTCTCTGAATCAACAAAACGATAAAATTAAGTGATGAAGATTTGTCATTAGGTCTCCCTACACACACACGTATACACTATTTAGATTAATCAATAGAAACAGGATCCTAAAAAGTTCTGAACATTGATCTACACATGAAAATTTTGAAATACACCCTCAAAATGATACTTCGTTAACTATAACTTCGAATCCAGGCACTGCAAGATAATACAGGTGTTCTGTAGATCTGGCCATCAGAAGGTGATGTGTTCCCCTCAGTGACTAATCCACTGCACTCCATGCAGATCCGTGTTACTCCCTTCTAAGGCAGGAGTGATCCCAGTGGAATCTTGATACCTTGATAGAGCTGATCAGTTACAAATTGAGTCACTAATAATACCTAACATACTGATGCTTGAAAACAGCCAGAAAGATAGATTAGATAGATAGACAGATGAGATAGAGAGATAGTTTATTACTTAAAAATACAACTTTCATGTCAATATGCTTTCTTAATGTGAAGAAAGGGGTTGAGTTTCAGCTAACCTTTAGGGAATTTCCTTATCAAGAGTCCATCAATAACGTTAGTTTTATTGTATGTGTGTTTTCTGCACCAGAAAAAAAGGTTTACCACAGTGGCTCAAGGAAAACAGAACCAGAGTAAGACAGTTTCTACTTGGACTTGGGGAACCAGCAAACTCATTCAGTTACAATCAAGAACAAACCGATTAAATTGAATAAAGGTAGGTTATATTATGTTTATATTTATTCATTATATTGTTTAGAGATGTTATGATTTACATGTCAAATTACTGCTTTATTGACTATGACTGCAAAGACTAAGACTTTTTTGGTATATATAGAAAATTGTCTGAGCTCACATGCTCCTAAGAAATCCAATTCATGAATACACAATAATCTATAGGAATACATTTATGTTGATGGGAATAAATCTGGATAACCTAAAAGGGAATAATATATTGTATACGATTATATTAATCTTGGGGTTTTTTTTTTTTTTGCTAACTCCTAGGAGGTACATGATTACACTTTCAGTAACAAAATTCTCTGTAAATGTGCTTAAATACAGAAGTACTTAATGACAATTTTTAGGTATATCATACTTCACTCAGCTATCAGTATTTTATATTAATAAATTTTATAAAGAAGCTAAGCAGACAAAAAAACTGATGTAAACATTTTCTGTATAATCCTTTTTCTACTTAGAATCTGGCAAATCTAGCTACTATGGTTTGGCTTAGTGTCCCCACCCAAATCTCATGTCGAATGTGCTGGAGAAGGAGCCTGCTGGGAGGTGATTGGATCATGGGGGTGAATTTCCTCCTTGCTGTTCTCATGAATGTGAGTAAGTTCTCACGACATCTGATGGTTTAAAAATGTGTGGCACTTACCCCTGCTCTCTTTCTCTCTCTCCCCTGCCACCATGTGAAGAAGGTCCTTGTTTCCCCTTCACCTTCCACCATGATTGTAAGTTTCCTGAGGCCTCTCAGTCATGCTTCCTGTTAAGCCTGTGGAACGGTGAGTCAATTAAATATCTTTTCTTCATAAATTACCCAGTCTCAGGTATTTATTTACAGCAGTATGAGAATGGACTAAGACATTAGCCAAGTCCAATACTCTGAGATACAAAATTAGGCATGTGAGCACCAAGGCAGGAGTCAGAAGGTCTGAACCCAAGCCTGACTCCGCCACTTATTAGCTGAGTAACCTTTAGAAATTCTCTTGATTTTTCTGGTTCTTAGTGTTATAATCTGTGCAAAAAGGGGGTTTAAAAATATACTTATGTGCTAAAATTATTGATAAGGACTTTAAATTTTAAATTAAGTAATGCGGAATTATTCAGGAAATGTTTGAATGATTATTTATAAAAATATATTTGATAGATTTGCCTTCCGTTTTTTACCCCCAACCAAATTTTTTCTTCTTGATAAAGACAATAGAGAGTGGATATATATTGAATTATATCAGTACATTTATACAACGCAGAAATTCTGCAAGGGAAGTCATTATCATCATGTCCATTTCATAGAGAAAAGCAATGAGGCCTAACACTACTGACATTCCAGGAGTTAAGCAGTTTTATAAAGACAATATGGGAATTAATATTTAAGTGCTTCCTAAGTTTTACCCCTATGGAAGTGTGTTACTTTTCCATTGGTTATTCATGTCTATCTCCTTCACATGACCATGAACCCTGTGAGGGACATTTTAAAATTTCTCCCAGCATTTGTCTCAATGCTTGGGGCATCACGGTTACTATGATTAAAGTTTGTGTAACTTGTTAGACATTGTTTTTGATACAAGGAAATATCAGCAGTGACCTGTGATCTGCAGACCTCTCCTGTCTTAAGAGCACAGCTGCCCAGTGGTTACACTAGCTTTGGACATTGAGTGGGCAACAGCATGACAGATGGGAGCAATATGGGAAAAGAAGCTCAAAATTATGAGCTATCTGTGCTATTATATTTCCTCATCGCTATTAATTTCCTTCCCTAATCCATTGAGTTAGCAATCTTAGATGCTGTTGGCCACCCGTTTACAGTTTTCCTGAGGGCTTATCACTCAGTTTCTTTTTCCATGAGAACAGCATATTATCTCAAGTGAAGATCTTGTTTGCTTTTTCAAGTTCTTCCTTGCACTGAGCTCACCCACTGTCCTAGTTCTGCTGTCTACTCTTTGTATTGTCTGCATGCCATTGTCATGCAGCAGCAGGATTTTAGGAATTTCTAAACTTAAAAATCCCCAACATTACAAGGCGGATTTTTACAAATAAGTTCATCATGATATAATTAATAGTCACTACAGATAATAGATTCACAGAGGCCCTTTCGTGTTAATTCCTTTCTGCTCTCAAATGTAAGAAACATCAGCTGGGGCTGGTTTTAGAATTATTATCCCATCACTTACTGACGAAGAGTTTGGCAACTTATTTACAGTATCAGTGCGTAATGAGCTAATATGTATGAAAATGTGTAGTGTAGTGTTTGGCACATGATCGATTTCCTTCTTTCCTAGTCACGGGATTGTCACTTAGATTTTGCTCCTTCCTATGAATATTACCCACTGTTTATCTAAACATTTAAAAAAATGTTTGTATCTTTCCAGATTTTGATAATGGCTAGAAACCACATTTATAAAGTTTTCCATCTATTGATTTGTCATACTTACATTTATTTTGTGTCAATTTAATCTTTTACATTAGTGTCAAATCATCAAGCACCTTCTAGTTCTATTATAAGGATTTGTCCATATTATCAAAGCTAGTCATATATTACAGATCAACTCTGCTACTAACGATAACCAAGATTTTGAGTTCTAATCCTGATAAAAATAATAAAATATAGTAAGACATACAAACACATTGAAAAATTGTAAAGTGTGATACATTACAAAGTTTCACACTACAACTTAACTGGCATGGTAGAGACGGGACATTGTAGTATAATTTAAATTTCAATTATTTGAAGACCAACCAATTTATGTCGATAAATTGCTTTAGAAAGGGACACTACTGGTAAGAGTGGGATTTTGTCTCCTAGACAATTTCACTATAACTCTTAGTATGTCAGTCAATTTCTTGGTTACAGTAATTTAGAAAAATAGCAAGTGCCCAATAGTGAAACCAAAATTTCAACATTGATGTTTTTGAAAGACGTCTCATAAGAACACAGTGAACATAAAGCTAGATATATTGTAGATCCAAAGAATTTGCTGCCTCTTTTCTACTCATTCTCCTGCTCTTGGTGTGATTGTATTTTTTTTTATTTTTATCATTCAACCTCACCTATATGTATAATCCCCACTCTCTGGGCTGAGAATCCATTCCGCTCTGCAAAGTTCACCCATGCCTAGTAAGAGATATGCTCAGTAAAAAACATTGTATGTCACTTTTTCCCATGCAATATTGTTTACAAACAGAAAAATTCCATGAATCAAATTACCAAAAGATCAAGTGTGTAGTGAAAAATAAGAATTCTCCTTTCTGATATCCAAAGGCAGGCAGTAGGAAATACAAAGGTTGTACATAAAAAAAATACAAAGTACTTGGAAGCATGAGATATTTCACATATCTGTTTCTGTTACCATCTCTATATTTTTAAATAGCTACATTTTTTATGAAGTCATTCTTAGAGACACGCTCATGAGAAATACTCTTTGTTTTTCATATTCAAATGGGAATTATTTTTTCCTCCACAGAACACAACCATTTATTGTCTTTGCAATAATCAGATATCCGACAAATTCTTTTGGCCCATTGCACAGATGTAGGCAGTAAAACATTGAAAGACTGTAACTAGGTCAGGCTCAGAGGTGATGCTAGTTACTGAAATTCACTTTTATAATTCCCTATTTTATGAAATAAGTCTTTGGGACAAGCCTTCTTGATGTGGCATATATCATATCACACTGTTTTGACAGGAAGGGAAACATATCTAAATTAAATCACTGCCATAGTCAAACCTGCTAGAAATGCTTTGTCAGCAATGACAAAGTTTTCATATTTGATTTAAGTTATAAAATTGCAGAATTTCAAGCTGAAAGGGACCACAGAGATAATGTAATCCACCTCATCATTTCCCAAATGAGGAGACTGATTCACAAAGAAGTGATGCAAATTACCCAAGTAGATACTGTAAATACTGTAAATATTTTACACAAACCCATCATTTTATACATGGTTAAAGTGACATAATTTTATACATGGGTAAGCCAGAGAGAATAAGTGACTCCTTCAATGCTGCCTGAGTGATTAGTAGGCAAAAGAATCTAGATCTCTAGAATATTAGTCTTAGGCTTTTATTTAAAATGTTTATTTCCTTTGTGCCAGGTAATTTACCAAGTACCTTACCAACATTATCTCCATTAATCCTCATAAAAACACTATGGTAAGTACTATTATTATTCAAGAAGGAACCTGAGACTTATTGAAATTAAATGACTTCCGTGGATCACAGCCAGGACTCAAAGCCAGGTCTGTCTTAATAGAAAGCTCTCAACCAGCATGCCCAAATAAAATAAAATGTGAGCTACATACGTGATTTTAAAAATATTTTGTTTTAAGCACATTTTAAAAAGTAAAAAAAGAAACAAGTGAAAATTTCACTTTAATAATACATTTCATTTAATGCAGTATATCTAAAATATTATTTCAGCATACATTCAATATAAAAAATTATTATATCACATTCTTTTCTTTGAACTGTTTGCTTATGTTACATCTCAATTTAAAAAAACCACATTTCAAGTATTCAGTAGGCAGATCTGGTTAGTAGCTACCATATTGGACAGTGTAACCCTAGATGATTATGTTCAGTTGTCCATCAACTCTAGTTTAACTACATGAATGTTGACGCAACTTCAGAACAAATTATCAATCAGACTTTATTTTGTTATATTTAGCTCTTGCCTGGATATCACATTCAACATTGCACTGCCTGGTCCAAGGTAGATCACACTAATCTGTGATCTCTTGCCTGCATCTCCCAATGAACTATTTGCATTGTTACTGTATGTACAATGAAAGGCCACCAGGAAAAAACAAAAACAAAAACTTGACCTAAGGCTCAGACATTCTCTATCCTCACAGCACAGAATCCCATCCCAAGAAAAGCCTCTATGAAGTAAGTGCCATACCAAAAGGAATCAGTTCAGTATCAATTACTCAAGAAATTCAAAAATACTGATAGTTCAACATACCTTAATTCTGGTGGCTCTGCTCTCAAAGTGCCCCTTTCACCAGGAAACAAGCAGTAGATATGTTTTGACTCGGATGGTTTTCCAACTTTGGAAGATGTTGCAACCCATTTAGATGAAGGGGGAGGGGCTCAGCATTAAGCATATGTTGAGCATCCATCTCTGCCTCATTTCTCAGACTACGGACAGCAATGAACATCACCAGTTGACAATGCTTGTTCTCATTCAACACCATTTTCACCACTGGGAAGCAATACACATAATGAGAAGAAACAGGAAGATTGTTGGGAAACCCACTAATAAATGAGAATATATAAGGTGCAAAGTGAGGAAAGATAATTAGGTGAGCCAAATCTGTAAGTAATGAAAAATAACTATTCCATAAACTCCATGAGCTCATATCTCTACATTATCTAATTCCTATTACTTTCCAAAACCTGTAATTTATTCATGTAAATCTGAGTACTGTGTTTTACTGATAAGAAAGCCTAAAGAGACTGGGAACTGTTGTAAAATTTCCACATTTCAGAGTGAAGTACCATATCTGCCATTGATCTGCCTTTTTTTATTATTATTATACTTTAAGTTCTGGGATACATGTGCAGAACGTGCAGATTTGTTACATAGGTATACATGTGCCATGGTGGTTTGCTGCACCCATAAACCTATCATCTACATTAGGCATTTTTCCTAATGCTGTTCCTCTCGTAGACCCTCACCCCGCGACAGTCCCCTGTGTGTGATGTTCCCCTCCCTGTGTCCATGTGTTCTCATTGTTCAACTCCCACTTATGAGTGAGAACACGCGGTGTGTGGTTTTCAGTTCCTGTGTTAGTTTGCTGAAAATGATGGTTTCCAGCTTCATCCATGTCCCTGCAAAGGACATGAACTCATCTTTTTGTGGCTGCATAGTATTCCATGGTGTCTATGTGCCACATTTTCTTTATCCAGTCAATCATTGATGGGCATTTGGGTTGGTTCCAAGTCTTTGCTATTCTGAATAGTGCTGCAATAAACATATGTGTGCATGTGTCTTTATAGCAGAATGATTTATAATCCTTTGAGTATATACCCAGTAATGGGATTGCTGGGTCAAGTGGTATTTCTGGTTCTAGATCCTTGAGGAATTTGACACACTGTCTTCCACAATGGTTGAACTAATTTACATTCCCACCAACAGTGTAAAAGCGTTCCTAATTCTCCACATCCTCTCCAGCATCTGTTGTTTCCTGACTTTTGAATGATCACCATTCTAACTGGCATGAGATGCTATCTCATTGTGGTTTTGACTTGCATTTCTCTAATGGTCAGTGATGATGAGCTTTTTTTCTTGTTTGTTGGCCACATAAATGTCTTCTTTTGAGAAGTTTCTCTTCATATCCTTCACCTACTTTTTGATGAGGTTGTTTTTTTTCTTGTAAATTTAAGTTTCTTGTAGATTCTGGATATTAGCCCTTTGTCAGATGGATAGATTGCAAACATTTTCTCCTATTCTGTAGGTTGCCTGTTCACTCTAATGGTAGTTTCTTTTGCTGTGCAGAAGCTCTTTAGTTTAATTAGATCCCATTTGTCAATTTTGGCCTTTATTGCCATTGCTTTTGGTGTTTTAGTCATGAAGTCTTTGCCCATACCCATGTCCTGAATGGTATTGCCTAGGTTTTCTTCCAGGGTTTTTATGGTTTTAGGTCTTACATTTAAGTCTTTAATCCATGTTGAGTTAATTTTTGTATAAGGTATAAAGAAGAGATACAGTTTCAGTTTTCTGCATATGGCTAGCCAGTTTTCCCAACACCATTTATTAAATAGATGTTGAGGCAGGCAGAAGGGAGACGCAACGAGACCGCAGGGAATGCTGGAAGCCTCCCAAGAATGCCTCTTCCATCCCAGAAGCCCCCAGGGCTGTCCTGGACAGGCTGTAATGCCCCAGGCTTTTTTAGCAGGTTGCCTGGGTATCTCGCAGAAGGCCCCCACAAGCGAAAACGTGGCCACAGGGTGGCCTGGGTGGGCTGCAGGGACTCAGGGGCACATTGAGGCAGGCAGAGGGGGGAAGTGGCAAGACTCCTTTGTCAGGTTTGTCAAAGATCAGATTGTTTTAGATGTGTGGCATTATTTCTGAGGCCTCTGTTCTGTTCCATTGGTCTGTGTATCTGTTTTGGTGCAAGAACCATGCTGTTTTTGTTACTGCAGCCTTGTAGTATAGTTTAAAGTCAGGTAGCATGATGCCTCCAGCTTTGTTCTTTTTGCTTAGGATTGTCTTGGCTATATGGGCTCTTTTTTGGTTCCATATGAAATTGAAAGTAGTTTTTTCTAATTCTGTGAAGAGCGTCAGTGGTAGCTTAATGGGGATGGTATTAAATCTATAAACTACTTTCAGCAGTATGGCCATTTTCATGATATTGACTCCTCCTATTCATGAGCATGGAATGTTTTTCCATTTATTTGTGTCCTCTTTTATTTCATTGAGCAGTGGTTTGTAGTTCTCCTTGAAGAGATCCTTCACATCCCTTGTAAGTTGTATTCCTAGGTAATTTTATTCTCTTTGTAGCAATTGTAAATGGGAGTTCACTCATGATTTGGCTCTCTGTTTGTCTATTATTGGTGTATAGGAATGCTTGTGATTTTTGCACATTGATTTTGTATCCTGAGACTTTGCTGAGGTTGCTTATCAGCTTAAGGAGATTTGGGGCTGAGACAATGGGCTTTTCTAAATATACAATCATGTCATCTGCAAACAAAGACAATTTGACTTCCTCTCTTCCTAATTAAATACCTTTATTTATTAATTTTGCCTGATTGCCCTCGCCAGAACTTGCAATGCTACATTGAACAGGAGTGTTGAGAGAGGGCATCCTTTGCTTATGCAGGTTTTCAAAGGGAATGCTTCCAGCCTTTGCTCATTCAGTATGATATTGGCTGTGGGTTTGTCATAAATAGCTCTTGCTATTTTGAGATACATTCCATCAATACCTAGTTTACTGAGAGTTTTTAGCATGAAAGGGTGTTCAATTTTGTCAAAGGCCTTTTCTGCATCTATTGAGATAATCGTGGTTTTTGTGATTGGTTCTGTTTATGTGATGGATTACATTTATTGATTTGCATATGCTGAACCAGCCCTGCGTCCCTGGGATGAAGCAGAGTTGATCGTGGTGAATAAGCTTTTTGATGTGCTGCTGGATTCCATTTGCCAGTATTTTACTGAGGATTTTTGCATCCATGTTTATCAGGGATATTGCCCTGAAATTTTCTTTTCTTGTTGTGTCTCTGCCAGGTTTTGGTATCAGGATGATGCTGGTCTCATAAAATCAGTTAGGGAGGATTCCCTCTTTTTCTATTGTTTGGAATACTTTCAGAAGGAATGGTACCAGCTCATCTTTGTACCTCTGGTAGAATTCAGCTGTGAATCCATCTTGTCCCGGGCTTTTTTTGGTTGGCAGGCTATTAATTACTGCCCCAATTTCAGAACTTGTTACTGGTCTTTTCAGGGATTTGACTTCCTCCTGGTTTAGTCTTGGGAGGGTGTATGTGTCCAGGAATGTATCCATTTCTTCTAGATTTTCTAGTTTATTTGCATAGAGGTGTTTTTAGTATTCTCCAATGGTAGTTTGTATTTCTATGGGATCAATGGTGATATCCCCCTTATTTTTTATTGTGTCTATTTGATTATTCTCTGTTTTCTTTTTTATTACTCTGGGTAGCAGTCTATCTATTTTTTTTTCCAAAAAAATCTTATCAAAAAGCCAGCTCCTGGATTCATTGATATTTTGAAGAGTTTTTCATGTCTCTGTGTCCTGCAGTTCTGCCCTGATCTTAGTTATTTCTTGTCTTCTGGTAGCTTTTGAATTTGTTTTCTCTTGCTTCTCTAGTTCCTTTAATTGTGATGTTAGGGTGTCTATTTTAGATCTTTCCCACTTTCTCCTGAGGTTACTTAGGGCCACAAATTTCCCTCCAAACACTGTTTTGTCTGTGTTCCAGAGATTCTGGGACAAAGACCCAACGTATGTCTTTGTTCTCATTGCTTCCAAAGAACTTATTTATTTCTTCTGCCTTAATTTGGTTATGAACCCAGTAGTCATTCAGGAGCAGGTTGTTCAGTTTCCATGTAGTTGTGCGGTTTTGAGTGAGTTTCTTAATCCTCAGTTCTAATTTGATTGCACTGTGGTCTGAGAGACTGTTATGATTTCCATTCTTTTGCATTTGCTGAGGAGTGTTTTACTTCCAATTATGTGGTCAATTTTAGAATAAGTGTGATGTGGTGGTAAGAAGAATCTATATTCTGTTGACTTGGGGTAGAGAGTTCTGTAGATGTCTATTAGGTCTGCTTGGTCCAGAGCTGAGTTCAAGTCCTGAATATCCTTGTTAATTTTATATCTTGTTGACCTGTCTAATATTGCCAGTGGTGTGTTAAAGTCTCCCACTATTATTGTATGGGAGTCTAAGTCTCTTTGTAGGTCTCTAAGAACTTGCTTTATGAATCTGGGTGCTCCTGTATTGGGTGCATATATATTTAGGATAGTTAGCCCTTCTTGTTGCATTGATCCCTTTACGATTATATAATGTCATTCTTTGTCTTTTTTGATCTTTGTTGGTTTAAAGTCTGTTTTATCAGAGACTAGGATTGCAACCCCTGCTTTTTTTTGCTTTCCATTTGTGTGGTAAATATTCCTCCATCCCTTTATTTTGAGCTTATATGTGTCTTTGCATGTGAGATGGGTCTCCTGAATACAGCACACCAATGGGTCTTGACTCTTTTTCCAATTTGCCAGTCTGTGTCTTTTAATTGGGGCATTTAGTCCATTTACATTTAAGGTTAACATTGTTAGTGTGAATTTGATCCTGTCATTATGATGCTAGCTGGTTATTTTGCCCATTAGTTGATGCAGTTTTTTTCATAGTATCAATGGTCTTTACAATTTGGTATGCTTTTGCAGTGGCTGGTACCGGTTTTTCCTTTCCATATTTAGTGCTTCCTTCAGGAGCTCTTGTAAGGCAGGCCTGGTGGTTACAAAATCTCTCAACATTTGCTTGTCTGTAAAGGATTTTATTTCTCCTTCACATATGAAGCTTAGTTTGGCTGGATATGAAATTCTGGTTTGAAAATTCTTTTCTTTAAGAATGTTGAATATTGGCCTCCATTCTCTTCTGGCTTGTAGGGTTTCTGCAGAGAGATCTGCTGTTAGTCTGATGGGCTTCCCTTTGTGGGTAACTCGACCTTTCTCTCTGGTTTCTTTCATTTCAACCTTGGTGAATCTGACGATTATGTGTTTTGGGGTTGCTCATCTAAAGAAGTATCTTTGTAGTGTTCTCTATATTTCCTGAATTTGAATGTTGGCCTGTCTTGCTAGGTTGGGGAAGTTCCCCTGGATAATATCCTTCAGATTGTTTTCCAGCTTGGTTCCACTGTCCCTGGCGCTTTCAGGTACACCAATCAAACATAGGTTTGGCCTTTTCACATAGTCCCATATTTCTTGGAGCCTTTGTTCGTTCCTTTTCATTCTTTTTTCTCTAATCTTCTTGCTTTATTTCATTAAGTTGATCTTCAATCTCTGATGTCTTTTCTTCTGCTTGATCAATTTGGCTATGGATACTTGTGTATGCTTCAGGAAGTTGTCATGCTGTGTTTTTCAGCTCCATCAGGTCATTTATGTTCTTCTCTAAACTGGTTATTCTAATTAGCAATTCCAGTAACCTTTTTTCAAAGTTCTTAGCTTCCTTGCATTGGGTTAGAACATGCTCCTTTAGCTCAGAGGAGTTTGTTATTAACCACCTTCTGAAGCCTACTTCTGTCAATTCATCAAACTCATTCTCCATCCAGTTTTGTTCCCTTGCTGGCAAGTAGTTGTGATCCTTTGGAGGAGAAGAGGTGTTCTGGTTTTTGGAATTTTCAGTCTTTCTGTGCTGGTTTTTCCTCATCTTCGTGGATTCATCCACCTTTGGTTTTTTATGTTGGTGACCTTTGGATGGGGTTTTTGTGTGGACAGCCTTTTTGTTGATCTTGATGCTATTCCTTTCTGTTTTTTAGTTTTCCTTATAACAGGCCCCTCTGCTGCAGGTCTGCTGGAGTTTGCTGGAGGTCCACTCTAGACCCTGTTTGTCTGGGTATCACCAGCAGAGGCTGCAGAACAGCAAAGATTGCTTCCTTTTCCTTCCTCTGGAAGCTTCGTCCCAGAGGGGCATCTGCCAGATGCCAGCCAGAGATCTCTTATATGAGGTCTCTGTCAACCCCTGCTGGGAGGTGTCTTCCCAGTCAGGAGGCACAGGGGTCAGGAACCCACTTGAGGAGGCAGTCTGTCCCTTAGCACAGCTGTGATGGGAGATCCACTGCTGTCTTCAGAGCCGACAGGCAGGAACATTTAAATCTGCTAAATGTTCAGCAGCCCCTTTCCCCAGGTGCTCTGTCCCAGGGATATGGGAGTTTTGTCTATAAGCCTCTGACTGGGGCTGCTGCCTTTCTTTCAGAGATACCCTGCCCAGAAAGGAGAAATCTAGAGAGGCAGTCTGGCTACAGCAGCTTTGCCAAGCTATGGTGGGCTCCACCCAGTTTGAACTTCCCAGCGGCTTTGTTTACACTCTGAGGGGAAAACCACCTACTCAAGCCTCAGTAATAGTGGATGCCCCTCCCCTGACCAAGCTCGAGTGTCCCAGGCCAACTTCAGACTGCTTTGCTGGCCACGAGAATTTCAAGCCAGTGGATCTTAGCTTCCTGGGCTTCATGGGGGTGGGATCCACTGAGCTAGACCACTTGGTTCCCTGGCTTCAGCCCCCTTTCCAGGGGAGTGAATAATAGATGGTTCTGTCTCACTGGTATTCCAGGTGCCACTTGGGGATGAAAAAAAACTTCAGCTAGCTCAGTGTCTGCCCAAATGGCTGCCCAGTTTTGTGCTTGAAACCCAGGGCCCTGGTGGTGTAGGCATCTGAGGGAATCTCCTGGTCTGCAGGTTGTGAAGACCATGGGAAAAGCATACTATCTGGGCCGGAATGCACCATTCCTCATGGTACAGTCCCTAATGGCTTCCCTTAGCTAGGGGAGGGAGTTCCCCGACCCCTTGTGATTCCCGGGTGATGCGATGTCCCACCATGCTTAGGCTTACCCTCCTTGGGCTGCACCTACTCTCTAACCAGTCCCAGTGAGATGAGCTGGGTACCTCAGTTGGAAATGCAGAAATCACCCACCTTCTGCATTGATCTCTCTGGGAGCTGCAGACTAGAGCTGTTTCTATTTGGCCATCTTGCCAGCCACACCCCTGATCTGCCTTTTTGAAATATTGTGTTTTTATAAGCTCCCTTTGACATATTTCTACAATATTAAAGAGTTCAGTGCAACCTACACTTAAATATGTTAATAATAAAATGTATTAAAATGAATACATTTACATCACACCCATTTCTAATATCCATAATCTATTTTCTTCTACATAGAGTAGCAGTCATTTGAAATTTAACATATTAATCATAAAGACATTTGTTTTTCCATTTTGTTAACTTTTTGTCACATGCTTTTGTTACCACACTATAGAACAAATGAGAAGAATTTAAAACAATAGGCACAGTACCTGCCTTGAAAAAATATATGATTTAAATTCTTTCTTGGGGAGACAAGACAAACAAGATAAATTACTGCATGACTCCAGTAATTGCCAAAGTAAGTAGAAGAGAAGCAAACAGAAAAACCATGCTAATTGATTGAAGAAAAGGGGATAATAAATCTGAGAGAGCCACCTGGGAGAGTTTTAAGCCCAGCAAAGTATGGCTCAATAAAAAAAAAATGTGTAATAAAAAAATGTTAAAGGAAAACCACTGGGTGACATGAAGAGGGGATTGCACTGAATTTAGGTTACAAGACAAGGCATTGAATTTTAGGTGCTGAAAACAGAGAGACATAGAGAAATGAGAACCATGAAAACAACCTGGGACATAGCAAGCAATAAAAATAAATGAATAAATGTTTATTATTATTAAAATAAATGTGGCAATGGTAAGAATACTTCACATAAAGGCAATGAATATATAACATCAACATAATGGTTGAAATGACTTGGGAGTTATTTTAGCTGTAATGTTTTAGGGTGAAAATTGGCTAGAGTCTGGTAAACCAAGGAGAATAACACAAATGGAAGTGTAAAGCCCTAGTAGAGGCAAGGCAAAAAGGGATAGAGAAAATGGAACAATGCTTTGGAGAAACAATTGCCTAATTGTGAAAAATTACTACAGGGTACTGATTTAATAACCAAAACAATGATGACACTCATCACTCTTTTTTATGAAAACTAGTGAAGACTAGCATAAGACTGGTCTGTTTCTGGCATGTGAACAAATCATGATATTTTGCGTGCTCAGCTTTTTATTGAGGATGAGTGGGAGGAAAAGAGACAGATACAAAGAGAGAGAAAGAGAAACTGTTCTGACCCACTATATAATGTTACTCTACTAAAACTGCTCTTTTAATTTCTTCAAATTTTTAAAAAGACAGAATTATATACCCAAATGGCATTATCATTACTGTTATGTTTAATGCAAATTTTATGCCATATTGTCAACCCATTTCCTTTTCTTCTGTCTTCACAGAATTCTGTCTGGAATCTATGGCCTAATTCAGTGTGCATCACATTTTTTTAATTTCAAAGAAATGAGCAAATATAAGTTCTGTGACTAGACATGCTCATTTGACATTTTGCACCAAATACACATTTTATAAATTCTATCTTTAGAATCAAGGAACTAACTGAAAATTCCTAACAGAAAATTCCTTCTGTGTTTAATTATAAGGATTTATAATGCATAAGCTACTTTTAATGATTTTTCTACCTTTTTTTATGACTGTGCCTTACTTTTGTTCCGGTTGTAAACTACCTCAAAATCTAGTGTCTTAGAATAAAAACAATTATTTATTTAGCTGACATATAGGCACTTCGGGAAGGATATTATGGGGAAGACTTGCCCTTGCTCCACTTATCAGCTGAGGTGACTCAATTGAGCATTGTACAACCTACAGCACTTCCAAGATAGCTCACTCACCCAACTGGCAAGGTGATGGTGGCTGTCTGCTGAGAGGTCAGGACCAGAGGCTTAATTCTTTTTCTCATGGATCTCTCCACGGGGACCTCTCTGTGAGTTGCTTGGGCTTTCTCAGAGTACAATATCTGATTTCCAAGTATGAGGATTCCAAGAAAACAGGTAGAAGATATATCACATTTTATGGCCTAAGCTTGGAAGTCACAGAGCCTCCTTCTTGCCATAGTCTCAAGTCAGCCCAGATTCAAGGAAGGGATCACATACCTCACCTCTCAATGGGAGGAACGGCAAAGTCACATGATAATATGAATTATGTGGGATGTGAGATACTATAGTGGCCATGGATATGATTTGGATCTGTGTCCCTACCCAAATCTGATGTTCAATTATAATCCACAATATTGGAGGTGGAGGCTGGTGGAAGGTGATTGGCTCATGGTGTCAGTTTCTCAGGAATCATTTAGCACCATCCCCTTGATGCTGTCTTTGTGATAATGAGTGAGTTCTTGCAAGATCTGATTGTTTAGAAGTGTGTGGCACCTACCCCATCTCTCTCTTGTTCTTGCTCCTGTCATATAAGATGTTTGTACCCCTGGGGGAAGAGCCAAGATGGCCGAATAGGAACAGCTCTGGTCTACAGCTCCCAGCATGAGCGACACACAAGACGGGTGATTTCTGCATTTCCATCTGAGGTACCGGGTTCATCTCACTAGGGAGTGCCAGACAGTGGGCGCAGGTCAGTGGGTGCGCGCACCATGCGTGAGCCGAAGCAGGGCGAGGCATTGCCTCACTTGGGAAGCGCAAGGGGTCAGGGAGTTCCCTTCTGAGTCAAAGAAAGGGGTGACTGACGGCACCTGGAAAATCAGGTCACTCCCACCTGAATACTGCGCTTTTCCGACAGGCTTAAAACACAGCACACCACGAGATTATATCCCACACCTGGCTCGGAGGGTCCTAAGCCCACGGAGTCTCGCTGATTGCTAGCACAGCAGTCTGAGATCAAACTGCAAGGTGGCAGCCAGGCTGAGGGAGGGGCGCCTGCCATTGCCCAGGCTTGCTTAGGTAAACAAAGCAGCTAGGAAGCTCGAACTGGGTGGAGCCCACCACAGCTCAAGGAGGCCTGCCTGCCTCTGTAGGCTCCACCTCTGGGGGCAGGGCACAGACAAACAAAAAGACAGCAGTAACCTCTGCAGACTTAAATGTCCCTGTCTGACAGCTTTGAAGAGAGCAGTGGTTCTCCCAGCACGCAGCTGGAGATCTGAGAACAGGCAGACTGCCTCCTCAAGTGGGTCCCTGACCCCTGACCCCGAGCAGCCTAACTGGGAGGCACCCCCCAGCAGGGGCACACTGACACCTCACACGGCAGGGTATTCCAACAGACCTGCAGCTGAGGGTCCTCTCAGTTAGAAGGAAAACTAACAAACAGAAAGGACATCCACACCAAAAACCCATCTGTACATCACCATCATCAAAGACCAAAAGTAGATAAAACCACAAAGATGGGGAAAAAACAGAACAGAAAAACTGGAAACTCTAAAAAGCAGAGCGCCTCTCCTCCTCCAAAGGAACGCAGTTCCTCACGAGCAACGGAACAAAGCTGGACGGAGAATGACTTTGACGAGCTGAGAGAAGAAGGCTTCAGATGATCAAATTACTTTGAGCTAAGGGAGGACATTCAAACCAAAGGCAAAGAAGTTGAAAACTTTGAAAAAAATTTAGAAGAATGTATAACTAGAATAACCAATACAGAGAAGTGCTTAAAGGAGCTGATGGAGCTGAAAACCAAGGCTCGAGACCTACATGAAGAATGCAGAAGCCTCAGGAGCCGATGCGATCAACTGGAAGAAAGGGTATCAGCAATGGAAGATGAAATGAATGAAATGAAGGGAGAAGGGAAGTTTAGAGAAAAAAAAGAAATGAGCAAAGCCTCCAAGAAATATGGGACTATGTGAAAAGACCAAATCTACGTCTGATTGGTGTACCTGAAAGTGATGGGGAGAATGGAACCAAGTTGGAAAACACTCTGCAGGATATTATCCAGGAGAACTTCCCCAATCTAGCAAGGCAGGCCAACGTTCAGATTCAGGAAATACAGAGAACACCACAAAGATACTCCTCAAGAAGAGCAACTCCAAGACACATAATTGTCAGATTCACCAAAGTTGAAATGAAGGAAAAAATGTTAAGGGCAGCCAGAGAGAAAGGTCGGGTTACCCTCAAAGGGAAGCCCATCAGACTAACAGCGGATCTCTTGGCAGAAACCCTACAAGCCAGAAGAGACTGGGGGCCAATGTTCAACATTCTTAAAGAAAAGAATTTTCAACCCAGAATTTCATATCCAGCCAAACTAAGCTTCATAAGTGAAAGAGAAATAAAATACTTTACAGACAAGCAAATGCTGAGAGATTTTGTCACCACCAGGCCTGCCCTAAAAGAGCTCCTGAAGGAAGCACTAAACATGGAAAGGAACAACTGGTACCAGCCACTGCAAAATCATGCCAAAATGTAAAGACCATTGAGACTAGGAAGAAACTGCATCAACTAACGAGCAAAATAACCAGCTAACATCATAATGACAGGATCAAATTCATACATAACAATATTAACTTTAAATGTCAATGGACTAAATGCTCCAATTAAAAGAAACAGACTGGCAGATTGGATAAAGAGTCAAGACCCATCAATGTGCTATATTCAGGAAACCCATCTCACATGCAGAGACACACATAGGCTCAAAATAAAAGGATGGAGGAAGATCTACCAAGCCAATGGAAAACAAAAAAAGGCAGGGGTTGCAATCCTAGTCTCTGATAAAACAGACTTTAAACCAACAAAGATCAAAAGAGACAAGGCCATTACATAATGGTAAAGGGATCAATTCAACAAGAAGAGCTAACTATCCTAAATATATATGCACCCAATACAGGAGCACCCAGATTCATAAAGCAAGTCCTGAGTGACCTACAAAGAGACTTAGACTCCCACACATTAATAATGGGAGACTTTAACACCCCACTGTCAACATTAGACAGATCAATGAGACAGAAAGTCAACAAGGAGACACAGGAATTGAACTCAGCTCTGCACCAAGCGGACCTAATAGACATCTACAGAACTCTCCACCCCAAACCAAGAGAATATACATTTTTTTCAGCACCACACCACACCTATTCCAAAATTGACCACATACTGGGAAGTAAAGCTCTCCTCAGCAAATGTAAAAAATGTAAAAGAACAGAAATTATAACAAACTATCTCTCAGACCACAGTGCAATCAAACTAGAACTCAGAATTAAGAATCTCAGTCAAAACCGCTCTACTACATGGAAACTGAACAACCTGCTCCTGAATGACTACTGGGTGCATAACGAAATGAAGGCAGAAATAAAGATGTTCTTTGAAACCAACGAGAACAAAGACACAACATACCAGAATCTCTGGGATGCATTCAAAGCAGTGTGTAGAGGGAAATTTATAGCACTAAATGCCCACAAGAGAAAGCAGGAAAGATCCAAAATTGACACCCTAACCTCACAATTAAAAGAACTAGAAAAGCAAGAGCAAACACATTCAAAAGCTAGCAGAAGGCAAGAAATAACTAAGAGCAGAACTGAAGGAAATAGAGACATAAAAAACCCTTCAAAAAATTAATGAATCCAGGAGCTGGTTTTTTGAAAGGATCAACAAAATTGATAGACCGCTAGCAAGACTAATAAAGAAAAAAAGAGAGAAGAATCAAATAGACGCAATAAAAAATGATAAAGGGGATATCGCCACCGATCCCACAGAAATACAAACTACCATCAGAGAATATTACAAACACCTCTACACAAATAAACTAGAAAATCTAGAAGAAATGGATAAATTTCTGGACACATACACTCTCCCAAGACTAAACCAGGAAGAAGTTGAATCTCTGAATAGACCAATAATAGGATCTGAAATTGTGGCAATAATCAATAGCTTACCAACCAAAAAGAGTCCAGGAACAGATGGATTCACAGCCGAATTCTACCAAAGGTACAAGGAGGAACTGGTACCATTCCTTCTGAAACTATTCCAATCAATAGAAATAGAGGGAATCCACCCTAACTCATTTTATGAGGCCAGCATCATTCTGATACCAAAGCCAGGCAGAGACACAACAAAAAAAGAGAATTTTAGACCAATGTCCTTGATGAACACTGATGCAAAAATCCTCAATAAAATACTGGCAAACTGAATCCAGCAGCACATCAAAAAGCTTATCCACCATGATCAAGTGGGCTTCATCCCTGGGATGCAAGGCTGGTTCAATATACGCAAATCAATAAATGTAATCCAGCATATAAACAGAGCCAAAGACAAAAACCACATGATTATCTCAATAGATGCAGAAAAAGCCTTTGACAAAATTCAACAACCCTTCATGCTACAAACTCTCAATAAATTAGGTATTGATGGGACATATTTCAAAATAATAAGAGCTATCTATGACAAACCCACAGCCAATATCACACTGAATGGGCAAAAACTGGAAGCATTCCCTTTGAAAACTGGCACAAGACAGGGATGCCCTCTCTCACCACTCCTATTCAACATAGTGTTGGAAGTTCTGGCCAGGGCAATTAGGCAGGAGAAGGAAATAAAGGGTATTCAGTTGGGAAAAGAGGAAGTCAAATTGTCCCTGTTTGCAGATGACATGATTGTATATCTAGAAAACCCCACTGTCTCAGCCCAAAATCTCCTTAAGCTGATAAGCAACTTCAGCAAAGTCTCAGGATACAAAATCAATGTACAAAAATCACTAGCATTCTTATACACCAATAACAGACAAACAGAGAGCCAAATCATGAGTGAACTCCCATTCACAATTGCTTCAAAGAGAACAAAATACCTAGGAATCCAACTTACAAGGGATGTGAAGGACCTCTTCAGGGAGAACTACAAACCACTGCTCAAGGAAATAAAAGAGGATACAAACAAATGGAAGAACATTCCATGCTCATGGGTAGGAAGAATCAGTACTGTGAAAATGGCCATACTGCCCAAGGTAATTTACAGATTCAATGCCATCCCCATAAAGCTACCAATGACTTTCTTCACAGAATTGGAAAAAACTACTTTAAAGTTCATATGGAACCAAAAAAGAGCCTGCATCGCCAAGTCAGTCCTAAGCCAAAAGAACAAAGCTGGAGGCATCCCACTACCTGACTTCAAACTATACTACAAGTCTACAGTAACCAAAACAGCATGGTACTGGTACCAAAACAGAGATATAGATCAATGGAACAGAACAGAGCCCTCAGAAATAATGCCACATATCTACAACTATCTGATCTTTGACAAACCTGAGAAAAACAAGCAATGGGGAAAGGATTCCCTATTTAATAAATGGTGCTGGGAAAACTGGCTAGCCATATGTAGAAAGCTGAAACTGGATCCCTTCCTTACACCTTATACAAAAATCAATTCAAGATGGATTAAAGACTTAAACATTAGACCTAAAACCATAAAAACCCTAGAAGAAAACCTAGGCAATACAATTCAGGACATAGGCATGGGCAAGGACTTCATGTCTAAAACACCAAAAGCAATGGCAACAAAAGCCAAAATTGACAAATGGGATCTAATTAAACTAAAGAGCTTCTGCACAGCAAAAGAAACTAGCATCAGAGTGAACAGGCAACCTACAAAATGGGAGAAAATTTTCGCAACCTACTCATCTGACAAAGGGCTAATATCCAGAATCTACAATGAACTCAAACAAATTTACAAGAAAAAAACAAACAACCCCATCAAAAAGTGGGCAAAGGACATGAACAGACACTTCTCAAAAGAAGACATTTATGCAGTCAAAAAACACATGAAAAAATGCTCATCATCACTGGCCATCAGAGAAATGCAAATCAAAACCACAATGAGATACCATCTCACACCAGTTAGAATGGCAATCATTAAAAAGTCAGGAAACAACAGGTGCTGGAGAGGATGTGGAGAAATAGGAACACTTTTACACTGTTGGTGGGACTGTAAACTAGTTCAACCATTGTGGAAGTCAGTGTGGCGATTCCTCAGGGATCTAGAACTGGAAATATCATTTGACCCAGCCATCCCATTACTGGGTATATACCCAAAGGACTATAAATCATGTTGCTATAAAGACACATGCACACGTATGTTTATTGCAGCATTATTCACAATAGCAAAGACTTGGAACCAACCCAAATGTCCAACAATGATAGACTGGATTAAGAAAATGTGGCACATATACACCATGGAATACTATGCAGCCATAAAAAATGATGAGTTCATGTGCTTTGTAGGGACATGGATGAAATTGGAAATCATCATTCTCAGTAAACTATCTCAAGAACAAAAAACCAAACACCGCATATTCTCACTCATAGGTGGGAATTGAACAATGAGATCACATGGACACAGGAACGGGAATATCACACTCTGGGGACTGTTGTGGGGTGGGGTGAGGGGGGAGGGATAGCATTGGGAGATATACCTAATGCTAGATGACGAGTTAGTGGGTGCAGCGCACCAGCATGGCACATGTATACATATGTAACTAACCTGCACAATGTGCACATGTACCCTAAAACTTAAAGTATAATAAAAAAAAGATGTTTGTACCCCTTTGCCTTCTGCCATGATGGGAAGGTTCCCCAAAAGTGGAATCCACAGAACCTTGAGCCAATTAAACCCCTTTTCTTTATAAATTCCGCAGTCTTAGGTATTTCTTTATAGCTATAAGGGAATGGCCAAATACAGACATTTTTGGATATTTCAAAATCTGTTTAATTCTAAGTAAAGGAAACAAACTTCTGGTTCACTAGTCTTCCTTATATTCCTACCCAAATTGCATTACTCAGTAATCCAAAATTTCTCTCTGGGTTTGTTGGCTCTTTAAAGAGAATCGCAAGGAAAGGGTTAGGAAACAGGAAGCCTTGGTCTTCAACACCGCTAGACTGACCACTGTTAGTCCTGGAGTCTAATGCCATGCACTTCCAAGAGATCACTCAGTACACCTGCTGCAAATTGAAGTCCTTCTCACTGATTTGATAGTCATGACTTAGCAAATCACAGCTCCCATAGCCCTCCCGCTATATGCAACTTCTGGAGTAAATCTAGAGAAACTAGAATATAACTTAGAAAAACAGTTTCAAATTAGACAATACACACTACCAGGGAATAGACAACAGCATGTTTTCTATTGAACATTAATTCTGAGAGTTGCCTTAAAAGATTGAGTATTTCAATGGGTAGATTGAAAGAATTACTTGATCTTGGTAGAGTCCTGGCTCAGATTTAAAGGGCTGTGTACATAGTGGAACAAATACGGACTCTCAAATGGACCGATTAAGTTTTAAATTCAGCTTTGCCATTCAACTGTGTGATCTTAGGCAAGTCACTTAATCCCTTTGAGCCTCAGTTCCCTTGTCTGCTAAGCAGGAGTAAAAACACCTACCTCACAGGGTTGTGGCAAGGACTAAATGAGACAGTGTATGGAAAGCCCTCATACCTACCACATGGCAGGCCTCAAATAAAGAATTTTCTTCATTCCTCTGCTGCTGACTTATGATACTTCAGAGCACTTATTTTTTTTTCTGAATCTCTATTGTCCCTTTTTATAGCAAAGGAACTCAGGTGAGCTTGACCTCTGTATCCCAAACCAGCAAGTTGATGACAATGCCAAGGATGGTGTAAATATATTATAATCTGAAATATATTGTGTTCCTCAGATGCAAAAGATGCATAAGTACAGTGAAACCCTGTCATCATGTTTTCTGAAAAAAAAAATCAGAAGCTTCCACAATTGTAAACAAATATTAAAAAGACATCGCATATGTAAAAATGAAGATTCTCAAAAGAAAGTGCAAATATAGATAATCTTTACCAGAAAACACATTTATATGTGGATTTTCTTTCACTATATGAAATACTTGTGTGTGTATGTGCTATACATGCAATTTTGTTTGAGAAGAATGCTGGCAAGTAAGTCAGTTTGGTGGTGGGGAGGGCAGGGATTTCAAAAGTGTTCTGTTTGTCTAAAAGCCTATGGAGGACTTAATTAGACTCAATGATGAAATCACCAAAGAAATACCCATTAAGCTTTCAAGTGCACTGATTTTGCTCTGGGCTTATATTACTGGCCTTTTTCTGTGTCATTGCATCAATACCCTTTTATGATGAAACCAGCAAATAGAAGAATGTTGGCAGCCTCCACACATGCTTCATGCCCTGAGCCCAATGGGAGAAGAGTAGCAAATTTGTAATATTTGCCAAAACAGCCTAGAGACAATTGCTGGGCTGAGTTTTAAACCCTGGCAAATAACAGAAGCTAATTTCAGCTTTAGATGACAGCTCACTAAATCCAGACTCTCTTTGACCAGAAGCCCAGTTCAAGCCACATCCTTCGTCTTTAACACTCAAAAGAAGAATCCCTTGGGCTCTGGAGACTCACTCGAGTGCCTACTACTAACCATCTTTTTATTCTATAATCATGGTGCCTTGTTAAACCCATCTCAACACTGCCCTCCTTTATGTGGCTTTGAAGACTATAGGTTTGGGGGTCTTCTAGAACACTGCATTATGATTTTAGTTATTTTCCTTTTGAGTCATTTTAAATTGGCTGCTGGCCCAAGAGGCCATTACCTGCCTTATCAGAATCAATTAGTAATCTACTAGCAAAAATTAAGTCCAGGCAAACAGAAAGGAGCAAGTCAACCTACTTCTGAGAAGAGACCCAGTTTCCTCATCTATGAAAGTTATTCCTATTTCAAAACATTGCTATAATGATCATATGAGAAAATATTTTTGAAGCACTTTATAAAATCTACAAAGGCAAGGAAATAGGAAGGGTTCAAATTCATTATATTGAGAGACTCTGGGAAGTCAACATAGAGCCCTAGGACAGGAATGCTAAAGGGAAGCCCTCAAAGAAAAGTATCCAGTCAGGACAAATTAATTAGAGGCAGGGAAGCAGGTTGGGATCAGAAGCAGGCCTCGGCTCAGGTCAACTGAAGTCATCTTAGGTCTGGAACCCAGGAGATGAGGGCCACTGTGGAAGTACCAATATCCAACAATGAGGATTGAAGCAGGGAGCTGTAAAAGAGTCGGCTTGCCATACAGGGCAGGAAGCCTGGGGAGCCTGAATTGCCTGTTCACCGCTTTATATCTTTATAGTCTAGCCTGTCTGTTTTCCTTCGGTAAAATTTTTAAAAGAAAGAAAAAAGTTGAACTTTCAAGCATGGAATTCAAGCATGAGAATGAAATTTGCCACGCAAAGCTAACCCTAGAGAGTAAAGAAAGCAGTATAATTTCCTAATATGTTTTCTAAACTCTAACCCTACAGAGGTCCACTTACACTGTTTTCAGCATTCCCTAGATATTACAGCTTCCTGAGGGATGCGAAGCAACCCACTCCCAGGGTTCTCTGGGGAGTAATGCTGCCGAAATTTCTCAGTACACCCACCTCAAGAGAATATCTTAATGTCTTAACATTCTTCCTCAACCCAATTAAAATGTATATTATGTCTCCTTCCCTTGGACATCTGGTCTCTGACTAGCTGGCCATTCTGTCTTGGGGTGTGACAATAATGGTCAATAGTGACTGAAATGTTATTTCTCCTAAATAACAATTTTGCTATGGGAGATTTTTAATGTCATCAGTCAGAAGCGTGAGTATCTCATGGTGTAGCTATTGGAAGTGAAACTCTGTCCATGTTTCCAGGCATCCTTCAAATCATCCTACCAAGGTGTGTACCACCTCTGTTGTACACATAAGGCATTACACAGGAAGAGATAAGTAGGTGGGTCAGTTCCAGTTGGGGGTGCTCGGTAATGATGGTGATAAAAATGGGAGCAGTAGTGGTTCATTTGAAAACCAACATATATGCAAAACCCTTTCGAAGAAAATGATGTATTATTCACCAGTTTTTATGATTTTTCTAAACAAATGCAGTTAACGATTGGAGATTGTGCATATAATTACCATGATATTAATTTATTTGACACATATTTATTAAGCATTTACCATATGCTGGGCACACTGCCAGGTCTGGAACTTATAGTGAACAAGAAGACACAAATGTAAGCACCCAAATAAATAATTTGGTTAGATAATAACAGGGACATGCTATTTGAACTGGAAGTTAGGAAGGGACTCTTTAAGCTTGTGTCCTGAGGGACAAACAGAAATTGGGTGAAAAGAGGGAGGCAAGACATTTCTGGATGCTGAAATATACAAAGGCCTAGTTATTTAGCTAGGAACTGGTAAAGGACAGTATGGCTGTAGCCAGTCAAGAGCAGGGGAAAAGCAGAGTGAGGAGACCCAGAGGAGTAAGCGGTGAGCACATCACACAGCTTCCTGTAGATCTGTAAAGAACTGTGGTGTTCCTCAAAGTACAAGAGAAAGCTGTGGGCAGTGAGAATGGGCAGACTCATTTAATGAGGGGAATGGCATGATATTTAGATTCTAAAAACTCATTCTGGTTCTTGTGGAGATGGAATTATAGCAGGGGCAGGGAGTTCAGAGAGACAAGCAAGAGAGGGAGCTTGGACTAGAGTGGTGGCAAAAGAGTAAAGAAGATTCAAGATATATTTTATAAGGATATTCTGAAAACCTTAATGATGGGTTGATTGGGACAAGCATTCTGTGGGACAGAGGAAGTGTCAGTCATCACTATCACATTTCTGACACAGCACCTAGACAAATGGAGGTAACATTAATGGAGATAAGTACTTTCTCATGAGCTGATGGGATTTCAACAAGCATAAAATGCACACAGTGTGGATATAGGCTTCACTTTCTAATAGTCAAAGAAAATCGCATGCTGGTTGCCATCATCATTTTAGTGTGTCTGTGTGTGACTGTACTGTGTTTGTGCTTTGTGGAGAGGAGGCTTAAAAAGGAAAATTGCAAACAAGTAGGTACCTAAAATAATGAAAAATGATCACTGACTGGTATAGATGCTGCTGGGAAGTCTTTCTGATGCAAATACATACCTAAGTTAGCTTTGCTTTCACCTCAGGAACAAAACAAAAAAGAAAAGCAAGGTTTAGAAAAGAAACAGTGCCACCACAAGCTACAGATTCCATTGTTTCTAGAGAAAAATTCATTTACATCAAATATCTGAAGCTGTCAGTGCACACAAAGACTTTGAAAGCATTTGTTTGGAACTAATACTGTACTTTCTATTTATATTCTAATACCTCGTCCACCCCCTTATGATTCTTTGTGAACTTGCTCAAGTTTTGGCTCTACTATACTTTTATTTTTTTCCCCTGAGACACACTTGTAATCTTTACAGACTTGTTCCAAGAGCAAAGAAACAGATCATTAAAGAAAGAATGAAATGTCATTTGATGGTGTGCCTGCTGTTTTCTTTGTGGGGAATCTGTTCCCATAGCCATGTAAAACTGGAGAGGCTGAATGCCATGGAAGTTAAGGACCAGATTAGACCTGGTGAAGGTCAGAAAACACATGTTCTCTGCACCCACTTCCAAGCAGATAATTTCTGAAGCTAAGTGAAGCCTGGCATTTCTAATTGTTTTCAATAAGAATAATCTTTCTGTGACCTGTCTCAGGAGTGATAAATGGTCTCTGAAAATGAAGTCTAATGCAGATAATGGACGTAAAGCTCTCATAAAAGAAATAATAATAAAAATAACATTTTGTAAATCGAAAATAATGAGAAAGAACATCTAACAGAGTGAGTCATTGGCTACTTGAAGTTCTGATGATAATAATAATGTGGAATTAAATACACAAAACTTCTAGAGAATTTCCAAACCTTATAGAAAAAGAAACTATATCAAAGATAGATAGATCAATAATATGAGACATGGCAAGATAAAAGGGGATATAAGAACACATATCTGTTCATTTTTGCAAAAGAAATGCTGGAAGGATGAATCAGAAGCTAAAGACATTGTTTTCTCTACAAAGAGTAAATGAGAAAGTGGTAGAAAAAAAGAGGGAATGGGAATAAGCTGGATGGAGAGTGACTGACACTTCTCTGAGTGTACCATTTTTGTACAGCTCTGACCTTTAGAACCATAATATTACTTCACATTCCAAAATGATAATTAAAACCAATTAGGTTGCAGAGATAACCCCCAAAAGAATACAAGCTATAGCAAATAAACCTAATTGTATAATTGTATTTCAAGTGAATAATATAACCATACTGAGAACAGGAAAGAAAAACAACTAACCTACGTAACTGAGGCAACAGTATCTTATCTGGGTGCTCTTAAGACTAAAGACCAAAAGAACTGTACACGGACACGCTGTACTCGAATTAGTAAATGTGTTTCTTAAAGAGATATGGCTTAGCAATTCTAAAACTACCTCACATGTATGCTAGAAATAAACAAATAAGTAAATATTTTGTAGAGGGCTAGGTTTCTCACAAGTGAAGAATGAAGTTAAAAATAAGGATATGGGAAATGAAGAACAAACCCTGTGGTATTAGATTTAAATCAAAGATAGATATCAGTAAAAACTCATGGTTTTTTTTACTATATATACACAGCTAGATATAGAAATAAATAAAGATGTGTGTCATGCATGGGTTGGCATACATATACTTTGTAGCTCTATCACCTAAGAGGACCTAGAAACAAAAGTACATATATTGCATGTATTTCCTAATTCTGTCCCCTGAATAAACCTGAAAGCAGTGACTCTGCATTGCCGGTGAGCACACCTAACACCCAGATCTTGGTTTCTAAACATTATTCTTCAATAAAGAGAACTAGTCTCCTTGGAGAAGTGGATGATTCCTGGGCTAAATTGAGAAAGTAACAGGTAATCCTGGAATAGACATTGGTAACAGAAAGTAAAGAAGTACCCACAATTGAATGGAGGTTTGTCAAAAACAAAGGGGCCAACCTGAGGAGTTCCCAATGGACAAACCTGGAACAATATGAGCAAAATATTAAATAAATAAATGAATAAGTATAATGATGGTACTGGATTATAAAAATAGAATATAACAAGTATATAAGAAATATATAAGAATCCACATTGATGATATACTTAAGTAATTGTGTAAATAAACACAACTCTTCCCTACAGAAGAATTCCAGTTAATATATGTAAGTAGAATGAGGGAAATACAAAATCACTGTTAGGAAAACACCGCAGTAATAACTGTTATAGGCAAGATCCATTGGTAGATGCAATATCACTAGGCAAAAATTTGAAGAGGAACAGGACATTCGCATGGTCTCAAAGTATCTCCACCAAGATATTTATTAAATACAGCAAAAAAAAAATAACTAACTTTACAACAGAGAAATTAAGCAGACACCAACATAACCAAGCCATCAAGGTTATCACCATCACTCATATACCTAGAAATCCCTAATGACTCGTACAAAAGACTCCTAGATTTGATAAACAAATTCAGTTAAACTCTCAGCTTACAAAATCAATGTACTGTAAGTCAGTAGCACTGCTATACATCAACAATGACCAAGCTAAGAATCAAATCAAGAACTCAATTCCTTTTACAATAGCTGCAAAAATAAAATACCTAGGAATATACTTAACCAAGGAGGTGAAAGATCTCTACAAAGAGAACTACAAAACACTGCTGAAACAAATCATGGGTGACACAAATGGAAACACTTCCCATGCTGATAGCCTGAAAGAATTAATATTGTGAAATATTATGTCTACATATTAAATGCAATTCCTATCAAAATACTAACATCATTTTTCACAGAATTAGAAAAATCCTAAAATTCCTATGGAACCAAAAAAGAGCCCAAATAGCCAAAGCAATCCTAAGCATAAAGAATAAATGAGGCATCACATTACATGATTATTTCTTGATGCGTCACATTACCTAACTTCAAATTATAATACAAGGCTATAGTTACCAAAACAGCATGATACTGGTATAAAAGCAGACCTACAGACCAATGGAACAGAACAGACAACTTGGAAATAAACCCAAATATTTACAACCAACTGATTTTTGACAAAGCATACAAAAAAAAACTGAAAAGGACAACCTATTTAATAAACAGTGCTAGGAAAATTGGATAGCCACATATAATAGAATGAAACTGGATACCTATCTTTCACCTTATATAAAAATCAACTCAAGATGATCAAAAACTTAAATCTGAAGGCTGAAACCCTAAAAATTCAAGAAGATAACCTAGGAGAAACTCTTCTGGACATTGGCCCAGGCAAAGAATTCATGACTCAGACCCCAAAAGAAAATGCAACAAAAACAAAAATAAATAAATAGGACCTAATTGAACTGTATGGCCAAAGAAATAATCAGCAGAGAAAGCAGACAACACATAGATTAGGAGAAAATATTGGCAAACTATGCATCTGACAAAGGACTAACATCCAGAATCTACAAGGAACTCAAATAAATCAGCAGGAAGAAGATAAATAATCCCATCAAAAAGTGGGCAAACGAGATGAACAGACATTTCTCAAAAAAAAAAAAAAAGATATACAAATGGCCAACAAACATATGAAAAAAATACTCAATGTCACTAATCATCAGGGAAATGCAAATTAAAACCACAATGAAATGCCACCTTACTCCTGCAAGCATAGCCATTATTAAAAAGTCAAAAAACAGCAGATGTTGGTGTGGTTGTGGTGAAAAGATAATGCTTGTATACTTCTGGTGGTAATGTAAATTAGTACAACCTCTATGAAAACTAGTATGGAGATTTCTGAAAGAACTATAAGCAGATCTACCATTTGATCTAGCAATCCCACTACTGGTATCAACCCAAAGGAAAATAAGTCATTATGTACAAAAGATACCCGCATATGTATGTCTGTTGGAGCACAATTAACAATTGCAAGGATATGGAACCAAGCTATGTGCCCACCAACTAATGAGTGGATAAAGACATACAGTGTGTATACACTATGGAATACTACACAGCTATAAAAAAGAATCAAATAATATCTTTTGCAGCAACTTGGATGGAGCCGAAAACCATTATTTTAAGAGAAGTAACTCAGGAATAGAAAGCCAAATACCATATGTTCCCACTTATAAGTGGGAGCTAAGCTATGGGTATGCAAAGGCATACAGAATGATATAATGGACTGTGGAGACTCGGGAGAGGGTGGGAATGGGGGTAAGGGATAAAAAACTAGATATTGCATATGATGTATCATACTTTCGTGATGTTTTGATGATGGGTGATATGGTTTGGCTCTGTGTCCCCACTCAAATCTCATGTTGAATTCTAATTCCCAATGTTGGGAGAGGCACCTGGTTGGAGGTGATTGGATTATGCCGGCATATTTCTCCCATGCTGTTCTCATGATAGTGAGTGAGCCTTCATGAGATCTGATGGTTTAAAAGTGTGTGGCACTTCCCTCCTCATTCTCTGTCTTTCCTGCCACCACGTGAAGAAGGTCCTAGCTGCCCCTTTGCCTTCCGCCATGAGTGTAAGTTTCCTGAGGCCTTCCAGTAATGCTTCCTGTGTAAGTCAATAAAACCTCTTTTCTTCTTAAATTATCTAGTCTCAGGTAGTTCTTTATCGCAACATGAAAACACACTAATACAGAAAATTGGTATCAGGGAAATGGAGCATTGCTATAAAGGTACCCAAAAATGTGGAAGCAACTTTGGAACTGGGTAATGGGCAGAGGTTGGAACAGTTTGAAGGGCTCAGAAGACAGGAAGATGTGGGAAAGTTTGGAACTTCCTAGATACTTGTTGAATGGTTTTGACCAAAATGCTGATAGGGATATGGACAATGAAGTCCAGGCTGACGTGGTCTCAGATGGAGATGAGGAACTTATTAGGAACTGAAGTAAAGGTCACTCTTGCTACGCTTTAGAAAAGAGGCTGGCAGTATTTTTCCCATACCCTAGAGATTTGTGAAACTTTGAACTTGAGAGAGATGATTTGGAGTATCTGGCAGAAGAAATGGATAAGCAGCAAAGCATTCAAGATGTGACTTGGCTGTTTCTAAAAGCATACACTCAATGTGTGAACAAAGAGATGGTCTGAAATTTGAACTTATATTTAAAAGGGAAGCAGAGAGCAAAAGTTTGGAAAATTTGCAGCATAACTATGTGTTGGAATAGACAAGCCCATTTTCTGGAGAGAAATTCAAGCCAGCTGCAGAAATTTGCATAAGTAACAAGAAGCTGAATGTTAATAACCAAGACCATGGGGGAAAATGTCTCCAGGGCATTTCAGGGACCTTCACAGCAGCCCCTCCCATTCCAGGGATGAATGCCTAGGAAGGAAAAATGATTTTGTGGACTGTGCCCAGGGCCCCGCTGCTCTGTGCAGCCTTGGAACATGGTGCCTTGCATCCTACCTCCTCTAGCTACAGCCATGGCTGAAAGAGGCCAACGGACAGCTCAGGTTATGTCTTCAGAGGGTGGCAAGCCCCAAGCCTTGGTGGCTTTTATCCTCTGAAGGGTGGTGTTGTGCCTGTGGGTGCACAGAAGACAGGAGTTGGAGTTTGGGAACCTCAGCCTAAATTTCAGAGGATGTATGGAAACACCTGTATGTCCAGGCAGAAGTCCACTGCAGGGGCAGAGCCCTCAAGGAGAACCTCTTATTAGTATACTGTGGAGGTGAAATATGGGTTTGGAGCCCCCACTCAGAATCCCCACTGGGACACTGCCTGGTGGAGCTGTGAGAAAAGGGCCACTGTCCTCCAGACCCCAGGATGGCAGATCTACCAACAGCTTGCACTGTGTCATTGGAAAAGCCATAGGCACTCCATGTTAGCCTGTGAAAGCAGCTGCAGGGGCTGTCCATCTAGAACCACAAAGGCACAGCTGCCCGAGGCCTTGGGAGCCCACCCTTTGCATCAGCATGCTCTGGTTGTGAGACATGGAGTCAAAGGAGATTATTTTGGAGCTTTAAGATGTAATGGCTGCCCTGCTGGGTTTTTGACTAGCATGGGACCCATAGCCCCTTTATTTTGGCCAATTTCTCCCATTTGGAACAGGATCACTTACCTGATGCCTTTACCCTCATTGTATCTTGGAAATAATACTCTTTTTTTTTTTTTTACTTTACAGACTCATAGGTGAAAGAGACTTGCCTTGTCTCAGATGAGACTATGGGCTTGGATTTCTGGGTTAATTCTGGAATGAGTTAAGACTTTGAAGGACTATTGGGAAAGCATGGTTGTGTTTTGAAATGTGAGTGGGAATTGAGATTTGGGAGGAACCAGGGGTGGAATGATACATTTTAGCTCTGTGTCCCCACCCAAATCTCATGTTAAATTTTAATTCCCAATGTTGGGGAGGGACCTGGTGGGAGGTGATTGGATCATAGGGGCGAATATCTTCCCAGGCTGTTCTCATAATAGTGAGTGATTTCTCACGAGATCTGATGGTTTAAAATTGTGTGGCACTTCCCCCCTCACTCTCTCTTTCTCTGCTGCCACCATGTGAAGAAGGTCCTTGCTTCCCCTTCACTTTCTGCCACGATTGTAAGTTTCCTGAGGCCCCCAGTCATGCTTCCTGTTAAGTCTGCAGAACTGTCAGTCAATTAAGCCTCTTTTCTTCATGAATTATTCAGTCTTGGGTAGTTATTTATAGTAGTGTGAAAAAAGACCAATACAATGGGTGCAATGGGTGCAGTAACATCTCAGACTATAGCACCATACAATTCATCCATGTAACCAAAACCCACTTGTACCTCAAAAGCTATTGAAATAAAAAACTTTTTAAGGTTAGCATCATCACTAACGAGACATATCAACATCAAGAACCCCTGATATAATGCATTGATAAGGATGGCATTTGGGGTGAGATTTTTTTTTTTTTTTTGCAGAAAAGTGTATAACCTGAATTTAATTATGAGATGACAGCAGACAAACCCAACTTGAGAGACATTTTATAACATAATTTTCAAGGAAAGACTAAGACTAGAGAGAACTAGGGAGACAAGATGACTAAACGCAGTGTGAAATTCTGGATTGGATTCTGAATTTGGAAAAGAACATTAGTGGCTCAATTAGTAAAATTCAAATTAGGTCTCTAGTTTAATTAATGAAATTGTACCCATATGAAGTTCCTTCTTTTGATACTGGTACTACCATTAACTAGGATGATTAGTGGATGCTGGATGAAAAGGTATATAAGAACATTCTGTACTTTTTTGTGACTTTTCTGTAAATTTAAAATTATTTTGAAACAAAAAGTTGAAGAAAAAACAAACCGAAATACCAAAGATGTCAAATGAGTAGGAAAAAATATAAAAATAAAATAGTGCCTAGAATTAGATGCTTGAAATAGAGAACATGAGGGTGGCAGAGGAAAATGAACTTTACTTCTGAAAGACATAACTAAAAATGTCTGTGCTACTGTTTAAGTCAACTGCAGAAAATCATTCCATCACTTTTTAATTTTACTGTTTGGTAATTTAAGAATAACTTAGTGTCTTGACTAAATCTTTACTTCGATTAATTTATCTCTTGATTTCTACTATAATCAACAGTAGGAAGTAAGAAGATACTTTAAGGAAGTAGACTGCTTTTCAAGCAAAGTACTGGGCTTCTTCAAGGGAAAAATCCTCAGTTTCATGCTCCAGTTGTTATAACATGTAGACAAGGAATTCTAAACTTGCAAACAAATTTAGAAAAAAAAAGCAAATAAAAACTCTCAATAAATTAGGTATTGATGGGACATATCTCAAAATAATAAGAGCTATCTATGACAAACCCACAGCCAATATCATACTGAATTGGCAAAAACTGGAAGCATTCCCTTTGAAAACTGGCACAAGACAGGGATGCCCTCTCTCACCACTCCTATTCAACATAATGATGGAAGTTCTGGCCAGGGCAATTAGGCAGGAGAAGGAAATAAAGGGTATTCAATTAGGAAAAGAGGAAGTCAAATTGTCCCTGTTTGCAGATGACATGATTGTATATCTAGAAAACACCATTGTCTCAGCCCAAAATCTCCTTAAGCTGATAAGCAACTTCAGCAAAGTCTCAGGATACAAAATCAATGTACAAAAATCACAAGCATTCTTATACACCAATAACAGACAGAGAGCCAAATCATGAGTGAACTCCCATTCACAATTGCTTCAAAGAGAAAAAAATACGTAGGAATCCAACTTACCAGGGATGTGAAGGACCTCTTCAAGGAGAACTACAAACCACTGCTCAATGAAATAAAAGGGGATACAAAGAAATGGAAGAACATTCCATGCTCATGGGTAGGAAGAATCAATATTGTGAAAATGGTCATACTGCCCAAGGTAATTTATAAATTCAATGCCATCCCCATCAAGCTACCAATGACTTTCTTCACAGAATTGGAAAAAACTACTTTAAAGTTCATATGGAACCAAAAAAGAGGCTGCATTGCCAAGTCAATCCTAAGCCAAAAGAACAAAGCTGGAGGCATCATGCTACCTGACTTCAAACTATACTACAAGGCTACAGTAACCAAAACAGCATGGTACTGGTACCAAAACAGAGATATAGATCAATGGAACAGCACAGAGCCCTCAGAAATAACGCCACATACCTACAGCTAGCTGATCTTTAACAAACCTGAGAAAAACAAGCAATGGGGAAAGGATTCCCTATTTAATAAATGGTGCTGGGAAAACTGGCTAGCCATATGTAGAAAGCTGAAACTGGATCCCTTCCTTACACCTTATACAAAAATTAATTCAAGATGGATTAAAGACTTAAACGTTACACCTAAAACCATAAAAACCCTAGAAGAAAACCTAGGCAATACCATTCAGGACATAGGCATGAGCAACGACTTCATGTCTAAAACACCAAAAGCAATGGCAACAAAAGCCAAAATTGACAAATGGGATCTAATTAAACTAAAGAGCTTCTGCACAGCAAAAGAAACTACCACCAGAGTGAACAGGCAACCCACAAAATGGTAGAAAATTTTCACAACCTACTCATCTGACAAAGGGCTAATATCCAGAATCTACAATGAACTCAAACAAATTTACAAGAAAAAAACAAACAACCCCATCAAAAAATGGGCGAAGGACATGAACAGACACTTCTCAAAAGAAGACATTTATGCAGCCAAAAAACACATGAAAAAATGCTCATCATCACTGGCCATCAGAGAAATGCAAATCAAAACCACAATGAGATACCATCTCACACCAGTTAGAATGGCCATCATTAGAAAGTCAGGAAACAACAGGTGCTGGAGAGGATGTGGAGAAATAGGAACATTTTATACTGTTGGTGGGACTGGAAACTAGTTCAACCATTGTGGAAGTCAGTGTGGTGATTCCTCAGGGATCTAGAACTAGAAATACCATTTGACCCAGCCATCCCATTACTGGGTATATACCCAAAGGACTATAAATCATGCTGCTATAAAGACACATGCACACGTATGTTTATTGCAGCATTATTCACAATAGCAAAGACTTGGAACCAACCCAAATGTCCAACAATGATAGACTGGTTTAAGAAAATGTGGCACATATACACCATGGAATACTATGCAGCCATAAAAAATGATGAGTTCATGTCCTTTGTAGGGACGTGGATGAAATTGGAAATCATCATTCTCAGTAAACTATTGCAAGGACAAAAAACCAAACACCGCATGTTCTCACTCATAGGTGGGAATTGAGCAATGAGAGCACATGGACACAGGAAGGGGAACATCACACTCTGGGGACTGTTGTGCAGTGGGAGGAGGCAGGAGGGATAGCATTAGGAGATACACATAATGCTAAATGACGAGTTGATGGGTGCAGCACAACAGCATGGCACATGTATACATATGTAACTAACCTGCACATTGTGCACATGTACCCTAAAACTTTAATAATAATAAAATAAAATAAAAAAGAAAAAGCAAATTAGAGTTTTTACTTCTTGAACCATTGTTTCTGTCCAAGGAGTTTTGAGGTTTCAGGATATTCAGTTTATATTGGAGATAAGATCAATCATTTATTTAATGAATAATATTCATTAAATTTATGTTACTTAGTATTTCATATATTCCCAAGATGTTATAGAGAAGTATACATAGCCTTGGAGAAGGGAGAAAAGTAACAGAATATCATATGTTTTTTCTTAAATCTTTTATCACTGTGTAAGAAATATAAAGTTATGGGAAGTAGCTAATAATATCAAATTTTCTCAGCAGTTAAGGGTGGGTAGAAAACAACATGGGATGTGGTCGTCATAGTGACCTTACACAATAATGGCAGAAACATTTTCTTGATTTCTCTAAGAGGCCTTTTACTTTCCAGATCTTCCTGCCGTGGTTGCTGATGACTGAATGGCTTTACTAAGGAACAAGATTCATTACATAATTATCACAAATCAGAAAAAATATACAATGTATTTAAATTATACCAAAGAATACATGACTAATAGGAGATCCTATTTTCCAAGTTAACCGTGAATGTAAGAGAGATCCAAAAGATAACATGTACATTATCTCTTAAAATATTGATTTTTTCTTTAAAATCTTCTCTGATAAAATGAGAAAAAGATGGGGAAAATAACAATAATGAGTTCATCTTTACTGAATTTTTACTCAGTTACCAGGCATTGTTCTAAGGACTTTTAGGCATTAATTCATTTAATCACCAAATAATGCGAGATAGGTACCTTTATTATCCCCATTTTGCAGATGAGTAAACTGAGGAAAGGAGAACCAATAAAACTCTAAGGAAAGGAGAGCCAATAAAACTGGGATACAAAATTGGGGTACTTACTGCCTTGAAGAAGGTCAAAATAATGCCTTTATTCCTGAAAGTGGAAGTATTATCCGCAGCGTAAGAGTTGTCATTTTTATTATCTTGAAATAGCATATTTCCAAATGCATGTGCTTGTTGTAGAGGTATGTTAAATTCTCTAGAATGCACTGGTAAATCAATGATTATTGAGGAACTCGTGTCACTGATAGTATAATCCCAATGTAATCCTTTCAATCATGGACCTTACCTCTAAAATAATATAACAACTGATATGCTAGGAAAGATTATTGGAGAAAAGGACAAATAACGTGCATAGGAGAGGTCAGAGCTATGGTTTATAGCAACCATATAACTTTCTGGGGCGCATGCTTCTGTGAGCTAGGAAGTCTAATTTCTTTTACACTAATGTATCATAGATTTTTTTTTAAGTTTTGAATGCATCATATCTATTAGTACAAGAAGAAAAAGAATAGAAACAAGGTAAATGTAACCATCTAAAATCTTGTAATAATATATACAGCATATTGGTTAACTAAACACTAAACAGAAGGAGCAGTGAATACAGAAGCAAAGCAAGCTAAAAAAGAGAAAGACCAACCAACAATTCAAAATGGCTAGAAAGCTAGAACTAGGCATGGGAGAGTTAGATGAGATTGAAAGGGGTCTGCAGGAGACTGATCCTAAGGGGTTAACATGCTATGAAAAAGGGTCTAAATGTGTGTGTGTGTGTGTGTTGTGAATAAGGAGGAACCATCAAAGAATTTTAAAACAAGTGTTGCCAAGTTTCTATCTCAGTTAAGTTGAAGCTTTAGTATGAAGAACAGAGTAAAGGTATGGAAGCATGGAGTTGGGTAAAGAGTTCACCTTAATAGGAAATGATGGTATATTTCTGAGGGATTGGGGTGAACAGAGTGCTATATAATCAGATAAATATTGAACATTGTAAACTTTGGGGGAAAGCCAATAATTATAGAACAGACTAAGGAAGAATAATCTTATGAAGGAGTTTGGGAGGGGAGAAAAAAAGATGAAAATGACAGGAGGATAACCAAGAGAGAATCACTCCAGGCACCACAAGCCAGTGGTTTGGGTTTTAACCTTCATGTAGGAACAATGGATGATGACTTGAGCCTACATAGTATAGGGAACCAGAGCTGAGATCCTACAAGCTGCGAGGCTCTAGAAAGGCCATTGATAAAATCATTGGCATTAATAACTGACAAAAGCAAAAAGTGTCTCAGGAGAAATGAGCCTTCTACCCCAACAAGCAAAAGACCATAGGTCTACTTTGCTGAAGATAATCTTAAGTTTATAATCCATAATGTACACATGCACACATACATACAAATAGAAACAAAAAGCCAACATGAGAAAGCAGAAGCAAACTGATTTTTCAGGAAGATTGTGGACCCCTAGAATTCATAATGATAGAACTATCAGATTTTTTCTAAAGGAGAGCAAAAATAATAAAACACACATATATATACATATATACACACACACTGGATATATATGTATGTATAATTTATACATATATACACTTATGGGTCTGAATATATATTCATATATATGATAAATATATTCTTAGCTATTACTTTAACTTAAAAGTCTATAAAAAATTAATTCCTAAAAATCTTAACATAGATGAAATACTATAAAGAACAATGGTACCTATTTTGGATGTGTGGTAGAATGGGTTATGACAATGGCTTTCACAGTTAATTGTTCATACATACCATAAACATTTTAGTTAATTCTGAAAACCAAACTTAGAATTAAGGGAGGGCCTGTGAGATCACAGCGACTTCTTTCATTAAACAGATGAATAATCTCAGGGAAGCCACGATACTGTTCCAGGTACACAGCCTTGGATTTCCAATCTAGTTTCCTAGAAGATGAGTGATAGTGACCACGTGTATTCTCACAGTTTCATATACAAAAAAGCTTCAAATGTGTCCCAGAGATTCTGGTATGTTGTGTCTTTGTTCCCATTGGTTTCAAAGAACATCTTTATTTCCGCCTTCATTTTGTTATGTACCCAGTAGTCATTCAGGAGCAGGTTTTCAGTTTCCATGTAGTTGAGCAGTTTTGAGTGAGTTTCTTAATCCTGAGTTCTAGTTTGATTGCACTGTGGTCTGAGAGACACTTTGCTATAATTTCTGTTCTTTTACATTTGCTGAGGAGTGCTTTACTTCCAACTATGTGGTTAATTTTGGAATAAGTGCGATGTGGTGCTGAGAAGAATGTATATTCTGTTGATTTGGGTGGAGAGTTCTGTCGATGTCTATTAGGTCTGCTTGGTGCAGAGCTGAGTTCAATTTCTGGATATCCTTGTTAACTTTCTGTCTCGTTGATCTGTTGAATGCTGACAGTGGGGTGTTAAAGTCTCCCATTATTGTGTGGGAGTCTAAGTCTCTTTGTAAGTCTCTAAGGACTTGCTTTATGAATCTGGGTGCTCCTGTATTGGGTGCATATATATTTAGGATAGTTAGCTCTTGTTGAATTGATCCCTTTACCATTAGGTAATGCCCTTCTTTGTCGCTTTTGATCTTTGTTGGTTTAAAGTCTGTTTTATCAGAGACTAGGATTGCAACTCCTGCCTTTTTTTGTTTTCCATTTGCTTGGTAGATCTTCCTCCATCCCCTTATTTTGAGCCTAGTGTGTCTCTGCACATGAGATGTGTCTCCTGAACACAGCACACTGATGGGTCTTGACTCTTTGTCCAATTTGCCAGTCTGTGTCTTTTAAACGCCCACAAGAGAAAGCAGGAAATATCTAAAATTGACACCCTAACATCACAATGAAAAGAACTAGAGAAACAAGAGCAAACACATTCAAAAGCTAGCAGAAGGCAAGCAATAACTAAAATCAGAGCAGAACTGAAGAAGATAGAGACACAAAAAACCCTTCAAAAAATCAATGAATCCAGGAGCTGGTTTTTTGAAAAGATCAACAAAATTGATAGACTGCTAGCAAGACTAATAAAGAAGAAGAGAGAGAAGAATCAAATAGATGCAAAAAATGATAAAGGGGATATCACCACCGATCCCACAGAAATACAAACTACCATCAGAGAACACTATAAACACCTCCACACAAATAAACTAGAAAATCTAGAAGAAATGGATTAATTCCTGGATACATACACCCTCCCAAGGGTAAAGCAAGAAGAAGTTGAATCTCTGAATAGACCAATAACAGGCTCTGAAATTGAGGTAATAATTAATTAATAGGATACCAACCAAAAAAAGTGCAGGATCAGATGAATTCACAGCCGAATTCTATGAGCGGTACAAACAGGAGCTGGTACCATTCCTTCTGAAACTATTCCAATCAACAGTAAAAGAAGGAATCCTCCCTAACTCATTTTATGAGGCCAGCATCATCCTGATACCAAAGACTGGCAGAGACACAACCATAAAAGAGTATTGTAGACCAATATCCCTGATGAACGTCAATGTGAAGATCCTCAATAAAATACTGGCAAACCGAATCCAGCAGCATGTCAAAAAGCTTATCGACCAAGATCAAGTTGGCTTCATCCCTGGGATGCAAGGCTGGTTCAACATACACAAATGAATAAACATAATCCATCACATAAACGGAACCAAAGACAAAAACCACATGATTATCTCACTAGATGCAGAAAAGGCCTTTGACAAAATTCAACAGCCCTTCATGCTAAAAACTCTTAATAAATTAGGTATTGATGGGACGTATCTCAAAACAATAAGAGCTATCTAAGACAAACCCACAGCCAATATCATACTGAATGGGCAAAAACTGGAAGCATTCCCTTTGAAAACTGGCACAAGACAGGGATGCCCTCTCTCACCACTCCTATTCAACATAGTGTTGGAAGTTCTGGCCAGGGCAATCAGGCAAGAGAAAGAAAGAAAGGGTATTCAATTAGGAAAAGAGGAAGTCAAATTGTCCCTGTTTGGAGATGACATGATTGTATATCTAGAAATCCCCATTGTCTCAGCCCAAAATCTCCTTAAGTTGTATCCTGAGACTTAAGCAAAGTCTCAGGATACAACATCAATGTGCAAAAATCACAAGCATTCTTATACACCAATAACAGACAAACAGCCAAGTCATGAGTGAACTCCCATTCACAATTGCTTCAAAGAGAATAAAATACCTAGGAATCCAACTTAAAGGGACTTGAAGGACCTCTTCAAGGAGAACTACAAACCACTGCTCAATGAAATAAAAGAGGACACAAACAAATGGAAGAACATTCGGAAGAATCAATATTGTGAAAATGGCCATACTGCCCAAGGTAATTTATAGATTCAGTGCCATTCCCATCAAGCTACCAATGACTTTCTTCACAGAATTGGAAAAAAACTACTTTAAAGTTCATATGAAACCAAAAAAGAGCCTGCATTGCCAAGTCAATCCTAAGCCAAAAGAACAAAGCTGGAGGCCTCACGCTACCTGACTTCAAACTATACTACAAGGCTACAGTAACCAAAACAGCATGGTACTGGTACCAAAACAGAGATATAGACCAATGGAACAGAACAGAGCCCTCAGAAATAATACCACACATCTACAACCATCTGATCTTTGACAAACCTGACAAAAACAAGAAATGGGGAAAGGATTCCCTATTTAATAAATGGTGCTGGGAAAACTGGCTAGCCATATGTAGAAAGCTGAAACTGGATCCCTTCCTTACACCTTATACAAAAGTTAATTCAAGTTGGATTAAAGACTTAAATGTTAGACCTAAAACCTTAAAAACCCTAGAAGAAAACCTAGGCAATACCATTCAGGACATAGGCATGGGCAAGGACTTTATGTCTAAAACACCAAAAACAATGGCAACAAAAGCCAAAATTGATAAATGGGATCTAATTAAACTGAAGAGCTTCTGCACAGCAAAAGAAACTACCATCAGAGTGAACAAGCAACCTACAGAATGGGAAAAAATTTTTGCAATCTACTCATCTGACAAAGGGCTAATATCCAGAATCTACAATGAACTCAAACAAATTTACAAGAAAAAAACAACCCCATCAAAAAGTGGGCGAAGGATGTAAACAGACACTTCTCAAAAGAAGACATTTATGCAGCCAAAAGACACGTGAAAAAAATGCTCATCATCACTGGTCATCAGAGAAATGCAAATCAAATCCACAATGAGATACCATCTCACACCAGTTAGAATGGCAATCATTAAAAAGTCAGGAAACAACAGGTGCTGGAGAGGATGTGGAGAAATAGGAACACTTTTACGCTGTTGATGGGACTGTAAACTAGTTCACCCATTGTGGAAGAGAGTGTGGTGATTCCTCAGGGATCTAGAACTAGAAATACATTCGACCCAGCCATCCCATTACTGGGCATATACCCAAAGGATTATAAATCATGCTGCTATAAAGACACATGCACATGTATGTTTATTGCAGCACTATTCACAATAGCAAAGACTTGGAACCAACCCAAATGTCCAACAATGATAGACTGGATTACGAAAATGTGGCACATATACACCATGGAATACTATGCAGCCATAAAAAAGGATGATTTCATGTCCTTTGTAGGGATATGGATGAAGCTGGAAACCATCATTCTCAGCAACCTATCGCAAGGACAGGAAACCAAATGCCGCATGTTCTCACTCATAGGTGGGAATTGAACAATGAGAACTCTTGGACACAGGAAGGGGAACATCACACACCAGGGCCTGTCGTGGGGTGGGGGGAAGGGGGAGGGATAGCATTAGGAGATATATCTAATGTAAATGACGAGTTAATGGGTGCAACACACCAACATGGCACAAGTATACATATGTAACAAACCTCCATGTTGTACATATGTAACAAACCTCCATGTTGTGCACATGTACCCTAGAACTTAAAGTGTAATAATAAAAAAAAAGGAGCTTGAACATAGCTCAGTGAGGCAGCGTGCTCAAATTCTCAAAGAGGGCACTGGGGTTGCAATTAGAAAGCCCCCTTTCCACACCCCATTTGCTAACAGCACCTTTGTATCCATAGCTTCCTTACTCCTCCCAGCTTTGTAGGAAAAAAGAAAAGTCCATTTGCCCATGAGGAAACTAAGTACCTAGCACAATGATTGACACTTAGTAATAACTATTAGCTGAATATAAGTTTAAACAGCGGGTGATGGACGTTACATCACAAATAAGCTCTCAGGCAATGCAGGATTCAGTAACCAAGGATTTGTGAAGTTCACGTCGTGAGAATGACTCATGTGAATAATTAAAACAATAAATCAGTTATTTAGGGAAGAGGAGTGTGATTCAAATTTTATAAATCAGCTGCTTATGTGTCCCTTGTACCTCAGTCTCTTTCACCCCTGACTTCCCATCAGCCTTTGGCTATACTTGCTTTCCAACCTTATTTCTACATCTCTACATGAGAGCCTTTACTCTCTTCAAAGCAACAATGAAGTCGAATCCTAACTGCATGTACTGCACATTCTTAGTGCTTGTCATTGTTTATGTTTCCTTAACAACCTTTTGACTTGCCTTTCCATTTTTACCATCATTTCTTGATAGTAATAGGAACTTACATAAAGTTCCTTTGTTCCGTTGTTTGCTATTTCAAATTCCATTGTTTTGCTATAATCTTAAAAGAGGTACATGATCTCTAAAGACTTGCAATGATAATGTTTTGACATTGTAATTTAACATGGCAATGTGGTCTCAATAATCTTTCAGCGACATTGTTTTACCACTGTCTTGACATTGTAAAATGGTCTCTCCAGACTTACATTTTGCCATCGCCTTGACATTGTAATATGGTCTCTATAGATTTGCATTAAAATTTGTTTTGTCATTGTCTTGATATCATAATGTCCTCTCCATGGACTTCTCTTCACATATATCATCCTCTCCAAAGACTTGCATATCAGCCCCATTACAAGAGCAATGTGACTGTTAACTTCCCATTCAGCTGAACTGGGAATGATCTTTCATGGTTTCTACTTAACAGTAAGTATCACATCTCATCAATAACTATTTTCAAACTCTTTTATCTCAACTCTTCCCAAATCTCATTCCTGATGCAGGGTTTTTACCAAGAAGCAAAGTGGACAAATTCCCATTAGATAAAATCTGCCTGCACATTTTTCATTTTTAATATTAAACACACTCACTTTAAAAGCATTAAAGTGGAGCAGATCATGAGGGAGTTTGCATCTCTCTAACCCATAATAGGAAACTATTTCATAGAATCGATCCAAACTAGAACAATAGCACAGTAGAGTAGTACATTAGAAAGAGAAAATACTGATACCTTCTCTACTTACAAAATACCTTTGTACATTCTATTCCCCTTTTTAATTTCATCACTTTCTAATGCTTACTCTTCAATCCGTGTCTCTGCATACATCATTTTTCCCCATTCTTATATACCCTAAAATCACTAGGTATGTTTAATACCTATATTGTCATCCCCTCTTCCACATACACACCTCAACTGAATTATTTGGTTTTTACAAAGTACAAGTGTAAATAAAAGCAAGCCCTTTTAATGGGATCATGAGTTTCCTCCAGACCAATGAAATATTTTATCTGAGCCCTTTGGGGAAAAGTAAGGAAATGAAAAGGTCTCTGAGGGTTGGGTTGTTCCTAGAATGCAGCCTCTGCTGGCTGAATGGTCACCCATCCCCATCGCTGGAGCACTAGGAGCAAACTTACAACATTTAGTGAATTCTAACACCGTACCAAGTACTTTATGTGCACAATTTCGGCACTACATACCCATAAACTCTGTAAACTCCCCTTGTCATTATCCCTCTTCAGGGACTTAGAGAGCCGGAATTACTTGCTAAGGTAACACAGCTATTACGTGCCAGCAGTGAGATTTAAACCCAGTTCATTTGGACACCTGACAAGAGGTTCTTAATTCAAAGAACATTGAAAGGGGAAGTATTATATCTTAATTTCACCAACTTCTAACTGAGATGTATTATTTCTTTCAATTATAAAGGGAGGCAATAAAGCACAGTGGTATTCACAGTACCTGAGACTTTGGAACCAAGAGAAAGCACGGAGACTTTCATATCACACCACATGTCGCTGCAGGTATCTCAAAATGGTATCTATGCTTATCACGACTTCAAAATTGCAATCGTTATTAGACCTTCCTCTAGAACTAGTTATTTAATGTCTTAAGGATGCACATATATAACTATATCATAATTTGATTTTTCTGTGTTTTGATAACTGTAGCTATCCTTCAGTATAATTGGTTTGGTGTCATAATTTCCTTCCATGATTTTTGCCATGTCCACATACCACCTATATTTTATTTACATCATGTTTTTCTTCAATCAATACATGTTTTACTTAACAAATTATTTATAGGGGAAAATTATTCTTTCCTCTGATTAGAAAACTATTCATATTTTTAAAACACTAAAATATGCAACTATTAAAATTTTAATAAGAAGAATCTGTAGCTCACACTTCACATTTTGAGAAATGCTATACTAAGGCATAAAATGTCAGGTCTGGCACCATCCCGGCAAAGGCTTCCTGCTTTGCTAAAAGATCAGTCATCACAGAATATCAGGAGGTTTCTCAAGGGCTGTTCTGTGAGTGCAAAGCTGCTTCACACAGAGCTCAGAGTAGCTCTCGCTGTAGGGATAGGCTGCAGGAAGCAGTCCCCCTATGAGGCAGAAAGAACCGGGCTTTGAAGTCATACTGTGCTGTAGATTCTTCTCTGTCATCTGCTAGCTGTGCAGTCTTGGCTAACTCACTCAGCCCTAGCTGATTTACCCCGTCTACAGGATTCCAGAAAAGAGTACATCAGATGCCATAGGAGGTGCCTGATCCCGATAAGGTGCTCACTGAATGCTTGTTCTCTTCTCCACTCCCACTTCCCACCATTTTTTCTCTTGGTTAGAAGGACAAAGAGAAGTCTGAAAACTGAAAAAAAAGGTGGAAATGATTTCGTGATGTGGTTTCACAGTATTGTTTCTGACAGGTAGAGGCTCAGCTTTGAAAGGAGTCAAAGGTGGTGGGAAATGCACCTGATTCTGAAAATCTGGATTCCTGCATCTACACAATACCAAGTGACCTCAGGCCAATGAACATCCCTGAGTATTAGATCTTCTTCTCTATATATATTGGAGTGATTATAATGTACATCACTGATTTATTGTCATACTTGCAAGAGTACTTTGTAACTGATGTCGACATCATAGTGGAAAATCTGGCATTTATCTATCTGGCTCACAGGCTTCTGAGCTTATTTTTAACTTTTCTAGATGTCTCAAAGTCATCACTATGAGCATCATTATTTTACTAAACGGTGAGGCAAATTGTTTCTACCGTTTTTGTCTCTTTTCTATAATTCTGGAATATCAGCTAGCCTACCTGCTCTATATTTATTACTGTATTTATATATTCAACAAAATATATTGATCATCTACAAAGTACAAGACCATACTGAAGGCAATATAGCTGATAGAAAGACCCAATACTTATACAGCACTCAGTATATGCCGAAGACTATTCAAAGTATTTTATGTATATTAACACATTCAATCCTTACATGAATTCATGAATCCTACATGAATTCTATGATTTCTAATTTGCCAACAAGGAAACTAAAACACAGAGAGGTTAGGTGACTTGCCCTAGGTGACTTGCCCAACACCACACAGCTAGTAGCTGACAGAGCTAGTAATCATACTGATGCTGCCTATCTCCAGAGCCTCTGTTCTAATCACTGTATTTTGCTCCCTCTCTAGACAGACAAGATGTACATATCTTCCTTCAGGGAGCTTTTGTGAAATGAGTGCATCCCAACAATAGTAACAAAATAAAAATTTGCAGTTTCCTGAGCATTTTTTAAACAGTGTTTCAATAGTGTTTCCTTTGATTTAATCAATGGTTCTAAAGATAGACAGGGAAGATATTAGTATCTTCATTCTATAGATAAGAAAACTTTGAATTAGTTGTTAAATGCTGTAAAAGATATCAAGAATTGAGAAGCAAGGACGTCAACTTGAAATTTTATTAGTACTAAAACATTATTTCATGGTCATTTCATGGATGTTACCTTCTAGTATAATTCTACAGAGGGCTATTATAAAGGTCAAATGGATAAGAAAACACTTTGTAAATTCCAGTGAACTATATATTACCTACAAGAAATGGTAATAGTAGTATTAGTACCAGTAGTAATAGTAGCATCATTTTCAGTGCCCAGAGAAATCTGACTGTCCATACAGGATCAGACTAATAATCTAGGGCTATCATTGTCACAGTAACTTCAAATCCCAAAGATCTATTCAGGCCTTAAACCCACAGACACTGTACAACGAGAACTTTCTGCTAACATTACATTGTAAGATGGTACAAACCAACAAATGTGGGCTTTCTTTCTCAAGGATGGGAGTCTGAATTCCAAACCCAACCCTGCAGTCCTGTGAAAACTGAGTCAGCTGCAAAACTCTGCCCTTAGTATCTTCATCTGTAAAAAGCTGGTGGAAGTAACAATCAAGATTCCTCCTGAACTTTTCTATTTGTAGTGGTCTGTCCTTCTTGCACTCTCCACCCCTTACCTCCCGTATCCAGCTTCTATTTCTAATCCCATCCTCTTTGCACTCCCTAGGCCACAAGCTTCCATTTAATATCCACTTTATGAATGTAATTTGTCAGTCTGCATTTGGTGATAAAGGGAATACAATTTTTCTTGGGAATAATGACTATTTATCCAATGATTTTAGAAATCAGGGCAATGGGCTAATATTTTCACCTAACATACTGTGTCTGTATATTACAATGTTATTAGAGAGATCTTGGTTTCACCAAATTCAAGTCACTATTATGTGTGGTCAAGACTGGAAACATTGGCAAAACTGCACAAAGTTTCTTTTATGATGAGAGTTCTCTTTGATTCAAACTTGTGTGGGGAAAAATTCATGGGCTCCATCCATTTCGTGAAGTAGAAAGAGCTTGGGCTTTGGAGTCTGACAAGTCTAAAATCTGAGTCTCAATGTATTCATCTGTAAAGTGGAAGAATCCAATCTGCCTCACAAGGTTATTCAGGAGATAAATGAAATAATGTGAGCGAATCCCTTGGCACATGTATTATAATAGATGTATTATAATAAGTGCTCAGCCCATGTTAATTTCTCCCTGTCCTACTCCTGCTCTGATTTTGCCCACATTTGAAGCCTATGCTCAAAAGATTTAGAATTCAATACATCCTGTTTAAGTGGATATTGTCAAATAGGAGCAAGTCTTGTTTTAGTATTTTGCAAATAACTATAATGTTAAACAGTAACAATCACTTAAAAGTTAAAAAGCAATTGATTTGCCTTGTTAAAAAAAATCACCAAAAGTTTATCCGCTTGTAAATGTCTGTTCCCAGGTACCTCACTTCTGCTGGGACATGAGAAGCAAAATTACTGCCCCCAGCACTTATTACGACTTCTGCAACATAAATCACCAACAGACTTTTTAAGGCTCTTAGTTGTAATGACACCAGTTTTGTGCAAACACATTACAGTTTTTCTTGACACTTTCATATTTCTTATTTTTCAAATTAAAAAGGGGTATTTAGATTAGATTCCAATGCTAGGCTTGCCATTAATTTGTAAGTCTTAGAAATGGGCAACATTTAATAAGAAAAAACTAAAACCAATTGTCCATTCAGTATATAACATTAATCGATTAGGGATGACTCAGAAGCACAGCCTTGTAAGTAATAAGGGCTCATGTAGTTCATGCAAAAATAAAATAAGTGTTGAGTGATAGAAATAGCTTCTAAAAATAATCGTGTAATAGAAAAAGAAGCTCCGTGTGTTATAGCTAGTTTAACATTTGGTTTTCATTCTGCACTATTCAGTTTTACATGCGTGGAATTCCCAGTAATATCGACATAGAGAGCAAAGTATCAGTCAAAGTCCACCAGACAGATGTGAAAATTGAATTTTTCCAGTAAGTTATAATGTAAAAGGAAATACTGGTACATTGCTGGGTTAGATACTGGAGAGGGAACATTGCCTGAATTTGAGGGTTGCAACTATAGCAACGTGGGAAATTGTGATTATAAAAATCTGAGGAAGAACTCCACTGATACGGATGAGCAACGGCAAAGGAATTTTCCTCTAATGATTCAGATGTTTGAGACTAAAATATATGTAAGAGATAAGTGAGTCTTTCACCCACACTACCCCGTAGGTAACAACGCCCAGGCAGAGAAGGCATCTGTGATTACAGAACACAGCCCTGCCCTGTGAGCACAGACTGCTCTGCCATAAAACACAAGCCGTGTTGCTTGATAAGAAAGACACTGACCTTAGGAGCTTCACTTACTTATTCTTTGGGGGAATAAACATGATTAAAATCTCATCCTAAAATTTCTTACAATTTCCTATGTGTTATAAGACATGTACATAAATAACTCTAATAGAATAGAGAGTGGTCATGGTGATTTAAGAAACAAATAGTAATAATCAATATTTGCATAGCCACAGACTACTATACTTTTCAGATTGCTTTCACATGTATCATCTCATTGAACCACCTCACAATGCCATGATGTGGAGATTGTTAATGTTATCCCCAATTCTATAGGTACACTCATTAAAGTTTGATTTAGGAAATTGTCCATAATCACACAATGGGTAGATGACCTTGTGGGCCATATGCCAACTCTGCTTGTAGTTGTTTTACTTCTCATTTTGCTTTTGAAATCTCCACACTGTCACTCACATTAACATATACTTGCAGAGTTTACAAAAGTTTTTTTTTTCCTGTTTTCTCTCAATTATGCAATTACCCTATGAAGTACATATTTTTCCCATTATTTTACCTATTTATGAATTAGAAAATTGGGGTTGAGAGAAGTAAACGTCCTCCTAAAATTTCCCAACTGGCAATAGCAGACTGAAGAGTTTTGGCTGAGGTCTTTTGATCATATGATGGCCCCTTAACAATTCAGAGCCTGGAGATATTATTTCTGATTGTAAGAGGAAGCATTTTGCTGGACCTTGAAAAGTAAGTAAGGAGATGTTGTCAGAGAAGAGATATCCAAAATGGAAGGACCATATCAGCCAAAGAATATAATAGATCAGAAAGCCCAACAAAGCAGGAGTGTGGGATGTATTTGAATATAAAATAAAATAAGGTTGGAAAAACAAAAATTGACAAGTTGGACCCAATTAAACTAAAGAACTGCTGCACAGCAAAAGAAATTACCAACAAAGTAAATGGACAAACTACAGAATGGGAGAAAGTATTTGCAAACTATGTGTCTGACAAAAGTCTAATATCCAAAATCTATAAGGAGCTTAATTCAGAAAGCAAAAAGAAAGAAAACCCCATTAAAAAGTAGGCAAAAGACGTAAGCAGACATTTCTCAAAAGAAGGCATACAAGCAGCCAATAACATATGAGGAAAAGCTCAACATCATTAACATCAGAGAAAGGCAAATCAAAACCACAATAAGATACCATCTCACAGCAGTCAGAATGGCTACCATTAAAAGTCAAAAAACAACAGATGTTGGCAAGGCTTCAGAGATAAGGGAAGACTTATACACTGTTGGTGGGAGTGCAAATTAGTTGAGCCACTGTGGAAAGCAATGTGGAGATTTCTCAAGGAACTTAAAACAGAACTAACATTTGACTCAGCAATTCCATTACTGGGTATATATTCAAAAGGAAACGAATTGTTCTACCAAAAAGACATGCACTCGTATGTTCATTGCAGCAATATTCACAATAGCAAAGATATGGAATCAATGGTGCCCATCAATGGTGGACTGGATAAAGAAAATGTGGTACATATATAGCATGTAATACTATGCAGCCATAAAAAAGAACAAAATCATGTCCTTTGCAGCAATATGGATGCAGCTGCAGGCCATTGCCCTAAGCAAATTAATGCAGGACCAGAAAATCAAACACCACATGTTGTCACTTATAAGTGGGAGCTAAACATTGTATAGTCATGGACATAAAGATGGCAACAGCAGACACTGGGGACAACTAGAGCAGGGAGGATAGGAGGGAGGCAAGGGTTGAAAGGAGGCAAAGGTTGGACACTATGCTCACTACCTGGGCGATGGGATCATTTGTATCCTAAACCTCAGCATCATATAATATGCCCATGTAAAGAAACCTACATATGTACCCCCTGAATCTAAAATAAAAATTGACATTATAAAATAAGTTAAAATAAGATTGGAATAGTTAGTGGAAAGTCTTATCTACGTTTTCAGAAAGTTTGGACTTTATTCTTTGGGAAATGGAGAGGTACTGAAGATAGATGATAATGTATTTTTTTAATTATTTGTTCTGTTTCGTTTTTAATCTGGCAATGACATGAGAATTCTTTAAATAAAGGAAAAGCTTGAAGTCCGGGGAGGAAGTCTGGAGATTATTACAATAGAATAGGTAGGCAGTAATGAAATTTTGAATTAGGCATTGGCAGTAGGACTGAAAATTTAAAAATTAAAATGATCATCCCCATTTTACAGATGAGAAAACTAAGACATTGCAAAGATAAATTTTAGATTTATGCTGTGTCTAATGAGTTATTATAAACAATGAGAACTAGGGAATATTATGACTGACACTCCAAAACACAGAATGCAAATTTCTTAGCCTGGACACTTGTACCAGCCTATCTCCCATGCCACACACTTTTAGTTCCAGAAACCCTGAACTACAGTATTAAATGCACCACGTACATTCTCTGAACCCTTCCACACATTGATCCCTCCATCTTGGAATTTTTTTGTTGCAGAAGACACCTGCTCTATCCTCTGCAATCCAGTCTACCTCTGAACAGCCTTCTCCAATAGCGTCGGTGTGCATCTGTCTTGCCTAATATTGTTTGTGCATCTATTACAGCATTCATCACATTGTGCTAACATTTATATATTTGTCTGTCTCTCCCCAAAGCCAAAAGCTAAATTGTAATCATTTTCATGTCCCCAGAATCATATACTTTAAGGACTCCATATAGCTTTAAGGACTCCATATCACTTACTAAATGAATTATTGAGCATATTCATCATTAATAATCATTAATTATTTGATTCTAGGATACAGGGAAATTGTAGTAGGCAAAAAATATATCTAACCCATTGGATTTCCAGTCTTTAAAATGAAATAGCAAGAACCCAATTTGGGTCATGATATATTTCTGAATTAATTGTTTTTTTACCTAAAAGTCATCCAGCTGTGTATAGAGAGATATAAAGAAGACCTGGGTTCTTATGTGTTACATTATTCAAGTAGTTTTTATTTGTAAAACTCTTCTTCTCCCTCCACCCCATCTTTTTGCCCCCTTTACTCAACCATCTCCCATCCCCCTTGCCTTAGACTGATTACCTGATCTCCAGGTCACCTGACACCCTTATTTCTTCATTCCCTAGGCTGTCCCATGACCTAATTGGGCAGTTGAGCACACAGCACTGCCGCTGCCTCTGCCTCACAATGGGAGTCTCTGGAAACACCCAATTCCTTCCCCTGGATGGAGACTGCAGCAGTCCTGAGTGGAAAGACATTCGATTGCTAACATGATTAATCATATGTTGGGAGCAGGGGAGTATAGGGGAGTGCATTTCTCGGAAAGTTTTTCTTTCTTCATTGCTTATATCACATCTACTTTCATCAAACAAAATAGGGATATGCAAAAATGAGATGTTAAATGATTCAGACATTTTTGACAAAGCACCGTGCAGAGTAGACAAAAGAATATACTTAAAGGGGAACATACTCATTTCAAACCGAGTTTCATATATTCTTTACAGATTTTTCAGTGTCCACTCAGGGTACAAATATGAATCCTGCACAGCAGACAACAAGGTTCTTTGGTTTCCTACACTCAGAAGACACAGAATCCGTGATTACCTATATTTGTTGGTTCTTATAGAGAGATCTCTAGTGATATTTTAATAATGTTTAATCTGGAAAGTCAAATGTGAGTATAAATTGGGTCACATTAAAAAATACACGAACAAGGCTGGGCGTGGTGGCTCACGCCTGTAATCCCAGCACTTTGGGAAGCCGAGGCGGGCAGATCACGAGGTCAGGAGATCGAGACCATCCTGGCTAACACGTGAAACCCCGTCTCTACTAAAAATACAAAAAAAATTAGTTGGGGGTGGTGGCGGGCGCCTGTAGTCCCAGCTACTCGGGAGGCTGAGGCAGGAGAATGGCGTGAACCCAGGAGGAGGAGCTTGCAGTGAGCCGAGATCGCACCACTGCACTCCAGCCTGGGCGACAGAGCAAGACTCCGTCTCAAAAAAAAAACAACAACAACAACAAAAAACATGAATAAAATTTGAGAATGGAGCATAAGAGTTAGCACAACTTCAAATTTCCTTGGAAGGAATAAGTCTTATAAATAATGTGGACAAGTTTATCATCCAGAATATGCGGGCAGCTATGAACTTTATAAGTTACTATGGCTATTATGACATTGGTCTCTGGAGTGAGAACCAATTGGTGAAAATCTCTAGTCTGCCTTTTATTAGCTTTTTGACCTTGTGAAAATTTCTTCACCTTTTTGAGCCTCCAACATGGGGATAATACAAGACCAGTACCTACCTTATAGACTTGCTAGAAGGATTGAATGAGATAAAAAAAAAAAAATGTGAAGTTTGCTAGTGGCCACATGGTAATGCATATAGATATTGTGTAAATATTGTTATTAGTTTTACTTCACTGGCTTGTAACTTTTTCAGAAACTACCATCAGAAGGAAGCAGCTATTATTTCTTTTGAATAGGCCTTAATGTTATTTATGTATTGGCTGACTTCTGCACCTACTATAAGCATTGGTTATATAAAGCTAAAGGGTCAAATGAAACCCCGTATTCAAACTAATGTTATCATATAGAAAGTTCTGCTGTTTAGCGGCAATTATGGTATGCCAATATTTTGACTCCTCCCACAGTAAGGTGAATTATAGTTTCTCTTCCCTTTAATGGAGGTTGGCTTTAGTGACTCTTTTTTAACTCCTTTTTTAAATAAAGTTTTATTCTCAAAATATATATATGTGTGTGTGTATATATATTATATATATACACACATACATACACACACCACACACCAAGAGACAAAGATGTTATTTCACAGCACTTGCTTGCCTCAGTCTTTATGAAGAACACAATTCCAAACTAATGGACAAGTTCCCCCATGATATGGTTTCGCTGTGTCCCCACCCAAATCTCATCTTGAATTGCAACTCCGGTAATTCCCACGTGTTGTGGGAGGGACCCAGTGGGAGGTAATTGAATCATGGGGGCGAGTTTTCCCGTGCTGTTCTCATGATAGTGAGTAAGTCTCATGAGATCTGATGGTTTTATAAAGGGCAGTTGCCCTGCACACACTATCTTGCCTGCCACCACATAAAATGTGTCTTCACTCCTCCTGCACCTTCCACCATGATTGTGAGGCCTCCCCAGTCATGTGGAACTGTGAGTCCATTAAACCTCTTTTTCTTTATAAATTACCCAGTCTCTGGTATTTCTTCATAGCAGTATGAAAATGGACTAATATACTCCTTGTGCTCTAGGTCACTCAAAGGAGCCAAGCCCCTTTGTCAAATCAGGAGCTCCATCAGCCAATCAGGAACCCAGATGCCAGCGTGGGAGTTTGTCAGTGGAAATAACATTGCATGACTTCCAAGTCTGGGTAAGAAAAGGTGACATATCTATCCCCGGCTTTCTTGGGACAGGTAGCTACCTTGAACTCTGGGCCTCCATTCTGGAGCAGCTACTTAGACACAGAGGGAGATGCCCAAGAAGTCCTAGGCTGCTCTAGCCTCCCACCTGTTTTAGTACCTACATCAACATGAATGAATAGACTTGAGATAGTCTCAGCTTCCAGCCCCCAGTTCCTAGCCGGTAATGAGTAGAGCGGAGACAAACTGTTATACCAATCCTTGTCCAAATTGCAGATTCGTGAGCAAAATGTTGTTCTAATTCACAGCAATAGTTATTGGGAAAAATGACCAATTTGTTTGTTTCTGTATGTATGAATGTTTTGCTTATCTGGAAGGTTCGTCAGTTAACTACATGGGTACCAAATTTTGCTCAACTTGAAAACTAACTATGTGTCTGATAGTACTCCAAAAGTCATTGTTAAACAGTTAGCACCCAGTAACATTTTCCTACAAATACATGTTTAAGGAACCTTAGATATAATGTAGATTAGTCTTAAAAAAAAAAAACAAGCTCTGAGGGGTCATGTAACTTTCCTCATATTTTACAGAAAAATGATACCATTGGTTCAACTAGCTATATTTGCTTCCCTGATGTTTTACAGAATACTCACTAAAGAATGTTCCCTTAGCATATTGCAGCTGCCTTCATTATTCCCCCATTAGACTGTGGTTTGATTACTGCTCTATTACCCACTCCTACTAGACTATTCTCTTCTGGACAGCAGGCATATTTGTATTATTCATTCCCATATACCTAGAAACTGGCATGTCCTCAATTAGTTAAATGCCTCTTGATAAAAGATTATTTGGAATCTTTTTGGATGGATATAGGTCAGTGGTTCTCAGTACAGAAATACTTAGGTTAAGGCCACAGTCCTGCAGACTGATTGAATTGGCTTAGAGTGGAGCCTAGGTCTCTGTGAATTTTAAAAGCTCCTAAGCTAAGTCCCTTCAAGTAGATCTCTTGTCATGTGTGGCTACCAATTGTGTTTCCACGGGTAGATCATGTCCCCAACACTGTTTCTACACAAAAGCAATGACCTACAAAAGGTCTCTTGGAGGATGAGTTTTTTTTTTTTTAAATCTCCATTCATAACTCATTGTCTGATCAATAGTTATGGTAACTGGACATTGGAAGGCAGGAACAGGAGAGGTGGCAAAAGTAGTACCCAATATGAAGCAAATTTTCTCACCACCACACATCTAGGTTGGTTTGTTTTAACCTCCCAGAAGCTGACCTTTTGGCCATCTAAGTACTCTAAGTAAACCATGATGCCTAAGGGAGCAGCTTGGCTTCTGAAATAGCACTTGATCTATAAAGTTTGGCCCTGGGGTTTTGTCTACCCTGGAATCAGATGCAGAAGAAAGGGAAATAGATACTTACACTATTTTAATTTGATCCTGAAAAAACACTGCAATGGAGTCTGCTGAAGGCTGTGAACTATGTTAACTTCCAAGAAAAAAATGTGAACCTGACTGTTTTTCTTTATTTAAACCTCATGCTGAATTTGTATTCCCATGAGATTTTATTTATCTGTTTATTTTTTTCCTTTGGCAAAATAAGCAATTGTAGACACCTCTCATATGGGAAAACAAAGTAAGTCCCATAGAAATAAATGAAATAAACAAATATAGGGCATATTTAAACATAAGAGTATAATAGCTATAAAGCCAGTGCAGTGTAACTAAGCACACGCAAGCTTTGGCATCACAGATTTCTCACTAGCTGTGTAGCCATGGTTAATTTACTTCAATTCTCTTCACTTCAGTTTCTTCATTTGCAAGATATCAACCCAATAGGATTGTGACTGAAATCAAATGAGGCACCCAAGTCTAATATGAGAAAAACATGAGAAAAATTCCAGGAGGGGGACATCCTACAAAATACCTGACCAGTACATCTCAAAATTGTCACGATCATCAACAAGGAAAGACTGAGATACTGTCATAGCCAAGAGACGCCAAAGGAAAAATGACAACTAAATGTAATGTGGTATCCTGGATAAGATCCTGGAATGGAATAGAAAATGGGCATTGGGTAGAAACTGAATAAAGTAGGGACTTTAGTTAATAACAGTATGTTGATGTTGGTTTAATAATTGTAACAAAGGTACCATATTAATGTAAGATGTTAACAATCAGAGTAACTGGATTCAGGGTATATGGAAACTTTCCATTCTATTTTCTTAATTTTTCTATGAATCTAAAACCAAAAACTAAAGTCTACTTAAAAAAAATCACAGGAGGCAACATACATAAAAGCATATAGTTGGTGCTCCATAATGTAACCTCTTCTTTTCTGGGCAGTGTGGAAAAACAAACTGTTGTTCATGTCTTCTGGGATCTTTTGCCCCTTTCTAATCCAACCAGAAACTGGGGAGAATGTAAGTCATCTCTATATTCTCATCTGCAGGTAGCCAGGGGTGAGAATAGCTCCATTTACTTAAGTTTAGTCTGTGGAGTAGTTTCTGCTACAGAATGATTCTTGTTAGACCCTGTAAGAGTTCTTTTGGCTCAGGTCCCCAGAAAATAAATTTACAAACCCTTAAATCAGTTCAACCTATCAGTAACGGCCATATAAATCCATTCTCGTTGTTTGCAAGAAACTATGGTACATTAAAATATTTAAGATTAGGAACGAGACCTATATAAAAATGTTTCTAAGAAAACTTTTTCCTAAACATAATATATAAGCTATTTAGACTGCTTCACGTGCCCAGGATAGAGTTTCCCCTTTTTTTTTTTTTTTTCTGGCTTGGTGGTACTTTACCTCTCTTTTATTGTACCAACAACCCAAAGATTAAATAATTAAAGACTATAATCAGTTCTTTTTAGAATGGAGGTAAAAATATGAAAAATTAAAATCCTGTTATTTTTCCAAATTACACAAAAAAATTAACATAAATCATAAAGACTTTCAAGTAAAATTTTACTTTGACAAAGTAGGGATTCTAGGCAAAATTAACTGTATAGTTTGACAACTCTCTTAGATACCTCTCAGCTTATGATGTGGAGTGGAATTTTTATCTGCACATTAAGTTTTAAGTCAATACAACATTAAGGCATAAGATATCACTTTCTATACTTGAAAAGGTATTCCAAAGTTTCTCCATATTCTCCCCCATCAAAGAAGTTGTGCCTAAAATTCAAACAATTTGATCTTGAATTTAGATGTAGCAAAATTCAGAAAGAATGTCAATCAGTGGCTTGTGTAAATTCCCACAGTGTGCTGGGATTCAGATACTTACTGTTGAGGTCTTTGTCAGGTGGTATGCCCAGTGACTCTCTGCCCAGGATTTAAGATTCCTTAGCTGTATTAACACATTTGAAAACATTATTCCGATCAGTAGTCTCTAAGTGCCTTCATTTTCTCAAGTACAAAATGGACATAATTGAATATTTACTACATCTTAGAGAAGTGTGCAGCTTTCAGCACTCTGAAACATTTAAGAGGCTCAGGTGAAAGATTAAAGAATTAAGTGTACACACCGTCTTTCTTAATTTTGATCCACATGAGTAGTATTCAGCATAATGTAATACAGCAGGTTACAGAGCATAATTTGGTGTATTGCACAAAATATCTCAGAAAGCACTAGATAGACCTAAATAGAACCCAATCACCTACTCTGTTAGTAAGATTGTTTCAGAGATAATATAGGTAATATTTCACAGCTGCTATTTTTTTGTTAAAGCACAACATTTTCCTTGTTTATTGGGCTGATTTTGACCTTCATTTAAGTGAATAATTCACTCATTCCTTGTTAATAAGAGGAAGTGAGCATAAAAAAGAAAAAATAAAATTCTAGTTCTTGAGGCTATAAATTTACCACATATATCTAAATGATTTTCTAAATAGCCTTCAAGACATATATATATATATATATATATATAAATGCATGTATAATTATATCTATATCTGTATTATCCCATAATGTAAATATTATTTGCTTTCAGGGCAATCTTTCTTATGGTTGTTATGTTGCATAATTCAGTATCATTTTTATACAAACCTCTTCCTTTAATGACTTTAACAATTCTTTCTGCTTAAATTCTAGTGGCCATTGTATAAAAATATTTTTTATTCTAAATTACCTATTGTTACTGAGAAAGAGAATTCTTGAGTGAAAAACTGAAATTTGTTATTTCGATGTGCACAGTAAGTTAGATCGATAGTAAAATTCTAAAAGAGGAAGAAGATAATCTGCTTTCTGATATTCTGTGTCCTTTGTTACTTCAACCATTAACATCTGTGAGCCGCTGTCAGTAATTTCTTTAATGAGATTATTGTGTTTTTCTTTTAGAAATGTAACTGTCAAGCATTTTACATTTGTCCTTGCTAATAATTCCCCAGGCCTTTATTAAAGAGATTTACAGATTTCTTAAATCCACAGTCCTGCATCACTCTGATACCGACTTCTAATAAAATAATAAATTAGATTTTATTCTTTGCTTTAGCCTTACAAATGAGCAAATAAAAAAAGTGTTTACTGAATAATCTGTCCAAAGCCAAAATAAATCATATGCTTCTCTTTTTCAAGCGTTTTGATAGCTATAAATGAGCACCTACTTGACATTGAATAAAATGACCAGTTTAACGTATGCATTTTTATCAAAAAGAGAAACTCATAATTGGAAAACAAGAATTGTGATTCAGGAGCTTTTCAAAGAAAACATTAAATAACTGCAAATTAATCAAATATTTTCTCAACAACCTTACTTTCTTACTTTTGTAGGTTTGACTAAGAAAACATGTTAAATTGCAAGATGCTTTTTTTCCAATTCTCACTTGAGCAGATCCGTTTAGCTAAGTAGCTTAAGGTGTATGATTTAGAAATATTTTCAAACATCTTCACTATAACTACAAAATAATCAGATGTTCATCATTTAAAATGAAATGCTAAACTGTTTGGAAATATTCTCTAAAACCAGCAAAAATCACCAGGCAGTTGATTTGCCTCTCAGTGTCTTCCTCTCTACCTGCATTCTTTCCTCTTTCTCTCCATAATGCCATGTTGTAGTACATCCTTCTTAGCCTCCAATCAACATTTCAAGCACTGGGATCATGTTTGATATTGTCAGATGGCCTGGAAAATTAAAAACCCAATTAAAGGCTCAGCACACGGGTCAGCTCTTCTGCATATCAAAAGGCCTCCTCTGGCTATTCTGCTCAAATTGTATCTGTTAACAGCTCACTTTGCAGAAAGTGAAATAGCAGAGCGTTTATGAGTAATAAGTACTTTCCAGCTGATACATTTCAAACATAAACCACTTTCATGGCCCCGGCAAAAAGTACAAGTCATAATCAAATTGTCAATTTTTTCCTGTGAGATGCATGGATCTATTGTAACTGTGATTGTTAAAGGAAATGCATTTTATTCACATGTTGGGGGAAAAAAAGATGCACATTTTCCCTACAATTAAAGATTTTTTGTCACTTTTTTACTGCCTTTCCTTTACATTTCTAAATAGTTACTATAATTGATTTTCGGGTTGCATTCTTTTTTTTTTTTTTTTGGTAGGAGAATCATTTATAGTTTTTATGTAGTGGAAGAAATGGTTGGAGTGAATAGCATTTTTGTTTAGCTGGGGTATTAATGTTCACCCAAATGTTTATAATGTGAATGTGCAAAGCACTAAAAGCTTTCGAGCTAAATGCAAATTAGTCGAGCACTCAAATGACATTTTTAGAAGGAGTTTTCATCTGTCAATGTGGCATAATATTAAGTCAAACTAAAGTCACTACTTTAGCTACTGGCCATTTGAAAAAAATTTTCATAAGATACCAGGGTTGACAGAAAAGAAAACAAACTACATAAATATTTTTCAACATATTATATTAACCAAGCAGCTGCTACAGGATTTCACAAGAAGTTAGCATATAATGTCTCCACTTAGAATATATTGTGAGTGTATGCAATGTCAAAAAACTAAATCCCTGGGTTTTGCATAATGCATTAAGGTCCACATCTAGACAAGAAAGATTTTTCAAAGAAATGTCATGTGATGAAATAACACATACTTCCCTCAGTTAAAAAAAATAAAAATAATCTTGGTGATAATCCAAAAAATATTGCAAATTAGGAAAATGAGTACCCACTGCAAAGTGCATTTTTATACCTCAGATTATGCCTCTTGAAATAAACACTACTGTTTCTAAGTGTTTCCTGTGTCTATTGGTTAATTATTTGTAGTGAGTACTTGATCTCTATATTGTTTTCAAAACAAGAACCTACTAGGACCTAAAGTAATTGTCTAGGATTATTGAGAATCCGGACTCATCACAGGAAAGAGAATTGGTAGCTACAATAGAAGCCTCAGCTTAAACCCACCTCCACTGCACCTAGATATAGTAAGCCCAAACTCACCCCACTGTTTGAGGCACTGGCAACACGAGGTGGAATGGAGGGTTGTTGTCATTAATGGAGGATGAGCCTGCATGCTAATATTTTAAAATCTGCATTTGGTGGACTCATTGCCACCGTATATGTTAACATTCTCTTCCAATATGTCCACATACCCCTTGATGCTTTTTCTTCTCACTGTAAATAATATTTTATTGTGCATTTCACAGATGCCAATAATGTATCTTAAAGTGAGGTGCTCCCTTTTTTCCATAAAAGGGGAAAAATAAAAGATGGAGGAAGAGCTTCAAATTTTACTTCCAACCCTCTTTATTGACTTCATTTATTAGTAACTGGGTGGTTTTTCATCTAGTCTTCAATACATTTTTAAAGATTTTTCCAAGCTTGGGACATTGGTCTCAAAACACAGCAGCCGATCCCACCATGGCGCCTTTGGGTCCGTAATAAAAGAAGCGACAGATCCTAAACTACAGAGGCATGAGTGGGCGCCCTATTAATGACTCAAGCGCCTCACTACACCTTATTCATATTAAAGGGCAACATATTGCATATTAATAGACAATTTAAAATAATTACAGGCTTTAATCTTTTCTAAAGAACAGTTTCTTGTCTCTTGAAAGTTTTGTACTTTTTATATAAAAAAGCAAGTGCTTTTTCAGAGAAACAATGTATAATAATATGTCAGTAAAGATTGAGCAATTTTGAGTAGTGATGGGTGAAAAGGACATTATGTTCTTTTTTCTTGTCATGGTCGGTATTTTTCTGTCAGTCGGCAAAGGCTGCACTCAGCAAGAAGAAGCTAAAGACCTGCATTGAGAGACGTGAGGGTGACAGCTACCCTGACAGGTCAGAAGATGACTGCAGAATTAGCCTTACTTTAATTCGCACTAAAATTCACAGCTCCTGACGAGGAAATGGGAAAAAGAAATTTCCTTACACATTTTCTTTTCATTTCATGTGCAGATTATACATATTCTGCTTCCATTAACAAGAGGGAGATTGTACTTTATGCAGCTCTATATTTAAGGGCAAAAGACCAAGAAGATGACAAGAGTGACCTCTCTCTTGTCTTATGATCACTGCCAGTTTGACATGACACTAATTAGACTGCCTTAATCTAAACCCAGTTAGTTCTGCATGCTTGCAGCAAAACCATTGTAAACCCTAATGTAAATTGCCTTAGGCCTTTGTCTTCTTAAATCCTGCCTCTCTCCTCCATCCGCAACCCCCATCTTTACATACCCACATGTATACATATGAAAAACTAGATCTTTAATAATCCTAACCCATTAATCTTAACAAATAAACCCACGAATGTCCTCCTAATATTCCTTTTCTGTAAATGTCACCAATTTCCACTACGTAATGCTGTCTGGTATGACTTGCTGGACATGGTTGGAAGTCTCCTTTCATTGTAAAAGCCTTGAAGGGAATAAAGGTCTGAAAAGGCCACGGAGACTTTTAAAGTACATGATGACGCCAAGGCTGTGAAATATGTTTAAGTGTGAATTGAATACCCTTCTCAAAAAAAAAAAAAAAAAAAGAGAAAAGGGAAAAGAAAAAGAAAAACTGAAGACATTCTCTTTATCAGCTGATTAAAAAGAGAGTTGATTAATTCGGCAACAGTTAATACATTATAAGGAGGGGTCTAAAAGAAGATCCAGTAAGTCAATGTTCTCTTAGAGACCCAAAGGAATTCCAAGAATGGAGAAAATAAAAGGAAGGAAAAGAAAAGATGAATAAGCTAAGATCTATTTAAGAAATACCGAATACATATAATCACACATAAACCCCTTGAATGAGTTAAATGAATCCAGCCAAACTATTACTTATATGAAGCATTATCTGGTCAATGCAAAAAGCAGGAGGCGGCCATACTAAGCCTTTCCCTAACAAAGAAATTGGTAGTTGGACATTCATAGCCGCACTTTCGCTCTAGCAAAGCCAAGGTTGTTTTTCTCCTGTTGGCTGCAACAGCTTTACCATAAGGACATACTTATTCCCCCAAAATATACGTGGCCAGAGATATATGCTAATGAGATGGGATTTCCATTAGTCTCTGTACTGTGTAAAATGTAAATATGCTCTTAAAGCTAGAGTTGAGAAATGGGCTGCTTCTTCAGACCTGTGAGGCTGACATTCGCTTGCATCTCCTATACCTTAGGCAGTAGGGCCAGAAATCCTACCCACAGTGTTGACCGATCCAGTAAGTACATGTATTCTAAAGCCTGTTCCCACATCCCATTTATAACGATCTCGTACTTATTTTATAATAACGTCTACCATATGTTGAACACCTTCTCTGTACCAGAGTCTGAGCTAGGGCTTCATGAACATTAACTCATGTTATTCTGACCACAATCTTTGAACAAACGTATTATTTTCCCATTTTACAGAGAATGAAATTGAGGATCAGAGAGTCTACATAGCTTGCCTAGAGACAAACATCTAGGATGGGCAGTGCCAGGATCAAACTCTTATGGTCAAGCTCCAAGACTTACTATGCAAACAGGGGAATGTGTAGGAAGAGAGGTGCTACAATACAATTGGAAGTGGTAGGAACTGTGGTTAGCTGAAGAAAGCAAGACCATCCAAAGGCTAAGATAGGTCTATGGGTAAATGATGCATTCAGTCTACACCCCTGGACAATGTCACACTGCCTCTGCTTTAGGAGTCTTACAAATAGGCACTCTCTAGTAGCAAAGTTACAATTCATAAAATAACAATGGGGAAAATATGGATTTTATTTCTTTTCCACCCTTAATCTCTACATGAATGTCGTGATCAGGGAGAGAATCACTCAACAGAGCCACCTTAGGTCAGAACCTAAGTGGACCTTCTATAGTTGGTATTATTTTGTTGTTAACAAACACCAGCAGTTGTCTGTAAATTTCCTTCTCTTGGTTTTGGTTTGTGTACAGATTTTCTTGGCTGAATAATGGAAAAGTCACTGCTAATGAATATTAAAAGCCTGTAATTTAGTCAAAAACAATGTTGTCCACAGTTTTTTTCTGAGTAATTTCAGTTGTGTGTGTGTGTGTGTGTGCGTGTGTGTGTGTCTTTTAAATCAAGCATAAATGGTAGATAATGTTCCTCTGAATGGGGCCCTTAGGCTTTCTTAGCTGAGGCTTGTTTAGCTTGCCAAGTTTAAATATTTTCTGAACTGATCCCAGAACTGAGAAGCCTTCATCACAGCACAGCATTAAAAATGATGGATGTGATACATATTTAATACAATAAAATGGCCATTTATATGCCCATACTAGACACATGGGAAATCCTCACAGGAAAGATTTCTAAAATCAAAAGGGGCCTATTCTCTAATCGATGTGAGGGGATTTACACGGATAACTCCCATTAATGCTAATGGGTGTTATGAGCTTATATACTGCATGCACCATTGGCAAGATACACTCAGTGCCACTCGAAAGGAAGCTGTTGCACTGATGAGATTCCATAAGAGTATTCTGGGAGAAGGAAAATTTGAGGAAGAGCTAAAATGACAGTAAAGTTGCAGCCATAGTTTGCTTCATAAAAACACTGCTTTCCCCTCTCTCAGGGGCCTGAGTTTAGGATGACTGCTACTAGGATGTCTTTTGAACCACAGGGTATGGTGCAGGGTGGTAACAATATTCAGACTCATAAACTGGATTTAATAATGCTGTTAGCTCCTAAATGCAATGTCTGGTTAGGTGCTCTGGTAGATTTCGGAGAGTGAGTGACGCTGGAAATAATTATAACAAGTCAAGTCTAAATCACATGATAATACTTGCTTCCTCTTACTCTAGGAAGAGAAAAGGAGCTGCCTATATAGACCTAGCTACCTCCTGCCCCAAACCCTGGGAGAAAGAGAGACAGTTCCTATCTCTTGTTCAACTATTACTTTAAGGTCTTTATCTTTGAAATTAGTCTGCTATCGGTTTTTATTAGGCATAATGTGACAAATTTGTGGGATAAAGTACTCTCGTCTGGGTTGATTTTGCCCAAAGTGGAGTAGTATGAACAATTATTGATGATCAAGGAGTTATTCCCTTTTTATAGGTATATTTTATTTTGCAACCACTAAAAGTGGTTCATTTACTAGAAATACAACACCTTAAATTGACACTTCACTGCAGAGAAACTCACTATTATTCACACATAATGTTTCATATTTAAAACAACTATCTTTCCCTAATATTGGCAGTAGAGAGAAATTGAAACACCAAGGGACTAGATCAAAAACCACTCAGACCATGAGTGGAATGGCTAATTATCTGACTGTCCATTCAAGTATTCACCTTTTTTTCTGAACACTCCTGTAGTGTTTCCTCGTGTGACTTTCTTGTGGCACTAATCAGACATTATATTGTACTGTAGTTATTTATGTGCTTCTTTCAGATGCCCTAAACCACAAATTCTTCAGGTCAGGATCCACTTCTGATTCATCTCCACATTGTCACACTCTCAGTAGTTTCTCAATAAACACTAAATGAATAAATGAAAAAATGACCAATACCCATCTGTGACTGATCTTTCCACTTCGTTTTAGTGTATGGGCTACACTCTATTCCTATAGTGTTCTTTCCAAAATTTGTATAAACATCCTTGAGGAAAAAGAGCAGAAGGGATTTGGGAAGTATGAAAATGGCTTCTGACCCTTGGAGCAGAAGGAGAGGTGAACTGCCTTAGTCTGCATTGGACACAGTGTTGTTGAACAACTCTGCAGAATCTTTCTCCCTCACTCTCCACGTGGACTCTACATCCCACCTATAATCTTGTACGGCTGCAACAGACCACATGGCCCATAACTTACAATGCCACCTAACAGAGTCCTCTCCCATTGAGAGGACTTACATGTATTTTTTAAGAAGAATAATTTTGGATAGCTTCATACTCTTGGTGTTTGAGGAGGGGTATTAGATCCCAGTGGAAAATGAGGCCATCTCCTTTTTGTACAGCCATCCCCTTGTATCCATGGGGGACTGGTTCCAGGACACCTGCAGATACCAAAATCAGCAGATCCTCAAGTCTTTTGTGTAAAAGGTAGCATATTTGCATATAACCTACACATATCCTCCTATATACTTTAAAGTCATCTCTAGATTACTTATACTACCTAATAGAATGTAAATGCTACGTAAATAGTTTTTGTATTGTTTAGGGAATAATGACGAGAAAAAATCTGTACATGTTCAGTGCAGATGCAATTTTTTTCAAATATTTTCAATCCTCAGTTGATTAAATCCATGGATGCAGAACCCATTGATACGGAACCCACAGATACAGACAGCTAACTGTACATTTCTTTGTAAAACTCTCAGGTGACTTGCATGAAAGGACAATATTTGAACTCTAGAAACAATGCCTAAAAAATATTGTTGGCTATATAATATTTGAAATCTTGAAACTTAAGGAAAATACTTAAATCTCCTAAGTAATGTAAATTAAGACAATGATATGTGAGGGTAAACCACTTAAAGACCTGGCTGTATACTGTCCTTTAAAAAAAAAAAAAAGGCTGGTGTTATGCTGGAAACTGATGAGACGCAAACATATTAACAGTTACCAAAATAGCTGATCAATCTAGTTGATTTCGTAAATAAAAATGAGGCAGCCCATCAGAGAAATGCAAATCAAAACCACAATGAGATACCATCTCACATCAGTTAGAATGGCAATCATTAAAAAGTCAGGAAACAACAGGTGCTGGAGAGGATGTGGAGAAATAGGAACACTTTTACACTGTTGGTGGGACTGTAAACTAGTTCAACCATTGTGGAAGACAGTGTGGCGATTCCTCAGGGATCTAGAACTAGAAATACCATTTGACCCAGCCATCCCATTACTGGGTATATACCCAAAGGATTATAAATCATGCTGCTATAAAGACACATGCACATGTATGTTTATTGCAGCACTATTCAAAATAGCAAAGACTTGGAACCAAGCCAAATGTCCAACAATGATAGACTGGATTAAGAAAATGTGGCACATATACACCATGGAATACTATGCAGCCATAAAAAAGGATGAGTTCATGTCCTTTGTAGGGACATGGATGAAGCTGGAAACCATCATTCTCAGCAAACTATTGCAAGGACAAAAAACCAAATACCACATGTTCTCACTCACAGGTGGGAATTGAACAGTGAGAACACATGGACACAGGAAGGGGAGCATCACACACTGGGGACTGTTGGGGGTGGGGGCAGGGGGGAGGGATAGCATTAGGAGATATACCTAATGTTAAATGACGAGTTAATGGGTGCAGCACACCAACATGGCACATGTATACATATGTAACAAACCTGCACGTTGTGCACATGTACCCTAAAACTTAAAGTATAATAAAAAAAAATGAGGCAGCCTTGCTTGTAGATGCCAGTTAGGCAAAATAACTGGTTAGTCTACACATCCTATCCTTATCCCTTAGTCTCACTAGCCTATAGTCACATATGTGTTCTTTCATGTAATTCTCAAATGAGAAATAAAATGCTCAAAAAAATTGAGCAGTGCTCATTTGGTTTGCTTACATTGTTTTTACCTCAGCAATATAATAATTTTAAAGAATATAAAGTAATTGTACAACTGAACAGAATACAAAAATAAAAAGTCAATTTTACTTTTCACTCCAGAGCACTTCCTTTCTGCAAACATCTTCCACTGACATCCACCTCTATCCCCTCTAGTGGTTGTAAGTTTGGCCTGATACACAGTTCAGTGGCATGCAGGAGAGACAGAGTTAAAATGAAAATTAAGCACTTTATTGACAAGAAGAATTAACATCCAACAAAAAATAAAATCCATATGCACTTTCTTGCTGAGGAAAAATGATGTGCAGACAACACAGACTATTGATTTGAACCAATGGAAGTTAAAGCAGAATATTTATTGGACCTTACAGTATTTAAATGCCTTAAATTCCACTTAGTACCACTAGCTGCTAGCACTGCAGAATTCTAGAATTGCACCCTGCAGTTTGTACTAATTGGTGGGAAATGTAGGCCAGATGTCAAAGACAACTATAATTGTCTGATGAAAATAACTTGCTTTTGACACCAGTATATGTTGCACCCCATACATCACATCCTCCTTGCGTAAGAAGGTGTTATTTTATATAGCCAAGGTAATTATAATTGGCTTTAATGTATCTGAAATAACTACATATAAAAGAGTGTTGTAAGAAAGAAGAGGCTTACAATGACCTAGTAGCATTTATGACAAAATGGTTCCTCAAGGAATTTTTAAATTTTTTTAAAGCCTAACCAAAAGCATTGGCTTATATTATGCAGGTTTTAGAATGTTAGAAAGCTGCAATTTAGAGACAATCCTATTTTGACCATAATGTATTTTGTCATGTGAAGATAAAATGTAGGAGACGTTTACATTTCTCCAATCCACTGAGCTTCCAGCCCAGGACTTGCATTTCTTTTCTCACATCAATCGACATCTTTTTAAACATTGTATTCATGTCTATCTCCCTTGTCAGCAAATAAAGTTTGATAAATAAAATTCCATATGATAAATATGTTAGATTTAAGGAGCAGCCTTGATAAAGTGTGGATGTTTTCAAAAATGAGTTGTGAAAAACCAATACATTTAACAAGGCTAATGTGTTACCAGTTCCAAATATATTATGGATGATGTGCAGAAGTATAATGACCCAAAAGAGCATTTGCACAGGTTTTCACACTGCTTAAATTACTGCTAGATAGAAAAAAACATTCTCCAGAAGTTGGACCCGTTGCCTCTGTAGATCAACATCTGACTGTAGCAACATCTTGGCTTGTCACTAAATTTCAAATTAACAGCAGCCACCAGTAACTTATTACAAGGGAGTATTTTCACTTCACAAGCATCAAATCCTATGGCACATTTTTATAATATGCAGCCTTTCCTCCCATCCCTTACTCTAAGCCTTCTGCCAGGTTTAGTTCTCCTGACCTACTACCTTCCTAGTTAGCCAAACCCACTCCATTACCTTGAAATCTTATTAGTTATGCAAATATTCACAGATAATTTGGAAAGAAGTGATGATGCTTCCTCATTTCTGTGGTCTTCAATTCTACAACACTCATTATACTTTACATAACAAAATGCACTTCACACCTCAATTTTTCCTGTACAGGATTGTGACATTAACACACACTTTGCGTTAAAATGAGCCAAGTAATATGCTACATATTTTACGTGAGTTATGTCATTGAATCCTTACCTCAATTCTGTCAGAGTTACTATTAATTACTTCCATTTTGCAGATGAGAAAATTGAGTTTTGATGCCAATGCCAGTGCTTTTAACCACTTAGTAATACTTCCTATCCTCTATGAAATACATAAGGTTATGCTGCGTTCATATTTTTTTCAGATCATGTCTACCCAACAAGAATGAACATTATATAGACTCTACCACATGAGATATGATTGTATCATGTTGCTAATGACAGCCAAAATATATAATGTATAATTTTAATAGCTTCCAATGTGTATAATTTTTAGATTTCCTTAGAATACCACAGTAATTACACCAGGGAAGCTATGTCAAAACTCTGATGAAATCATCACAAATTCTCTACCAAGATGCTTTAATAAATCTTGAATTGATGAAGCAACCATTTACAAATGAGACACATGTATAGTGATAAAAATAGGGTACAAGAAATGGGGAGATCCCTTGGAAACATCCTGCAAACTACAAAGTGGTCTCCTGTTGTTAGTTATATGTATAATATTTTAAAATTCCTCACCTTTCCTTTTTGCGTATATGACCTACAACACATTTATATAGGTTTTATACATTACATTATATGTGTGTGTATTCCTTCATAGCTTGAAAAATACTATGAAAGGGATTTGTTCACCCTGTTGCTTTTGGCATAGTTTATCTTTTTAGAAATAATATCATTTTAAATAATAAGAAAAGAAAATAACTGAGCACTGATTTTAGAGTAGAAATAAGAAAATTATAGAGAATAATTACTGGCAGCCTCTATACACTCTATCAGAGCAGGCCTTCAGTAGGAGCATCCACTTGTTTTCGCTGTGAAGTTGTGTCTATTAAAGAAAACTCATTGAATTTTTATGGGTCATTTCTATTAGTAAAACCTTCCTACTACATCATACTGCAATTTAGTGGGATCCTACTTTGTATCAGACACTGGAATGGGTATAATACATAGGTAGATACAGATATAGATCTGTAATAATAATAATAAAAGTCATAGCCTGAATATATCAAACATTTTCTATTAAATATTTGACATGCAATGTCCAATATTTATTTATCCAATAAGTTATTTATTAACATATGTATTGAGACAAACCTTGTTCAAAATTGCAGATAGGATAGAGAAATGAATAAAACAGACAGGTAATATAAAGGATAAGTACTATTTTTAACCTCTGTTTTACAGATAAGAAAGCAGAGACTCCAAAGTATTTATGAAGCTTGCCCAGCATCGTAAGGCAAAAGGGTAATGAAGGTGAGGTTTCACCTCTCCATCTGTTAGCATGAGAAATCTTGCACTTACCCCCAACATGCCTCCATGCTGTGTACAATGTGGGCTTATTACTATGATGGTCATGAAGGACTTTTCCTACTGTTTGGGTAAGAGAAACTTAAGATAAGTACTTAACCCAACTTAATTCTGATGTAAATTCTTATGCAATAAACATTCAAGGGTTTATCAAAAAGGATTATTGTAGTCATTAAATCCAAGATTTTAAAAATCAGAAAAAAAATTATATGCTGCCGGGTAGTAAAATTTAAACCACTATTCTTTCAGGATGGACCTCTTTAGTGTGGCTTACTTTTGTAGATATTAATGGAAGGCTGGTCATGGTGGGGTAAGAATATGAGTAAGAATAGATGTCTTAGTTTCAATCTATGGCTCTAACATTAACTATTTTAGTTTTTTGACAAAATTTAATGAGTACCTATTAAACATCAGACACTGAAATAAGTGCTGGGGATACAGTGGTGGAAAAGAAATATCCCTGACTTTATGTAGCATTTAAACTAATCAGGGCACCAGGCATTACACGAATCATTGAAAAATGAGAATTGTGAAGAATAAAAATAGGGTGTTTAAGAGAAAGATTAACTTAATGGAGTTATTGGGAAAATCAAATTTAGAATGAGGGCCAGGCACAGTGGTTCACACCTGCAATCCCAGCATTTTGGGAGGGTGAGGCGGGCAAATCACCTGAGGTCAAGAGTTTGAGACCAACCTGGCCAACATGGTGAAACCCCGGCTCTACTAAAAATACAAAAATTAGCCAGGCATGTTGGCGCACGCCTGTAATCTCAGCTTCTCAGGAGGCTAAGGCAGGAGAATCAGTTGAGCCCAGGAGGCAGAGGATGTGGTGAGCAGAGATCGTGCCACTGTACTCCAGCATGGGCAACAGAGCAAGACTCTGTCTAAGAAAAATAAAATTAAATTAAAATTTAAAAATAAAATAAAAATAAAAATAATTTAGAATGAGGCATCAGAGGAAGGCAACTTGGAGAAAATGATTGTGAAGCTGAAATTGAAAGGATTAGTGATATTGGCACAGGTGAGGACTGATATAAAGAGGTTTCTAGGAAGAGACAAAGATGCCAGCAACTCAGGATTGAGAAACAGCTAAGCATGCATCAGAAACAGAGACAAGGTCAGAGTGATCAGAGTCAAGGTGCCTGGGGTTGGGAGTGGGATGGAAGGCATGTGACACAGCAGAGGTGGGCAAGGCTGAATCACGAAGGTCTTGTTGAGGACGCTGGCTATTGGAAGGCACAGGCCCAAAGCCAACTGTGAAGACTTTCCAAGCTCTACCGGATGCCACGATGCATGAGGCCTCAGGCAGCCAGAGTCCTGCTGCACATGAGATGTGTGTGGCGGAGAAGGATGAGGAAATGGTATGAGGGAAACTGTGGAATCACGCTTTGCCTTCTCTATCACTGTCTGCCAAAATTCTACACATAGAATGCTAGTTGGTGCTGTCTAAATGAGATTGAGGTAAGGATTCCTGGTAGGACCATGAAGAAGGTACTGGTGACCTTACACAGTTCCGTTCTGATTCCCCTTCTGCATCCTGTACAGAAGGCACCCAAAAGCAGCCACTGAGGGAAATGAACCTGAGGAAAGAGGGCCAAAGTGGGTGATACCAGGCAGCCCAGAACAATGCTTCCAGAATTTCATCACTTCAACAAGAGATGAGCTATCCCAGGAAAAACTGATATGTTCTGACACTTTTCCCCTGTTGCACATGCTAATTTTGTATGTGATATTGTTTTGCACCAAATAATTACATTTGATTGATAACTTCCATGCCACATTTCAATTTAATTGGAAACAGCCCAATATTCTCCGTTTAAAAAAAGGAAAACGAATGCAGAAAATGTACATGAGGAAAACACTCTTTCTCTTTGTAGTTTTCAGCCAAAATTTGCATGCTTATCAGAGAACTCCTGTTATAAGCACTATATCCTTACACAGATAAATATTTTTTTACCAAACAATTATAATTGACTACAGACTTAAGGCAGAACACTTTTAATGTAGTTCAGATTGAGGTAAAAACATATTTTCTAACAAAACATTAAGCATAATTATGGATTTTTGTAAACAAAATATTACTCTCTGGATAAAATAAATCTTTATAATTGGTAATATTAGTAAAGATAGAAAAAAGCTTGTGCCTTTAGAGCTATTTGAAAGTCTGTTTCATTTTGAAAAATAACATAACTATCTTCATTCATACTTAATTACCCTCAATTTGTTCAGACATTTTCTGGGAAAAATAACAATGCAGGGGCATAAACAGCCTCATGTTCACATTCATAAGTTCATATTATAAGAAATTATTTTCTGTTCTATTGTAAATACAATTAATAATATTAAAAGTATTCTGACCATTTTCCTGAAACAATGAGTCACAGAAAGTTTCCTTCCTGCAAAATTATTATGCAAATCGTTAAAATATTGAAATGAAGCTAAGAACTGATCCTCTAACAGATCAGTCCTGTTATAATTTGTTGACAATGATTATCTCAAATAATCTATTTGAGATAAAGTAAAAGCAGCTAGGGAAGAAAACTTAATAGAAAAATTACGCCTACGGAGCATTTAAATGTAGGTGCTGAATAAATTATCTATACATTAAAAGGTTCATATATTTCAAAGAAATGACAAAAACTTTGAAAAATTCTGAGAAAATTTAACAAAAAGCAATAGAATTCTAAATGTGATCAAAACTGTAGAACTCTATTAAATGTGTGACCTTGTTGCAAACAAATTCCTCTTTTCAGAGCCTGTTCTTTTATTGGATTGCTCTGCCATTTTCTGGGATATATTTTAATGTTGTACAAAGAAAATGAATTTCACGGATTTGATTTAACAGTTCAGTTTCTCCACATTACTATTGTACTACGATGGAAGTTTGCTCTTTTATTCAGTTGTCTACTCCATTTTAGGTTTGAAAGGTGTGTGTGTGTGTGTGTGCGCGCGCACACATTTAACATCATTCTGCTTAAGTCACAAACCATGTATTATTCAAGAAAAGTCTTATCATTTTACCAGTAATGTTCAGCGCATGCTCCGTAAAACAGCATCTGATCAATAAAAGTTAGATTCAGCAAATCATTTGACCTACACTCTCACAAATGACTAGATTAGGAAGCTTTCCAGGGCTCATAGAGTGTTGCACACTACGCCAGAGAGCTGATTTGTGGAAGTCATTTTCTACTTTTTAAATTATCTTCATTGATTTTGATCCTTTTGAAATTTGGTTTATTTTGAGGCAAACTTAATTGTGGGGACATATACTATTTCCATAAGGGAGCTTTTTAATTAATAAAGTCAAAGCAATGACATAAATACACTGAAAGAAGCAGACATTGTGTTTATATTTTAGGAATCCAAAGCTTTGTGATTATAGTGACTGATTTTTTCTTTAGTGGAAGGCATGGTAAAATACAAGGTTACCAAATTCAAAAGACAGTGCAACATTTGCCCAATGTTATAACGTATTCCTGGGGCAAATTTGCGGTAGCAAAACATAAACTCAATAAAGTGAGTTTTGAAATTGAATAATCTGTTCTCCTATAGGACTCTTGTCTTGGTGTTCTACTAGAAAGAAGACTAAAGTCAAGAATCAATGAAAATAGAGCAAGGCAATTGAGAGCTTGTCTCTGTGTCCTTCTGCTCCTCTGCCCACCTTCCTTCACCACATAAGTAGGTGGCTCTCTGTAACTCTCCTTTTAAAATGACACTGCCCTTCCACCTCAGTCATGTCCATAATCCTGCTTATATTCAGCTGTGTCATCCTTTAAAAAATTAAATGTACCAAACAAATAAACAAACAAAAATACCGTATCAAATGCTGAGTTTAGTGAACCCGAAGAGATCCTACAGACCATCACATCTAAAACCCTCATTTCACCCAAGAGGAAATCCAGGCTCAGAAATGATTAGTGAACTAACCCAAAGTCATTGGGCTAAATCTAAATCAAAACCAAATCCAAGCTCCCTGAATTTCAAAACACCCCACCACATTGCATTCTATTTTAGAAAGTTATCAGGAAGAGATATCATCATGGCAATGGGACTAGAGGATAACTTTAAAGATATTATTCAATTTACAGTTTAGATCCAGTTAAAATTTGGAAAATGATGTATTAGAAAAAAAGTATTTACAATGTTTTATATGGTTTTCGTTGTTGTTAATCCTCACTGTTCTCTCACAGAACCTGGTGAATGACAAAGAAAACTTTTTCTTCCCTGCATTGAAAATGATATATAACCTGTCTGACAGGGAAGGTATCAACAATAACTTAAGAATTGTCCTATATATTCAAAAGATAAACTTAATTAGCCAATTCAAAAAATACTTCAAAATAGAAATGCTGTCAGTAAAACAAAGACTATTAGATAGCAATTACCTTCTACCTCAACCTGGGATACTTCCGACCATATCAATACCATCACTTCGCAGACCAGGCATTTAATAGACAAAATGAACAAATGATTTTTCTGATTACATCAAAAATATAAAGCAGAGCTAAAATAATTTAGCCTCAAATCCATAGCTAGTGGGAGAGAAAATGAAGAAATGGTTACCCTCATCAATTAAACCTGGCTATAAGTGGATACTTAAAATAAAACTATAATTTAAGAAAATCGCACATACGAAGTCATAATTTGGACCTTTATAAGGCATATTAGGTGGAAAGAAGCATTAAGTACAGCTGTAAGTGATATTAATAATAAGGAAATTTTGAATTATAAATATATTTTTATGTAGAAAATATATTTGACGTGCAAAATATTTTTAAAAGCTGGAAAAACTATGAAGATAGGAAAAATGGAAAACCTTGCTGTTTATGTTCACAAAGGACTAATTTTTAAAAGCAAACATCTAATTATTAAAAGTTCAAATTAATTATGCTTCACATCTAGAAGTTAGAGTGGTTAAGTGTTGGATGTTAACAGATTAACAATATATGATATGAGTTATACCATTTTGTGCTTAACACCTATGTGTTATACTAAGTGATGTTATTATTGGTAAAACTAGATTGATTTAGGTTTTTATCTGACAACAATGCATATCATACACTCTTAGTTTTATTATTATTACTTATGCAACTGTAATGAAACCTGGAGAAAATATGGAAGTTATTTCAGGCATGAAGCAGGCATTTTATGACGATTTTTGAAGAAGAAGGAATAAAAGAAGAATGTATTCCTAATTCATGCATTTCAAAGCTGCCACTATGGTATTCTGAATCGTCTTGTAATTAATTCTCTCTGTTTCATATTATTCTGAGACTAGTCATTTGGAGAAAATATATAGAACTCCTTGTTTGGCCTTTCTGAATCTATTTTTCACAGTTGCAAAGTACTGGTCAAACAAATTAAATTACTGCAGCAGTATGTAACTAATTTTATGTAAATTAAGGTGTTAATGTTCTGAATCACATTCCTGAAAATGGTCTGTTTTCTCTTGCGGCTTTTCTTCATTAATGATGCTATGAATAGTCAAATCGAAAAATTAATTCCTACAAGACTAAGTGGATAAATTGTTACCCTTTGGCCTTTTGAAGAATTACATCTAAATATAGTTTTATGGTCAGCTCAGTCTACAGTTGTCAGTAGTCCAACCAAATAAATCAACATTTTAAACTTAATGCAACTAGGGGTGAGATGATGTGAAATAAATTCCATGTTGTTTATGCGGAGGGAGATCTTTTAGAGCTAATGGTCAAATTGTTTGATGCAGAATTAGTGCCCAGATGGGACCTTAATGGGCAGTCTTTCTGCTCCCAGTAAAAGGTATCATCTTACTCCAACATCTCTTCTCTGTTTGAACTTCGCAATCTCCACCTCAAAAATTATGCATATGAAGTTATAAAGTATCAGTGGAATAAAATATTTATCATTGGAAATACATAAGAGAAATCGAAGTCAGAAAAGAAGAGTAAACTTGTCATCTATTGAAATTACTTTCCAAAGCACATAAAGAAAATTAAGGGGTTTTCTTCATTACTTGGCAAACTCATATAACCCATTGCTTGAATTAAAATTGTTTAGTAGAGACAAGCACTTAAATTATTTATCTATTGAAATTTTTATCTAGTATAATAAACATCGGTCTACTTCCTAAAGTGCAGTAAATACAGATAATAGTACAGCACAGGGTTCCAGAAATGCAAGTGATCCTAAGTACTGTTTCTGTGATAGATGGCAGCTTGAATTCCACAAAAATGGCTTTTCCAAATAAGTCACTATAATTGGGACCAAAATCAAACTTATTTTTAGGTCCGTTTGTTTGCAAAATATTTCCTAACAAGCTTTTTGGCATTCTTGTTAGATCTTCTAACAGATAAATGATCTATAGATAACTCATCTACCTAATTATTCATTTAGATAGAATGAAAAATGCCATCTCATTTTCCATTCTCATTTTGATTCTTAAATCCACTTCTAAACATACATATTAAATAAAAGAAATAGCAAACAGCATACTACCAATTTTAAAGAAACCTCTCAAATATGAAATCTGGGACTTCTTTAACCAGTTAATATAATAAATTCCAAACTGACCCCTCTCAGGCATCAACGGTTAAAGAACTTACTACTATTAACAGATATCCATATTATAACTGGTCAGATAAAAAAGTAGAAGAAGAATTAGGATGAACTGGGAGTTAATTGATGGGGGAATAACAGTCATGTCCAGAAACCAGGCTGATCTGGAAATTTTACATTCAGTACAGTCTAAAGAACCAGACTCTGCCTCTGGCCTGAGCCCATGATAGACTCAACTTGAGGTAAGGGAAGCCATGGAGTAGGCTCTTCAGAGAGTCATGAGAGTTAAAAAGGAAATTATGTAGACTCAACCATGTCTTACTATTTTCCAACTGAGTAAACTCACGTTTGTTTAATAACTTATGAGCTTTGGCATGAGATACATTATTCCGACTACTTGCTTAAATTTTAAAAACTCATTAACATCCTCCAAATGAAATAAATCCCAACGAGTTCTCCAATTGGCTATTGTTTTATTACCAAATGCCTGGAATTATTTTTAAAACTAGCTGCTCTGGGGCTGGAGGGATGTCTGGGGAACTCACTGTGCTCCATAGAGAGGCAGTCAGCTTCTGGCTCATAAACGAGGTCTTGGTTCTAACTGTCCCTCTTCAAGCATTTTTCATACATGAAGTAGAATATTCTGAGACAGGTTGGTTGGGAACTCTTTTTTCTTAAATATATCTAGTTCTTAAAAAATTCAATCATGTCTTTCCAACACTCAGTATTAATAATACTTTATACTTTCATAGCACCTTTTCTTTTCCTACTGCCTTCGAAATACATTAATTCATCCTCTAACCCCTAAGAAATAGATATGATTATATATCTTTATATGCCCACATTACCTAGCATAGACCCTTGATTGAAAACATCTCTTTCTAGTGAAAAGGACACTGCACACAAAATCGAAAGAGGTAGTATCAAGGCCTGGCACTGAGCCATACTGGTATGACTTTGGGCAAACCATTTAATCCCCATGAATCTGCTTTCCCATCTTACCACTCTGAGAAATTAAATTTAAAAATAAATATTAAGGACCCTCTTCCATCATAAAATTAATTCATTAATCTATTCAAAAGTATTTTAGCGTTAATATGTGCCAGCCATGTGATAAGTGTCGGGGATACCCCATAAACAAGTGTGGTTCCCTCCTGTGTGAAACTCAGGGTTCAAGTGGACATTGTACCTTGACGGCTATGAAAGGAAAAGCCACAGTGTGCAAACCTGGTGTGTGGGGTCAGAGGACAGGCTCAACAAAGGCAAAGATCAGCTTACAGTAGGTACTTGAATATATGTGAATAAATATATGATAAAGCCTAGATCAAGATAAAGACTGGTTACTTTTCCTAAGGCCAAGCAGAAGTGTATTGAAAGAACTAAGAATCCAGAAATAAAAATTCTTTGGTGTTTTTGTCCAGTACATTATAGCTCCTGAACATTTGATAAATTGATGGATGAATATAGTGGAGGAGATAGTTGCTCATAATTCAGCTAATAGGTAACACTTACTTTCTTTTTTAAAGGCTTTATTGATATATAATTGATATACCAAATATTGCACATATTTAGTATATACATTTTGATGAGTTTGGACATAGGTATATACCAGTGATACCATAACCAAGGCACAAAAAAATCATGACAATTTAATACAAGTATAGGTGAGAAAGACAAGTGAGACTCAAGGGTAATTGAACCCCTCTTGTGCTCCAGGCATTGTGCTGGGTGTATCTTTCACATGCCACTGCTTGGCTTAATCCTGTAAAAATGTTATGAAGATCTCAGCCAGATGATCAAGCTTAACACCAACAATGATAAGTAATATTAATCATATGTGTCTTTGATATGTTATAATGAAAATTGCACTTTACTTCTGTGCTCCTCTTCCCCAAACCCATAATTATGACAAAAACATCAGAAAAATTTTAATAGGGGAGCATCTTATGAATACCTGATCAATAAGTCTCAAAATAGTCAAAATAATTAAAAACAATGAAATTCTGAGAAATAATCACAGCCAAGAGTAGCCTAGTGAGACATGACAACTAAATGTAACATGATATCCTTGGTAGGATCCTGGAACAGAAAAAAAGACAATAGGTAAAGCTAAGGAAATGTGAATAAAGTATGGACTTTAGTTGATAATAATATATCAATACTGTTTATTCATTGAAACAAATGTGTCATACTAAAATGAGATGTTATTAAGAGGGAAAATTGGATTTGGGTTTATGGAAACTCCCTGTACTATCTCCTCAAGTTTTCTGTAAAACTAAAATTGCCCTAAAAAATAAAGTTTATTTTAAAGTACATTAGTAAGTTTTAACTATCACATTTTACATATGAGAAAAATGTAAGTAATTTTTCTCATAATACATAGCCAGGAAGCCATGATTTGGATGCACATCTGTCTAAATTCAAGTCCCACACTCAGATCAAGGTTCCATGCTATTTCTCCGAAGAACCTGGCTCTGGATCAAGGAAGTGTCAGTTACGATGCCTCACATCATGTTTTATTACTTTCAAATTTCTAGGTGTAGGCATATATAAAAATATTAGAAAAAGAATACCCATAGCTAGTGAGCTAAATATCATGAATCCCTATGCAAGAGTTTACTGGCCATTTCCTTGAAATAAAGCCTATCTCTGTGATAAATCTTGTGTTTTGAGCTGAGATTTAAACAAACATGAACAGACAAACACACATTCTCATACAGAATGCACACGTACACACTCTCACAAGATATATAGCTAATTAAGTGCATGATTTTAAATGATTGTTAGTTTCTAGAAAGAATTCTTTCCCCAGTTAGCATATCAAAGAAAGTCACTCAGTCACTGGGTTCTCCTTATTTTATGTTGTTTATATAATGAAAAAATATGTATGCTCCTTATTATTTCATTGTTAGAACAGTTACATCAAATTAATAGTCAAAGTATCCATACACCAAGCATCCCTGTATTCATTCATTCATTTCCAAGAGAGCCTAAATACCATGCAATGTTCTCAAATAAACTTGAACATCAGACATTCATCATAGGTGATTCAAATGGTGTTACAGGCCCGGGATTATGCTACAGATGATGTAACAGGCAAGAAGAGGCATTTCAGCAAAGGAGACTGCACGAGCAAAAAACAAGAAACACAAAAGTAGAGAATCTGTGCCAGGCAACCAGTTGGTAGAGTATTTAAATGTTCAGATGCCTTAGAACTCTTAGCAAAGATCATTCTGGACAGCTTTATAACCTAAATATTTTTGCTTCCTTAAGACAGATAATATGCCTTATATTTTAAACTTGTATGTGTGTGTTTATTCAATAATTCTAAATCTCAGGTCATATTTACCCTCTCCATGAAAATGTCTGCTAATTTTAAAAATTAGCTGATTTTTTACAGTTGTAAAAAATATAATGGTACTATCTATGAGACTGCGTTTAGTCAAAATGTGAAGAGTTCATGCCCATGCTTGAATAAGTCTAAGGAATTGGTAATTTTATCAACATTTTATTTTTTAATTGTGGTGATGGATAATGAATTGTCAACCCTGGAAACTTTACAGTAGCTAAAGGGCCATCAATATTGCTGGATGCAAAGATAAACCAACTTTTACAGATGAGAGATGCTTTTAGAATGGCTGTGATGAAATGTATTCTACCAGATGAATTTCTGTGATATGATTGCAAAATGAACCCGTCTCTCTCTCTTTTTTTAAACAGGCAAGGGACGGGGCAGTCAGTCTGAGATTTACACCTGATTTGTATTATAGTAATCTTTGAAATTAAGAAGTGTATCCTTGCATTTCATTAAATTCTGGCTAATGAGATAACTGTCTTCCCAAGGAGGGAATGAAAAAGTACTCAGGCCATAAAGCATAAATTAATACTGCAAGGTTAAACACTGGAACTAACTCATGTTTCAACAAAAGCCCCTACCAGCAGTTAAATTAACTGACATAAATACCATAAAATCTGTCTTTATTTTAGTTTCAGATGGTGCTTTTTTTTTACACCCCTGCTTTCAGTTTGTATAACTCATTTTTGCACATTATTGCATGCACCATTTGCCATTTAAAGAATCAGCTACAATGGAAAAGATTTAAGGAATCAAATACTCGGAGAGAAAAAAAGAAACTAGTGGATCTGGGGCATATCATACTGAAGATTGTTAACGCCGTTGAAAAATACTACAATAGACAACAGTAGTTCAAAGAAACAGTTAATTATGAGAGGGCCAGCCCAATGAAATCTACTTTTTAAGCTTTTGATAGACATTTAAAAAAAAATGCTAAAGAAACCTGTGGTGATAATAGGTTTGATATATATTCTGGCAAAAATTATATCACATTAATGAGGTGGCTTAAAGGGCTCATGCATTTTGTAGGAGGCATTTCAATGTATTAGTATAATTAGCAGTGATGAGAAAACTGTTTGGAACTGAATTACCTCTCACGAGTTCATTTGAGCTATATGAAATTACACCATGCAAGAAGGAAAATTATGGAGCCATCCAGAGAGAGTTCATGCCTGATTTGATCATAGCCACTAATTGGATGATCATTTTCGTAAAGCTTTTCAAATGGTTGACAGTTTCTGCCTCTCATTTTTTTTTTTTTAATGGACGAGCTCTTTATTTCTTGTCCTAAGCAACCAAACATAGGTTTGTTAGAGATTTGGGTGTTTCTACAGGGACCTTACAGGTGTAATTGTCACAATCTGAGCAACCTTTGTCCCCTAATTAGCTGCTTTTGGGGAACCCCTAATGAGAGTTGCTGTTCTTGTTAACAATCTTAGAGAATACCTGATGAGTGAAGCTCTCCAAGCCTGATGCATGTCAGCAGCCACCATATGACAGCAATTTAATGAAGTTAAAATCTGCCCCGATTGGGATGGATAGAAGAGCACTTGTGTTGTACTGCTTTTGATTCCTCCGTGTGTGTGTGTGTGTGTGTGTGTGTGTGTGTAATATGAAGTAGGTGTTCTAGTAAAGGACAACAGGAAAGTGAAGGGTGAGGGTGGAGAAAAGAAGCTTTATGAACCCTCTTCACAAGACAACCAATAGCCAATATCAGAAGAAAATTGAAATAATGAAATTAGCTTTGTATAAATTGCTTTATGTGCACTGCAGGATATAGCAAAGTCTTACAATTCAGGTGATTAGTAAATATCATACTGTTAGCTCCTTAACTTTTTACTTTTCTTCCATAACTCCAACTTGAATCATTTCCATTTCAGCCATACAAGATTTTCAAACATGCTTCAATTGTGTGAAGTTAAAATTATTATTTTAAAAACATACTTTTCTCATATGTGTGACCTAATAAATCAAACAGTCATTATGAAAATATGCCACTCAATTTGTTGCTGGAAAGGAAGACAACATTATGATAATGATTTTCAATCTGATGGACAAGTTCTCATATTACTAGGAAGAGCCAGATGAGATACAATGCAGCATTGGCATTTTGTGTGCCTGTGGGTGTGTCCACATGCATGCACAGATGAGCCTGTGTTCAAGTTGGAAAGTGTTGTTCTTTCCCAGGACCGTATATTGTAAGTACTTCTTTCTCTAGACATTTCCACCATGTTTGCAGCTAATAAATATTACAGGACACTTACTCATAAAAACTACTTTTGGAAATACTATTTGCTATCAATATTACAACAACAAATCAAAGAAAGTGAAATATTAATAATCTCAAAGTTTCGGTGAGTCCTCTGGCTCTCCGCTGGCCTTCCTCTGCCTCCAGTTTTGTCAGGTATACAGAGAAGTTGCTAAATTTAGCCACTTAGAAAGTTGATACCAAATATCTTTATATTAGGAATGGAGTATTTCATAAATGTGTTTACTACATTCAAGGAGCATCATTTCAAGGCATCGAAATTGAAATTTCAAAGAGTTAGGATTTAGAGATACTGCCTATTCTGAGATAAGTTAGTTAAATTACTTCAGAGAAAAACAGGTTCCTTAGTAATAAGTGACTGCCATCAATACCTTGGCTTATTCTCATTTTGACATTGTTTTCTCAAATTGGAATTTGTTTTCCTCCGAGTTTCCTGTATTAGTTGCTCATGTTCTTATATTTCTTGTCTTCTGATTTGTATTGATGTAAATTTTCTGAGTCCCTGTCCCCATATTTGATTCGTCTGAATATGAAATTCAGCTGGGTATGGAACTGTAGGTATAAATGATTTTCGTTCAGAACACTGAATGTAATGCAATGTTACTGATGAGAAATCTGATGCTAATTTAATTCTTATTCCTTTATGAGTAACTGGGGTTTTTTCCATAAGGACAAGTTTGATACTCATTACCTTAAGTGTTACTCATCTTTCCTGCTCAACACAGTGAACAATTTCAATCTAATAACAAGTCATTCCTTGGAGCTATTTTCTGTTTTCTTTAAAAAAAAAAAAAAGACAACTTTAGTCTCTCTTCCGGTTCAGGTTTTTTTGTCCTCGCTTCTTCCAAACTCTTGTAACATGCACATTGGCCTTCTGGCCACATTTTCCGGTCTCAACCATTTCTCTCTATTTCTTAATCTCTTAATTCTTTAGTTCTGTGGTCCAGGAAATTTTTTTCAAAAGCCTTTCTGTTAAATTTCAATTTTTAAAATAATTGTTTCTTGCACATTGATTATGCTTTCTACTTTTGTATTATAACGGCAGTACCTTCTTCAATCTCTGGAGGATACAAGGTGTTTTTTTTTTCAAAATCTATGCATCCTGAATTTTCTGTTTTCAATGGAGTCGGGTATTTCTCCCATATTGCATTTTATTTATGTAATACAATTATCTGTATAATATAATATTATATATAATACTATATATACACACAATAATATGTAACATCATAAATACTGGATGTAATACGATATATAAAATACAATATTATACATAAGGTATTTGTGTGTATATGTGTATGCATGTGAATAAAGAAAAGATCTGTTAATATTAAGAGCTATAGTGAGTTTCGTTGCTATTATCTAGATCTGTTTCTCCAACATGCCTCTCCCCAGCATGGGAGAACTGACCTCTAGCTCTATGTATGTGGGCCAATCTTTAATTTAAATGAATGAGAAAACCACCAGCACAGATCAATATGGGGTTCAGACAAGCCTTTGTAATTTCAAAGAGCTCCCTTTTCTATAGTATTCAATAATACAGTGTCTAACTTGCTATGCTTTCCCACCTCTGTCTCCTCTCCCACTTGGTCTAGACATTTGCTTTCCTTTCTCTTTATTGTCTTATCCTGCTCAATTATTATTCCATTCCCAAAACTTTCTACTCAGTGCGAGGCCTCCTTCTGGATCAGTCTCCTAGTGGGTCCATTTTTAGCACTCTGAGGGGCTAGACTGCTTTGGGGCCTTCAGGCCTCCTTACCATGGGCCGCTGGTACTCTGGTCTGCAGCTTTGGTGGTTTGCAGTTTGTTTCCTTCATGCTATTGAATTGAACTCCACAGTGCTATTTCTATTCTGCTCTTTATTTACTCCAGAGAAGACTTAAATTTTGCTGTAACATTCTTAGTCTGCTTAAGTCTTTTCACTCTTCTCAGTTTTTATTTTAACTTGTCTTTTTCCCTGATAACTTTCTTTTTATGTTTTGTAAGGGCCAAATATTCCTTCATCATCTTGAGACTGCAAACATTTTTCAATATTTTCTTTTTTTGTGTTGTTGTTGTTCTTAGTTCTTTATTTTCTTTTATATATATATTTATTTTTTTATTATACTTTAAGTTCTAGGGTACATGTGCACAATGTGCAGGTTTGTTACATATGGATACATGTGCCGTGTTGGTGTGCTGCACCCATTAACTCGTCATTTACATTAGGTATATCTCCTAATGCCATCCCTCCCCCCTACCCCCACCCCACAACAGGCCCCGGTGTGTGATGTTCCCCTTCCTGTGTCCAAGTATTCTCATTGTTCAATTCCCACCTATGAGTGAGAACATGTGGTGTTTCGTTTTTTGTCCTTGCAATAGTTTGCTGAGAATGATGGTTTCCAGCTTCAACCATGTCCCTACAAAGGACATGAACTCATCATTTTTTATGGCTGCATAGTATTCCATGGTGTATATGTGCCGCATTTTCTTAAACCAGTCTATCATTGTTGGACATTTGGGTTGGTTCCAAGTCTTTGCTATTGTGAGTAGTGCCGCAATAAACTTTGGTTTACTGAAAACAAATATTTTCAAAGTCTTCTGTGACTTCTCTTCTTCACTATTCTTTTCATAATCTCAAATCTGGATTTTTCCTTCAAACCAGTTGGAAACTACCTCAGCTTCCCTCTATGAAATATAAACATGTACCTGTATCTGCATCCCTATTTTTTCTACATCACCGGTATTAATTTTATGGTTTTTTAGATGAAGTTTCGCTCTCGTCACCCAGTCTTGGGTACAGTGGTGCGATCTCGGCCCACTGCAACCTCCACCTCCCGGGCTCAAGTGATTCTCCTACCTCAGCCTCCAGAGTAGCTGGGACTACAGGCGACCGCCACCACACCTGGATAATTTTTGTATTTTTAGTACAGATGGGGTTTCACCATGCTGGCCAGGCTGTTCTCGAACTCCTGACCTCAGATGATCCACCTGCCTCAGCCTCCCAAAGTGCTGGGATTACAGGCGTGAGCCACCGCACTCAGCCTCTGCTTTTAATTTTTATAAAGCATCTGTTCTCTACAAGGTGAAACTCTCCACGTCTGATCTATATCCTATCTCCTGCCAACTTCTCAGAAGTAGGCATAACTAATTAAGCTCTCTGTCTCTGCTATATCCCCAAGAAGTCTACCAGAGCCAACATCCCTAGGTTTTTCACCTTCACAGACTTTTTAGAAACATTGTCTGTCTTTCCAGTCTGCATTTCTGAAACCACCACTTGGTCCTTAGTCCATCTCAGGCTGGCTTCTGTTCCTCCACTCCATCAAAATTGCATTCATCCAAGAGAGCAACAATCTCCCTCCTTCTAATTGGCTATTTTTCACTCATTCCTCTTAACTTCTCAGCAGAATTTAAAATGCAGTTTACTACTCCATTCTTCTTGAAACACGTTTTAGTCTTGCCAGAGAATTTTCTGCCTATATTCTTCATCCTTATGTCTATTTAGGTCCTTGGTATTTGCAATATTGATTGCAATATGCTTTACATATTAAAAGTACTAGCATTTCATCTGTGACAGGAGACATTTTACGAAAGAAATATAGAAGATCACTTGTCAACATAAATATATATAAACCGATTTCACAAACTCAGAAGAGAGCTACAAAAGAAAAATTTTCAAGAAAATACTTTTCCATTTCAAAAGTATGCATTTCTACTAAACTTTACAGTCCTGTAAACTAAATCGAATGAATTATATGCACAGACATTAATTTTTAGTATTTCTTCTTGGGAAAATAGACTATTGTTTGGCAACTTATCATTCTAGTATACTAATTATACTAGAAAAATCCCTTACTTAACCATGCACCTTACTATGAGAAAAATAAGTAGAGAAAATATTTAGCAGATATAATCAATTGATAAGAAATACTTACCAACTTCCATATTGCTGTAATGAATATTATTGTTCAGTCCTATGGAAAGGGATCAATTCAGGAGTAAAAGCAAAGCTTTTAGAAAAAAATAAGTAGAGGAGATTGATGTTTCATAGATAATCAACAGTCTCTTCTTTAAGAGCTATACATGAAAACTGCTTATTCATTAGCACTAGCCTCACAGAAGTTTGTGAAGAGAAGGAAGTTTGACTCCCTCTTTACTCTGCAAACTCAACATATTTTCTGTGGTATCCAATACTCCTATTGCTCTCCACATGTTTTTTTTAATTTAATAGAGATCAAAGTATTCGTATTTTTTCTTGCATTCTTCAGAGTAAGAATAAACAACTTTAGAGCACACAGAATTACATAATAATTTGGGTTTTTTTCTTCATAGTCCTCTTAGTTAATGCAAATAACTTCCAAATTCACACATAAAAGTCAATAACAATCATAACTAACTAGTATATAATGAACTATTAATATGTATATTAAATATACAATGGTACTTTATAAGTAGCTTATTATATATATATATAATGATGTCTGTTCTTCACTGTAATCTCATGAAACAGTATTATTAAAATCTCCATCTTAAAAATAAGATTCAGAGATAATGGTATACCAAAGGTGACATACCTTGTAAGGGGGCAGGTTCAAGACTTGAAGCAAGATCTGCTGACTCCAAAGGTTGTGATCTTTCCATTTGGACATGCAGTAAAGGGCTTCAACCAGCAGGAACTTAAAAAGGTAAAAGTAATATGGGAAAAATTAATATTTGCCTATTCTGCATCTGTTCTCTTTTTTAATAGCAGAAAGCGGCAATCCTCACAGCAAAAAGACTGCATTTCCCATTCTCACTGCTGAGAGGCGAATGTAAATAATGAATTGGAGTACCTGGAAGGCTGACTGTCCTGGGATATATGCTTCTTTGGGCCCTTTCCGTTCCTCTTTCTTGCTGCGTGAAATGCTCCCATAGCCAGCAACCTTGGTCCATGTGGTAGACTTGAGTACATGAACCATGGGCTAAGGATAACGGATAAAAATATAGAGTCATCATAGCACCTCTAGCCTGCTTAACCTCTTGACTTTTTTTTTTTTTTTTTTTTTTTTGACAGAGTCTCACTCTGTCGCCCAGGCTGGAGTGCGGTGGCACGATCACGGCTCACTGCAAGCTCCACCTCCTGGGTTCAAGCTATTCTCCTGACTCAGCCTCCTGAGTAGCTGGGACTACAGGCGCCCGCCACCACGCCTGGCTAATTTTTTGTATTTTTAGTAGAGACGGCATTTCACTGTGTTAGCCAGGATGGTCTCGATCTCCTGACCTCATGATCCACCCACCTCGGCCTCCCAAAGTGCTTATATTACAGGCATGAGCCATCGCACCCGGCCAGCCTCTTGACTTCTTTTATGTGGAGAATAAGTCCTTGTGTTTCAGCCATTATTATTTGGAAGTTTCTGATATATACAACTAAAATACTCCTCATTGATACAGATATATACTACCTCCTTAAATGAGAAAAAAAATTCATGGATTGTAAATGAGCAGCACCAAGATAATCTTCCAAAAATATTGCCTCAGGCTATGTTGTCAAAGCAGAAAGCACCATTTTGGGGTAACAATAAAATTATGATATTTAAAGTTTGTCAGGAAAAGAATTGGATGCTTTGTGGTAATTAGCATCAGGAAAGTTTGTGTACAGCAGTCATACTCCTGGCAGAAAGCGGGTGGGTAGATTGACATACTTAAGACAGGTATTTAAGAATGAGGCTGCTGTGCATGCAGAAATAGCCTCAGACAGTTCATGCTCCTGAGGACAAATGATGTTTTGTTATTATGCTTAATATGTAATGAAATCAATGAAGGCATTGTAGTAAGAAGCAAAACCATGGGGATGCTATTAAGAGTTTAGTAATTCAGTTTGTGTGGGAATATGGATTCCACTTACCAAAAAAATAGCATATAGGGAAAGAAAGAAAGAAGTTACTGTCATTGTTTTGAATTGTTCCTGAGCTTTTCTATTGTGTCATGAATTTTAAGTCAAATTTCTTGTTATTAGTATTCATTTTATTAGTGTGATGTATGTGTACTGCCACAATATTACTATAATAAAATAATATGATATTATGAGTTGTCTTCTACTGATCTAAAGTAATGCTTGTAAAACATGTAGCAAAAATACACATCAAAGTGAGAGGCAGAGAGTGAGAGAGAGAGGAAAGGGGGGAGAGGAGAGATACTGATTCTTTCCCATTAGCACAAGTTCTTAAATACCTAAGTTATTTTCTTGGTTAATAACACACTCTCTATCAGTACTCCTTTGCTTATAGGTCATAATTGTCATGTTCAATTTTAATCTCTAGCATATTCTCTCAGAAGTAATTTTTAATCCAGCATTATCCTAGTGTTTACTGTTCACCCAGCTGGACACCTGAGTTTGGTTGTAATAATCATATGAAATCCACATAATTCAGATATCTATCTATAAAAATACCTAGAAGTCCTCTTTGATTGTTTTAGGAAGAAAACCACAGAATTATGTGACAATGACCTCATCTAAATCTACACTCTGGAATAAGAACTCCATATTTATTTCTAGACAATTAACTCAGGTATATTTACATATAACAAATTATAAATGGCACAAAATAGGATTATCTTAGGAATTTCTAGTTCCTCTTTATCAAGAACCTGAGAAAATACTTTCTCCACAGGAAATGTCTCGTTTCTGGTTCAGCGTGGATATTTTTCGATGTTCGGCTGACATTCTTCTGGTCAGCGACAGTGGGCTCAAGTGTTGTTGCACTGTGTTCACGTGGTACAATAAATGAAGACTATGGTCTTGAAATATGGGTCAGAATTAGAATGAAGGAAAGGAAATGGCATTCCAAGCAACACAAGCATCTTAAGCAAATTCACATAGTGAAAAAAAAGAGTGGTATGATTATTACACAGAGAGATTACTGGCCAGACTGGACAACATACTCATATTATGTGATAGTTGCAGCCAAATTTGAAGAGTTAGAACAAAAATCTTACATGACAAACATTGTAAGTAGGCTTGCTATTGTAAGTAACAGAAGGTTTTCTAGGTGTTAGAGAAAAGGGCCCCATGACAAAGACGGTATTTTTCAAATGCTGTCTCATTTGTGCAGAGGTTAGAATGAAATTGAAAAGACTGTTTTAAGGGAAGCTTCAGCCAAGACGAATTTCGTCGTTAATTTGAGTATTCTGAGGAAGAACTCAAACTATGTAGGAAAAAATAGGAAAGCACAAATTATACAAGGAAGAATTCATTCCATTTAGTCATTTTACCAAATGAGAAAAGGTTATGATGGCAGAGTAAGAGAAGCTACAAGTGGCACTTTAGTAAGATTGTTTAATATACCTATTATTTTTAATTTAAGAAAGAGAGAAGTCATAGTGTACCTTAGAGTCTACATATATTTTAAACGAATGGCATGCAAAACTCTTACAGGTTTTACTTTGTTTTGTCATGTAGGCTAGAAATAGAAGCATCTGTTCAGATAGACACTAATTTTTGTGTCTGATGATTTATGTATCTTGGGGAAATTTTGTTATAAATGACTGCAAAAGTTCATAGCGGGTCTATATAAAATCATCAAATCAAATCGAAACCAAAGCTTCTACCTTCCTCATCACTCTTGCCGTACAGAAAAATATTTTCATTTGAGTGACATCATTAGGGCACACTAGAAATATGATGGGAATTACAGTTCATATCATTTAATGACCACAGAAGACTAACTGCTGAATAAGAAGACAGACTTTTTTTCTATTTTTCCTGAAAGGGTAAACCAGGTGGGTAAGACCTTTAGCTAACCTGTGCTTCACCAAATCATCTCCCAACCAATTTCATCCCCAGCAGCTAAAAAAAAAGAAGCTAGCAAAGGAACTAACAGTGATTAACTTGCTCTCTCATCCCACCAGTTGTAAAAATATATTTTATACATTACATACTGATGCTCTTTGATGTTATACAAGAAGGAATATGTGCTTGATAAGTGGCATTACACATTCATTTCTAAAAGTAGTGTCTGGGAAAAGCTGTCAAGTTTATCAAAAATAGGAAAGATTTTACATTCTAGACTGAGTCTTCTATAGAAGGAAATTGCTCAGTGTTGGAAGTGATTGGGTTAGCAATTATCCCATTTCCTTGTTTCATTTTCTCCAAGCACTTATCACCCTTTGATGTGTTATGCATTTTAATTATTAATTGTTGGCTTCTCACCATTAGAATGAAAACTCCATGAGGACAGGTGTTTTTGTGACACTATGGATACTTGTCTCAAAGAATCTACTCACATCCTGAATATGAGTCCCACAGTATGAAATTATGTGCAGCTGCTAAATTGTAACGCTTGAGTGAGTAATGTGTGGCATTAATAACCATGATTTTGAGCCATGATTTTGAGGGGACACTGTTGTGTCTACATATTTAGACAATTCAATTATTCTACTTCTTATATAGCCTAATTGCAATATTAAAGCTCTGGGAAAAATTAAAATCTGGGCTTTTCCATTTTAATATTGTGAGTTGATAATGCCATTATAACCTGCTGTTATAAATGTTCTCACATGACTTTCCGTGTAAATGCTCTTACATGACTTTCTTTGTATAGTCTGAGAGCTCTTATACAATCAATTTTGAGAACTATAATAAGCAATCCAGTAAAAATGTTTAGAGTGACTTAAAAGGCAAGTAGATTCTCAAATGTTTCTATTGCTTTCACTAGTTGTTTTTGCAAGTTGCTTCTTCAGAAATTTCCAAGAATTTCGATATTACCCATAGTGCAATTCCACCACTGACCTATATGGTGTAAGATGACAGGCAAGTATCTAGACTAATAGAATTAAGTGGTAAGCAGGATAGAAACTGAGGCATTGAAGAGAAAATAGGAAGAACATTTTATTTCTAAGAGCTAGTAACTATATGGAAAAATGAAAAAAAATGCTACTGACAAAAATCTGACATTTATAAAGAGTACTGTATCTTGATTCAGATGACCAAGTACTGATAATTATTTAGGAGCTTCTTCTAGATTCTCGCCTCCTATTGGGCCAATTTAGGTAAATATGCTCAGTATTTTGCCTTATTTTTGTTTTATTTTACTTTCAAAACACTCCTTCTCTCTGAATTTTCTATAGTCTTATTTTTATTGCCCCAATAGACAATTAGTCATGCCCCTAAGAAGCCCAGTTCAGAGTGTAATATGTTATTATATTGATAGTTATTTCCCTGTTATTAGTAATCAAAAAAATCTATCTTTATATTCTCTAAAGTCATTGGATTTTTGTATGTTTGAATGAAAGTTCACCATCTTTTTGCTTCATTAATAAAAACAAAAATAAATTTAAAATAAAGTCATTTTACAAAGCCACAAACTAGTTAAAAGGAAACATTAGTTCTACTTGTGATTATTTGGCCTGACAGAGACTTGTAGTGCAAAAAATAAAGGAATGAGAAATCATAAATATCATTCTATTTGTTTGGGAGATGATATTTAGAACTTATATTTCAATATAGGTGACACTGATTTTCTGAATATTTAGAGGCCCTCGAGGAAATCAGTTCTGCATTGGATCTAATTCAACAGAGACAAGAAAGTGGTTAGCTTTGCTTTCACCTCTCTACTCTTTTCTGCATATGATAAACAGCATTACCATTTTTTCTAATACTAAACAATAATTTCAGATAAATTACTGTCTCTTAAGAGTACTAAATTACTTTTATTTGCCTTTGTTTGTTTTTATTTCAATAATTTTTTGAGGAACAGGTGGTCTTTGGTTAGATGAATAAGTCTTTAGTGGTGATTTCCGAGATTTTGGTGCACACATCATCCAAGTGTACTGAATTACTTGATCCTAGTTTGAGGCTAGAGAACAAAAGTGGTAAGAAATCTGTGTTTCAAGGTTAAGCATTTATATTTCTTGAGCACCAGACATTCTCTTACTCAAATTGTTTGTTAATTTGAAAGGGGAGGGCAATGATATTTTGTAGTTTTAAATTTACTTCTTTTTCTACCTGAGATTCTAAATTGCTTCACCAAGTTAATAGTAATTGTTTTTTCTTCTCTCTTGAACAAGTGTTTATGTAGTTTGCTTATTTTAAAATTGAGTGTTTGTGTTTTATTATTGATCAATAAAAGCTTGTTACTCACTATCAAAGTTTATCAACTCAAGATCTGTTACAAATTTTTATAGAGATCGATATAGATATATATTTATCAGCACTTTTTCCCTACACCTCTATCAGTGAGGTCATTTTTTACATTTGTAATACAATTGGATTCTTTTCTTACATTCTGCATTCCATTATGGGATCCTCTTACCTCTTAAATTTTTTTTAATTTGCATACATTATGATTTACTCTTTGTACTATAAAGTTCTATGGGCTTTGACAAATGCATAGTATATCCACATTACTATAGCATACAATATATTTTTATCATACTAAAAATCTCCTGTGCTTTATTTATTCAACCCTCCTCCTTCCCCAAGCCCCTGGCAATCATTGACACATTTACATTTTATACAGTTTTACTTTTCCAGGTTATTTAGCCTGTTCATACTGGCTTCTTTCACTTAGCATTTATAGTTAATTCATGTTTATATGAGGCTTGATAGTTCATATCTTTTTATCACTAAATAGTATCCCATTGTGTAGATGTACCACAGTTTGTTTATCCATTCACCCATTGAAAGACATCTTGGTTACTTCCAGTTTGGGGAATTTACAAATAACGCTGCTATAAACATTTATGTGCAGGTTTTGTGTGGATATAAGTTTCCAAAGTCGTTGGGCAAATGCCTAAGAGTATGATTGCTGAGTCATTTAATACGGCTGTATTTAGCTTTGTAATGAAGAACTAAACTGTTCTCCAGGATGGTTGGGCCATTTTTAATTCTCATCAGGAATAAATGATAGTTTTTCTAGTTCCACATCTGTACCTGCCATGGGTGTTGTCAGGTTGCTTTTGTTTTGTTTTGTTAAATTTTAACAATTTTAAAAGATGTGTGATAGTATCTTGTTGTTTTAATTAGCATTTGTCCAGTGATAAATGATGTTGAAAATCTCTTTATACGCTTATTTGCCAACTGTATTTTCTTTTGTGAGGTATCCGTTCAGATCTTCTGACAGTTTTTAATTGGTTTACTTGTTTCACTATTATTGAGGTTTAAGATATCTCCATATATTTTGGGTGCAAGTTCTTTATCAAATTTGTAATGTCCAAATGTTTTCTCCCACTCTGTGACTTATCTTTTCATTCTCTGTTAAAAGAATGAAAAGGAAGAGGAAATGTTTTTAATTTTAAGTTAAACTTACCAATTTTATCTTTCATGGCTCATCATTTCGGTGTTGTATCTAAAAACTTATCCCCAAACCCCATGTTGATTTTTTCTTATATTTTCTTTTATTATAGTTTTTTATGTTGTATTAATATAATGAACTCTTTTGAGTTTATTTTTTAAGTAAGGAATAGATTTGCCTACAAATACCCTTTTTTTGAAAAAGACGTATTCTTTCTCTATTAAATTGCCTTTATACCTTTGTCAAAAATCAGTTGAGTATATTTATGTGAATCTATTACGATACTTTCTGTTCCATTCTATTGATGATCTGTGTGTGTATTCTTAGGCAAATACTATGCTGTCTTGATTACTATAAATTTATAGAAAGTCTTGAATTTGGGTAGTGTGAGTCCTCCAACTTTGTTTTTCTTTATTACTGTGTTGACCATGCCAGGCTCTTTGCCTTCCTACATACATTTGAGCATCAATTTGTTGATATCTACAAAACAGCTAGCTAGGATTTTTTTGGGATCATGTTGAACCTATGGATCAAATTGGGAAGAATTGACATTTTAATAATAGTCTTCTAGTCTCAAAATGAATTCGGATGACATCACACCCCGGGGCCTGTCAGGGGCTGGGGGACTAGGGGAGGGATAGCATTAGGAAAAATACCTAATGTAGATGACGGGTTGATAGGTGCAGCAAACCACCATGGCACATGTATACCTATGTAACAAACCTGCACATTCTGCAAATGTATCCCAGGACTTAAAGTATAATTAAAAAAAAGTTTTTTTAATGAATTAAGATGGAATGAATTCATAATATCTATTTATTTCAATCTTATTTTATTTCTCTCATCAGCGTGTTGTACCTATCTTCATACAGATCCAATACATATATTATTATATTTTGTATACTTAAATGCTTTATTTTCTGTGTGCTGTTGTAAATAATAGGTTTTTTTAAATTTCAAAGTATCATTAATCATTGTCAGTATGAAGGAAGGCCATTGACTTGTATTTGACTTTGTAGCCTATTACCTTGCTGTATTGCTTGCTAATTCCAGGAATTTTTAATAAATTTTTTGTGGTTTTTGACATAAACAATGGCCTTATATGTGAATAAAAATCTTATTTTTACTTTTCAATCTGTATAACTTTTTTTTTCCTATCTTAGTATGCTAATTAGAACTTTAAGTACCAAGTTGAATAGGCGTGGCAGGAGAGGTTGTCTTTGCCTTTTTGTCAATCTTCATATGTCTCTTTTTTCCTTTACCAACCTGTCTAGAAGTTCATTGATTTTATTGATCTTTTTTAAAAAACCAGCTTATGATTTTGTGGATTTCTCTATTTTTTCCTATTTTCAATTTCACTAATTATCGCTCTAGTTTTCTTTTTTCTACTTGCTTTTGGAATAAATTGCTTATCTTTCACAAACTTCCTAAAATGTAAGATTAGATTATTAATTTTAGATCTTCCTTCTTCTCTAATGTATACATTTAATGCTATAAATGTTCTTTTAGCACTACTTTGGCTCATCCCACAAATTTTGATAAGTTGTATTTTCATTATAATTTTATTCAAAATAATTTTTAATTTCTCTTGAGACTTTTTTTTTTTTTTTTGAGACCGAGTCTAGCTCTGTCGCCCAGGTTGGAGCGCAGCGGCGCGATCTCCGCTCACTGCAAGCTCCGCCTCCCAGCTTCACGCCATTCTCCTGCCTCAGCCTCCTGAGTAACTGGGACTACAGGTGCCCGCCATCACACCCAGCTAATTTTTTTTTGTATTTTTTTTTGGTAGAGACGGGGTTTCACCGTGTTAGCCAGGATGGTGTTGATCTCCTGACCTCGTGATCCACCCGCCTCAGCCTCCCAGAGTGTTGGCATTACAGGCGTGAGCCTCCGCGCCGAGCTCTATGTGCCACATTTTCTTTATCCAGTCTATCATTGATGGCCATTTGGGTTGGTTCCAAGTCTTTGCTATTGTGAGTACTGCTACAATAAACATATGTGTGCATTTATCTTTATAGTAGAATGATTTAAAATCCTTTGGGTATATACCCAGTAATGAGATTGCTGGGTCAAATGGTATTTCCAGTTCTAGATCCTTGAGGAGTCACTACAGTGTCTTCCACAATGGTTGAACTTATTTACACTTCCACCAACAGTGTAAAAGCATTCCTATTTCTCCACATCCTCACCAGCATCTATGGCTTCCTGACTTTTTAATGAACACCATTCTAACTGGGGTGGGATGGTATCTCATTGTGGTTTTGATTTGCATTTCTCTAACGATCAGTGATGGTGAACTTTTTTTTATATCTTTTTTGGCCACAAAAATGTCTTCTTTTGAGAAGTGTCTGTTCATATCCTTCGCCCACTTTTGCATGGGGTTGTTTGGATTTTTTTCTTGTAAATTTGTTCAAGTTCTTTGTAGATTCTGGATATTAGCCCTTTGTCAGACGGATAGATTGCAAAAATTTTCTCCCATTCTGTAGGTTGCCTGTTCACTCTGATGGTAGTTTCTTTTGCTGTGCAGAAGCTCTTTAGTTTAATTAGATCCCATTTGTCAATTTTGGCTTTTGTTGCCATTGCTTTTGATGTTTTAGACATGAAGTCTTTGCCCAAGCCTACGACCTGAATGGTATTGCCTAAGTTTTCTTCTAGGGTTTTTATGGTTTTAGGTCTTACACTTAAGTCTTTAATCCATCTTGAATTAATTTTTGTATATATGGAGTAAGGAAGGGATCCAGTTTCAGCCTTCTACATATGGCTAGCCAGTTTTCCCAGCACCATGTATTAAATAGGGAGTCCTTTCCCCATTGCTTGTTTGTGCCAGGTTTGTCAAAGATCAGATGGTTATACATGTGTGGTGTTATTTCTGAGGCCTCTGTTCTGTTCCATTGATCTATATATCTGTTTTGGTACCAGTACCATGCTGTTTAAGTTACTATAGACTTGTAGTATAGTTTGAAGTCAGGTAGCCTGATGCCTCCAGCATTGTTCTTTTTGCTTAGGATTGTCTTGGCTATGTGGGCTCTTTTTTGGTTCCATATGAATTTTAAAGTACTTTTTTCCAATTCTATGAAGAAAGTCAGTAGTAGCTTGATGGGGATGGCATTGAATCTATAAATTACCTTTGGCAGTATAGCCATTTTCACGATATTGATTCTTCCTACCCATGAGCATGGAATGTTTTTCCCTTTGTTGGTGTCCTCTTTTATTTCACTGAGCAGTGGTTTTTAGTTCTCCTTGAAGAGGTCCTTCACATCCCTTGTAAGTTGGATTCCTAGGTATTTTATTCTTTTTGTAGTAATTGTGAATGGGAGTTCACTCATGATTTGACTTTCTGTTTGTCTATTATTAGTGTATAGGAATGCTTGTGTTTTTTGCATATTGCTTTTGTATCCTGTGACTTTGCTGAAGTCACTTATCAGCTTAAACAGATTCGGGGCTGAGACAATGGTGTTTTCTAAATATAAAATCATGTCATCTGCAAACAGGGACAATTTGACTTCCATTTTCCTAATTGAATACACTTTATTCCTTTCTCTTGCCTGATTGCCCTAGCCAGAACTTCCAACAATATGTTGAATAGGTTGAATAGGAGTGGTGAGAGAGGGCATCCTTATCTTGTGCCGGTTTTCAAATGGAATGCTTCCAGTTTTTGCCAGTTCAGTATGATATTGGCTGTGGGTTTGTCGTAAATAGCTCTCATTATATTGAGATACATTCCATCAATACCTAGTTTATCAAGAGTTTTGAGCATGAAGGGCTGTTGAATTTTGTCAAAGGCTTTTTCTGCATCTATTGAGATAATCATGGTTTTTATCATTGGTTCTGTTTATGTGATGAATTACATTTATTAATTTGCATATTTTGAACCAGGTTTGCATCCCAGGGATGAAGCCAACTTGATGGTGGTGGATAAGTTATTTGATGTGCTGCTGGATTTGGTTTGCCAGTATTTTATTGAGGATTTTCACATCGATGTTCATCAGGGATATTGGCCTAAAATTCTCCTTTTTGTGTTGTGTCTCTACCAGGCTATGGCATCAGGATGATGCTGCCCTCATAAAATGAGTTAGGGAGGATTCCCTCTTTTTCTATTGATTGAAATAGTTTCAGAAGAAATGGTACCAGCTCCTGTTTGTACCTCTAGTAGAATTCGGCTCTGAATGTGTCTGGTCCTGAACATTTTTTGGTTAGTAGACCATTATTGCCTCAATTTCAGAACATGTTATTGGTCTATTCAGAGATTCAACTTCTTCCTGCTTTAGTCTTGGGAGGGTATATGTGTCCAGGAATTTAGCCATTTCTTTCAGATTTTCTAGTTTATCTGCATAGAAGTGTTTATAGTATTCTCTGATGGTAGTTTGTATTTCTGTGGGATTGGTGGTGATATCCCCTTTATCATTTTTTATTGCCTCTCTTTGATTCTTCTCTCTTTTCTTCTTTATAAGTCTTGCTAGCGATCTATCAATTTTGTTGATCTTCTCAAAAAACCAACTCCCGGATTCATTGATTTTTTGAAGGTTTTTTTGTGTCTCTATCTCCTTCAGTTCTGCTTTTAGTTACTTCTTGCCTTCTGCTAGCTTTTGAATTTGTTTGCTCTTGCTTCTCTAGTGCTTTTAATTATGATGTTAGGGTGTCGGTTTTATATCTTTCCTGCTTTCTCTTGTGGGCATTTAATGCTATAAATTTCCCTCTACACACTGCTTTAAATATGTCCCAGAGATTCTGGTATGTTGTGTCTTTGTTCTCGTTGGTTTCAAGGAGCATCTTTATTTCTGCCTTCATTTCGTTATGTACCCAGTAGTCATTCAGGAGCACGTTGTTCAGTTTCCTTGTAGTTGTGTGGTTTTGAGTGAGTTTCTTAATCCTGAGTTCTAATTTGATTGCACTGTGGTCTGAGAGACAGTTTGTTATGATTTCCATTCTTTTACATTTGCTGAGGAGTGTTTTACTACCATTTATGTGGTTAATTTAAGAACAAGTACAATGTGGTGCTGAAAGGAATGTATATTCTGTTGATTTGGGGTGGAGAGTTCTGTAGATGTCTATTAGGTCCACTTGGTGCAGAGGTGAGTTCAATTCCCGGATATTCTTTTTAATTTTCTGTCTCATTGATCTGTCTAATATTGCCAGTGGGGTGTTAAAGTCTCCCACTATTATTGTGTGGGAGTCTAAGTCTCTTTGTAGGTCTCTAAGAACTCGCTTTATGAACCTGGATGCTCCTGTATTGGGTGCATATATATTTAGGATAGTTAGCTCTTCTTAGTGAATTCATCCCTTTACCATTATGTAGTGGCCTTCTTTGTCTCTTTTGCTCATTGTTGGTTTAAAGTCTGTTTTATCAGAGACTAGGATTGCAACCCCTGCATTTTTTTGCTTTCCATTTGCTTGGTAGATCTTCCTCCATCCCTTTATTTTGAGCCTATGCATCTTTGCACGTGAGATGCATCTCCTGACTACAGCACACCAATGGGTCTTGACTCTTTATCCACTTTGCCAGTCTGTGTCTTTTAATTGGAGCATTTAGCCCACTTACATTTCAGGTTAATATTGTTATGTGTGAATTTGATCCTGTCATTATGATGTTAGCTGGTTATTTTGCCTGTTAATTGATGCAGCTTCTTCATAGCATCGATGGTCTTTACAATTTGGCATGTTTTTGCAGTGGCTGGTACTGGTCGTTCCTTTCCATGTTTAGTACTTCCTTCAGGAGCTCTTGTAAGGCAGGCCTGGTGGTGACAAAATCTCTCAGCATTTGGTTGTCTTTCAAGTATTTTATTTCTCCTTCACTTATGAAGCTTAGTTTGACTGGATATGAAATTCTGGGTTGAAAATTCTTTTCTTTAAGAATGTTGAATATTGGCCTCCACTGTCTTCTGGCTTGTAGGGTTTCTACAGAGAGATCTGCTGTTAGTTTTTTGGGCTTCCCTTTGTGGGTGACCCGACCTTTCTCTCTGGCTGCCCTTAACATTTTTTCCTTCATTTCATCCTTTGTGAATCTGATAATTATGTGTCTTGGGGTTGCTCATCTTGAGGAGTATCTTTGTGGTGTTCTCTGTATTGCCTGAATTTGAATGTTGCCCTGCCTTGCTAGGTTAGGGAAGTTCTACTGGATAATATCCTGAAGAGTGTTTTCCAACTTGGTTCCATTCTCCCCGTCACTCTCAGATACACCAATCAAACGTATATTTGGTCTTTTCACATAATCCCATATTTCTTGGAGGCTTTGTTTCTTTTCACTCTTTTTTGTCTAATCTTATCTTCCCACTTTATTTCATTAATTTGTTCTTCAATCACTAATATCCTTTCTTCCACTTGATCGAATTGCCTGTTGAAGCTTGTGGTTGTGTCACAAAGTTTTTGTGCCATGGTTTTCAGCTCCGTCAGGTCATTTAAGGTCTTCTCTACACTGTTTATTCTAGTTAGCCATTCATCTAACATTTTTTCTAAGTTTTTAGCTTCCTTGTGATGGGTTAGAATATGCTCCTTTAGCTCAGAGAAGTTTGTTTTGACCGACCTTCTGAAGCCTACTTCTATCAACTCGTCAAACTCATTCTCCATCCAGTTTTGTTCCCTTGATGGCGAGGAGCTGCAATCCTTTGGAGGAGAAGAGTCACTCTGTTTTTTGGAATTTTCAGCTTTTCTGTTCTGGTTTCTCCCCATCTTTGTGGTTTTATCTACCTTTGGTCTTTGATGTTGGTGACGTACAAATGGGGTTTTGGTGTGAATGTCCTTTTTTATTGATGTTGATGCTATTCCTTTCTGTTAGTTTTCCTTCTAACAGTCAGACCCCTCAGCTACAGGTCTGTCTGGAGGTCTACTCCAGACCCTGTTTACCTGGGTATCACCAGCAGAGGCTGCAGAACAGCAAATATTGCTGCCTGATCCTCCCTCTGGAAGCTTCATTGCAGAGGGGCACCTGCCTGTTTGAGGTGTCTGTCAGCCCCTACTGGGAGGTGTTTCCCAGTCAGGCTACATGGGGGTCAGGGACCTGCTTGAGGGGGCAGTCTGTCCATTCTCAGAGCTCAAACGCCATGCTGAGAGAACCACTGCTATCTTCAGAGCTGTCAGACAGGGACATTTAAGTCTGCAGAAGGTGTCTGCTGCCTTTGTCCAGCTATGCCCTGCCCCTAAAGGTGGAATCTATAGAGGCAGTAGGCATTGCTGAGCTGTGGTGGGCTCCACTCAGTCCATGCTTCCCAGCTGCTTTTTTTACACTGTGGGCTACTCAAGCTTCAGCAATGGCAGATGCCCCTACCTGCGTCAAGCTGCCATGTCGCACATTGACCTCAGACTGCTGCACTAGCAGTGAGCAAGGCTCTGTGGGCATGGGATCCACCGAGCAAAGCACAGGAGGGTATTTCCTGGTCTGCCAGTTGCTAAGACTGTGGGAAAAGTGCAGTATTTGGTCAGGAGTGTACTGTTTGTCCAGGTACAGTCTGTCACCACTTCCCTTGGCTAGGAAAGGGAAATCCGCCAACCCCTTGCACTTCCTGGGTGAGGCAACGCCCCGCCCTGCTTCAGCTCTCCCTCCGTGGGTTGCACCCACTGTCCAACAAGTCCCAATGAGATGAACCAGGTATCTCAGTTGGAAATGCAGAAATCACCTGTCTTCTGCGTTGATCTCACTGGGAACTACAGATTGGAGCTGTTCCTATTTGGCCATCTTGGAAGTGATCCCCCTTAATCCTGAGTTATAATTTGATTGTGCTGTGGTCTGAGAGACTGTTTGTTATTATTTCTGCTCGTTTGCATTTGCTGAGGAGTGTTTTACTTCCAATTATGTGGTCAATTTGGAATAAGTGTGATGTGGTGCTGAGAAGAATGTACATTCTGTTGATTTGGGGTGGAGAGTTCTGTAGATGTCTATTAGGTCTGCTTGGTCCACAGCTGAGTTCAAGTCCTGGATATCCTTGTTAATTTTCTGTCTCGTTGATCAGTCTAATATTGACAGTGGGGTGTTAAAGTCTCCCACTATTATTGTGTGGGAGTCTAAGTCTCTTTGTAGATCTCTAAGAACTTGTTTTATGAATCTGGGTGCTCCTGTATTGGGTGCATATATATTTAGGATAGTTAGCTCTTCCTGTTGCATTGATCCCTTTACCATTATGTAATGCCCTTCTTTGTCTTTTTTGAACTTTGTTGGTTTAAAGTCTGTTTTATCAGAGTATAGGATTGCAACCCCTGCCTTTTTTTTTTTTTTTTTTTGCTTTCCATTTACTTGGTAAATATTCCTCCATCCCTTTATTTTGAGCCTATTCCATCTTTGCATCTGAGATGAGTCTCCTGAATACAGCAAACTATTGGGTCTTGACTCTTTATCCAATTTGCCAGCCTGTATCTTTTAATTGGGGCATTTAGTCCATTTACATTTAAGGTTAATATTGTTAAGTGTGAATGGGATCCTGTGAATACAATGCTAGCTGGTTATTTTGCCTGTTAGTTGATGCAGTTTCTTCATAGTGTTGATGGCCTTTACAATTTGATATGCTTTTGCAGTGGCTAATACTGGGTTTTTCTTTCCATGTTTAGTGCTTCCTTCAGAAGTTTTTTTTTTTTAAGGCACACCTGGTGGTGACAAAATCTCTCAGCATTTGTTTGTCTGTAAAGGATTTTATTTCTCCTTCACTTATGAAGCTTAGTTTGGCTGGATATGAGATTCTGGGTTGAAAACTCTCTTCTTTAAGAATGTTGAATATTGTCCCCCACTGTCTTCTGGCTTGTAGGGTTTCTGCAGAGAGATTCACTGTTAGTCTGCTGGGATTCCCTTTGTGGGTAACCCGACCTTTCTCTCTGGGTGCCCTTAATATTTTTTCCTTCATTTCAACCTCGGTGAATCTGACGATTATGTGTCTTGGGGTTGCTTTTCTCAAGGAGTATCTTTGTGGTGTTCTCTGCATTTCATGAATTTGAATGTTGGCCTACCTTGCTAGGTTGGGGAAGTTCTCCTGGATAATATCCTGAAGAATGTTTTCCAACTTAGTTCCATTCTCCCCATCACTCTCAGGTACACCAATCAAACGTAGATTTGGTCTTTTCACATACTCCCATATTTCTTGGAGGGTTTATTCATTCCTTTTTATTCTTTTTTCTCTTAGTTTGTCTTCTTTCTTTATTTCATTAAGTTGACCTTCAATCTCTGATATCCTTTCTTTTGCTTGATCAATTTGGCTATTGATACTTGTGCATGCTTCACAAAGATCTCATGCTGTATTTTTCAGTTCCATCAGGTCATTTATGTTTTTCTCTAAACTGCTTATTCTAGTTAGCAATTTGTCTAACCTTTTTTCAAGGTTCTTAACTTCCTTGCATTGGGTTAAAATATGCTCCTTTAGTTCAGTGGAGTTTGTTATTACCCACCTTTTGAAGCCTACTTCTGTCAATTTGTCAAATCGTTCTTTGTCTAGTTTTGTTCCCTTGCTGGTGAGGAGTTGTGATCCTTTGGAGGAGAAGAGACATTCTCCTTTTTGGAATTTTCAGCCTTTTTGCACTGCTTTCTCCCCATCTTCGTGGATTTATCTACATTTAGCCTTTGATGGGGTCTCTGAGTGGACGTCCTTTCTGTTGATGTTGATACTATTGCTTTCTGTTTGTTAGTTTTCCTTCTAACAGTCAGGCCCCTCTGCTGCAGGTCTGCTGAAGTTTGCTGGAGGTCCACTCCAGACCCTGTTTGCCTGGGTATCACCAGCAGAGTCTGCAGAATAGCAAAGATTGCTGCCTGTTCCTTCCTCTAGAAGCTTCATCCCAGAGGGCCCTCCCGCCAGATGCCAGCCAGAGCTCTCCTGTATGAGGTGTCTGTCAGCCCCTACTGGGAGATGTCTCTGAGTCAGGAGACACGGGGGGTCAGGGACCCACTTGAGGAAGCAATGTGACCCTTATCAGAGCTTGAATACTGTGCTGGGAGATCCGCTGCTCAAGCCTCAGCAATGGTGGACGCTCCTCTCCCCACCAAGCTCAAGCTTCCCAGGTGGACCTCAGACTGCTGTGCTGGCAGCAAGGATTTCAAGCCAGTGGATTTTAGTTTGCTGGGCTCCATGGGGGTGGGACCCACTGAGCCACACCACTTGGCTCCCTGGCTTCAGCCTCCTTTCCAGGGGAGTGAATGGTTCTGCCTCACTGGCATTCCAGGTGCCACTGAGGTATGAAAAACAAAAACTCCTACAGCTAGCTCAGTGTCTGCCCAAATGGCCACCCAGTTTTATGCTTGAAACCAGGGCTCTGGTGGTATAGGCACCAGAGGGAATCTCCTGGTCTGCAGGTTGTGAAGACCATGGGGGAAGCACAGTATCTTGACCAGAGTACACCGTACACAGACCCTCAAGGCTTCCTTTGGCTATGGCAGGAGATTTCCCGACTCCTTGTACTTCCTGAGTGAGGCAACACCCCACTCTGCTTCAGTTCACCCTTCATGGGCTGCACCCACTGTCCAATCAGTCCCAGTAAGATGAACCGGACATCTCAGTTGGAAATGCAGAAATCACCCACATTCTGCATCGATCTCGCTGGGAGCTGCAGACTGGAGCTGTTCCTATTTGGCCATCTTGCCAGCCTATCTCTCTTGAATTTTTTTTTTTTTTTGACTCAGAGATTATTTTAAAATGTGTTGCTCAATTTTTAGGTATTTGGAGACTTTCCTGTTGTCTTTCTGTAATTAATTTCTAATTGATTCCATTGCTATTAGAAAACATACTTTGGTTTCTATTCTTTTAAGTTTGTTATAGTATATTTTTTGACCCAGGGTATGGTATATTTTTATGAATGTTCCATACGAGCTACAGAAGAATGGAGTTGTTGGCAAGAGTATTCTATAAAAGTCAATTAGATCAAGTCACTTGAGAGTGATGTTAAATCATGTATACCTTTACTGATTTTCTGATGGCTTGATCTATCAATTACTAACAGAGAAGTGCTGAAGTCTTTATAGCAGTGACTTACTTATAGTTTGATCAGTTTTTGCCTCATATATTTTGATGCTTTCTTGTTAGGTGCATAGATGTTTAGGATTGTTATGTCTTCAATAAAAGTGTCAATAAAGAATTGACACTTGTATTATTACATACTTCCCCCTCTTTTAAATTCTCTAATTCTTTATACTTAAAATGGATTTTAATAGATACATAACATATAATTGGGGATTTTTTATCCACTCTAAAAATCTGTCACTTAATTAACATATTTATATTATTCACATTTAAAGTGATTATTGATCCAGTTAGATTATTATCTAACATGTGTGTGACTGTTTTCTATTCATTTATTTTCTCCTCATTTTTCTGCCTTTGCTGGTGTTATTGAACATTTTACATGATGCCATTTTACCTCCCCACTTAGTGTATCAAAGATAGATATATACATATATATATATATATATATTTTTTTTTTTTTAAATTTTGAGGAGGAGTCTCACTCTGTCACCCAGGCTGGAGTGCAGTGGTGTCATCTCGGGTCTCTGCAAGCTCTGCCTCCTAGGTTCACACCAATCTCCTGCCTCAGCCTCCCGAGTAGCTGGGACTACAGGCACCCACCACGCCCAGCTAATTTTTTGTATTTTTAGTAGAGATGGGGTTTCACCATGTTAGCTGGGATGGTCTTGATCTCCTGACCTTGTGATCCGCCCGCCTCGGCCTCCCAAAGTGCTAGGATTATAGGCATTAGCCACCATACTCAGCCTCAAATATATTTTTAAAAAATAGTAGTTGTTCTAGATTTTACAATATGCAATATGAACTAATTTAAGTACTTTGTATATACTACATTGCTTCATGTGTATTACATATACCCTATTACAGAGTATCTCCAATTCCTCCCACCTGTTATCTATTTCATTTATCCACATGCTATAATCACTCAATACATTGTTATTATTATTACTTTAAACAAAGAATTATCTTTCAGGACAATTCAGAATTAGAAAAATAAAATATTTTATTTTTCCTCTCTCTGTCTTCTTTTCTTTATGTAGGTCCAAGTTTCTGGTCTGTATTATTTTTCTTTTGTCTCAAAACTTTCTTTAATATTTCTCATACAGAAGATCTGCTAACAGTGAATTCCCTCAGTTTTTGTTTGTCTAAGAAAATCTATTTCTTTGTCACCTTACACGATTTGCTGGATATGGTATTAAAGATTTATGGATAATTTTTAACACTTCAAATATTTCACACTTGTCTTGTGTTCATGGTTTCTAATGAGAAGTTTGCTGTAATTCTTATCTTTGTTCCTCTGTAGGTAAGGGGTTCTCTTTTTCTGTGGCTCCTTTCAATATTTTTTTCTTTGTTTTTAGTTTTCTGTAAATTTCAGAGACTAAACCAGGAAGAAGTTGAATCTCTGAATAGACTAATAACAGGCTCTGAAATTGAGGCAATAATTCATAGCTTACCAACCAAAAAAAGTCCAGGACCAGATGGATTCACAGCTGAATTCTACCAGAGGTACAAGGAGGAACTGGTACCATTCCTTCTGAAACTATTCCAATCAATGGAAAAAGAGAGAATCCTCCCTAACTCATTTTATGAGGCCAGCATCATCCCGATACCAAAGCCTGGCAGAGACACAACAAAAAAAGAGAATTTTAGACCAATATCCCTGATGAACATTGATGCAAAAATCTTCAATAAAATACTGGCAAACTGAATCCAGCAGCACATCGAAATGCTTATCCACCATGATCAAGTGGGCTTCATCCCTGGGATGCAAGGCTGGTTCAATATGCGCAAATCAATAAATGTAATCCAGCATATAAACAGAACCAATGACAAAAACCATATGATTATCTCAATAGATGCACAAAAGGCCTTTGACAAAATTCAACAGCCCTTCATGCTAAAAACTCTCAATAAATTAGGTATTGATGGGACGTATCTCAAAATAATAAGAGCTGTCTATGACAAACCCACAGCCAATATCATACTGAATGGGCAAACACTGGAAACATTCCCTTTGAAAACTGGCACAAGACAGGGATGCCCTCTCTCACCACTCCTATTCAACATAGTGTTGGAAGTTCTGGCCAGGGCAATCAGGCAGGAGAAGGAAATAAAGGGTATTCAATTAGGAAAAGAGGAAGTCAAATTGTCCCTGTTTGCAGATGACATGATTGTATATCTAGAAAACCCCATTGTCTCAGCCCAAAATCTCCTTAAGCTGATAGGCAACTTCAGCAAAGTCTCAGGATAAAACATCAATGTGCAAAAATCATAAGCATTCTTATACACCACTAACAGACAAACAGCCAAATCATGAGTGGACTCCCATTCACAATTGCTTCAAAGAGAATAAAATACGTGTGAATCCAACTTACAAGGGACGTGAAGGACCTCTTCAAGGAGAACTACAAACCACTGCTCAATGAAATCAAAGAAGATACAAACAAATGGAATTACATTCTATGCTCATGGGTAGAAAGAATCAATATCATGAAATGGCCATACTGCCCAAGGTAATTTATAGATTCAATGCCATCCCCATCAAGCTACCAATGACTTTCTTCACAGAATTGGAAAAAACTACTTTAAAGTTCATATGGAACCAAAAAAGAGCCTGCATTGCCAAGTCAATCCTAAGCCAAAAGAACAATGCTGGAGGCATCATGCTACCTGTCCTCAAACTATACTACAAGGCTACAGTAACCAAAACAGCATGGTACTGGTACCAAAACAGAGATATAGACCAATGGAACAGAACAGAGCCCTCAGAAATAATGCCGCATATCTACAACCATCTGATCTTTGACAAACCTGACAAAAACAAGAAATGAGGAAAGGATTCCCTATTTAATAAATGGTGCTGGGAAAACTGGCTAGCCATTTGTAGAAAGCTGAAACTGGATCCCTTCCTTACACCTTATACAAAAATTAATTCAAGATGGATTAAAGACTTAAATGTTAGACCTAAAACCATAAAAACCCTAGAAGAAAACCTAGGCAATACCATTCAGGATATAGGCATGGGCAAGGACTTCATGTCTGAAACACCAAAAGCAATGGCAACAAAAGCCAAAATTGACAAATGGGATCTAATTAAACTAAAGAGCTTCTGCACAGCAAAAGAAACTACCATCAGAGCGAACAGGCAACCTACAGAATGGGAGAACATCTTTGCAATCTACTCGTCTGACAAAGGGCTAATATCCAGAATCTACAATGAACTCAAACAAATTTACAAGAAAAAAACAAACAACCTCATCAAAAAGTGGGTAAAGGATATGAACAGACACTTCTTAAAAGAAGACATTTATGCAGCCAACAGACACATGAAAAAATGCTCATCATCGCTGGTCATCAGAGAAATGCAAATCAAAACCACAATGAGATACTATCTCACACCAGTTAGAATGGCAATCATTAAAAAGTCAGGAAACAACAGGTGCTGGAGAGGATGTGGAGAAATAGGAACACTTTTACACTGTTGATGGGACTGTAAACTGGTTCAACCATGGTGGAAGTCAGTGTGGTGATTCCTCAGGGATCTAGAACTAGAAATACCATTTGACCCAGCCATCCCATTACTGGGTATATACCCAAAGGATTATAAATCATGCTGCTATAAAGACACATGCACATGTATGTTTATTGCGGCACTATTCACAGTAGCAAAGACTTGGAACCAAGCCAAATGTCCAACAATGATAGACTGGATTAAGAAAATGTGGCACATATGCACCATGGAATACTATGCAGCCATAAAAAATGATGAGTTCATGTCCTTTGTAGGGACATGGATGAAGCTGGAAACCATCATTCTCAGCAAACTATCGCAAGGACAAAAAACCGAACACTGCATGTTCTCACTCATAAGTGGGAATTGAACAATGAGAACACATGGACACAGGAAGGGGAACATCACACACCGTGGCCTGTTGTTGGGTGGGGGGAGGGGGGAGGGATAGCATTAGGAGATATACCTAATATTAAATGACGAGTTACTGGGTGCAGCACACCAACATGGCACATGTATACATATGTAACTAACCTGCACGTTGTGCACATGTACCCTAAAACTTAAAGTATAATAATAAAATAATAATAATAATAATAATAATATGTCTAAGTGTATGTTGTTGTTATTGTTTTATTCTACTTGCGATTCTTTGAAGTTTGGGGATATGTGATTTACTGTCTGTCATTAAATTTGGAAAGTTTGGGGCCATTTTGATTTCAAATATTTACACTGCTTCATTCTATTGTTTATCTTCTTCTAATTCAGTTACATTTATGTTATACCTCTTGATTTTTTGCCACAGTTCTTGGATGATTTGTTCTGTTTTTCCCAATCTTTTTTCTCTTTGCTTTTCAGTTGAGAAAGTTTCTATTGACCTATCTTCAAGTTCACTGGTGCTTTCCTTTGCCATATTGACACTAGTGATGAGTCCAGCAAAGCCTTCCTTCATTTCTGTTACTGTGCTTTCTACTTATAACGTTTTCTTTTATTCTTTCGTAGAATTTTTACCTGTCTGCTTACATTATGCATCTGTTCCTTCATGTTTTCTATTTTTTCCTTTAGAAACTTCAACTTATTAATCATAGTTATTTTAAATTTCCTGCCTGATAATTTCAACAGTTTTTTTATTTCTGAGTCTAGTTGTGATTATTGCTTTGTCTCTTCAAACTGTTTTTTCTTGCCTTTTAGCCTGCTTGTAATTTTTTTGTTGAAAGCAGAACATGTTCTATCAGGTAATAAAAACCGAAGAAAATAGACCTTTAGTATGAGAATGAATGTTAATCAATCTAGGAATTAGGTTGTATTTAATGTTTAGGTACTAGAGTCTTCAAATTATCATTTCCTTGCTTGTTTCTCCCCTCTTAAGTTGGGACTTCTTTGAGTACTTCTTCTCAGAAAGAGTATGTGTCATGTAGCTTTTTCAGCTATAATTATTACACTAGAACCGTACTGATGTGGTGGCAAGGTATTGGAGGGGGAGAGCTTTCTATAATCTAACAGTTAAGCATCAGTCTTTTCATTGTTCTATGTCTTAGGGCTGTATCTTCACAAGTATTTCTGTCCTCCCTCCAGTGGTATTAATTTTCCCACTGCCCTGTATTTTTTTTTTCCTGCCCAGATCCAACCTCTAAGTGATTTTCTTGGAGCCCTGTTCTCTGCTGACTGTGTCTACTCCCATTAAGTGACACCAGAAAACTGGGGGCAAATAGAATGAAGAGGAAGTCCTTTCTAACTGTGATGTTTTCAGAATTCAGCTCAGGCAAAATCCTTTCCCTAAAGAGTAGACATTTCCTATACAGAAGACTCTGGGTATGTTTCATAATGGCTACTCTTTCCTTCCCCTACCAGTACCAGGAGTAGATCTTTCTCAGATCCTCAACATTGGAACCTGGTGGGGATCTTGGAGGAGGGGAAAGTATATAAAAGTTTGGTATTGTCTGAAGATTACAGCCCCCAGGAGTTTCCTGTTCTCACATGAGTCCACCCTCAGCCTCCAGCAATAAGTAAAATTAGCATTTAACTGTTTCTGCCACCTTATGGCTCCAGTGGCTGCTCCTGCCAGTAAGCAAATCTTAGTTGTTAATATCCCTCTGGATGCACCTGTCTTCCTAGATTTCAAAGTGGAGGATTGCCCTATGATATGGCCTCAGATCTTTTATGGTTCCAAGAAACATCATTGAATTTCCATTTGTTCAGAATTTTCTTGTTGTAAGGATGGAAGTGTTGACTTCCAAACTCTTTGTCAGCTGAAATTCACTTTTTTGTTTTTTGAAATTTTTAATAGTTATTTTTCCAAATTCAATTTAAAACTCTTTGCCAACTTTGAAAGTTAATTCCAATGTGATATTGATTGGAGGAGCATTAAATATATATATTAATTAGGGAAAAATTGAAATCTATAAAATTTTTAATCTCACTATGCATTGATTCATTTTTTATGTTCCTTAGTGAAATTGTAACATTTTATCCATAAAGTTCCTGAATATTTATTATTTATTAATACTTACTAACTTTATTCAAAGTTGGATATTTTGGTACTATTGTGAATGAGATTTTTTCCATATATATATGTGTGTGTGTGTATATGTATATATATGTGTGTGTATATATATATATACACACACACACATATATATACACATACATATATACACACACACATACACGGAAAAAATCTTATTCACAACAGTACCAAACTATCCAACTTTGAATATATATACATATATACACATATATTATATATATATACATATATTATGTACATATATAGATACATACATTTTTAAAATTTATATATATTTGAGGGGTACACGTGCAGGTTTCTTACATTCATGTATTGCATAGTGGTGAAGTCTGGTCTTTAAGTGTTCCCATCACCCAAATGGTGAACACTGCACCCAATAGGTAATTTTTCAACTCTCACCCCCCTCCTATCCTCCTACCTTTTGTAGTCTCCAATGTCTATTATACCATTCTGTGTGTCCATGTGTGCCCACTGTTTAGCTCCCACTAACAAGTGAGAACATGCAGTATTTGACTTTCTGTTATTTCACTTAAGACAATGGCCTCCAGTTCTATCCACGTTGCTGCAAAAGACATGATTTTATCCTTTTCTATGACTGATTGGTATTGAATGGTATATATACACCACATTTTCTTTATCCAGTCCTCCATTATGGACACTTAGGTTGATTCCATATCTTTGCCATTGTGAATAGTGCTGTGATAAACATATGAGTGCTGGTATCTTTTTGATACAATGTTTTCTTTCTGTTTGCATGTATACCTATTAGGGGGGTTGCTGGATCAAATGGTAGTTCTGTTTTTAGTTATTGGAGAAATTTCAGCATTTTTTCCATAGAGCTTGACTGATTGACATTCCCACCAATAGTGTATGAGTTTACTTTTCTCCACACCCTCACCAACATATGTTGTTTTTAGGCTTTTTATTTATTTATTTTTAATGATATAATTTTATCATATATATATAATTTTGAGATAGAGTCTCACTCTATCACCCAGGCTTGAGTGTAGGGGAATGATCATAGCTCACTGCAGCCTCCAACTCCTGGACTCAAGCAAACTTCTCACCTCATCCTCCCAAACAGCTGGGACTACAGGCATGTGCCACCATCCCAGGCTAGTTTTTAATTTTTGTTGTGACAGATCTTGCTATTTTGCCCAGGCTTATCTTAAATTCCTGACCTTAAGCAACCCTCCTGCCTTGGCCTTCCAAACAGACTTTTTAAAAATAGCCATTTTGACTGCTGTTAAGATGGTATCGGGGGTTGGGGGGGGAAGGGGGGTGGAGCCAAGATGGTTAAACAGGAACAGCTCCAGTCTACAGCTCCCAGTGTGAGTGACGCCAAAGATGGGTGATTTCTGCATTTCCAACTGAGGTACTGGGTTCATCTCACTGGGGAGTATCAGAAAGTGTGTGCAGGAGAGTGGGTGCAGTGCACTGCAAGAGCTGAAGTAGGGCAAGGCGTCGCCTCACCCGGGAAGCACAAGGGGTCAGGGAATTCCCTTTCCTAGTCAAAGAAAGGGGTGACAGATGGCACCTGGAAAATCAGGTCACTCCCACCCTAATACTGTACTTTTCCAATGGTCTTAGCAAACAGCACACAAGGAGATTATATCCCGTGCCTGGTTCAGAGGATCCTACGCCCACAGAGCCTTGTTCATTGCTAGCACAGCAGTCTGAGATTGAACTGCAAGGTGGCAGCGAGGCTGGGGGAGGGGCGCCCGCCACTGCCCAGGCTTGCTTAGGTAAACAAAGCAGCCAGGAAGCTCGAACTGGGTGGAGCCCACCACAGCTCAAGGAGGCCTGCCTGCCTCTGTAGGCTCCACCTCTGGCGGCAGGGCACAGACAAACAAAAAGACAGCAGTAACCTCTGCAGACTTAAATGTCCCTGTCTGACAGCTTTGAAGAGAGCAGTGGTACTCCCAGCATGCAGCTGGAGATCTGAGAATGGGCAGACTGCCTCCTCAAGAGGGTCCCTGACCCCCGAAACCCAAGCAGCCTAACTGGGAGGCACCCCCCAGTAGGGGCAGACTGACACCTCACACGGTCGGGTACTCCTCTGAGACAAAACTTCCAGAGGAACGATCAGACAACAGCATTCGCGGTTCACGAAAATCCGCTGTTCTGCAGCCACCACTGCTAGTACCCAGGCAAACAGGGTCTGGAGTGGACCTCTAGCAAACTCCAACAGACCTGCAGCAGTGGGTCCTGTCTGTTAGAAGGAAAACTAACAAACAGAAAGGACAACCACACCAAAAACCCATCTGTACATCACCATCATCAAAGACCAAAAGTAGATAAAACCACAAAGATGGGGAAAAAACAGAGCAGAAAAACTGGAAACTCTAAAAAGCAGAGCGCCTCTCCTCCTCCAAAGGAACGCAGCTCCTCACCAGCAATGGAACAAAGATGGATGGAGAATGACGTTGACAAGTTGGGAGAAGAAGGCTTCAGACGATCAAACTACTCTGAGCTACAGGAGGAAATTCAAACCAAAGGCAAAGAAGTTAAAAAGTTTGAAAAAAATTTAGACAAATGTGTAACTAGAATAACCAATGCAGAGAATTGCTTAAAGGAGCTGATGGAGCTGAAAGCCAAGGCTCGAGAACTACATGAAGAATGCAGAAGCCTCAGGAGCCGATGTGATCAACTGGAAGAACAGGCATCAGTGATGGAAGATGAAATGAATGAAATGAAGCGAGAAGGGAAGTTTAGAGAAAAAAGAATAAAAAGAAATGAGCAAAGCCTCCAAGAAATATGGGACTATGTGAAAAGACCAAATCTATGTCTGATTGGTGTACCTGAAAGTGACGGGGAGAATGGAACCAAGTTGGAAAACACTCTGCAGGATATTATCCAGGAGAACTTCCCCAATCTAGCAAGGCAGGCCAACATTCAGATTCAGGAAATACAGAGAATGCCACAAAGATACTCCTCGAGAAGAGCAACTCCAAGACACATAATTGTCAGATTCACCAAAGTTGAAATGAAGGAAAAATGTTAAGGGCAGCCAGAGAGAAAGGTTGGGTTACCCACAAAGGGAAGCCCATCAGACTAACAGCAGATCTCTCAGGACAAACTCTACAAGCTAGAAGAGAGTTGGGGCCAATATTCAACATTCTTAAAGAAAAGAATTTTCAACCCATAATTTCATATCCAGCCAAACTAAGCTTCATAAATGAAGGAGAAATAAAATACTTTACAGACAAGCAAATGCTGAGAGATTTTGTCACCACCAGGCCTGCCCTAAAAGAGCTCCTGAAGGAAGCACTAAACATGGAAAGGAACAACTGGTACCAGCCACTGCAAAATCATGCCAAATTGTAAAGACGATCGAGGCTAGGAAGAAACTGCATCAACTAACAAGCAAAATAACCAGCTAACATCATAATGACAGGATCAAATTCACACATAACAATATTAACTTTAAATGTAAATGGACTAAATGCTCCAATTAAAAGACACAGACTGGCAAATTGGATAAAGAGTCAAGACCCATTGGTGTGCTGTGTTCAGGAAACCCATCTCACATGCAGAGACACACATAGGCTCAAAATAAAAGGATGGAGGAAGATCTACCAAGCTAATGGAAAACAAAAAAAGGCAGGGGTTGCAATCCTAGTCTCTGATAAAACAGACTTTAAACCAACAAAGATCAAAAGAGACAAAGAAGGCCATTACATAATGGTAAAGGGATCAATTCAACAAGAAGAGCTAACTATCCTAAATATATATGCACCCAATACAGGAACGCCCAGATTCATAAAGCAAGTCCTGAGTGACCTACAAAGAGACTTAGACTCCCACACAATAATAATGGGAGATTTTAACACCCCACTGTCAACATTAGACAGATCAATGAGACAGAAAATTAAGAAGGATACCCAGGAATTGAACTCAGCTCTGCGCCAAGCAGACCTAATAGACATCTACAGAACTCTCCACCCCAAATCAACAGAATATACATTTTTTTCAGCACCACACCACACCTATTCCAAAATTGACCACATACTTGGAAGTAAAGCTCCCCTCAGAAAATGTAAAAGATCAGAAATTATAACAAACTGTCTCTGAGACCACAGTGCAATCAAACTAGAACTCAGCATTAAGAAACTCACTCAAAACCACTCAACTACATGGAAACTGAACAACCTGCTCCTGAATGACTACTGGGTACATAATGAAATGAAGGCAGAAATAAAGATTCTCCTTGAAACCAACGAGAACAAAGACACAACATACCAGAATCTCTGGGACACATTCAAAGCAGTGTGTAGAGGGAAATTTATAACAATAAATGCCCACAAGAGAAAGCAGGAAAGATCCAAAATTGACACCCTAACATCACAATTAAAAGAACTAGAAAAGCAAGAGCAAACACATTCAAAAGCTAGCAGAAGGCAAGAAATAACTAAAATCAGAGCAGAACTGAGGGAAATAGAGACACAAAAAACCCTTCAAAAAATTAATGAATCCAGGAGCTGGTTTTTTGAAAGGATCAACAAAATTAATAGACCACTAGCAAGACTATTAAAGAAGAAAAGAGAGAAGAATCAAATAGATGCAATAAAAAATGATAAAGGGGATATCACCACCGATCCCACAGAAATACAAACTACCATCAGAGAATACTACAAACACCTCTATGCAAATGAACTAGAAAATCTAGAAGAAATGGATAAATTCCTCGACACATACACCCTCCCAAGACTAAAGCAGGAAGAAGTTGAATCTCTGAATAGACCAATAACAGGATCTGAAATTGTGGCAATAATCAATAGCTTACCAACGAAAAAGAGTCCAGGACCAGAAGGATTCATAGCCGAATTCTACCAGAGGTACAAGGAGGAACTGTTACCATTCCTTCTGAAATTATTCCAATCAATAGAAAAAGAGGGAATCCTCCCTAACTCATTTTATGAGGCCAGCATCATCCTGATACCAAAGCCTGGCAGAGACAAAACAAAAAAAGAGAATTTTAGACCAATATCCTTGATGAACATGGATACAAAAATCCTCAATAAAATACTGGCAAACCAAATCCAGCAGCACATCAAAAAGCTTATCCACCATGATCAAGTGGGCTTCATCCCTGGGATGCAAGGCTGTTTCAATATACACAAATCAATAAATGTAATCCAGCATATAAACAGAACCAATGACAAAAACCACATGATTATCTCAATAGATGCACAAAAGGCCTTTGACAAATTTCAACAACGCTTCATGCTAAAAACTCTCAATAAATTAGGTATTGATGGGATGTATCTCAAAATAATAAGAGCTATCTATGACAAACCCACAGCCAATATCATACTGAATGGGCAAACACTGGAAACATTCCCTTTGAAAACTGGCACAAGACAGGGATGCCCTCTCTCACCACTACTATTCAACATAGTGTTGGAAGTTCTGACTAGGGCAATTAAACAGGAGAAGGAAATAAAGGGTATTCAATTAGGAAAAGAGGAAGTCAAATTGTCCCTGTTTGCAGATGACATGACTGTATATCTAGAAAACCCCATTGTCTCAGCCCAAAATCTCCTTAAGCTGATAGGCAACTTCAGCAAAGTCTCAGGATACAAAATAAATTTACGAAAATCACAAGCATTCTTATACACCAATAACAGACAAACAGAGAGCCAAATCATGAGTGAATTCCAATTCACAATTGCTTCAAAGAGAATAAAATACGTAGGAATCCAACTTACAAGGGATGTGAAGGACCTCTTCAAGGAGAACTAAAAACCACTGCTCAAGGAAATAAAAGAGGATACAAACAAATGGAAGAACATTCCATGCTCATGGGTAGGAAGAATCAATATCATGAAAATGGCCATACTGCCCAAGGTAATTTATAGATTCAATGCCATCCCCATCAAGCTACCAATGACTTTCTTCACAGAATTGGAAAAAACTACTTTAAGCTTCACATGGAACCAAAAAAGAGCCCGCGTCGCCAAGTCAATCCTAAGCCAAAAGAACAAAGCTGGAGGCATCATGCTACCTGACTTCAAACTATACTACAAGGCTACAGTAACCAAAACAGCATGGTACTGGTACCAAAACAGAGATATAGATCAATGGAACAGAACAGAGCCCTCACAAATAATGCCGCATATCTACAACTATCTGATTTTTGACAAACCTGAGATAAACAAGCAATGGGTAAAGGATTCCCTATTTAATAAATGGTGCTGGGAAAACTGGCTAGCCATATGTAGAAAGCTGAAACTGGATCCCTTCCTTACACCTTATACAAAAATTAATTCAAGATGGATTAAAGACTTAAATGTTAGACCTAAAACCATAAAAACCCTAGAAGAAAACCTAGGCATTACCATTCAGGACACAGGGATGGGCAAGTACTTCATGTCTAAAATGCCAAAAGCAATGGCAACAAAAGACAAAATTGACAAATGGGATCTAATTAAACTAAAGAGCTTCTGTACAGCAAAAGAAACTACCATCAGAGTGAACAGGCAACCTACAAAATGGGAGAAAATTTTCGCAACCTACTCATCTGACAAAGGGCTAATATCCAGAATCTACAATGAACTCAAACAAATTTACAAGAAAAAAATAAACAACGCCATCAAAAAGTGGGCGAAGGACATGAACAGACACTTCTCAAAAGAAGACATTTATGCAGCCAAAAAACACATGAAAAAATGCTCACCATCACTGGCCATCAGAGAAATGCAAATCAAAACCACAATGAGATACCATCTCACACCAGTTAGAATGGCAATCATTAAAAAGTCAGGAAACAACAGGTGCTGGAGAGGATGTGGAGAAATAGGAACACTTTTACACTGTTGGTGGGACTGGAAACTAGTTCAACCCTTGTGGAAGTCAGTGTGGCGATTCCTCAGGGATCTAGAACTGGAAATAGTTTTTGACCCAGCCATCCCATTACTGGGTACATACCCAAAGGACTATAAATCATGCTGCTATAAAGACACATGCACACATATGTTTATTGCGGCACTATTCACAATAGCAAAGACTTGGAACCAAGCCAAATGTCCAACAATGATAGACTGGATTAAGAAAATGTGGCACATATACACCATGGAATACTATGCAGCCATAAAAAATGATGAGTTCATGTCCTTTGTAGGGACATGGATGAAATTGGAAATCATCATTCTCAGTAAACTATCACAAGAACAAAATCTAAACACCGCATATTCTCACTCATAGGTGGGAATTGAACAATGAGAACACATGGACACAGGAAGGGGAACATCACACTCTGGAGACTGTTGGGGGGTGGGGGTAGCGGGGAGGGATAGCTTTAGGAGATATACCTAATGCTAAATGACGAGTTAATGGGTGCAGCACACCAGCATGGCACATGTATACATATGTAACTAACCTGCACATTGTGCACATGTACCCTAAAACTTAAAGTATAATAATAATAAAATAAACAAGTCAAAAAAAAAAACAAAAGAAAAACAAAAAACAACAACAGCAGCAAAAAAATATACTCTGCATCAAACCAAAAAAAAAAAAAAGAAAGCATGTCAAACTTTGAATTTGAGTGTGACTACAGCTTTACCAGTATCTCATGAGTTTTTATAATTTGTAGATTTATTGTGATTTTTAAATATTCAACAATTATACTTTTGACTTCCTCTTTGACAGTAGAATTATTTAGTAAAATTTTTTTTGCTTTGAAATTTTCAATTGATTTGAATTTGATGTTTTAAAGTTGTTAAAATGTTGCAGTGATATTTCTTTGTTGCAGAAATCTACCTTCTGAATTTTCTGCTTTGGTGAATTTAACTAAGTTTACTTTATGTTTATTCTTGATCAACTTTTGAAAATTCTCCAAAACCAATATATTTCTGTCAATCTCACATATTTTTAAAAATCTATACTTTGTATATTTATTTTTTACATAATTATTTATGACCCATGTATTCATTGTGCATTTTACGTTTTATCAGTAAACATCAACTCTCTTTTCCTATTACTTGTTGCCTTGATTTCCACTATTTTGATGTTACAATCCCTGCTTTTTTTTTTTTTTTGCCTATTTAGTCATTTTGTTTAAATGATAGGTTGTAAAGAAAATACACAGTTTTGTTTTATTTTGTTTTTTGTTTGTTGAGATGTGGTCCCACTCTGTCTCCCAGGCCAGAGAGCAGTAGTGCACTCATGGCTCACTGCATCCTTCATCTTGTGTGCTCAAGTTATCCTTCCACCTCACCCACTTGAGTGGCTGGGACCATAGGCATGTGCCACCAGGCGTGGCTAATTTTTTTTTGTTTGTGGAGATGAGGCCTTGCTATGTTGCCCAGGCTAGTCTTGAACTCCTGGACACAAGTGATTCTTTCGCCTTGACCTCCCAAAGTGCTGGGATTACATACATGAGCTGCTGTGACCAGTTCATAGACTTTTAGGTAGGATACCTTTTAACCTTTTTTTTTTAACTGTAATAACCTGATATTTATATATTATATCTGTCATAATGCTTTCTGAGGTTGTAAGAATGTTTACTTTATTTTATGTATGTTATACAAATTGTGTTATTGTTGATTTTATCCTCAATCTTTTTACTTTCTAAATTGTACTTCTAAGTTATTTTGTTCTGATCATTATTTTTGAAAGTTAAGCAATATGTATTAACTCTCCTTCTTGACTCTTAAGGACATTAAGGACATTGGCATGATTTGTTTTTTCCTCCGACCTTCTTCTGCAGTGATTTTTGGCATTATTTGGGATTTATTTTATCTGGTTCCTTATTACATTTTATCTTATATTTCAGTTTAAATAAGTATTTAGGACTTCCATTTTGTTTTATAATAATCTTTAGGAGATATTTAGTCTAAATTCTGTTGTTTCATGGTTTTAATATCCATTGACATTTTTTTAAACGGTATAGTTTTCCCATTTCTGAGGTTTTTTTTCTTTTTGCATGTCCCTCCATTATTTCAAACTGTCTTTTGTAGTAGTATTTTAGGAAAAATACCTGAGTGTTTTGCTTGTCAAGTTCTTCATGTCTAAGACTCTCTTTCTGTTACTATCACACATAAATGCCAACTTTGTGCAGAGTAAAGGAGGGACCAAGAATCATGCAGGCAAAACGACTGGATTACTTTTTTCCCACTGGCATCTTTTCTAAAATCTTCAATTATTTTTTATTTACTAACAGTATGACTCCCTAGAGTACTGTGTGACATATCTTTATTGCTTTGTGTAAATAGTTCTTTCATATACTGTCTTAAATTTTTCTAACTCAAGTTCAAGAGATGTCCTTAAACCTAATAATATGAAATTTGGGGAATATCCCCATGAACTTTATGGCAATATTCACACTTTATAGTTTTCAATCAGGCCAATAGTTAACTTTTGCTTTTTTAGTCTGAAAATCTCTAATATTCTTCCACTCACATTCCTTCATTTCTTTTAGTCTTTTTTCCTAATACTGTTTATTTTTAAATTTTTTACTGATTCACTTCAAACTCATGCCAAATTCAAGGTGCTACATAATATATGTATAAAATAAGAGCCTCTATTTTGTCTTCAATGAGTTTCTTTTAGAGAGGCAAAGTATCTCGATAAACTGAGACGTGCACTTGGAAAGAGTTCATGAGGGTTCATTACCAAGATCCCTTGACTTTATACATATAGTTTAGATTTTTAAGCTCTAAGCCCATTTATCTTCCATTTCTCTGTCAATTTGTAAGATTCATAGTGTTCACTCATAAATACACCATCATTCACTTAGGTCTCCTGGAGTACATTCTCATTGGCCTGACTCTTCAGAACTGAAAAACTGTATTATTTAAAAACAGTAAATGAAACAACTTGTAGCACTTACTCCAAAGGAAATATCTAAGTGTTACAAAGAGAAAAAAGTAAGTGATATACACTATATGGAAAGTCTTACCTCATTGTGGACTTTTCAAATAAATGATTCATAGGAATAAATCTCTAAGGAGTTAAAACATGCTGCTGTTTTGTTATTCTTCATACTAATAAAAATATTCATTAGAATGTTTTCCTAAAATAAAGCTTTGTATTAGAGTGTATATTAAGGTCATCAAACTGGGAGATTTTAGAATTAGTACATTTTTTCTTAAGCAAAATGTATTCATAGTTCTAGTTTCTACACATTTCTGAAAAATTCTTTTCTGCCTTATAAATTTAGCAACTTAAGTGACTGAATTCTTTCTTTTTTTTAATTCACTGTTTAAAAGTGCCATTATATCTACATTTGAAATAATTACAAGTAGATACAAAAAAAATCTGCTATCAAAATCAGTTGTCACTTGAAAGTATTTCTCACTGCTAACTTTTTAAGGATTTCAAGGTTGTATATTTGTTATAGTTTTTATTTTTAAGCATTGTCAACTGTATCCAGAAGATTAAGGCAGATCTAAAGAAATCATCGACTAGACCACAATATATTATCTAATTTTTTTAATGACTTAACAAAACAGACTATAATGGTTCCAAAGAATACATTAAAGACACTTGGGTGTCCTTTCAAGTTCCTTCTGTGGATTATAATTAATTTAGTGGGTGAGTGGCATGACATCAAGGTGGTCTGTTTAGTACATAGCAGGGAAAATCTGTGGCAAAAGAAACTATAATCAGACCTGGGACTATTTCATAATCCTTTGTAGGCAATGAAATATGGACTTTGAGGAATAACTTTAATAGTATTGGGTGAATTTTACTTCAATCACTTCACTATTGCTTGCTAATTCAAGAAAAGGAACACCAATGTCCAAACTAGCTGTGATCTAAAACATTTCTTTTAGCCAAATGTCTTTTACAAGAAAATTTTATCAATGATGCACCATTGTAAGAGTTTGTTCATCTACCTTATCCTGAGAAACCTAGATGCTGTATTATTCTAACATGAGACAACTTTCTAAATTTATCAAGCTTTGATTATAAATTTGAACAAGAGAGATCATGTATCCCACTGTTGAAAAGATGTGTTTTTTCTTAACTTCCTGGCCATATGGAGAAAATACTATTGAATATACACTTTATACTCCATAGAGAGGCATACTGAAGAGAAATTAAAGACATAAATGTGAAAATTAAAACTATAAAGCTGATACAATTATAGAAAAATATTTTTGTGACCTTAGAAATGATAAAAACTTTTTAAGAAAACTGATATCAGAAAGAGGAATATTAATGGTTTTGATTACACACTATCAAGTATTTTTATGTAAAGATACCATAAACAAATTTTTTAATTGAGAAAAACTATTTTCCTGAAACTAAGCATGCTTCATAGCTCTGTTACTATAACTTCCTTGCTACATATAAATCTAATTTATGTGTGAAATGTTATTATGTACTAATAATTTCTAGTGTTTTTAATTTCTTTTTTAATTTTATTTTACTTTAAGTTTTGGGAGACATGTGCAGAATGTGCAGGTTTGTTACATGTGTGGAATGCTCAGGTAAACGTTTGCCACAACGGTTTCCTGCCCCTACAACCTGTCACCTAGGTATTAAGCCCCACATGCATTAGCTATTTGTCCTGAACCATAAACAAAATTAACAGGAAAATAGATTGGAAAAATACTTATAATGTTAAAAAACTAAGTAGGAGTCAAGACAATTCAATGGGGGAAGAAAGTCTTTTCAACAAATGGTGCTGGGACAACTGGGTATCCACAGACAAAAGGATGAATGAAAGTAAACCCATACACAAAATTTGTTCATATCCATACACACTATACATAAAAAAATTAACCTCAAATGATCATAGATCTATAACTATAAAACACTTAGAAGAAAACATTGAAGTCCATCTTCATGACATTGGGTTCCACAATGGCTTCTTAGTTACAAAACCAAACACATAAATGACAAAAGGGAAAAATAGACTACATAAATTAAAAACTTTTATTCTTCAAAAAACACCATCAACAAAGTGAAAAAACCCACAGATTGGGATAAAATGTTTGTAAATCATGTATCTGATAAGGGATTTTGTGGTAGTTAATGTCAGGTGTCAGCTCAGCTGGACTGAAGGATACTCAGCTGGTAAACCATTATTTCTGGATATGTGTGGGGGTGTTTCCAGAAGAGACTGGCATTTGAATCAGTGAACAAAGAAATATCCACGTCAATGTGGAAACCATCCAGTTGGCTGAGGGCCTGGATTTGAAAAAAAACAAAAACAAACAAACAAAAAAAGACGGAGGAAAGGTGGATTCCCTCTCTGTCTTCTGGAGTTGGCACACCTTTCTTCTGCCCTTGGACATCAGAACTCTAGACGCTCTGGCCTTTGGACTCTGGGACTTGCATCAGCAGACCATCAGATTCTCAGATTTTCAGCCTCAGACTGAAGTTACACCATTGGTTTCCCTGGTTCTCCATCTGGCAGAGGGCCTATCATGGGACTTTCAGTCTCCATTGTTGAGTGAGCCAGTTCCCCTAATAAATCACCTCTCATGCATCTCTCTATATATATCTCTGTCTGTCTCTTGATATCTGTCTATCTAATCTGTTTATCTATCTATCCTATTGGTTCTGTCACTCTGGAGACCCTGACAAATTCAGATTTATATCCTGAATATATAAAGAACACTTAGAAATAAAAAAACAAATAATCAAAGATAAAATGGGCAAATAGTTTTAATAGACATTTCTCTAAAGAAATGATCTAGCAAATCAAAACCATGATGAGATATCACTGTCATACCCATAGGATGGCTATACTTAAAAATATATATAATAACAAGCATTGTCAAAGATGGGGAAAAAATAGAACTTTCATATATTGCTGATGGGTATGTAAAATGATGCAATTGCTTTGAAAAATGATTTAACAGTTTTTTAGAATGTTAAACATTGTGTTGATATATTATCTAGCAGTTCTACTCCTAAGTGCACACCCGAAATAAATATAAACATACATCTACATAAAAACTTGTACACAAATGTTTATAGTACTATTATCCATAATAGCTTAAAACTGGAAAACAACCCAAATTTCCATCAACTGATGAATGGGTTAACAAAATTCCATACAATGGAATATCACTTGTTAGTAAAAATAAGCATTGATACATGTTACAACATGAGTGAACCTCAATAACATTAACTAAGTGAAAGAAGCCAGTCACAAAAACCACATTTTGTGATTCTATTTGTATTAAATGTTCAGAATAAGCAAATCTATAGAGACAGAACATAGAATAGTGATTGCTTATGGCTATAACATTGTTGAGTGGAAATGTGGAATGATGCCAATGAGTATGGGTTTTCTTTCTGTAATGATGAAATTATTCTAAAATTGATTATGATTGTACAACTCTGCAAATATACTAATAATTTAATATACTAATAATGTACATTTTTAATGTATTGATTGTATGGTATATGAATTATATCTCAATAAAGCTATTTTTTAATATATAATAATTTCCTGGTTTTTAACTAATGTAATAAATGTAATATATTACTATTAGTGAAAGTGAGATGAGTATATATTGAAATTCTTTGAACTGTAGATAAAAAAGTATTCTAAAATAAAAGTTAAAAATAAAGACTAGAGTTTAATATCTAGCATATTGAGGAATTCCTCCAGGCAACAATAATAAGATAGAAAATTCAATTAAAAAACAAACCAACAAAATTAATAGACAATCAGAGAAGATGAAATATTAAGGACTAACAGATTTCAAAGCAATTTCTCACCAGTTGGATGAACAATGTAAAATGAAGTAAAACAATAACATAACTCTTCATACCTATCAGCTGACAAATACCACAAAGTCAGAGAATGGTAAGTTTTATTAAAGATGTGGGCAAACAAGTACCCTCATGTTGTTGGGAGTCTAGACTAGTGCAGCCATTCTGGAGAACAATATGGTAACTGCTTGCAAAATGAAGTACTCAAATACCCAGTGGCCTAGCCACCCCATCCCCAGACATAAAATCCAAAGAAACTCATGTGTAAGCTCATGAGTGGAGAGATGTAAAATGTTCATTGCCATGAACTTTGTGATGGTGAAAAGTTAGAAGCAAGCTGTATATCCATCATAGAATTGAAAGTAGATATGGAGGGCACATCATATGAAATACTTTGCAATAGTTAGAAGGAATAAACAAGGGATTTTTTTTCACTAAGAAGAGATTCTAAAATTAAAGTGAAAAAGAATAACAAAAATAAAAAAACAATACTGATAACATAATATTTATGTAACTCACAGATATATAGACAAAAGCCCATTGTATATTTTTAAATGTATATACATATTCAGAGACATTTAAGAAGCATTTTTGTTGGGGTCATTGAAATAGTGTTAGGGAGTAGTGAAAGGTATAAGTATTAAGGGATAATGGAAACAAAATAAGGTAATAAATAATATCATACCAGAGAAATGCTTTAAGTACTATACTCAACCTTCTGCCCCTGAGTTCTAAAAAAGAAAGGGCAAAAACATAATGTAATTCATTAGAGCACTACTGACCTCATGGAATTATATTTATTTCCTTGAAATGATCAAACTAGATATAATAGTTTTGCATTATTTATAGAAGTATTAATTGTATTTTTTCTTCTTTACTGCTAAACTTTTAAAAAGAATTATTTTCCCAAGCTACTCCCTTGATTTCTTGCAATTTGCATTCTACATTATTCTCCTTGAACACCGTTCTTTCAGAAGACTCCAATTACATCCTTACTTTCTCATTTTACAAAATCTCTGTCACCAGGCTTGAGTGCAGTGGCATGATCTCAGCTCACTGCAACCTCCGCCTCCCTGGTTCAAGCGATTCTCCTGCTTCAGCCTCCCAAGTAACTAGGACTACAGGTGCCCGCCACCAAGCGAGCTAATTTTTGTATTTTTAGTAGAGTCAGGGTTTCACCATGTTGGCCAGGATAGTCTCGATCTCTTGACCTCGTGATCCACCCACCTCAGCATCCCAAAGTGCTGGGATTACAGGCGTGAGCCACCGCACCCGGCATGCAGTTTTTTTTAAAAAAAAATATGGCTTCTTCTTAAAATTTTCTCATATTTTGGATTCAGAAAGAATTCATCTTCCTAGTTCTCCTGGAGTTCCCACCACCTTACCAATATTTCTCATTATGCTGTAGCTTTTCCTTCTCAGCCCACCCGTTAATGGTAGATACTTCCAAATGCTTTCACCTTGGCCCTCTTTTCTTCTTGTTGTCTATATCCAGGCAAATAACTTCGAATATTACTCAATGTAATTGATTTCCTGAAATGTAGCTCAGAATTTTCAATATATCTCCTGTGAATGTCCCAGCATCCACAGCACCCCAAACTGAACATGTCTCAAGTTGAATATCTTCCTCCACAGACTTTTTCCTCCTATTGTGTTCTCAATCTCAGCAAGACTGTTCTAGTCACCGTAGGCTGGCAGCTCTTCCTAAAGCATAATTTGCTTTCACAGTCCACACTCAATAGATGACAAGTCTTTTGAATATACATCCTCAGTGCCTTCTAGTATCCATCCTCTCCTCTTCATTCCCACCACTACCTCTGTAACTCAGACCTGCATTGTTACTCAGCTGTCCTGTTTCTATTACTCCAAACAGAATATAATTCTATTTTCATATATCTTGGGGTTAAGGATAAAGGATACTCCTGGAGAAAAAGTATGAAGGCAAAAGTAAGAATAAGAATAGGAAAAGCCCTAAGGGGATGGACGAAATTAGAAGACAGACCTATAAATCACTTTTTCAGGGAGATAAAATTTTAAGAACACCTTTCTATTCAAATATTGGCAGGTTTTGTGCTTTATTTTCATGGACATGTCATCCTCTTACACACCTATCCCTAGCCCGTGTCAATTCTATTTTGTGGTGTGAATACTCTGCTTTAAAACAGCCTATCTCTTCATTTTCTTGATTAACTTTGTCATATTAGAATAATAGTTTCCTAAAGGAATTTTCCTGGATTCAGTTTCTTGTCATTCAAAGTTTTAAAATCTCACTCTTTAGAGCAGATATAGCATTTTTCACCTATTAGATTAGCAAAAATAAAAGAGACTGATACTATGCAGGTATGGAGGAAAGAGCTCTATTTACATAGGACTGCAAATGGCAGCAACTTACTGGAAGCTCATTTGGTCAAGCCAATAATGCTTTTTAAATATGCGTGCCATTTGATCCAGGGATTCCATTTTAGAACTATAGCCTACAGAATCGCTTGCATAGGAAAGCAAGAATGTTCCTTATAGCAGTTTTCATGGAAAAAGAAATGTGAAAACCCACTTAAATGAGCATAAATAGGAAAATGTTTGAATTATGGAACATCCATGTTGTATGATATCATTTAACTTTTTGAAATAATGAAAAAGACCTGCACACACTGGTATATAAGTATGCCCACAAAAAATACAGAATAATCTCATTTTTATAAAATAAAGAACTACAAAATATATACAAATTTAAGTGTGCGTCTGTGTGGTAGAAATATGGTATTGGTATACATTTATGTGTATATATCTCTGTGCATATATATGTCATATATATGGTTTACATTTTTTAAAAAGGGATGTGTATTACTATCTCTGCCTCCCACAATGTCTCCAGTTTATTCTTGCTCCTCCTTTTCTGAATTCCTATAGCACATTCCAAGGCTGTCTACATGTGTCTTGTTTATACTAGCAATTATAGGTTTGTTGACAGCAGCTAAATTGAATTTTATACATCTTAAATTTCCTGCATGGCCTATGTAGGTACTCAAGAATACTTGCTGAAGCACTTCACCATTATCAAAGTAGAAATACATATTTTTAAAATATGTTACCAAAAATATGTGTTTATGCATGACTCGGTTTAGAACTGAGAGCTTCGTAACATCCTTTGCATGCGTTTCATAATCCACTAAACTACAGAAAATTAATAACGAAGGAGGGAAATTAATTACCCATCAGTCAAAAATTAGACATTTATTTGGTATTCAGCAAGTCGGCATAAATATTTCTAATCTTTGAGTCATAGTTTGATTCTGTTTAAGAGCCTAATAAGAAAGAAAAGAGTGAAAGTGATTCTTGTGGGTCAATGGCAGGGATCACAAAGAGTTTATGATCTGATAAAGTAGTTTAGCTCTTTTGAACTAGAAATTTCTGCCAGAGCTGGAAATAGTAGAAATAGTAGAGTAGAAATTTGCTACCAGAGCTGATATTTGATAAGTCAACAAAAACCAAAGGCTTTTTTTCCACCTGCAGAAGTAGAGTATTTGTCAAGATAAGTTTTCCTGAGAAAAAATGGCACTGGAATTTGCCACTATTATCACTACTACTCTTCTCATTATATTAAGTTCCACAAATTTCCCAAAACAAATATAATTTCTGAAATATTTTTAAAATTATACAAAAATTAATAAATTTTATTTATTAAATGTTTATATTTACTATTTATATTTATATGTTTATAATTCTTATGACATTTCTGAAAATATATAAAGTGATGTATCTCATAACAATGTTTCAGTCAATGATGGACCACATATAGGATGCTGGTCCCATAAGATTATAGCAGAGCTGAAAAAATCCTATCACCTAGCAATGGTCACCATAATGTTGCAGCAAAATGCATTACTCATGTGTTTGTGGTGATGCTGGTTTAAACACACCTACTGCACTGCCAGTTGAATAAAAGTATAGCATATACAATTATGTGCAGTACGTAATACTTGATAATGATAGTAAACAACTATGTTACTGGTTTATGTGTGTATTAATATTATATTACACTTTTATCATTATTTTAGAGTGTACTCCTTGTAACTTATTTTGAAAAGTGAACTATAAAATAGCCTCAGGCAGGTCCTTCAGGAGATGTTCCAGAAAAAGGTAGTGTTCTCATAGGAGATGACAGTTTCATGTATGTTATTGTCCCTAAAGACCTTATAGTGGGACAAGATGTGGTGGTGGAAGACAGTGATGTTGATTATTTTGACTCTGTTTAGGCTTAGGCTAATGTGTGTGTTTGCAGTTTCAACAAAAAAACTTTAAAGAGTAAAAATAAAATTTTAAATGGAAAAAAGCTTATAGAACATATATAAAGAAAATATTTGTGTACAGCTGTGCAATGTGTTTGTTTTGAACTGTGTTGTTTTAAAAGATAAAAAAGTTAAAAACTATTAAAAAGTTTATAAAGTAAAAGAATTACTTTTATTCATAAGTTAAGGTTAATTAGTAAGCTAAGGCTAACATTTTTTTTTTTTTTTACTTACCAGTATCCTAACAAGGAAAGTTAATTTACTATTGAAGAAATAATTTTTGTAAATTTAATCCAACTGCATGGTGTTTTTTAAGTCTATGGTAGTGTACAATTATATCCTAGGCCTTCACATTCTCTCACTGCTCACTCACCAACTCACCCAGAGTAATTTTTAGTCTTGTAAGCTCCGTTCATGGTAAGTGCCACATATAGATGTACCATTTTTTAAATATTTTATGCTGTATTTTTACTGTATATTTTCTATGTTTAGTTACACAAATACTATTGTGTTATAGTTGTCCATAATATTCAGTACTGTAACATGTTGTACAGGCTTGTAGCCAAGGAGCAATAGGCTATATCACATAGCCTAGAAGTGTAGTAAGCTACTGCCGTGTAGGTAGGTTTGTGTAAGTAAACTCATGATGTTTGCACAATGATGAAATCAAAACATGTCACTGTTGTTAAGTGAGGCATAACTATATATATAGTCATACGCCCACTTACAGATAACAGAGAGGTCAAATAGTTTTTTAAAGTTACATAGCTGTAGGTTTTAGTACCATGATTCAACCTGGATCTGTTTAATTCTGAGCTCTTTTTCAGATTTCCTCTCACTCCACAGTGTGATACAACATTTTATTGAAATGTATGGGAAAAAAAGATAGTTAAATCCTAGGATACTTCAAATGAAAAGTCCCGTCAATACTCAAGTTTTGACAAGTAGACAAAGACATGGAAATTTAGGCAGCCTCCTTGCTGTTACTCTGACGTAGCATCATCTGCAATTATGATCAACATACAGTATGGACAGCTGTCACTCAGTTACTTCTGTAGACTGGGGACTGCTTTCAATAGCCTATTGAGGAGTTGTTAATTGCCTTTCCTAGTTTGTGCTTCAATTTCATATCTTCTACTTTTACAGAAGAGCCATGCAAAAATCAGCAATGTAATATTTCCATAAGGCTGTTGTTGATAACTCAGAGTGGTGGCTCTAATCTCACATTGCTTGGGTTTGAATCCCAAAGCTGCCATTTACTGTATGACCTTGGGTAAATTGCTTAATCTAAGTCAGAGTTTATTTAGCTATAAAGTAAGGATCACAATACTACTCCAGGAATAACTGAGATCAATATGCAGGAGTAAATGAGATCATGTGTGTATAGTACCTACTTCAGCAGCTGGCTCATAATTAGTGCTCAATAAATATTAGCTATTATTATTATCAATTAAAATTGTTCATGTTTTATTAAAGTTTGTTTCAAAAATAAATGTCACAAAATAATTGTGTCTCTCTTATGTACCCCAAACCCCAAGAACTGAGTTGAACTTTCTCCATCCTTAAAATGAAAGCTAGATCACCTAGGGTAACATTATGGTATAAATATTGATTTACCCTTAAAATTAATATGTTGAAACCTAACCCCCAAGGTGATCATACTAAAAGGACCTTTTGGGAAGTGATTAAATCATGAAGCCTCCACCTTCATGAAAGGGATGAGTGTCCTTATAAAACAAGTTGAAAGGAGCTTCCTTCCCTCTTCTTTCCTTTCCATAATGTAAGGACACAGAAGGTGACATCTATGAAGAATAGATTCTACTAAAGACATCACATCTACTGGTGCCTTGATCTTGGACTTCCCAGACTCCAGAACTGTGAGCAATAAATTTCTGTTGTTTATAAATTACCCAGTCTAAGGTATTTTCTTATAGCATCCCAAACAGACTGAGATAGAAATTGGTATTGAGAACTGGGGTGCTGCTGTAACAAATACCTAAAAAAGTGGAAGCAGCTTTAGATATGGGTAATTGGCAAGAGCTAGAACAGTTTGGAGGAGCAGGCTAGGAAAAAGCCTATATTGCCATAAAAAATAACCTTAAGGATAATTTTGGTGAGGTCTCAGAAAGAAAGCAGGGTTGCAGAGAATGCCTTAATCTTCTTAGAGATTACCTAAGTGGTTATAATTAGAATATTGGTAGATATATGGATGGTAAAGGCCATTCTTTTGACATCTTAGAAGGAAATGAGGAACAGTATTCAGAGGAAACAGAGAAAACTAGAGGAAAGATAATCCTTGTTATAAAAGTGGCAAAAAACTTGGCTGCACTGTGTTAATGTTCTAGTGTTTTGTGGAAGGCAGACTTCTGAGTAATAAACTTGATTTGGTGGAAGAAATCTCTATGCAAAGTGTCGAGGGTGCAGCATGGCTTCTCTTGACTACTTATAGCAAAATGCGAGAAGAGAAAAACAAATTAAAAATGAACTTAATCTAAAATGAAACAGAACTTAAAGATTTGGAAAATTCTCAACCTGACCATGTTGTAATTAATATAAAACAGTGTTCAAGAGAGAATACCCTGTGTTTGGCCAAGCAAATGCTTGATACTGAAATTAGTATGGATAGAAGGAAGTCAGATGCTATTTATCAAGATGATGGAGGAAGAATTCTAAAGGCATTTCCGAGATCTGTGTGGCTGCCCCACCCAGACAGGCCCAGAATGCCAAGGCCTTGGAGGTAGAACAATTGCAAGGTTCTGCTCCTTGGATTCCAGTGTAATGCTCCTTGACTGCCCCAGCTGTGGCTCAAACAGGTTTAGGTGTGGCTCAGGCCACCTTTCCAAAAAGTACAAGAAATAAATCATTGCAGCATTCATGTGGTACTAACTCTGCAGGCACACAGCATGCAAGAACACAGCTTGCTAGAACAAGTTAAGACTTTGGGGCTACTGGGATGGAGCGAATATATTTTGTATGTGCAAAAAGCATTAATTGGAGGGGGCAGGGGCAGAATGCTATGGCCTGAATGTTGGTGTTCTCCCAAAATTCGTATGCTGAAACCTAACCCCAGTGGTGATGGTATTAAGAGATGGGGCTGTTAGGGAAGTCATTAAGTCAAGAGGGCTCTGCTCTCATGAATGAGATCAGTGCCCTTATGAAAGAGGTTGAAGGGAGTGGCCTTGCCCCTTCCATTCCTTCCACCAGGTGAAGACACAGAAGGTGCAATCTTTGGGGGAACAGGTCCTCACCAGACACCAAATCTGCTGGCACTTTGATCTTGAAATTCTTCACCTCCAGAACTGTGAGCAATAGATCTGTTTTTTATAAATTACCCAGTTTAAGATATTTTGTTATAGCAGCCTAAATGAAATGAGACAGGCAGTGATTCTCAAATGAGGGGAAAGATCTGGAGGCATTATTGGTCATCACAACAGGAGGGGAGGAAGGGAGGCACTACTGGCATCTAGTGGTTAGAGTCCAGGGATGCTGCTAAACATCCTACAATACACGAAAACATCCTACAATGCACTAGGGCAGCCTGCCACAGTAGGAATTTTTGTCCAGCCCAAAATGTCAATGGTACAGCATCAGAGTTGAGAAACTCTGGCCTAGGGTAGTTCTCTCCTTGCCAGAAATGCAGGGAAATTCACTTTCTCTTCATTCAGTTTCACTCTCTTATCATTCTACTGGTTTCTTACATTAGTCCAGGTATCTTATTTTATATTATAACCTTATCATTTTTTTGCTGTAAGATGCTTGAAATTATTTTTGGAAAGAAGTAGTAGATTATATAAATTCAATGAATGTAATTTTAAATGTTTAGGTGAATCACTCCAAACTCTAACCCCATGTGCCATCTTTCCTGATTAGTGTGTCTGTCAATGTCCGTTCAGTTATTCCTATAGTTTTGAGATCTCACTGCTAAACTTTATGTAGCACCCAGAACAGTGTCATAAACAGATAAATGACGTTTACAATGATTATGATAATGACCTTTCTGCATCTGAAATATTAAAAGGAATCACAAAGCAGAATGCTAGCAATCAATCAATACAGGCACAAGTATTTATTGAGCTCCTGTAATGTACCCTACTCTGTGTCAGGTGCTATGAGGGAAGAAAAGTTTGTCTTATACTTCTGTTACATCCTTGAGAAGTGCTTTGTCAAGTTCAGAAGAGAAAAATCAGGCATGAAATAGATATCAAACTGTGTGTCCCTGAGTGCTAGGTTGTATAGGACAGTTAAATTGTAGTGGATTTCACATACAGTTAAAAATTGTTTAATATTAGTATTAGAATTGTCTGTAATTAAGTAATGAGATCATGGGTGTAGCTATTGAAAATTAAGATAGCCCCTTTTTTACACATTTAATTTTAATTTCTAAAAATGTACTTTCCACAAAGTAAGATAGTGATTTTACTTCCTGAATATAATAGAAGACTTTCTGACTTGTGATCTCAGTCATGAAGCTTGACATTGCATTTGATAAATCCCCAGCATATCTAAAACTAACCCTGTTTATTCTTAAGCTGGCTTAATTTTTAAATTTTAAATATCTGTGGCATACAAGTAGAATTTATAAATCTGAGAGGCAAGAGAATTGTTTTTTGGTTTATTGTGTTAAATCAATGATGCTATTCAGGCCAGAAATTGAACTGATTATTGAACAAACTAGTTTATGAAAACCAACAAGCCTTGTCAAGGAAAGACTGGGTGTTCTCCAGAAAGGCTGCATGCAAAAAGTTTAGATGCAAGCTAGTTCCCTGGACTTTTTCTCTGGAGGCAAAAAGGGAATATCTGGCTCGGAGATAGTTCAGAATGTAGCTGTGTGTTATGTGAGGGACACTTGGCATTCTTTACCTTCAGGGTGGCAATTACCTTCACAATTGCATGCACATGGAGAAGAAAATATACTCCAAATTACATTGTGAACTCTGGAGATTAGTGCATCATTTCATGGACAGTTGAACCTGTGTCCCATATAAATGTTTCCGTAGCGAAAACAAAGAACATCATTATGCCGTCTTCTAGATTTCCAAGGAGTTTGCATTAGAGTTTTGCCACCTGACTTCCATTACAGGGAATGGGAGTCAGGGGGCTGAAACCACAAGCCATGCTTTGAAAATTTAGGGGGATGTGTCAGTGTCTGGACTTAAACATTCATTCTTGTGCTCTTTGGTGGCAATTGAGTATAAGATGCATTGCCTCCTCCATGCCTTTTGGGAATGGAATTACATACAAATTGTATCCGTGTAGTCAATATATATGGCATAACATATGTAGATATAGAGGGCTTTAACCCTGCAAAAGGAGTTTAACATGCTTTGTAGTTTCAAGTCAACCTCTGAATTCTTGACCCTACAAGAAAATTTAAATAATGACTTCCTGTGTCATTGAAATTATGAATTAAAGCAGTGTTTCTCATTCTGAGAGTTGTTATTGTCAGGGTGAAGAAAATCTCTGAACTTTAAGCTGCTTGATCAGGTTGGGAAGATTTCCTCTGGCTCTTAGCGACCTCTCCCCCATTTGACTCCCATTTACTCATATTCACTGTTCATGCTCTTCATTTCTATAACACAGAGTTTGTTTATGAGTTCAGTTTCATAGTTGCAGTTCCATCGTGCCCTGAATGTTTACAATTAGAGATCTTAGAATTTCAGTTATTGTGAGCTCTTTCTCCTGAATCCTTCCTTTTCTCCTACTCTCTTTTCTTAACTGAGTTCTATCTATTCTGCTTACACAGAAATCTAAGTGTGGTTCTGATGTGTAAGTGAATATAAAATGTTCAATAATTCTTATGCATTCTGACTAATTTCCTAGAGAGCACACAATTGTAAGACAATAATGAAGAAAATGAAATAGTACAAAGACTAAAGAGCCAAAATCGGGGTACTTCCACGGCAGATGCCCAGATCTAAAATCTACTCCCCACTCACAGTTCCCCAGGCCTCTACGAATCTTACCTCCTATTAAGCCCTGGTTATTTGGGGGATTCTCAGACAAAGGCTGAATTCCTGAGTCTATTGCATACTTGCCACTCAAATGATCTCAACCACCACATCATTGTTGGAGTTGTTTCCTTTAGTCCAAGTTTATTGCTTGGAATTAAACATGGGATATTATAATTAGGTTTTAATAAGACAGGTCAATAGTCAGGGATTTAGTCTACAGGATTGGGGAGAGGACCCCTTAGTCTAGGAAATATGCTGTTTGAAATGTTCAAAAATATGTCTAAATCATAGAATAATAATGACTGATATGAAATGTCAGGGTCCTAATGGAATTCTCCAACTCCAGTTACTCTTCTGGCAATTAATCAACAGTCAGGATAACCCTAGAACCTTATCCAACTTTGGAAGACCTGACATTCCAACCATCAAAGTGAAACATGTTCCTTCAGGATTTGCTGTTATTTATCAGTCCACAATATTGTTTTTCAAAACATCGTTGTCTGGAAACTCTGAAAGGCCTACGTGTTATCTAAGGCTGGAAGTGCGTGAATTGGTCTCATAACAGTAATATTTTTAGTATAACAATGCTTACATTTATGGTAATGTGAAAACAGTCATTTCTATTTTATACTTTTTTAAAACCAACATTATCCTTTTTGAATTAGAATCATCTTATTCTGCAGTAGCAAATGGAGTGTATGGGCCAGGAAGTCCATATTTGGCAAAAGTAAATATGTATAAAAACTATTTTTCTGTTCTAAGCAATAAAACCACAATTCAAAGTTGCCTTCAGGTACACAGAAAGTATGGACATTATTACTTCATCTTTTTCATAGCTGATTAATCTTCCTCTTGAGCCTCTGTCCAACATAAGGAAAAGTAGGTTTAGTAGAATACAATAGCCAAGGTCCTATGCAATAATTTAAACCATTTTAAGATAAAATATCCTGTGGTAGACAGAATAATGACCCACCAAAGATGTTAATGTCCTAATCCCTGGAACCTGTAAATAATGCTACATTGCATGGTAAAAGAATCTTTGCTGATGGAATTAAAGCTACAGACCTTAAAATAGTGAAATTAAACTCTGTTAACCAGATGGCTCTCAGATAATAACATGACCCCTTGAAAGTACAAGGGGAAGACCGAAGCATAGGACAGAGATACAGTGTAAGAGATACAAGGCATTGCCAAGTCAATCCTAAGCCAAAAGAACAAAGCTGGAGGCATCATGCTACCTGACTTCAAACTGTACTACAAGGCTACAGTAACCAAAACAGCATGGTACTGGTACCAAAACAGAGATATAGATCAATGGAACAGAACAGAGCCCTCAGAAATAATGCCGCATATCTACAACTATCTGATCTTTGACAAACCTGAGAAAAACAAGCAATGGGGAAAGGATTCCCTATTTAATAAATGGTGCTGGGAAAACTGACTAGCCATTTGTAGAAAGCTGAAACTGGATCCCTTCCTTACACCTTATACAAAAATTAATTCAAGATGGATTAAAGACTTAAACATAAGGTCTAAAACCATAAAAACCCTAGAAGAAAACCTAGGCATTATCATTCAGGACATAGGGATGGGCAAGGACTTCCTGTCTAAAACACCAAAAGCAATGGCAACAAAAGCCAAAATTGACAAATGGGATCTAATTAAACTAAAGAGCTTCTGCACAGCAAAAGAAACTACCATCAGAGTGAACAGGCAACCTACAAAATGGGAGAAAATTTTCACAACCTACTCATCTGACAAAGGGCTAATATCCAGAATCTACAATGAACTCAAACAAATTTACAAGAAAAAAACAAACAACCCCATCAAAAAGTGGGCGAAGGACATGAACAGACACTTCTCAAAAGAAGACATTTATGCAGCCAAAAAACACATGAAAAAATGCTCACCATCACTGGCCATCAGAGAAATGCAAATCAAAACCACAATGAGATACCATCTCACACCAGTTAGAATGGCAATCATTAAAAAGTCAGGAAACAACAGGTGCTGGAGAGGATGTGGAGAAATAGGAACACTTTTACACTGTTGGTGGGACTGTAAACTAGTTCAACCCTTGTGGAAGTCAGTGTGGCGATTCCTGAGGGATCTAGAACTAGAAATAGTTTTTGACCCAGCCATCCCATTACTGGGTATATACCCAAAGGACTATAAATCATGCTGCTATAAAGACACATGCACACATATGTTTATTGTGGCACTATTTACAATAGCAAAGACTTGGAACCAAGCCAAATGTCCAACAATGATAGACTGGATTAAGAAAATGTGGCACATATACACCATGGAATACTATGCAGCCAGAAAAAATGATGAGTTCATGTCCTTTGTAGGGACATGGATGAAACTGGAAATCATCATTCTCAGTAAACTATCACAAGGACAAAAAACCAAACACTGCATGTTCTCACTCATAGGTGGGAATTGAACAATGAGAACACATGGACACAGGAAGGGGAACAACACACTCTGGGTACTGTTGTGGGGTGGGGGGAGTGGGGAGGGATAGCATTAGAAGATACACCTAATGCTAAATGGCGAGTTAATGGGTGCAGCACACCAGCATGGCACATGTATACATATGTAACTAACCTGCACATTGTGCACATGTACCCTAAAACTTAAAGGATAATAATAATAAAATAAAAATAAATAAATAAATAAAATAAAATAAAGAGATGCAAGGCAAGAAATATCTAACACATAAGACAGAACTGGGGTTCAATCATTATTAGCCTTCCAATTATTGGAAATACCTGATATTTTATCTTATAAAAGAAAAATATAGACACAACCTTCTTAGGTTTATGTATTGAAAACAAATTTTAGATTACTGTGCAATGAACAAGTATGTTTGTAAGTCTTTCAAATACATACCTACATCAACAAAACATCCGTAATGTTTAGAAAAATTTTAACAAGATCTGAATGGGATTTTAGAAATGGTAGAAGGGGAATTCAATTACTGCTCATCAACAGACTAGTAAAATTAAGTAATCTAATGAAAATGTTGGAGGGGGCAAGATGGCTGATTAGAGGCAACTGCAGTCCACAGCACTCACAGAGAGGAATGAAAGGAGTAAGTGAATTCAGCACCTTTAACTGAAATATCCAGGTTCTCACATTGGGACTGAATAGGCAAACAATTCAACCCACAAAGAATGAAGAAAAAGCAGGGTGGGGTGATGGCCCATCCAGGAGCAGCACAGAGCCAAGGGAACCCCCACCCCACTTAAGGGAAGTGGTGAGTGACTGTGCGACCCTGCCCAGGAAACCATGCTTCTCTCATGAAGCTTTGCAACCTGTGTATCAGATCCCCTCTTGAGCCCATGACACCAGGGCCTTGGGTCCAATACACAGAGCTGTGTGGGGTCTCTGAAGAGCAGCCGCTCAGGCACACACAGAGACCCAGGAGTTTTACATACTCTGGCCCCAGGACCTGTGGCAAGATCCATCCCTACATATCCCTAGGAAGGGGGCTGAATCCAGGGATCCAAGCAGCCTCATTCTGCAGGCTCCACTTCCACGGCACCTTGCAAGTTAAGATCCACTGGCTTGGAATTCTAGCCAGCCAAAGGCAACAGGCTAGAGTCTGCCTGAGTCGGGACTGAGTTCTTGGGGGAGGGACAGCTACCATCTCTCTAGTTTAGTAGATTCAGTCATTCTAGCCTGCCAGCTTTGGAGAATACAAATGTTTCAGACAAGGAAGGGCACCCCTCAGTGTAGCAAAGCAGCCTTGCCAGATCGTGGCCAGACTGCTTCTTTAAGCAGGACCCTGATTCGTTCCTCCTCAATGGGCAGGATTTCCCTGCAGGGGGTTCAACCACTCCAGCTAGGGTTCTACAGACAGAGCTCTGATCACGTCCTGGGACAAAGCTCCCAGGGGGAGGGGCAGCTGCCATCTCTGAGGTTAGTGTCAATTCAGCCATTCCAGCCTGCTGGCTTTGGAGAATACAAACAGTTCAGACAAGGAAGGGTCCCCCCCGATGCAGCACACTTGCTCTACCAAAAAGCAGCCAGACTGCTTCTTTAAGTGAGTCCCTGATCCTCTTCCTCCTGACTGGGTGAGACCTCCCAACAGGGGTCTCCAGCTACCTCCTACAGAACCATTTGAGCCAGCAGCAAGTCACTACTGTGTTGGGATGGAGCTTCCAGAGGAAGGAGCAGGCTGTCATCTGCATTTTGCAGCCTTCACTGGTGATATCTCTAGGTATGGGAAAAACTGAGGCAATTAGGGTCTGGAGCAGAACCCCAGCAAATCACAGCAGCCCTGCAGAAGAGTGGCCTGACTGTTAAAAACAAACAAACAGAAAACAACAACAACAACATCAACAAAAAAGACCCTACAAAAACCCCATTCAATGGTCAGCAACCTCAAAAATCAAAGGTAGATAAACCCACGAAGATGAGAAAGAATCAACGCAAAAACACTGAAAACTCTAAAAGCCCAAGCCTCTTCTCCTCCAAATGACCACAACACCTCTCCAGCAAGGGCACAGAACTGGGCTGAGGCTGATATGGCTGAACTGACAGAAGTAGGCTACAGAAGTAGACTTCAGAAGAACAAACTTTGCTGAGCTAGAGGAGCAGTTGTAACTCAATGTGAAGAAGCTAAGAATCATGATAAAATAATACAGGAGCTGACAGCCAGAATAGCTTATTTAGAGAGGAACATAAATGACCTGACGGAGCTGAAAAAACACAATACAAGACCTTCACAATGCAATCACAAGTATCAATAGCAGAATAGACCAAGTTGGGGTAAGAATCTCAGAGCTTGAAGGCTGTCTTTCTGAAATAAAAGAGGCAGACAAGAATAAAGAAAAAAGAATAAAATTAAATGAACAAAACCTCTGAGAAATATGGGATTACGTAAAGAGACTGAACTACAGCTTATTGGGGTACCTGAAAAAGATGGAAAATGGAACCAAGCCACAAAACATACTTCAGGATGTCATTCAGGAGAAGTTCCTGGATTTGAATTTGAACATTCAAATTCAGGAAATGCAGAGAACCCCAGTAAGATACTCCATGAGAAGGGAAGAATGGAACCAAGTCAGAAAACATACTTCAGGATATCATCCAGGAGAACTTTCTGAATTTGAATTTGAACATTCACATTCAGGAAATGCAGAGAACCCCAGTAAGATACTTCATGAGAGTATCAACCCAAAGACACATAATTATCAGATTCTCCAAGGTTGAAGCGAAAGAAAAAAATGTTAAGGGAAGCCAGAGAGAAAGGCCAGGTTACCTACAAAGGGAATCCTGTCAGACCAACAGCGGACCTCTCAGTGGAAACCCTACAAGCCAGAAGAGATTGGGGGCCAAAATTCAACATTCTTAAAAAAAAGACTTTCCAACCCAGAATTTCATATCTGGCCAAACTAAGCTTCATAAGTGAAGGAGACATAAGACCCTTTCAGACAAGTAAATGCTGAGGGAATGTGTCACCACCTGTCCTGCCTTGCAAGAGCTCCAGAAGGAAGCACTAAATATGGAAATAAAAAACTGTTACCAGCCACTACAAAAACACACTGAAGTACACAGATAAGTGACAATATGAAGCAACCACATAAATAACTCTGCAAAATAACCAGCAAGCATCATGATGACAAGAATTCATGCATAACAATACTAAACTTAAATATAAATGGGCTAAATGCCCCCAATTAAAACACACAGAATGGCAAGCTGGATAAAGAGCCAAGACTCACTGGTGTGCTGTCTTCAGGAGACCCATGCACGTGCAAAGACACACATAGACTCAAAATAAGGGGATGGAGGAAAATTTACCAAGAAAATGGAAAACAGAAAAAAGCAGGGGTTGCAATCCTAGTTTCTGACAAAACAGACTTTAAACCAACAAAGATCAACAAAGACAAAGAAAGGCATTACATAATGGTAAAGGGTTCAATTCAACAAGAAGAGCAAACTATCTTAAATATGTATGCATGCAATAGCGGAGCACTCACATTCATAAAGCAAGTTCTTAGAGGCCCACAAAAAGACTTAGACTCCCAAACAATAATAGTGGGAGACTTTAACACCCCACTGTCAACATTAGACAGACCATCAAGACAGAAAATTAACAAAGCTATACAGGACCTAAACTCAGCTCTGGATCAAGAGGACCTGATAGATATCTACAGAACTTTTCCCCAAAAAACAACAGAATATACATTCTTCTCATTGCCATTTACTGTAAAAGTGATCACATAATTGGAAGTAAAACACTTCTTAGCAAATGCAAAAGAACTGAAATTATAACAAACAGTCTCTCAAACCACAGCATAATCAAATTAGAACTCAAGATTAAGGAATTCACTCAAAACCACACAACTACATGAGAATTGAACAACCTGCTCCTGATTGACACTTGGGTAAATAATGAAATTAAGGCAGAAATAAAGACGTTCTTTGAAACTAATGAGAACAAAGAGACAATGTACCAGAATCTCTGGAATGCAGCTAAAGCAGTGTTAAGAGGGAAATTTATAGCACTAATTGCCCACATTAAAAAGCTATAAAGATGTCAAGTTAAGAACCTAACATCTCAATGAAAAGAACTAGATAACCAAGAGCAAACAAACCCCAAGGCTAGCAGGAGACAAGAAATAACCAAGATCAGAGCTGAACTGAAGGGGATAGAGAAACGAAAAACCCTTCAAAAAATCCACAAATCCAGGAGGTTGTTTTTTGAAAAAAATTAATAAAATACACCTCTGGCTAGAGTAATAAAGAAGAAAAGAGAGAAGAATCAAATAAACACTATCAGAAATGGTAAGGAGGATATTACCACTGACCACACAGAAATACAAACAACCATCACAGAATACTACAAACACCTCTATACATATAAACTAGATAATCTAGAACAAATGGATAAACTATTGGAGACATACACCCACCCAAGATTGAACCAGAAAGTAATTGAATCCCTGAATAGACCAATATTCATTCTGAAATTGAGGCAGCAGTAAATAACCTAACAATGAAAAAAAGGCCCAGGGCCAAACAGATTCACAGCTGCATTCTACCAGAGGTATGAAGAAGAACTGATACCTTTCCTACTAAAACTATTCCAAAAAAAATAAAAAAGATGGAATGCCTCCCTAACTCATTCTATGAGGCCAGCATCATCCTGATACCAAAACCTGGTAGAGATACAACAACAACAAAAAGAAAACTTCTGACCAATATCCTCGATGAACATCGATGCAAAAATCCTCAATAAAACACTGGCAAACTGAATCCAGTAGCACATCAAAAAGCTTATTCACCATGATCAAGTTGGCTTCATCCCCAGGATGCAAAATTGGTTCAACATATGCAAATCCATAAATGTGATTCATCACATAAACAGAACTAAAAAAGAAGAAAGACCACATGATTATCTCAGTAGATGCAGAAAATTCAACATCCCTTCATATTAAAAACTCTCAATAAACTAAGGATTGATGGAACATACCTGAAAATAATAAGAGCCATATATGACAAACCCATAGCCAATTTCATACTGAATGAGCAAAAGCTGGAAGCATTCCCCTTGAAAACTGGCACAAGACAAGGATGCCCTCTCTCACCACTCCTATTTACCATAGTATTGAAAGTTCTGGCAAAGGTTATCAAATAGGAAGACAGAAAATCAAATTATCTTTGTTTACAGATGACATGATTGTATGTGCAGAAAATCCCATTGTTTCAGCCCAAAGTCTTCTTAAGCTGATAAGCAACTTCAGCAAAGTCTCAGGATACAAAATCAATGTGCAAAAATTGCCAGCATTCCTATACACCAACAACAGGCAAGCAGAGAGCCAAATCCTGAATGAACTCCCATTCCATTCACAATTGCTGCAAAAGGGATAAAATACCTAGGAATACAGCTAATAAGGGAAGTGAAGTACCTCTTTAGGGAGAACTACAAACCACTGCTCAAATAAATCAGAGAGGACACAAACAAATGAAAAAAACATTCCATGCTCATGGATAGGAAGAATCAATATTGTGAAAATGGTCATACTGTCCAAAGTGACTAATAATGTTTTTTCATTTGTTTGTGGTGAGAGAGGGCATCCTTTTATTTTGTTTTACTTTAAGTTCTGCGATACCATGTGCAGAATGTGCAGGTTTGTTACATACGTATACATGTGCCATGGTGGTTTGCTGCACCCATCAACCCGTCATATAGGTGTTAAGCCCCAGATGCATTAGCTATTTGTCCTAATGCTCTCCCTCCCCTTGCACCCCCCACCACCCAACAGGCCCCTGTGTGTATTGTTCCCCTCTCTGTGTCCATGTGTTCTCATTGTTGAACTCCCACTTATAAGAGAGATCATGCAGTGTTTGGTATTCTGTTCCTGGGTTAGTTAGCTGAGATTGATGGCTTCCAGCTTCATCCATGTCCCTGCAAAGGACATGATCTCATTCTTTTTGTATGGCTGCACAGTATTCCATGGTGTATATGTATCGCATTTTCATTATCCAGTCTATCATTGACGGGCATTTGGTTCCAAGTCTTTGCTACTGTAAGCAGTGCTGCAATAAACATACATGTGCATGTGTCTTTATAACAGAAAGATTTATATTCCTTTGAGTGTATACCCAGTAACGGGATTGCTGGGTCAAATGTTATTTCTGGTTCTATATCCTTGAGAAATTGCCACACTGTCTTCCACAGTGGTTGAACTAATTTACACTCGCAACCACAGTGTAAAAGCATTCCTATTTCTCCACAGCCTCGCCCACATCTATTGTTTCTCAATTTTTTAATAATTGCCATTCTGGGTCATGTCCTATTTCCATAACTGGATTAGAATGTTAGTCACTGATGGTTTTCTGAAATTCTGTTATTTTAAGGAGGAAAACTAAAGATCCATGACCAAAAAATTGTAACAACACCTCAAATAGAAATAAGCACAGTGTTTCATTTGTGTTAACCAAGAAATATAAGAGAAAATTGGGTCAAAACTATTTTCAAAAGCAAGGGCTGAGAAGAACTGATGTTCTTCCTTCAATTTTGTCAAAATTCCTACCTTAAGCCATGAAAAGATATATGTTTATTTGTTAGTGACCATGAGTTAAAAGGATTTATAATATTTCAGTGAACTCTAAATCATTTGGCATACAAGCATTTTATACCTTAATGTAATGTAAAACATTACATGAAAAGAAAACCTAATTCTGTTTTCCCTATTTTCTTCCTCATGTAATTTTCTTTTTGTGGTTGTTGTTATTTTATTTTAAGTTCCGGGGTACATGTGCAGGGTGTGCAGGTTACATAGGTAAACATGTGCCATGGTGTTTGCTGCACAGATCATCCCATCACCTAGGTATTAAGCCCAGCATCCATTAGCTATTCTTGATGCTCTCCCTCCCCTGACACTGCCTATCCTACAGGCCCCAGTGTGTATTATTTCCCCCAATGTGTCCATGTGTTCTCATCATTCAGCTCTCATTCATAAGTGAGAACATGAAGTGTTTGGTTTTCTGTTCCAGCATTAGTTTGCTAAGGATAATGGCTTCCAGCTCCATCCATGTCCCTGCAAAGGGCATGATCTCATTCCTTTTTATGGCTGCATAATATTCCATGGTGTATATGTACCACATTTTCTTCATCTAGTCTATCATTGATGAGCATTTGAGTTGAGTCTACGTCTTTGCTATTGTGAACAGCGCTGTAATGAACATACATGTGCATGTATATTTATAATAGAATGATTTATATTCCTTTGGGTATATACCCAGTAATGGGATTGCTGTGTCAAATGGTATTTCTGCCTCTAGGTCTTTGAGAAATTGCCACACTGTCTTCCACAATGGTTGAACTAATTTACACTCCCACCAACAGTGTAAAAGCATTCCTTTTCTCTGCAACCTTGCCAGCATCTGTTGTATTCTGACTTTTTAATAATAGCCATTTCCACAGGCATGACATGGTATCTCATTGTGGTTTTAATTTGCATTTCTTTAATAATCACTGATGTTGAGCTTCTTTTCATATGTTTTTTGGTCTCATATATGTCTTCTTTTGAGAAGTGGCTGTTCATGTTTTTTGGCCTCTTTTTAATGGGGTTGTTTGTTTTCTTGTTAATTTGTTTAAGCTCCTTGTAGACTCTGGATATTAGACCTTTGTCAGATGGATAGATTGCAAAAATTTTCAGCCATTCTGTATCGCAGAACTTAAAGTAATACAAAATAAAATAAAATTAAATTTAAAAAAAGAAAATAGACATGACCAAATGACATAACACAAATAATAAATATCAGTACTGAATTTATCCATTTTTCTATTTGGTGTTTATTTTGTTGCAATCTTTGTTGATGTGGAATTATTATGCACGCTTGTTAGAACTGGCAATAGGTGAGCAGGCTAGGAGGAATTGATAGCATTGATAAGTGTGAATGCCAATGATGAAAACTCATTAAAATAGAAAGAAGTTTGGGAGCATAATCATTTTTGAAATGTATCCCTAAAGCTGGTCTGGTCTAATCTACAGCCTTGCAACAAAATGACACTTCATCATCCCACACCAATAATATCTTTCAGAATCTTAGCAAGAGATCCCACAGCTTCCTTAAATAACTCATTCCAATATCTTAAGATGCTCTTGATTCAAAAGTTTTCCTCTTCAGTCTTTTGCTGATGTGACTAGTATCTCTTCCCTGTTTTCCTGCCTTCATCAGAAAGGCAAAATAACTACAACTCACTCCTAAAATCATATTTCTTAAAGTTTTTGAGGACAAAATTATAGCAACATTACTGAATGTTATATTGCTAGAGACACCAGTACTAATTTGTGACTCTTATGAAGTATTGTGAAAGATAATACAATGACTACATGATTGTTTTAAAGAAAGACTGATCCACATCTCTCATGTTAGTGTGAATTAAGTATGTTTGATCATTAGATGGGCTCTTTATGAATGAGGCACATTTTGAACGAGAGGCCAGTTAAAGATGCATAGGGCATCCATGTTAGGTTAGTCAGCAAAACAATCAGTAACATGCTCATAGTTATTTTTTATGATCTGTCAAATTGAATCACCAATACATTAAATTTAAACTTTAGCATGTAGCAAATCTGTAATTAAACCAAACTAATTAACATTTTATCCTCATATGAAGAATGCATTTACGCTGTTTATATGGGATTATATTTGTAAGATTTTCTACAGACCATCTGTGTGGTCTCTTCTAAAGCGCCATCTATCTTGTAGCATGTTTCCTCTGCAAAAAAAAAAAAATATATTAAAAAACCAAAAAACTGTTGTTGGTGCAAGAAATTTATTCACCACTAAAAAAACATTTTCCAATTTAGTAACAAAAAAGAGGTACAGTATATTGTCAACTAACTCTTACTGCCTAGAGAAAGATTGATTTTGTTTGCAAACCATATGTTTGATATCTAAATCATGTTCAGAGTCTTTTATTCATGATTGCAGATTGATACAGTCCTCCTCGAAAAAAAAATGTATTTATCTTTTCCAGCACTCATCAAACACTAAATACCTAACTAGGTTGCAAGAAGAATCTTTAATTCCATCATTTTACTCTGGTAATTGCTTTTCCTTCCTTATGTTTAACCAGAGTAAATGAGCTATAATTTTAAATTTCTCTTGACACTTGCTATCAGATGCTGTATAAAACAAGAACAAGGTGAGGAGTGATGAAAAAGCCAACAGAAATTAAAGTCTTTTCTGCTACACACACACACACACACAAAAGATGTTGCTTATGTGGATCAAAATGATTAGTACAAAGACATCCAGAATTCCTTAAAATCACATTAATCCTGAAAAGCCCTAGACTCAAATCAGGGGTCCCAAACACCAGTGCCTCCAGGGGTCACGTGTGAATTGAAGAGCAAGTACCCCATAGAAAGAGGGGGGCCATCTCAGAGCTCCCACCGAGTTGTTGACAGGTGAGGGTGTTAGCCTTTTTTGCCTAACTCCTATGTTTTCAAGAAAAACCAAAATTCAGGTGGTTTTGAAATATCTCTTTACTTTAAAATCTGGGCTACCTAGTCTGTTGTTGTTGCTGTTGCTGTTGCTCTTGTCATTGTTAGTAATGTTGTTATAATGCTATCCAAGCCAAGCAAAGTACATCTCTTCCTTAGATTTTGTTGCTAGGCAATATTATAAACTGTAGAATAGCCTTGCAAAATAGACTTTTTAACATTAAGAATTAGTTTTTCCGCCTTACATACATTTAATTAATATCACTGGCAAACTATTAGTGGGGAACTGGAAAACCTTCCTTTCAGTTGCATTTCTGTCACTAATTTTGAGGCTTATGGTGATAGCAACAGTAACAAGCACACACATTTATTAGGTACTTACTCTTTGAGTTCCCAACATGGTACTAAGTGCTTTACTTGCATTCTCTCATCTAATCCTTTAGACAACACTATCTGGGTTGTGATCATAATAACATTATTATTATTATTATTTTTTAGATGGAGTCTCGCTCTGTTGCCCAGGCTGGAGTGCAGTGGCCCGATCTTGGCTCACTGCAAGCTCCGCCTCCCAGGTTCACACCATTCTCCTGCCTCAGCCTCCCAAGTAGCTGGGACTACAGGTGCCCACCACCATGGCCAGCTAATTTTTTTGTATTTTCAGTAGAGACGGGGTTTCACCGTGTTAGCCAGGATGGTCTCGATCTCCTGACCTTGTGATCCGCCTGCCTCAGCCTCCCAAAGTGCTGGGATTACAGACATGAGCCACCACGCCCGGCCAGTAACATTATTTTTATAACAAGAAACATTGTTGAGCACCTAATATGTGCCAGCCACCATATATGTTAATGTTTAAAATAGATGTAGTCTCTGCCATCCTGGAATTTTATGTCCAGTGGGGAACACTGACTATAAACAATAAACAATTGTGTAATACAAATCATTATAAATGTAACAAAATGTTTAAAGTAAGTTGCCTAACGGCACACAAGTAATTTATTGCAGAGATAGAATTAAAATAATATTTATTGAGCACATATTATACCCCAGGCACTATGCTAAGTGCATTATGCAGACTTGCTCACCTGCGTCTCAAAACAATCTGAGTTAGGTGCTACTGTTATTCCCATTTTTCAGACAAGCCACCTGAGGCATGAAAATAATTGAGTGAATTGCTCAAGGTCACACAGCTAGTAAGTGATGGAGCCAAGATTTGAATCTAATCAGCCATATTCTTAACCACAAACTTTTCTGTCTTCCTTACGCAAGTCACTTAGTTTCTCTGCAGGCTCAACTGTAAATTCCTCACCTAAGTTTACTGAAGTGTAAATTACATTTGGGTGTATGTGTGGGGAAGTGCAATGAAAGGAAGGGAAGATTGGACTCGATGATTTATAAGTTGTCTTTCTGATCTATGATTTAAATTTTAAATTTTTGGTGAAGTATGTGGTTCAAGAGGGTAGCGCTTCCGCATTGAGGTTTTTGGTAGGGTTTTTTGGTTACTGTATTCAAAAATTTCTGGAAATAAATGTAGTAAGTGAGATTTTGTTGTAAAGCCATTCTTAGGCCAGATATGCCTAAGAACTGCATTTTTATAAAGCTTAGTTTTATAATCTTTTAATGTCAAATCCAACTAACTGCTCTTTCTGGTTATTAGCTAGGAGGCTTACTTATCAACAACTTTTTAATTTCTTCCATACTCTGGACTCTTAAGTCATCCAATGTCTTTCATTTCTCTCAGTCTTCTTAAATACAAACTTGTGTTACTATTTAGTTCAACCACCCCAAGTCTTTAAAAATTAGTTGTTTATATTTGGATTAAAAATATCACAAGATAATTCATGATTTACTCTAAAGGATGGCAACTCGTCTATGCCACAGCATCCTTATTCTTTTGTTGATAGAAATTCAACAGAATATTATCTTATGAGAATTTAGATATGCAAGAAATAATTTCTATAAATGCGTGTTGTTTAAAAATAGTACTGAAATGAAGTTTGGACATGAAATGATCAAGTTGATATTGTTAGGCTTTGTGTGTCCCCACCCAAATCTCATCTCGAATTGTAATCCCCATGATCCCCACCTGTTGAGGTAGGAACCAGGTGGGAGCTGATTGGATCATGGGGGCAGTTCACCCATGCTGTTCTTGTGATAGTGAGTGAATTCTCATGAGATCTGATGATTTTATAAGGTGGTTTTCCCTGCTCTTGCTTGCTCTTCTCCTTCCTGCCACTTTGTGAAGAAGGTACCTTGCTTCCCCTTTGCCTTCCTCCATGATTGTAAGTTTCCTGAGGCCTCCCCAGCCATGCTGAACTGTGAGTCAATTAAACCTCTTTCCTTTATAAATTACCCAGTCTCAGGGAGTTCTTTATAGCAGAATGAAAATGAACTAATAGTATAATATCAATTACATATAATGGGAAACTATTTTGAATTAATGTATATACCAGTTATTGCAATTTCTTTATTAAATTCAAAAGCCTTTTGACAAATAAATAGCAATTTTTTAAAAATGGGGATATATAGACACACTGTGATCATTTAGGTTTGGCTACAAGAGTTTTACCAAAACTATAACCAATTCATCAATACATTCTAAAATGTGTCTTTCCTTGGTACTACAAAAGAAACTACTAAATACAGTGTTTGTCAGCATCACTATATCTTGTCCAGCAGGCAAAACACTTGGAAATAAAATTATATATGTATATAAACACATATATGTAATTTATATACATAATTCATATGTATATACAACTCATATACATACGAATAAGCTTAAAATAAATTGTCATGTAAACAATGGCTATAAAATTCTAGTGCAATCGTGTGTGATCTACCTTTATGTGAAACAAAAGGTTTTCCTTTTAATTTGTCAAGTAATATTCTCCTGAGATGTCACATTATAAGCAGCATTCCCAAAGGATGTTTATTTAGCATAGGCCAGTGAGAAAACCTAGGTTATGGCAGTTTATGTTGATGGTTCTGTATCCATTCCAGAGAATTTACTCGCAAGAGAGTAGTCATATAGAATTCAATTGCAAAAGCACAAGTGAAAAGAACATCTGGCTCTTTACAAGGCCTCAGAGGAAGTGACCTGATATGATGGGAGTCATTAAAATCACAAAGTCCTAATGCATTTTAGAAGAAATTGCACACTATGAACTACTAATTAAAATGGTCTCCAGGGAAAACCATTAAACTTATGGTAGATCAACATTCATTATTAACATTTGATGTTTTGTGTCTTCTCAGGATACTCTGGTGAAGTCTTTTATGCTTTGATCAAATCTCTCCTTATAAAAATACAAATGCTTTAATATATTGCTAACACTGGTCTCTAGACATCATAATTAAATTTTAGTGAAATGAAATTATTCACCTGTTAGTTATCTGCAGATTTTAAATAGCAATGTACATGTTACATTCCAGTACGTAGAAGCTGGTAAACACCTAAGAATTCATTTAGTGCATCTTGAAGAAACCGCAGCCCAAAGACCTACTAATGCATTTCATAGCACTCTTCATATTATGTTGATTATGAGTTGGAAATATCTGTTTAATTCCAGATTTGTCATTTAACAATGTCCCTGGTATGTGAGGAACAGACTCTTCCTTGGGCTTGTATCAAGTTCTGGATTCTCTCAACCAAGGGGAACGTGGGGCATTTAGAGGCCTCAGAGGAGAGAAGTACTCATAATTCACATTGAACTTAACAGATTAGTAAAGACTTAGGAAGTATTGAGCAGAAAAACTCAGGTGAAGATTGATTCGTTGGGGCTATGTAATAATTTATAAACACTATTATGGGATGTAGAAGTTTCTCTTTTTGCTCTTTGACTGTGGTTAATAGAGGACAGTGGCCAAATATCCACTCAAGATAGAACAACAAATGTTGAAATTAAACTGCTTTAGATAGTCTCATGCTACAGGTAAGGAGCAAATTTATAAGAGTTGTTAAATGTTAAATGAATCTAAACTCCTCATTAGAGGTTCTTATAAACGTAAACAGGATTGCTTCTCACTAGTCTCAGACATCATAGAGGTCACAGCACAGGCCACCTCAGTCACTTTTTAGATTCTCATGCCCTTCCACTTTCCTAAACATACTCTACAATGTAGTTGTGTGAAACTTCCAGCTACTGCATAATTTTTTATGCCTATGAGTGTTTGCACAAACTTTTTCCTAGCTACTCACTTCTCCCCTTGAATACTTCTGCTAATCTTTCAAGATGTAGATCATATATTATCAGCTTTCTGAGACCTTCTCTGACTCTAGACACTTTCTTTTTCTTTTGTGGGTACTGTGCTTATGAAACTCTATTGGCATATAGGTAACATATATTATAGTACTATTATGTTATATATGTAATAAACTATCAAAATATTTATAATAAATATAGTAAATGTAGGACATGTCTTTGTTATATATTTGTTTCTTTTCCTTGATTTGACATATTTAAGAATAAGGACCATTTCTTATTCTTCATCCTCAAAATCCTGGCTTTTAGCAAAATAACTAGCAGATGGCAGGTGCTAAATAGCTATGAACTGTTGCATTGCCACTATTATTAGATGCTCAATAAAAATTGGAGGATGAAACGATAATTACTAACAAATAGCCCATATTTGCATAAAACTTTATAATTTGTGTAATCCCTCAAATACTTTACTTTCTTTGATATTCAAATAACCCTGTATGGTGAACAAGAGAGAAAATGTATTCATTATACAGATGACAGTACAAGAGGAAGGAAATATAGGTGTTAACTACATGGGATTAAGATGTTTCCTAGCTTGGAAAGTCTATAAAGGAATTGCAGCCCTGGTAAACATCGTAAGTTATATACCTACTTATCTCTGCTCTCTTCTGTAATCTCATTTAAATGGCAATTAAAATATTTTAAGTGTGAATTGAAAAATGAAGAAATAGGGAGAAATTATGACCATAAAGATGGTAAAATATTGTAGACTAGATAGCAGTAACTGCCCTTGCTGGCCTGGAAACCTAAATTTCCAGGTCAAAGAATTGGAAAGAAGAGATGAACCAAAAAGAAGCCAATTCCTACTCTGGACCCTTGGAAAAGCCATAGGATTTGAAACACCAAATGTCTTTGAAGATTGTGCATGGTAAGGCTGAAAACACAAGAACTTGAGTGGAAGATTGTACACAGAGCAGCCAAGTTTCCCGGATTCCCTTCCCTGATCCTCTGCTGATCCCAGCATAAGACTGGAGATCTATATTCTAGAGCTAGATTTGATGTGGACTTTGTGATGGTAGGTATGAGCGTCAGGGGAGATGGAGCTGAGCAGGGTCTCATTCTTAAAAGAATTATGGAAAATTCCACATCTGGAAAGAGGAGACTATGGAAGTAGTTAAACTAGTAAACTGGGAGGAGGAAAAGCTGTCACCAGAGAAAGTGACATACTTGAACTAATAATTTTGGAGTAAGAGGAGATTCAGGTGATGCTGAGATCCAGGTGCACCAGTGGGAGTACATTGCTCACGGGAAGTGGAGACAAAGGTCCTTGGAGATATAGAACTCTGGGTCTGACAGGCCAGGGGATTAGATGCACCTTCCACTTGGAAAAAAAAAAATCACTTGAGATAATGATGAGATTTTAAAGCTTAGCATTCTTCAGTTGAAAGCAACAATCTGGTAAATTAATTAAGTACACTGATACTGGTAACTTGGGCAAAAAGGAAGAATTGAATAGACGGATATGTAGAAGAACTTATAGATCCAAAGGAAAAGCTGAAGATATTTCCTTCTAAAAGAATAGAAACCAGAATGGCTTCCGTGAGTCTTTTCAGAACACCATTTTAGAGGAGACTTAGCTTATCCTTGGGAAATTTCACTTAAAGCTCAACATTCCCAGCGAAAAAAAGAACCAGATTTGCCTAGTTTGAATCCTGTGCCCCTTGGCTGGTAAAGGGCAGGCAGCCTTGACTGATATGAAGAATGCACACAATGGGGGAGAAGGAGCTACACCAAGTAAATTGTGTGCTATTACTGGAAGAAGAGGGAATCGTTGCTGGGCAGACAGAAGTAACAGATGTCCGCTACAGATGCCTACTGGTGGAATATATGAATTTTATTCTAACTTTATACAATAAATATTCATCTGTGTAAAAAATTTCCATATAATAATGAGTAAACTCCTAAACTTTCTCTTATTCTTTCATTTCAATTGATGACAATAATCTTAAACCTAAAATTTTAGTGTGATATTCTAAGAATGCAGGCCTTAGGTTTTAGAAAAGAAACTTTCAGGAAAAAATAATTTAAAGAATGCAATTTTATGAATTGAAAAGGAAGAAATTTTAAAAATCTCTTAAGACACCATTTTTGATACTTCGCTTGATTTGTACCACATAAGAAAAAGAGAGATATATTTACCAAAAAGTTAATAGTAATAAAAAATATCCAATAATAAAACAGGTCTCAGAGAGTTCATATTTCTTCATGAACTTTCAATTTATGTATTTTATGCTGTCAAAAGCAATAGAGTCAGCTATGCTTAAGTTTATGGCTTTGAGAAAGCCTGATAAGATTGGACATTTAACAAAACTTGTGACGGCATCAGGATGAAGCCCACCATTTTCTTGTGTCTTGCTGGCCCACAGCGACTAATTTAAATGTTTGTTCATATAAACTAAACTGGTAGCAGGAACAAATCACTTTGATTGGTTTACTTGCTTACATAAGAAGCCAAACCACCAGGAAGATGACAGCCAAAAGTTGATAGATAAAAATGTCAACAAACTCTCTTCCATTTTTTGAATTTTCATTCAAGAGTAAAGATAGTTTCACTATAGTTTGTAGTTCCTAACTTTCCTACCTGTCATCTAACATTGAATAAATGTTATTGATGCACTATGGTATCCTAGGTGCTAGTTTAATAAGTAGTTAGATAATGAGGAAAGAAAACAGTCAAGGGTACTTTCAAACATACTTCTGGTAACCTAGAGATCCTGCCTTTTATTCCCAGTCTACTCTTCCTAAGCTAATTTAATTTATTTATAGTCTGACCAGTCTCTTGTATATATATTGACTTGTACTGACTTTGTCTTTTTTTCTATTTCTTATTTCTGTCAGCATTACAAAGGTATTATTTACATGCAACAAAAATTACCAATTTTAACTTATCAATTTTAATTCAATGAGTTTGACAAATGTATATAGTCATATGACCACTACCATAATCTTGATCTAGAATATTACCATCATTCTTCCTGTTCTTTTTGCAACCTCTACCCCTAACCCCTGGAAAACAGTGATCCGCTTTCTGTGGGTGATAGTTTTGGTTTTTTGTTTTAATTCAGCATAATGCTTTTGAGACTCATCCATGTTACTGTGTGTAGCAGTAGTTCATTCCTTTTTATAGTGGATGGCATTCCATTTTATGAATATACCAAAAATAGTTTGTGCATGCACCAATTAATGGACATTGGGTTGTTTCCAGTTTGAGGCTATTGTAAAGAGTTGCTGTGAATGGTCAAGTACAAGTATTTATGTATATATAAGTTTTCATTTCTTTTGGGTTAATACCTGGAAATGGAGTTTCTGGGTCATATGATGAGTATACCTTTTGTTTAAGAAACTGCAAAACTATTTTCCAAAGTGGCTGTACCATTTTACATTTACACCAACAATGTATGAGAATTCCAGGTTTTCCATATTCTTGCACTTACCGTTTTATAGTTTCGACTTTTATAGTTTGTTAAGTCTATGATCTTCTTGAAGTTAAATTGTGAATATAGCCTGAGGTAAGAATTAAGATTCTCTTTTCTCTCTCTTTTTTGGTACATGTGAATCCAACTGTTCAATCACCATTTGTTTATGAGATAATTTCCCCATTGAATTGTCTTGGCACCCACCTTGAAAAATTAATTAATCAACTTCTATTCCACTAACCTACATTTCTACCTTTATGGAAAACCACCTGAATGGAATGCTGAGGCTTAATATTAGGCCTTAAAATTAGGTAGTATAAGTTTTGGACTTTACTTTACTTTTTCAAAATTGTTTTGGCCATTCTAGTTCCTCTGCATATACATGAAAATTTTAGAATCAGCTTGTACTGTCTTTGAAAAAGTCTGCTAGACTTGATTAGAATTAAGCCAAATATGTTGATCAAATTGAGGATAATTAATCTCTTAATAATATTGCATCTCCTAATCCACAATCATGGTATCTCTATTTGTTTGGGTTTTTTAAAATTTCTCTCAGAAACATTTTGTAGTTTTCAGTGTACATGCCTTGCAAATATTTTGTCAAATGTATCCTCAGGTATTTCATGTTTTGTTTGCTATTCTAAATTATATCATTCCTTTATTTTCAATTTTCAGTTGATTGTTGCTGATCTATATAAATAAAATTGATTTTTATGCTTTAACCTTATATCATGCCACATTGTTAAATTTAGATGTGTGTCCATTCTTTTATAAATTCTTTAGAATTTCTATACAGATAATTTAGAAATACTTTTATTTTTTTCTTTCCAATCTGTAGACGTTTATTTCTTTTTATTTCATTAGAGTGCTGGCAAGGAATTCCAGTAAAATATTGAATAAAAGTGGTGAAAGTAGTCATCCTTGCTTTGTTCTCAATTTTAGGGGGAAGCATTTAGTATTTCACCATTAAGTATAAAGGTAGTTATAGATTTTTTCCATAATTGCCTTTAGCCAGACTATGTTCCCCACTTCTTAGTAGGCTTGAAAGTCTTTACCATAAATGGATTTTGAATTTTGGTAACTGCTTCATCTGCATCAATGGGCTGATCATACGGGTTCCTTTTCTCATCTGTTAATATAGTTAATTACACTGATTCAGTTTTGAATGTGAAACCAACTTTACATTCCTAAGATAAACTCCACTTGGTCATGATTAATTATCTTTCTTATATATTTCTAGGCTTTATTTGCTAATAGTTAAGACTTTATTTTCATCTATGTTCATATAGAACACCAATCTCTAGTTTTTGGTTTTTTTTAAGTGTCTGTCTTGTTTGCTCTCAGAGTAATACGGGCTTCATAAAATGAGTTGAAAAGTGTTTCTTTTCTTTTTTTTTCTATTTTTGGAAGAGTTTGTGCACAATTTCTTCTTTAAATGTTTGGTAGAATTTGTAGTGAAGCCACTTGGGCCACTTGGGTTTTCTTTGTGGGAAGATTTTAACTACAAATTCACTTCCTTTAATAGGTAAAGGACTGTTCAGGTAGTTAATTTCTTCTGGAGCAAGCTTTGGTAGTTTTTGCCTTGCAAAGAATTGGTCCATTTCCCCTGAGTTGTTAAATTTATTGACATAAGCTTATTCATAGTATACTCTCATTATACTTATATCTGAAGAATGCATAATGCTATTCCTTCCTGATATTGACTATTTGCATATTTTCTGTTTTCCTGATAAGTCCACTAGAGGTTTATCAATTCTATTGATCTTTTCAAAGAAATAGTTTTTGTTTTCATTGATATTCGCTCTTGTTTTCTAATTCCTTGATTATTGTCCTATATTTTTTATCTTTTTCTTTACGCTTACTTAATTTACTGCTCTTTTTCTAGTTTCTCAAAGTGAACATTTAGGCCATTGATTTGAGGCTTTTCTTCTTTCTCAATGTGAGCATTTAATGTATTAAATTTTCCTGTAAATACCTAATTAGCTACACCCCACAAATTTTGATATGCTGTAATTTTTTACTAAGTTCAAAATATATTCTAATTTCTCTAGTAATGTTTCTTTGACTCAGTTATTTAGAAGTAGGTTATATAATATCTAAAGATATGAGGATTTTCTGTATATATTTCTGTTACTCATTTTTAATATAATTCCATTTTGGTCAGAGGACAAACTTTGTATGATTTTAATCCTTTTAAACTTAACCAAACTTGTGGCCAGAATATGATGTATCCTGATAAATGCTTTACGTGCACTTGAAAATAATGTGTATTCTGCTGCTGTCAGTTTTCTATAAAAGTCAACTAGGTCAAGTTGGTTCACACTATTCAAGTTTTCTACATCCTTGGTAATTTTCCATCAACTTCTTCTATCAATTATTGAAAGAGGTCAAAGAAATCTCTGACTATAATTTTGGATTTGTCTATTTCTCCTTAGTTCTAGAGTACTTCTTTAGAAAGAACAGAAACGGGAATTTTCGTTTAGAGGATAATAGTAGTTTAAATGTTGAATAATACTGGGATGTTTTTGTTGTGTTAATAAAGTTTCCCTCTTTTACATTACTTCAGTTTTGGTAAGTAAATCAGATTCCCAGTTCATTTGTCTAAATGTGAATTTTTATGAACTGCTTGATTTTATAATTTCCCTTAAGCAGAAAATTTCAAAGAAAATTTCAATAACTATAAAGTTCTGGAGAAAATTATATTTCTGGTATCAAGATTATTGATTCTTAATGTGGAGGTAGGTATATGTTCATAAATTGGTTAACTCAGGAATACCTTTGTATGCCTCCTAAGTAGAACCAAACGTGTGTCAGATATAAATTTCACCCTAGAGCAGTTTTTTTGGACTTAAGACAAAACACAGTATGAGCACCAGCATGATGTGATTTGAAAAATTCTGGGAAAGTCTTTCCTTGACAGTTGCCTTTTTTTTCTACTGATTGGTTGTCTGAGTCCATTTGGACATCTGTAAAAGAATATCATACACTGGGTGGTGGTTTATGAACAATGGAACTTTAATTCTCACAGTTTTGGAGATTAAGAAGTTCATGATCAATGCACAAGCAGATTTGCTATCTGGTGAAGGCCCACTTTCTGGTTCAAAGATGGCTCCTGCTCCCTGCATCCTCACATGGTGAAAGGGGCAAGACCACTCTCTAGGGCCTATTTATAAGGGCACTAAATCCGTCCATAAGAGCAGAGCTCTCATGACTTAAGCACCTCCCCAGGGCCTCACCTCCCAATTGGCATCACACTGGGGACTAGGTTTCAACGTATGAATTTGGGGGAACATAAGCATTCAGTCTATAGCATAGGCTAAATAATACACAATTTCATTAGACATTCTGATTATTAAGGAAATATTTGCTGTTAAAATACAAATACTCCTTGGAATGAGAACACACATTTTCATTTACCAGCAATTATATGATAAAGGATGAGTTGCTCATGTGCCTTCCAACATGAAAAGTTTAAATATCTCACTTCAGAGTGGCTATATTTTGATACTTGAGTGGGAAAAGTTTGTGGAACAGAGGGGCTGGCCAGAAAACACAATTAGTTCTGACAGATATGGGACTTTGGGGAAGGGAAGGAAGAAACAGCTCAGAATGCCTGGGGTCTGTGTGAAAGGTTGGATGGTTGGGTAAGTGAGGTATAAATGTAAGGGAAATAAAAGAAACAAGTGAAAGTCACCAGGATTTATTCAATCAATATTTAAGGAACATCTACTATGTTCTAGAACATAGCCACTTATGCATACAGCAGTGAGCCAAAGTCCATGCTCTCATGGGATATGTATTCTGGCAGGGAATAATGAAGCTAAAAAAATTTTTAAAAATTTATGTAATATTTCAAGGGTCAAGTGTTACGATGGATGTGAAACTGGTGGTGGGAGGAAATGTTATTTTAGTTCATCAGGAAAAGTCCCTCCAATGAGAGAGCTCAATGAGGTGAGGGAGCAAGCTTTACCAGTATCTGGGGGAAAAGCATCTAAGGCAAATAGAATAACAAATTCAAGATCCTTGTTTGGGGGTGGCGGGGGTAGAGGAATGTTTTTTACATGTTGAAGTAAGAGCAGAGTCCAGTGTGGCCAGGGAACAGTGAGTGAAATTGGAGAGGTAGCAAGGGACCAGGGTAAACACTTTGGATTTTCTTTTCAGTGGGATGGAAAGCCACTGTGGGGGAGAACAGAGAAACAAGATGATTATATTTATGTTCTGTATGGATCACTCTGTCTGCTTATGGAATAGAGAATAAAGAAACAAGAGTGAAAACAGAGAGACCATCTTGGAGGCTGTTCCAATAGTCCTAATAAGGGATGATGGCGATTTTGACTACAGTGATAACTATGGAAGTGATGAGACGTGATAAAATTCAGGATATATCTTACAGGCATGTATATAGATTGAGATAAATTGACAAAGAATGAAAAAATGAAAGACAAGCCTGACCTTTTTCACAATTTTGTTAGGGCTGGCAAAATAAGATTTCATTTCACATGATTTTGGCAGCATATATTGAGATTACTTTCAGTTTGAAGGTTGTATATTTTGGAGAAAATGCATGGTTCTAAGACCCTCAGAAAGCATGTAAAAATTGCACTTTGGTACACTGAATAAAGTATGTAAACTACCATAGCTAAGAATGAGAATATTTTGATAGCTTGATAGCTCTGACAAATGGTAATATATAGACTTATCCGTTGTGATATATGCTGTCACTGAGCTGCTTGAACTAGCTGAAATCCCTTCTCAGCAATATTTCATCTGGTTGGATTTCAGTACTGAACAAGGGCTTCACTGTTTGTGTAACTTGTCCCCAACTTACCTGGCCATATCCTCCCCAGCATGTCCTGAATGCAAAAGTCCCATTGTGCTCCTTGTCATTTCCTGCTTACCAACATACTTTCCACGTTCTCTTGATGTTTCCTCTGCCTCCAAAGCTCTTCTCCCTCTGCTCCACAGGCAAAATACTTTTTATTCTTCAAGAATTATTTCAAAGGTCACTTGACCTGAGAAGTATTTCTAAATCCACTTTTCTCTGCCCACCTTCTAATCCCAGGTAGTTTTTTCATCCCCACTTCTCCATACAAGATCTGTGATTCGCTTGGTACTATATGTCACTCCTCCAGCACCACAACCTCCCTAATTGTGAGACCCAGCATCTGCAATACTACCTAAGATATGGTGTAACATTCAGTACTAATAATAATAGCATCGAGTGTTTTACGAAGCACTAGGCACTGTGCAATGCGTAACCTAATTAATCCCCACAACAAGTCCATAGGTCAATTGTTTATCTCTTTTGAGGAAACAGAACATTAGAGGCTGCAAAATTCTGCCAGGGTCACAGGTGACATGGGCAGGGCTGACATTCAGATCCAGAGTATCTTACTTTCCAGCAAAGGCTCTTAATCAGTAAGCATAGTCCCTCCTCACAGGATGGCTACATGGAATTGAATCATGCTCTAGATTGTGTCAAGGAAATAACAGAGTCTCCAAATGTTAGTAGAATGTCTTCTCACAATGAAAGATGAAGTTTTCTCTTCTATAACATCATAGATATATCCAAGTATAACAAAAAGTAGCCTCTTTGGAGATTTACATGAAACACCAAATTCAATCATCAATCTGTCAGTTTAAATTTTTATACAATGGTAAAACATATCACAGCACTTTCTAGAGAAATGCTTACCAATTTAGATTATGAGGAGATGCATATAATTACTTGAAATAAGATTTGAGAAACATGCTGAGTAGGGTTACTAAGTTGTTCTAATTCATAACTTGAGTGAGATAATCACAACAAAGGGAATAAAGGCACATTCAAGTATAAAAGTAGATTGGCTTGGTCTTCCTCTTTGCTTGCTGGAAATGGGTTTTCCAAATGGAAGAGATAAATAGCCCCCACATCAGAAAGCACTGCCATGAAATCTGTCACTTGGCTAGAGAGAGAGCTGCAGACAAACCCTACTTGAAAATCAAACCTCCTAAATTGAGCCTCAATACATTCAAGAAGAATGAATTCAATAGATAAAGAAGACCTGTATATTGTCAAAATACAAATATCTGATCCAGCTTTAACTGCATTTCCAAAGCCAAGATGAGTATAGGCCCCGGAGAAACAATGATGAATGGCACCATGTCTTTGTTGCACAGAAGCCACAGAAAATAGGATTGTGCAAGAAGTAAACTAGAAGATCCAAGTCAAGTTTCATCATATAGATGTACTAGAAGAGAAAATGACTAGTTGAAAAAAACATCCTCAAATAGAGTTTGTTTGTCCCACCTCAGCCAAAAAGTACTTTCTTGTGGCAATCTTCTCTCATCCTCCAACTGGATTAAATCTATTGCTATCTATGCTCATCTGTACTTTCTCTCAGCTACACTTATCACAACTGTATTTATATTGACGTGTTATTGGTACCATTGTCAAGACCATCCCTCCTCCTCTGGCCCCAGTAGACTAGGTTTTAATGAAGTAGACATCATATCCTGGCTTGTTCATCATTGTATTTTCAGTTTTTCACACTGACCCAACAAGATAGGTGCTCAAAACTTACTTGACAAATCAATAATGACTATTGCCATGCAAGCCCTAGATGATGTAGACAGGAAACAAAGGTATGATTAACTTTAAACACTAACACAGAAACAGGAGCTAAAATTAACAGAGAAAATACAATTTCTAACTCTAGAGCCTAGGGTCACCTAGAACCATCACCACTGAGCCCACTTCCAGTTTCTAGTAGCACCTTTTATATTTAGATCTGAGTCAGAGAGGGGGAGCAAAAGCTCTGTTAAGAGGCTTTCAGTCTTACTCAGAAATGTTACCATGTTGAAGACCTAAAGAACTTCCTAAAATATTTACAACATAATTTAGATTATTTGAACAGAGTTTTCTTAATAATTTTTAAATTTTTTTAATCCAGAATTGTTATATCTTTATTAAAAAATGAGTCAAAATTGAAGCTATACCTAGGTATGTATGCAAATGAGTTACATTGTATAGGTAGCTTGACAGGCGAAACATGCCAAACACGTATGTTGCAGCTAGCTCTCTAGGCATGCTATGAATTTATGGTGTTATATACGTTGCAATTATTGATTTACACAAGTATTGCAATTTCTCTACTAGTGTAACAGATTTTAGCTTGAAAGGACTGTAAACTGAGAGGCTCACTGTAGTTTAAAGCTGGCAGCTGGTGAGAAGATGAATTCTAAGCCAGAAGAAAGAGCAGGCAGGAGGCTCCTGCTGTTTTCTAAAGAGAGTGTCCCTGGGTGATACATCTGCTATTGAAACATCAAAACACATTTCATTGTGGGATCTTCCAAACATACTTAATCCAGATATCTTTGATTTTATGTGGCAAAATGAAAAGACATACATTTTGCATTTCCTATTATTAAAAATGTCAAACTCTCTAAGCAAATATTGACTTGTGTGGTAGGTAGAATAATGGCCCCCAAAGATGTCCATGTTCTAATCTTCAAAACAAACGAATATGTTACCTTACATGGCAACAGGGACTTCTCATATGTGATTAAGTTAAGGATCTTGAAATGGGAATATTATTCTGAACTAGATGAGTCTAATATAGTCACAAGAAGCCTTACAAGAGGGAGGCAGAAGGGTCAGAGTCAGTAGGAGATATGAGGATGGAATCAGAGATAAGAGTTGTGGCATTGCTGGAGTGGCCACCAGACACGAAATGAAGGTAGCCTCTAAAGCTGGAAAAGACAAAGAAGGAATTCTTTCAGAGTCTTTAGAAGGAACTCGGTTCTGATGACACTCTGGTTTTAGCCCTATAAGACCCATTTTCCAGACTTCTGACTTATAGAAAGCAAGATAATTTGTGTTATTTCAAACCACTAAGTATGTGGTAATTGGTTACAGAACCAAATGAAAACTAACACAATTCACAATTATGTTGTTGACCTCCATTATCTCTAGCAATAATTCCTTTTCGTGGGTACACTTTATTACTGCACATTTTATTCTTAGTCTTACTTTCAGTGATTCAGTTCTTCCACATGATAAAGTGATCTGGGAAGACAAGACGTAGTGGTCAGTAGTAAAACTACAAGTAGAATGTGTATTGAGCATTTACTACATTTGTGTTACACTCCATAGTCAACACTATGTTATACTGTATTTACTGTATTATTCCACTATTTTAGGTACTATAAGGGAAGAAAAAAATATGTCATTTTTTCCTTTGCCAAAGCTTACAACCTTGCTGGGAGACATGATAAATTCATACATGAAATAATTGTGTTACCTCCAGGGCCCCAAACAGTCTTGCAAAATACGACTAACATAGTCCCAAATGTAAGGGTTCTTAGAATATTCACCCTAAAAAGGTAAGCAACTGCTCTCCTGGTTCATAAAACCATACCTACCCTATAAGTCTCCTGAATAGGATTTAATTTATCTCCTTTTAATTAAAAAAATTTTGTGGGTACACAGTAGGTGTACACATGTAAGAGGTACAGAGATATTTTGGTACAGACATGCAATATGTAATAATAACATGATGGAAAATTGGGTGTCCATCTCCTCAAGCATCTATCCATTGTGTTACAAAAAATCCAGTTATATTGTTTTCGTTATTTTAAATGTAGAATTAAACTATTATTGAGTATAGTCCCCTGTTGTGCTATCAGATACTAGATCTTACTCATTTTTTTCTACTTCTTTTGTTTTACCCATTAACCATCCACACTCCCCACCAACCCCCACTACCCTTCCCAGTCTCCAGTAACCATCCTTCTATACTCTATCTCCATGAGTTCAATTGTTTTGATTTTTAGATCCCACAAATAAGTGAGAACATACAATGTTTGTCTTTCTCTGCTTGGCTTAATTTACTTAACATAATCATCTCTACTTCCATTCATGTTGTTGCAAATGACAGAATCTCATTCCTTTTTATGACTGGATAGTACTCTATTGTGTATAGGTACCACATTTTCTTTATCGGTTCATCTGCCGATGGACACTTAGGTTGCTTCCAAATCTTGGCTATTGGGAACAGTGCTGCATAAGAATAAGAATGCAGATATCTCTTCAGTATACTGATTTCCTTTCTTTTGGGTATATACTTGGGAGTAGGATTGCTGGATTGTAAGGTACCTATATATTTAGTTTTTTGAAGAACCTTCAAATGTTCTCCATAGTGGTTTACTAATTTACATTTGCACCAACAGTATATAAGAGTCCCCCTTTCTTCACATCCTTGCCAACATTTGTTATTGCTTGACTTTTGGAATGAAAGCCATTTTAACCTGGGTGAGATTATATCTCACTGTAGTTTTGATTTGCATTTCTCTGATGATCAATGATATTGAGCACTTTTTCATATTTCTCTTTGCCATTTGTATGTCTTCTTTTGAGAAATGTCTATTCAAGTCTTTTAAATCAGATTTTAAATCAGATTATTAGATTTTTACCTATAGAGTGGTTTGAGCTCCTTATACATTCTGGTTATTAATCCCATGTCAGATGAGTAGTTTACAAATATTCTCTCTCACTTTGTGAGTTGTCGCCTCACTTCATTGATTGTTTTCTTTGCTGTTCAGAAGCTTTTTAACTAGATGTGATCTCATTTGTCCATTTGTGCTTTGGTCACCTGTGCTTCTGGGATATTCCTCAAGAAATCTTTGCCCAGGCCAATGTCCTGGAGAGTTTCCTCAATGTTTTCTTGTAGTAGTTTCATAGTTTGAGGTCTTCGATTTAAGTCTTTCATCCATTTTTATTTGATTTTTGTATAAAATGAGAGATAGGGGTCTAGTTTCATTCTTTTGAATATGGATACCTGGTTTCTACAATATTGGTTATTGAAGAGACTGACTTTTCACCCAATGTATGTTCTTGGCATCCTTGTCAAAAATGAGTTCACTGTAGATGTGTGAATTTATTTCTGGGTTCTCTATTCTGTTCCACTGGTCTATGTATCTGTTTTTATGCCAGTACCATACTGCCTTGGTTGCTATAGCTCTGTAGTATAATTTGAAGTTAGATAATATGATTCCTCCAATTTGTTTTTCTTTTTGTTCAGTATAGTTTTAATTATTCTGGGTCTCTAGTGATTCCATATAAATTTCAGGGTTGTTTTTTCTACTTCTGCGAAGAATGTCATTGGTTTTTTTTATGGGGATTGCACTGAAACTGTAGATCATTTTGGACAATATGGACATTTAAACAATATTGATTCTTCCAATCCATGAACATAAAATATATTTCTACTTTTGTGTTGTCTTCAGTTTCTTTCATTAATGTTTTACAGTTTTCATTGTAGAGATCTTTCACTTCTTTGGTTAAGTTTACTCTTAGGTATTTTATCTTACTTTCTCTTTTCCTTTTCAGATTGTTTGCTGTTGGTATACAGAAATAGTACAGATTTTTGTATGTTGGTTTTGCATCCTAAAACTTTACTGAATTTGTTTATCACTTTTAACAATTTTTTTTGATAGAGTCTTTAGGTTTCTCAAATATAAGATCCTAACATCTGCAAACAAGGAAAATTAGACTTCTTCCTTTCCAATTTGGATGCTTTTATTTTTTTCTCTTTTCTGATTGCCCTAGCTAAGACTTCCAGTAGTATGTTAAATAACAGTGGTGAAAGTGGGCATCCTTGCCTTGTTCCAGATCTTAGAGGAAAAGCTTTCCATTTTTCCCCATTCAGTGTAATAGTATGTATGTGTCTGTCTTATATAGCTTTTATTATGTTGACGTATGTTCCTTCTATACCCAGTTTTTCGAGGTTTTTATCATGAAGGGATGTTGAACTTTATCAAATGCTTTTTAATCATCAATTGAAATGATCATATGGTTTTTTTCTTCATCCTGTTGATATATCATATTGATTGATTTGCATATGTTGAACCATTCTTGCATCCTTGGGATAAATCCCACTTGGTCATGATGAATAATCTTTGTAATGTGTTGTCAAATTCAATTTTCTGGTATTTTGTTGAGGATTTTTGCATCAATGTTCATCAGGGATATTGGCCTGTAGTTTTCTTTTTTTTCTTCTTTTTTTGATATATTTTTCTGGTTTTGGTATCAAGATAATACTGACCTGGTAAATGAGTTTTGTAATCCCTCTACCTCTACTTTTTGAAATAATTTGAGTGGAATTCCCTATGTATTTGGTAAAATTTAGCATTGAAGCCGTCAGGTCTTGGGCTTTTCTTTGCTGACAGACTTTTTATTATGTCTTTGATCTTATTACTTGGTATTGGTCTGCCCGGGTTTTGGATTTCTTCATGGTTCAGTCTTGGTAGGTTACATGTGTTTAGGAATTTGTCCATTTCTTCTAGGTTTTCCAATTTATTGGCATATAACTGCTCATAGTAGCCTCTAATAATCCTTTGAATTTCTATGCTATTGGTTGTAATGTCTCCTATTTCATCTCTGATTTTATTTATTTGCCTTCTCCCTTTTAGTTTAGTTAGTCTGGCTAAAGTTTTGTCAATTGGTTTATTTTTTCAAAAACTAACATTAGTTTCATTGATCTTTTGTATTATTTCTTTTCATTTCAATTTTATTTATTTCTGTTCTTATTTCTTTTCTCCTGGTAATTTTGGGTTTGGTTTTCACTTGCTTTCTTATTCTTTAAGATGCATCATCAGTTTGTTTATTTGAAGTTTTCTACATTTTTTTGTATCAAAGTTACGTTTAATAAAGTAAGTTCCTTCCATTTTACAATGTATAAAATAATCATATACTATTTCAACAGGCAGAAACTAGCTAATCTGCATGTATAGAACATAGTTTTTTAGGTGGGAAAAACGTTCTTTTATCATTTCATCTTTACTACTTAGAGGAAACAGACTTATGATGATTCTAACTTATTATTTTTCAACTTTAGAATTATTCATTCAGTAGAAGCCATACTTCAAGTCCTCACACAACCATCAACCATTCTGTTTTTCACTTTCAGCATCATCTTCAAAAATTATATGAGATAGTCGACACACTTTATTATAAAATAGGATTTATATTAGACAATTTTGCCCAACTGTAGGCTAACGTAGTGTTCGGAGAACTTTTAGGGTAGGCTAAGCTATGATGTCCAACTTTTGTTATTTTCAACTCACAATGGGCTTATCAGGACATAAACCCATCGTAAGTTGAGAAGTATCTGTATACCCAACACTGGTTATGTATACTTTCATTAAATACTCATTTGAAAAATAAAACTTTCTTCACATCAACCCTATGATGTAGGTCTTTAATTTTTAAAACTGCAAAACAGGTTCCAAGATGAGCTCTTACTGATTCATATAGTATAGTATCGCCAAAACCACTGCTTATGACCTCTCAAATATTCCACACATCAAGGCTGGGTGCGGTGGCTCATGCCTGTAATCTCGGCATTTTGGGAGGCCAAGTCGAGCAGATCCCTTGAGGTCAGGAGTTCGAGACCAGCCTGACAAACATGGCGAAACCCCATCTCTACAAAAAATACAAAAAATTACCCAGGCAGGTGGTGCACACCTCTAGTCCCAGCTACTAGGGAGGCTGAGGCAGGAGGATCACTTGAACCCAGGAGGTAGAGGCTACAGTGAGCTGAGTTTGCACCACTGCACCCCAGCCTGGGTGACAAGGTGAGATCCCGTTCCCCTACAAAAAAATATTCACATATCACCCAGTATTAAGGAAGGTCATCATTCCAAGAGGTTTTTCTGAAATAATCTATTAAATTGCAATTTATAAAGAAGAAACGTTTATAAATTTTTATGGTTTTAAATTTATAAATATAAAAGTATAAATTCACATAGAGCTGTTTAAACAAGAAGTTTCCCTCTGAGAGGATTATAAATGATGCAATCTGCTACATGTGATTTTAAATAAAGAAATCATAAATTATACCTAATGTGTAAGTATAATAATAGAATCAATTTTTTATATTTAAATTATCCTAAAACCTATTGAGTGTGAATACTCTTAAACCTTCCTTTTTTGTTTATGCTTCTAGCTGAGAATAGAAAAAGGGACGGAGGCTTCAAATGACTGAAATTCTTCAGATGGTTTCTTGTGACCACTCGTAAAGAAAGTATTTTTCTCCAGAGTCCAAAGGCAAGATAAAAAGTCTCTGACTTGAAATCAGAATCGATCTGCTGATCTGCTAGCCACAGCTCGTATATTGCCATAAACCTCGGAAGGAGGATTTCCCAAGATTAGGTTGCAAACGGCAGTTCTTGCCATCTTGATGTTTTGGAAGGAGCCAAAGATGTGAACTTTCACATCAGCCAAAACTGTCCGCGTCCATGTCACATTCTCTATGGTAACCTACTCTTGAGCCAATCACTGAGTTTCAACCAATGAAAGGCAGCCAATTATTTAAACTGTGTTCAAATAAAGCAAATGCCAAGCTGTAACCCATCCGGCTATTTCCATGCCTCACTTCCATTTTCTATATGTCACTTTCCTTTATCTGTTCATAAACCTTCTTCAACCATGAGGCAGGCCAAAGCCTCTCTGAACCAATTCTGGTTCAGGGGCAGTCCAATTTGTGAATACATCTTTTCTCAATTAAGCTCAGTTAAATTTAATTTATCTAAGGTTTTCCTTTTAACATGAATATATATATATCCATGAATACGTATGTGTACACACACACACACACACACACACACACACACATATATATATATGAATTTCTGTCTGGTATATACCTAGGAGTGAAATTGCTGGATCATGCGTTCATGAATGATGGCATTTTTTTCAACTAAATTAAAAAACTATAGTAAGTTCTCTATCTGGTTTTATTTTGAACATGGAAAACTCAAATAAACACCCTCTTCTCTGCCAAGGCCAAGGAACAGGTTGCAATTCTAATTAATTGAAAATAAAATATTTAGTGAGAAGACAGTTTGTGAAGAGGTAAAAGTTTAATGTCAGAAAGTGAGTAATGGGTACTATATCACTCAAGGCTCAATCAGAAAAGCAGAATGGCTAGAATATAGATAGACTGATTGATAGATTTATTACGGGGATTTGACTTCATGCAATTATGGGAGCTAGCGAAGTAGTCTCTGAAGGCTGTTGTCCTGTCTGAGACTGGAGCTTGAAGTTCACAGAGCAGCACATGGGGAAGGGAAATTGATTTAATGTGGTGAAAGCAAAAAGCTAGAAGCCACAAGCACGAGTTGGACCTTATTATAAGGACAGACTGAAACCCATGTCGATTCTCATGGCCTCTGACCTTGATGGCCTAGGTTTCCTGAAGAAATTGGGCCCTTCCTCAGTAGTTAAATACATGCACACCTGCCCGAGGAGTCGAGAAGCTAAAGGATGATCCCAAGAAGGTGGAGCCAACAGATAAGCCACAAGTGTGTGAGGATTACAAAATAGCTGCTGCTTTTCTCCCACCAGCTGCTCTCTAGTGGCCTTCTACCAGAGCTTAAGATGCACAGAGAAGAGTTCAGCCTCGCCATGTTGAGGCATTACAAAACTACCAAGGTGAAAACTGAGAAAATGAAAGTAATTGGGTTAGCTGCCCTTTAAGAAACAGAAATACAGCCTGGGCAACAAAGCAAGATCCTGTCTCTCTCAAAAAAAAAAAAAAAAAAAAAAAAAAAAAAAAAAAAAAAAGAAGAAGAAGAAGAAAGGTAAAGAAAAGAGATTTTTTATAAAACTCACAAGCTGGAGGAAGAGTCACTCTTTTCCCAGGAGTAAAAATAAGACTTCTTCCTGCTCAAACTCTGTGAACATATTTTAGTCTTCCTCATTCTCCTTCACGTTCCTGCAGCATTTAACACTTATCAACCAATACCAATTATTGAAGGCTGTTGTCTGGTTTTGTTCTGCTTTTGTTTTTTGAGATGAAGTTCACATAACATAAATCATTTTAAAGTGAATAATTCAATGGCATCTAGTACATTCAGGTTTTTGCAAACAAAATTTCTAAGTAGTTACAAAACAACATTCATCACCCCAAAAGTAAACCCCCTTGGCCACAAAGCAGTTGCTAGCCATTTCCTCCACTCCCAATTCCTGGCAACCAACAATCTCCTTTCTGTCTCTATGGGTTTACCTATTCTGAATATCTCACATTAATGGAATCATACAATATGTAACCTTTTGTGCTTGGCTTCCTTAAGTTATCATAATTAAGCTTTAGCCACATAGTAGCATGTACCAGTATTTGATTCTTTCTCATAGCTGAGTAATATTCCATCGTATGTATATGCCACAGTTTGTTTACCCATTGATTTATTAATGCTCACTTGGGTTGTTTCCATTTTTTGGCTATACATACTTATTTGCTGCCACCTATTTTTAACTATCAGTTCTATTTGAAGTAGGAAGATACTTAACTTTTAGGCACACACTACTCAAACAGCAAATGTTTTCGCTTGTCTTACAATTAGCTTTAATCTAATAGATTAATTTTAATCTAATGAAGCTGGCTTCTAGCTAATGGGATATGAGGGGAAGTCATATATGCAACCTCTAGGAGGCATCTTTCAAGGGAAGAGAATATTCTTCTCTTCTTCCTTCTAATTTCAAAAGTCTACCCTAAGAGCACTGAGCTTCTCTTATCCTAATTAAATTTAATTCTGCTTGTCACGTGTAACAATTTCATTTACTGAAGATGATATTGGATTCTGAGAGTATTTCTGAGATAGTACCACTCTGAGGTTGGAGAGCGTAAATTCAGGCAGCTCTACAGACTCTCATGCCAGTCCTTCCCCAGTCTTCTGTCTAGCTTAGTAAATCTCATTTTTCCATACTTACTTATGAGCATACAAGGTCAAACAAAATTTTTTAAAACCTTACTTAATATGGATTAGATCTAACATTTCCCTTTTTTTCAGTCTTATCTTCTTTTGTAAGAGATTAGACTTAGATAACAAAGGGTATAACTATATACACTATACTGTTTTTCATATTTCTGATGTTTGCAAATTAATTTAGCAATGGTTTCTAAATTTTTTCTACTAAATTACATTAACATAGTAAACTTTACAATTTTTTAAAGTCATAATAATGAAAATGTTTTCATAACAAAAAGTTATTCCAACCAATATTTAGTCCAATGTAATTTCACTACAATAAAATAATGTAAACAATTTAAAAGTTATGCCTACTTATCTATAAATTCTAGGGCCATTCTGGTATCCCAGAGTGGTTTTTTTTCTCAAATGTTCAGATATTCATTAATTAAATCATTCATTTAACTATCAGATATTTGGGAGCAGGCTAGGTGCTCACGATTCCTTGTGAATAAGACTTACTCCCTGATCTAAATCAGTGAGGGAGACAGATAGACAAATATGCAGCCCGTGGACATATGAGATAGGTGCTTAATGGAGGAAAAACAAAGTTCTGAAAAGAAGCACAGAGATACAAGCAGCTAACTTTATTAAGTAGCAAAGAGGACTGATTTGAAAAGGTTTTGAGACGGAGTGAATTTGGAATTAGAAGAAATTTAGTACCTGGAGACAAGGGGAATATATCCCAGTCATGGGGAGCAGCATATGCTGTGTTTATGAATGGCTAGTGTTTTGGTCTGATCACAGCAATATTTGTTCTGAGTAAGGAGACAGAAGATGGGGGGTTACAAGGTAGACTGGATTTAAGAGTAAAGACTGACTCTTTGGTATAAGACTTATGGAGGAAATAGGGTAACTAGCTAAAAATATCATCCACCACATCTCAGAAAGCCTTTAAGGTGACTTTGGCCAAGTTTTCAGCCTTTAATCAGGACTTGTAAAATTGAATTAATAAATCTATTTCATTTCAATAATTTTCCATTAAGTGTTCCCTCACACCTGCTTGGATCATCCCCTTCCAGTCTTTGTATTATTTCTCCTTATTTCTTTTTTCTTACCTAATTCTTTTCAGTGAAATAGCTCCTTTTTAAAAGCATTAAACGCTTCTGTCTTTCTGACGCTTCATAGTTTTAGATAATACTTGTGAAATACATTTTCTTGAGGTGTTTTGGGGAGGTGGTTAAAAATCATTTGACTCAAATTTCTTTCCCATTGTGTGCCCTTCAGTCCTGGAAATATAAATCTAATTTGTAATTACTCCAATAGTCTCATTTCAGAAACTTTGCCTGACACACCATTCCATATGTTTATGATTCTCTGAATGAAAAAGTGTTCCCTGACAACCATTCAGGTTTTTCCCTTTAATTTCCATTTATGCCTTATTGTCTTATAATGTTCAACTGAAAATATATGTTACAATATTGTGTGACATTATCAGTATTACTTAAGATTTTATATACCCATATATCAGCCAAACATCAGATAAATCTCACTATTCTCCTTTCGATACATCTTCCTTCCTGGGAGAGTGCAGGTAATAGATTCAATTTCTTCTTCATGACAAGTTGACTTTAAGCATTTCTTACAAACTGAAGATGAGATTCAATTTGCATTTTGGTCTGAATTATTTTTAAATGTGAACTGGAAATGGAATTTGGCTTAACGCTTGTGCAATTAAAGCAATGGTGCTAACTGCATTACTTTTAAGACGAAACTTATTTCAGGGTTGATTTTAAGAAGAGTGTCAAGCCAAGACACAAGACTAATTGGAAGGTCTTGCTAATAAATAATGTTGTTAGAAAAAAGGGGGTATTCTGATGATTTGTAATCCTGCAATAATGGCTTCTAAATAGTTAAGATTAGTTTGAGAGATGAGAGCCTTTCCACCCTCTATGCCATATGCCAGCAGGGAACAAAAATCAATCTTGTGAGGACTCTGATTACTTCTGCTGCAAGTTTCTTGTCAGCAGATTCAAAATGTGCAGGGCAATGAATCTTCCACAAGGTAGAGGTGCTGCCCATCAGCTGGAAATCCTTTTTCCCAACTTCTGGTAGAACATCTGCTTGTGATAAATTAGGAGGAGAGGGGAAAAAATAGAAGACCATTTGGTTCAACAATTTTAATCCTGTGTTATCAGTACAGAGAGAAAGTGACACTAGTTCCTATGGCTTTGAAATGAAAAATGTACCGTTGGAGAGAAGAAGCTTAAAACTTAAGGAATAAATAAAATAATGATCTCGGTCATCTTAAAATACTATACTGCTTAGTAAATGATCAAGGGAGGCTCACATTAAGAACTGAGACCTGAATTAAATACTAATGTCTGAAGCAAGATGTCTAGATTTGGGTCCACATTGGAAGCAATGAGGAAAGAGATATTGAAGTTTATACTAAAAGACACAGGGATTGGAGCAATGAGAGGAATAAAGGCAATGTGGTAGGCAGAATAATGATTTCTGAAAATGTTGATTTTGGCCCGGTGAGACCCGCATGAGACTTCTGACATACAAAACTGTGAGATAATAACTGTGTGTTGTTTTAAGCCCCTGGGTTTGTGGAAATTTGTTAGAGCAGCAATAGAAAACTAATGAGATAAGATATAAGAATATGAAACAACAAATAAAAGTTTAACTGTGTATTACAAATTTCCCATGTTATCATTGCTCATGGAATGCTGTTATTGCTTATGAAGATACTTTGGAACAACCTTTCTGGTTGTTTCTGGTTATCTTTAAATAGTTTTCAAATACATTAAAATTATACATGCTCCATGATCTAGAAATTACACTTCTAGGAACTTAATAAAATAATTAAAGATGTGTGGAATGATAATATACAAAGGTGTTTGTAATAGCCTGAAATTGAGAATAGCTTAAACGTTTCACAGTGGGGGTAATTTGGATACATTTTGGCATACTCTCAAGCAGCATACTATGTAGTCACTAAAAATTAGTTAAATGAAAACATTGAAATTAGAAAAATATTCTCAACATATTGAGTTGACATCAGGTATAAAATGTTATACTTGGTGTGATAATACTAGTATATAATATTAGGTATGCTGTTGTGTGATATTGGTGTGGTATATCTACAATCACACCAATACTTTATACTGATTTTTCATATATATCAGCAACTATATACATGAGTATTGAGCATGGGTGTATGGAATGTATTTTTATCTTATTCTTAGATTCATAAAAACACAACAAATTTATCTTTAGATATAAAATTTTTCTGCCTATAGATGTGCATGTGTGTGTGTATGTATGCATATGTAAAATTTTATGTATCTATCACTTTTTAACCAACTGACAGTAGAAGTACAAAATATACAATAGTCTGTATATTTAAGCTGTCCTCTACCCAAAGTTGTGAAGTCCAACTCATTCTGAAAAGGGAAAGTCTCTACTAAAAAATAAAGAAACTCAAAGTTATAGTGAATTGTATAATTTTTTTCTCTGGGCCCAGGTCACTTAAGCCCAATGTCAGTCATCAAACAGTTCTTTTAAAAGCCTGCAGTTGGTGGGGTGTAAAATACTAAAATATTTCCAGATAACAATTTGGAAAAATATAGCAAAAGCCTTGAAAACCAATACTTTTTAAACAAGTAATGCCATTTTTAAGAATCTAATGAAATAATAAGCAAAGGTTCTTACAAATAAAAAACAATTATTGATGACATATTGATGTAGAAAAAATAGGAAACAATCTTAATGTCCAGTAAGAGGGGAACTGAGTAGTAATTTAAAATAATATTTTCAAAGAATAATACTTGGGAAAATGTATTCAATATGCTGCTAAGTGTGTAAAAGCAGGCTGCAAAATTAAATATACAACATAATTCCAAATTAGAAAATAGAAAAACATACCAAATGTTAAGAGCAGGTATCTCTGAGTAATAGAACCAGGTTTTAGATTTTTGAACCATGTGGGTATTTGTGTGTATATTGGGGCTTCCATTTCTTGAACCAGGTGCATATATTACTTTTCTCATTAAGAAGACAATGTTTGCCAGTCAGAGTGCCCCATACCTTCTGGAAATCAGTTAGATTATCTACCAGAATCCAATTGAAATTGGGAAGTTCCTTTCCCCCTTGACCTGCCTGCCTTGCCAGGCCCTGATATTTGGTAGTCCTTGATAGTTCATGACTTTGACTTGAAATCTCTCACAGAGTCCATGGAAAATTCTTTTTAGAAACACTAAGAAAGACCCATGAGCTTTCTTTAGGAAATGCATCCTTTCCTCCCAGACTGAATCTGACACTTGGCCACAGCAGAGGCGTCCAGCATAGTGCTATAACAGCGCGGTTAGAGCTAAGAGCTAAGGCACACTCTGCAGTAGTGCCCAGCGGGGGGTTTGCCCTGGGCCTCAACTTTGCCTTAGGAACAGCCCACCACACAAGAGAACACTATTACAAGTTTGTCACCAGGTAGACAGATATCCTTTATATTGTTTCTAGCCATCACCATCTCCTGACTGGTCAGAAGGATCTCAATTTGAGATTTATCTGTCCTAGGTTCTGATTCTCTCCTGGGTCTGACATGCTTCATCATCTGTGTTTCCAGCAATGGGTATTAGGATGCAAACTGGTACACTGTCAGGCCTTTTGAAAGAATGAGATTAAGAGCCTTGAGAACGTATTTTCTCCAGTAGCTAAAAGACAGGGCCTCCTCCTCCACATGCCCCCTTGCACCTCCAGCACAAACCCTTGCTCGTAGTCAGTACTCAGTAAGCATTTTTAATTAATCGAATGACAAATGGTACTTTTAAAAGAATTCTTTAAGAAGTTTGTAATGGCCACTTTCAGTGTGTACATGTGTATGTGCAGGGTTATAAAGTCCCTTTTATTCTAATGGTCATGCAAGATGGAAAAAAGTAATAATGTCTTCCTTTTTCAAGGGTTTACTGAGCCTCAGATAAAAGGAAAGAAATAATTCCATCTCATTCTAAGGAAACTACAGAGACTCAGTTCAAGAGATCAAAGCTGCATTAACTCTTCCAGTTACTGCCATTTACCATTTACTATCATTTAGTGCTCTGGAAAAGGTAATCTACTAAATAGTACCCAAGTGGCCTGGCAATTTATTAAGTGAGCAATTTATTCTTTTCTTGCTACTAAGATCAAATCTTTCACCATTCAAATTCTCCACATTCCTCAGCGATAACAAGGCAGGAAAATATTCTTGTCTTAGAGATAGGAAAACTAAGGCTTAGTCTTGAATCAAATCAGCACAAGAAAATAAGAAGAGAAAAGAAAAGGATTTTCCATTGCTCATCCTAATTCTCTAGTACACATTCTTTCTTTTCTAAATTCAGAATTCAGCTGTAGCCTTCTGTTTTACCAAATCTGTATAAAAGAAGAGCTGCCTTTTGGACTCCATAATAGTGCCAGTTCGCAGCACTGTAAATAGAACATTGGTAGAGATGGGGAAAAAATTGATTAATTCAGTCAATAAAGTGATAAACAAGAAATAGTAAGTTATTAAGCGTCATGAGGCAAGGAGGAGGTGAAAGCATTTAAATATATTTATTCTTTGCTGGCAGTTATCAAAAGTAAATATCCCAGCTGCAATCACACTGATACTAAAAACAATCCATTTTTAGACTTTATCCATGCCTTCTGCTGTTGTTCACATTAGGGGTGAGTGCTTCCCACCCATCCCTCCCCCACCCCTAGTCAGATTGAGGTCACATGGCCTCATAAAGCAACGTGCCTCCACTCCAAACTTTGAAGAAGTTGTCTGTGACATTAGAGCCAATACAGTAACAAAGCTCCTGGACTGCTTTATCATGCTATCTAGGGCTTCCAGAGGTCCTCCTGCTTCCTGAAAACAGTAGCAGCAATACCCACAGAATGCCTGCAAACTTCATAATGACATTATCTTATACGATTATCACAAAAAATCCTACAAGACAGGTATTATTACTGTCATATAGATGAGAAACATGAGGCAAAAAGAACTACATAATGTACCCAAGTTCACAGAGTGAGTAAATGATGAAGCCTGGTTTTAAAACCAGGCCTATAAAATTCCAAAACACGTCTCTTTGTACATCTCTTTTTATAGATGGCACATCTGTGTTTTACTAAACTGTGTGGACTTTTCCAGTAAAAAGTTGAAGCAATGTCCCAGGACTTGAATTCCATTTTACCACACTCCTCAAAAGAGTAAGAAAGCATAGAGTAGCAATTCCTTGGGTTGTTGTTGCCCAGACACAGGCCATAGTCCTCCAAAATGAACCAAATTTTATGTTCATTAAAACATTTCCAAGGCCATGTGCAGGAGCTCACACCTGTAATCCCAGCACTTTGGGAGGTTAAGGCAGGCAAATCATTTAAGCCCAGGAGTTCAAGGTCGCCCTGGAAAACATGGCAAGACTTTGTCTCTACAAAAACTAAAAATAAAAATTAGCCAGTCACAACATAACAGCACGCGCCTGTAGTCCCAGCTACTTGGGAGGCTGAGGTGGGAGGATTACTTGAACGCAGGAGGTTGAGGCTGCAGTCAGCCATGATCATGTCACTACACGCCAGCCTAGGCAACAGAGCAAGACTCTCTCTCAAAAAAAAATAATAATAAATTCTAAAATCTGACTTATGCTACAACATGATACAGCAAAACTGATATTTGCTGAATGCCAGAACTAGAAAATACATTATTACATTACCTCCATGAGATCAGTAAATGATGTCCTCAGCTCATAGAGGAATTTTTAGCACATAATCTGCCTTAAATGACTACCATGTTGAGTATATAATTTTTAAAAGAATACACACAAAAGCTTTATGAGGATGTCTACTGTCTATTGTTATATTCTTTAGGTAACTTGTTTACTGGTATTTATCAAAATCTTGTTGATTTCCAAATTTCACTAACATGCCAAAATCAGTAACTAAAATGATGCATGTCAGAGTGACTGGTGGCCTCTCTGACTCACTTCCCCTCACCAGTAGAATAAATCACATTAATTGTAGACCCAGGTTAATTATATCTGCAGTGGTCCCTCCCTATCCCTGGGGATATGTTCCAAGACCCCCCCCAGCGGATGCCTGAAACCATGATAGTACCATTTTTGTAGATTCTGTTTTCTCCTATACATACATACCTATGGTAAAATTTAATTCAGAAATTAGGTCCAATAAGAGCTTAACAACTAGAATAGAATAATAATAATATACTGTAATAAAAGTTATATGAATGCATTCTTTCTTTTTTCAAAATAACTTATTATACTGTACTGTGGGTAACTGAAACTGCAAAAAGTGAAACCGCAGATAAGAGGGGACTACTGTATTAGCAGAGCCATGCCCAGGGTTTTATGTAACATCCAAATACTGTATAAAATATACTTTTGGAAGGATATATATGAAAATATGAATAGTAGCTATACCTCCGTGTTCAAATTGCTGCTTATAATGACTGCTTTTTAACCTCCTTTTATTTCTATATTTTAACAATCCTTTTGTAATAATTTTTTTTATTTCCATAGGTTATTGGGGAACAGGTGGTGTTTGGTTACCTGAGTAAGTTCTTTAGTGGTGATTTGTGAGATTTTGGTGCACCCATCACCTGAGCAGTATACACTGCACCCTATTTGTAGTCTTTTATCCCTCACCTCCTTCCCACCATTTCCTCTTGAGTCTCAAAAATCCATTGTGTCATTCTTATGCCTTTGCATCCTCATAGCTTAGCTCCCACTTATGAGTGAGAACATGCGATGTTTGGTTTTCCATTCCTGGGTTACTTCACTTAGAATAATAGTCTCCAATCTCATCCAGGTTGCTACAAACGCTGTTAATTCATTCCTTTTTATGGCTGAGTAGTATTCCATCATATATATAGCTCTCTATATAGATATAGATAGATATAGCTATAGATCTATATATAGATATAGATATATAGATCTATATATGTAGATAGATATAGCTATAGATCTATATATAGATCTATCTATATGTATATTTCTATATAGATATATAGATCCATCGTATATAGATCTACAGATCTATCTATGTATATATAGATGGTGGCACATCATATATAGATCTATAGATCATATACAGATCTATAGATCTATATATAATGGATCTATATATCTATATAGATATATACACTATATATGTATGTATTTACACATATACATATGTATGTATTTACACATATACATATGTGTATATTACATATATATCACATATACACATATGTATATATTACATATATAGATACATAGATATATACCATATATCTAGATATATATACATATATACATATGAATATATTACATATCTATATAGATATAAACACTATATATGTATATACATATATTTGTATATATACATATGTATATATGAGTGTATACATATATTTGTATATATACATATGTATATATGAATATATACATATATGTGTATATATATACACAAATGTATATATATACACATATATATTTGTATATATATAAACAACCCAAATGTCCATCAATCAAAGAGTGTATAAAGAAATATACATATATATTTGTATATATATACATATATTTGTAGATATATACCACAGTTTCTTTATACACTCTTTGACTTATGGACATTTGGGTTGTTTCCACGTTTTTGCAATTGTGAATTGTGCTGCTATAAACATGTGTGCAAGTCTCTTTTTTCATATAATGACTTCTTTTCCTCTGGGTAGATACTCAGTAGTAGGATCGCTGGATCAAATGGTAGTTCGACTTTTAGTTCTTTAAGGAATCTCCACAGTTTTCCACAGTAGTTGTACTAGTTTACATTCTGACTAGCAGTGTAGAAGTGTTCCCTGTTCACTGCATACACGCCAACATCTATTTTTTATCATGGCCATTGTTGCAGGAGTAAGGGGATATCGCATTGTGGTTTTGATTTGCATTTCCCTGATAATTAGTGATGTTGAGCATGTTTTCATATGTTTTATGGCCATTCGTATATCTTCTTTTGAGAATTGTCTATTCATGTCCTTAGCCCACTTTTTGATGGGATTTTTTTTGTTGTTGATTTGTTAGAGTTCATTGTAGATCCTTTTGTAATAAAATTTTGAATATATAAACTACAGGAAAAATATCCGTCCAATATATAGAAACCATGCTAATTAATATCAGCTAAAACTTATCATGCATTTTCTATGCACCAGCCACTGTTCTATGTGTTTCATATGCAATAACTTATTTAATGATCACAATACCTTATTGAGGTAGATAGTATTTTTTTTTTTGAGACAGGGTCTCCCTCTGTTGCCCAGGCTGGAGTGCAATGATGCAGTCACAGCTCATTGCAACCTCGACCTCCTGGGCTCAAGTGATCCTCCCACCTCAACCTCCCAAGTAACTAGGACCACAGAAGCGTGCCACCATGCCTAGCTAATTTTATTTATATTTTTTGTAGAAATGAGATCTCACTATGTTGCCCAGGCTGGTCTTGAAATACTGGGCTTAAGTAGTCCTCCTGCCTAAGCCTCCCAAAGTGCTGGGATTATAGGCATGAGCCATGACAGATGTGGATGTTATTATTTGCATTTTACAAATGAGAAAACCGAGGCATGCAATGTTAGAATAACTTGCCTGAGATGAAACACACTTAGTAAGTCAAAAAAACAGCATTTAAAAAGCAGTCTCATTCCAGAGATTGCATTCTTAACCATTGCACCATTTCATCACACAATAGACACTTAGAGTGACATAGCAATTAGTATTTGGAGCACACTTGAAACATTGAAAAACCGTTACCAGAAAAGTCTATGAATGAAAAACAAAAAAGGAAAGTCATCAGACATTAGCAGTGATTGTCTTTCTGTGGTAGAATCAGGAAAGGTTTCCTCTTATTTCTAGTTTGTTTTGTATTTCCAGTATTCATTTAATAATAGTATATCTCTTGTAGTTTTTTATTCTCAAAAAAAAAAAAGCTAATGGAATCAGTCAAAAACTATAATTCTAAGGAGGGCCCTAGAATATTCCCAAGTAAACATAGAAATATTACAGACAAATCCTATGAAGAGGCTGACTCTCTTTTCGGAGTCAGCCCACCTGCACCCAGGTGAAATAAACAGCCTTGTTGCTCACACAAAGCCTGTTTGGTGGTCTCCACACAGATGCCCATGAAATTTGGTGCCGTGATTCAGATCGGGGGACCTCCCTTGGGAGATCAATCCCCTGTTCTCCTGCTCTTTGTTCCATAAGAAAGATCCACCTACGACCTCTGGTCCTCAGACCAACCAACCCAAGAAATATCTCACCAATTTTAAATCCAGTAAGCGGCCTCTTTTTACTCTCTTCTCCAACCTCCCTCACTATCCCTCAACCTCTTTCTCCTTTCAATCTTGTTGCCACACTTCAGTCTCTCCCTTCTCTTAATTTCAGTTCCTTTCATTTTCTGGTAGAGATAAAGGAGACACATTTTATCTGTGGACCCAAAACTCTGGCGCCGGTCACGGACTCAGGAAGGCAGCCTTCCCTTGGTGTTTAATCATTGCAGGGACGCCTCTGTGATTGTTCACCCACGTTCCATTGGTGTCTGATCTCCTCGGGACGCCTGCCTTGATCATTCACCCATGTTCCCTTGGTGGCAAGTCAATTGCGGGGACACCTGCTTTGGCTGCTCCCCATCCCCTTCTCCGTATCTCTACCCTTTTCTTTAAACTTGCCTCCTTCACTATAGGCAACATTCCACCCTCCCTCCATTCCTCCTTGTTCTCCCTTAGCCTGTGTTCCTAAGAACTTAAAACCTCTTCAACTCTCGCCTGACCTAAAATCTAAGCATCTTATTTTCTTCTGCAACACCGCTTAGCCCCAATACAAACTTGAAAATGACTGTAAATAGCCAGAAAACGACACTTTAGATTTTTCCATCCTACAAGATCTAGATAATTCTTGTTGTAAAATGGGCAAATGGTCTGAGGTGCCTGACGTCCAGGCATTCTTTTACACATAGGTCCAGTCTCTGTTCCCAATGCAACTCGTCCCAAATCTTCCTTCTTTCCCTCCCGCCTGTCCCCTCAGTCCCAACCCCAAGCGTCGCTGAGTCTTTCTAATCTTCCTTTTCTACAGACCCATCTGACCTCTCCCCTCCTCGCCAGGCCGAGCTAGGTCCCAATTCTTCCTCAGCCTCCGCTCCTCCACCCTATAATCCTTTTATCATCTCCCCTTCTACACCCGCCTGGCTTACAGTTTCGTTCCGCGACTAGCCCTCCCCCACCTGCCCAGCAATTTACTCTTAAAAAGGTGGCTGGACCTAAAGGCATAGTCAAGGTTAATGCTCCTTTTTCTTTATCCCACCTCTCCCAAATCAGTTAGCGTTTAGGCTCTTTTTCATCAAATATAAAAAACCCAGCCCAGTTCATGGCCCCTTTAGCAGCAACCCTGAGACACTTTACAGCCCTAGACCCTAAAATGTCAAAAGGCCGTCTTATTCTCAATATACATTTTATTTTATCACCCAATCTGTTCCCGACATTAAATAAAGCTCCAAAAATTAAGTTCCAGCCCTCAAACCCCACAACAGGAACTTATTTAACCCCACCTTCAAGGTGTACAATAATAGAGTAAAGGCAGCCAAGTAGCAACATATTTCTGAGTTGCAATTCCTTGCCTCCACTGTGAGACAAACCCCAGCCACATCTCCAGCACACAAGAACTTCCAAACACCTGAACCGCAGCTGCCAGGGGTTCCTCCAGAACCTCCTCCCCCAGGAGCTTGCTACAAGTGCCGGAAATCTGGCCACTGGGCCAAGGAATGCCCACAGCCCGGGATTCCATCTGTGCGGGACCCCACTGAAAATCGGACTGTTCAACTCACCTGGCAGCCACTCCCAGAGCCCCTGGAACTCTGGCCCAAGGCTCTCTGACTGACTCCTTGCCAGATCTTCTCGGCTTAGCAGCTGAAGACTGACACTGCCCGATCGCCTCGGAAGCCTACAGGACCATCACAGACACTCTGGTTAACTCTCACAGTGGAAGGTAAGTCCATCCCCTTCTTAATCAATATAGAGGCTATGCACTCCACATTACCTTCTTTCCAAAGGCCTGTTTCCCTTGCCTCCATAACTGTTGTAGGTACTGACGGCCAGGCTTCTAAACCTCTTAAAACTCCCTAACTCTGGTATCAACTTAGACAGTACTTTTAAGCACTCCTTTTTAGTTATCCCCACCTGCCCAGTTCCTTTATTAGGCTGAGGCACTTTGACTAAATTATCTGCTTCCCTGACTATTCCTGGGCTACATGCCTCCTTTTCCCCCAGTTCAAACCCTCCTTCACATCCTCCCCTTGTATCTCCCCACCTTAGCCCACAGGTATAAGATACCTCTACTCCCTCCTTGGCAACCGATCATGCACCCCTTACCATCTCATTAAAACCTAATCACCCTTACCCCGCTCAATGCCAATATCCCATCCCACAGCACGCTTTAAAAGGATTAAAACCTGTTATCACTCACCTGCTATAGCATAGCTTTTTAAAGCCCAAAAACTCCCCTTACAATTCCCCCATTTCACCTGTCCTAAAACCAGACAAGGCTTACAGGTTAGTTCAGGATCTGCACCTTATCAACCAAATTGTTTTGCCTATCCACCCCATGGTGCCAAACCCATATACCCTCCTATCCTCAATACCTCCCTCCACAATCCATTATTCTGTTCTGGATCTCAAACATGCTTTCTTTACTATTCCTTTGCACCCTTAATCCCAGCCTCTCTTTGCTTTCACTTGGACTGACCCTGACACCCATCAGGCTCAGCAAATTACCTGGGCTGTACTGCCGCAAAGCTTCGCAGACAGCCCCCATTACTTCAGTCAAGCCCAAATTTCTTCCTCATCTGTTACCCATCTCGGCATAATTCTCATAAAAACACACGTGCTCTCCCTGCTGATCATGTCTGACTGATCTCTCAAACCCCAGCACCTTCTACAAAACAACAACTCCTTTCCTTCCTAGGCATGGTTAGATACTTTCGACTTTAGATACCTGGTTTTGCCATCCTAACAAAACCATTATATAAACTCACAAAAAGAAACCTAGCTGATCCCATAGATCCTAAATCCTTTCCCCAATTCTCTTTCCGTTCCTTGAAGACAGCTTTAAAGACTGCCTAGCTCTCCCTGACTCATCCCAACCCTTTTCATTACACACAGCTGAAGTGCAGGGCTGTGCAGTCGGAATTTTTATGCAAGGACCAGGATCGTGTCCTGTAGGCTTTTTGTCCAAACAACTTGACCTTACTGTTTTAGGCTGGCCATCATGTCTCCGTGCAGTGGCTGCTGCCGCCCTAATAGTTTTAGAGGCCCTCAAAATCACACTCAACTCACTCTCTACAACTCTCATAACTTCCAAAATCTATTTTCTTTCTCACACCTGAGGCATATACGCTCTGCTCCCTGGCTCCTTCAGCTGTACTCACTCTTTGTTGAGTCTCCCACAATTACCATTGTTCCTGGCCCGGACTTTAATCTGCCTCCCACATTATTCCGGATACCACACCTGACCCTCATGACTGCATCTCTCTGATCCACCTGACATTCACCCCATTTCTCCATATTTCCTTCTTCCCTGTTCCTCACCCTGATCACATTTAGTTTATTGATGGCAGTTCCACCTTTCCTACACATCAAGCTCAAGGATTTGCCCCTGCCCAGGACTGGCAAATTGACTTTACTTACATGCCCCGAGTCAGAAAACAAAAATACCTCTTAGTCTAGGTAGACGCTTTCACTGGATAGGTAGAGGCCTTTCCCACAGGGTCTGAGAAGGCCACCGCGGTCATTTCTTCCCTTCTGTCAGACATAATTCCTTGGTTTAGCCTTCCCACCTCTATACAGTCTGATAACAGACCAGCCTTTACTAGTCAAATCACCCAAGCAGTTTATCAGGCTCTTAGTATTCAGTAGAACCTTCATATCCCTTACCGTCCTCAATCTTCAGGAAAGGTAGAACGGACTAATGGTCTTTTAAAGACATACCTCACCAAGCTCAGCCTCCAACTTAAAAAGGACTGGACAATACTTTTACCTCTTGCCATTCTCAGAATTCAGGCCTGTCCTTGGAATGCTACAAGGTACAGCCCATTTAAGCTCCTGTATAGATGCTCCTTTTTATTAGGCCCCAGTCTCGTCCCAGACACTAGACCAACCTAGACTGTGCCCAAAAAAACTTGTCATCCCTACTGTTTTCTGTCTAGTCATACTCCTATTCACCATTCTCAACTACTCATAAATGCCCTGCTCTTGTTTACACTACCAGTTTACACTGTTTCTCCAAGCCATCCCAGCTGATATCTCCTGGTGCTATCCCCAAACTGCCACTCTTAACTCTCAAAGTAAATAAATAATCTTTGCTGGCAAGGCTATGCTGAACCTCCTTAGGCACTCTCTAATTAGATGTCCTAGGTCCTCCCAATTCCTAGTCCTTTAATAACTGTTTTTCTCCTTCTTTTATTCCGTTTAGTTTTTCAATTCATACAAAACCGTATCCAGGCCATCACCAATAATTCTACATGACAAATGTTTCTTCTAACAACCCCACAGTATCACCCGTTACCACAGAATCTTCCTTCAGCTTAATCTCTCCCACTCTAGGTTCCCACGCCACCCCTAATCCTGCTCGAAGCAGCCCTGAGAAACATCGCCCGTTCTCTCTCCATACCACCCCCCAAAATTTTTGCTGTCCCAACACTTTACCACTATTTTGTTTTATTTTTCTTATTAATATAAGAAGACAGGAATGTCAGGCCTCTGAGCCCAAGCTAAGCCATCATATCCCCTGTGACCTGCACGTACACATCCAGATGGCCGGTTCCTGCCTTAACTGATGACATTCCACCACAAAAGAAGTGAAAATGGCCTGTTTCTGCCTTAACTGATGACATTATCTTGTGAAATTCCTTCTCCTGGCTCATCCTGGCTCAAAAGCTCCCCTACTGAGCACCTTGTGACCCCCACTCCTGTCCACCAGAGAACAACCCCCCTTTGACTGTAATTTTCCTTTACCTACCCAAATCTTATAAAAAGGCCCCACCCCTATCTCCCTGCGCTGACTCTTTTCGGACTCAGCCCGCCTACACCCAGGTGAAATAAACAGCCTTGTTGCTCACAAAAAAAAAAAAAAAAAAAAATCCTATGAGGAGCTTCAAATACGAATTCCAGAAGTTTAGCATGCCCTTTAGAAAGTAGAGTGTGGTGAAAACAATAAACTGCAAACAGTGATGGATATGTTAAATGGCTAGCATGGAGTAATTATTTCACTATAGATATCTATACCAAAACATGTTGTACATCTTGAATTGATACAATAGAAAATAAAATACTCAAAAAAAAAAAAGAAAGTAGTTGTGGGGTCCTAACAAATTCAAACTCTAAATCAGGCCTGCTTCTGAGAAGGCAAGGACAAATAACATCAGCATTAGCTGGACAATCCTCAAGTTATTACAGGAGGGAATCTGAATACAGGAGTTTGGGGAGGTATCGAAGCTCTAAATTAGGCTAGCAGAGCTCTAAGACGGTTTAGAAAGGTCTTGTAGGCTTGTGTACAGGTTTCAGTTTCCATGGGATTCCAAAGCACTTTGAGCCATTAGCCTCCTATTTATGAAGGTGATTGATTGATTGAATGATTGAATGATGTGTTGATTAACATGTTCTGCTTTTTTAAAAAGGAAGCTAGCAATAACATATTATGGAGTTTATATGCTTGTTAGAGATGGGCCATAAATTTGGCTCCAAGATCTCTGGCAGCCAACTGAAAAAAAAGTTAAGCCACCTTACAATTTTCAGGATACATGATAGAATGAGCCAATTTTCATGAATAGGTCCAACTAGTTTGTATGCAACCAACTAGAAATTGTAAATGTTTACACAAATAAGGTGCTGGGTTATATAATGAACAATATCCTTATCATAAACATAATAATGTGTTTAATAGACTAATTCTATGAAGCCAAAACTTAAGTCAGTCACACGCATGCACGCACACACACCACACACACAAACACACACACACGGTTAGGAATGACAGGCAATATGACTCTGTCCATTCGGTGCTCAGCAAGCTCCTTGTAGCTCTAGTTCAGTCTCCCAGAATGTTTAACAATATTTCTGGTTCTTTATCCTGCCTCTCTGGATTCTTAATTTGCACAATGAGTTGTCTCCCAGGAGCAAACAAGAATAGTACCCTTTACACATTTGTTGCTGTGGGTTTTCAATATTTATTGACTGTGACGGGGTGGAAATTATTCAGTTGTTAGGTCACTAGACTGTAAACTTCTTCAAGTTGGGCTCATATCTCTTACCAACTTTTATTGGTCTATATCTTGATGCCTAGTACAAAGCTATGAATCAGGTGGTCATTTTATTGTTAAAACTGAATTGATTTGTGGTTTATCATTTATTTTTCCAGGGTGGCTGAACTTAAGAAGTAAGTGAGAAAAAAGAAATAACCTAGTGAGCTCAAAAAATAGGGTCTCAGGGAAGAAACACTCTATTATATACCTCTGGTCAATAATTTTAAACATGTGCCTTTTCCATCTGCATATTTAGGGTTCACTTTCTAATTTTACCTTTGCTTTTGTCTGGAATCCCTTGGATCCAAGAGACTTTCTGTGCTGCCAGCTGAGATCGTACTGTTAACAGCTGAAACTGAAGTTTCAGAGATCTTCAGCATGACCTACTCCAAAACTCTGTGTGAAAGTCCCCAGGGTATTTACAGTCAACAACCATGTAGGAATGGAGGAAATGAATAAACAGAGCCTTCCTAGCAACCTCAACAGTCTTCTGTTAGCAAAAGGGTCCTCCAGGTATAAAACTGAGGTCTACAGGGGCCTATGAGTTGAGGGATGTATTAAGCCGTTCTTGCATTGCTATAAAGAAATACCGGAGACTGGGTAATTTATAAAGAAAATATGTTTAATTGGCTCATGGTTCTGCAGGCTGTACAGGAAGCATAGCTCTGGCATCAGCTTCTGGGGAGGCCTCAGGAAGCTTACAAGCATGACGGAAGGCAAAATGAGAGCAGGCACATCATATGGGGAAAGCAGGAACAAGAGAGAGGAGGTGGGGAGCTGCCACACACTTAAAAACGACCAGATCTCATGTGGACTAAGACCAAGAACTCACTTAGCACCAAGGAGATGGCCCAAGTCATTCATGAGGGATCTGCCTCCGTGATCCAAACGCCTCTCACCAGGCCCCACCTCCAACACTGGGGATTATATCTCGTGAGATTTGGAAGGGACCTCCACAGTATCTCAAGGGACATGCTTCAGATAAGCTGCTTATATTGACACCTCTTCTCCCTGATATATCCTACCTGCATATATTTCACTATTTGTGAAAATCAATAGGTTTAAGCACATTATATATCCATAGGACAGAAGGCCCTAATACTTTTTAGTTCCTTTCTATGTTCCAGAAGAAAAAAAATTCTGGAAATCATCTTCTATCATTATATATCCTTTCAGTTCACTTATGCTAATACTCTCATAATTTTATGACTTTAGTGAGAATGGTTCCCACCACTTATTTCACTCTCCAGCTTGCCACTGACTTTCTCAATTTCCTCCTAATCCAGCCTAGATTGCATGGTCACTATACTCATACCCTTGTGAACATCCTTAACTTGCCCCATTTGCCCCATTTGCCCTCCTTGTACTAAGCTGGCAATGCATCAACACTGATTAACTTATTTAATCAATGTCTGCAAACAAATCATTGAGCATTGCTGGAGAAAATCATGTATCCACACTTAATGACTCCCTTTATTTATGATTACAAATCTTAATACATGATTACAAAGTTAATACATGATGATGATAATTTGTATGCCTATTAAATTAAATTTTTCTCTCCTCAAAGCTGTCTGTTTAATGCCTTCTGTGATGGCTTTTTGTGTCAACTTGACTGGGCCACTGGATGCCCAGCTATTTGGTTAAACACTATTCTGGCTGTGTCCGTGAGGGTGTTTCTGGAAGAGATTAACATTTGAATTGGTAGAGTGAGTAAAGCAGATTGCCCTCTCCAGTGTAAGTGAGCCACAGCCAATCTATTGAAGGCCTAAACAGAACAAAAGTTTCAGTAAGGGAGAATTTGCTCTCCCTGCCTCACTGTCTTTGACCTGGGATGTTGATCTTCTCCTGCCTTCAGACTCTGAATGGTGCTTACCCTATCCATTCTCCTGTGTCTCCAGCTTGCCAAATGGTTCTGAAACCTTCAGACTCCATAACCATGTGAGCCAATTCTTTACATATTTCCTATATAGAGAAAATCTAGAGAGAAATATAGAGAAAATATAGAGAGAAATGTATTTCTTATATGTAGAAAATATATATAGAGAAAATATATATTTAAGAATATCTAGAGAGAGAAGAAAAAAAAAAGAATATCTTTCTGGAACCCATTTATCTCTCTAGCCCCTGCTCCATTTCTCTGCTCCCATTCCACTAAATATTTTTTTTTTTTTTTGAGACGGAGTTTCGCTGTGTCACCTAGGCTGGAGTGCAGTGGCGTGATCTTGGCTCACTGCAACCTCCGCCCCATGGGTTCAAGCGATTCTCCTGCCTCAGCCTCCCAAGTATCTAGGATTACAGGTGCCGCCACCACACCTGGCTAATTTTTGCGTTTTTAGTGGAGACGGGGTTTCACCATGTTGGCCAGTCTGGTCTTGAACTCCTGACTCCACCTCAGCCTCCCAAAGTGCTGGGATTACAGGTGTGAGCCACCACGCCTGTATTCACTGTCTCCAATTTCTATCTCCCCAATCTCTTCTCAATGCACCAAATCCTTTCTATCACTCCACTGAAGGAATCAGGTCTTCAGTGATCTACAGTGACCTACTTTAAACACCATCTTCTTATCCTCATAGCTTATCTCCCACTTATAAGTAAGAACATATGACATTGGTTTTCCATTTCTGAGTTACTTTACTTAGAATAATGGCCTCTATCTCCATCTATGTCACTGCAAAGGCCATTATTTTGTTCAATTTTATGGCTTAGCAGTATTACATGGTGTACATATGCCACATTTTCTTTATCTCAGATTCAATAATACCACACTTTCCTAATTTTCTTTCACTGTCACTGGTCACACCTTCTCAATCTTTTTTCTTGGCTTCCCCTGTTCTGTCAGATCTAAATCTAGATCTCTAGTGATCACCAAGGCCCTCTCCTTGATTCTCTCTTCTCTACCTACAATCTCTCAAATAATCCCATCTATTTTCCAGTATCATCTATATGTTAATAAAACTCAATTTATATCCCAAGTTAAGACCTCTCTTTGAGCTCTAACCTCCTAGATCCAACTACCTCCTTGATATATTACTTGATATATCCAACTGCCTCCTTGACATATCACAACTGGCATCTGTAACTTAACAGAGACCAAGCAAACCTATTGGTTTTCCCAATAGGCACACATATACACATTCCATTACTATCTGCATGCCTCTGCTTAAGTCCTTCCCATGGCTTCTCATTGTACTTAAATAAAGTCAAAACTTCTCACTATGGCCTACAAAACCCTACATGATCTCATCCCTGCCTCCCTTTTGATGTCATTTCTTCCCAGTATTCACCTTGGTTACTGCATAAGTGCCTCACTAATATTCTGCATGTACCCTAAAATCAGGTTCATGCCTGTCTTAGTATTCTTACATTTGGTATTTCATCTGCCTGGAATGCCTTCTCCAAAATCCTTCCAAGGCTGCCTCCTGTTGTCATTAAATGCCACCTCCTCAGAAAAGGAGCCAAAGCTGCTAGTATACAAACACACACACACATAAACACACACACACACACACACACACACACACACCAGTCACCCACTCCCAATTAAACTATTTTATCTCCTTCATAGTGCTGTATTTGTCATGAATTTAATTTGCCTTCTTTATGTATGTATGTTTATTGTCTCTCAGCAACTAGAAACTAGGTTCCTTGGAGCTAGGAATGTTTTTCTTAGACATTGTTGTATTCCCAGGGTCCATAATCTAAATGTCCTTTACATGTCCAGCATCTAAATATCACAAAAATACAATTTTTTTGACTGGTCACAGGAAAAAACTGTGTCTACTTCAAAATAAAATGATCTATTGCAATAAGGTAGTAAGATTAAAAACTATAGTGGTTTCAGACAATAAAGAGAAATCTGGGAGAGAGGTGGATAGAGAAGAAAAGAGTGATTAGGTCATTACAGATAACTAGTCTTGTTATGCAGTTAACTAGATATGGTTGTAAACAAAAAACATATTTATACTTCAGAGATATAATGAACCAAATAAAACAACATACCATGTTATTGAACTTAGAATCTCATAGGAGAGTGGTGAGTAAAGAAATATATGTTCCCAAACACGAAGCTATTGAAAAGTTCTACAGGAAATAAGGGATCATTAGAAAAAGAATTATGCCAAAGGTCATTTGGAAAGCATTATAGCCACAGGAATATCAAAGTCATCTTTGGAACATAGTGATCTAAAAGAAATCATAATTTTAAGACATATTAGTAAAGACGTAACTTAGCTTAAAGTTACTCTTCAGTTTACTATTCACCTATCTTTAGAAATCTTCAACTTTCTTCCTTCCTAAAATATAAGTAATATGGAAATCCCATGGGAATCTCTGAAAAGAAGAAAGTTAACTTGACTTTAGTATTTGAACTGCAAAGTAGTGATCAATTAATTTATTAATAATCAGATAATTGAGCAGGGGGTTCCTGAATAAAATGAAAAGTAGAAATAACCAGAAGGACAATTTTAAGAACCACCTCTCAGCTTTATAAACTAATCCTCCTCTAATGGCCCTTTTTAATATAATTTATAGCTTCATCATTACCCTTTTTGTATTAGTAATTATTTCTAAAATACCAAAGAACCATCTTTTTTTCAAGGTCTTTCCCTCAGTCTGATTTACAACCCAGCTCAAGTTGGACTCTGTCTTTCTGAGGTTTGACATTTCAAAATATTTATTGCTCTTTTACATTAATGCCTTTCTCATGAATCTGAAGGTGACCGTTATTTCTTTCATCGTGTTGTAATTAAATGGATCAATTATTGCTTTATTATTTCCACTATTTGTCTGCACAGCACATTAAAACTTTCAGATTAGAAAGTGATATTGAGCACTGTGTGAACTACAACAAACAAATATTGCCGAAAATATAGGGTCCTCTTGATGCATCACTAAAGGAGCTGTTCCAAGCGAAAGCACAAAATCTTTAATATTTTATTGATCAGATCTAAACCTTCTGCCCAAAGTGGCAATTAAATTTCAATTAAACTGACTGAAAGCATCATATTAAATTTCAGCACTTTACGAGCTATCAGATAATGCTGCAGGACAAATCTTTAGTATGATCACACTCTTTTCAAATTATATTATCCTGTTCATTCACAATAAAAGTGACAGTTTTAGGTATACTTTCAATATTTCTTGAATATAAACCCTCTAATGAACACATTTTATTGCCTTTAAATCAATTATTATTGGATATTTTAATAAAGTGAATTGAGCACTTTGTTTTACACACTGCTTAGAAGTTATTATATTTTGCAGTCTGCACAGCAAAGAACGGAATCAGAGAGAAGACAGAGAGAGAAATGGCCAAATATCTGACAGTGTAGAAGAAATGGAATGAGCCATTTATAAGGAGGAAGGCTTCCTGTCTCACTCTATAACATTTAATGATACATGCTAATTCTCATATGATTAATGTTTTTTCTCTTTTTGAAATTTCGGTCCAAGTTGTAGAAGTACCTTCTACCACAATAAGAAAAATGTTAGAAATCACAAAATTATAGCACAAATATCGTCTTATGTATACTTTATTATGGAAATTGGGACCTTTAAGTTTTTATTTGTTTCTCTCCCTTGCCCATTGAATTTATGAGTTATAATATTATAGCTCAGATTTTCAGAGCACAGTCCATGTTAAATGTTGACCAAGACATTGTGCCCATCTGAATAATATAAATAGAATCCTGATGCAGTTGATTCTTCACTGTGGTCACCCTTGTAATTAATGCAGACTCCAGACTGAAGCATACAGTCGAAGTGGTCAGTATTGATTGCCAAGATGGCCAAATGAATGCTTTAGCTCCGCACAGTCCAGATCACTCAGCACGTATTCATAAAAAGCTCAGTGTACTGGTCCTGTTTCATGCACATATGTACATGAACTGGGCAAACATGGCATAGAAGCACACTCAGAAAGAGACTAGGTAAAAGATGCCCTCCACTTTGAAAGAACTTAGCTACATATGAGGATTTGGCCCTGCTTTGTGACTATAGAGATGTCTTTATTGCAAAAGTTGAAAGCATGCTGGAATAACCTCAGTGTAATCCACTGGAGTGCATTACATTAAAACTTAGATGAAAATCATAATTTCTTATTGAAATGATTCAATTAGATTACAGTCCCTGAGTTTGAATAATTGGGTCTCAAGGTGACAAGGGACTTTAACAACTCATTAAAACTATCCCTGTGTAGCTGGATTACAGGACCAACAGCAAGGCTGTTCGTGGAGGTGGTATCAATCTGTAAGAGATGTTAGAAGACCATTTCAATAAATGTGGGACCAGTTAACTCAGGCTTTTGTACAAAATCTATGCAGTGGGTAAACTACAAATGGCCCGCCTCCTTCAGAAGTAGATAGTGCTGCCAAGTCACAAGTTTAAAACTGCTTATTTCTAGCACCATTCTTTCTGTTGAGCATGGTCTTCATCAGCTGGAATTAGGCAGATAAAATCAACTATTCACCGTTTACCTGGAATGAGTGGCAAAGTATCGCTTCCCAACAAAAATATGTGTTTTAAAAATAAAAAGGAAGATAATACAAGCAATTTTAAAATAGGAAATGCTTTATCTGCCTATTTCAGAATATCGATTGTACTTCCAGCAGTTGAAGTGAATCAAGGCCATGGTCTCCATAGAATTTTTATTAAGACAAAATCAGTTTCTCCTGAGCTCAGATTGTGAAAGAACCCAAAGAAATGTTGTGCCAAGTAAGAGCCCACCAAGTAAGAGCCCACCTATGTATCATTCCTCATAGACCACAGTATAGGAATGGGAACTATTAGAAACACATTCTAAATTGTAGTAATTCTCACCATGGGCAGATCTCTATACATATAATTGTAAGCTTCAGTCTACTTGGTCTCTGCTAAGCAGAGATGGTTAACAACAGACAATCCTAAAAATGTTCATTGTCACATGTCAGTGACTTGTTTTACACATTGGCAAAGTAGTGGTGTAATAGATGAAGGGTGTGGCCTGTTTGAACTTTTAAAAACAATAAGCATAGCAGAAAAATACTTCCCAATAAGGGTTGAACCCTTCAAATTGGAATGCCTGGAAGACTGCCCACCCAGACTTCCTCAGGTGAAGCTGATCAGTCCTTACCCTTCTGCTGCCCTCAGCCAGGCCCTCGATGCAATTTCTCTCCTGGTTCTCTTGAAAGCACTCAGTGGGCCACTGAAGTGAGAGAACACAGTAGGAATTCTACTTATATTGATTCGTATCTAAAAATTAATGGAAATCAATCTTTATTAATACTTAATATATGGTTTGACACTAACAACCTCACTCAGACCAAGCTCCCTCTTGGGCTGTGCATCCCAGCTCAAGAGGGAGACAGAGCAAACTGTGGCCTCCACAGGGCAGGGGGGCCCTCCTGCCCACATTTGCACTCAGCCTCTCCCAGCATATAATCGTTTGCACTTGCCCAGTTAGGTTTCCAGATAACACTATCTAGTTCTAGCTAAGCTAACCCTCACAACCTGACCCTCTGGTTTTAAAAGGAAAACTGTGGTATGAAGATATATGAGCAATGCAAGCACAGGCAAGCATTCCTCTTATTCCTAATTAAAGGCATCATAATTCACACAAGTTGAATACAAATTCAGGCAAAAAGGCTCAAAATTATCAATATGATTATTGGAAATATGAGTTAATATCCACAATTGCAGTAACGACCTTCACCCTATTCATGCAACAAATATTTCTTGAGCACCTACTACAGGCCAAGCAGTATTCCAGGCCTAGGGCATATGACAGTGGACAAAATGACAGGTCTCTGGTCTCATGGGGAAGAGGGGAAAGAGATATAATAAGCTAAATAAGTAAATCACATAGGGCACTCAAAAGTAATAGGAGAAAAATAAAGCAGGGAAGAGAGATGGGGAATGACAGGGAAGGGTTTATAATTTTAAATGAGATGGTCAGGGAAGGCCTCACTGAAATGATATGTGATAAAAATGATGCAATCATGAGCAGCAGGACGTACCAAAACCAACCATCTTCTATGTAAAAACAAACATCTACAATTTGAAATTGAAGGCATCAGTGGGTTTAAAAAATGAAATTCTGTTTTAAAATTTCTAAGACACATTTCAAACTTAGCTCATTCTTTTTTTAAAATGTTTAAAATTATTTTTTTCTTATTATACTTTAAGTTTTGGGATACATGTGCAGAATGTGCAGGTTTGTTACATAGTTATACACGTGCTGTGGTGGTTTGCTGCACCCATCAACCTGTCATCTACATTAGGTATTTCTACTAATGCTATCCCTCCCCTAAACCCCCACCCCTGACAGGCCCCGGTGTGTGATGTTCCCCTCCCTGTGTCCATGTGTTCTCATTGTTCAACTCCCATTTATGAGTGAGAACATATGGGGTTTGTTTGTCTGTTCCTATGTTAGTTTGCTGAGAATGATGGTTTCCAGCACCAAAACAGCATGGTACTGGTACCAAAACAGATATATAGACTAATGGAACAGAACAGAGGCCTCAGAAGTAACACCACACATCTACAACCATCTGATCTTCGACAAACCTGACAAAAACTAGCAATGGGGAAATGATTCCCTATTTAATAAATGGTGTTGGGAAAACTGGCTAGCCATATGCAGAAAGCTGAAACTAGATCCCTTCCTTACACCTTATACAAAAATTAACTCAAGATGCATTAAAGACTTAAATGTAAGACCTAAAACCTTAAAAACCCTAGAAGAAAACTTAGGCAATACCATTCAAGACATAGGCATGGGCAAAGACTTCATGACTAAAACACCAAAAACAATGGCAACAAAAGCCAAAATTGACAAATGGGATCCAATTAAACTAAACAGCTTCTGCACAGCAAAAGAAACTGTCATCAGAGTGAACAGGCAACCTATAGAATGGGAGAAAATTTTTGCAATCTACCCATGTGACAAAGAGCTCATTCTTTTGCATATTAATTTTGTGTACTGTTTAAAAATAAACATAATATATTAGCACAACAGAACCAGTATAATGTTTATAAGTAAAGAAAGAAATATTCTTGTATTTGAGATGAGTTCAAACATGTTTACTGATGGGAGTGTGTGATGAAAAAGTTTGGAGAGTACTCGTCTAGACTACAATAAAGTAATTTTTATGAAATGACAATTTGATCACCCCTTGCTTATCTAAAGCGTGGTCATAGTTTCTGATTGCCATGAAGATATATTCAGATCTTTAACTTGGTTCTACATGACCTGGCCTTCTCTCCGTCTCACCCTCACTTCAGAGCGACTGAACTTCTCCCAGTTTTTAGAGTAGCCCATGCTTCCTCTCACCTCCTGGCCTTCACATCGCCTATTCCCTCACTTGAGAATACTCTTTTAAGGACAACCCTCACTCTCAGAACCTTCCCACTTTTCACCTGCTTGGCTGCTCCTTGTCCTTCACGTTGTGGGATGCTTCAGAAGTCACTTCCTCCTGGTGGCCTTCTCAGACTAACCAAGTCCAGTTTAGTTGCCCTTGTTGGAATTCAACTTCCCTGTGAGCAGTAGGAGGGCATGGACTTATCCTAGGTCATTCATTGCTGTACTCCTAGAACCAAATCAGTGCCGGGCACATAATAGGCATTTCATACCTACTTATTAAATGAGTAAATGAATAAACGAATGGACAGAGCTACAGCATATTTAAGTATTGATACAAATTCCATATCTTCTGCAATGCTTGTAGAGGTTCAGGGTTCCATTGATCATACCCTTACGACAGTTTCTCTCTGTATATATTTATAACAGAACATTTTACCCAGGGTTTTCATTATTTTCACCTTGGATATTGTAAACACTGATGGAATCTGAAAAGCTTATAGTGCATCAGATTGTGCCTGACATGTAATGAACACACCAAAAATTTTTATTAAAATATTTATTATATGAATTTATTTGAGAATGTAAGCTACAGTACCCTCCAAAAATATGTATTAAAATATTAATCACATGAATTTCTTTGAGAATGTAAGATCCGGTACACACCAAAAATATTTATTAAAATATTTATCCCATGAATTTCTTTGAGAATGTAAGATACCGTCCTCAATTCGGGCAAACCTGTGTTCTTAAATGATCAATTTTCATAAAGCATGATGTCTCAGAAGCTCTGTAATTATATTTTAGACTCTGTAATTATACTTTGGACTACTATTTGCCAATATATGAAACACTGTCACTTAGATGTGATACATTTTCAGGATTATTTGTTCTTAGCTGCTCTGCTCATGCAAATTTACAAAGTTGAAATAACTGTTGTTTTACATTTTTTATTTATTTTATAATCACACCATAAATACTGGAGATTAGTTGATTGTAAAGTAATAATAATGTACCATGTCTGTGTATTTCATATGTATGGTGGGTATGTGTGTGGCTGAGGAAGGTATGTATCTAGACTTGTCTTCTCCATGTAACCAAGGGCCGTCCTCACTTTACTGATACGTGGAGGAAGAATTTAATCTGAGATGCCACAAAATTTTCTTTTCAATGCTCACCAGGGAGATAAATAAGAGATTAAATGTGACTATAAGGAGCTAGACCTTCCTCCTTATGAAAGACTGATCACATTCTTCTTGTTGGCAATTATGTAAGTCTTTCCCTTTCCAAATTGCACCAACACCCGTTTCTCAAACCTTGGTAAAGCAAAATGACATGATGAAAGAAAAATGTTAAGAGCAGACATACTTGGACTATTCTTGTAGTAGTCAGACTACATTCTTTTTGCGGAATACTCCTGATTTTTTTTCACTTTTTTCTAAAAGCAATATTAATTTTTGAGGGATAATAAGAGGAAACCCCTAGCTTTGACCAAGAAAAAAATTAAAATCAATGAATATAAATATAGAATATAAACATGTGTGTTTTTAAGAACCTGCTCTCGCATTTAAGCAAAATCAGTCCACAAGCAAAATCAGACCACAAGCTGTGTTGTGTTGATAAAGTGCATGATATTTGAGAGCATTTTTTTCCATGATTCAGTGTGTTTGGTTTACTTTAAGCTATAAATACCTTTTTCATATAATTCTGCCTTTCCAAGGCATACATATGTAAGCAATCTTGACAAACTGATCAAGCCAAGCTGCTAATAAATTTATTTGATTGCTATTTTTTGTATATCCTGTACCTCCTAAATATATAAATTCCTACAAGTAATAAAAGACTAATCTTTATTGCATTTTAATGGAGTGATTTGGCAATTTTTTATGCTTGTGTTTTATTTAACTACAGTGAAAGCCTTCAGAATAAGCTTCATGTAAGGATATAAGTAGATGGGGAAAAGATGGAGGAAAATGGAGATGGAAGGTAAAAGAGCTTGCTATGCTCAGAAAGTGCTTTGCATTTCATTGAGTCTTACAATTCATTCTCAAGTACAGTAGCTCTGTTGTGTGAGCAAATCTCTTTGGCTAGACCATAATAATTGAACTTTTACAGATCTCTCAAGTACATCGAAACTGCTGCTAAATCAGAAAGGGTGAACTGAAGCCTGCTCCACTATACCACACTCACTCATCTCCAATGCTATGCTGGATTTATTTTTGACACTAAGAAAAGAACCATGAATTTTTGTCAACTGCAGCATGGGAATTTACATTTGTTCTATAAAATGCACTGAAAGGACCAGCCTGCTCTTTGAGTATGGGAAATGTAATCTATCCAACTCTCAATAAACTTGAGAATATATATCTGGTTAAACCCATCTAAAATGAGATGCAGTCCTGGCAATATGGTGGGCTCAGAAAGCCTGGCAATAAAAGTAGATATACAGTATCTGACATCAGATTGTTTCAAGCTTAATTTCAGTAAAGTAATAATGTCAGGAAAAGAAACGCTCTGAGATGCACAGATTGATACCATTAGATAGAAACTATGCAATGCCTTATGAACACAACCATTTTCGACTTGATATTATATGTAAAGAATAGAGCGATATTCAATGTGCCAGCTCCAGATTTGCAGTTATAAAAGTTGACCAGGATAGTGGCCAGGGAGAAGGATAAAATATGGCAAAATATATTCCTCTGTAAACAAAATCAAATAGGATTATACTACTCTAAAATATGTTCTGTGTAAATGCCCTACAATTTGCCCTGGGTAGTGAACAATTGCCCACATTCAGTGAGAAGGAGCCTCCAAACACAGAATGTTAAACAAATAATGCATATGTATCATAGTCAAACTAAACAAAAGCACGTCGGTGGCACTTCTAGCCACAACAGCAGAGGTGCATGAAATAATTGGTGAAAGGCGATGGATATCTTGAGAAACCCAAGCAATGAAAGCCCAGTTCCATTTATTTTTCTCTTAAATTGCTTTTTCCAGTCAATAAATAATCACATAATCACATCCTACTTCCAGGAGAACATATGTGGTTGCCACCCTTAGCAGGTTTCATCTGTGGGCTCACACCTCTCTATTCAGGATTCCAAGTGTCAGGTCTGCCTTGGGCTTTCATCTTCACAAATGTCAAGTGTGTTTTGTCTTCAAAAACAGTGGTGTTTCTGGTTTTACTTGTCCTGTACGAATCACTCTCTGCTCTCCTTTCTCGTTTGGAGAAGACATTATAGCAAGTTCAGGTGCAGATCAAGTTTGTAAGAAATTAAGTGAGGCATACACACAAGGACAAAAGCACACGTAGAAACAGACACTGCACTCCCCCCTACACAAACACACACACACACATTTTCTACCCAAATACAGCAAGATGCCCTAACAAAGAGATTACTTGGACATACACCTTTAAAAGCCAAGAAGACAAGAAAATAACCCATAGAGAAATATCCTTTACAATTTTGGAAAATATTATGGCAAGCTTAAGTCAATAGCTATTGCCACAATTAAAAAAATTATTTCTAAATCCATTTAGTTAAATATTAAGTATGCTCCCTATTATGCTGTGAAATGAATAAAAGAGAGACAGATTACATTTTTTCTTTCACCTCCAAAATAATGAAAAGATTACTGACAAATCAATATTGTTGCTATTAATAGTTGCCTCCGTCAGCCATTTTGGGGGAGACGTTATGCTTTTCTCGATTTGTACACCACGAGTCTGTTCTCCGTCATTCCCTTTCTCTTTAATCTTGTTTGAGTGTACAGCTCACTCGTCCTTATTTTATTGACTCAATCACAGGCGCACTGTCACTTTTTATAAAATGGTCACTGCAGAATCACATCAAGCAAATTTTTGATTTTGCAGTCAGTAATTTAGTGCCTTTATGGAATTGCAATTTCAGGGCTCACTGCTTGTTTTTCTAAAATGTACTTTAGGAATTAGTTACTCCAGCCACAAATCAGTTGAATTTATGCACAGTTGTAATACAGTTTATGGCCTCATGGTACATTGCTTCAAAAACAGCAGATGTGAAATTATGATAAATATAATGAGTGTTTTTTTGCCTGATCTAGTGGAGTAGAGAAGGATCTGGAGCGTGTTTACCTATCTCATACAGTACATTTAATGTCTTAGTCAGGAGCCCTGACAATGGCTGATTAATGTCCTCATCTCCTTTATTAAAGATAAGAGTAGCACTGCAGTCAGGAGATAGAAAGCACACCATAAATCTTCCTAAAATGAGCAGTCAAATAATCACTCATCAGAAATAAAATCTACATACATTAACACTAACACTCAGCCTTCCACGCACGCTCCCATAAAAAGCAAAAAGAGATGGCGGTCCTGAAGTTTTAATTTGAACTAGTTCCTTAAGTTGAATATTACCAACCCTGTAACCTGGATGCAAAAGCTGGCATTTAAAAGCACATGTGAAAGGAGCAGATGCCTCATCATTACATTAAGAGCATGAAGCAGGCAACAATTAAGCGATTCACTGGAAAGACATAATGCTGATCTATGCTAGCAATTAATCACAGAATACATTAGACAATGATGGGTGACCTACAAATTTTTGACAAAATAATTTTTCATCATGTTGGCGATTTCTTAGCCTAATATGCCTGCAAGGCACAGAGTCAAAACCTGTCATTTATTCCATCTCTCCTTGACAGGCGGCAACCTGTCTTCCAGACAAAATGAACATTATCTGTGCTCACTAGACATTTAGTGCAGGGCTTAGCTTATGACTAATGATAATCGGCAGACAGAAATGTTAGAGTCTGAAATAATGTTCTCTTTGTTAAAGAAATTTCTTGAGGTAGAATTTTTTTTTCCGAAAGATGTATAAAGATAAAAACTGGTTTTTATCTAGGTTTTAATGCAACTCGAAGAACCAATATTTCCCTTCTACCAAAATAAACAGAAGGATGTAACAATTTTTTAAATTAACATCTCATTTGAATACCGACTCTTGCCTGAAAATGTCTTATGTGGTTAGGAACTGAGATACAAAGGAAAGCTCAGGAGATAGAGTCTTAAACAAGAAAATATAGGCAAGCTGTTTTGTGTTCCAGGTTTTATTTTGAATGTGGTGGAAATAAGTTTGAAACATCATGGGTGCATGTGTTGCAGAATATAAATAAATGAAGACCGTGTTGAGAAATGGACTCCCACCATTCCTATTTCTCTTGATTTCCATTCATCACTAGGTTCTTCAAAGCCTGAGACAACATATTTGGGAAAGGCAATTTTGAGCAAGAGAAATGCGTAAAATTGCAAATGTATTAAATTGATTTAAAATTCCACAAGCAAGTGTTTTATCTTGTACTTATAATTAATACAATTGTTTTATATGCTTTGGATGGAGAGAAATAGATTTTTTTTAGTTATTTTTCTTGTGCATTACACGTGCAAAATGCCATCTCAGAGGTAGATTTTTCTTTGGATTCAGGCACCAAATTCCTATTAGCCTTAATGGTACTTACACATGCACACTGATGGCGAATATACCCCCTAGGCTGGAAATTTAAAAGAACAAATGGCAAGGACATCAAAATAGTGAAGTCTAATTTAGATGATCCATAAGCCTGCACAGTTACTTTCCTGAGAAGGCAAACAAATGTTATGCCTTATGATGTTTCCGATTGTTTTGATAGCCCTGTAAATACATCCTCTAGACTCATTAGTTAAAGGGAAAGTCTGTTTTTATCAAGCAATGCAATTTTTGACCACATGTGTTTGGTTTGAATTTTATTTTTTTCTATTTTGCATAATGTGTTATTGCAAGTTCATATAATGTAGTTGATCACTTCAATCACAGCATCTTGCTGTGCACCTATCAAACAGCTCGTATGTCATTCTTTTCCCAAAGATGAAATAGAGGAGGAAAACGCAAAAGGTTTTTGATCCCAAATCATGGTTATTTTATTAGGTTTGCTCCAAATTCCTTCTAGAAAGAATCTGATTGTTGCATAATCCAAAGAAGTACATGTTATTCTGATAAGATGACAGCTGAAGTCCCATAAATCACTGAATTTATCAGTTGACAAAGCCAGATAAATAGTCATCTACCTGGCAAAGGAGGGCCTGTTCTGTTATTATTCAAAATAGTTCAGGGAAGGCTATTGAGAAAATTACCCTTTCCTTTCTGAACATAGCCAGGGCTTCCAGTCCAAGGATCTGGATACACTGACTATGAAAGTCAATATTTAAAGATCTGTCTGATACCAGGATAACAAGCAACTTTAACCTTTAGGGATCACAAATCCCTTATTTTCCGGCTTTCATTTTATCTTTTGCAAAATAAAGATGAGAGCATTATCACCCTTTTTCCGGTCACTGAGCCTCATCTCCGTCATGTATATTGATCATCAGCACCAAGCAGCTTCTCAATGAGGGCCAGGAGAACCTGGGTGTTGTAACAAGTCTCCTCCAGCAGGTTACATCACCAGGGCCCAACAGGCCGGAATTGCCTCCCTGCCAAGGCAAAGCTAGTTCTGTGTTTGTTATTCCCACCACCATGTTGGAAACCTCCAGAAAATCCTTTGCATTATTCAAAACTGAAATTTTACCTCAACAAAAATATGAATGAGAGATAGGGACCTGTACAGTCAAATGACCATTTGGTATTGATCACCCGTTAAATGTCACAAAAAAGTAAATTTAATTTGATTTAAAAATAAATTAGTATATTAAAATCTAGAAGGCAGACAGCTAGCTTAGAGCTAAGGAAATAGAGCTCTGTGCCTCCTATTCTAATCCTGGAAATAGTGAACTTTAGAGCTTCTCCTCACCTCCACTTATTCTCTTTTAGCTATTATTAGATCTCTCTCTTTCCCATATATGCCCCTTCTCCGTCTATGCCAGCCAACACATTCATCATACACTCTTTCTCTGCAGGTAAAGTGGAGTCAGAAGAAGAACCAAACGCTGATTCGAACATCTGGTAGATGGATCATAATTACAGCAGAGTTGCTGGGCAGATAAGGCTGAAGACACGTAGAAGAAAACAACTATTGGGTGAATTTTGTGAGCATTGAAATGACACAGCACAGGGGAGCTATGAAGGGGAGCTATGACTTTGTTCCCGTTTTTAAATCCACACTTTGCTGGTTCACGAATTGCTTTAAGATCATACTTTTGATCTTCCGTGCACTCCTGAAGTAGGAAAAACACTGACTAGAAGGTCAAAGTCATAATACTACTGTATGTTTGAATTGAGGGGACTTCCTAGCTGTCCACCCAGTGCATGAATTCTTCTCTGCAACATCCTTATGTAACGGCTATCTGTGTTTTCTTTTGTCTTCCTTCAGTGATGTGAAACTTACCCTGAATGAGACCTTCTTCTCCTAAGAATACAAAAAGTTAATAATAATAATAATAGTTATTATCAATTTAGCATTTATTAAATACCAGACATTGGAATACAACCTTTACCTGCATGTCATTTAAATTCATTCTAAGTATTATCAACGCATTTTAGAGATGAAGTAATCAAGACAGCATTAAGAAACTTCCACAAGAACAGAGAACTACTTGGTTCTGTATGATTCTAGAGGCTGCGCTCCCAACCTGTGTAGAATACCACCTCCTTCAAGTATATACACATTTTTAGTCTTGCAGAATAAGCTGATTCCACACAGGTGTCGTCTTCACTTTCTCACCTCCTGTTCCACTCCTTCTCTTCCAGGAGGCATTTTTAGCCCAGTTTAACATTTCTAGTTGTCAGGGCTATTTCTCATATGACTTAACTTCTATTGCCTCCTCTCTTTCCCCTGAGTATTCTCTTAAAATCTCACACTCAGAACAAAATGTAATAATTTTGAAGAGGTCTGGCCACTTTTCCTGGAAGCCATACTTCTATTTACATGGACTGAGATGAAATGACCTTTGGTCTTAGGTCATATTTTGGAAGTGCTAAGTTGTATCACTCAGTTGACACTCAAATGTTGCAATCCAAAAAAAGTGCCAGCTACAGTTCATGTGACCATGACACACCTCTCCCTGGATTTCCACCTGATGTCATCATCAATGGGATGTGGAACCTTCAGTAGGCCTCATTTTCTTTGTCTAAGAAGAGCTAGTTTGTTGATTTCTCTTCAAGACCTACTCCAGCTAATATATTAGCTGCTTCTTCCATGCATGTTCCTATAAATTCTCTTTTGCATATTGCTCACTCCTCTACAGGCATACCAAATTGAGCATGGGGTAAGGAGACAGTGGATAGGGCTGACAAAAAGCAGAAAATTAAGGAAAAAGCAAAAGCTTACTTTAAGAAGAGATTTATTGGCCAAGTGTGGTGGCGAGCACCTGTAGTCCCAGCTACTCGAGAGGCTGAGACAGAAGAATCACTTGAGCCTAGGACTGTGAGGCTGCAGTGAGCTACAACTGTGCCACTGCACTCCAGTCTAGCAGCCTGGGCAACAGAGCAAGATCCTGTGCCTAAAAAAAAATAGAAGAGATTTATTTACATTCAGGTCATATTTTATGTATGATGTGAGGAGCGTTGTAAACCTTTTAGAGTTTAAGCCTCTAAGAGTCAGGTACTGTCTGTCAGGGAAGCTTTGGCATGATCCTAGATTCAACAGGAGAAGCAATAATCTTTTTTGAAGTCCTTCTAATAAACTGGATTTATTATAAAACAAATTAACTAGGGTCAAGTTCTTTGAACTTAGATCCTATGCGATTGTTCTAGATATCACCAGAATCAGGTGTGTTTTCAGATCTCTGAATGAAGCAGCATTTTTGGCAGAGTATATCCAACTTACTCACTTTACTCCTTCCATAAGTAGAAAATTCAGAGAAAAAAAAATTTTTTTAAGACGGAGTCTCACTCTGTTGCCCAGGCTAAAGTGTGCTGGTGCGATCTTGGCTCACTGCAACCTCTGCCTCCCAGGTTCAAGAAATTCTTCTGCTTCAGCCTCCCGAGTAGCTGGGATTACAGGCACCCGCCACCACGCCCAGCTACTTTTTGTATTTTTAGTAGAGATGGGGTTTCACCACATTAACCAGGCCGGTCTCAAATTCCTGACCTCAAGTGATCCACCCGCCTCAGCCTCCCAAAGTGCTGGGATTGCAGGTGTGAGCCACCATGCCTGGCCAAGAGAAATATTTTTTTAATTATTTTAGATCTTTTTAGTGCTGACTGTGTTTCATCATTTTTGATGAGAAGATGGATTACCATAGGAAGGGGAAAACTGTAGATAAGCTCTTCTCTTCTAAAAACTTCGGTGATTGTTGCAGGCTTCCAGGAAACAACAGCCCATGTGTCTTGCTTCATTACCTGAAAGATACCCAGCTTACTTCTGAGAGCTCCAGAAGTAGATGTTTTTGACATCATTTTCCTGCCTGAATCCAAAAAGGGTAATAGGAACCGTGAATCAGCTATTCTCATGTTTCAGTCTCATTAATTACTAAATTCACAACAACTACCTATAGAAGTTTCCTATCACCATACTTTTGCCCTGGTTTCTCTTTTCTTTAAAGGGACGTGGTAATTTTGGTTCTTTTCCTATTTAGAAAAAAAAAAAAAAACAGATGTTAAGTTATAAGATAATGTAGATAAAACTTTAACTGATAAAAGATATCAAAAGCAAGCTAATATAAAACCTTATTTAATCCAATATTCCAATGATATGGGTCGGCCTTATAATTGATATACAACTAACATGTAAAAGAAGTCCTCAAAATCAGAATCCAGACTTCTGTTTTTTGTAGAGGGGAAAAGAAAATCACAAATACTTTAAGCACGTTCTACCTGGGTGCCCTCAGACAAACCAACAGTGATTTTCATTTTGCCAAAGCCAATGATAACTCAGCGGCATTTGCCATAGATATCAATTCTCATCTTTCTGGCTTCCATGACACCATGATCTCCTACTTTTCCCAGTATGCCACTAATCCAGCTTTTCAGGTTCTATTGCTGGCTCTTTCTCCTCTGCAGTCCTTAGGCCTTCATTTCTTCTCTCTCTCTCTTTTTTTTTTTTTTTTTTTAACTTTATTATACTTTAAGTTCTGGGATACATGTGCAGAACGTGCAGGTTTCTTATATGAGTAGACACATGTCATGGTGGTTTGCTGCACCCATCAACACATCACCTACATTAGGTATTTCCCCTAATGCTATCCCTCCCTTATTACCCCACCCCACAACACGCCAGGTGTGTGATGTTCCCCTCCCTGTCCATGTGTTCTCATTGTTCAGCTCCCACTTATGAGTGAGAACATGTCGCGTATGGTTTTCTGTTCCTGTGTTAGTTTGCTGAGAATGATGGTTTCCAGCTTCATCCATGTCCCTGCAAGGACATGAGCTCATCCCTTTTTACGGCTGCATAGTATTCCATGGTGTATATGTGCCACATTTGCTTTATCCAGTCTAACATTGATGGGCATTTGGGTTGGTTCCAAGTCTTTGCTACTGTGAATAGTGTGTAATAAACATACGTGTGCATGTGTCTTTATAGTAGAATGATTTATAATCCTTTGGGTATATACCCAGTAATGGGATTGCTGGGTCAAATGGTATTACTGGTTCTAGATCCTTAAGGAATTGCCACACTGTCTTCCACAATGGTTAAACTAATTTACACTCCCATCAACAGTGTAAAAGTGTTCCCATTTCTCCACATCCTCTCCAGCATCTGTTGTTTCCTGACTTTTTAATGAATGCCATTCTAACTGGCGTGAGATGGAATCTCACTGTGGTTTTGATTTGCATTTCTCTAATGACCAGTGATGATGAGCTTTATTTCATATGTTTGTTGGCTGCATAAATATCTTCTTTTGAGAAGTGTCTGTTCATATCCTTTGCCCACTTTTTGATGGGGTTGTTTTTTTCTCATAAATTTGTTTAAGTTCCTTGTAGATTCTGGATATTAGCCCTTTGTCAGATGGATAGATTGCAAAAATTTTCTCCCATGTAGGTTGCCTGTTCACTCTGATAATAGTTTCTTTTTTTGTGCAGAAGCTCTTTAGTTTAATTAGATCCCATTTGTCAATTTTGGCTTTTGTTGCCATTGCTTTTGGTGTTTTAGTCATGAAGTCTTTGCCCATGCATATGTCCTGAATGGTATTGCCTAGGTTTTCTTCTAGGGCTTTACTGGTTTAGGTCTTATGTTTAAGTCTTTAATCCATCTTGAGTTAATTTTTGTATAAGGTATAAGGAAGGAGTCCAGTTTCAGTTTTCTGCACATGGCTAGACAGTTTTCCCAACACCATTTATTAAATAGGGAATCCTTTCCCCATTGCTTGTTTTTGTTAGGTTTGTCAAAGATCAGATGGTTGTAGATGCGTGGTGTTATTTCTGAGGCCTCTGTTCTGTTCCATTGGTCTATGTATCTGCTTTGGTTCCAGTACCATGCTGTTTTGGTTACTGTAGCCTTGTACTATAGTTTGAAGTCAGGTAGCGTGATGCCTCCAGCTTTGTTCTTTTTGCTTAGGATTGTCTTGGCTATGTGGACTCTTTTTTGGTTGCATATGAAATTTAAAGTATTTTTTCTAATTCTGTGAAGAAAGTCAATGGTAGCTTGATGGGGGTAGCATTGAATCTATAAATTACTTTGGGCAGTATGGCCGTTTTCACGATATTGATTCTTCTTATCCATAAGCATGGAATATTTTTCCTTTTGTTTGTATCCTCTCTTATTTCCTTGAGCAGTAGTTTGTAGTTCTCCTTGAAGAGGTCCTTCACACCCCTTGTAAGTTGTATTCCTAGGTATTGTATTCTCTTTGTAGCAATTGTGAATGGGAGTTCACTCATGATTTGGCTCTCTGTTTCTCTATTATTTGTATATAGGACTTTTTGTGATTTTTTGCACATTGATTTTGTGTCCTGAGACTTTGGTGAAGTTGGTTATCAGCTTAAGGAGATTTGGGGCTGAGACGATGGGGTTTTCTAAATATACAATCATGTCATCTGCAAACAGAAACAATTTGACTTCCTCTCTTCCTATTTGAATACCCTTTATTTCTTTCTCTTGCCTGATTGCCCTGACCAGAAATTCCAATACTATGTTGAATAGGAGTGGTAAGAGAGGTCATCCTTGTGCTGGTTTTCAAGGGGAATGCTTCCAGCTTTTTTCCATTCAGTATGATATTGGCTGTGGGTTTGTCATAAATAGCTCTTATTATTTTGAGATACTTCCCATCAATACCTAGTTTATTGAGAGTTTTTGCATGAAGGGGTACCAAATTTTGTCAAAGGCGTTTTCTGCCTCTATTGAGAAATCATGGGGTTTTTGTGATTGGTTCTGTTTATGTGATGGATTATGTTTATTGATTTGTGTATGTTGAACCAGCCTTGCGTGCCAAGGATGAAGCTGACTTGATCATGGTGGATAAGCTTTCTGATGTGCAGCTTGATTTGGTTTGCCAGTATTTTATTGAGGATTTTTGCACTGATGTTCATGAGGGATATTGGCCTGAAATTTTCTTTTTTTGTTGTGTCTCTGCCATGTTTTGGTATCAGGATGATGCTGGCCTCACAAAATGAGTTAGGAAGGAATTCCTCTTTTACTATTTTTTAGAATAGTTTTAGAAGGAATGTTACCACTCCTCTTTGTACCTCTGGTAGAACTTGGCTGTGAATCCGTTTGGTCCTGGGCTTTTTTTTTTTTTGGTTGGTTTATTTCTTCTCTATCTATCCATGCTTTAGCCTCTTTGAATTCGTTCAGCTCAGTCACGTGGTTCTAATCATCATCCATAAGCCAGACTCTTAACATCGACTGTCTATGTGACATTTCCACATAGCCGTATGAAACATATATCTAAAACAAAAACAAAAAAATGAGATTCCCCCAATCCTACTCTTCCTTTGGTCTCTCCCAATTCAAAAGGAAACTTTATTAAAAAGTCGGAATATAACAGATAGTAGCGAGATTGTGGTGAAAAAGAAATGCCTATACACTGTTGGTAGGAATGTAAATTAGTTCAACCATTGTGGAAAAAGGTGTGGCGATTGTCAAAGACCAAAAGATGGAAATACCATTCGGCCCAGCAATGCCATTACTGGGTATATACCCAAAGGAATATAAATCATTCTATTATAAAGACATATGCATGCATATGTTCATTGCAGCACTATTCACAGTGGCAAAGACATGAAATCACCCTAAATGCTCATCAATGATAGACTGGATAAAGAAAATGTGGTACATATACACCATGGAATACCATGCAGCAACAACAACAACAACAAAAAAGGAGATCATGTACTTTACAGGGGCATGGATGGAACTGGAGGTCATTATTCTTAGCAAAGAATAATGAATAAACTAACACAGGAACAGAAAAACAAATATGACATGTTCTTATTTATAAGTGGGAGCTAAGTGATGAGAACACATGGACACATAGAGGGGAACAACACACACTGGGGCTTTTTGGAGGGTGGAAAGTGGGAGGAGGGAGAGGATCAAGAAAAATAACTAATGGGTACTAGGCTTGATACCTGAGTGATGAAATAATATGTACATCAAACCCCCATGACAAAAGTTTACCTATGTAACAAACCTGCACTTGTACCCCTGCCCTTAAAATAAAAGTTCGAAAAATAAAAAGTAAAAATAAAAATAAAACAATTTTTAAAACACACACAAAAAACAAAACCAAAACAGCACTATCTCCCCAGCAATGCAAGCTAAAGTCCTAGGAGTGATTCTTTTTTTCTACATTTGGTTCACCCTCAACATCCAATTTTTCATGTAACCTTGATAATTCTGCCCTAAAACATATTTTATACACAAACAATTCTATCTCTGCTTTTATCCTCATAGTCCAGATAACCATCTGTGCTTTGAACTAACACAGTGGCTACCCAGCTACTCTTCGTCCATTCTTGCCTTCTTAGATCCATTCTCTGCACAGTAGCTGTATCGTTTCACTGTATATGTGTATTGTGTCACTCTCCTGCTTAAAAATCTTCCAATGGCTGCCTATCAGAGAAAAATCCAAAATTTCCTACCCTGGCTTATAAAGCTAACATGTTTGCCCCCTGCCTGTCTCTCTTGCCTCAACTTTCATGATCCCCTGTTCCGTATGCTCAAGCCACAGAAAACATTTTTTTTTTTCTGTTTCTCAGTCATTCATGGCTTATTCCTGCCTTACAACTTTTCACTAATAGGAACTCTGCCTAGGATGATTTTCTCTCAAACTTTGCCAGCTGACTGCTTCTTGTCATTAATCTATCAGCTTGAATGCCATCTTTTCAAAGAGGCCTTCCCAAATCAACCACGCCATCTCCATAAAGAAAGATCCTTGTCCATTTGTTCTTAGGCCTCTTCCCAACACCTAGAACATGAGTAGCACATAGTTGACACTCAATAAATATTTGTTGAATGAATGAATAAAATAACTACATTTTTTTCCTGACTGTAAAATAAAGGAATTGAGTTAGGTAATTACTAAGGCTTCTCTTGTTTAATCATGCTAGGTAAATTAGTTGGTCGCCAGTAATGTGGGCACTTGAATCTTCTCTGTTTCCATCAATTCATCCATTTGAAAAGATTTTCTCTTCCAACTATGAAAGCTGATAATAACCAATATTCCTGAGCATGACAATGCCATACCTTCATGATGTAATATTAATTACAGCTATTTTTATTAGCCATAAGCAGCAGCACAATTTTCAGAGCTACATTGACATACACCTGCTGTTAGTGTTTGATTTATTTAGTCATAGCAAAAAATTTACATGCCAATGTAAATAGGGATGAGAGAGGAATACACACTATTTCATAATTTATCACTATATGAGGTCCTACCATCTATTTTTTAAACAGAAAAGACAGAGAAACACTTCTACTATTAGACTAATACACAATAAAAATATATTTGTGTCTCACTTTATTCTCTTCACATACACACTTCTTTTATTTTACTGCCTCTGCATGACACATACCTATTTCAGGATGGTGTGATTTAACTCATTTAATCTGAGCCCTTAAGAACTTTTTTCTGTCCAGTTTTATGATTATTATTACCTATCATATTTTACAATCTGGATGAATTTCTTGAAAACCAATTAAAACTGTAGGTATGTTGTATCCTACTGGAACTCAAAATGCCCAGATCAGCTGAGGACTTTGTAGTTATCCCAGCTATGAACAAAACAATAAATGTTCGTGTACTTCAAAGATTTATGTGGCTAAAATTTTCCATTTTATATATATCTGTAGTTATATCACTTGTTGGTCTCACCCTCTAGATCTTCTTAAAAGAAATGACTGTGAAGCCAGGTGCAGTGGCTCATGCCTGTAATCACAACACTTTGAGAGGCCGAGGCAGGTGGATCACCTGAGGTCAGGAGTTCAAGACCAGCCTGGCCAACCCTGTCTCTACTAAAAATACAAAAAATTAGCCGGACATGGTGGCAAATGCCTATAATCCCAACCACTTGGGAGGCTGAGGTGGGAGAATCGCTTGAAGCCGGGAGGTGGAGGTTGCAATGAACCAAGATCGTGCCATCGCAATCCAGCCTGGGCAACAAGAGTGAAACTCTATCTCAAAAAAAGAAATAAGAAAGAAATGACTGTGTCTTATATACTTCTTTGCTGTTCAGACTCGTGCATAGAAGTTCAATATGAACATGAAGAGTTAAATGTTGAAATACTAAGCGACTTCTTTTCTTTTATTAAAACACATGTTCAATATGGACACAGGGAGGGAAACATCACACACCAGGGCCTGTCAAGGGGTGTAGGGCAACAGGAGGGAGAGTATTAGGATAAATACCTAATGCATGTGGGGCTTAAAACCTAGATGATGGGTTGATAGGTGCAGCAAACCATCGTGGCACATGTATACCTATGTAAGAAACCTGCACGTTCTGCACATGTATCCTGGAACAAAGTAAAATAAAAAATAAAACACATGTTCATTTGATTTTCAAAACTAAAATATTTTTATATTTCATCCACAAACACAAAAATATCAGTGTCATCATGCAATTGCTTCTTGTGATGTATTACACTAAATGGTGGCTATAATTATAGACACACCCCTGTGTATTTTATGACTACATCTCTTTTTATTTTTCAATGATGCCGGTCCATATTCCAGGGCTGAGCAAAAGACGCATGTTTTTTGATCATCTTCCAATGGGTCATTTCTGCAACATTTTCCAAGAATAACAAATAGTCTTAAACACACAGAGCCTGTGAACTCATCCTATGATTATTTCAGGTTAGCTACATGAAAGCAAGTTTTACCCCAGATATACCATGGGCCCATGTGTGGGAGACATGAACACATTGTCATTAATACTTGATATCTGATAGTTATGGGTAGAAACAACCCTTTCCTTTTAGGGAAAATACAAACTTTAAGCAACATTCCATTTATGTACATCAATATTTGCAGAAGTAAATATCTAACAGCACCACCCACATAGTTATTTGTTGATCCATTCCTGTAGTCTATCAATCTTTTTTCAATCCTGTGTTCATGGCTAGAATGATGTAGCAGTGTATATTGTATCTCTATGATAATTTAATTTAACTGCAGTGTGCTAGGGTCTAGATTGCTCCCCTTAGCAGCCAGGGGTGACCGCAAACAGTGCCAGAGCCTAGATTGTTGTCAGCAATACTTACTGGCTGAAGAGAGGTTTGAAAGCATGTGACATTCTACAGAAATATCCAGCAATAAGAGTCAGAGTGTATACAAGGAAATATATACAGGTATTTTAATAAAACCCTACATTTCTTTGTCAAACAGTTGATAGCTGATTAGCTAACAAAATCTCTCATCTGCATTTCCATCTCTGTATGAATCTGTATGGTCTCTACTTGCTCCAGGCATGTTTCCTTAATGGCTTTATTTATACAGATAATCTGAAAATGAAGTAAATGGCTGAGCTAAATGAGAGTACGAACGGAAAAAAAAATAATTCTGCTAATATATGTTCTCTTTTTTCTACCCACACAAAAATAAATTCAACTTGAAAAATCAAAGGAAAGAAATAAATGGCTCTTCCCCCCTTTAATTACCACATTTAGGCAGAACTGTAAGTACACACACCATTTCAGCACATGGCTTGGATGTGAGTGATGCCACAGGGTGCTGAACTAAAATGCTTGACTCCGAAAGTGCTCTTTAGTCATGCACTCCTCTGTCAGTCCTTATTTCTGTGAAGTAGGAATCAAAAAATAAAATGATAGGGATCCCAGCACTATGATGGCAATAACATTCTCTCTTTTTTTTTTTTCCTTTCATAGGCTAGCCTCGTAGGAAAGTAATTATCCCCCACAAACTGTGAAAAAAAAGAACTATTTGGTGACACTAGAAAATATATGGGTGGTTATAGAAATGGAAATTTATTATCATATGATTTTGAATCAGCTTCAAATAATGACTCAAGCACTCCACACGAGTGATGCTGATTAGCAATGGCCTACCACAGGTTGTGGGATTTCTGATTAGCAATTTCACCTCAACGGTAAGAACTAGTGCAATGTGTACACAATCCGATTGGGAAGAGAAAGAACAAAATTATTCCCAAGGCTATTTTGGACACTAAACACCATTGTCTCAAGCAAAATGAAAGGAGAGGAAATTAGAAACTGGTGCGACTGTCCACTAGCTTGTTCTCCAGGAGACCCAGGTGCTGATGACAGAGACATATTCTCAGATATTATCATATTCTTCCTTTTCCTGGAGTGACATTTATCATCTATCCCAATGTGGTTATTGTCTCATAGTTATGAGAAACTTCAGGGTTGTAAGGGACTTTGACTGTCTCTTGTTAAGTACTCAAACTCATTCCAGTATTAATATGAAGAGGTTCTTTTTTCACATTTACGATCTTTTATTTTTTTATCTGCTCCAGCACAAGGCTTTAGTAGTAAAGGAGTTCCTAGAAGGAGTTATTTCAAACCACGTACTGGTCACTTGTTGTTTTTACTCACTACTGACTCAGTTTCTACCAAACAAATCAGCACTATCTTCCATGTTTCCTACTGATTTCATAAACATATATCTTGTTTCCCAAATTAAGCTGCAAATTTATCCATGATGAGGTCTGTGTCTCATATGTAAGCTATTGCATCTGCCAAAATACCTGCAAGCATGAGTCTTTGGTACCTTGAAGGTTCCCATAAATACTTGTGGCTCAATGATAAAATTGGGACTGCTTTTTAGGCATAAGAACAGAGTATAGATATCAATAATGAGAAGTTTTATTTATTCATTTATTTATTCCACAAAGTTTACTGAGTGTGGGTTCCATCCACAGGGATACACCGATTAAAGAAGAATCCGTCCTGCCCTCAATGAGCTAACAGCTTATAAGAGGAGGCCAACTGCAAATAAATACTTATAGTGTCTTAGGATACATGCCACGATCAAAGTTTGTATAAGGTTTAGCAGAAAGGAATAGTTCATAGAAGTAAAGTTTGACTTGGTTCTTAAAAAGTATGTTTATAAGGTGGAAGAGGATGGAAAGATTTTTCAAGGCAAAGGGAAAAATACCAATTGTTACAGCTGAAATACAGTGAAGGTAGGAGTTATGAGAGAAAGAGTTGAAGAGGGAAGTGTCCAAAATTTTAAATACACTCTGCCCACAGACTATGTTTAGTCGTCAGAAATTTCTGCAAGTGCTGCCTTCAGAAGCCATTCTCCTATTCTACCTCATCTTAATGGTAGAATGTCCTCTTCCAATTCAGTTCAAATCCTTGAGCACACCTTTATGGAGGACACAAGCATTATCTCCCCTTCATTCTTCTGCTCATAGCATGAGCCAGATTCTGAAGTTCCCTGCTCAGAAGACAACCCAGGCCTCTCACACAACTGCTTACACTAACAAAGGCCTAGATGGTAAACCTGGCCAGGGAAGTTTTGTGTGCCTTGCTAAAGCATTCGGATTTTATCCTCTAGTGTAAACAATGGGGAGACTTTTTTATACTTTGTCCAGAAAGCCCTAACGAAAGCATTAATATATAATAGGATGTAACTAGAAAGGCATTACATCTAGATCATAACCTTTGATTTCCATTATGGTCTTCTGAGAACTAATGGGATAATTAACTTAAGCCATTAATACAGGTAAACATTTGATCTACTGTTGTTCAGATTTTGGAAATAGAATATGAATCAAGCCTTGGAAACATATTAATATTCTACCCTGCAGATGTAAGTAGTATTCAGAGAACCTTTTTCTGATATCCATATGTCATTACATATGGATGATTTTTTTTTACTTTTTATTTTTATTATACTTTAAGTTCTAGGGTACATGTGCACAACGTGCAGGTTTGTTACATACGTATACATGTGCCATGTTGGTGTGCTGCACCCATTAACTGGTCATTTATATTAGGTATATCTCCTAATGCTATCCCTCCCCCCTCCCCCCATCCCACGATAGGCCCCAGTGTGTAATGTTCCCCTTCCTGTGTCCAGGTGTTCTTATTGTTCAATTCCCACCTATGAGTGAGAACATGCGGTGTTTGGTTTTCTGTCTTTGCGATAGTTTCCTGAGAATGATGGTTCCCAGCTTCATCCATGTCCCTACAAAGGACATGAACTCATCCTGTTTTATGGCTGCATAGTATTCCATGGATGTGCCACATTTTCTTAATCCAGTCTATCATTGATGGACATTTGGGTTGGTTCCAAGGCTTTGCTATTGTGAATAGTGCCGCAATAAACATACGTGTGCAACACATGGATGATTTATTAATCATCAGATGTATTTTTAAATACTACACAAATGCAGATTATAATGTGCCAAATAATCATGCACTATAGTGCATGATTTGTATGACAGAGTTCTCTATTTAACACGGGGGTTCCGTTTTTCTGGAGGCAATCTCTTCAGAAAAGATTGGCCTCTTGCCTCTGCTGTTTTTCAGTGAGTAAAGCAGCTTTACATTACAGCCTAAGAGAGGGATTCATTTTTCTTACCCTAGCTAGCGATCATTGCAGTCATTGGTGGAGCACTATCTCCTATCAAACTTCAAACTGCATTTCAAGTTTCAGTAGTCCTAGTCAATCTATGAAGATGGCATTCCTTTGATGAAACTGTACAGTTACAATTAGGACAACAATGCTTAGTTAAAGATTGTTTTTTAAAAGTTAAGGACTCCAATAAAAAAAAAAAAAAAAAGAATCCTGTACATGGTGGTACAGGTTATGTGCTGGCCAGCTCCAGGAAGAACCATTCATAGTCATCACAGATTTCTTTATTAGGACTATTGTTCTGCAGGAAAATGTCTTAAGGGAAGAGAGACCTCTTCTAATTTCCACGAACGTGCCATATGGGCTAGCAGTACAAGTGTAACACATGATATTTTACTAAATTTATAAATTGGTAGTATTTCTTCTTAATTCCCAAACCCATGCACAAAGTTTTGATTGTAAACATTAAAAAGGAAACAAAACTGAAAGTATTTGAAAAGTTCGAGTGATGTTTTATAGTACTAACTCTGGAAGGAGACTGAAATTGAAAGTAATTTTTAAAATAGTAACATAAGAGTTAAATGGATAGATGAAAATATAAAAAATGCAAGTTCAGAAGAAAAATATCACCATAAAAATATGATTTGATGGTTAAGAGTCACAATGACCTTGAAGGTAGAAAGGCCGCACCCGCTCATTTTTACTGATCATACTTTATTAACAAAACAAAGATGAGAATATCAGAAACCCAGATTGCACTGTTAGTGATTTAATAGTGTCCAGAAAAATTTTCTGAGTCTTTATACTGTCTTGAAATCCAGCCTAACTGGGAAAGATCACAAGTCATTTAACCCTAGAGTTGTACCATTTTCCTTCTATCCACAGTAGGGATAAATCAGCTTAGAGCAAAGCATGTTAGAAGCTGAGATACAATGCTGCCCTCTGTGTAGTAATATTAAAACAACAGTTGTCTTGACTGCCATAGTTAAAAGACTTCTATACAAAGACTTCATTTTTTTCTTCTTCTTATTCATGTTTTTATTTATTTGTTAGAGTAAGCAAATAAGGAAAAAAAGAAAATTATATTGGCAGAGGCTGACCTCTATTTTAAGTAATTTGTAGCTAAAAAGCTTACAGACTAAAACATGTAAATATATGCAGATCTGAGAGCAAGACCTCAGAAGTGAAATAGCTGAACAAGATTGAAGAGAATACAGGCCACACACAGGAAAATCGCTGGTGCTCTTAGCAACCTGGAAACCCGAAATGAATTATTATCTGGGTCCTATTGTGACCTACTTAGTATCCTGGGAGCATGTTGGCATAAGAAGAAATTTGGGGCTATAGGAATCACTTATTTACTTGACCTCAAAGAAACGGGAACCAGTAGGATGCCTGCTGAGTCTGCCCAGTGAGCAGACACAGCTATAGTTATAGCCCAACCACAGCATGCTCAGGTGCTCACCCCGCACCATGGACAAAGGCAGCCTAAGCCTGTGTCCTCTGCTGAGTTTCTCTTTCACTGGAATATGCTGTATCTAAGTGGTAACCATTCCTAATGATAGCAGTAGAAAAAAAGGCAAAATGTACACCACCAATGTTCTCACTCTTTTCAAGTCTCTATTTTCTTTAATTATGTCACAATGAGAAGAACCGAGCATGCATTTTAGATTAAAGTTAGAATGAGAAAACAGTCATTGTGAATAAAAGAACAATGCATTTCTTTAAAATGGAGAATATAGGTGAATAGAAATGGGGAATATTTACAGGAAAGCCGAGAGAATAAACATGACACTTCCCCAAACCTCAAGCATTCTTGCTAACAGACTCCGACTACATTAAAGAGCTGGGATGATCCAAAGAGAACATTAGTTCTAGCTGTTAGGGTGTACGGATGAGGAATAAAAGTACAAAATCTCAATACCACTCAAAGTGCCAGATCTGAACTCAATTATCCAAACCCTCTGATTTTATGCTTTCACCTCACGCTGCTCCCTGCAATAAGTGTCCTTTCAAAGTCTCCTCGAACATAAATTGTTTCTCATAGCACCATGAATCACAGGGGTTTGAGTAGGGTGAGCTGAGGTAAAGGTGATTGCTCTCAGCCTTATTTTTCTCTTTTGAGGAGGAATATACCAAGGAACAAAATTGTGCCCTCCACTTCAGTCAAAGCACACATGAGTCATCCTTGAAATTGGATCCTACACTTCATTTTGCTTGTGTACATCTAGTGTATAATATATGTCTCACAAATGAATTCTTTCAGAAGAGCCAAAGTCTGAGATGCCATGATTGATGGAAAATTCCAAGTAACCTAATTAACATGAATAAGGAAGTTATCAAATATGAAAACTTTAGGTGAATTAACTGCCATCCAGTATGTTATGATGTGATGAATAATGGGCATCTGGAGTTTTATTAATGAACATCTAATGGGAAAGATAGAACTGGCACCAACAAGTTTAATCCCCAATAATGTGTAAAACAAGCCTAAGCTAAAACCAGGAGCTCTGTAGGCGCCAGCCCCTATGACCTACAATAGGAAACATCTTAATCCACTGGTGTGTTAGCAGAAAGACACATGCCAGCCAGCCCACAATGTTTTCATGGGACAGGAAGCTCAGTTTTAAATCACTGCAGCCATTACTCTCTTATCTTGAACTGGCGTGAGTGTATGTATGTACTGTCCGGAGAATCACCAAAGTCAGTGGTGGTTACCTGTACTTAGCAAGGTAGTCAGACAGAGAAGAAAACCTGTTTTCCTGATAGATATGTGAATAACATTACAGCAAATTCTTATATATTGGTACAGGTATCACTCACAACTGGATATACTTATTTTTTGTTTTTTATAAAAGCTTTAAATTAACAGGATTTCTTTTAAGCACAGTTAGCCTTACTTGTGGCGACAATAAATGCTGCTTAGGAGGGGCAATTTGAGAGGCCCCAAAATACCTCCAGAACAAGGTTGCTGTTGCCTGAAATTCTACCATTAAAGGCCCATTAGACACTGCCCCTCATTTTGTGTATGGCTAGCCCCAAGAAAGATAACATGTGCAATCTCCTATAAGTCAATGGTGAATATTCACACAGAGATGTTAGTTTCCTTCCAACCAAGAGCTACCATGGAGAAAATTTTCATGAAAAGGGAGGAGAAAACAGAAAGATCCTGATCTGAGTCTGCTGCTTAAGGGGAAAGTCACGTGGATTTGGATCCCTGCATAGCCATATCATGGAGTCAGTAGGTTAAATGAAGGAAATGAAAGAACTCCAACTTAATCTTGCAGTTCCTTAAAAGCATCATGCTCTTCTTGCATCCAGTCTTTGCACAAGTTGTTCTTTCATGGAAGTCTCCTTAATCCAAGAAAGTTTCCCCTCATTTCTCCTGGCTGAGAACTTTTTAAGATCAGATAAATTATCTTGTTTATCCTATCACAATGACTAGAATATTATATATATCCAATAATTTTTAAATGATAAATGAGGAAATTAGAGTTAAAAAGGTAGCTAAGATCAATCCCACTTTGGTCACAATTTTGCCTTAGGCCACTCTAATTAAAAACAAAAAAACTTATTTCCCCAGTGTGTCTGTATCATTAAGACGAAAACACATTTGGCAAAAAAAAAAAAAAAAAAACCAGTGATGAATATGGTCATATATTAGAATTGCATGCACAAAAATCTTCAAATGCACATTTAAGAGAAAATTTTCATCTTACTAAAAATCATTAATGCTAAAAATAAAACAACTATCAATGCAACTGTGCTTATCTTAGAATATCATATCATTTAAACAAATAAGAAAAAAACAGAAACTCAAGAATGCAGTTTTCCTAGTTCATATAATTGTAGCCACTTTAAAGGAAAAAAATTCTGAGATTTTCTAACATTTTTAAATTAGCCAAAAGTTCTCCAAATTCTAACTTTCCACTTATGACAACTATTTTTGTTCATTTTCTACTTCTTCTAAACATTCTGGATTTCTTTCAAAATCTCTTAATTTCATACATATTTAAATTTTAACATATCCTTTTCAAGAAGGAGTAAAACACATACAAAAAAAATTAGAGACTAAAAGCTTCAATGAAGGCTCAAGCCAATATCTGTTGGGTTACATTCTGCTTTCCTGGTGGTGAACCCCTAGTTGACAAGAACTAGTGAATTGAGAGAGAGAGAGAAAGAGAGAGAGAATCTATTGGTCATTTCATTCTCAACTTACTAATGATTGGCACCCTCTTTAGACATTTAGTAATCAAAACCTGGGTCTAGGAGCTTTACAGTATATTCATTTCCTTTTATAAGAAATGAAATAACATTTAAAGTCTATATATTGATTTTCCTTAAGAAAGTGTCCTTAATGGGCTCACTAACAGGAACAAGATGGCAGGGACAGAAATAAAAGCATGGAAACTTAAAATTCTAAAGATGAGTGCTTCTCTTTCCTGGAGTAGATTAATACACAGATTAGAAATTATTTAAATTCATCATTTGATTAAGTAAATTTCTGTTAAGTGAGAAAAGTTTTTGCACTTAAGGTGCTTTGCTCTTTGTCTAAAGGAAGAGAGGAATAAAAGGGAAAGAAGGAAGAGAAGAATTGGAGGAAAGGACTATAGAAGATACTTACATTTGTAGTTGGATGTTATAAAACTTAAGAAAATTGGGGGTTGGTTTCTGATACAAGCTTACTGAAAGGTGATTTTCGTAATATGAATCAAAGCTTTCAAAATCTGCATATACTTTGATTCACTAATTCCACTTCCAGAAATTTCTTCCAACAAAATTATAAAACAAGTGTGTTTAGCTTTATGCATATGGATGTTGATTGATACCTTATTTATTAGAGTGAAAGCAAATTTAGGATGAGAAGTACTTGATTAAATAAATGGTATTCCGTGATGATGTAGATGGATATTTGTTGACATTGAAAAATATTTGATATCTTTTGTTATGTAAAAAAGAAAATTACAAGTCAACATATTTGGTACAATCCCATTTTGTAATATGCTTTTGTGTATTTAATATATTGTAAGAATATTTTTTCTAAGAATATTCACTCATGTATACGTAATACACACCTGAGACAATATATGTACCACACATATACACATACATATATGTAATATACACCTAAGAAAAATAATTAAATACTAAAAGTTGTTATTAATAAAGGTTGAAATCAGTTGTTTGTTTTAGTGTTTGCATAGACTGGTTTTTAGTAGCATATATAATACAGTTAATAAGTATAAGAAAAATAATAAAGTAAACTATTCTTAAAATCTGTTATAGACATTAAACCCAGAGAAAGATATGATGATGATGATGATATTTGCCTTTAAAGTTGACAACACTATTTTTACTAGTTCAGTTTTTATTCAAGACTAGAAAAAGGCAAAAGTGATTGATCCCTGAAAGTTTTCCTCCATCTAAGTACCTCTCTCAGACTTACTATTTATTTACCACATCTGGGACATGACTACAAATCGGTTCCCAACTTGGGAATACACAAACCCCCCAAACTAATATGTAATACAAATTGTTTCATCATCCTATGGTTAACAATCGTGAAGAATTATTGGTATTATAAATAATATTCAATTGAAATTTTAGAACAGATATGGCTCTGCCTGAGTCGTTTATTGGAAAATCATTTGTTTCACATCAGTTTTGGCATCCAGTATTCAATGTGAATTATGTGGTTATAGCCCAGTTTATTATATTTCTGTTTGTTCCACTGTGTATATATGTGTCTTAGGCTTTAAAAAGGTAATTTGTGCCCTCAAAGTGTATTATGTAACAAATTGTGCTTCATGCAAATCACTTTGATTTGTTTTCCAAAAATGTAGCCTGCTTCAATTAATCAGTTGCTATTCATTTCATATGTTTCAATTGCACTCACAACAAAAGCTCCAGTGGGTTATCACTTACATGGGGGGCTGGCTTCCAGAGGGTATGAAAGACACAACAATCAGACGTTACACCAAGCATACAATTATAGTGTGTGTCCCCACAAACTCCAATAAATCACACATCACATTATGCCAAACTCCCACCTCTCTGAAGTTTCCTGTTACCCGAGCCACCTACCTGCTGTAATCACAGCATTCTGCAGTGCGTGGGTGCACAGCTTTCTACCTGCTGAGACCTATTCCATAACTCCCAATGTGTAGCAGGAATCAGCAAGCGGATTGCTATATCTATGTTCTGCAGCCTGCCCATCAGGATAAATGAGTGGCTGGAAGTGCTTCGCTCCTATGCATGAACTTTGTTTAGGGAAGAAGGAAGTAAAAGCAACATGTCAATTTCAGCTTTGCTTGGAAATTGATGCTACACAATATTTTCATGTAGATTTTTTATTCAGAATGTAAAAATGGACATAACGAAAATGTACTAGAGATGTTATAAACTAACTGTAAAATTCTCTTTTATAAAGGTTTTGTTTTAATTATGAGACAAGTTAAAAGATATAATTACCACTCATACTTTTACTTAAGTGTTATGTTGTCTCAACCCTATCCCATAGGATGAACTATAATAATGGACTGGAATTTGCATTTTATATAAGGTATATTATTATTTATTTTCCTAGCAATAACAGGGTACTTAGTGTCATCTAAAATAGAGGGCATTATTAAGCCAAAAGCACTTTTCTATGCCAGCTATTTATAAACTGCATGTGAATAGTTCTCAAATATAGGGTACTGAAGTGACTAATTGTGCTGGGTAGGTAGTCATTAGGAGTAAAACTGCCCACAAAGGGAAGATTTGTATATGCGGTTCTGATATTGCTCTGTCAACCATTCATTGCCAAGTTAGTCTGATGACAATGACACAAGATTATATTCAGGGACATTTCTTCTGGGGCCATTGCTGTGGAAACAAGTAAGGGTCAGAAGAATGAAGCATAGACATATTTCCACCATGTCTGTATACTGAGGCTGAACTGCGTTGAGGGGAGGATGCAGAGCTCTATGCCATATGATTGGCATCCCTGTGGCATCATATGCAATCATATGGCATACAGCTCTTCAAACCTGTATGTGTTTTCCTATCAATGAGCGAAATCCCTATTCCAACAAGGTGAAGTTCACAAACAATAGTTAAAAGTATTCCAAAGGAAAATTTTCAACTTTGACATTGGTGCTAATGCATTTTACACTTCTAAGTTTCTATTCTCATTCTTCTAATTTTTAATAAATTAAAGAAAAAATAAAAGTGAATGAACATTCATTTGTTGAGTAATTTGTTGTGTTATTAGTAATCAGAACTTTATCCATGGCATTGAATGTAATAATCACAGCACAGTAAAGGATAACAATCCACATTTGAACCAACAAAGGGTCAAAACAGGTAAGCAACAATACCAGCAAAGCCAAGCCCTAGTATTGCAGTCTGTCTTGTGTCTAAGGCCTGTGCTCTTTCTACTAAATCAGGTTTTCTCCTTTGATTTACTATGGAAAAGGAGAAATGCTTAGCTGTAAACTATGATGAAGTATTTGTTTTATTGCATTACCTATAAAAGATTTTTCTTTGTGAAAGATATACACAAAATATTTTTAAAATAATGTCCTGATCATCCAATTTCTGTTAAGAAATAGGAAGTTGCAGTAGACCATTACCATAGGCTGAATAATACTCCCCTCTAAAGATGTCCATCTCCTAATCTCTGAAGTTTGTGAATTATGTGACCTTATAAGACTAATATGGTTTGGCTGTGCCCCACCCAAATCTCATTTTTAATTGTAATCCCCATAGTCCTCATATGTCATGGGAGTGACCTGGTGGGAAGTGATTGGATCATGGGGGCGGTTTCCCCCATGCTGTTCTCAATTAATCAGTTGCAATTCATTTCATATGTTTCAATTGCACTCGTTATAGTGAGTGAGTTCTCACGAGATCTGATGGTTTTGCAAGCATCTAGCATTTCCCTTGCTGGCACTCACTCTCTCTCCTGCCACCTTGTGAAGAAAGTGCCTGCTTCTGCTTTGTCTTCTGCCATGATTGCAAGTTTCCTGAGGACTCCCCAGCCATCATGCAGAACAGTAAGTCAATTGAACCTCTTTTTATAAATTACCCAGTCTCAGGTATTTCTTTACAGCAGCATGAGAACGGACTTATACAATGACGAAAGCACATTGCACGTGTGATTAAGTTAAGGATTTTTTTTTTTCAGACGGAGTCTCACTCTGTCGCCCAGGCTGGAGTGCAGTGGCACGATCTCAGCTCACTGCAACCCCCGCCTCCCAGGTTCAAGCAATTCTCTGCTTCAGCCGCCCGAGTAGCTGGGATTACAGGCGCCCAAAGTTAAGGCTCTTGAAATGGAGATATTATCCTGTGTTATATAGGTGGGCCCTACGTAATCACAGGGTTCTTCTGAAAGGAAGGGAAAAGGGTCAAAGTCAGGAAGCAGATGTAATGACAGAACTGGAATAGTGGTCTTTGAAAATGGAGAAAGGAACCATAAGCCAAGCAATGCAGAAAGCCTCTAGAAGCTGGGAAAGGGAGGGGAATGGATTCTCTTCTAGAGCCTCAGAAAGAAATGCAACTCCTGCTAACACCTTGATTTTAGCCCCATAAAACTCATTTCAAACTTCCTACCTCCAGAATTATAAAATAATAAATGTGTGTTGTTTTAAGACACTAAATTTGCAGTAACTTTTTACAGCAACAACAAAACTAACACAATTAGCCCCACCTTAAAAATTGAAACACAACTGATAAAAGTACAAATTATACCTTCTTTTTTTTTTTTTTTTTTTTTTTTTTGGAGACAGAGTTTCACTCTTGTCATCCAGGCTGGAGTGGAATGGCCTCGGCTCACTGCAGCCTCCGCCTCCTGGGTTCAAGTGATTCTCCTGACTCAACCTCTCGAGTAGCTGGGATTACAGGCATGCACCGCCACGCCTGGCTAATTTTGTATTTTTAGTAGCCAATGATTTTTTAAAACCTAAGGAAATTAAATTTTAAAAGGGACAAGTCCTTCCAAAAAGTAAATCACATGGCTGCTTTTATTGCTGGGGAACTACAGTAGAAGTAGAAAGAGAAACTCATCTTTCATTGAGGGAGGTAAGGAGAAACCAGCACATTTAACAAAAGGTGAATGTGGGTTAGTGTGTTAGACTGCCATCTCAAGGAACCCAGCTCCTTTAGCCCAGGTTCACAGAGTGAATCTGTACCCACCCACCAACTCTTTTCCATGAGTCCATCACTAAGTTCATGGGAACAATATGCTAAAGAGTGGGGGCAAAAAAAGAGAACTGACAGAGATCTCCTCTCCAGCAACAAGGCCTTAACCAAAGCAGAAGACGGAGGATACCAAAGGCTGCAGGAGGTGGGAAGGGGTGGGTGAGTAGGACAGAGATTCCTCCTGAATTGCACAGGATATTAACTGTACCTTTCACTGACTTCAAGACAGTAGTATCCCACTGAAGGCTGGAAGCAGGGCAGAAGGGTAGACAGAGATTTCCTCAGGTTCAGAAAAACAGGACAGGTCTGGAAACCAAAAGTAATTCCCAGTAACTCAAAAAGTGGAGAGTTGAGTTTTAAAACATGGAGTATCTCGAGAAAATTATGGTGTTTCTTTCTCAGGACTTGCTGAAAGGAAAGTGCTACTCCTGACTGCAAAGTATTCCAGTGGTGAACTGCATCTAACTAAATCTACCACTAAGCTTATGTTCAGCTCAACTACAGATTAGATTGACTCAGCACCCATCCTAGCAGCCTGATAGAGGAAGAGAATGCCATTGACTGGTGGTAGCTACTATTCTTGAGACAAAATGACTGCCTTACATTAAAAATTATACAACATGTGAAGAAGTAGAAAAATGTGATGCATAGGAGAAATGACGATCAATAGAAACAGGCTGACAGATGACCCAGACATTGGATTTAGCTGACAAAAATGTTAAAATAACTATGATAAATGTGTTACAGAATCTAGTAAAACTTGATGCAGGAAGAGATTGAAAGTTTTAGAAGAAATATAAAACTATAAAAAGGAGCCAAGTAGAAATGTTAGAACAATATAAGAAGAGCAAAATTCATTCAATAGGCATAAGAGTATACTGGACACGTCAGAGGAAAAGATCAGTGAACTGGAAAACAGGACAATAGAAATCATCCAAACTAAAATACAAGGAATAAACAAATCTTAAACTAAACAGGAAATCCAAGACCTATTTAAAGACATCGAATCATATAATATATGTATAGTTAGAGTTCCAGAAAAAGAATGAGGAAGAAGAATTATTTTAAAGAGATAATGGCTGTGAATTTTTCAAAATTAATGAAATATATCAACCTGTGAGTCAAAAAAAAAAAACTTAGCAAGTCTTATGTAGGATAAATACAAAGAAAGCTACTATAGGCAAAACATAGCCAAACTACTAAAAAACAAAGGATAGAGAGAATATCTGAAGAATGGTGATGAAAAAAGAGACACATTACATACAAAAGAAAAGAATAGTAAGAATAATTATTGATTTCTCCTCAAAAAAGGAGACCAGAAGGCAATGAAATATATCTGTAAAGTACTGAAAGCAAAAAATAGAATGTTGTAGATAGCAAATATATACCTCAAAAATAAAAACAAAATAAAAACATTCCAGACAAAGTAGAGAGGATACTTCTCAAAACTCTGTTCCATTAGATGTTCTAATAGAAATTTTTCAGTATGATAGAAAATGATACAACTTATAAGCCCGAATCTGTATGAAAAAAATAAAGACCACCAGAAAAGAAATTAAAAATTAATATTTATCCACTATCTAGGTAAATATTTAAAATCTTTTTTAATTTTTTAATTTCTTTTATTTTAGATTCAGGGGATATATGTGCAGGCATGACTATATTGCATAATGCTGGGATTTGGGATTCCATTGAACCTATCACCCAAATAGTGAACACAGTACCCAATGGATAGATTTTCACCCCTTCCACCCTTCCCTCCCTCCCCACTTTTGGAGTCCCTGGTGTCTATTTTTTCCATCTTTATGTCTGTGTGTACCCATTGTTTAGCTCCCACTTACAAGTGAAAACATGTGATACTTGGTTTTCTCTCTGTGCATTAATTCATTTAGGATAATGGCCTCCAGCTACCTCCATGATATTGCAAAGGACATGATTTTATCTTTTCTTGGCTGCATAGTATTCCATGTTATATAGGCACCATTTTTTTTCTTTTATCTATTCCACAGTTGATCAGCACCTAGGTTGAGTTCATGACTTTGCTATTTTGAATAGTGTAGCAATAAACATGTAGGTGCAAGTGTATTTTTGGTGGAATGATTTTTTTTTCCTTTCGGTAAATATACAGTAGTGGGATTGCTGGATGGAATGATAGTTCTCTGAGAAATCTCCATACTGCTTTCCACAGGGACTGAACAGGTTTACATTCCCACCAACAGTGTTTAAACTTTGCCTTTTCTCCATATCCTTGCCCAAAAAAAACCCTTTTTAAATACATAAATATGTAACTTTTATATATAATATATAGTACATAAGTCAGATTTCTATACGTATATATTTAACACAATTAAGACTTGACAATTTAAAGAAAAATTACAACAATATATTTGGGGTAATAAGACATAAAAAAGTTACATATGTAACGAAAGCACAAAGGACAAGAGGAAGGATAAATACATGCTGTTGTAAGATTTTTAAATCATTCACAGAGTAGTAGTTGGAGGTAGACTGTAATAAATTAAAGATAAATATTATACTCTCTAGAGCACACACTAAAAAGTAATAAAAATAGTCAACAACTAAGAAAACAAAATGGAATTCCAAAAAAAATTCGATTAACCCAAAGGTAGAAAAAGAGGAACAGAGGTAGATCAGATAGTGTAAATTGAAAATAAGTACCAAGATGATAGAATTAAACTCAACTATATAGAGAATTACACTAGCTATAAATGTATTTTATGTAAAGGTAGAGGTTTCAGACTGGATTAAAGAGCAAGATTCCACTATATGTTGTCTTTTAAAAATACACTATAATTATACTGTGCAGATAAAGACACTGCACACTATATAGACAACAGATACAGGTTGAAAGAAAAGAGTGGAAAAGCTATTGTGGCTGTCAGACAAAACAGATGTTGACAAGAAAAGATACAGAGGACTGTTTTCAAAATAAAAGAGTCAATTCAGTAAAAAGCAATAAGAATTCCAAATATATATGCACTTAATAACAGGGCTTCAAAATACATCAAACTAAAATTCCATCAATGGATGACTGGATAAAGCAAATGTAGTGTATATACAAAGTGGAAGACCATTCAACCTTAAGAAATGAGGAAATTCTGTCATTTTTGACAACATAGATGAAACTAGAGGACATTACATTAATTGAAATAAGCTAGGCACAGAAAGACAAATAAGATATAATCTCACTTATGTGTGGAATGTAAAAGAGCCAAACTCATAGAAGCAGAGCGTAGAATGGTAGTGACTAGGGGTGGGAATGGGAGGGTAGTTAGGGAGATGCTGTTCAAAGGTACAACGTTTAAATTAGACAGGAATTTAAGAAATCTATAGTACAAAATGTTGACTATAGTTAATAATAATGTATTGTGTACTTGAGAACTGCTAAAATGGTAGATTTTACATGTTCTTGGCAAAACTAAATATGTGAGTTTAAAAAAATACATGAGCCAAAAACTGATGAAACTAAATGAAGAAATAGACAAGTCCATAATAATCGTTGGAGACTTCAACACCCCTGTCAGTAATTGATAGACCAATACAATAAAAAAGAATCGGTAAGAATATAAGAACTCTGAATAACATTATCAACCAAACTGAACAAATTAATATTTATAGAACATTCCACTACACAACTCCAGATTATAAATCCATTTGAAATTCACATGAAAATCTTAACCACAATAGATTATATGTTGGGTCATAAAAGAGGTCTGAAAAACTGTCAAGAATGAAATTGTACAGAATATTTCTCTTACCACAAGAGTATAAAATTAGAAACCAGTAAGCTATGCATAAAGCCTCAAACTTTTGGAAGATATTAAGCCATACACATCTTAAAAACCCATGTGATTAAAAAAAGAACACAATGAAAATTTTAAAAATAGTATAAACTGAATAATGATGAAAATACAAAATACGCTGGGCATGGTGGCTCACACCTGTCATCCTAGCACTTTGGGAGGCAAAGGCAGGCAGATCACCTAGGTCAGGAGTTTGAGACAAGCCTGGCCAACATGGTGAAACCCCGTCTCTACTAAAACTACAAAAATCAGCTGGGCATGTTGGCAGGCGCCTGTAGTCCAAGCTGCTCAGGAGGCTGAGGGAGTAGAATCACTTGAACCCGGGAAGTGGAGTTTGCAGTGAGCCAAGATCGCACCACTGCACTCCAGCCTGGGTGACAGAGCAAGACTCCATTTCAAAAAGAGAATACAAAATACAAAAATTTGTGAGATACAGCTAAAGCAGTGCTTGGGAGAAATTTATATTTGAATTCCTGATTAGAGAAGAAATGTTTAAAATAAATGACAAATAATTATTATATCAAAAAAGATAGCTGCACACATATGTTTATAGAAGCACTCTTCACAATAGCAAAGATATGGAAATAACCTAAGTGTCTATCAACAGATAACAGGATAAATAAAATATGGTGTGTGTGTGTGTGTGTGTGTATACAGTGGTATATACACAATATATATAATGTGGTATATATATAAATCAAATACCGCTCAGTTATTTTAAAAAAAAAGAATGAGGTCATGTCTTTTGTAGCAACATGGATGGAACTGGAGACCATCATCTTATATAAAATAACTCAAAAACAGAAAGTCAATACCACATGTTCTCACATATAAATGGGAGTGAAGTGATGTGTACACATAGACATAGAGTGTGGAATAATAGGCATTGGAGATTTGAAAGGGTGGAGAGGGTGGGAGAGGTGTGAGGGATAAGAAATTACTTAATGGGTATGGTGTACACTCTTCAGGTGATGATGGTATACTAAAAGCCCAGGCTCCCCCATTGTGTGATCTATCTAAGTGACAAAACTGCACTTGTACTTCCTAAATCTATAAGAAATAAAACAAAAATAAAGTAATGACATAGAAAACAAAAAATACAGAAACTAAACAACAACTTAAATGTTAGCTCCTATTAAGGCTGGCCAAAAAAAAAAAAACAACAACAACAAGAGAGAATAAACCCAATTGTTATTGTTCAGAATGAAAGAGAGAATGGCACTATAGGGGCTATAACTATTAAAAGAAAATAAGAAGATTTTTAAACAATTTTATGTCAATCTAGTCAACAATCTAAATGAAATGGAAATTCTTTGAGAAATACATGTTACCAAAGCTGACAAAGAAAGAAATAGAAAAACTGAATAGCCCTATATCTAATAGAGTAAATAATTTGAAATAAAATTCACTGCCCAAGAAAAAAAACTGAGGCCCTTATGGTTTAAATGAAGAATTCTACCAAACATTTAGGAGGAAATAATACCAAGCTTATAAAAACTTTTTTACAAAATAGAGAAGAAAAAATATTTCCTGACTGGTATGGAACCACAATAACCTTAATTACAAATTCAGTAAAAAATTATAAAACAAAATCAAAAAAGGGGGAGAGGATAAAACTACAGATAAAAATCATTCATGATTGTATACAAAAATCCTCAACAAAATATTATTAAACCGAACCCAACAATATGTGAAACAGATGATATGTACCATAATCAATGGCATGTATATCAGGAATGCAAAGTTGATTTTGCAGTCTAAAATTAATGTATTTCATCACATTAACAGAATAAAGATGAAAATCAAATGATAAATGCAAAAAAGTATTTAACAGAATTCAATGCATATTTATGATAAAGTTCTTAGTAAACTAGAAATAAAATAGATTTTTCTCAATTTGATAAAGGGCATCATTAAAAACTTAAGGTTAACATCAAACTTAAAGGCAAAACACTGATTACTTTCTCCCTAATGGTACAAGATTGTCTGTTCTCACACACTGTCTTAACCTTGTAGTTCATCAAAATTCTAGTCAGTGTAATAAGGCAGGAAAATATAACAAAAGGCATACAGATTAGAAAGGTAATAAAAAGAAAACTGTTCTTATTCCCAGATTATATGATAGTTATATAGAAAACCCTAAGAAATACATGGGTGACAGTGGAGGGGGGAGGCAAAGCTACTATAACTAATGCGCAAATTAAACTCATTTGTTAGCTATATGATTAAGATACAAAAATCAGTTTTATTTCTTTATATTAGTCCAAAAAATGAAATTTATAAAAATATCATTTATAAAGGCATCCCTAAAAATCAAATATCTAGAAATAATCTACCAAAAGATGTATATCATGTCCATTTTGAAAAACATAAAACATCACTAAGAAACTTTTAAAAGATCTAAATAAATGGAGAGAGAGATCATGTTCTTGATTTGAAGATTTTATATTGCTAAATATTCATTCTCCCCAAATTGATCTATGGATCTCGCAAAAATAACAAAGTACCAGCAATATTTTTTGAATAAATTAACAAAGTGATTCTGAGATTTACATGGAAATGTAAATGAGATCCAAAACACCTTGAAAAGAAAAATGAATTTAAAAGAATTTTCGCCATCTGAACTCAAGTATTACTCAAAAGCTAAAGTAATCAAGACAGTTTTCACTGGAATAAGGACAGGTTAATAGACATACATGTAAATATGCATTGATTTTCAACAGACACAATATTCTTTGAGGAAATCAAAGTCTTTTTAACAAAATATGCTGGAAATCCTAGACAATCGTGTGAAGAAAAAAAAAAAGACCTTTGACTCCTATCTGATGCCATACCCAAAAATCAATTCAGAATGTATTATAGACCCAAACATAAAAGCTAGAAACATAAGCCTTCCAGAAGAAAGCAGAGGAAAGTAGCTTTGCAACCTTAGAAGAGGCAAACATTTCTTAGATTCCAGGAAGATATCTTTAGCCAAGCACACACCTTGGTTTTTACCCAAGAATGAAAATATAAGCCAACAGAAAGAATGTTTAGAGAAGCTATTTTCATAGTAGCCAAAACCTGTAAACAACCTAGATCTTTATCAACAAAATCGATAAACAAATTGAAGCATAGTCATACAATGCAATGCTACTCAGCAGTAAAAAGGTTATAATTACTGATTCATACAACAATATGTTAAGAAAAAGAAGCCGTCTATATAAAATGACAAACAGGTAAAACTCACCTGTGTGAATGAAATCAGAAAGTGGTTGCCTCTGGAAGAGAGGATTGACTGGGATGGAGCATAAAGGAATTTGCTAGTGTGGTGGGAATGTTCTATATCTTGTTTTGGGTAGTGAGTAAATGAGAGAATAGGGCCCCCCTTATCCAAATTTGGGTTTTCTGCAGTTTCAGTTGCCTGCAGTCAACTGCAGTCTGAAAATATTAAGTGGAAAATTCTAGAAATAAATAATTCATAAATTTTGAATCCCACATTGTTCTGAGTAGTGTGATGAAATCTTGCGCCACCCCATTCTATTTAGCCTGGCACGTGAATCTGCCCTTTGTCTAGCATATCCACTCTGTAGAAGCTACCCATATGTTCATTAATCTCTTAGTAGCCATCTTGGTTACCATATAAACTCGTGTTATTACCATGCTTCTGTTTCAGTAACCAGTAACTCTTTTTTTTTTTTTTTTTTCTTATTAATGGCCCCAAAGTGGAAGAGTAGTGATGCTGGCACATAGTTATAATTGGTCTATGTTATTATTCATTATAGTTGTCTCTTACTGTGCCTAATTTGTAAATTAAGCTTTATCATTAGTATGTATGTATAATTAAAAACATAGTACACAAGGTATGGCATTATCCCTGGTTTCAAAATCTACTAGGGGTTTTGGAAGTATCCGCTGTAGATAAGGGGGACTACTGCATAGAACTGTCAAAACTCATAGAATTGAGTATTTGACATATGTCCATTTTACTATGTGTAAAACATACTTCATTTTTATTGAATGTAAAAATTATGGATTCACTTACCTGAGGCACTAAATAATTCTATAACATACTGGCAATTGTCTTTGCAAGCATTTCTTAACAAATCTTAAACTGGGTTATTTTAAGATTCCTTAACAAATCCTAAAATGAGTTATATTTCGAATATAATCAAACAACTACATTTTACTCCCATTTGTGGAAAACAGTAGATTTTTAAAAAGTTATTTTACCATGACAAGGAAATAATTAGCTAGATATAAATAAGTTATTTCACAGAACAAATTGCCTTATTCCTTCCAAATAAATAACATTTTTTAAAGGAGAGTCTGTTATAGATTAAAAGAAGTTTAAAATAAATATCAACCCAATAAAGCATACTTGCTTTGGCCTTGTTTGGAGCTCTTTTTGAACAAATCAACTATTTTTAAAAGATATTTGTTAAACAATTGAAGAAATTTGAGCACAAACTAGGTATTAGATGATGATAAAGTTATTTTCTTAGATGTGGTAATGTGATACTGCGGCTACACTTAAAAAAAATCTCATCTGTTAGCAATATATAGTGAAGTACTTAAAGTGAAATAACATGACATATGGCATTTTCCTTAAAAGATCCTAGCATAAATAAAAATGTAGAAGAGGATGATAAATGAAACAATATTAGTAAAAACTGGACAATTATTGAAGACAATTTGTGATGGGGACAAATGGATTAATTAGACTATTATTTTATTTTGTGTATGCTATAAATGTACAATAACAAAAATTTTAATGTATTATTATAAATGAAAAGCAGATCACTCTTTGTTTCTCCTTTTTAAACATATCCATTTTTATTTTGGATTCATGGGGTATATATACAAATTTGTTACAAGGGTATATTGCATGAGATTTGAGCTTCTTTTCATCTCATCACCCAGATAGTGAATGTAGTATCCAATAGAAAGCCCTTGGCCTTCTCCTTCTCTCCTTTTGGAGTGTTCAGTGTCTATTGTTCCCATCTTTACATCTGTATGTACCCAAGATTTAGTTTCCACTCATAAGTGAAAACATGCATTCTTTGCTTTTCTGTTCCTGCATTAATTTGCCTAGGATGGTAACCTCTAGCAGCGTCCAAGTTGCTGCAAAAGACATGATTTCACTGTTTGTATGGGCTGCATAGTATTCCATGCTGCATATGTACCACATTTTCTTCTTTTTTTTTTTAACTTTAAGTTCTGGGATACATGTGCAGAATGTGCAGGTTTGTTACATAGGTATACATGTGCCATGGTAGTTTGCTGCACCTATCAACCCGTCATCTAGGTTTTAAGCCCTGCATGCAATAGGTATTTGTCCTAATGCTCTCCCTCCCCTTGACCCCCCACCCCCTGACAGGCCCTGGTGTGTGATGTTTTCCTCCCTGTGTCCATGTATTCTCATTGTTCAACTCCCACTTATGAGTGAGAACATGTGGTGTTTGGTTTTCTGTTCTTGTGTTAGTTTGCTAAGAATGATGGTTTCCAGCTTCATCCATGTCCCTGCAAAGGACATGAACTCATCCTTTTTTATGCCTGCATAGTATTCCATGGTGTATATGTGCCACATTTTCTTTATCCAGTTTATCATTGATGGGCATTTGGGTTGGTTCCAAGTCTTTGCTATTGTAAATACTGTTGCAATAAACATGAGAGTGCATGTGTTTTTATAGTAGAATGATTTATAATCCTTTGGGTGTATACCCAGTAATGTGATTGCTGGGTCAAATGGTATTTCCGGTTGTAGATCCTTGAGTAATCGCCACACTGTCTTCCACAATGGTTAAACTAATTCCCACTACCACCAACAGTGTAAAAGCATTCCTATTTCTCCACATCCTCTCCAGCATCTGTTTCCTAACTTTTTTATGATCGCCATTCTAACTAGTGTGACATGGTATCTCAGTATGTGTACCACATTTTCTTTATCCAGTCCACCATAAACGGGCATCTAAGTTGATTCCTTGACTTTGCTATTGTGAATAGGGGTGCAATGAACATGCAAGTGCATGTGGTTTTTTTTGGTAGAATGATTTATTTTCCTTTGGGTATATACCCAGTAATGGGATTGCTGGGTCAAATGATAGTTCTATCTTTAGTTCTCTTTTTGGAAAACTGTCTATTCATGTCTTTTGCTCACTTTTTAATGGGGTTGTTTGGTTTTTTTCTTGTTGATTTGCTTAAGTCCTTTACAGATTCTGGATATTAGTCTTTTGTCAGATGTACAGTTTATAAATACTTTTTCCCATTTCTGTAGGTTGTCTGTTTATTCTGTTGATAGTTTATTTTGCTGTACAGAAGCTCTTTAATGTAATTAGGTCCCACTTGTCAATTTTTGTTTTTGTTGCAATTGCTTTTGAGGATTTGGTCATAAATTCTTTGCTAAGGCTAATGTCCAGAAGATTATTTCCTAGGTTTTCTTCTATGATTTTTATAGTCTGAGGTCTTTACATTTACATCTTTGATTCATCTTGAATTAATTTTTGTATATGGTGATAGGTAGGGATCGAGTTTCATTCTCCTGCATATGATTAGTCAGTTTTCCCAGCACTATTCATTGAATAGACAGTCCTTTCTGTACTGTTTATTTTTGTTGACTTTATCAAAGATCAGTTGGTAGTAGGTGTGCTGCTTTATTTCTGGATTCTCTATTCTGTTCCACTGGCCTATATGTCTATTTTTGTACAAGCATCATGTTGTTTTGATTACTGTAACCTTGCAATATAGTTTAAAGTTGGGTAATGTGATGCCTCTGGCTTTGTTCTTTTTGACTTAGGATTGCCTTGGTTATATGAGCTCCTTTCTGGTTCCATATGCATTTTTGAATAGTTTTTCTAATTCTGTGAAAATGGCATTGGTAATCTGATAGCAATAGCGTTGAATCTGTAGATTGCTTTGGGAAGTATGGACATTTTAATGATATTGATTCTTTCAATCCATGAGCATGGGATGTTTTCCCATTTGATTGTATCATCTTTGATTTACAGTGTTTTATAGTTGTCCTCATAGAGATCTTTTGCCTCCTTCATTAAATGTATTGCTACGTATTTTTGTGTGTATGGCTATTATAAATGAGATTGTGTTCTTGGTTTGGCTCTCAGCTTGAACTTTATTGGTGTATAGAAATGCTACTGATTTTTGTACATTGATTTGTATCCTGACATCAGGATACAGATTTTATTTCCTGAAACTCTACTAAAGTCATTTGTCACTCCAGGAGCCTTTTGGTGTAGTCTATAGGGTTTCCTAGGTATAGAGTCATATCATCAGTGAAGAGAGATAATTTGACTTCCTCTTTTCCTATTAAGATGCCTTTCATTTATTTCTCTTGCTTTATTGCTCTGGCTTGGCTACCAGTACCATGTTGAACAGGAGTGGTGAGAGTACACATCCTTATCTTGTTCCAGCTCTTAATGGAAATGCTTCCAGCTTTTGTTTGTTCAGTAGGATGTTGGCTGTGGGTTTGTCATAGATGGCTCTTATTATTTTGAGGTATATTCCTTCAATGCCTAGTTTGTTGAGGATTTTTATCATGAAGGGATGTTGCATTTTATGGAAAGCTTTCTCTGCCTCTCTTGAGATGATCATATTTTTTTAATTCTGTTCATGTGGTGAATTGCATTTATTGATTTGTGCACATTGAACTGACCTTGAATCCCAGGAATAAACCACAGTTGATCATGGTTGATCATGGTGAATTAACTTAAAAGTAGGTCACTCTTATCTTCCAGTGAAAAATATTGCTGGCTATTACTCAAGCTCTTGTTATTCAGAAGCTTCCACGTTACACATAAGTCATTCATTATTTTATGTTGCACTGAACTTTTTAAGTCATAAAATAATGAACACTAATTAAATAATTAAAGCAAATATAATTAACAAAATCAACTTTTTCTTCCTGTTTATAGCACAAAATTAAATAACTTCATATGACTATATACATACATATAAATATTATATGTTTGTATATATACACATAGATATGAATGTATGTGTGTATATATGTGTGTGTATATATATATATTACATAAAAACAAAGAGGGAGATATTTTTGTGAATGAAATAACATTCCTTGTCTTCCCCCAAAACTAAAACAATAAAACCAATATCTATGAAGCCCTATAAGCTGGACTTTTTTTCCAGAAAGTTTCATGATTTTTCAGATATAGAAAGTGAATATAATTGATTTTTGCTAACACCAACTTCTGAGCTCTAGCGTGCATATTTAAACATTATTGAGCATGCACAGAGCTAAAAGTGGAGGTGGACTGTCTTTCCTATTATAATGACAACCTGCATTTGACACATCGATAATGTCTTAACCTTTTACTCCCCAAAGTAAAGACTCCTACTCTCTTCAGATTTTGTATTATTACTTCAAAAGACTTCCACATCTTTTTTTTTACTTTTTATAATATCCTGAAGTTTTTTATATTAAAATATTTGATGGCTAATCGTTTCTTTGACAATGTTAGTCACATATTGATTATGTGCTTCTATGTTTAGTGTTAATTGTAGTACAGTGATTTCCCTCATACGAGTATACTTTTAGACACAGGAAGTCAATCACTGGTAGTGGCCTCAATAATAGGGCATAAATCTCTGAATCAACTTTTTGAACTGATTTGGGGCTATAATGAATTGGGGTCCAAGAAAGATACAAATAAATGCCAATTAAAATTATATTTATGGAAACATGATGCTCATTCTAGTCCTGGCTCTGCTTCTAATATGTTATGTGATTTTTTTTTTTTTGGCAAAGTGAAAGTAAGTTTATTAAGAGCGTAAAGGAATAAAAGAATGGCTACGCCATAGACAGAGCAACCCAGATGGCTGCTGGTTGCCCATTTTTATGGTTATTTTTTGATGATATGCTAAACAAGGGGTGGATTATTCATGCCTCCCCTTTTTCAATGATATAGAGTAACTTCCTGACATTGCCATGGCATTAGTAAACTGCCATGGCGCTGATGGGAGTGTATTAGTGATGACGATCAGAGGTCACTCTTGTGGCCATCTTGGTTTTGGTGGGTTTTGGCCAGCTCCTTTACTGCAACCTGTTATTATTATTTTTTAAAATTATACTTTAAGTTCTGGGATACATGTGCAGAATGTGCAGGTTTGTTACATAGGTATACACGTGCCATGGTGGTTTGCTGCACCCATCAACCCATCATCTACATTACGTATTTCTTCTAATGATATCCCTCCCCTAGCCCCCCACCCCCCAACAGGCCCCAGTGTGTGATGTTTCCCTCCCTGTGTCCATGTGTTCTCATTGTTTAACTCCCACTTATGAGTGAGAACATGCAGTGCTTGGTTTTCTGTTCTTGTGTTAGTTTGCTAAGAATGATGGTTTCCAGCATCATCCATGTCCCTGCAAAGGAAATGAACTTATCCTTTTTAATGCCTGCATAGTATTCCATGGTGTATATGTGCCACATTTTCTTTATCCAGTCTAACACTGATGGGCATTTGGGTTGGTTCCAAGTCTTTGCTATTGTAAATAGTGCTGCAATAAACAATACACGCTATTGTGAACAGCGCCACAATAAACATACATGTGCATGTGTCTTTATAGTAGAATGATTTATAATCCTTTGGGTATATACCCAGTAATGGGATTGCTGAGTCAAATGGTATTTCTACTTCTAGATCCTTAAGGAATTGCCACACCGTCTTCCACAATGGTTAAACTAATTCACACTCCCACCAACAGTGTAAAAGCGTTCCTATTTCTCCACATCCTCTCCAGCATCTGTTGTTTCCTCACTTTTTAATGATTGCCATTCTAACTGGCGTGAGATGGAATCTCATTGTGGTTTTGATTTGCATTTTTCTAATAACCAGTTGTGTGATCTTTGACAACCATTTATTCTCTCCAGACCTTTTTTTTTTTTTGAGATGGAGTCTTGCTCTGTTGCCCAGGCTGGAGTGCAGTGGCACAATCTCAGCTCACTGCAACCTCTGCCTCCCAGTTTCAAGAAGTTCTCCTGCCTCAGACTCCAGAGTAGCTGGGATTACAGACATGCACCACCATGCCCAGCTAATTTTTGTATTTTTAGTAGAGACGGGGTTTCACCATGTTAGTCAGGCTGGTCTTGAACTCCTGACCTCGTGATCCACCCGCCTCAGCCTCCCAAAGTGCTGGGATTACAGGCGTGAGCCACCATGCCTGGCCTGTCTCCAGACTTTAGTAGCCTCAGAATGGAGCTCAGACAAGACTCAGATGAAGTTGCTGTGAATACACTCAGAAAGAAGGCCAGCTTCCTCAAGGCCAGAAGCATAGTTTGTTGATGTCTTACAGACTCACAGACACGCATGCACGTGCATGCACACACACACACACACAACACCCTAATGTCATTGAAAGCTCAATTTAATCTGCATGTATTCTACAAAATCTTTCCTGATCCCACATTTTCCATCTACCCACATCCCTTCTGTTCATTCCCAGGGGATTTGATCTGTACCTCTTTTAGTATACCTATTACCTTTGACCTAAATGTCTGCCTTTAGAAAGATGTTGAGTCATTGTGCAAAAATCCCAGTGCTTTGGAGAAAGAAAGGAAGGAAGGAAGGAAGGAAAAAAAGGAAAGAAAGGAAAAAAAAGAAAGAAACTCCTTTTTTCAACCAAAGTCAAGGACCCAAAGCCTGCGGACCTATTTCCTCATCTGTTATAATGGGAGCAATATTAGAGTTACTTTGAGGATTAAATGAGTTTCTCTGTGATCTTAGTTGTGTTCAGCAGATAAAAGAATCTCCACAATTGTTAGTAGTTTGTATTATTTATAATTATTTTCACACATCCCTGATTCCCACACTGTCTTGTAAGTTCTTCAAGCGTAAAAGTTTTAGCCAATTAGTTCTTCACACATAGTTCGTTCTTAAGAATTGTTTAGGAAGGAAGGCGGGAAGAAATGAAGAAAAGAAAGACATTATACATGGACAAGAATCGTTAAGTAGCATCTCAAACAAAATGTGTTTACATAACCCAGAAATCAGGACAAGAAATCATATTGGATGATCAGATTCTCTTTACAGGGAATACCGCTTAGTAAAGATTCCAGAAGAAGGACTCGTGTGTTAGAAGTAATTTTAAATATACAAGTTGTGTTTATCAGGAAAAGTAGTAGTTTCTCCTAGCTTTACTACATTTCATTTCCCACACTGTCCAATCAATAATTGTGTTGAACAGGACAAATTCCAACTGTTAATCTGAATGTTTCACTCTTCAGCAGTGCTGCAAACATTGTTGGAGTATTTCTGAGCAACAAGGAAGTAGAGAATAAACCAAAAATGAAAGAGCAAGTACAGAAGCAGGAAGCAGAGAGATTCTAAGGAAATGCCAGGCCAGAGGTCTGGGTGACTTTGAAGGATAAGAAGCTGAAATCTACCTGGGTGTCAATAAAATACTTCTTGTTTCAGTTCTCCTAGAAAACTGGTATCTAATTCTGCATTCACAACAGCATTTGCCTGACTGGCCAACTATAGTTTTGCCTACAAGTAGAACAGGAAAATAGAATAAATCCTATCTCAAAGAAAACATACAAACATTTTATTTCTTTCCAGACTTCCAAAATGGAGTATGAATGAGAAATTTTCAAGTGCTCAAAGCAACAAAATTATGTGAAATGGCAAATGCTACAATTTCAAATGTGTAAAGGTAGATATGGTCTGCTTGACTCTCTGGATCAAATTGAATTCAATATTCCAAGTCTAGTTCACATTGAAGAACATAAATTATCATTACCACAGAAAATAAACATGGGAAAAGATCCAGACATATAGTGATATATAAATTCAGTTAAAAAAAAGAGAGGACACATTAGGGTATAATCATGTCAAGATGGTCTGGCCAGGTGTGGTGGCTCATGCCTGTAATCTCAGCACTTTGAGAGGCTGAGGCAGATGGATCACGAGGTCAGGAGTTTGAGACCAGCCTGGCCAACATGGTGAAACCCCATCCTTACTAAAGACACAAAAATTAGCCAGGCATGGTGGCGTGCACCTGTAATTCCAGCTACTTGGGAGGCTAAAGTAGGAGAATCACTTGAACCCAGGAGGCAGAGGTTACAGTGAGCAGAGACCATGCCATTGCACTCCAGCCTGGGCAACAGGGTGAGACTCTGTCTCAGAAAAAAAAAAAAAAGAAAGAAAGAAAGATGGTCTAAGTTGGCATTGCTGGTCTTGTAGTGATCCATATATCCACGTTTTTGTGATGTGATTACGAAAGTAAAACTTTTTATTCCAAGTAGTAGTCTTACAAATATTTTTCAAATTTCCCTAGGAAATCATTTTCCCTATTACTCACTATCATAAATGATCTTTTCTCGATGTGTTTAAAAGAGACTTTGAAGACTGATCTTATCTATTTGCATGTATAATCTAAGGCAACTGCAGGTAGCCTAGAATGTCTGGGGCATATCCAATTCAATATAATTTTATTCCTTTTGACAAATTAAATGTCACTTAATTTGTATACCTTTATAAAATTTTTTATATACTAAATTCATAATTTAAGAAAAATTTATCTGCAACGTTGAGTCTTTTTTTATTTAGAAAAATGCCTTTACCATTCATAAGACATATTTTAAACCTAAATCCCTTTCAACTAAGCTGCTGTCTGAGAAAGTAACCTTCAGAAGCAACAACCCCTAAAGACCTACTTCCAGTCAGGCATAATCTGGGGCTAGCATGGAATAACACAAGTCAATGACCATTTACTAGATTTCCACTGCATGCGATCATACACTGCTCCATTCTGAGCAAATTATAATTACTAAAGCCTTCCATGTTAGTTCTTTAGGCTTCAAAAGGACAGCTTTGTGTGTGTCAAACTCTCCAATGAATAAGAGGACTGAGTGCTACCTCTAACTTGTCATTGGCGATTTCCCTTGAATAAAGATCCCCTAAGGAATCCATGAAGGTGCAATATTTATCAGGCTCCTCCTAAATAGCACCAAAAATCGACCAAGAAAGGCTCCAGTTTAGGAAAATTTTCTTGAATGATTTAATGATTTTTCTCTTTTCCATTTTTTTCACATTCTAGAACTCCTGAAAGGGTCCTCTAATTTTCTTTTCAATCATATTGTTTTTTTCTTTGCCTTTTACATCTATTTTATTGGAGATTTCTTCACCTCATCTTCTAACATTTTTTTTTCATTTCTGTTATCAGTTCTTTACTTTTCAATGACTCGTTTTCTCTCTGATGCTCCTTTTATAGTAACCTATTATTTACTTCAAGGATGCATGATGTTATCTTTTGGAGGATACCAATGATCGTTTTTTGAAGTTTTCTTCTCCCAGCCTAAGTTCTCTTTTCCCAGGTTGCATTTTTCAGTGTGTTCTTTTGTGTCTCCAGCTTTCACATTGAAGGCTTTCCTTGAATGTCCATGATTCTTGATTTCCTACTGGTATCTAAGAGTGGAGCTCTATAAATTGATTTGAAGAATGGGCTTTGTAAAAGTGAAACCGTGAGTTTCACTATGTAATGATCTGGCTTAGTTGTTTTATCAGAGTAACGCTGAGGTCAGTATCTTTAGTTCTCCCCTCCTAAGCTATTGTGAATTCCGGAGAAGAATCCTACAAGCCCCTGACAAGAAGGGTACAATAGTAGCTGCAAAGGTTCTGGAAACCAGGTAGAAGTCAAGCATTAGGAATGAAAAACTTGTGGTTTTTCATTCAGGTGGAAATACTTGGGTTTTTTCAGAGGGTACCTACCTCCAGGCTCAACTTGAAACAGACTTGCTTTAAGGAAATATATATATATATATATAAAACATTTGTAAAGGAATTTTGCTTTCTTATTTCATTTTGCTCTAACCACAAAAAAGCATTTTTCGAATATCCATTTATCCACTCACAAATGCAAATCAGTTATGCTGATTTTATTAACAGTACTTTGAAAAATTAAGCAAGCTGAGTTTGCAGAAGTGCTAGCTGTTGTTTTTGTTTTGTTTCACATTTTTAATTGCATCCTCCATGAGAATGCATGATTAGGTCTTGGTTCTAATTTATGATAAATACAACTAATTCAAATATTTAAAAATAATTAATGACAGCCTCAAAAAGAGAAAGATTAATGAAATCTCCAAAACAGTTAAATAAACTTTAATTTATCATCTTATTTGGCTTGACCAACTCTAAGATGTGAGTCTTTACTTACATACTCAAGAACTAAGAAGAAGAAAGAAGGGAAAAGTCACTGTTTTCAAAAAAAAGAAATAAAATGAAATAAAAATGCTATGAAATTTCAGTGGTTATTTAATGCAGGGACTTGATGTATTGTTAGAAGAGTCATTCATTTACTAAGCCTTCCTTACAGAGCATAAAAGCCATGGAATGGAGAAATGGGTAGTTCTGATGCCTGCAAGGTTGTCTTTCAATACTTGGAGGTTAATATTTTTCTCACACATATATTTAAGTTTATGTGCAAATAGATGCTGAGCACCATAGAAGTGAAGAAGATTTTAGCTAAAATTTCTAACAAAGTTCTAGGGGATCACTGTAGATTAGCATGAGAGTATAAAATCTCTGATTGTTGCGGACTCAAGAAGAGTCCACAACCTCTTACAGGTTATTTTCCACTGATATCCACTGGGCACTGAAGAGAGTGTGGGCAGGGCACGAGACCAGAGAAATCTACTCTCAGTAGCATCTGCCTGGGGAAGGAAACAACCACTGCAATGGAAAAATCCCATAGCTCCACCATGCTCTTCTCTTATATAGAATAAAACTAGAAGTCAGTGGGCAAAGGGCAGCAGACCTGTTGTTCCCAGAGAACAGGTGAAGACCCATTAATTCTGGATAAAGTGTAAAAGAAAAAGATTCTATGCCCTTGGAGAAGAGATAGAAACCTATCCTGGGCCCAAACTATTGATGGTCTCCTACAGCTGGTGGGGGCCAGGATGTAGCATAAAACTCTTCCCCACACAAAACCCAAGTTAGAGTTCAGCTACCACATGGAGGAGTAAGTAGCAGGATCACTGAGAGAGCCAACTATTGAGGCCCAAGAATGGAGGGCATGCCTAAAACTGAGGCTGGGCTGGGACACAGAGAATCACTTCTGCCACCACCTCTAGGCTAGGAAGCACTGAGTAACGAGAAATGGCAGTCTTCTGTTGCAAAAGGAGCAAGAGTATGGAGACAAAAACTCCCTCTTAAGCACAAGCTCAGAGAAAAACAAAAGTAGAAGATGAAGAAAGAGGACTATAAAAATCCTCCAGTAACCCAGCTTATATCATATATATAAGACAATGTTAGAGAAATTTGCAATTGATTGTATACAGAAGATATTCACAGGAACCACATCAGCAAAACACAAATGCAACTCAAATCCTGAGTACATTGATGCCAACTCCAACATTAATAATTAGCAGAAGAGGCTTGCTCATTTCTAGGCATAAATGCTGTTGACTTTAGTCTTCACTGTTCTACATATAAAGCCAGCATTCAAAAGAAAATCTCCTTTCAAGAGACTAAGCAATCAATAGAACCAGACCCACAGATAAACCAGATGTTGAAAATATCAAACAGGTAATACAAAAAATCCTTAATGTGTTAATGGCTCTATTTTAGAAAGTACACAAAGTTTTTAAGAGAAGGGCAATTTCACCCAGTATATGGAAAAGTCTAACGGACTTGCATGGTAAAAACATGGTAACAAGATGAAGTATGTCTTTGACAGGTTCATAAGTAGACTCAACACAACTAAAGAGAGAAATGTAAAAGAAATGTGATCATACAAAAACCTATATATAAGTGCATCTGGAAACATTCTGTCTTAGTCTGTTCATGGTGTTATAGTGGCATAAACTGGGTGACTTATAAACAACAGAAATTTGGTTCTCCCAGCTCTTGGGTCTGGAAAGATCAAGAACAAGCCACTAGCAGATCTTGTGTCTGATAAGGGCTCACTTTCTGATTTATAGATGGCCATCTTTGTCTTGTGTCCTTCTGTGGTAGAAGGGCCAAGGAAGCCTTCTGGGGTCTCTCTTATGAAGGCATAAATCCACTGTCAGTAGCATCTACCTGGGGAAGTAAAAAACCACTGCAATGGAAAAATCCCATAGCTCCACAGATGAGGGCTTCATTTTCATGACCTAATCCCCTCCCATTGGCCCAATCTTTTAATACCATCACATTGAGGGTTAGGTCTCAGCATGTGAATTGAGTGGTGTGAGGGGAGACAAAAACATTTAGTCTATAGCACAGTCTGAATACCCTTCAATAGGTGAATGGTTAACTGTGGAACATCCATAAAATGGGACACTACTCAGAAGTAGAAATAAACAAAATATAAAATGAAATGAATGACTCAAAAATATTTTAGTGATCTACCCAAAGAAAAAGAAATTGTTTTCCCAGCATTTGGAAAGGCTGACCCAGGAGGATCGCTTGAGGCCAAACGTTCAAGACCAGCCTGAGAAACATAGTAAGATCTTGTTCCTGCAAAAAAATTTTTTTAAAAAGACACCTGTACTTGTATGTTTATCTCAGCACCATTCACAATAGCAAAGTCATGGAATCAATCTAACTGCCCATCAATAGATAACTGGATATATACACCATGGAATACTACACAGCCTTTATATAAAGGAATGATTCATGTCTTTTGCAGCAAAATGAATGGAATTGGAGGCCATTATCCTGTGTGAAATAACTCAGAAACAGAAAATCAAATACTGCATATTCTTATTTGAAGTGGGAGCTAAACAATGGGTACACATAGACATACAGAGGGAAATAATAGACACTGTAGACTCCAAAAAGAGGGAGGGTGTGGGAGGGGTGAGGGTTGAAAAATTTCTTATTGGGTACAATGTTCACTATTTGGGTGATGAGTATACTAGAAACCCAAACTTCACCATTATGCAATATATCCAGGCAAAAAACCTGCACGTGTATCCCCTGAATCTATTATACACACACACACACACACACACACACACACACACACACACTCTCTCTCTCTCTCTTTTTACTGAGCAAAAGAAGTTAAACACAATAGAACATATACTATTTCATTTGCATAAAGTTCTAGAAGAGGCAAAACTAATCTATAGAAACAGAGAACAGATTGGTATTCACCTAGGGCTGGGGGTATTAATAGAATGTCTGGGAATGGACGCAAAGGAACTTTTGAGGGTGACAAAATTATTCTATATCTTGATTGTGGTCACAATTACATGAGTATAGACATTTGTCAAAACTCATCAGCCTATACATTGGTGAAATCAGTGGATTTTATTTGTGTATAAATTATTAAAAATCTGTATTTTAATTTTTTTATTATACTTTAAGTTCTGCGGTACATGTGCAGAATGTGCAGGTTTGTTACATAGGTGTACACGTGCCATGGTGGTTTGCTGCACCCATCAACCCTTCACCTATATTTGGTATTTCTCCTAATGTTATCCCTCCACTAACACCCCACTCCCCGACAGGCCCTGGTGTGTGATGTTCCCCTCCCTATGTCCATGTGTTCTCATTGTTCAACTCCTACTTATGAGTGAGAACATGTGGCATTTGGTTTTCTGTTCTTGTGACAGTTTACTGAGAATGATGGTTTCCAGCTTCACCCACATTCTTGCAAAGGACAAGAAGTCATCCTTCTTTGTGGCTGCATACTATTCCATGGTGTATATGTGTCACATTTTCTTTATCCAGTCTATTACTGATAGACATTTGGATTGGTTCTAAGTCTTGCTATTGCAAATAGTGCTGCAATAAACATACATGTGTTTGTGTCTTTATAGTAGAATGATTTATAATCCTTTGGGTATATACCCAGTAATGGGATTGCTGGGTCAAATGGTATTTCTAGTTCTAGATCCTTGATGAATCGCCACAATGTCTTCCACAATGGTTGAACTAATTTACACTCCCAAGAGTGTAAAAGTGTTCCTATTTCTCCACATCCTCTCTAGCATCTGTTGTTTCCTGACTTTTTAATGTTCACCATTCTAACTGGTGTGAGATGGCATCTCATTGTGGTTTTGATTTGCTTTTCTCTAATGACCAGTGATGATGAGCATTTTTTCATATGTCTTTTGGCTGCATCCCTGATGAACATCAATGCAAAAATCCTCAATAAAATACTGGCAAACTGAATCCAGCAGAACATAAAAAAGCTTATCCACCATGATCAAGTTGGCTTCATACCTGAGATGCAAGGCTGGTTTAACATACGCAAATCAATAAATGTAATCCATCACATAAACAGAACCAATCACAAAAACCACATGATTATCTCAATAGATGCAGAAAAAGCCTTTGACAAAATTCAACATCCCTTCATGCTAAAAACTCTCAATAAAATAGATGGAACATATCTCAAAATAGTAAGAGCTATTTATGACAAACCCACAGCCAATATCATACTGAATGGGCAAAAACTTGAAGCATTCCCTTTGAAAACTGGCACAAGACAAGGATGCCCTCTCTCACCACTCCTATTCAACATTGTATTAGAAGTTCCGGCTGGAGCAACTAGGCAAGAGAAAGAAATAAAGTGTATTCAAACAGGAAGAGAGGAAGTCAGATTGTCTCTGTTTGCAGATGAAATGATTGTATATTTAGAAAACCCCATTGGCTCACCCCAAAATCTCCTTAAGCTGATAAGCAATGTCAGCAGTTTCAGTATACAAAATCAATGTGCAAAAATCAGAAGCATTCCTATATGCCAATAACAGACAAACAGAGAGCCAAATCCTGAGTGAACTCCCATTCACAATTGCTACTAGTAGAAGAAAATACCTAGGAATACAACAGATGTGAAGCGCCTCTTCAAGGAGAACTGCAAACTACTGCTACTGCTCAAGGAAATAAGAGAGGACACAAACAAATGGAAAAATATTCCATGCTCATGGATAGAAAGATTCAATATCATGAAAATGGCCATACTGCCCAAAGTAATTTATAGATTCAATGCCATCCCCATCAAGCTACCACTGACTTTCTTCATGGAATTGAAAAAAACTACATTAAACTTCATATGGAACCAAAAAAGAGCCCACATAACCAAGACAATCCTGGGCAAGAAGAACAAAGCTGGAGGCATCATGCTACCTGACTTCAAACTATACTACAGGGCTACAGTAATCAAAACAGCATGGTACTGGTACCAAAACAGATATATAGACCAATGGAACAGAACAGAGGCCTCAGAAATAACACCACACATCTAAAACCATCTGATCTTTGACAAACTTGGCACAAACAAGCAATGGGGAAAAGATTCCCTATTAAATAAATGTTGCTGGGAAAACTGACTAGCCATATGCAGAAAACTGAAACTGGACCCCTTCCTTACACCTTTTACAAAAATCAACTCAAGATGGATCAAAGACTAAAACATAAGACCTAGGAACATAAAAATCCTAGAAGAAAACCTGGGCAATACCATTCAGAACGTAGGCAAGGGCAAAGACTTCATGTATAAAACACCAAAAGCAATGGCAACAAAAGCCAAAATTGACAAATGGGATCTAATTAAACTAAAGAGCTTCTGCACAGCAAAAGAAACTATCATCAGAGTGAACAGGCAACCTACAGAATGGGAGAAAATTTTTGCAATCTATCCATCTGACAAAGGGCTAATATCCAGAACCTACAACGAACTTAAACAAATGTACAAGAAAAAAACACACAGCCGCATCAAAAAGTGGGCAAAGGATATGAACAGATACTTCTCAAATGTATTTCAATTAAAAAAAAATTCAGGCCATGGTTGTTATTGGTGAGGAGAAAAATCATCCCAACTCTTTTTTTTTTCTATAGCAAACGCTAGATTTACCTTATTAACTGGAATCTTATATATGAATTACTACACAAATTCGGATATTCAGTGAAAAAAATCTTACCTCCCCACAATACAATCTCCCTTTAAAGATCTCATAGAAATATTCATGCATGCCAAAAAGGTCTTAAACTGAATACAGTGTTAACATTAAAGAAAATGCTGTTTCCTGGGCTGTGTATTCTACGTAATAGAACTATTCATTTAATGTAATTCCTCAACCTTTCAAGGGTTAAGTGCTTGATAATTACAAAATAAGAAATGCCCCTAGAAGGCTGCATCTGTTGTGTTAAGAATTGATATAACGTTAAGTTTCAAAAGCAGGATTCAACTTAATATGAACATTGACAGCTATGACACATAGCAAATATGCATAGAAAAGAGATTGGAAGAACACACACCAAAATGATAACCGAGTTGTGGACCTACAAGCAATTATTTTCTCCTTTATGTATTGGTATTTTATGAAGTTTATATAATAATAACGTATTTCTTTGTGATAAAAAAATAAGTAAAAATCATTTCTAATTGTTTAAGCACAAATGAAAAGATGAATAGGTTTCTCATTGTCCTGCATTATTTACCTGAAAGTTTTGTGCATCTGATACTGACAATGTTTTAAGATGAGCAAAAATGATATGCTTTAGCCAATATTAAAATTCTGTTTTCATAAAGCAGATTAATGGGACCTGAGTATCTTTTTTCTTCCCTAATTTTGAAAGAGGACTTTTTCTGCCTACAGTTCCTGCTTTCCTGCACAAAGCACTCGGGATTTAGACAGCTGTATAAACACATGTTGAAAATTCATATATTAGCAGCAGAAAATTAAGCAGAAGCAGAGAGCATATCCTACATGCATCTGGCCTTAGATCCTCTTCCCCAAGGACACTGACCTCTGAATAGCGTTGACAGGGAAGGTCATTTATCTATCCTAAGAAAGTCTGCCAGCACTTTCCTTGAACTCATAAAACGGTAGGGTGGTCAGTAGCAGCACTTCACTCTTAATCTTCTAAGTTGCTGCCAAGTTACTCATCACCATAACTAGACCTAGGAGATGTTGTCCTTATTTTTGCATTCAAAAGTCTATGTATTTCTTCGCTATCTACAAACTTCAAAGTATTCTGCCTCGTCAGGCGAGGGCCTGGTATTCCAGTGCTCAATCTGCGAGTGACTAACATACATCTCAGGTCCCAAATGTGAACTCAAACGATTACACCAGGTAATTACAAACCAGAGGCAAACTTACTAACAGGATAATGCTGACAAATAATTGAAAGAGAAGAAAGTTGTCTCAGCACTTTTCTTTATGAAGCAAAGATATAACCTGGATTTTTATGAATATAAAGGAAGATATTGCAAACTCAGGTGGAGGTCTCTTTGATTGCTTCAAAGCAATTCCAGACCATCAAGGCAACCCTATAGTATCAACACTTTAATATTGATATGGGCTTCCAAAGCAAACCCCAGAGCATGCCATGGCACATTGTGTCTTCATCACTTTCTTGGTCCTTTCTGACTTATTTTACCTGAATAAAGTCCTTGTCTCCCGCTTTACCCCTGTTTTTTACAATGATATTCTTGACTCCTTGGTAGTTGCTTCTTTAACTGACCAGGTTAAGAATTGGAGATAATTTATGTAAAAATTTAATAAATGTTATTATTGTCATTACTGTTTTCATCAGTGCCATAATCTCCCTTTATCTTTCCCTCTTCAGACCTATAAAAGTTTTCTTCCATCATATCAAATTCCAAATCTTCTTTTTATGCATTCTAGACCCTTGCTACTCAAAGTGCATCTACAGACCAACAGCACTGGTGTTACTGTTAGAAATGCAGTATCCTGGGCCCGCACCAGGCCTGTGAAAACAGAATCGACATTGTAACAAGATGATTTGCAGACATGCTGTGCTAGAGAAGCACTGTGCTAGATCACTCATAGCTGGAATTGCTTTGCTTTTCCAGTCTTCCTCTATTCCCCATGTGTGTCCTCTAATATAAGCAAGCTAATCTTGAGAGACCTTGCCATTTTGTGCCTTCCCCCACTGTCTGCTGAGTATCTTTGCCCCTTTTCTATGACTGTCCAAATTTTACTAGTTCTTCAAAAGTCACCTCTAGGTCAATGTTTTCTTTGAATGACAAGTCTTGCCAGCATTGTTTTCTTGCCAGACCTCAGCCCCCATTGTGTTGCTCACATACACTGGCACTTAATTTTATTCAGTCTACCATATTATTACAAACTGTTGTCTTTGTTTTGTTTTATATCTACTAGTTTCATGTAGAAGTTCTGTTTCCACAAAACGATGACAGGGACCATATCATACAGGCTTTATTCAGTATTACTCTCACATTCAGTGCTTAGAAAATATTGTTGGATTGGTTTGCACAAAGTTTCTCAGAAATCCAACAATAATTGAAATGTGGGACCTGCAAACTGACAATATGTTTAGAACATTACAATTTTTCTAGTATCAGAAATTAGTATTTTGTAGCCATTCTTATAATTGGAAATTTAAGGAACATAAGAATATAAAGATTCAGTTTTACTACAGTATTTAAATTATTCATGCTGAATGAAATAATTATCCATGCTGAATAAAATAATTACCCAATTTTATATTAATTCAATAAATATGTATTATTGCCACAAGCGAGGTAAATTTCTAGAAATTTGGCATAGAACCATGTATAAGACAAAATACAATACCAGCCCTTGTGAATCTTACATTCGTGTGCCCTGTGTTTAAGAGTAGATCTTATATCTGACTCTATATTTAATGGAAATACAGTTCTAAAATATTGTTCGCACTCAATTGTTAGTATCACTAGGGACCTATTACCACTGAATATTTTTCTTAGAATGCAAGATTTGAATATAAAATAGAAGGCATTATAAATTATTTATATATTATCTGACTTTTATGCCTAATATAATTTTTACATAAATGAAAAAAATCATCTTCAATTTTTAGTTGGTACAGAATGAAGTAAAATTCCTTAAGCAGGAGGCATATAAGCTAATTTTATCCCTCAAAATGTTTTTGTTTTGTTTTGTTTCATTTGAATTCCTTCAAAGGATGTGTGTGTGTGTGTATGAAAGAGAGTGCATGCACACCCACCCCCCAAATTCTCTCAGTTAAAGGCTTATTTGGTTTGGCTGTGTCCCCACCCAAATCTCATCTTGAATTCCCACATGTGGTGGGAGGGACCTGATGGGAGGTAATTGAATCATGGGGGCAGGTCTTTCCTGTGCTGTTCTCATGATAGTGAATAAGTCTCACTAGATCTGATGGTTTTATAAAGGGGAGTTTCCTACACAAACTCCCTTTTATCTTGTCTGCTGCCATGTGCCATGCCTTTCACCTTCTGCCATAATTGTGGGCCTTCCCGGGCACATGGAACTGTAAGTCCAATAAACCTCTTTCTTCTGTAAATTGCCCGGTCTCGAGTATGTCCTTATTAGCAGCATGAAAATGGACTAATGCAAAGGCCCTAGCTCTCTTTTTGAAATAGATATTTTATCAAAGTATAGCATATAGTAAAGTTCACAAATCTAAAGTGCATAGCTCAAATAATCTTTTAAAAGTGAAAATACTATGTAACCATCTAGATAAAAATATAGAATATTACCAGCACCCCAGGATACTTTTATGTTCCCTCTCAGTGCTTATTACACCCAAAGGTAAACACTGACTAGTTTTAATCCCCCAAATTTAATTTGCCTGTTTTTGAATTTTGTAGAATATACAGATAAGGTATATGCTTTTGCATCTGGCTCCTCTTGCTCACAATAGAAATATTCATCTATATTGATATAGTAGTTTATTCTTTTTCATCGCTGTATAATATTTTGGTGAATAAATATACCACAATTTATCCAGTCTGCTATTGATGAGTATTTAGATTGTTTCCCGTTTAGGACTATTACAAATAATGCTACAGTGAATATTCTTACAAATGTCTTTTATTGTGTATTTTTACTCATTTATAATAATATATTTCCAGGAGTGGAATTTTTAGGTTATAGGGTGATATATATATTGATATGGATACTGCTGAGTAGTTTTTGAAAGTGATTATACCAATTCATTCTCCAACCAACATATTAGTTAAGGTTGTTCCACATCCTTGTCAACATTTGATATTGCCAGGGTTTTTTTTTTATTTTATTTTAGCCATTCTGGAGGGCATGTATCAATATCTCTTTTTAGTTTTAATTTGCATTTAAGTTGAATTTTGAACAATCTGATACATGCTTCTTGGCCAAATGGGTACCGTCCTTTAAGGATATTCAAGCCTTACACATTTTCAAATTGGGTTGTTTTTATTTTTCTCATTGATTTCCAGGATATTTTAATGAATACTTCCTTTGTTTATGTATTAGCTTCCTCAATGTTATGCCACTTAATAAACAACCTCAAAAATCTCAGAGTGTTATAACAACAAATATATATTTCATTCTCACTTTATGTGTTGGTTGCAGTTCATTTACAGCTCTTCTGGACTCCTCTAGTTCAAGCTAGTCTCATTTTTCCTTGGTTCAGCTTGGCTGCATGTGTCTTCTCACTCTAGGAAACAAGCTGAAGATGGAGCCACTATCTGAGATATCCAGTTCTCATGGTTGAAAGTCAAAGCAAGAGATGGAGCTAGCAGAAACTAGCAATGTCTGTAAAAGCATCTATTCAGTCATGGAAAATGTCATGTCCATTTACAAATCATTGGCCAAAGCGAGTCATAAATTTCAGCCCAAAGTCAATGGAGCCAAGAAGTACATTTTTTCCAGAGGGATGGATGAGTAAGGGAGTGGAGATAGGAAACCATGAGCAATAATACTATGTTGAATACATGGTATTACAAATACCTTCTCCTACTCTCCCTAATAATGTCTTACAATGAACAGAAATGTTTAATAATAATGAAGTACGACTTAACAATATTTTCCCTTAAGGTTTGCACTTTTTGTAGTTATTTAAGAACTCTTTCCTTCTTATAACAACATGACAATATTCTCATATTATTCTGTATCAGATATTGGCAAACTTTTTCTGTATAGGGCCAAATAGTAAATATTTCCACTTTGCAGGCCATATAGTCTCTGTCACAACCACTCAACTCTCAAGTAGCACAAAAACAGCCAGAGACAATATGTAAATGAATGGGTATGGCCGTGTTCCAGTAAAACTTTATTTACAAAAATAGGTGGTAAACTGGATTTGGCTTACAAGCCATAATTTTCTGCTCATGTTCTATGTTATCCTCTAGAAGAGTGGTCCCCAACCTTTGCTGCAGGAGAAGGAAGATGGTTTCTGGATGAAACCATTCTACCTCAGATCACCAGGCATTAGTTAGATTCTCATAAGGAGCGCTCAATCTAGATCCCTCGCTTGCGCAGTTCCCAGTAGGCTTGGCTCTCCTATGAGAATCTAATGCTGCTGCTAATCTGACAGAAGGCAGAACTCAGGTGGTAATGCCCACTAGCCCACGGCTCACCTCCTGATGTGCAGCCCAGTTCCTAAAAGGCTCACAGACCCATCAGGGGTTGGGGATCCCTGCTCTAGAAGCCTTATTGTTTAATCATTCACAATTACATCCACAATCTGTCTGGAGTTGATTATTTTGTGTTTGATTTGAGGTAAGAGAACTATTTGGTATATATATATATATATATATATATATATATATATATATATATATATATAAAATACAGAAAATTTGATGGGTGTGGTGAAGTGTGCCTATAATCCCAGCTACTTAGGAGGCTGAGGCAGGAGAATCGCTTGAACCCAGGAGGTGGAGTTTGCAGTGAGCCGAGATCGCGCCACTGCGCTCCAGCCTGGTGGCAGAGTGAGGCTCCTTCTAAAAGAAAAAAAAGAAAGAAAGAAATTTAATCTTCTGGACAGGTAGAGTATGGAACGATTACTCTGATCTACTCAAAGCTGTGTATTTCTGTTTGTTTTTGGTCCTAGGGCTCAGATATTCAGGGACCCTCAACTGAAGCCAAGGTGGCTTCATAGCCCCTCCTCCACAGTCATTCCAGAACTTCAGATTGGGTCACCCCAGAACTCTGAAACTGCCAAATCTTCATTTGGCTATCTACTTCTTAACAGTTTGCTTTCTACTTGGTTTAGCTATCTCTTGGCATTTAGCTTCACTCAAGTATAGCTTAGGAGTTACAAGTGCCTCTGAATTCCACATGTATCATGAGACTTTTTTGCAGTTTCCTTTTCTCTAGGATCTTGGTCCCTTAAGTCCTGGCTGTCTTGGTAACCCTTAACCCCAAATTTTGTCTCCGCAGCCCACTGAAACTACTTCTAGCTCTAAACCAGTACTTTCAGTTCAGCCTATATGCTCCACGCTTGGAAGCAGCAGACTCTGTAACCCTTAAGTAACTGCAACTCTACCACTAACCTAAAGAATAGAATAAGGGAAGATTAGGTCTGGCTCATCTAAAAGTGTTTCCCTTTTTTCTGGATTCTTTGATTGCTCCAATGCCTTCAAACAGCTATTTCTCTCTCTCTCTCTCTCTCTCTCTCTCTCTCTCTGTGTGTGTGTGTGTGTGTGTGTGTGTGTGTGTGTGTGGTGTGTGCTTTTTTCTTTAATGAATCTTTTACATTTGTTCTGTGAGAAGGCTAGTTTATTATGGACAGTAGCAAAATCCCTGCATTCCTTTTAATTTTACATCTGGCCAAATATATGCATTTATGCATTACACTTGTACCCCATAGGCATGTAGGTTGTTGATTCCTGGTCTCTTTGAGCAATGCAATGAATGAGTGCCTGGGTCAGAATTATGCATCTTTGCATAAAAATGTGCTAAGCACTCTTCCCTTGGACTCTTTAGCATTCCTCAGTACAACATTGCACACCTAACAAAAGGCACATCCTAAAATTTGTACTTTGACAGATTTTAGTCACCTTTTCTAGATTAATTTCATTTGTTTCCATTAATTCAAATGCCCTGGTTATTGTAATACACCTGAGTATAATTAGATTAAAAACCAAAAACAAAAACCCTATTTTAGCCTAAATCTGAGCTGGGGGTTTGGGGGACAGAACTAACAACATTGATTATTACTTACACATACAACTAAAGACTAAAATATCTGAGTTTTATATCAGTTATCTGTCTTACCCCTAATATGTCTAGTTGAGACTTATCTTTATCCCCTGACCAGTCTGACCCAATTCCTCATCACTCTCCTATTTTTCCTATGCCGCAATGGCAGGCTTTCTCTGTCGCTTGTCGACTTAATGTGTGTGAGGGCTATAAAAAGAAGCTAAGTAGTTCTGGCACAGTAAAGAAGTGTGGAGGCAGTGCTGAACAGCCAGAGGACACAAGAGCTCTACCATATTATACTGTTTGTCACTCTGATGTGAACAATGGCTGTGAAGTTATTAAACAGATTGTCCTGGGTTCTTCCTCTCATTAGTATTTTAGCATTCCCTCTCATGCCATTGTCCTAGGTTTCTTTTCATGATAACCTCTTAATTATTGTGCAGGCTTGAGGAGAAGGATGCACCCACTGCAAACCATGCAATGGTTCAATTGTTCAAAGCCACTTGGGTATTCGTTTATTTGTTCCTAGATTTACAATTTAGTTGTGTTAACTCATGGAAAATGCTCCAGGACAGATTTAAATCATAACAGACAGTTTGCATTTTTTTTCTCTGAAAATCAAATGGGAAGATTTTTTTAAATGGGTAGTTAGTGGTTTGCCCCAACATGCTTGGAATGTGTGTTTACTTAGATGTAGGATAATGTAATTTTTAACAAGTCCAAGTGCCTTTGTCAAAATAAGCAAAAAACACCTAGTATGTTGCATGGACAATAATAGGCATCGAAAGAACACCGCTTTCTTGCAGACAAACATAAATTTCCTACAGGATAAATAAAATTTCCTTAAATATTTATGAAAAACAAAACTTTTCATATAAGACCTGCTGTCAAACAAAAACCCTTTGCTTTCAGCAGGTCAGTCTCTTCACTTGTGTCAATATTTTAATATATAAAAAACAATTCCAATTTAAATTGGATTTAGGTCTTAGTTTTAGCTCTATAAACTGAGTGTGTTTATAAATGATGCTTAAATACTTCACGTTCTATTCATTAAACATTTATTGGGTAACCATTATATGTCAGATACTGTCTAGGCACTGAGGAAAAGGAAGTGAATAAGAATGTAAGGTTCTTGAAGTTTATCACGGTAAATTCCTCTTTAAAATAATACTTAACATCCCTTTATTTTTTACTTCATTTTTATATTAAAAGCCCCAGGATTGAAGTTAAAATATCTTACTATTCAAAATAATTGGACTATGCAGTCATAACAACTACAGTGCAAGGTTTAACTTTGCCCTTTATTCAGTGAACCATTTCCTTCTTATTGACAAACATAAAAATACTTATAAGTGTATAGCGCTTTTTAAAGTTCTTTGACCAATATAATTTAATGTAGGCCTTATAATACTCTGTGAGGTAGGCCAAGCAGATATTATTATCTACATTTATAGTTCAAGAAAATTGAGGCTGAGACAGGCAAGCGATTTGTACCAAATCTCATAGTTAGGATGGATCCCACATCTGGTTCTCCTTTAATTCTCCAGGGTGCTCCTTAGGACACTCTACAACCACTTATTGAAGCTTTCCAGATATTTTAAGGAGAACACTTGAATACAATAAGAGTCAAAGAAAAAAAAAAGCATCAGGCTATTTCTGAACAAAGTGACTATTTCTGATTAGGTTCCCAATTAGGATAACTGGGAGCCTATACCTGTGCACGGCATTAGACGTTTTACATGAACCTGCTTGGAAATTTCTATCAATTAGAGTCTGAATCTCACCTTTAAACAGCACATCATGGAGAAAAGACTTTTATTAGAGTATATTTTAAAAACAGACCTTTATTATTGGGATTAAAGCCATTTAAAACTGTGCAAAGTATTTCGTACAAGTTGAACAAAATTTTTGGCACAGTTCTCAATCTCAACAGCTTAGAAATGCACATAGGCCGTGCCGCATAGGACTCGAGGGCAACTTCTCATAGTCATACACTAATTTCTCTCCATGCTTGTCTCTGTTGAGTCCTGCTTTCTCCATGAAACTCCTCTGATACAGTCAGAAATGAAGTAGCATAAAGGATTTGCACTAGTTACATCTCAAGCTCAATCCTTTCCTGGAACCTAAGGCTGCCTAAGCAAATACCACTTGTTACCACAGTTTCTGTGGTACCAGACTGTTCCATAAGGTGGTTGAAGTCTGCAGGTTTTAGATACAAGGGTGGTTGGTGCAAGTTGGGTAAATATGCCAGTTTAAATATAGGCACCAATACAATATTTGAAATATGAGTTGTCTGGTCATTAGCCTTTAAAAAAACGTTTATTTTTTAAACTTAAAACAGTAAATTTTTTGCCTCATTCCTTAATCTCTTGCTAACCTTTATTTTAGTTTAGTAGGCCACTGTGATTAGGCAGCTGGGCTTTGCCAACGTGGCCACTCCATAGGAAGAATGCTCCATGGAGACAGGACTCATGCCCGACCTGTGTGGCTGCTATTGACCTGCTTTGACACACTAAATGTAGTTCTTTCCCTCCTCTGGTTGACGAGAAAGGGCCCATCTTTCTGAGGGCCAGTGGGATGACAACTTTTCTCCTCTTCTCCAAAGCCTGCATGCCTAAATGGTGGATAAATAGCCATCCTCCTTTCATCAAGATCCTTCCCTTTCATTCTTATTGGGCCTTGAGAGTAGACAAGCTTTGTCCATATTTTCTGTCCTTATGTTCACTCATTTGGAAAAAGAAAGAGAGAGAAAGAGAGAGAGAGAATATATATATATATATATATATATATATATATATATATATATATTAGATTAAGAGAAAGAGAGAGAATCTATTATATTTCCACTCTGGAACTAAAAAATAGATTTTAATCAGACTCATAGAAAGGGTAAACAAGGCAAAGACATTCACTTTCCTCACAGAGTTATATTAATACTACAATGTCTCCAGTATTAATTCTGTAGAAACTCTGGAACACAGCTCTAAGGTCATTTCAGTTGACCCTGGAACAACATAGCAATTAGGAGTAGTGACCTCTCATGCAGTTGAAAGTCTGTGTATAACTTTTCACTCCCCATAAATACTTATTGGGGAGTCAACACTAATACTTATCTACTAATAGCCTACTGTTGACCAGAAGCTTCACCGATAATATAAATGGTCAACTAACACATATTTTGTATGCTATATGTGTTATATACTGTATTCTTATAATAAAGTAAGCTAGAGAAAAAAGGTTATTAAGAAAATTATAAGGAAGAGAAAGTACATATACTTTTCATTAAGTGGAAGTGGATCATCATAAAGATCTTCATCCTCATCATCTTCACAATGAGTGAGTAGGCTGAGGAAGAGGAGGAAGAAGAGAGGAGTTGGTCTTGCTGTCTCAGGAGTGGCAGAGGTGGAAGAAAAATCCACGTACAAGTGGACCCTCATTTTAGTTTTACTGGGGAATTTCAGACTTTTATCAACAGGTAAAAATATGTGTAATTAAAGTTTCAGACGTCAATGAACCTTTCCAATGTAATGGAAATCATACTGAATGAGGGTGGTGATCTGTGTATCTCTTAATAAGGCATCTTTTCCATTATATAGCACTGTAAAAAATAGTCATGTGAAAGTCAATACTAAGCCGGGCATGGTGGCACATGCCTGTAATCCCTGCACTTTGGGAGGCCGAGGTGGGTGGATTACCTGAGGTCAGGAGTTTGAGCCCAGCCTGGCCAACATGATGAAATCCTGTCTTTACTAAAAATACGAAAAATTAGCTGGGCGTGGTGGCATGAACTTGTAATCCCGGCTACTCAGGAGGCTAAGGCAGGAGAATCGCTTGAACCCAGGAGGCAGAGTTTGCAGTGAGCCGAGATTGCACCACTGCACTCCAGCCTGGGCAAGAAGAGTAAAACTCAGTCTTAAAAAAAAAAAAGTCAATACTAATCCAAGAGGTATGACCCATGTTTACTAGTGAGAATCAATCACAGATACCACTGTTTTCCCTCAGCTTCCCTCCCTAGACTTTGTGTTTGTTTGTCCATTTGTTTTAGAGCTAGTTTGTTTATATGTGTTCGTTTCAGGAGAGAAAAAGGGGGAGATAGTGTACTAACCTGTTCTCACACTGCTATAAAGAACTGCCTGAGACTGGGTAATTTATAAAGAAAAGAGGTTTAATTGACTAACAGTTCCACATGGGTAAGGATGCCTCAGGAAACTTACAATCATGGTAGAAGGGGAAGCAGGCACATCTTACATAGTGGCAGGCGAGAGAGAGAGTGAGAGAGAGAGAGAAAGAGAGAGGGAAAGATGGAGAGAGGGAGGGAGGGAGGGAAGGAAAGAGAGAGAGAGAACAAAAAAGAGCCCCTTATAAAACCATCAGATTGTGTGAAAACTCACTATTTCAAGAACAGCATGGAGGAAACTGTCTCCATGATCAAGTTACCTCCCACCAGGTCCCTCCCTTGACATGTGGGGATTACAATACAGATGACAATTTGAGAAGAGATTTCAGTGGGGACTCAGACAAATCATATCAGAGAGAGATTCTCCTTTTTGAGTTCATGGGCCCCATTTGAAGCCACTCTTTTTATCAACAGGGCTTCAATTGCCAGGTGATTTCCCCTAATCTCTGTGGCCAAGCTCCTCATAGTTAAGCAGTAGCACCTGATGGCCGCTTGCCACTCAGCTACTTTATCAAAGTCCCAGGAGTATAGCTGCCTCTTGAGTAAATCCTGGTCTTATTTCATTCCTATTTTTGTCCCCATTTTTTTCTGCATTAGTTGTGATTCTCTATGTGTTTTACAGATGTTTGTGTAACATTCTTTACTGCATATTTTCCTAGTAGGTAGGTATTTAGATGTTTCCTTTTGTTTGTTTGTTTGTTTGTTTGAGACAAGGTCTCACTCTGTCGCCGAGGCTGGAGTGCAGTGGTGCAATCTTGGCTCACTGCAGCCTTGACTGCCTAGGCTTAAGCAATCCTCCTGCCTCAGCCTCCCAAGTAGCTGAGACTACAGACACATGCCCCATGGCCAGCTAATTTTCATATTTTCTTTTTTTTTTTTAGAAAAGCATCTTGCTGTGTTGCCCAGGCTGGTCCCAAACTCCTTGCTTCAAGTGACCCTCCTGCTTCGGCCTCCCAAAGTGCTGAGATTACAGGTATGAGTCACCATCTCTGGCCTATGATTCTTTCTTAAACTGACACTTTTTTTTCTAATTATTTAAGAGCACTCTCTCAAATCGTTAGAAGAAAAGATCACATTAATAATGTTAACACTAGCTAGTTCTGAAAAAAAAAATAGACTAAATCCTCTTCAATTCTTTAAATGTGAACTTCCTAGAATTTCATTCTCCTTTAACCCTCCATTCCAAGGCATGTGCCAGAATGATAGGCATTACCGGCTGGGCGCAGTGGCTCACGCCTGTAATCCCAGCACTTTGGGAGGCCGAGGTGTGTGGATCACTTGAGGTCAGTAGTTCAAGACCAGCCTAGCCAACATAGTGATGAAACCCCGTCTCTACTAAAAATACAAAAATTAGCCAGGCATGGTGGTGCACGCCTGTAATTGCAGCTACTCAGGAGGCTGAAGCAGGAAAATCACTTGAACCCAGGATGCAGAGTTTGCAGCGAGCTGTAATTGCACCACTGCATTCCAGCCTGGGTGACAAAATGAGTGAGACTCCGTCAAAAAAAAAAAAAAAGAAGAAGAAGAAGAAAGAAAGAAAAGAAAGGAAGGAAGGCAGGCAGGCAGGCAGGCATGCATTACCATCAAAGAGCAAGAATGCTAAATTTTATTTTATACACAACTTTAAATTCACAAAATGATCATAGATGCCTTTAAAATTGAAAAAAATAAAATGACTAAAATATTTGTTGACATTTATTTGGTGAGGAAAGAAAAGCTCTGGAACACACATATGTTAATATTGGTGATCATCAGAGCCAGCTTCACAAGCGTGTGACCTATGCACTCACACAGGACCCCACACTCAGAGCACTTGATTTAATGCTCTGTCATCACCATCTTGAAATTTTTTATGATTATTTTAAGTTCAGGATGCCTGTGCAGCATGTTCAGGCTTGTTACATAGGAAAATGTGTGCCATGGTGGTTTGCTGCACCTATCAACCTATCACCTAGGTATTAAGCCCCGCATGCATTAGCTGTCTTTCCTGATGCTCTCACTCCCCCCGCAACCACCCGCCGACAGGCCCTAGTGTGTGTTGTTCCCCTCCCTGTGTCCATGTGTTCTCATTGTTCAGCTCCCATTTATAAGTGAAAATATGTGGTATTTGGTTTTCTGTTCCTGCTTTAGTTTGCTGAGAATAATGGCTTCCAGCTCCATCCATGTCCCTGCAAAGGACATGATCTTGTTCCTTTTTAAGGTGGCATAGTAGTCCATGGTGTATACGTACAACATTTTCTTTATCCAGTCTATCATTGATGGACATTTGGGTTGATTCCATGTCTTTGCTGTTGTGAATAGTGCTGCAGTGAACATACATGTGCATGTATTTTTATAATAGAATAACTAATATTCCTCTGGGTATATATCCAGTAATGGGATTGCTAGGTCAAATGGTATTTCTGGTTCTAGGTCTTTGAGGAATCCCCACACTGTCTTCCACAATGGTTGAACTAATTTACATTCCCATCAACAGTGTAAAAGCGTTCCTATTTCTCCACAGCCTCACCAGCATCTATTGTTCCTTGACTTTTTAATAATTGCCATTCTGAATGGTGTGAGATGGTATCTCATTGTATCACCTTGAAATTCTTAATACGTTTTTAACAAGGTGCATTTTTATTTTGCAATGGGCCCTACAAATTACATAGCCAGCCCTGGTGACAATTCTCCTTGTGTCCTACAAACAGGGTAACAATATGTCCCAGTTTGCTCTGGATAATCACGGTTTATGCCTATTTGTGTTAGTTATTTCATGGCATTCTTGTCATAATATTTCACTCCTAGAAGTTTAAAATGTATGTTACCTACTAAAATTAATTATTCAATAAAAACTGAAAATCAGCCAGGAGTGGTGGCTCACACCTGTAATCCCAGCACTTTGGGAGGCCAAGGCGGGCAGATCACGAGGTCAGGAGATTGAGACCATCCTGGCTAACACAGTGAAACCCGTCTCTACTAAAAATCCAAAATCAGCTGGGCGTGGTGGCGGGCGCCTGTAGTCCCAGCTACTCAGGAGGCTGAGGCAGGAGAATGGCGTGAACCCAGGAGGCGGAGCTTGCAGTGAGCTGAGTTCATGCCACTGCACTCCAGCCTGGACAACAGAGCGAGACTCCGTTTCAACAACAACAAAAAAAACTGAAAATCAGTTGTGATCAGAGGTTCACGGGTATACATTAGTACTAAAAAAAGTTGACCAATTGTTCAGTTTCACATATAACCTTACTAATTTAATTTTTCATCAAGAATGTTTGTAGAATATCTTTGCCATATGATACAACGTATGATGCACCAGGATCATACCTTTAGAATTTGAAGTTTCCATATTTGTTGCATTCTGATATTTTATTATTTAGATGTTGGGATTATCATATAAATACAGTGTGAATCAAATGCACATAAACACAATAGTCTGATGAAAACACACACAAGGTAGAGTAAAGCACTGAATTGTGTTAGGATTGGTGGTTCAGATGGAGTTTATAATTGAGGAAGATCGTGTAAATATCTTTCTGTCCGTGTAAAAATGTGTGTGCTTGTTGGAAGTTTGCTTTGGTCCCTTGAGTATAGACCCATTCTTGTGCTAAATTCTTCAGATCTAGAACTAGCAGGGTATTGGGGAAGAGGGGGACAAAAGGGGAAAGGAATTAAAGCTTATTCATAGTAAACCAAAGAGAATACAGCAAATTATGTCTTCTTACTCAGTACTGAAGGAACTTTATTTTTCTGTTCCTTTGCTTCCCCTCATTTCTTCCTGTCATATTAAAGAACTAACCCAAAATCATAATCTCCTGTCATTGAATCGTATCTTTCCTCCCCCTTCTCCCTTACATTACCTCCATTGGAAATAGAGTAGTTTTTGAGTGAATAGAGTGAGAGGTAGTTGGTAGAAATCATTAAGAATTTTGTAAACAAATCTCAGTTTTTGAGAAACTATATAGTTTAATATTCATTTTATTATTTTCAATGGACTATATTTCACAATTTATGATGCAAAGCATTGTCTTCTCAAACTGGCATAAAATATATATGGTGTATGATATAAAAGTGAGACAGATTTCTGCTGAGTCAAGAATGGTAAATTTTCAGGGTGTATTCACTTTTAGTTTTGTTCAGTATAACTTGTTTGGCTAAGAACCCTCCTGAGTGTATGTATGCTATTTATTTCAGAAAAACATTTGGATCGATAACAAACAATAAAGCAAGATTCATATACATTTTATCCTTCAGACTCAGTTCCACCATGTAAGATGAAATGAATACTTTCATACATTCCTAGGAAGGAGGCAGAAAACAAATGTCAAAATGCTAAAACACTAAAGTGCCCATATCTTTGATTCAGTTGTTCCCCAGATTTCACATGTCACCCAAGATGTGGGGAAATATTATGCACAAAAATGTTCATCACAGCAGTATTTTTATTCATGAGGAATTAGAAAGCACATATATGTTTCACAGTAGGGAAATGGTCAAGTACATTATAATATATAGCATGTGTATAATACCATATATACATTTTTCTGTCCTCTTTTTTCCAGATAACATTATAACACAACCATTTTCCAACATTATTCAAAGATCATAAAATGCATCTCAGTGACTGAATTGTATTTTCCTGATTGACCACATCCTGAATCTATATAATTGTAATAGGAATAAAATCTTTAAGAAAGATGAAATGTCCTATAAATGACTTTGTCTTCAAATAAGAATCTAGCCTTGCTCTAAGATGCAAGAATGAGGAACACTTCATTCTTCCATAGTTACTCAAAGATGTTTTAGTTCCAACGTTAGGAACAATTCAAATATTTTTAGAAATATCAGGAGGAGTAAATTGTTTCATTCTTTGCTATGAAACAGAATGTTACAGAGCTAATTATCTGACTAAAGTGGTTTCTAGTTGACTGAATCTGAGTGATAATTTTCTATACATAGGAGGTCTTTCACATACCCTATATCACCTTTGAGAGCCATATCAAAAATGGGGTGAGGCAATGCAATTGATTACCAGCAGAGAATGATGTACTTGAGATGCTTTTATCCTCTTCTGTTTTCTTTAAAGCTTTACCTACAACTAGCTGAATTTTCACCTGAAAATATTGTACTCAAATGTGGGTAAGAAATAAACCTAAGGAGTAAATTCTGACCTGCACATATTTCCACTGGAAGAAAGCTGTGAACTCCATCCCACCGTCCTCACTCTAGCAAAGCACATATGAACGTCAGTGGGAATTCCGCCAAGAGCAAGATGGTGAGGCAGAGCTCGGCAGTGTCAAGTTGGATTAGTTCTGTCTGCCTTTGGCTAGCTGGGTGTTACATAGGACAGTGTGCTTTTATTATGTTTAACCACTTGTGGTTCAATATATTTTTATCTTCATGGACGGCTAAATATGCAAAATGTGGTGCAATTGCCTTTTATGGAGGTGATAAATTTAATTTATAGAATACACATAATATGCATGTTTATAGAAAACATATTGATCAAACCAGCTTCTTTTACTATACTTAATATGCAGAGAGACTGCAACATTTCATGGCATTAACATATGTTGTCTCAGCCAAACAAAATGAAAGAAAAAAATTAATAATATTCCATTTTTAAATATTTCTTAAAATATCTTCAGTAATTTGTGACAATATTCTCACAGAGGAGTTCATGCCCACAGAATATATTCTTGAAGCTCCCAGAACAAGTAACCTGTCATATCAATGAAGAGAAGCAAATTGTTGGGCAATTTACTTTACGGAACAATTTAGTTTATTCTATCAAAAGTCTTCACCCTGGGAGTTCCATGTTGTTATAAGTCAAGCTCCTTAGAAGCAGTCCTAAGACAAAGATTTGCATGCAGGTTTGCATTTGCATGCAAAGATTTGCAAGTAACCAAACTGGAATATCCTCCAGTAAGATACCTGTCAGGGAGTGAAGGAAGTAGCCAAAGATTGGAACTGTGGTTAAATTACAACAGAAGCCTCAGGCACTCCTACTATTGCTCTGAATCTGGGATGGCCCTTCATAAATGCCCAAGTTGAGTTAAGACAGCCAGGGTTTTGTACTTCTACATTGAAAAGTCATTGGAAGGGAACTGCCCCCAAGGAGAGGTTGTTACCTGGGGCAAAGTGGTTGCCTTCACAGAGCATCAGCTCTGGATTGAACTCAGCTGTGAGCCATCAGCAGGCAACACTCCTGGTAGCTGGGGATGGGTGTCTTGGTCCTGAAGAGGGATTTGGGCAGCACACCACAGCATCTGCTACAGTCAACCTCTTTCACAACTCAGGTTCACTGGCTTCAAATAATAAGTTTATGACACCTAGGCATAGAACCCTAGATGTCTGCTATTTTCCCATCATGGGGAATACGAAGTGACCAGGTGGCAACCGTAGCTTAAATTTAATGGGATGCTTGCCATTGACCCTGGTAACAGTATTTCCCCTCTGTGAACCAGGACCCCAAAACTTCGCAAGTTTTGGGGGACAGAAAATGCAAATTCCCAAGCAAGTCACTGGGACTGATGGTGAAAAAAAAAAAAGTTCTCTCTTATCTTTGGTTTTCAGACTAATGTATTCTACCTTTTGGGTACATAGCATCATAAAACGGCCTTCAAACAGCTATTTCATTGCTTTTTCAGGCCAGCATCTTCTCGATGGTACGGGACGTGATAGGACCAGTGAATCCTAAGGTTATGTGTCCACTGCACATAAATCATGGTCTAATGCAATGTGATATGAGAGTCTGTGTCAGAGTGTTAAATACTCTGTAGGCCTTCAGATAGTGGTGCTGGTTGTAAATGAATCTTTCGCCAGTCAGGCCACTGATGAGAGACCACAGTCCTGGTCAACATTTGCAGGTCAGGCTGATGAGACATTGACTCAGAAAACCCATTTAATCTGTGCCCAGACTCCTGACCAACAGAAATGATGGGATAATGTGTGGTATTTTAAGATGCTAAATTTACAGTAATTTGCAATGGAGTGTGGAAAATTCATACAGACCCTGTGGACAATAAGGCATATACAAATATGAAATATTGTTTATTATACTCAAATCGAATTGTTGCATTTCTTTTCTTTTTCTTTCTTTCTTTTTTTTTTTTTTTTTTTTTTTTTGAGACAGAGCCTCACTGTCTCAACCAGGCTACAGTGCAGTGGCGTGATCTCTGCTCACTGCAACCTCCTTCTCCCAGGTTTAAGCGATTCTCCTGCCTCAGTCTCCTGAGTAGCTGGGACTACAGGCATGCATAACCATGCCTGGTGATGGGATTTCGCCATGTTGGCCAGGCTAATCTGAAACTCCTGACCTCAGGTGATCCGTCTGCCTTGGCCTCCCAAAGTGCTGGGATTACAGGCGTGAGCCACCGTGCCTGGCCTGAATTGTTGCATTTCTAAGGTAGAGGGAGTGAATTGTGATCAACTTGCTGACAAATGACTGATTTGTCTCCTCAGGAGATGGTGCTATATTGAGGGTTTAACATCCATCTCTGTCGCTTGCAGATTTGACATTTGGCAACAATAGTTGCTAATATTTATCAGCCCTGGTGAGTGGGATCCTATGCTGCTTGCGTCATGCATAGCTGCCATTCCTGCCCCCATGGTTATTCTGTTCATATGCCCATTGTGCCAATACTTGAGTGGCCAATGACAGAGACTTGGCTCATGTCCACTGGCTTGTTATCCCATCTGTTTGGTTGTTTAGTACATTTTCCATAGTGGATGCCCCAGTGAGTGTCAATTTGTGATATAATGGCCTTCACACTCCATGACCATACTCACATTTCCATAACCCTCACCAAGCTTATTGATGCCAACCTTCCAATCTTTCTCCTTCCAGGACCTTGACCAAACAGTCAAGCTTTTTGCCACTATAAGGCTATATATATTCTAACACTGGGACTCCTTTCTTTCCACACAAAGGGAATAACCCTTCACTACATCATCTAAAACGCTGTTCATTGGGGAGACTTCCCCTTTCCACTGGTTTTCAGGATGAGATTGATAAGCTAGTCAAAAGGGTCACCCCCATATAGCCATAGGCATGAGGCATGAGCTAAGAGAGAGGCACTAATATAACAGTGGTAGATTCACGGGAATATGGCCCACCTCCTCAAGGAGCTTGATCGTGCCCTTTGGCTCTGCCAGTTCCTAACCAACCACAAATGCAGTACTTCCATCTTCTTTTTTTTTTTTTTTTTTTTTTTTGTGAGACGGAGTCTTGCTCTGTTGCCCAAGCTGGAGTGCAGTGGCTTGATCTGGGCTCACTGCAACCTCCACCTCCTGGGTAGCTCCTGCCTCAGCCTCCTGAGTAGTTGGGACTACAGGTGCAAACCATCACACCCAGCTAATTTTGTATTTTTAGTAGAGACAGGGTTTCACCTTGTTGGCCAGGCTGGTCTTGAACTCCTGCCCTCAAGTGATCCACCCACCTTGGCCTCCCAAAGTGCTGGGATTGCAGGCATGAGCCACCGCGTCTGGCCTACTTCCATCTTAGATGGCTTCTGGGACCACTTGACCATATGACTTGACAGGTCATAGAGTTCTCAGATCATGATGGGCACTTCTGGCCACTTGGTCATGTGGTATCCAATAGTTAGGATCAGGCCCAAGTGAAAGCCAAGAACAATTTTTCAAATGGTGTGTAATTTTCTCCTACAGATCACATGGCCTTGCTTCAGAACTCATGGGTTCAATATTGTGATTTTCCTATTGTAGTCTGCTGTAAACCCCCACACAGCATCTTTTTCCAGCACTGATAATTCTAATATGAGAAAGTCTGCCAGGTCACATGGGCCAAGCTAAAGAGCTGGTTGTGCTTCAGCCTGGACCTGCTATAGAATTATTTTCTGCTCAGGACCCTACTCATATCTGGACACCTTCTCTGTAACTTGGTAAATAGGCTAGAGCAGTATTCACAAGTCTGGAATATGCTACCTCTAGAACCCAAAGAGGCCTACCAGACATTGTGAGATATGTAAGATGTAATAATTTTCCATTCTCTTTGGAGGGAATGTCTTGACATCCCCCGGACTACTGGACCCTTAAAATATTTCCTGGCGTGGTAGACCCCTAAGTCTTCACAGAGTGTTTGCCTCCCACCTTCTGGAATGCATGTGTCTTACCAAGGTTTACAGCACACTTGCCAGTTCTTGTTTATCTGGCTTGATTAACACAATGTCGTCAACATAGCAAGCCAATGAGATGCATGCTCGGCATCATGTCCAGACAGTCCATGTCCCTTTGGACTATATTATGACAGAAGATAGGAAAGTTAACATGGCTTTAGGGAAAGACTTTAAATATATATTGTTCATTCCACATGAGTGCAAACTGCTTCTATTCTATCTTCTTGATAGAGATAGAAAAACACATTAACCAGATCAATCACTGAATACCATGTACTCGAAGCCATGTAAATCTGATCTAGCAAAGATACCACATTTGGTACAGCATTGCAATTGCTTTATTTGGTCGAGTTTACAGAAATTCAGTGTCATCTTCCAGGATCAATTGGTGTTTGCAAGGGCCAGAATGCTGAATTAAATAAAGACATAATTGGGACCACCATGTCTGGGTCCTTTAGATCTTTAAGAGTGGCATTTATTTTTGTCATTTGCCCTGGTATATAATATTGTTTCCTTTTTGCTATTGTCTGTGACAAAAGGCAATTTCAGAGTATTCCACTTAGCTTTCCCACTATGATGGTTCTAATCCTATAGACAAAAGAATAAATATGGTAGCTCTACCAAGTACCAAGAAATATCCATTCCAAGTATATGCTCTAGGACTGGGAAAATAATCCCTGAGTTGTTTCGTGGCTCCAGTGGATCTATTCGGAGCTGCTACTTAAGCCAGAACTATATTTCCAGGCCCTAAAGACCCTCATGCTAAGGGGGTTATAGTGATGCTTTGGGTCTCTGGATCAATAGCCCTTAAAATACTTGGTCATCCTCTTCCCCAGTAAACAGTTACCCAAGTAAATGTACAGAGGTCCTTTGGGAAAGGACTAAGAGGATCATTAGTGAATGTACTTTTTATGATGATGCAGGGTCCTCCCTCAGGAATTCTGGGTCTGAAAACTGGCTCAGATCTAGAAACTGGGCAAGGGATCAAGAATTTTCATTGGAGCAGTTGCTCTCAGCATTGTGATTGTCCCTCCCTGAATTTCTTTGTTTTATAAATTGAGCATGCCCTTGTCAGCTTCTCACCTGTTTTGCCCCTGGTGGCCTAGGTTCCATTAATTGTCTCCATAGCTCTCTGCAGGTAAGGACTCTCTGGCTGCTACTCCAACCGTGTCACTCATTATGAAAATTGTGCATTCCTTGCTGCTATAGATGAAGTGCTACCACCTGGCCTCTCTTACTTCTGTATCTTATCATTCCTATTACTACTGAGAAAGCTATTTCTGTAACAGCACCTTCTACCATGAGCTCTGGCTTTCAGTGAGCAGTCATTGAGCATTTCTGTGATACTCATGTCCCTTTCCCCAACTCATTCCTCATTATTTGGGTAAACAGAGTTTCCTCTAAGCACTTCCATGGAGCACATTCAAGGTGTTTAGTTTAGTTTTCTAGTCTACTATATTCACTATAGTATTTCCATTTTACTGGTTCTCTTGAGTCCTTCTATCATCTGCTATGGCACTTTCTACTTTGCTTGGTATGAGCCATCACTTTCTGTAAGCTTCAAAGTGCCATTAAATAGCATGTTACCTCCTTCTATTGGGTTCTTTGACAGAGTATTATATCCTCATTCCAGAAAAATGTTCTCATATCAACAAATTCACTCCTTTTTATGTTCCTTATATTCTACCCCCTAATTCAACACCTTCAGGTTCCAGTTTCCATACATACTCTTCTGGACCTCCCAGGTACATACTGGCTAGGTCTTGAAGCTCCTCAGGCCCGACACTTAACCATTTTAGAATATGTTGTGACATAATTCTAGTTATTGGTCTGGTAACCAGGAAGAGAAGTAGGAATCGATTCTGAGGGAATGGGCACATGTTGTCTTGGTCAGAGGCCTCTGTATTTCTTCGAGTAAGGGAGGAGCATTAGCCTTTAAGAGGGAAGAGTAAGCCACTTCTGTAGACTTGGAGACTTCAGGAAAATCTGGTAATTTGAGACTTAAAAGAATACTGACCCAGGGTCACAATCAGGACCCAAATTTTTTGCAGAGACAACTTGAACGTTAAAAGTTCAGCCTTCTTTGGAGATAATCTGCTCATATTGTTAAGTCCTAAGTGAGATCCTCAGGTTTTTCACTCTTCAGCTGCATGAGATAGGAGTCTCTTTATATGCTGCTAGTGAGGCCCTCTGGCTTTTATACGTCACCTGAATTTGGTGATTAATCTCCCTCGGCCTTTCATGTCTTCTCCAATGCATGGATAACTTGCAACAATAGCTATCCAGAAGGCCGGGCATGGTGGCTCACACCTATAATCCAAGCACTTTGGGAAGCCAAAATGGGAGGACCACTGGAGCCCAGGAGATCAAGACTAGCCTGGGCTAGGGAGACCCCATCTCTTCAAAAGATAGCTATCCAGTGCTATACTCCTTTAATTACTATCTACGCCTAAAGTCTAAAACACCTGAGATATTGCATTTTGTGATACATTTCTTTCTGCTCGTGTCCTATCAAAATTCAACATTAGTGAAAATTTTCACAGTTGCATCACTACCCTACCACCAGTAATGGAGTTCTGATTATGAACCAGCCAGCAAATAATTCAACTTCAAAATCCCTTTTTAGAGTTTGCCTCTAAGACCAGCCTCATTATCAAGTGTCATAGGTTGAGTTTTCTATAAAACAAACACTGAAGCAGAGATTTGTGGTTTATCAGAGAATGCTCTCAGATATGACATGTGTAAGCGAGCAAAAGAGTGGGGACTTGCCAGAGAGAGATGCTGAACTGTAAGGTAGTCAAAACAGAGGCTTCCACCCATCTCATGTGGAGCTCTGAGGCTGGGATAGCCCACCAAAAGTATCTCAAATTGAGGCATGGATTCACTACTGGATTCAGGCTGGTCCTGGGGAAGGGATGTAACTTGGGGTAAGAAGCTGCCTTTGGCAAAGGGAAATTCCTAGGGTAAGCCAATGGCAAGAAACACCGTGGTCCCTGGGGAAATGAGTGCTTCCATCCCAGTGGGAATCTGGGTAGCATACCCCTGAATTCACTACACATGTCCACACAAGGTAAAGGGGGCAAAGGAATATCAGCCAACTTGGCTCTTCTAATGATGGAGAATATAAGCCCAGGTAAATACAAGCAACAAATAATTCCAAATCCTACTTGCCTTCAACTTCAGAAGACAATGCAAGACCCACCATCAAAGACAGAGAACACTCATCCAAACTCATTCTTGCCCATCTGTGGTGAGGCATTCTGTCCTTTTTAGTCATCCCTGCTGGGGAAAAGAATCAGGACTGTAATCCCAAGCAAGTGGCCACACAAATGGCTTTTCACTTTCAAATAATCAGGTCAGCTATTTTGCAAACATCCACATACCCATTTTGTGTACCTTCATTCATGCTATAAAACTTTCCTCAGCACTGCAAGCACTGTTTTAAAAACAAAACTTATTTAAAATAGACCATGAAGCCCTAAGATGTAAGGGGGATATGTAAAAACACCTAACACAATGCATACTCTATATGAAATACAGAGTCATAGGCCTCCGTAATAAACTCTTACTAATCAGTTCTGAGCTTTATAAAACAATAGGAGTGAAATGACAATGCTGTCATTTGTATATTCTCCCTCAGTTCTCTAATGGAAAGCTTTTTTTCTCTGCCAAGTCATTCCTGACAGTGTTAATGATTCACTATAAAGCAGTTTCTGGGCTATGATTTGTGACATTCAGACTGGTTAGATGGGAGGGCTCGGCGGGTTTCTGGGGAGTGTTTTGGATGCAGAAATGCCTTGAAGATAGCACTTTATTATATTTAGGACAAGTATGACATCCCACTTCAAGGAAGAGGCCCCTATACATATTGAGAAGGGATTTCTATGGTTTAAGTGGGGAGGAGAAGCTTGGTTTAAAAGAATGCCTCTGTGTGTTTTTTGAGGCGACATAAAGATAGGAAGCAGAGAAATGGAGGCAGGAGGCAGAAGGATTATGGATAATGGAGGAATTTTGCCTGAGGGTATATGCCTGCTTTGCCTATTCCTGTATAACTAGAATATTTATAATTCAAATACTTATCTTTAATAATTAAAAACCAAGGAATATTAAAGACAAAAGGTAGAGAATATTATGTACACATGTGTAGGCATCATGCATTAAATCCCCACCCTTGCAAAATACAGCAAGAGGTAGCTTTAAAAGGAGGTTAAAAAGTGAATATTTTTAAATGTCTTGAAAATGGAATTTCTAATTCACTCCAGTTCTGCCAGCAGTGATACCCTCACTTCTGATTTCTACACACACCATCAGTCATGGGGATAGGTACTAAAAATATCCAGCATGGTGGTTTGACATCAACAATTAAAAAGTGGATACAAATATTTCAGATTTCAAAACCATAAGGCTTTCCTCCAGATTTATGAAAACATTGGCTATGCACAGGAAAAGGAAAAGTCATTTCCAATTGTTTCACAGAATACTTCATTGCACAGTCTATGTAAACTACTAGTTACAATAGAATGTAATATTCTACCACCGCCAGGAACTCTCTCTGATCTTCTGCCTCTTCTCAGACAGCAAAGAAACAAAGAAAAACAGTCATTGCAGTGGATCGAAAGAATGTTTGAAAAGCGAAAGAGACCTCAACTGTGCCCCCTGGTATTATAAAGCTGTCAATTATAACCTTGATTACAATGAAAATACCGAAATAAAAAAATTATTCATGGGGGGAATTCATTTAAAAAGAAAAAAGAGAGAAAGAATGACCCCAAAAACCATAGTGTTTATTTCAACCTAACAATTTTAAAGGTAATAAAAAATAATACAAACTAACAGAACAAAATTGTTTATAATACAGCAGCAGAAAAGCAGTATGCTTAGCAGCCAAAATATGAACAAATTAAGATGCCAGGTGAAATGGTCAGGTGTTGTTTTTGAAGAATGTGGCCTCCATGGCAGCAAGTATATGCATGATAGTTTCAACTCACGACTAGAACCAGAGGCGTTAATATTTACACCTTTGCTAATTATGGCAAGAAAGAGATTAACGAAGAATTAAATGTTCCTGTCTTTTTACCTCCCCATCACACCAAGTAATTCCTGGTAGAACATTAACTCAACCTGACAATAGTATCCTGTGGGTGGAGAAGTAAAAAGGGGGACCCACATATCTTTCTGTTCTTTGCTTATGCATTTAAAAAATAGTGATAAGCAATGACTAGGCATTGATTATGGCCGACGACAAAATGAAAAGTCACACTTAAGATCCATTTTGTGAACCGGAATAAATTCATTTCTTGAACTGGGATTTGGGCTTCACTGCTATAATACTTGATGCACTAATTACCTTTTGTCCGCTCGAGGCGCTGCGGCTTTTGTGATATGAAAAATGACAAAGCACCATGGACCAATAGCATCATCATCAAATCCTATATTTTCCAAAGATACTGTGTATGGGGTCCCAGCTAGGGTTAACAAATCAGAAGAAAACAATGATTTGCTAAATATTAAATTGGAGGATAATAATAGAAATCTCCCTCTTCAAATAAATTTTGTAAATCGAAAGAAATTCTAATTTAACAAAAATATTGTACAATGCCTGCCTGAAGATGGGACATTTGAATGTACAAACTTCTCCAGATTTATACTACCCAAATATCTGCAAGATTTGGAAACTCAGCAGTTGTCAGCATCATCTAATACTTTTCTTGTGTTCACTAATGAGGGGTAGGCTCACAGAGAGGGGTCCTTATCTTCTTCTACTTTTGCTGTTTGTCTTACATCCTTCTTAGCCTTCCACAAAGTGCAATCATAATTAAATTCTAAAGCAAAGGATGAAGTCAACCAAATCATCATCCAACTAACTGCAAATGATGATGGTGAGAATGACAATGTTACCACGCTCTTCTTCAATTCTGGCTCGACAGCATTTAACTCTGACCTCCTGCAGTTGTCAGTGCCATGGGCTGCTTAAATGCTATGCAAAAGCATTTATGTTTTATTTGTTCTACATTTCCTGGCTATTAATTTCACAGTGTGACCTCCTATTCTCCTATTATTTGGCAGATTTCACTATAGCCTTCAAAAAGCTAAAGATTTCCATCAAGCTACTTTCTATTTCTCCGGCCTGTCTGGCCACCTTTTATAATATGTAAAATTTCCTGTTTCTTTAACCATCCTTGTGACTCTTTTCTGAGATTCATGTTACATATGTCTTCACAATACTTAGGAATTTATTTCATTCCTTTAATTTAATAGAGGCTTGCATTCCTTAATCGTTTTCTCATTTTCTCAAAATTCCAAGAGAAAATGCTTGTTTGTTGTGGAGTTTGTAGTGAATAGTTTTTATGTTGTTGAGTAATTTAAAGCTTTTCCTTGGTATTTTTCTCATTCACACATGAGAAACTGTGGGGGACAAAGAATGATCTCGATTACACTCAAAATAGAAAAATAGTGATAGCGTCAATTCGCACAACCTAGGGGTCATTGTAATTTCCTCTGGATTTTTCCTGGAGTTATGAACCTCCCACTTTTGGCCTAGATCTTAGAACTTAGAAGGAAAAGCAGTTCATTTATTGCTGCTCCAATTGATCCCAGAGGGGCTTTTGGCTATTGGTTGGGGAAATGTATATCTCAATTCAAGGCCTTACCTGTTTTCTGTATATGAATGTAGGAATCTATAAACTGGACTTGCTTTGAGGAATTCCAGGCTCTAGAGCTTTTGTGGCACTCTGGGATCTTTTTGAGCAGCTGCTCCCATCCATCTTTCAAAAATGGTCCAGCGAGGAGCACTAAGGTGGCACCCTCGGTACTGTCAGCCCAATCCTAAAGAACACACAATTCTAAGTGGCTTTCTAAAAGCTCAGCTCCATCGTATTTACCTCCATGCACTCCATCAATAAAAGCTATAAGGGATTTGTAAGAGAGCTATTGAATAGAAATGATAAAAACTGGAAACCAGATTGCAGAAAAGAATGAGTAACAGTGGTTCCAGATCAGATAGTCAAATGTTTAAATTTTTTATTTTTTTTAATTTCATCTTTTACTTTAGATTCAGGGAGTATGCAGGCAGGTTTGTTACATGGGTATATTGCATGATGCTGAGGTTTGAGGTACAAATGGTCCCATCATCCAGGTAGTAAGCATAGTACAAAATAGGTAGTTTTTCTTCCTCCTCTCTCTAGTAGTCTTCGGTGTCTATTGTTTTCATCTTTGTGTCCATGTGTACTCAATGCTTAGCCCCCATTTATAAGTGAGAACATGTGGTATTTGGTTTCTGTTCCTGCGTTAACTCACTTAGGATAATGGCCTCTGGCTGCATCCATGTTGCTGCGAAGGACATGATTTCATTCGTTGTATGACTGCATAGTAGTCCCTGGTTTATATATACCACATTTTCTTTATCCAATCTGCCATTGATGGGGACCTAGGTTGATTCCATGTCTTTGCTGTTGTGAATAGTGCTGTGATTAACATACAAGTGCATGTAATAGAAGGCTCAAGCCTACACTTCTTGTGAGGGCAACAGAAAGCTTTCATTTGTTGGAATATTGTGGGAACTGAAACAGAGGAGAAAGGAAGATTGACAGCACTAGAGAACCAGAGAATAACTAACGAAGTGAGTTCCTACACAGTATATGAGTATACCCAAGACTTCTTTCTTGAAGAGCCTGTCTTTCCTCCAATAACTCCTCTCTAAGAGTTCTTGGAAATCTGCATGCTCCAACTTAACATATAACATTGATAACGATGAGTTTGGCATTAAAATATTCCCTTAAGATAACTGATACTCTCATTTTACAAATGAAAAACACAAGCACGTGCCACATGTTCCATGTATTAGTACATATATGTCAGTAATATTGCAAGAAGCAGGTGAAATAGCATAAAGTATCAGAGCCCCTACAATGCACATCCATCCAAGAGTGGATTAGTAAAGTCATCTTCCTATAAAAGGATAGTATGTATAGGGTTTTGATTTTCCAAACTTATTTATATCTGTTATTACATGTTATTCTCACTGTGTCATGGAGTTGGGATACATTTTACCCCAGTTTCTACAAAGTTGAGTGGGAGGAAAAGTGGTCTGGAGATGATTATGGCAAGAAAACCTTTAAGTGACACACCAAAGGCAGTAAAAGTGACAGCAAGTTCTCCAAAATAGGATGCCAAATCCGCCCCCTACTTTTCTTTGCCCTAGATGGTGCTTTATGTTAAGGATGTTATTCCAAGCAGCATAATTTTACATTAAGCTATTAAAAAATGGCACAAATGTACCGTCTTCTATCCAAAACATACAGTAAAGACTATTTAATAAAGATTATATAAGCAGCTTCCTCAAATTCCCAAGATTTCTATTGGAAACAAATAAAAACGAATAGAGAGACATTGGTAAGATTCTGTCACATTAGAATTATTATCAAATTGACTGATGGACTCTAAATAATAAGCAGTTATTAGTAATGTGTCATTCAATTGGGGACAGTAGGGTTCTATAGGGATAGGATTGGGGCCAGTGCTAAATGAAATGTCCAAATTAATGCCCTGATGGAAAAAGTAAATAGCTGTGAGCATACCAAAATAGAAAGAACTGCAAGCACAGTGGAAGATCTTAGGTGGAAAAATGTAAATGGAATGAGATTTAATTTAGATAAATCTATAATAACTTGCTCATGGGAAAGTAATTCCTATCTGAGTAATAACAAAATTCTTCTAAAAGAACAGTAAAGTAGAAAAAGGATTGAGGGTAGTGGTGAATATTTTCTAAGCATTAAAACTGAAAAATCATTGGGGAAATGTTTTTAAGCTAAACCCAAATCTTCAGAATTCCATCATTTTTAAATGAGCTCTAAATTTTAATTCTAAACTATTATTTCACATTCACTAGTTTGATAAAACAAACTGCCACCTGAGTATCCCCATCTATGACTTCAAATTACCTGACCAATAGTTCCACCTTTGTTTGATGCCTGGCGTTTAGAAACAAACAATCCCAAAGGTTGATAAGATCAACACTGTAAAAGTCCAAACAAACCCATTGCACTTAAATCCCTCTACTTCAAACAAGAAAACAAAGAGCAGTAAACTCGTTCCAAGAGAGAAGAATCTGGTAGAGCCAGTCATAAATTAGTGGCAGATGCAAGATTGTAAACTTGGAAGTAGGTGATATTGCATTGTTTTTTAGTCTTTTCTTTTAATACTTCAATACAGATAGTTCATAAAAGAGGCCCAATAACAGTTCAACAGTCAAAGTTAAGAAAATGTGATCTGATTATTTGACAATTTTGATAAAAATGAAAGTAAGACTTTAGCAGACATGTGCCATCATACTCATTTCTTTTTCTCCCTTATATATAGCCACTTACCGGCTACTATGCCTGCATGGCCTCGGTTTCTAGCTGGAGTGAAGATGTAAACACTAAAACTGAACAGGATCTAAATCTGGCAATAAAAAATAAATTGTTAGTATGTTCCTAAAAATGATTCACTTGCCCAATTTCAGATTCTTTTATTATGCAGTTGGTCTGGAACTCTTATTCAAAATATAACCATGTTTGCTGGGTGCGGGGCTCACGCCTGTAATCCCAGCACTTTGGGAGGCTGAGGCGGGTGGATCACTTGAGGTTAGGAGTTCGAGACCAGCCTGGCCAACGTGATGAAACCCCATCTCTACTAAAAATACAAACAATTAGCCAAGCATGGTGGTGCGTGTCTGTAATCCCAGCTACTGGGGAGGCTGAGGAAGGAGAACCTCTTGAACCCAGGAGGCAGAGGTTGCAGTGAGCCAAGATTGTGCCACTGCACTCCAGTCTGGGTGGCAGAGCAAGACTCTGTCTCAGAAAAAAATTAAAAAAATATATATATATATATCTCCATGTATACCAGCAGCTTTTTAGTTTGTTTTTGCTTTAAACTTTCCTTTCTACACATTGAAAAAAAGTTACTAATTACTATGATTACATGACTAAGTGTAAAACTCTCAAGACAGGGGAAAGTTATGTCACTAAGCCAGGGTTGCAATGAGTAATTCTGAAGCATTTAGTGGGGTGAGGTGGGAGGTTGGGGGGTGTCAGGCAAGACCAGGCAGAAAGCTTTAATTTCAGTGAATCATCCATAGAGTAAGGTGTCATAGAACAAGGTGTAACCATTTCTAGCTGCACTTGTTTAAAATTTTCATTCTTGGTACAAAATTGGAGATAATGAAAAATTCAAAATATTTATATTTCTACATAATTTACTTATATGTAAATTAATAATAAAAGTAACTATTTTTCTCCAGTGTTCAAAGTTCCAAAAAGTGTTGGGTTGAAACATATCATTTGAAATTTTATGAAATTTAATTTAGTAAATGTCCATAGTCTTCTCCAATATCAGCCCTTTTTCTAATTTCAATGAACAAAATTTGCTGTCATTTAATTTTCAGAATTGTCTTTGGCAATAGATGACTTTAATTTTAAGAGGTTGAATATGGTGCAATAATGGCATTATTTTTGGATGACTTCAACTCGCTCTGCTGAAACCGAGCTCTCAGACAATTTTCACTGATCAAACTCAGGCCAAATTCTTGGTTCCTCAAGTTTCATTGATAATTATCCCTGGATGATGTTCCTAGAGATCAAACCTTTAAATGTTTGGATTAAACTTTTCCATTCAGAAAGTTAAAAATGGATTAAATCCATTACAGTTTTGGATAGGTGACCCTAAAGTAACAAAAGGGACATCTTACAGAAAATGTGCTTATAAAATAGGCTTTTAAAAATTACTTTCTTCTTTAAATTCCATTGTAACAGCAGAAATATAATCTGCTATGGACATATATAACATTCCTTTCAAGGCAAATATTTTCTCGTGGCTACTTGTTTCTGATGTGTCTTTGAGGACATTTAGTATACCCTTAAGGTAAGAGCCATCAGATGGCAATTCTGTCTCAGGCACGATCTGAGAGGATGCTTTGAGGGTGGCACCCCAAGTTGAAGCATGTTCATCATTGTCCTGCCTGCATCATGTTTAACCTCATGTAGACTCACCAAATTGAAGACAACAGTAGCCTCCAAAAAAAAAAAAAAAAAACCAAAATGACAAGATACAAGAATCCAGGGACTGCAGACTCATATTAAATCTCTTCTCGTCTGTTTGTATGTTGTTCAATCATGTAGAATGCCTTGCACTGTGCTGCTCACATATGATTCTATGTATCATTTACATAAAGTACCATCTTCTATTTTTTTTTAGAAAAGTGTGACATGAGAGCTTTGAGGATACTCGAAGCTAATTTCCAAAAAGGAGAATGCTGTAATGAAGCCATTGAACAATATTTGAAAGCAACTTGCCCGCAGTATAGGAATAGCAATTTTAAGAACTGTTTCAAAGAAAGCCACATTAAGAAGTAGTGGCTTGGAATGTGGGAAGGGGGTGATATAATTCATATCTACTGTGTATAATGCAAAATAAGAACATATAGGAGATATGCTCATAGGATTATGTTTATTTCCTCAGAGTGTTTGTTGGGAGCTCCTCCTCACTCATGATGACACCAAGCAGATAGATAGACCTGTATAATTCTGTCGGTCTCTGAATGTAAAGGTCACAAAAATAGTACTGATCCAGCATATAAATACAATTATGAACGTTCCCTGGCAGGCATGCATTCCTGAATCCTAAGAAATCTGGTTGGCAGTTAAAAAAATCATTTGTAGCTCCCAGTGTTTGATGTTAAATTCAGGAACACATATGAAAAAAGATTCAAGAAACATGAATCAGAACTATTGCTTCACACCACTATGATTAGCAACATGCATATTTCTAAATCTAAGTTAAGTTGTTTTCTTAAATGACTGAAGAAAGAATTATGTTTTGCAAAACTAGATCATGTATCTTACACCATAGTGACTGATTACAGGTCTTTGGCTTAGTAGGTGATGTTTCCCCAGAGAAGAAAGTATTTGTACTCTCAAGGAAATAACACTCTGCAGTGTTATTCGATGTGGTGGGTGCATTTATTTTATGATTCCATCTACCTGAACTTTCTGGTGTGATTCCAGAGCCCTCCTGCTTTACCTTCATTCCCTATTGGACTATGAGCAGCCCAGAAAAGTCATAAAATCAGGCAGTAAGAATGTAATGCATCATAGATATTTCTTTATACATTACAGACACTTGAAGATTCATTAACTAAGATAATCACGTGAAAGTGAAGGAAGGATACAGGGCCTGATGCGAGTAAGGCCCTCAGTAAATGTTCGTTTATTTCATTCACCTTTTCCTACCCTCCTTCACTCAGTCTTTCTCTCTTTTACCAGCCATGATCTCATTGCTGCATCACTACACTGTAGAAAGCAGTCTAATCTCGGTGATGCCAATGCATGTAATATCAGCCTATGCTGCTGAATTTGGGATACATAATATGGTATCTGCCTAGGCTCCACTTTCTCAAGTTGCAAAATGGAGAGCTCATTGTCCGATCCACTGTTCTGCAAAGGGAAGCTACAAGAATCAATAGCATAATAAACAGACTTTCTTCCACACATTCTGTAGGGTTTTGTGACCTCTAAATATTTAATATATGTTTCCCCAGAACCCACCATAGTTCCCGTGAAGCTATACAGTACAGTTCAAGGATAAATCCAGATCTTGTAATGCCTGAAGCATATACTATTTGGGAGACTGTCTGTAAGAAATAACCGTCAGTGTCAACCTAGGTCCAAAATATTTCTTTAAGATAAAAAAGAATTCATGACAAATTACAAAGATTAAAAGCTGACAAGTACCACAAACATCATAATATCCAGAAAAATAATGTAACGTTTCTATTCATTAACTGCCTGACACTTCCTCTAAAATGCCACATTTTGGCTGCATACTTCTTCATATGACAATAATTTTCCTTCTTTCATATAGTGTTGTTAATAAGTTTTTTTAATGGTTTAGAAAAGCTTTGGCCCATTTTGCTCTGTCAATGGCAGTTTTGATGTGTTTCGTCATCTGGAACCACTAAAACAAGACGTGTCAGATGGGCTAAAACAAAATCTCATACATTAGGATGCAAAAACAGGTGACTTCACACAGTCATACTCCATGTTTGCAGGCTTGTTACAGGCTTGTTACAGGCTTATGTCTACAAACACAGGAATTATTAACCTCTACTTTGCATGATTCACATCAAAAAAGAAAATTAATGTACTTCATTTTATAATCATATAAGCTGCTAGATCAAATATATTCCATTTTGACTAGTTTTCAATGAGAATCAAATTCTCCACATAATTTTGTACATCCAGGAATTAGGCTTTTCCACAAACTAGTTCCAGCTTTTTACATTTAAAGCATTTCTTTTTTCTTCCATGACCTATATCCTTCTGATATCATAAGTCAAGTTAATATTACAATGTGGCCAATGGCTCTGTATCTTTGGTTAAGACCCCAGATGAGCTGGTGGAGTGGATAGTAAGAGTACTCCTGATAGCCATTCATACCTTGGAAGGGCTGGAAAAAAAAAGTAATTATACATCAAAGGAACTGGGAAACACATAAATAACTCACTGAACCCAAACCAAGTTTATAACCAGCTGAACTTTCTCTTCAGCCAAATCCCCAGAGTGCCAATCCATCACTGCCTGGCATAAAGGGAGGTGTGATTGGGGGAGATCAGAGTCAAAACAGTCCCAGCAGTTATAACTGATATGGTGACAGTGGTTTAATTTGGCAAAGTTTACAAAAGCGTATGACCATGGGAACACATTACTTGAGCTCCTCCCCGTGGAAGTGGTACATACAAGTGTGGGGGAAGTGTAAAGCTCCATTAGCTTCATGGTGAACCTGTCTCCAATGCTGTGGTTAAAACCACAAGCTTTGAGGTTAGACACTCAAGGTTTCAGTCCCTTCCTACTTGTGTGATATTCAGTAATTCATGAAGCCTATCTAAGCCTCAGTGTCCTCACTTATGAAATGGATATGATAAAATTTGGCCAGGTGCGGTGGCTCAGGCCTGTAATCCCAGCACTTTGGGAGGCCAAGGCAGGTGGATCACCTGAGGTCAAGAGTTTGAGACCAGCCTGGCCAACATAGAAAAACCCCGTCTCTCCCAAAAATACAAAAACACTGGCTGGGCGTGGTGGTGGGTACCTGTAATCCCAGCTACTTGGGAGGCTGAGGCAGGAGAATCACTTGAACCTGAGAGACAGAGGCTGCAGTTAGCCAAGATCGTGCCACTGCACTCCAGCCTGGGAGACAGAGCAAGACTCCATCTCAAAAATAAAATAAAATAAAATAAAATTGATACGATAAACCTTGCCTTATATGATTGTTGTAGAGTTTAAATGAAAATTTATGTATGCAAACTTCATATTCTAAGGACTCAATAATAGATAACTATGTTTATTAAGGTAGTAAGTGCTCAGAATTTGTCACCCTTTGTAAGATAACCAAATACTCTGCACTATTACTTAAAGTAAACCTTTGGTTTCTAACACCTACAATTCTACACCAGTTTATTTATCTTAATCTCCTATCCAAAAACACACTTACCCTTCTCTCATTTTCTAATTCAAAGCCTTTATGTCATTCAAGACTTAGCTGAGACCTCATCTGTTTTTCTAGTATTTCGTATTTTTCAGCACTTGTTTCTGGGTCCATTCTCTGAAGGTCTACAGCAACACTATCCAAAAGAAATAGAATGTGAGCCACATCTGTAATTTTTAATTTTATGTAGCCAGGTTAAAAAATTAAAGCCAAGTCAAATCGATCTCATTAATAGTTTTATCTAACCCAATATATCCAAAATATTATTTCAACATGTAATCAACATTTTTAAATTACTAATGAGATATTTTACGTTCCCATTCCATACTAAGTATCTGAACACTGTGTGTATACTTTACACTTACAACACTTTAAATTCACAATAATCACATTTCAAGGACTCAATAGCAATGTGTCTAGTGGGAGCCGTACTGTATAGCACATGTCTATAGCATGAATAGTTTATATCATACTATTTAATCAGCATTCAGTAAAGGTTTGCTGATCCATAGTTTGGATGCATTTAGTCATCAAAAAAGGAAAATGCAACAGGCAATGTGATTTTCTTTCACTTATGCTACTTTTTGCCTTCAGTGAATGGTGCTTATCCCAGAATGAAAACTCTTGAGTATGTGGAATAATGCCAGTTGCAGACTAGTATTAATATGTCTGCTCTGGCATTCTTGTGAATAATACAAGAGTTAAGCTAAAACAAGGAGACTCGTATGTGGTAATGCCTTGCGTATAGAATAAACCATCAGACTGAGGTGCTTCTAGATATGAATGGAGACCAATATAATCTCACCACCATGTCTAAAAGTGGGGGCTCCAGTTTTAAATGTTCACTTACCAGTAATCAAAAATTAGTTTGACTGTTGATTCACAACTGTCTTATTAAAGTAGAGGTTGCGTTCAAAACACAACCAGGGAAGTCACACCCAAGGCATATCACATCTTGTGTGCTACAAAATACCCAGGTCTTTCTACAAACCTTTTAAACTCTGACATGACAAATAATTTATAATTTTTCTACCCTGAATATTTTTCAAAGTGTAGATACTAATCAAGTCACATGGCATAAATATACAAGACTTTCAGACCATATAAACCCACATTGCATTAATATTCCAGATTCAAGTAGACACTGGATTTCCAAACATGGTTTTTGTTTCTTATAGGCATGTAAGAAAACATAGTTTACAATATGGAAAATTTCCAAGGTACATTGAAAAGAGCAGAAATTTTTAAAATGTATGACTCATCCAGTGAATCACTGAATGTTCAAGGAAAATTTATCTTGGTGTTTTATAGTTATTAGCTTTTTTTAAAAAAAAGTTAAAATATATTCTGATTATCAGGCTGACAACAAGCAATACTTTTCATATTATATTACGTTATTTGACTGAAAATGTGTTTCATCTTATTTCTTTTCCGGTATGTACTAAAGTACAACATTCACAAAGCTCACTAATGTCTGTTCTTGTATTGAAAAACTACTTCCCAAACATATTCCCCTCAAACATATCCCACAAAATACATTCACAAACACAGTAAAGGCAACTTCAATTACTTCTCAATGTTGGAGCATTTTATTTTTTAATTTTTAGCTTTCTTATCAAAATCTTAACAAAAGACTTGAGCAAATTCTATTTTCTCCATCAAACCTTCTTGAGCAGAGACTCCGCTTCTTTCTCTGAATTCCTGTGTGAATACAAACTTGGCATCCGTTGTAATCTTCCCTTTGTTATGCTTACTTTTCTATGTACCTAAATCCTAGCTCTACAATACAGTTCTAAGTTTCTTGAAACCATAGGCCGTGTCTTATTCGTCTCCTGTGGCTCTCAGCAGAGACTTGGATAGAATAAACGTTAAATAAATGTGCTAGAAATCATGACGATTTTGATCGTAGTTTACAGGAATATCATTCAGCAGACCAATGACATGATATAGCAATGTCAGCCATTATAAATGCACAGGAATATTTTCATATTTCTATCTTTTCCAATTTGACTTTTTGGCCATCTTTTTTAATAAAAGTTCTTAGTGTCTCATCGGCATTTTCATTCCAAAAACTCAAGTTGAATTTAAATTAAAATAAAACCCTAAAACGTCTAATTATGTTCTAGCATCAAACAAAGCTTTTTCTCCCTTACAGTTATATTTTAAATGTTTTTTTAGTGTCTAACCATAGTTAAGATTCCAGTTTACAAATATACATCTACTGTGGGTTTTTGTTTTTTTTTTACAAATTTAATAATATCCTAAAGCCTAATTTTGTGTATTGGATTCATTTAAAATGTGGTTGCTACTCAACAATTTTGGAGGAAAGTATATTACATCAGATGTAACATTTAAACTAAATCCAGAAGTTAAAACTCTCTATAAATAAGAGAAACAGAAAGACTCCCAAATAAGAAGCATGAAAGCCCAAGGAGGAAGTTAATGTGCAGCACAAAGTCTTTTGGCCTCATGAGCACTGCGCCCAATGGATTCAGCTGCAAGAAAATGAAGCATCTGGCACGCAGAGGGGAGTAGTGCAAGTGTGTGGGCTTACTGATGCCAGACTACAGAAGTGGCTCAAGAGTAAGAGGCCATTGATGAGAAGGTTTGGATTAGCTGTGGCCTTGAAGTTACCCCTGGAAACTGAGTAGCACTCAGTTGTGAGAGGTGCATTAACCTCTTCAGACCACTAGGGTTCAAAGTGTTCCATAAGGGGTAATTTATTAAATGGGTCCTAATTGCTTAGTAATGTACCTTCCAAAAGTCACTTCTCTCTGCTATGATTAGGCCTGGGACTTGCCAAGTGCTGTCATTCTCTTTGTAACTCCATAATGGAACTCTAGGATGTGGGAAGCTGATCCATTGGACAGCTGTATATCTAATCCAGGTTCAGAATCCTACCAGCGAAGCCAGACAACCTTTCATTTAACCCTCCAGTGTGTAAACACGGAAATACAAAATTGATACACCTTGTTTTGAGTGCCTTTTACTAAGTACATATATGTTTTAATAGAATGTGGGTAACTGGTGTTCTTCCTTTGAAAAATAGCACATTTTTAAGATTTGTGAAGTATCCCTTTCATTAAATTCTTTCTTAAAACTATAAAAATAAGCATGCTATTCTGTTTTCACTACCCACAACAAATTTTCTCTTGGCCTTTTTTGTTTCATACGGAGGCCAATCAACGTGATTTTCTGATTGGCTCCCAACACAAAACAGAGTGCATTCTATGGGTCATCCACTTGGTATCACTGATTCCCATCAGGACTACTTAGGCACTGGTTTTGTTAATTAACAAGGCCAGCAGAGGGAGTGAGAGAGCATTGCTACAAAAATGAAATCAAAATTTAAAATAATAATAATAACAGTCATATGTAGAAAATCTGACATTAAACTATGGAGGATTATACAGCGTAATCTAAATATGGAAGCAACCTTTATCATGTAGGTAACAGACTAGAATCAAAGAAACAGGACTTCTAGTCATTATTATAGTTTTATGATGTTCATGAACCAGCCAAATGTAACTGTGCCTCACTCATTAAAGTCTTGAAAATGGCCACCACAGTACCCTCCATTAAGATAGGAAAGGCTTTTGCCCTTCATGTAAGAGAAAGTGATTACGTAAAGAATGGGAATTATTGTCATAAGTATAAAGCTGTTATCATTTCTGTCTTTCAGGGCTTTAGGTCATTTCTTAGTTTTGACCACAAGTGAAAAACACCTGGTTAGTATTCCCCCATTCCCTAAGAACATCAGTTTGATTAGATCATGAAGTTAGACACATATCTTATTAACATGAATAAATAATCATTAGGTTACAAGATAGCATAGGGGAATGTCTTTCTACCTGAAAGATATTATGTATTCTAATCTCATATTTGTTTTACAACTACTATTTCCAGGCCATGTAAAGAAGTTACATATTTTCCAGAAAGGTTTTCAGACAAAGTGTTACAGTGGAGTCCTGTTCAAATCCACCACTCAATGGCTTACAGTTATTTAGAATTTCAGTTTCATTCTTAAGGGAATGTGCTGTAGTTGTGTTTTCCAGATATCTTCAATAGTGTTTCTTACGAGATAATTTGTGTGGGCCCCATAACCAGTTTCCCACAGGGCAGCTTTAAGAAAATGACAATCAAAACCAACCAGCCTTTACACCATACTAAACTAAGTAAAATCTTTCTTTGTTTTACAAGTTTCAGATAATCTTGAAGATAGTGCAACTTGTCTGGACGTTTGGCAGAAAAAATAGTTTGGAAAGTAAATATTCAGTTCTGCTTTCTCCAGTAGATGTCACTTTCTGTACATAGGATATCAAGATATATAAGATGCACAGTATCCCTTACAATGATGGCAAAAAAATAACTTTGGGTTCCAGCCATATGTAACAGTTTTTAAGCTATCAATGGTATTTTCTAGTGTTTGGAATCACAAGGAATCATAAGGCAAAATTAATGCTATTAATTAACCATCTTACACATTTCTGTGTAGCTTTGGCAATGGCCATTAAGTATAACATACAATACAATATTGCTAATGCCTTTTCAATAGTTAAAGAAAACTATTACTCTAAATTGAAGCAGAAAATGTATTTTCCAAAAAACAAACATGATTTCTGAGTAAATAAGTAGTTATTAATAATATACTACATACTTACCAAGAACCTAGTATATGAGTTTAGTTAACCTATTATTATTTCATGCGTTAATTTTCCTGGGTCCTCGCTATCATTTTGATATTCACATCATCTTCATGTGTCTGAAGAAAAAATAGGGTTCTCTGAAGTGTCTCACTATATGCAAGGGAACATAGAACAAGAAAGAGAGAGAAAAGACAGAAACAGAAAGAAAGAAAGAGAGAGAAAGAAAGAAAGAAAGAAAGAAAAGAAAGAAAGAGAAAGAAAGAAAGAAGAAAGAGAAAGAAAGAAAAAAAGCATTATAAATCTTACATTGTATTGTTTATAGCATCTACATGTCCAAGAATAAAAATCAAATGATGGAAGAATATTAATAGTGAGAATTAGATTAATTCTTCTTAAAATACTTTTCAGAATGCTCTTTGCATTTCTGAACATAAGCCTCATTATGCTGTTCTATTTGTATTCCAAAGTAGTTAAATTTTATATTTGAGTTGTTTTAATAGATGACTTTGAAATGACAGAGGAGAGCACATTTTTGTTTCTTATTGATCCAATCAAGATTTTGCTTGTAGCTACTATAACTTGAAATAATACATAAGGTTACGGAGGCTTTTTAAAATGTTGATGTCTAGGTCACATCTGATTCAGTGGTTGTATTGACAAATGTGATTTGATAATTGTCAAATTAAGCTCAAGAGAAAATTAGTTAAACAACTACTTTTATTTTCAGATGCTTCGAACAAAAGATATGAAGTTTGGTAGCAAATAATGATAGGGTGCTAGAACAAAAATTCCCGAAGAAGGCAAAATGGGCATGTGGCTTTTACAAAACAAAAGAATCTATCTGGTCATCAAAATAAACAACATCTAAAAGATCTCTCTAGGTTTTAAATATTTTGCAAAAAGAGTAAACCCAAAGAGCTCGATTCTTATCTGAGTAGAGATTTCTCAACATGTTAACTGGGAAGTTCTGCTACCGTTCTTGTGTATACTTTGTTAAAAACAAAGAGATTATAAGGGTTTGGGTAATAAAGGGATTTAGAGGCTTCACCTTTAGGCTACCGATTCCACTCCATTTCAGTTTTAAGAGAACTAAGGTCATGAATGTACCCAGGGCATGTAGTTTACTTTTAATTCAGCATAAGTTAGGATCCCACTTTATAACAAACCCTAGGATGTTTTTTTCAACTATTCAGAGCAAATAGGGTTGACAAAAGAAAAACAAAGATTGAACAGGAAGGATAGAAACAAACACAGAGTAATGCTCAGTAAGCTGAATTCCTGAGGAAATACACACCACTGGTGCTTCTTCTGAACATTTTCAAGGACAGAGTTGGCTCTTTACCATTCTGGGTCTTATTACTAGTCTTGATCAATAAATAAACAGTAATCGATAATTCTGAAAGAAAATGATGCCATAATAATTTCGAAATTAAGGACAAGTGATTAACATCATGTGGCTGAATTACAGTGCTCTGATTTGAACTCTGGAAAGAGCCATGCAAACGTACCCAGCAATGCTAGTTGTCAGCAGTGTTTCCCTGTGTAAAACAGAAGACAGAGTCCTTGTATGCGTAAACAGCCCCACTCAGGCAAGGAGTCACTGAAGGAGCTGCAATTCCTTAGCACTGGATTTAGGTCTTTCTTCTGTTTTTATACTTCAGTTTTCTCATAGTATTTAATACCTTATTTATTTAATAGATTGGAACAGAAAACTCAGGACACTTTGAAAAACAGCCAATTGCTTAGTTCCATAGCCCTAATAGCCCTAAAGGATGTCAGCAGTGTCATTATTTTTTTAAATAATTATGTCATTACCATTACTTGTACCATGTCTTACAATTATCTGCTTTAAATAATGTTATCAGATATTAAACAGACACAAAATAACATTTGTAGCTTACATGCAAAAACACGAGTAAGTAAATAAATAAGGTGGACATCTGTGTATCTCGTATCCAACTTAAGAAATGAAACGCTAACCAGTATCTTTGGAACCTTGAACCCCTCTTCAGTCCATCCCTCTTCCCTCTTTTCCTGCATAGATAAGATTATTCTGAATTTTGTGTTAATCAGCCCCTTTCTTTTTTCTCCTTTCTTAAATGAAAAAAAATGCTTCATAGGAATTTTGAGTACTATCTGTTTGGAAGAATACAATAAAACATTTGAGAAAATTGAGGCATATAAGCAATATTGATCAATTAAAAATGTTTCTGTTTTAATGTCTATTCAATCAACATTGAATAAATATTCTCTGCATTCCAAAGTAGCCATTAGCCCCAGTCACCACCAATAAATGATGGGATCCAATTCTGTAGTTACTATCTCTATTATTAGCATTCAATTACAAAAATATCAGTATTTTATGAAGAATAAAAATATTCTTACCTACATATATCAATATAATTCTATTCGATGCTCTACACATAAATTGCACTTTTAATAGATAATATTTTCAACTCATACAGGAAAAGATTTTGGATTCCAGAAAGGATTTCTAAGAAAATGTGTTATATCTCCTTTTCTGGCGTTTGTTTTTTTTTTAACACTTTTTTTTTTAACTTACAAGGTTTCTGTGACCCCTTACCCAAAGATAGGATCAGTGTCTAAATAGCAGATTATTCAGCTTCTTAGTATATTATTAAGGGAAAGATCCCTCAAATTACTAAGCCACTCCACCAGCCATGTCTCAAAGATCTGAAGATGAGTAAGTCCTACAGGAGGAGTAGAGCGTGTGTCCCGGGGTCCTTGGTGAGGAGGGACTGGAGAATAAGAGAAAGAATGAGACCAGGGGATGGATCCCTGAGGCATCCTGTCCCTTTCATCCTCCTCCTCCTTTTTCTGCATTCCAAAGTGGCCGGCAGCCCCAGTCACCACCAGTAAATGATGGAATCCAATTCCGTATGTACTCAGCAGCAAATAACTGCAAGTATGTACCTGCTTTTTTTTCTTCTCCAGGACATCTCCCCGTGACAGATTCAATCTCTGTATCTTGTACCAACACTGTTGACCCTGGAGTCAACTTTTTAAAATTTAAGACGGGGGCATTCCTTCAGCACTTAGGAGTGTCTAAGTCAAAATTTAGCAACAAAGTATAATAGCTTTTGATTATTTTAAATACAATATTATATGATAACTCATCTTTGTACTAAAGTTAGAGTGTTCTAAATTTACATATATTATCAGTATGGGTGTTTTTGAATTCTGTTTAAAGTTACTAAGAAACATTCCAAGCCTGGACCCTAAAATAGGAAAATGAGATATTTAAGGCATTGGTTGTAAGAATTGTCAATAAGACCCTTGATAGATTGATTACCTAATGGCAAGTGTGACAAATGTGACAACAGATTTAAGAATAACATTACCACTTCAGTAAACAATAAACATGACTATTACTAATGATTAATTTCTTTAATATTTTAAATAATGTTGGAGGCACCAAAGGTGTTGAAAATTAATATTAGCAGATTGAAAATTTGTGTAATAATCTGTCACAATACCACTTCCGTATCTTCTATTCAGTGTATTTCAGAAATATTTTCAACTTCTTACTCTTTATCTTACTGTCACATTCATTCTCTCCTTTCTTTTTCATAGCTATATTCCAAATTAAGTCCTCAGGTTATCTTTTGCTTACCTGGTCTCCCCATCTTCAAAGTTTGCCCTTCAATTAATTTTGCCTGATACTACCAGACTAAGCTTTGTAAATCCAAGTTTTTCTTCTTTTGCTTCTCCTTTGATGAGTTCCAATTTTTCAGGGAAATAATTCTAAACTTTTTAGTATGGTATTTAAGTAATTAATACCATAATTAAATCCTACCTAATTTTCCAGGCTTCTTCCCAACTACTGCAAAATCTATACTATTTCTGTATCTACTATGTAATCATTCTCACATACCATAAAATCCCCATCATCTTCATGCTGTACCTTGCACTTGCCCTTGCCCCTTGTATATTTTTGCCTGCTGAAATCCCACTGCTCCAAACCAAAGGGATTTTATGTGCAAACTGATTTTATGTGCAATCATTGAATTAATCCCAAGCCCTTAGAGCTTCCAAAGCACTTTGGTTTACACTTACAATACAGCACTAATCATGTACTGCCTCATATTTTAATTATGAAAGGTATAGGTTTTATTAACTCCCATGCTCCCTGGATGGGTTTGTACATGATACCCCCTTAACATGTAGAGTAGCACACAATCATCATGGTATTTGTTGTGTTGAATTGAATGGTTGAGTATATATGGCAAGAAAAGAATACCACTATCATATTTTATCAAGGTCTTGGAAAAATATACTGAGTGTTATTGTTTGTATAAATAATTTATTATAAATTAAATTATCTTTATAGGCATGATTGTGCATGACTGTAGTCCCAGCTACTTGGGAGGTTGAAGTGGGAGAATCACTTGAGTCCAGACGGTCAAGGCTGCAGTGAGCAGTGATTGTGCCACTGCATTCCAGCCTGGGAGACAAAGGAAGATCCTGTTTCAAAACCAAAAAACAAACAAACAAACAAAAACCACAAAAAAAAAAAATTCAAATAAGATTAAAACCCAGCTCCTGCCTTCTAAAAGCTCAAAACCTAACAAGGGAGATGGGTACCCAAATACTATTAACTATAACATAATGGCATAGCATTCTTTAAAAGGTTAACACAAAATGCCCTGAAATCACAAAGGAGGGAGAAACTAATTTTGAAGAAAGGAGGTAGTAAGAGGATGTGAATCATGCTAGGATCTCTGAAGTAGACCTTGAAATAGAAGTAGCTCTTGACCAAATGATGAAAAAGCCACGCCTGCTATAAGCCACATAGGCGATGCATCACTCAACATCATTCAAGGGCACTGTTCAGTTAAACTCCAACACGGTGGTGCCCCCTGGGACTGTGTAGCATTGTGGCCCAGGGAAAGAGCAGACCTGGCTGAGGGGTGCGCATACCATGTTCAGCAGTTGTCTTGACATCACATATAAGCTCAGTTAAAATTGTACTAAGATCTCACCTTCCAGTTTGTGTTTTCTAGCCCTCCTTTCTATACAGTTTAGGAATTCTTTTTACAACCTCTATTTAAAAGGAGAAGCCAAGAATATGACAATTCTGTTAACTCCAATGTTCTCTAGCATAGTTACAAAACAAAATAGGTTACAGATTAGAATTATCAAATCAAGATACAGCTTCACAATTTTTTTCATTTAATGTTTTTCAAACTTTTTAAGTCATTTTCCTTTCCTCAAATTAAATTTTGCTAAGATCCATATGCAAACCAGAAAAAAAAGTGAATGGTCAAGACTTCTGCTGGTTCCTTGCAACCCTAAGGATTCAGAGGCACAGTTTGGAAATTGCCAGTTCTAGACCAACTTTCTCTTTTATAATTGAGGAAACAGAGATCCAAAGAATTTGAAGTACCTTATGCAAGTTCATAGTAGCAGTTAGTGGCAGAATAGAAAATAGAAGCCCCTTAACTGTCACTCCACTGTTCTTTCAAGATAAAATTAATTCTACTTACATAGCAAAATGAGCATGAGGTCCAAGGGTCTCTCAAGGTGACATTTAGGATCGAGAGAGACTGTTTCTTTTTCGTAAGACTTCATTGGAATTCAGTATTTCATTGTTAAGTAATTCAGAATCAACGGTAAGTCTTTTATCTTATTCTATCTTTCTTTCATTTAGATATTGAATTACCAAAAATGACAGCTCCTAGATTCTTTAACTTCTTGATCCAACACAAGGGGGATGGTTAAAGAAATTTATCTCAGTGATGGCCTTGACTAGTCAGGCACTTTCTTGCTCTAGAAATCAAAATTCAATGTAAAAATCTCCCTCAGTTAAAAAAGGCAGAAGAAAACCTGAAATGACTTGTCTCTTATCTCTGTAGATTGTAAGGATGGAGAATAATAATGTTTAGATTCCTTGGCGAGTTCAACATGTTATGTTTTAATTTACAGATTAAGTGATTTTTAAAAACTGTATATTCTGCTGGGTGCGGTGGCTCACGCCTGTAATCCCAGCACTTTGGAAGGCCGAGGCAGGCGGATCACCTGAGGTCAGGAGTTCGAGACCAGCCTGGTCAACATGGTAAAACCCTGTCTCTACTAAAAATATAAAAATTAGTCGGGCATGGTGGTGCACGCCTGTAATCCTAGCCACTTGGAAGGCTGAGGCAGGAGAATCGCTTGAACCCTGGGAGGCGGAGCTTGCAGTGAGCCGAGATCACGCCAGTGCACTCCAGCCTGGGACAGAGGGAGACTCCGTCTCAAAAAAAGAAAAAAAAAAAGACAACCATATATTAACACACACATACATAGAAAGACTTAATCAAAATCATCAAGTATATAGCTGTTGTAAATTATCCTCCTCGTCAAGAAAGTTTAGTAACTATGACTTAATGGAAATAAATTTAGTTAGAGAAAAAAAAACAATAGTGTTTGCCAGTATAGACCCCTACAACTGGTAATCATTAAATCAAATATTGTGGCTAATCAATTAATAAAAGAAGTTTGGATAACTTAAATAGTCTGATACTATATCATGACAAAGCATTTATTGAAAGGAATAATAGGAATACTTCCTAAGATCAAATGAGTTAATAACTTTTGACAGTCAAGAAATGTTTAGCTATAGGACAAATATAACAATATATGGCTTACAAATATAATGCTAAATGTGCCCTGAATCAATACTGAAAAATTATAATTGCAGACATCACATAAAGACCTTTAAAAAATATCAAGACCAGCCAGGCACGGTGGCTCACACCTGTAATCCCAGCACTTTGGGAGGCCTAGGCGGGCGGATCACGAGGTCAGGAGATCGAGACCATCCTGGCTAACACGGTGAAACACTGTCTCTACTAAAAATAAAAAAAATTAGCCGGGCATGGTGGCGGGTGCCTGTAGTCCCAGCTACTCGGGAGGCTGAGGCAGGAGAATGGCATGAACCCGGGAGGCGGAGCTTGCAGTGAGCCGAGATCACACCACTGCACTCCAGCCTGGGTGACAGAGCGAGACTCCATCTCAAAAAAAAAAAAAAAAAAAATTCAAGGCCATAGCTTTTGGAAATCATGGATATTCTTGATTATTAACCATACAAAAGTCATCTTAGCTTCTTTCCTAGTGGAGCAGGAAATTGGCAACAGTACAGAGGCCTCTCTTTCTGGTTATGCCTCATCTGCATTTCACTTCCCAAATCTAAATGTCTGTTGTGAAACATGGTCTAGCCAGAAGATATAGATTAATTTTCTAAACAGACCACAATTCCCCAGCCTCTTCCAAAAATTAGTGCTACTGTATGCCATGACTTTCATGTGATGTCTCTAGCTTCAGTCATCAAAAAAAGCAGACAGAAAGCAATAAAGAGGCTTGCAGAGTAGTATCTTGAAGAAATACATCATAACTTAAAGATAGTAACCCAAATATAAACTTATGAGAAAAAATCAGTTGGAAATGATTCTGCTTTAAGGTAAGTCCTAAACAAGTTTTTGATCTGTAAGTCCTATCATTTCAAACAACTCTTCTTACGCACACTGCATGTGTATGCAATGCGTGCATGCACACACACACACACACACACACCAAAAAGCCACTGGTACAAAAAAGATCTGCATCAAATTAATAGTTACTCGCCGAACAAAAATAAAAATGTTTTTATTTAAATTACAAGGTTACCTATAAGGTATTAGGTTGGTGCAAAGTTGCAGTTTTTGCCCTTAAAAGTAATGGCTATACATCTCTAATCATTCCAAAGTATTTTTACAAATTGTTCTTATACTTTGAATTCATCTGCTCCCTGCCAAATAGGAAAACAACCACTAGACAGTATGCTCTACAATTGAAGTTATTTTACTATGAAGAGATTTAAAGTTGATCAGCCTCTAAAGTCATGTGTGCTAGATGCTAATCTTTATTTTGGAAAGCAACTCTACAGAAGTCACTGCATGTTGAATTGTTTAGCAGAGCAAGCAAGCGCTCTTCAGGCATAGGCCTGACACTCTGTCTCTGAAAAGAAAACTCTGTCTTGGTGAGGGAATATGATGTCCAACCACTTTCTACCTGGCTGGGCTCCAAGTACATGACGAATTGCAAAAATACAATATACAAAAGGAATATTTATGTGTCTTCCTCCTTCATCAGATACACAGTATTTTTTCTCCCATGTCACAAAACTTGTAACCGCAATTTACAAGTATATGCACAAACTGCTATTGATTTAACGATGCATTTCTTTGATGTCCCTTGCCTTAACCTCATTTATAAAGCTGTTTTGCATTATTTCAAACTGTCAATGATTTGTGACTCATGAATATTCAAATCTAATTTGCACTTACCTTTTTGGTATGCATGCTTACTTGCAATATGTCTCTACATTTGCCCTTTTGTTTTGTATTTATTTGTGGATTATTTTATTGAAATAATACTCTTTTAAAAGCATATTAAGTCTATTTTAAAACAACAGGAGTGGTTGATGATTGACTTTTCTTGGTCTCAGTGCACTCTGTATTTTGCCGCTTAGCAAGTTCAGTCATTCTGTAAACATGTCTCTAGTATTAAAAATAATCATCCTTTTGCTAATAGATGTCAGTTTCAGTGGGACGGATTTAGTTTGCTCAGCTATATGTCTCTAGGAAAGAGTCAACAAGTTTTAAATGAACTTGAGCCTTACACAAAAAAAGAAAAAAAGGAAAGGATTATTTCTGGTGGAAAAACAAAAAGTTCATGCAGAATTGAGCCCTTCATGTCAGTGTGGATCAACTTTTCCACTTACATTGTGGAATGCCAGAAATGAAACCTAATTCTCTCAAGCACTAAAAAACCCTTTTAGATGTCTTTCAGATGATGATAGCTAAAGGAGACACCCAGGACTTTGTGGATTGCAGGCATGTCACTAGTGATTGAAGCTCCAAAACAGCAGAGCAGGGAGCCACCTGCCTATAGAATGGATTTCTTGCAAAACCTGTTCAGAAACAAATGAAAAGTGTTGTTATAAAAAAAAAAAATGGAGCAAAGCACACCACTTTTGTAATTGATTTCTGGACTCAACTGTGATTTCCAAGAAAATCCAAACAATTAACTGCCCTACCTTGCCAAAAAAATTTTTCAAATATTTATGTTTCATGCCAGCAGCTAAAATAGAAAAATACTTCATGGCATTTACAATACGATAGTTGCAGATTTCCTTACTTTTCTTCATGCTCAATTTTTAAACTTTGTTTTAAGCTGTAAAGAAATCACTGGTCACCTATTGCCTTCCATTGCATGATAAAGTTGTCCCAAAATTTACTAAATTATTCTACACAAAAAAATAAACACAGGTCCCAGTTCATCCCATCTAGCCAACAACATGTTTCTTTTTTACAAATTTCTCATAATAGCTCAATTGTAGATAATCTGTCAGGTGATATAATCTCCTTCCAAATGCTACTAAATTGCTATCTAACCTTTTTGTAGTTATTTTTTATTTAGAAAGCAAATATTTTTATTTTAAACAAAAACGTTTTGCTGTCATATTTTATTATTGATGTGTTTAAACAAACATACTCTGTCTAAAAGAGTTCATGTTTTCCCAAATTTATCATTTTCTTCATGACTGTTGATATCATTATTATTTCCTCAATTTTGAAAACCAAACATCACAGATTCACTGGGCCCCATAGTATGCTACCCAAAGCTATCTATCAGGTAAACCCCTTTACAGGATGCTATTTTTATGCACGTAACTAACCAATTTGTTACATGCTGATTTTTGACCCATGAATCAGAGGACTCCTCCCTGGGAGATAGAAAACTCTTAGGAACAAGGGTTTTAGCATTATGTTCCTTAATCCTACTACTAACTTGCTTTATAAACCATAGTAAATTTCCTGAATCCCTAAGAACCTTAATTTCCTCATCTAGGAAACAGGGATGTCCCACTAATAATGATTGTGCCTACTTCATATTGTTATGAGAATTAAATGAGATTATTCAAATGCAATGCTCAGCATACTAGCTGGCAGTTAGACAATACTCAATATGGAGCTGCTATTTCCATAGCCCAATTTTTGCCAGAGTTGTACCTAGTTTCTCATCAATTATACTTTAAAGTAAGCAAACTTTGTCTTCTCAAAATCTATTCCGTATTTCCTCCACTGTATATCAGCATAACAGTTAAAGCATTTGTTCCCAACTCTAGGGCTAGGTCTAATCAATGATTGGCTCAGGATCCATGGTTAAGCCTTCCAAAAAGTCATTCAAATGAGGTATGAGGGAAAGTTTGCTGGGGTCTTCTCAATTTTTTTTTCACACATCTTCCCACAACAGCATCCAGAGAAAGAGAAACAGGCACTCTTCCTCTCAGTGTGGTTGTGGGAAGATAAGAGGCTCAGAGCTGCTGCAGCCATCTGGCTGCCAGCCTGAGGATAAAGCTGATACACATAAGATGGCAGAGCCAAGAAAATTGAAGGGAATGAGAGATGGAGCTTGCCCCACCTCTTGCCAATGGCATAACTTTATTCCCTTATTGCTTAAGCCACTTAGAATTGGGTTTTCTGTTACTTGCAGCCAAAAACATTCTAACTGATTCAGGGAGGCAGGCTAAAGAGCAGTCCAGTGCCTGAGTTTACAGGAGCATATAAACATGTTGTAACTCCTCCTGCCTTTTCTAAGTCAGTAGCCCAGCCACATCTCCACAATGTGTCTGTCTTTCTGAAAATAGAAAAAAGATTCAGAGCACATCTTCCAAGATTACTCCAGTCTCCTAAATAACCAGCAGCTCTTTTTGCCTTTTTTTTTTTTTTTTTTTTTTTTGAGATGGAGTTTTGCTCTTGTTGCCCAGGCTGGAGTGCAATGGCACGATCCCAGCTCACCACAACGTCTGCCTCCCCGGTTCAAGCAATTCTCCTGCCTCAGTCTCCCAAGTAGCTGAGATTACAGGCAGGCACTACCACGCCAGGCTAATTTTTTGTATTTTTAGTAGAGATGGGGTTTCTCCATGTTGATCAGGCTGGTCTCAAACTCCTGACCTCAGGTGATCCACCCACCTCGGCCTCCTAAACTGCTGGGATTACAGGTGTGAGCCACCGCGCCCGGCCATCTCTTTTTGCTTTTGTAGAAATAGAATTCAAAGCAAGGGCACCCCTGTCTTGCTTTTGTAACCTCATTTCAGATCCGCAGGTTACAGAATTTTAGCGCTCAAAATGTACTCTGAATTTTACATTCTTCACGTCCTGGAAAATCACAACCTAAAGTAGAATGGCAACACATGCATCTAATCCAATGGCATGAATCTAAGTAAAACTTATTTTATGATTTGGTTTACGATTCTTTTGTTCCTATTTCTAGCTGACCAGTTTAATTTGATATACATAACCTAAAAATAAGCTGGTGTCTTTACGCTTCTTTTTTTTATCTATATAAGGACAGATCTAGTTTGCTTTATCTCTTAGGAACCTGAATAATAGGTTATATGATCAAAAGAAGCAATTCTCAGCTAAAAATCTAACAATGCACTTTTCATGGTCCCAGATCAGTTTGGTCTTTCTCTACCCCCTTCCCACCCCATCTGCCTCCAGCTATCCATGATTTAATCTTATCAGGAGCTCTCATGATTATAGTTCTAGTGTTCCTTTGAATAAGCAGTGAGAAAAGAAGCCAGGTAATTATGTATTGCTCTAAAATATATGGAACCACAGATCTGGAGACATCTTTAGATATTATCTAAAGAACCAGCCACAGATAATGCCAGAGACATGCCTAGGGTCACGCTGCTTGGAAGCAAGTCATCTGATTCCCTAGCCAGCATCACTGCTACTACACCACCATGCCTCTCAGGAAAAGTGGCTCTTAAAAGATGTATGGGTAAATAAATTACTAAATTTAACCCGTGGGGTGACCCTTTGTTGCTTAACTTATTTTCATGAGAATCTAACTTTATCATATCTCAGCTTTATGGTTATTTTTTAAAACTATGTATTTTAAGATATACAAGGTCAAGTCACTACCTATTTTGCTGAAGATTTCTTTACAGCATGTAAAAATATGTCCTTTTTGGTGTTGCTGAAAACTGGAATAAAAGTAGCAAAAATATGTGGTTTTCTTATTGGTCCTCCTAAACTGAGACTTGATCAACTGGTGTCAAGGGCCATTGTGACTGTGGTCTTGCACTTGTTACATGGAGGACATTCACAGCCCACTGAAAGAGGAGCTCCTCTATCCATCCTGCAGTCCAGCAAATATCAATACTTGAAACCAACAATGGAGACACCGTGGCTAACTATAAATCTATGGATTTTTTACAGAAGATTTTCAAAAATCTAGAACTACCAAATGCTGCTACCAGTATCGAAAATCCCATATTTCAAATGCCATAAAACACATACTTTTCATGAATCCATACTCTGTCAATCTTACTCATATATGTGAATTTCATAAATCATAGTCTCTCACACACAATAATCTCTCACACACACAGAAACACAGAGTAAAAAACAATAATAACTGGTATTTAGAAATCAACTGATTCAAAATAAAAATTCTGACTTTCCCACAGTGGATGGGTATCTCTAACTTAAAAGTTTTTGTTTAATTCACAGTTGAAATAGGATCCTTAAAGAGATTTCATTAGACTTCATTTTCAGAAATATTTCAAAATTAGCTGCAAACCAATCATAAGTGAAAAAAACATCTAGAATCCCTGGGATTATTGACCAACAGGAAAGGGACAAATGAGACTGTATCCAAGTATCCTTTCTATGACATCTTCGCTCTTCTTCTAGTATTTGTTAGGGCCACCTAAGGATTCAACTTAGGAAGTGTGGGGGAAAAAAAAAAGCACAGCAGAATCTAATTTAAACTTATTGCCTACCAGTATGCAATAAGTTTAAAAACTTCAATGACACTGTCTGGGTGTGGTGGCTCACGCCTGTAATCCCAGCACTGTGGGAAGCCGAGGTGGGTGGATCACTTGAGCTCAGGAGTCTGAGACCAAAACTAATAAAATAATCTCTAGTGATTATTTTATTAGTTTTATTCAATTAAATAAATTGAATCTGTAGTTAAGAATCTTTTTTTGTAAAAGAAGGCCAATATTATTTTAAAAGTTAACTTTACCTAATTTTTAAGAAACATAATTTCAATCACATATTAAGTTATCTAGAGAATAGAAATGGGAGGAAACTCTCCCTAACTCCAATCAAATGTTACCAATATTAGGCAAAGAAGATTTGTGTGTGTGTGTGTGTGTGTGTGTGTGTGTGTGTGTGTGTGTGTGTGTGTGTTTGAGACAGGGTCTCGCTCTGTCACCCAGGCTGGAGTGCAGTGGCGCAATCTCCGCTCACCTCAAGCTCCGTCTCCCAGGTTCACGCCATTCTCCTGCCTCAGCCTCCCGAGTAGCTGGGACTACAGGCGCCCGCCACCATGCCCAACTAATTTTTTTTTATTTTTAGTAGAGACAGGGTTTCACCGTGTTAGCCAGGATGGTCTCGATCTCTTGACCTCGTGATCCGCCCGTCTCGGCCTCCCAAAGTGCTGGGATTACAGGCGTGAGCCACCGCGCCCGGCCAGGCAAAGAAGATTTTTTAAAATTTAAAGAAAAAAGAAAAATGATTGTTCATTATCTCACATCAATAGAAATTTAAAAATCTTAAGCAAATATTATTAACCTAAACCCGGCTGTGTAGTATTATATACTTCAATGTAGCCAAAACCATAAGAATAGTTTAATATTAGAAAGATTATAAATAAAATAACAGTAACAGAGTAAAGGAGAAAAAATATTTATTACATATAGAAAAATCATTTAACAAAACTTAACACTAAATTTTTTAAATTCTTGGTGAACTAGGCATGGAGGAAAACAGCTTCCTTCATCTGATAAAGATTATCATCAATTAACTGCAGTAAATAACTTTCTTAATGGAGAAAGGCTATAAACAAGAATTTCAAATTAATAATAAGATAAGGATGTCCGCTATTGAGAAATGCTTTGGTTTAACATTGTCCTGGAGATCTGGTCTCAGATAGGGCAATAAGACCACACCCCTCTCTCAAAAAAAAAAAAGAAAGAAAGAAAGAAAAAAAGGGGGTTGGGGGAAGGAAGAAAGAAAGAAACGAAAAGGAGGGCTGGAGGGTTGGGCACAGTGGCTCAAACCTGTAATCTCAGCACTTTGGGAGGCCAGGGCGGGTGGATCACTTGAGCTCAGGAGTTCCAGACCAGCCTGGACAACATGGTGAAACCTCAGCTCTACAAAAAATAAACAAAATTAGTTGGGCATGGTGGCATGCACCTGTAGTCCCAGTTACTCAGGAGGATGTGGTGGGAGGATTACTTGAGCCCAAGAGGTCGAGATTCAAGTAAGCAGAAATTGTGCCACTGCACTCCAGTCTCAGTGACAGAGCAATAGCCTGTCTCAAAACAAAAACAAATAAAAATAAACAAAACAAAAATAAACTAAAAAAAAAAAGCAAAAAAGAAAGAAAGTAATAGGATTGGAAAGGAAGAAATAAAACTGTCATTTTCTGTAGACTATATTATTATCTAGTATCTACATTGAAGGCCCAAAGAATTTGTAGATAAATTGATATATGAGACAGGCAGGCTGAAGATACTTGGAAAGCAATGGAGTTGGTGGAGTTGGTACACTGGTTATCCATACAGTGAAAATGAAAGGGATTCTTACCTCACTTCTACACACAAAATTCAGTTCCCTGTTGTTAAAGAATTAAGTATAAAAAGAAAAGACAATCAAATTTGTTAATAAATTTTATAGAACATTTTTTAAGTTCAGAATGCAAAATATTTTTTATACAAGACACAAAAAGCATGTCATAAAAGAAAATATTGATAAATTAAATTACAGTAAAATTTAAAACTCCCGTGTATCAAAACACATGTCAAATAAAATTAAAAGCCACAAATTGGAATAAGATGTTTGCAATATGGAATTTATAAAATTAATAATTAAAAAACTCAATATAAAAATGGGATAAATACATAATAAACAGGTATTTCACAAAAGAGGAAATATAAATAAAGAAAAAGCATATTAGATGTTCAGCCTTATTAGTGATTTAGAAAATGCACATTCAAAGCCACAGTGAGATACCTTTTTACACTCACCAGATTGGCTTGGCAAAAAGAAAAAGAAGTCAAACATTACCAAGTGTTAGGAGAAAGGGTTGTAGATCAACAAGATGTCTTCTGTACTACTAGCAAGAGTGTAAGTCAGTGCAATCGCTCTGGAAAATAATTCACATTATCTTGGAAAGTTGAGCATTTGAATACCAAAAAATTGGAAAATGTACTCTTATATTGATACTCTAAATCTAGAAAAATCTTTGTACAGGAGCATCAAGAGATACATACCAGAATGCTTATTGCAGAACTCTTTTTAGTAACAACAAAAAATGACAACAACCCAGGAGGTAATGACAAATAAATTGTATTATAATTACAGGATGGAAAATCAAGCAGACATTTAAAGGAAAAGAATGAACTATCACTATACACACAAAAAATGAATCTTGAAAATGCAACATCGAAAGAAAAAAGGAACCCAGAAAAAGTAACTTGAGTGTGATACTATTTTTACAAAAAAAAAAGCAAGATGAAACAATATATTGTTTAGGAATATGTATACATACAATACAAATATAGATGTATACAGAAAGGTTAATATATTAATAATATATACAATATCATTTTATTACACATAATTTATATTAAGTACATATAGTTCAGGAATGCACACATAGAAAAACTATTAACAAAAAATTCAGGATGGTAGTTACCCTAGGAGGAAAGCCAAAAAATGAAAAGGAAGGAACACATGAGTACAGGCAATGCTTCCCTGCTTAAATTTGGTGGCTAGTTTACAAATGTTTCTTTTATTATTAAACATTGTAACATTTAAGTAGTTATATATATGCTTTTGAATATAACACATATTTTACTAAAAATAAAAGTAAGAAAATAATAAGTGATCATTTTTTAATCAGAGTAATGTTATGACTAAAAGGATGGGAAATAACAGATGGAAATAAGAGAATATTAGAAAAAGCTCAAATCAGAAATCCTTGGTTTCAGTAGAGCAAGAAGTGAAGTCATCTGAGAACAAGAGGAATGAGAGTAGTTAGGGGCTACTGAGTGTGTCATAGAGAAAGGAAGAAAGGAGGAAAGGAAAGGAAAAGTATGGATAGAGAGAGGGACAGTGGGAGAGCAGGGGAGAAGAGAATGAGTTATTGTCAAAGAAATGAGTCCCCACAGAAAATGGATTGTTTCAGGAGGACAACTGAATTTAGAGCTTAGATGTGAACTGCACACTCTCAGGACTTCTTCCCTCAAAAATGGACTATTCAAGAGGAACCAAAAATGACTGGGGATTAATATGGAGATTGTCATGACTATGTATATATAGAGAGAGGTTAATATATTAATAATATATACAATAACATTGTATTACATATAATTTATATTAAATATATATGGTTCAGGAATGCACACATAGCAAAACTATTAACCAAAAATTCAGAATTATGGTTACCCTAGGGGAAGAAAGCCAAAAAATGAAAAGGAAGGAATTTTTGTCATGACAGAAAGTTCAAAAATGAGAGAGGCCCTGGGATGCACACTTAAATATGTTCATATTCTCTGGTCTATTTTCAGGGATCCATTCTAAGAAATCATCCTGAATTCTGAAAAACCTTCATACCCAAAGATGCTCATTACAGAATTACATATAAAAATGAAAACTATGTATAAACAAACTTAGTACCCAGTAACAGTGGAATGAAAAAGTAAACCATTTTACTTCATTGATGACATCTATTTAAATAGAGTCATAAGGAATTTGAATACTTGAGCAAATTGTATGCAAAGTACAATTACAACTACATGTAAGAAATTATGCATTAAAAAATACACAAAATACGCTAAAATTTTGGCAGCAATTGCGTTTGGATACTTTGCTCATTGGTCATTTCTTTCCTTTTATCTTTTCTGCATTGCTACATTGTCTTCTTTTTTTTTTTTTTTGAGACGGAGTCTCGCTCTGTTGCCCAGTCTGCAGTGCAGTGGCGTGATCTCAGCTCACTGCAACCTCTGCCTCCCGGGTTCACGCCATTCTCCTGCCTTAGCCTCCCCAGAAGCTGGGACTACAGGTGCCCGCCACCACACCCAGCTAATTTTTGTATTTTTAGTAGAGACGGGGTTTCATCGTGTTAGCCAGGATGGTCTCGATCTCCTGACATTGTGATTTGCCTGCCTTGGCCTCCTAAAGTGCTGGGATTACAGGCGTGAGCCACTGTGCCCGGCCTGCTACATTGTCTTTAGTAAATATGTACTACTTTGAAAACAGGAAAGCAAATTAAAAGATACATGTATTAATTGTATTAGTTTACAGTTTTATACATTTATTAAAGTGGGTTGAAGATCAAGAAAATCAGGATATGACTAACGAATTGGCAGAAAATAATCAGGAAACCAGAAAACACAATAAGGGCCACAAGGAAGAAAGAATCATTTGTATTTAACAGAGGGTAATATAGTGGGTTTTAAAAAACTGAATCTCTACATTTGAGCTGTTGAAAGTAATTTTCAGTTCCACATTGTAGCCATAGATGTGGGTGGCTAAAACGGACATATACGTGTGTATACACACACACACGTGCACACACACACACAATGTGAGTGGGAATGGATTTGGGGATATGAGGTGGACAAGAAAACAGTGGACCAAGTGGGGATGATCAGGGTAAGTGGACAAGAGCAACCTGAATGAGAATTAGCCAAGATAATGTAATTTTGTAGTTTGAACTTCAACAAAGATTCACAAATATTTAGCAGCATTACCATGGTAAAGTAAATTATACTTAGGCATCAATTAACGTTGAGAGAGAAATAACCAATTTTGTAAAGACTGTGTAAAAACAAATAACCTGCTTAAATTGTGTTCTATTTATTAGTATGTTCAATTGTATATGAATGCATCCTAGGTTCTAAAACAAATGGCCCTACTTCATGTTTATACGTTCCGACTTAGTTTTCAAACTGTATATCTATATCTTAAATAAGCCTGGTCCAATTCACTATACAAATAAGACATAATTGGTAAAGTACATGAATGAAATCTCTGAAGATGGCATTTTTCAAGTGAGTTTCTGTATAATACCACCTTTGAAGTTTATTCTACTTTTCTTATCATACACTCTAGTCTCCAAGGGAAAATTTATTTAAATGTTTCTGTTTCCACATATACCTCAGCCAACCTCCTACAGTAAAAAGTAATGCAATATTGTATGTGCTTTTTTGGTTTTATTACTAATGTATATACTAATAAAAGCTAAATCTTAATTCATTAGTATCATTGATAATTTGGAAGAATATAGAAGGCTAAAATGTAATTGAATTGAAACACATGACTCTTGCAAAGACTTAGTTCTGACCTAAGAAAGCCTCTTCTACTCTCAATTCCCCGTACCCCACTCAATCTCTTTAAGTCTCCCATAGTAGCCTAGGTATATTTCTACTTTTGTTCATACCAAAATCTTTTTATACGCCTGCCTCTGTTTTCCTCTAAAAACCCATTGAAGCTGAGAATATATTTAATTAATCTTTATATGTCAACACTCATAAAAGCACCTAGAGAATATTGCAAGCTTAATGAATATCTATTTGAACGACTGAATGGATGTAGGAATTAGTGATTGAATATTTTCTATCCAGTTATTAATGCTATTACATTACAGAACATCTCTGGCTCAGGATTCAGTGTTCTGGTTCTATATGAGTTCACAGCAGAGTATTATATTTTAAAGAATTATAAAGCTCATACTTCTACACTGCTAATCCAAAACTCAGCCTTTATTTAAAAATTAATTTCAGTGTACCCTATATAGTCTTAAAACATTATTATGCTTCCTGATAAAACTTCAGATTATATGTTCATAAATTTGTTTTTAACCTGTCAAGCATACATTGCGCCCCCTGTTACATACCCATTTTATTGTTATTGAAATCACTGGATTCTAAATTGCAATGGCATTCCTTTATTTCAGCAGTAATTTAGCAGGGACAAACCCAATGATACATGGAAAATGCTTATTACCTCCTACACCTCTGCCTCTAGCTCGTCTAACCCTTTTTCCAACATCTATGAAAATAAGAGTTCCCTCCTTTCTCATCTGTTTTGCTCAACAAGATGTAGAGGGAAGAACAATGAACTTCAAGCAGGCAGTTCAGGGATTTGGTCCCAGGATTGTTACTACCTTCGGTTAATTAGACTTTGAATGCTTCTCCTAACAGTTCTGAGTTTCCATTTCCTCCTATATAAAATGAAAGGGTTGCACAAGATGATAATTGTAAAAATAAATAAAAGCCCTATTTATTAAGCTTTTACTATATGCAAAGAACTGCACTATGTGCTTTACATGCATTATCTCATTTAATTTTAATCCTCTAAACACGTTTATAAGGTGTATCAGTCAAGGTCCAGCAGGAAACAGATGGTACACATCAAATTGGGTAATTTGAGGAGAGCTTAATAAAGGAACTTTATTAAAAAGGTGTGAGCACAGTGTTAGGAAACCACGAGGGACAGTACACTGCCCCAAGGCTAGTACTGGAGAAGGACATGGTTACCTAAATCCAGAAATGGAACTCTGGGAAGAGGACTGCTTGAGCTGTGGCTGGAATGCAGCCAGCCCTCAGGGACCCTGGGAATCAGCACCCAGACCTCGCTCTGCCCACTCTAGGCAAGCCCAAGAGGAAACAAGAGCCATTCTAAAACCATCCATACCAGCCTTCAGGGGCACAAACCAGGAGGGGGAAAGTAAAGGGTGGACCTGCAGGGGCTGACAAATGTGTCCAGTAATATCAACCATTGTTATGCTGAGTTTATGCATGAGGTTAGTAGAGTTTAGAGGAGTCAGGTGACTACTAAGAGCTCACAATCAGCACAGGCCAGACCTAGTATTCAGCCCCTTCCCGTCAGACTCCAGAGCCTGAGCTCTTGATGGATTTTTAGCCCTTGGAGTCCCTTTTTGTCTTTCTAGGGTTAAAAACAGCCTCAGAAGTGATCTGATTCAACCCTCTCCCTTAGAGATGTTTGAATAAGATGTCTCTCCATTTAGGACATGAGCCTTGCAGAGACCTCAGTCGCCTTTGAAAAGCTAGTGGTCTGTGTGCTCATTCTTCCTGTTCCAATACTGTGGCTTGTATCCTGACATGTAATTTTGATTTGTAACCCTGAATGAGACACTTGTAGAGACAACGTTGTCAGGCAGTCAAAAGGAGAGAATGGCATTTTTTACTATTAAAATTTTTTCTTTCTTCTGACATTCTCTCCTCATTAAGCAAACTTAAGGAATTTTCCATTGACGAAGAGTTGTCTAGTGAATAGCTTTGCTTGGGGTCAAGGTGGAGAGTAGGAAGGGCAGTAAATTGATGACTGGATTTTCCAATTTCATGTGCTGGAGTCAGAACACAGCCCAAGTCTCTGTTAAATGTGTTCCAGTAGACTATGGAAGAAGTGAGCAGAAGGCAAAATGTTTAAATGCAGTGAAACTAAAAACTACCATTAAACATATTCTTCAATATTCCTATGAGGGTCCTTAAGATAAGAAAAGGAAAGGAAATTCTCATAGAATAGTCAGAGGTTGTTAATTACTCTTTGCGTGAGAATTAAATTTGCTGAAGAGAGACGACTGAAGTAATTATCTGAGGTCAAGGGCCCTATCCCCAATCTGTCTGCTCCTCTGTCAAATAGAGATTTTAAAAACCCACTCAGTACCCTTAGTAATGGGAAACTCTTCCTGTACAAGCACTTTTTGGCCTACAAACAGGTTGTAGTCTAAGACGGTCTGTAACTCAGTTGTTGGGAATATGAGGCAAATCTTCTGAAAGCCAGGGTGTTATAAACTGTGACTCAGGGCTGGACCAGCCTTCGACAACCCTTTAAACCTCCAATCTAACTCAGTGTGAGTTGCAAAAGTACTTCCTGGTATGAAGCAAGAGGAAAATGACAATACTGAGAACTCAGTGCTTCTGTCCCAGGTCAGGTCCTGAACCTGGCATGTTCTCACTGCCCCTCACACTCTAGCACCTTGAGGCTCAATGCAAGAATGGAACCTGAAAGTTTCAGGCAAGTGCCATGATGTGCCATCTTCATTACTAACAGGATGTAGGAAGCTTTCATGGGTGAACAGTGGCCCAGATATCCCTCACCTCGAACTCAAAGGCCCTTTTTGTTTGTTTGCTTTTTACACCAGAGTGAAGGATAAAAAGTGGAAGAGTTATATGTTTGTTTTTGATTATTTGGAAAACTTTCCGATTTTAGCAGAATGTCTGCCTACAAGTAAAGAGGATCTGTGAACGAAGAAAAGGAATGGTTTGATTACCTTTTTAAAGATTATCCCCATAGGCAAGGCAGGCCTGAGAGTGCGCTCTGGGAGAGAAAGTTCAGTTTGGGGTTCCCTTTTAACTAACTGGGCAATACAGTATTGAGAGATTGACTCTTCATAGGAAATCTTCAAAAACCTGGCTACAGAACATCTTTTTTTGAGGAAAATGATTTCCCTGCCATTGAACCCTAGCTAGGCAAGACTTTTGAGATTGCTTTAATCATCAGCGGCTTCAGTGTCTTGGTAGTGAGTGAAAACGGGATTAGGGTGGAATAAGGGGGAGAAATTTCCAGTGACTCGTGGTGAACCAGTGTTAAGAGACACCCCCCGCCCCCGCAAATAGGCCCTGCATGTGTAAAAGTCAATTTCTACTTTATGAGAGATTAGAACCAGAGAGCGGCTCATATTTAAACCCTGCAAAGATAAGGAACGGTGAGTTTACCCCAAATTAGCTTTCAAAATAGCTCTGATCTAGTAATTTGCCCAGTAATTTCCCCAGACTGGGGCAGGTCTGAAGAATTTAAAAAGAGGAGGAAGTGGTATCTGATAAACCTATGGTTTAGGATAGCTGAATTTGGGGTGGAGGGGGGAGTGGAGGAAGAAGGTAAAAGAAGAGGAAGAAATGTGGGGAAGGGAGAGAGAGAGGAGAAAGAGAGGGGGGAGAGAGAGAGAGAGAGAGAGAGAGAGAGAGAGAGATCGAACTCCACCAGGTTGCCTTCATTTCCCCGCAAGATTTCACCCACTATGAGCTTCGGTTGTTGCTTTGTTTATGCAAAGTTAGTCGTCCTGAGACACAGGGCAAGTGCTGAGATCCACGCTGAAGAACTCAAAAATGATTTTTAAAATGTAAATGAAACCACGCACACACACACGCACACACACACTGGGTCGGGGCAATCCCTGCCCGCAGACTTAGAAATGAAAACACGCCGAGGAGGGTGGGCGGGAGGCCGCGGCAGCAGCGGGGAGCGTTGTCGGTGACCGAAGGAGCTCTGGTGAATATCAGGTTCGGATTAGTGACAACTCAGAAGTCACGCCGGCGGTTGGGGGAGGGAAGTTTGCCAAGGTCTCAGAACTCGACGGAAGAGAGAGCGGCTTCCCTTGGCGCCGGGCGGAGCTGGGCGTACGCAGACAGACCTCTGTCCCGGCCCGAGCCAGCTCACCCCCAGCTCTCACACCCCGCCCTGAGATTGAGTTTGTCAGCGATCATAAAATGGGAATTGATTATTCCAGCCACCATTGATTAGGGAAGAATGCTTACTGCAGCAGCGGGGAAAACGTTAAGCGGAAATTGACCTTCTTCCTAGGTGACATAAAGTCATTAGGTAAATGAGATATTCACACTGGAGTTTTAAAAGGTCACGCTCAATTTTTATTTGTAGTCTGAAGAGTCAACCTGGAGCTGGGGCTTAGGGCAGGGACCCCGCTCTTCTGGACAAGCAGACCGACAGGGAGACAACTGTCTTGCTGCGCTGGGCAGGGGCAAGGTGGGAGGTGGGTTATTGTCTGGGGAGGATCGCACTGGAATTGGTGGAGTCCCGGGCCCCCGAACTCTGCGCCTCCTGCCTGACCCGTGTGTGCGCCTCTGTGCATGTGTCCCTCTGGGGCCCTGCGCTTCGCGCGGCGTCTCCTCCGTTCCAGTCACCCGTCAGCAAAGGGATGCCGGGCAGAGGCAGACGATTACAAACACTTACCCTACCATAGCCGGCCACGTATCACACAGAGTGAAAGTGTTTTGTTTTGTTTTTTAAGGAGAGGGTGAGAGATATATTTATGCACATATTTATCCCTCTAATTATAGGAATTAATCCTCTTACTTATGACTAAAAGGTAACGTGGAAGGACGTCTCTTTGATGTGGAAAAGCACCATTTGTGACTCACATTCAGACTGATTAAGGAATAATTGTTGTTAAACGCTTTACAAGAGGAGAGTGTTTAATTGAGGGGCATTCGTAATTTTACGGCTTAATACGAAATTAAACGTAATTAAAAACTCAGAAATTCCAACTGATTTTCCAATTATTTTTATTGTCTGAGTTAATTATTACACAAGGGTATCACTTTGCCCTAAAGGCGTTTTTTTAAAAAGCAAGCATACCTTTTCCAAATATAGCAGAGAAGCGATTCAAAGCTTTCTCCAGGTACAAGCCTGGTAAAGGACCTTCCTTCTTCACTCCCCTCTCCTTCGGTCCCCCGCGCGCCCCTCCTTCGCCTCCGGTAATTAAGCGTTTCAGCCACTCTCCCCTCTCTCTGAGTTCCTGCAACACCTTGGGATGTGAGAAAGTGATGGCAGTTCTCTTCTGCAGATCATTACAGCAAAACTGGAAGTATCTGTAGAAGGCTGATGAATTTCTTGCAGTAACACTTGTCATACATGGCGGCGAGATTTTTTTTTAAAACAAGCTAAGTAAACACAGCTCTCTGGGGGCGATCCCTCGATGCCTCTGCCTTGGGGTGTGTGGCAGGAGGGAGGTAACACCCAAGTACCGACTGGAAGTTGTTTATAAACTCGCACACGAAGACGTACAGATGCACGCTGGAAACTTTCTTTGGTTTGCACTTCTATTTCTTTATTTATTTACTTATTTGAGAGAAGGATGGGTATGAAAAAGCTTCTCAGTTAGATTATGAATGTTTTTTTAATGCTGGGATTGACGGCAAAAAGCCAAGCTATGTTTGTCTGTGTAGCTTCTTTAAATGTCCAAATAGACTTATTTAAGTACATCAAAAGGTTTACAGAAAGTGCTTCAGTGTTATGGAAATGAAAACACATCCTCACAGCTAGTCCAGAAGTGGCCCTGTCTTCCCTATCAGACTTGGGTATCTTTCCTATCAAACCCTGAAAAAGATAAATAAAAAACATAAAATTGGGGAGAGCGTGGATTTATAAGTTTCAATTCATCTGGACGGAGAGTATGGAGCGATGGAATGTTTGTGTTTCAATAAGTCTTTAATTTCTCTGAGATTTTTAGGACAGGGACTTCAGTGGATTCTAGCTTTCTATCCGCTTTCTATCCCTTTCCCCTCCACACCCCATAAAATAAATGATTGCCACTGATCTGATGTGCCAGGTGAAAATGGGTAGAATTAAAACTGTCAATTCTGTTTCCAACGTGTGTCTTTCGCTTGAGTTCAAAAGCTTTTAAAGTTAAAACGTGCCGATCATTTATAAGTATTATTTCTTTTTCTACCATCGAGGCTTTTAAGTAAAAAGAAAGAAAAGGTGTTTACATTTCCAAATTCATTTTCCCTGGAAGATTTCAATCTGCCAGGTAATTTGATGATGGACCCTTATGGTATGAGAACGTCTACCTGGTGGAGCCTGGTTTACCCGAGTGCGGCCAAGTACACTCAAGTCCGGTTTTTCCGTTTTTTTACTCCAATGGTATATTTGGAGCTGGGATGTGGATATTTAAATTCGAAGCTTTCCAAGTGCCTCAGTACTATTTTGAAGAAGAGGTTAGAGTAGGCAGAATTGGGGAGAAAGGAAGAAGGATCTCTTTGAAAGTTAGAGATGGTGAAAAAACATGTAATCCGATGTGGAAAATTGAGTAAAAGAGGTAGTGCACACTTTAGCTTAGGCAAAGATTGCTGAATCCTTTGAGGAAACTGACACGGATTTTCCAGAGATGGGGTGGGTGTAGGGGGAGAATCTTAGGGTGGGCATTTTATGTAAATGAGCATATTTGAAATATAGTACAAATCCGGTATAGTAAAACTGACAGTTCTGACAGTATTGACAACATAAATATATGTTTGAACACTGCATTTTCAGACACTTAACCGATGAAGCAATAAAAAAAATTCGACTACAATATTTCAAATAATCGACATTGATGTTTTGATACATCTTTTTATACTCCAAATCGATCTATCACTCTGGGGCTGGTCAATTTTAAGTAAAAATGTGCTGCTATTATTTGTACCTTGGCTAATGATGACCTAATAACAGTCCCCAATTAATTACACCCGAACCGTGCTTTTTTTTCCTTCTGCAATGGAGGTGGGGGGCAGTTCTTGGAAAACAGAACCCACTATTGTGCCATCCTTCCCCTCCCTTGTATTCCATGTTTGCCACGGGTGGGGGTGGGACTTCAGATTTAGGAAGGGGTCTTTGTCTGGTTGATCATAGACGTCACAGGCTGAGGTCCCCTCACCTGAAATAACCACCCTCTGGGTCTGTATTGGGAATATGGTCCTCACTTTTACTTTGCAATGTCAAAACTAAATTTTAGAAAATTCAATCATAACTCTCCTTCAGGTCCCATGTCCTTTCCTCTGTTTCAAGGACTAGATGGAAGAGATTTGCTCAAAGATTGGAAATTTCTCTCGGGCTGTGTGTGTATGTGCGTGTGTGTGTGAGAGAGAGAGACAGAGAAGAGAGAAGAGAGCGCGCGCCCACATGAGAATTTTAATAAAGTAGGGACACAGCCAGGTCCAAATCTAAAGCACCTAGCCTGAGTAGAATCTCTCCCACAGCCCCATCCCCTCTGACCTCCCTACACGGCGTTTGATTGTTTACCGGCTACTGAAGAAAAAAAAAAAAAAAGCTACAAATAAGAAAGACAATGACCTGCAAATTGCAGGAAAGCAGGGAGGAGACTGTTGGGTATTGCATCCCAGGCGTGCCTCCTCCCGCACTATGACTGTTGGCTTTCTCTCTTTGCCCTGTGAGTTTTCCAGTTCTTTCCCACTCCTCTCCAGATTTGGTGGAGGTGGGGGGAGGGGGAAAAGAGATAAAGCTGATTAATTGAAGGAATAAACAATCCTGGACAGGCCTAGATACAAACTCGAGCAGTCCATTGTGAGGTACGGATCGGGCAGAGGCGGTGGAGGACCGCTCGCACCCCCACTCCGACTCCATCTCGCAGGCTAGGCGCCGCGCCGTGCTGTTCCCCCCCGCCACCCCCACCTCCCCCGTTAAGCCCCGACCCTTCCTCAATCTCGCACTGAGACTCGGCCTTCTGACCTAAAACTGAGCTGGGCTCCTAGCCCTGAATTCCAGTGTCTGATTTCTTTCCTCCAAACTTCATGAATGCAGTTTTAAGCCTCTCCAAACCACCGCCAGCTGAGACGCTGGGACTTAAGCGGCACGCTAAGCAACTTTAAGATGCTAATCAAAGGCAAAGGATGTGTGTGATCCGCGCTGGGTAAGGGGGAGGAGGGATCAGAAAAGAGAGCTCCGTCGCCAGAGCATCCCCCAGTTGCGAGAGTTACTAGCCTCTGGCCGGGGCTTTCCAAGCCGCCTGCGCTGAAGTAGGGGTAGACAAGAGGCCGCAGGAGGACAGAAAAAAAGAGAAAAACAATCGAGCGGAAGAGACGAGAGAAAAAGCAGGAGAGAGGAAGAAAGAGAGGAAAGAAGAGAGCGCGGGAAGGAGGAAGAAACAGTGAGAGCAAGCGCACGTCGTGTTTGGAGCCCCGCCAGATAGCGCTAGAGGGCTATTTATTGAAATCCTTTCTATGAGATGGTGAAGCAGCTAAAATTGGGAGAAATAAAGAAAAGGGGGCATAAAGGAAAAAAGTATAATAATTTTACTCCATTTTATTTAAAAAATAAAGTGTGGGGTGCTTAAACGTTATTAATGGGAGGAGGCGGAGAATAAATCATTATAGAAAGCTTAAATGGGAAAAGGACCAAAGAACCAAAAACCACCACCACCACCACCACCAACAACAACAACAACAACAAAAGCAAACAAAAAAGTCCCCTTCCTTCTGTTGATCCCAGCTAGGAAGAGTGAGTAAAGTTAACAGGTAAGGAAGCCAGTGGAATTATTTCTAGGCCAACTTTCAGAGCTGCTGGTTACACTGCTGGGAAGGTCAAGAATAGTTCACAAGGATGAGCCGATGTTTATGGAGAAGGGATGTTTTAAAAGTAATAGATGGCTGCAAGGGGTGGAGAGGGAGAGACAAACACGTTATTGGAAACGCCAAATAAAATATATATCAAAAATTCCAACTGTCAGCCAGCAGGTCTTGAGCAGAAGATAGCCCCTTCTGCCTTTGTCCCAGCGATGCTGGGCTCAGGGCAGTTTCTGCAGGGCTGAAATCAAACTCCTTGAATAACAATTTAGAAATACTCTGAGAAGCTTGGAGAAAATAACTAGACTACAAAAAAAAAAAAAAAATCACTGTGTCATTCAGAACCCAAAGAAAAGTGCTGGGGATGGAAAGAGAAGACCTAGTGACAGAAGTGGAGTCCAGAGAGAGAGAGAGAGATGGAGAGAGAATAACATATTTTTGATCACTTTTACTTGCTCAGTTCAGTAATGCAAGAAATAAAATTTCTTTCAAATGATACTTTACTTTTAAGTATTGACTTGGTTTTATCCTAAAATCTCTGGCATTTCACATATCTAGCTTCTCATTTTAAACCTGAATTTTCCTTTTACCTGAAGGAATTTTTGAAAATCAAAGTAATAATTCATGTCTTTTTTCAAAACCAGTAAAGAGAACTTCCCTCCCGGAATAAAAATTAACCTTACAGAGTTTTTAAAGATCTGCTTAATCCAAAATATTCCAAATCAAAACATTAAATAAAGTTACAGACAAGATTAAGGTTGGACTTATTTGCTTCTCTAGCAAGGCGTCAATTGTTCTAACTGTTGTAAGAAGACAAAAAGGATTTAAACCTGGCGATTTTAATACACAGATTAACACTTTGGACTTCGCAGTTCTGAGGAATTTGAAGTTATCTGTGCTAAGAAGCTATAACTTTCAAGAAAAAGAAAAAGAAACAGCTACACAAGCTCCTTAAGGAGTGTGGGCAAATTCACCTAGAATCTGGGTTCATAAATGCTTGGTTCAAATTAAACACTCCCCATAAAGCCAATGCCCTTCAAATTAAGGGACTATAGTGGAATTCAATTATTCCTTTTAAATCTTAAATGTTACCTATAATAGCATTCCATGTTGGCTCAAAAAAAAGAAAAGGAAAAATAGAAAAGTAGCAGTTTTCAGAACTCTTGGGGCTGCTTCAATAAGAAAGAGGTGATTAAAAACAGACTCTTAAATTTGAGAGGCCCGATTCCCCCTTCCACTGGTCCCCACCCGCTTGGTCCTCTCCTTTTCACCTCTTTTTTATGCAGTACCCCCACCCCCACTCCAGAGCTAAGTAGCTGATTTGGGATTCTGAAGAAATAGGTTTCACCATCCATATTTGTTCTGGGGCACTTGTAAAATGCGATTTGTAGAGGGTCTTTAGCCTTCTGATTGTCTTTGAATTGTTTTTACTGAAACAGATCTTTTGCAGTTAATGAGTCCCCACGCAGCTGGACAGCTCCTCTCGGACACTGAGAACTCTAACCCCAAAATGACCCCAATTTGACACCGCAAGATGAAATTTTACCGCCTGTTAAAACCATTTCCAGCCTGGGCAGAAGGAGCTGACTGTTGACGGAGGTGTGTGCCACCTCCTGCGACCCCCATTTCGTGACTGTCTCCCGGGCCTGCCCCACCTACTTTCCTTTCACCCCAAATATGGGAGAGCAGATGAGCCTGGAAGCCTGGGTGGGAGTGCCAACGCTGACAATGGGGCATTAGCAAAATGCCACCAGGATGGAAATCAGAAAGTGCGGGTACCCTACTCCTTTGAAATCGCTTCTATTGGACTGGAAAATTGGGGATGAGGGAAACCAGGAAATTCTTATATGTTAGATGAGCCTTTTTCAGCTCTATTAATAAAACACCAGCAAGTTGCTGATTAAAGGTAATAGTGTTTTGAATTCATCAGACTGACCAAGAACCAATACCTTGAATCGACTCCAACTTGATCTCCTCATGTGTAATCCACTACACTAGGACTGCTATTTTAAACTAACAGTTTCATAAGTGACATGCAACTAGATCAGTAAGATCTCTTTCGTTCAAAGAAATTCTGGGTTCTCCCCTGAGACAACTGGCAAATTTTAAAAAGACATAGATTTCCTCCAGTAGGAATGCACTTTTAACACTCTCACACTTTTTTAACTAAAAGTCGTTGAAGTTAAATATGACTTTTTGACAATATCTTAAAATGTCATATTTCTCTCTCCCTCCTACACCTAACCATATTGTTCCTGTTGTTTGCTTTAATGTATTCAATAAAATGCAAAAGAAGTTAAGAATATGAAAGAGAGAGACAGAGAAAGGCGTTAAGGTTAAAAATGCCTTCTGCATCTGATAAAAACACATGAAAATAAAGTTTAAACTTTTCTTTTTTTGTAAAAGCCAAGATTATCACCAGATAATCAACTCATTATTAGCTTACAATTGTTTGAAAACATAGAAATCGGCCGGGTGCGATGGCTCACGCCTGTAATTCGAGCACTTTGAGAGGCCGCGGCGGGTGGATCAGGAGGTCAGGAGTTCGAGACCAGCCTGGCCAATATGGTGAAACCCCCGTCTCTATTAAAGACACAAAAAATTAGCCGGGCGTGGTGGCGCGCCCCTGTAATCCCAGCTACTCAAGAGGCTGAGGCAGGAGAATCGCTTGAACCCGGGAGGCGGAGGTTGCAGTGAGCCGAGATCGTGCCATTGCACTCCAGCCTGGGCGACAGAGCGAGACTCCGTCTCAAAAAAGAAAAAAGAAAAGAAAAAGAAGATAAAGAAAGAAAAGAAAATATAGAAATCATCAATCTATCTGAGTTGTTTTTACTCACACTGCAAGGGAAGGAATATTTTTCTAAAAATGCGACTTCAGTTTTTCTAAATGAAAGCTATAGAGATGCTAACTCACTTTACAGTACCACTATAAAAACAGAAAAAGAAACAGAAGGTAGCAATGTTGAATGTTTAAACCCTGCAAGGCAGAGGTTCCGCATGAAGTTGATCTTTACAAAAAAAGGTTTACCAAGGACACTGAGGAGTTTCTTTTAAAAAGAAACGTAACTGGCACTTATTGAACAAGACATTTAAAACAACAATAATCCTATTGGCAACGATAAACTTAAATTCTTAAATTGAATTTAAGAATAATTAGAAGAGTAAAAACTGAGTACAAACTTCTCAGCCAGCGGCGCTGCACCGGGAACTTGGACCCACCAACATCAACAGCTTTGCAAAGTCGAAAACGCTCCGCAGCGAGAGCAGACTGTTGTTTTTTTCCCCTCCCCACCCCGCCGCATTCTCAAACCTCCCGGTCCCGGCTAAACTGAATTCGCGTAACTGTCGATTGAAAAAAAATTCTGGAGACCAACTTTTTCTTTTCTCTTTCATCTTCTTTTCTTTTTTACTCACCTTCTCTTAAATGTCGACGAGCAACTCAGCAACAAATAAGGATACTTTTAATCTTGGAGTTCTTCTAGGAAAAAAAAAGAGGACGTGGAGGAAGTACCCTCCCCCCAACCTTCAGATTTCCTACCCGTAGGCTCTAGCAGGCTTGAAGCCCGGCAAAAAAGAGTGGCTGAAAACCTGGGCTACACTCTCCTCCCTGAAGCTCCGTGAGTCCGGCCGTCCCTGCTCGGGCCATTGGGCAGAAACCGCGCGGCCCGCAGCCCCTCTCCGTGGCGTCGCGCTATCCGCGCCTCTGCCAGCCCCTTCGCACTATCTTTCTTTATATGTGAGGGCCGATTTCCCGCAGACATCATTGTTATGATGGCTCATTTAATCAAACTGTTTAATTGCTCTGGTAATCACTATCATCATCACAGGTGCTCAATCATTCATCATTTTTGGAGGGCTTTATTGACCTCCGGAGTTCATTCCTCAGCCCTATTAAAACGAGGCCAAATTTCTCCGACTCCGCTTGGAGTCTCTGCAGGCGGCAATCTTAGCCTAGTTTCTGTTGCTCGAAAGCTTACAGTGAAGCAGGGAACATGGAACGGGGGCCAAAAAAAAGAGCCCTCCCACCCGCCCTCCTCCCCGCTCTCTCTCTCGCGCGCTCTCTCTCTCTCTCTCTCTCTCTCTCTCTCTCTCACACACACACACACACACACACACACACAGAGTACTTTATTCTCTCTAATCAACCTCCCCCATCCCACCCTCCCTCCGCGGGAAAGTCGGATAGACGCGGCTCGCGGAAGACACTCTACTCTCCACTTCCCAGAATGGGTTCAAAGTTGGGGAGGGATGCGGCCGTTGGAGAACAACAGTCCGCTTTCCACTCTCTGGGCCAGGGACTGGGAGGGCGAGAGCGAGAAGTTGGGGAGAGGACGCGCTTCCAGCGCCTGTCCGCCCGGCCGCGCCACAAGGGGCCGAGGGGCACGAGGGCTGCTGGGCTGCAAGGCTTGCGCTGGGTGACCGTGGCTCCGCCCCCAACTCCGGGCTCGTAGTGATTGACGCGCGGCCGCCGGGAAACCAGCCGCGCAGAGGTGAAGCCTGGTGCAGCTTGGGCCAGGGAGGACAAGGCACCGGCCACAAATAGTTTCCACCCAAACGGTGTGGGGTAGTTCCCTTCCTTTCCTTTTCCTTTTTGGAAAAGTTCTTTCGGAGCTGGCCCCATCTCCCTGACCCCGCGAAATCGCCCCTGTGTAATTAACACAGCCATTAGCAGGCGTTACCGCGGCCCGCCGCTGCGCCTCGGGCGACCACAACAAAGCTGGGCTGTGAGCGCCGGCCACTCCTCCTCGCCCTGCAACTTCTTTCTCCCCTACTCTCTCCGTCTTTTCCTCCTGTGCTTCCCAGCTCTGAGTGAGATCCACTTTGGAGACGCACACTAGTCGCGCGCGCGCACGGGCGCGCGGGCGCGCGGGCGCACACACACACACACACACACACACACACACACACACACGCCCTTGGCTACATCGGACCCAGATGACTGCCTCCTCACTTCCTCCCTCCCGATTCCGCCGCGGCCCCCAAAGACTCTCGGGGTGGCCCCTTGTCCGCACCGCTTGGAGGGAGTGTGCTCTGAGTTAAGCTGGTCTCTTCTGGTCCTGGAAAAAAATGAGTATTGACAAGGTTGCTGGATCTGCGCAGAAAAGAAAGTGCCACTTAATAAAAAATTTAGCCCGGCAGTGGTACCGTCTGCAGAGCTTGCTGCCCTTGGACGTTAGCAGGAAGCCTTCGGGGTGCTGTAATCGGCGGGCAGAGGAGAGGGAGGCCGCGGAATTAAAAGGAACAAAAGCTAGAGCGCCATGCCAAACGTCCCCGGCAAGACCCAGTTAGGCAGGAGCCGGGAGTGATGGGAAAATGAACTAGAAGTAAGTTTTTTTTTTTTTTAAATGAAAAGATCTGAGGCGGTACCGTACTTTCCCTGTGGTTTTCTGCAGTTTTCCTCTCTGCGCTCTCCCTGTCCTCTTCTCTCTCCCCCTCTCCCTCTCTCCCTGTTCGCGCGCGCGCGCGCAACACACACGCGCGCACGCACACACATACACACACGCGCGCACGCACACACATACACACACACTCACACACACAGACACACTCTCCTTTTCCTCCCCCCCGCCGTCCCCCATCCCCGTGGAGGAGCAGGCTTGCTGATTTGCTCGGGTCCGCCCGGCTCGAGCCTCCCCTCCCCCTCCCGCCCCCCCGCCTCCCCCACCCCCCCAGCCGGGGCTGTCCGATCGCACTCGTTGCATATCAGAGGCTCGGCGCGGCGCGCTCCTCCTCGCTCCCGCTCCCCACTCCCGGGATGTGTCTCCGCCGTACGACGGGCTATGGCCACCACGACTTCCGGGTTCCGTCATTTCGTTCTCCCGCCGCCGACCCGCGCCGCCAAACTGAGGCTCTTCAATAAGCCAGGCAGCAGCCAACCTGCCAACACCTACTGACACTCACTCATCTCCCAGAGAGAGAAAGAGAGCGAGAGAGAGCGAGCGCGAGAGAGCGAGCGCGAGTGAGAGCGAGCGAGCGAGCGAGAAAGAGAGAGAGGGAGAGACAAAATACCTACCAGGAAAGGGGGGGAGGAAGTCCAATTTTTGCAAACTATTCATTTTTTTTTCTTGATTTTTCTCACTGCTTTCTTTGAACAATACTTTAAAGAGAGAGGATCGTATTATAGATACCGCGGGGGCAAAGCTAAAAAAGGGGGGAGGGGGGAGGAAAAAAATCAAGAAGCAGAAACCCCTCGCGGAGTTTTACTGGAAGAAAAAAACGGGTCTGAAAGATTCCTCCTCTTCATCATCATCAACCATCATTCATTCACTACCTTGACATTCCGGGCTTTGATTGACAGCTGGAGTGGCAAAAAGCCATGAAACACGACAGTTCGGTTACATGTGGGCTGCCGACGGGCCGCTCGTAACCTTCAGTTCGGGGGCTTGACAATTTTTTTCTTCTTTTTCTTCTTTTTCTTTTCTTTCTTTTTTTTTTCCAACTGAGGGGAAGAGAAGAGAAAGAGGGGGAAAGGAGGACCGAAGAGGAGGAGGAGGGGAGGGGGGAGGAGGAGGAGGTGGAGGAGGAGGAGGAAGATCAGGAGGAGGAGGAAGAAGAGGAAAAAAGAGAAAAAGAAGAAATATCACAGAAAAAAAAAAAACTCTTCGTTGTCTAGACTGGGCTTTTTTTCCCCCCTAAAAAATAGCATATTGGAGAATTGGGAGAAGTCTCTTTGGTTTGGAAAAAAAAAAAAGGAATCTTCAGCCTAGATCACTTTCTTATCCGGACTGGGATATTAAATATACGACACATCCAGGAGTTTATTGGAGCGCAGACTGATGGCGCAAAGGGTAGGTTTAAATCTCCAACACTTACCTAGATATAAATCCTCTCCTAAGAGGGGCCTGTCCCGATGCCTCCTCTCCCTTCAACGCTTCTGCTGCTGCTCGCTGCTTGATGATGGCGGCCAGTATTTTAAAAAATAGCAAAATTATTCATCGGCTTCTTTCCCTCCCGTGCCTCTGCGTGTGTGCGAGTGTGTGTGCGTGCGTGTGTGCGTGTCTGGGCGCGCGTGTTCCAGCGCTGTGCGAGCGGGCGGGCGGCGAGTGCGTGTGAGTGGTGTGTGTGTGTGCGTGTGCAATCGTTACACGCTTTCGCCTCGCTCCAGCTTTTACCCCAGCAGCGCGATTCCCCCGGTTCTCCTGCTGCCGCTGCTGCGCCGCTGCCGCCGTGGCTCGCGCGGCTTGGGGCGGGCACGGGCTGCGTAGGAGCCGCCGCCGGGGCCGCCGCTGGGGCCGCGCTGCCGCAGCCGCTGCGCCGCCGCCTAGACTACTAGCCTGGGCTGCTTGTTTTGTCTCTGAAATTGACAAGGACGCAGGGAATCCGCTGCTAAATAATGTTTCTGGTAACTTTCACGTTATTCGCCCCCCCACCCTCCGCTCCCTGCCCCCGGGGAGGCACTGGCCCTAGTCTTTCCTAGTCCTCGGCGTTCTCGTGCTGATTATTAGCGTTTTTCTTCTCTTTATTTTGTTTCATTTCGCCTTTTGATTTATTGGATCCTCAGAGGAGGCGAAGGGGGGTTAGGGGTGGGATCCGGGGCTTCCTCCTCACACTAACTCCACTTCTCCCTCCGTTGGCTCGCTACGGTTCTGTTGCCTCCGGCGGGAGCGGGGCCTCCCGGCGCCCCCTCAAATCCCCGGCCTCGCCGCCTCCTCTTCCTTCTCTAAACGTTGCTCTTGGTTCATGCTTTTTCATTTTTAAATTTAATAACATTTTTTCCTCACAACTTTTAACTTCGTTGTTTTGGCTGGTTTGGTTTCTGTGTGCTCAACTTGTGCTCGGTACTTTTCTCCTTTCTGACTTTGTTTTTATTTTTATTTTCTCTCTCTCTCTCTCTCTCTCTCCCCCTCTCCTCCTTTTCCTCCTCCTCCTCTCTTCTCTCTTACCTCCCTCCCTCTCTCTCTCTCATCTTTATCCCTTCCTCTCTTTTCTGTTCGCCCTCTTCTCCCTGCTCTTTTTCCCTTTCCACCCCCCTCCTCTGTTCTCCCTCACCTCCTGCGCCCCCTCCCCCTTCCCGGGTTCTGACAGTACGATGAGCTGCCCCATTACGGCGGGATGGACGGAGTAGGGGTTCCCGCTTCCATGTACGGAGACCCTCACGCGCCGCGGCCGATCCCCCCGGTTCACCACCTGAACCACGGGCCGCCGCTCCACGCCACACAGCACTACGGCGCGCACGCCCCGCACCCCAATGTCATGCCGGCCAGTATGGGATCCGCTGTCAACGACGCCTTGAAGCGGGACAAGGACGCGATCTATGGGTAAACTGACCCCCCGGACCCAGCTTACTGTGTGTGAGTGTGAGTGAGAGTGTGTGTGTGTCTCTGTGGGGGTGGGAAGGTGGACGACTAAGTGGGGAGTTACTTCAGTATGGTGGGGGGCGGGCGCCGCTTGCCTTAGGAAAGGACCGTGGAGGGGGCCTGCTCTTCTGCCCCTGGAGTCAAAGCCCCGAAGAATTAGCCTCTTTCGCTCCCACAGCCCGACCACTCCAGACCCCACAGCCTGGAGTGACTGAGTCCCCAGAATCTTGCCGGGGCCTTCTCCCCGAGGACAGGATTCCTGGCCAAAGGACGCAGGACTGCTCGTTTCAGGCCCCCTAACAGAGGCCTTGACGAAGGAGAAAGTTTCCTGCCGATGAGAAGCAACTTTGGGTTTTTTTATTTTTTAATTTTTTTTCTTCTGTTTCCTACTGAGGGTCTGGGAGTCACTAACAGCAGCTTGAGCTGGGATCAGGGCTGCTTCTGTCGGCCAGGAAGTCCTAATCACCCACTTCTTAATTCTCTGTAAATAAAGGCGGCAGACCTCGAAGTGCAGCGAGGTGGAAGGGACTCTTGCTTGCTTGGAGCCGCTCTTAGGGGGAGTAAGGAAGATGGCTGGAAATTATTTTATATTCTGAGAGCACTTGGCGAGGGGTGAGATGTACGATCCTAACGTGTACCACACGAGCTCTTCCGGCTGAGGGTAGGTGGGCAAAGCGACGGGATGCCGAGGGGAGGGGACAGTGGGTAAACAGCAACTGAGCCCCAAGCCAGAGGCCGCAAGCATCCCGAAGTGTGGCTAAGCCGCCCGGAGGAACACAAAGGGCATACGCGCACGCACACTTACAAGTTTTAAAACACGATTTATTTATTTTTGTCTGCTGCAGCGCTGGGAGAAATGTGGTCTTTGGAAGGAAGCTCTCCAGCGTGTAACCTTCCTATTATTTTGGCCCCCACACTGTGGCTTTAGTAGAAGTGGAGCAAACAAGTTTATAAGGCAAGGAGGTGGAGAGATTAAAAGAGCATTATCTTGCATTTATGAAGTGTCACTCCGGTGTGTATGTAGGTGAAGCCTTTGGCCTCGTCTGAAATGCCCATTAAAATGCAGAGTTAAAACTATTTTTTTTTTTTTTTATTTCAAACAGTGTTCCTTTCTTGGGAGGTCAGGGCTGGGTCTCAGGGGTTGGTTCGGTGGCCTCCGTAGTGTGGGGAGTGGATCAGAATCGACTCGGGCTCCAGACTGCCTGAGCGTCTCGGATGTTTCATTACGTTCCAACTGAGGCTGTTTTTATTTGTCGGGCTGCAGTGGCCGGGGTCTTCTCTGGCCAGATCTGAGGGACCTCTGAGCTGCGGGAGAGGGCCAGGCCCTTTTCCCTTTCTGTTTCTGGCTTAGGCTCGCCTGATGGAGGAAGGGTTGTAAAGTGTGGTGCGTGCCTGTTGTATTAAAGAAGGACTCCACACCCTCCAAACTTGTTGATTACAGTTCTTGCTCCTTCCCCTCTGCACCCCGTCTCTGTGTGTGTGTCTCTGCGTGGCGCTGCCCGTTAGGCACCCGTTGTTTCCTCTGTTAGCTCTGGTCTTTGAGAAGTGCGAGCTGGCGACCTGCACTCCCCGGGAACCTGGAGTGGCTGGCGGAGACGTCTGCTCCTCCGACTCCTTCAACGAGGACATCGCGGTCTTCGCCAAGCAGGTCCAGCCTTCTTGATCCACTCAACTTCGGGCAGTCCCTCACTACCCCTCCCCTTTCCTCGGAGCTTTACTTGAAAGGAGGAAAGGCCAGGGACACCCTATCTGTTCCTCTGGCCCAGTCCGCTCTCTACGCCTCCTCCCCATCCCTGAGCCTGGGGGCGAATTGGAAGTGGAGATAAATATGGGTGTTTGTTTTCCCCCCCCAGCAGGAATACAGGGGCTCGACCCTCGAATTAAAGTTGACCTGCTCCTAATCTGGGGCTTGGCCTTTTTCCCCCGCCTCCAGCTACTTGAACAAGAATTGGGGAGAGGGGCTGTGAGGGACCCGGGAGTGCCCGGGAGGCAAGGAAGCTGGGCGCCTCTCCGAGCGGTCCCAGGCAGCAGTGGAGAGCCACAGCCTCTTGGACTGCTGGATATGGAACTCGAGGCCCTGAGAACGACCCTGAGTTCCTGGCTACAGCTTAGTCGTACCAGATCCCCCTTAATGGGGCCAGGACCAGAATGCCCTGATTCTTCTTCAGCGACTCCACTAATTTAAGGCACCAGTTTCTTTCTTGTATTTTGCCAAAGCCCCTTTCCTCTTCTCCGCCATTGCCCTCCACCGTCCCCATTCTCACATTTCAGCTTTCTTATTTTAAATGGGGTGATCGTTCAAGTTGACTCTCTGTTTCTTACAGGTTCGCGCCGAAAAGCCACTTTTTTCCTCAAATCCAGAGCTGGACAATTTGGTAAGGCTCTCTTTTCCTTGTTTTTCCCCAGCCTTTGCCCTCTCCCATGCCCAGAAGCACCCACTTTCTGCTGGAGCTCTGGGGAGTTAGAACAGAACCCTCTTTTGGAGCTCTAGGGAGAGAGGGAGGAAGGGAGCAGCTTAGAGCCCCCGCACGGGAGCTGGCGAGCGAGGAGCAGGATGAACGCGGTGGGGAGCGAAGCCCAGGGAGGCCGAAACGGGAGACCGAGCGCCGAGAGCGCGAGCAGGGGATGTTTCCCAGGTCTCGGCCCCAGGAGTAAACTGCGAGAAGTGAGTTATTTCCTCTGTTTGCCGGGGCAGGCGGCCGAGCCCCGGGCGGCTAACCCGAAGGATGTAACCACTGGCACGGCTGAGGGCGGGCTGGGGGTGGGGGCTGGGGGGCGGTGAGGGGCAGGCCAGCGCAGGCCACTTTTAGGTGCGATTCTTTTGCTAATTTGCACGATTTCAATATTAAAAGTACTTAAATCCGCTTTCAAAGGCCCTGCCTCAGCATTCATCTTGAGTATTTCCTTCTTTAGTGAGGAAGGATTTCGCTGGGTATGCTGTTCTAAAAAGCTTTTTCTATCCTGAGAAGCGACCTTTTTTTTTTTTTTTTTTTTTTTAAGGAAAAAAAAAAGTTGTCCTGAGGTCGAGGGAGGGGATGTTTAAAGAGGACTAAAAGGAGAAAAAGGGCCTGGCCCGAGGAAAGCAGTCTTACAAATAGCACAGTGAACATCAGGGGGAAAGATATTAATGCTTATGCTCAGGTTGAGTCAGATTCCTACCCCGTGGCCAATGAGGCAGAGATGATCAGTAATCACTTGATTTTTCTGACTATTTCTTGATGTTTAAGTTTTTCCTGGCCACCTGCCCGTTTCTTCTCCCCAGCCCAACTTTCTCACCACCATCCTCACCCCACTCCCAACCCCAAGACAGGACCTCAGAGTCACAGAGCTCTAACTCCATTCCCTGAACTTTTCTTTCAGATGATACAAGCAATACAAGTACTAAGGTTTCATCTTTTGGAGTTAGAAAAGGTAAGCAGGAAATAACACTCGCCGTGTTGATTAAACCACTTCCCTCTCCTGGTTGAGTTGGGATGTTTTTAACAAACCTCTAGTGTGAGGGATTGAGCACCTGGAGATTTTGAGCATGTAACCATGTCCATCCTTCAACTGGCTTCTCAACACAGGGGCTCAGAGGGTGGGTGAATCAGGACAGCCTTGCCTTTAAAGTAGCCTCCTCCTCCCCAATATTCCCCTCAGGCATTCAGGATTATTTTGAAATGCAGCAAACCATTTATGTTACTGGACACTCAGCCTGCTTGCATCTTTATTAGCTCAGCTCACCCTCGGCCCTGGGTTTGCATTAGGTGCAGGCAGAGTGAATCATCCTTGCTGGGTGTCTTTACATTGCTCTGCAGCTCAATTACTTTCCCCTGGAAACATACGAAACCCCTAGCTTATAAAATCACAAACGTTAATGCTCTCCCCAGTTCCAATGTTGTAATGTTTTGATGTTATTATCAAATCAGATTTAATTCCCTGGACTCCCAGTCTGAACCCAGTTATTTCCAGTCCTATTTCTTTCTCTCTCTATTGTAACTTGTTGCTCAGAGAAGTCTCTGGAGAATAATATCTGCTGCAACAATTACTCTATTGTTTCCTTGCCTTCAACTATTACACCCTTTAATTAGAGTTAGTTTGGAAGACATCACACTGTTGCTCTTTCCAAATGTAACCTTGCAACCTGGTATTTTTCCTTTCTAAAAATGAAACAAAACAACAACAACAACAACAACATGAGCTAAACCCTCCACCATGACCTTCGTTCTAGGTCCACGAACTGTGCGATAACTTCTGCCACCGATACATTAGCTGTTTGAAGGGGAAAATGCCCATCGACCTCGTCATTGATGAAAGAGACGGCAGCTCCAAGTCAGATCATGAAGAACTTTCAGGCTCCTCCACAAATCTCGCTGACCATGTAAGTCTGCTAGCCTTTAGCAATCTTTTAAGGCCACTGGGCAAAGCATTATTTTAACCTTGTTTTAACATCTAGCTCCACTGATTTAGTTTTCTTTTTAAATGACTCCGTCTCTTTTGGGGTCTTTTCTTCTCTTTCTTGCTTTCTCTGCCATACCCTTCATTTTCATTTCTCCTTTCTTGGACCCCCTCCTATTTATGTTGAGAGCCAAAAAACCAGAGTTGATAGAGTGATTTGTGCTCTTAATGTGTAAAGTTTTCTGGATTTGGTGACTTGGGTGTTCGCAAATTCTGTTTGATATAGTCACCACTGTGTTTTCTGCTTTCTTAATTTTGTGTAATCAGTGCAGCAGGGATAGAAAGAAGCAAGACAGTTAGCTGGACTGGTCTGGAGAGAGAGGACTGAATGAAAGAGAATTGAGTGAGTGCTGATTTCCTAGTATCTCACAGAGATGACAATTCTGAGAATTATTGGCAATCTTGCACTGCATTCGAAATAAAAGGGGCGAACAAACACATTACAATTCTCAGGGCTTTTGCTATAGAAACTTATTGTCAGAATAGGGACTTATTGCCAAATGCCTGAAGCATCTTCATAATAAAAGACAGTAACCTTGATGAACCAATTATTAACAATGTATTACAGAAAGCTGAAGGGAATTATGATTGAGTAACCATAGGTTAGTGGTTGAATTTTAACACTTTAACAGTTGGTGAATGAGGATGGAGAGTATAGTAAGAAATGACTGTGTATGTCAGGCCAGGAAAGGAGATTTCTTTCTATTCTCTCTGTTTCTAATCCTATTTTGGAACCAATCTAGTGAGTCTGATGCTAAAAAAAAAAAAAAAAAAAAAAAAAAAAAAAAGCATATGTAGTGAGACTGAAAATTTGAAAAAGAAGCAAAGAGAAGAAAGATTGCAGCTGGTAGGAAAGGCAAGAGTGGCGAGGTTAAAGAGTGGGTGTGAACAGCAGTTTTATTTATAGGAACTCAAGCCTGGAAATGGGGGACAGGGTGTCTATAGATTACATTCAGTTGAACTCACAGCCTAAATAATATAAGCTATAGTTTAATAACTTTGTGGCCGAAATATTAATTTGACACTCCGTGTGAGTTAAACAGGCATTAAGGCTTGAAGGCAGTTTGTCCCTACCTCCCATCCCAATTCCTGACTGGTATGAGAAATGAATTGGGATGCCTTAGTATAAACCTTCTATGAGGTTCTTCTCTCCCCTGCTCCAGACAAAAGTTTTGAAAATATGCAGTCATAGATTTTCATAATTAACCTTTGCACTTGTATGGGAAGCCAGCCTAAGAACAAAAGTTAGAAAAAGTCTAGAAAAGAAAACCGCAGTCTGGGATATCCAGTTCTGTGACAGAATAAATACTGCGGTGTTGAAGGCTCCTATTCTTATCTCTTTACCCTTACCTTTTTCCATCATGGTGAGGGAATCTTTGGTGATCTCCTTTGTATATTGAGTGAATGTAATGAAATCAAAAGGATGCAGCAGTGGTTATGGAAAGTTTATTTGCTGATCTGTGGCTCCACAGTGTGTTGTGGTCCATGAGGCATGACACTACCTAAGAAATATTTACATTTGTTGTTTTTTATGTGTTTATTTTCATTGTTTTCTGTTTCTATATTTATATTTATTCACATTATTGGGAGACTGGGGAGGGATCTATTTACATGGTTTGTAAAATGAGAGGTTCACAGTTCTCGGAGCCAAAAGCTTTTCTCATGATATTTCTAGGAGTACCTACTACTTAGTTTTCTAAAACAGTTTCTTGGCAACTCTTTTTCCAGTGGATGTATACAGCTAGACCATGTTGATGTTTACATAGAAAAGATAAGATAAAATAGGCTGTTTAAAGTATTGGCTGATAGACAATATCAATTTATGACACTATTGTAATATTTAAATATCCACTCAAGAAGGAAGTCATACCTAAGAGGATAGTGCTTTAATAATTTATCAATCATCATCTTTGGATAAAAGAGTCAACTGTAACATTTGTTGCTCTCCTTTCGGGCCCCCAGTCAAGTAAATATGACAACTGATTTATTTTGAACCCATGAGGGCTTGCCACTTCATTGGGTGTCATAATTTAAAGCCTTTTATTTCCTAGAGATCCGAACTATAACATTTTTACTTTAGCCCCCTGCTATTTGTTTTGAAAGGAAGCAATAATTTGTTCCACCAGCACACCAAGTAGAAAACGGAGAGATTTGCCACAGACTTGTATTTTATGCAGGGACATGAGAGAAAACCTTGGAGAGTTTTCACCATTTTGAGACTTTTGTACCATAGGTGTATTGATTGTATTCATGTCCAGGCTTCCCCCTTCAAAGCAAATCCTCTTATGCTTTTCAGCCTCTTCTACAAAGTTGCCTTCCTTCAACCCCCTAGCCAAACACAAAGTAAAAATAACAAAGAACCACTACCTGAAAAGTGGTGTGAGTGGGACATTTTCAGCATGTAAATGTGCCCAATTTGAATCTTCAGGTTTATTTTTCATTTGCTTTGATATGCATATTTAATACATTGCCCCAGGCTGGATCTCATTTGGTGAACACTGGTGCAGGGGTGATGATGAGCCACTTCAGAAAGGCCCAGACAGCGCGTTGTTTTCTTGTTTTATCTGTTGGCCCACTATTCTGATCTGAGCTTCCTCATGGTTTTATTTGCACATGAAATGCTGAGAGCATTTCAACTTATTGGCTATGAATAATGACAGCTAAAAAAGAAGTGTAGTTTAATTTGTTGTATGCCAAGGTTTCTCTTGTGGAGGTGACAGTTTGTGACAGCTGTTTGACACCCCCAAAACACATACACCTCTACTCTTATTAAGTGGTATCCAGCTTCATTGTGTGTGTGTGTGCGTACTCGTGTGTGTGCGTGTTTAAGGAAGGAACATGCAAGAAGAGAGAGAAAAGCAGAGAGAAATGCATCAGAAGCAAAATATTAGGTACCAATATAGTTTCAGTATTTTTTAAAAGAATTTGAAAATGTAGATAAATAAAAGTAATAAATATAAATATCTTCAAAGCAAGTATATTGGCAGACTTAAGAATAAGTTTTATATATTATTAGTAAATCCTGTTCACATTTCATAAAGTTATATAAATAATTTGATATAACAGATGCATTAGAAGAAGACAAACATAATATTCTTGCTTTCCATTCCTTACATTCAGTGAGGTTACTGAGTTCATTCATTTATTATTAACACTTACATATGATGGGTGTAATGGAAAGAGGAAGTTTGGAATTAAATAGAAAATAAAATATGCAATATTGATTACAATTTCGTTGTATTTAGTAAATTTATAATGCATGCTTATGTTTTTAATATTATAATGTATTTTGTCTTTTACTATAACATAATAATAATATTTATAGGTAGGAAAGAGCTATTACAATATTTTTGGAATATTGGGGAGAAAAAAATATATAATAGTCAAAGGAAATAGAACTCTGTTTTCCAGCTGCAGTTCATGTTAGTTTCCTAGACATTCAAATTTATCATGTTTAAAATAAATATGTCTAGAAAACAATTTTTAAAGAAGTTTCAACTTGAAAACTGCTGTGAAATGACCAGCTTTTTCTAGTCTGTGGAATTTCTGAATAACAGGTGATACTCACTTTATCTATTTTACACAATTTTAGATCAAATATTTAGACTTAGTACAGACAAAGAAAATACATCCTCACGTTTACATGTAAAGATATTACATGTAAAGATATTACATGTAAAGTTCAGACAAATGAAATCTACTTGCTTGAAGTATATTCTCTGAGCTAAGCTCTATTTGCTTGAAGCGAATACAGTTATACAATTATATTGTTATTCCTAATTAGTGGTCATAAAGAGCTACATTTTTATTTTATTTGAAAGAATTCAGTAGAGGGAAGAAAATACAATTATGTCTGTTAACAGTTAATAGCAGATACCTTAAAATTGCCTGGATCTACTAGCACCACTAAGAAAAGAAAAATTATTGTATATTTATATGTTGAAAGCTGTAATTTAAATGAAGATATTCTGGTGTTTTCTTTTGCATCTCTGAATATATCAAGTTTATGTTGACACAGTTTGTTTGTTTGTTTGTTTTTTCAAATGGGTTAGGTCAGAGAGAAGACTCTCCAGAATCTTATTTCTGATAGAATATGGGCAAGTGACTCTAGATAAATTCAATTACTACCTGAAAAATTAGAGGGAAGTGACAGTGAGGGGTGGGATAGGTTCAAGTGGTTGTTCTATAGAATATCAAGGGGGAAATAATGAAATTGGATAATAATATGAATGCTTTATTTTATTTGCTAGTTTCTTATGTTTTAGTGTAAGGTGAGACCTTATGGTATGCTATTCAAAGCCTCTGGGTCCTATTCCGATAAAGTTCTACTTCTGAGCTCTGTCCACCAACCCAAGGAAGCATGGCTGGGCGCGTGGATTTTCTGTTGTGTTGCTGCTGCATGGTTTCTGGTGGTTGTTAGCTTTCTTAATTCCCCATTAAGAATAATTATACTATTTAAATCATTTAGACTGTGCAGTTGGAGTATGTTTTCAGTGTAACTGTGATGAGATGAAATTAAACAAAGGTTGTACTTGACAACCACATAGACATTCCCTATCAGATTTTTTGAAAATTGGCATTCTTTAATTCATTTTCTTTTTTTAATACTAAATGTTCTATGGAATATCCCAACACAATTCAAAGTTATAAGAGGCATTTTATAATATGGCATTACACCAACAATACAAGACATTTCCGTCTTCTCTAAAAGTTGCTCGACTAAATGGAGAAGTCATTTGCAAAGGGTGCTTGCCACTTCTGTGAGAGTTGCTTACATATTAATCCCAAAGCTTAATAGAGAGGTAGAAGTGGGGAGGTGAGGGAAGGACCCCAGCTTTATTTACATTTTTAAAGAGTGAGTCCAGGTTCTGAAAGCACACATAGGTCTCCTGACTTCTTGTGTCAACTTTACAATACCGAAGTTGAAATTCCAACATTTGTTCAAACCATACAATTAACATTTTTAACTTTTGTAGACTTCAGTACCCCAAGATAGGAGTCCTTGTTTTATTTTTAAAAATATTTTTTGCATAATGTTAATTAGGAGTTAAAACATTATAAAGTTATGGGAAATAAGTAATTTAATTATGTATGTTGATACAAGTATATCTTCCCTTTGTTGTTTAAATATATTGAGTCAAATTAGTTGTACATACTTCATTTACTGATTAAAATATCTTTATGTATGTTTACTATTACTCTCTACCTATGAGCACATACCCTGAGTTACTTTATTGTATTTTCCAAGTTTACATGTAATTTTTCTCTTGATGTTATATAGTTGTGTAGGTTCTAGAAGTTATCTGGTCTAACTTCTTAATTTTAAAGAGATAAAGGAAATGAGCCCCATAGAAATGAGGTACATCACTTGCTTAAGTTCACCTGACTGGTGAGAGGTGGCATGCCAGCATCTTAATTCCAATCTAATGTTTTCTTTCCTATACCATGTCCACTGCATTGCCTTTTCATTTGGGATCTAAAATGAGTTTCAGATTATTTTAGATAGAACTTGTATGTGGCATGGCCTTTGCTTTTCTCCTTGAAGCCTCATACATTTTACTTCTCCATTCAGTTTTGTATTTATTTACAAACGCTTTATACATTTCACCCCACTGGCCCCATGGAAGAACCATGTGCCATGTGGAATCATTTAAATAGGGAAATAACACCAATTCACCAAGACTTATTAAGTATTCTCTTATAGGTAGGTCCCTCATGGAAATGCCATAATGGTTTAAAATGTTACAATTCCAGTGTATCTGCAACTTCAACAAGAGAAGCACACATATGATTTGCTTCCTATGCCCAGAGACTCCTGTCCTCTCTATGCTCTTTTCTAGATTTAGCAAAATTCAATGATAGTGCTAAATCAATTTTTTTTTTAACTTTCAAGGGAGAAAACACTGGCACAATTGTGTTTTCTAGGGAAAGCTGTGTGTAAATGAGAAACAGAGTAGAGCAGCAGAGCGCTCTCCTGTGGCCCCACTACTACAAGCTCTGCCCATATTGTCTCCTGCTTTTATATTAATTACAACTTGCATTATCAGCTGTGAGTCTGTAGCCCAGCAAATAGAAAATACTGCCCCTAGAGACCTAGCTCCTTGTATCTATTTTCCATCTCCTTCTATTGTGCTCCACTCAGTATTCACTGCTTTTCTCCTGGTAACACTGCTCTGTAACACAATTACGTAAGAGCAAGAAGAGTACCATATTTGACTCCCAATTACTAAAGCCACTGGGAATAGAAACATGTTCACTCCTTGCCCTCGGGTGTCTTCATGATTTTTTTTGGCTGGAGAACAGGACATATATTGTGGCATGCATATACCTGAATGCTCAGTCATACACGTGCACCCGGCGAGCGTTTCTCTTTATTTTTCTACTTGCATCATGTGTTTTTACATGCTTTTGTATGTCACTTTGGTTTCAGGATTCACTAAACTTCTGCATATAATTTGGCAGAAAGCCATGCCATTTTTCTTGAAGGATGGAAACTTGTAAACTCTAAGGGGAAGAATAGAAGAAAGGAGTTGTGATATAAACAAATATTTTAATCTCAGGGAAAACAAATTGTTAAAAGTAATAGGTTTTGTCCATCCATGTCAGTGACAGTTTTTTATGACCAAGGAGGAACAATTTTTTGTTGACCAGATTATCAACATTTGTATTTGTATATGATCACATCACCACCTTGTGTAGCTCAATACAAACAACTTGTGGTAACTCCTCAGCCTTGAAACCCCAGAGGGATTTATCTGTTCTTCCTTCTTTCAAATCAGATGACTATCGTGTGATAGTCCTTAGTTGGTGTTCAGTCTCTCAAACAAGACCATAATACTTGAGACACTCTATGGGAAATAAACATGACACTTTTTCAGGAGAGCATTTTTAAAGAGTGAGAAAGAAAAGAGGGAAGAGATAAGGGAATGGTAGGTTAAAGAGTGAACTTAAGCATATTTTGGGAATGGGCAGAAAACCAAAGACCCAATTTATTTGGAAGAACCAGCTGCTCTTAAAAGTAATATTTGCTTCTGTGGCTTATTTTTCACCCCTTTACTTTAGAAAACATCTCCTTCAGATACCATTGAAAGAAATACACTGAATTATAAACGAATGAGGCCTAACTTGAAAACTCAGCACCAGTTTAGCTGATAGGGACAAACCAGTGTTTTCAGTTATAGGAAGTCCTTCTGAGTGATCCCTTCAAATCAATGCAGCACCTAAACAGAAAGACTTGCTCCGGCTTCATATAAACGATTATATAATAGCTATTGGATGACATCTGCCTTAAAACATAGTTGAGGTGTTAGTGGTTAATTATTATAATTTTCATGAGGGGTAAGGAGCTTTTATAGCAGCCAGCTTAATAAAAAGCCTGCAGTGCATAAAATTAACATCATTGCTGTGTACAATGAAAAGTTTAGCTTAGGTGAATATGTTGCAGCTATTGCATTTTCTAAAAGAAGCCTCTAGCCTGTGTTGTCGCAGGACTAAACTCACACCATGCTATTGTTTCTTTTTCTTTTCTTTCTTTTTTTTCCATGTAATTCTTCTAGCTCTTTATCTCATTACCGCCCGGCAAACAGCTGACACGAAGAGGCTTCAAAGCTTGAGGAGCCCCTGTATTCTGTTTGCCTTTTGCTTGAAACTATTGGAGTGGTTTCTAACTTAGATTAAAAAGAGAGCTCACAGGCATGACTTTGTCTTTCTACAGGCAGCAGAAAACCTTGACTTTTATTTTATTCTACTCAATTTCATTCCCTAATCTACTTTCTCAAACATATCCTTATTTTAGAGATCTATACCTGTGCCATATTTATAGTCACAAAATTTCTGCTCAGGGTTTTCACTTTGAATCAATTGCTTGCCTGATAGCAGTGCCAGTAGCATTATTTTATATAGATGTTATTAATCCATAGAGCTCTGGATTATTATTTCATAATCTATCAAAAATGCCAAATATTAATTCACAGTCAGTTTGCTGCAGATCTGTAGGGGGAAAAATAAGTTTTGTAGTTCCAAATAAGAACATTTCCCTATTTTTTTCTCACCTTGGTTTCTTGTTTTATTTTGGTAACATCATCCATGCTATATGTACACTGTAGAGTTGATGCTGAGAAAAATGACAGACTGACTTCTTTTCTTGATGAACTATACATAATGGCAACATGGCAAGATTACTTTCCCTTGGTCAAGAGGTTTATTTGTTGCCTATACCCACGTGGCTCTGTCTGAATTCTTATTTACCAATTCTAGTAAGAAACAGTGTATACTTTGATTGGTTTTTTTAGTGATATACTTTGTATAGTTTGGTTTTTTTAGTGATATACTTTGTATACTTTGATTGGTGTATAATTTGTATACTTCGATTGGTGTATACTTTGTAAAATTTGTATACTTTGATTGGTGTATACCTTGTATACTTCAGTATATACTTAGATTGGTATATACTTTGTATACTTTGATTGGTTTTGAGGAACTATTTTGCCCCTTCCTCTGGCCCCCAAATCATTCACTTGCCAGTAGGTCTGTGGGCTTAACTGAAGTCGTCATATGCAGGTGACAAGTGTACAGCTCTGGCTTTAAGGCTGGACTGTTTCGTATGCTGTTCCTCCTCTCCGTTTCTGCCAGAGGAAATGCCATCTCTTGCCTGCCTTCATGTGGTGCTGATAAAGTCCTTCCTGTACATTAGAATTCCTGTTTTCCTTTAAGCAACAGCAGGGCATTGGGAATGATCAGGAAAAGGGAGGAGGAACAGAAGAAGAATATACTCAGCCAAGTAGCATGAGCTATAACTCTTGGTTTGCCTTGCATGTCCTTTGAAACAAGTAGTTCTTCTAGGAAAAAGCACTGCTCAGTGAATTTCAAGCTTCCATGAAGCTCAAGTGAAACTCCTCTCTAGCTTACTAGATGGCCAGTAGTTCACACGTGTTTCCTTTTTTAAAATTATTTCTACAAATTAAAGCAAAAATCAATAATTTATTAGGTATTGATGCAGTGATTAATATCATTACCTTTGTTGGTTATATAGTCAATCAGTTGATAATTTTGAGAGTTTGTATAGGTTGTTTTAGGGCATTGCATTTGAAAGATGTCAATGGCTGTCCCATACATTGTGGAGCCTGTAATTTTTTTAATGGAGTCATTGAATTTTGCAGATGTGAATGTTCTGAAGTATTGAGTGTCCAAGAGCATCGGGACCTATTTCTTGATAGAATGTACCCTAATTAAGATAGCGAGAGTAAAAATGACTTTTACATTTTTCATAATTTTTTTTTTACTTTAGAAATTAACTTTGTTTAGGTTTAAATTTGTATATAATAAAATTTACCCATTTAAAGTGTACACTTAAATTAGTTTTAACCAACATATACACTGGTGTAACCATCACCACATCAAGTTCTAGAGCATCTTTTCTTTTATATACCTATTACTAAAAAGACAGCACACCATAACATGGCATGCGTATATGCCTACTGCCACAAATACTAATATGTATACATTTTTTTGTCTCTTTCTGTGCCGTTCCTCTTGGTTCTTCATTTATGGCTGAAATGGTAACTGTGGAAAAATTCCTTGGTATCCTGACATCAGAACCCTTCTTCTTGGCGAGACCACGATGATGCAACCTCAACCCACTCAGCAGGCACCCCAGGGCCCTCCAGTGGGGGCCATGCTTCCCAGAGCGGAGACAACAGCAGTGAGCAAGGTAAAAGGTCAAACATTTTCCTCGTGCAAAGTAGGCATGACTAAAATAACTTCAGTATTTTATGATATCAGTACATCTGCCGCCATGTAAACAGGAGAGTGGCAGGTTAGGGAGTAGAATCAGCTGCTATTTAAAGAGACAGTATTTCCTCTTCTTAACTTACTTTCCTTAAAAAGAGAAATCAAAGTGAGCTGTCTAATCTTTAAGTAGGCATTACAATAACAATTGATTAGTTCTGCCAATTCTTTTACAAATTTGGTTATCTACACTTTATTTCTGTGTGTATAAGTGGAATCACAGGCCTGCTTTACTGCTGTGATGCAGTAGCTTGAATTGTGCTATAAATAGCATATTTTGCCTGTAATATCAACTATAAGCATTCTCTATAATCAAGCAATTATGCATCTAAAGCACATAAAATTTAAAAATCTGTTCTTATTAGCTCTGGAAATATTGTGGAATTTTACATGGAATCTTATCTTGGGAAGGTAGATTTTGAAATTCTTAGAGGATTATTTGTCCCCATTTCCATTCAGCTGACATGGTGACTTGTCACAAGTCCTAAAAATTAGAATAATCAGAGGGCAAGGGGGACATCAACTGCAGATGTTGAGGAAGCCTAGTGCAATTTAGAATAAATTTTACTATTTAAAACTCACCTATTGCACAGAGAGCAATTATATATTGGTAGGAATGACTCATCTATGGCTAAAATGATAATTTAAAGGAAGATGCATTATTGAATGTGGGCCAGGGAAGTGTATAGATTTTACTTTTTAATATTTTACATTAGATGGTGTCTGATCTCCTAGGTCTATTTCATCTCTATTATGACTGTGTTTATGGCCACAATATTTAAGTATTAGACGGGCTTCCAAGTAAAGGACAGTTTAACAGCTCGAGCTGTAGTTATATATGCCATTTAAAAGAGGGTGTTGATGTAAGTAGGGTGCCTTCTGTCCTCCAAGCTTCTGACTAGGAATTTTGGATTTCTGAGGTTCTAGAAGAGTCTAGAAAAATGTCCTTTCTAGGATGCCATTCACTTGTGAATGGGTCCAAATTAGAATCTAGGTTTAAGCAAATTGAAACTAACACAGCGATGAATCATATCAGACGGCAAATTATGGAAGAACTTGCAACTTGCACCTATATAATATATACTGTTTTATATGCTGTTTTAGTCTACCAGTTAGTTTCTATATAAAAGATAAGTAAATTATAAGGCATTTTCAAGGTAACTAGTACATAGGGTCAATGGATCTGCAAGCAATGACTTAACTGTGGTTCCATGTCACAGTGATGGACTTCTCAGCATGGTTAAATCTGGAAAGCTTTCTATGACTCCATCCTTCCCACCACCCCAAATTGCGGCGACACAAAGGGTGAAATGTATCTATTAATAAAAACAAAATACTCTAAACATTGTATAAAAGAGGGGAAAAGGAGAAGCCGACTTAATGGTCTGATGAGGCTATCTTCCAGAGACTTCTTGTGTGTGAGGCTCACTTTGACCTTTCGCTTTGCTCAGGAGCCCAGCGCCTCATTTTTCACATTCTTGCAATTACGTTAACGCTTCAAGCATTTCTGACTCCAAGTCAGCTAGCAACACCAGGCATAACTCAACACTGTGAGTTTTTCTGCTCTCTGTAGATTCATTAACAGGTCACCAAGGTCCCAACTGAAATTTAAAACTGACTGGTTCTGTTGGGTTAGTTGAGTTATGGCAAGGGAGATAGCAAGAAAGGGCCAGAGAGAAGAGGAGGTGGGAGAAAGAAGAACCCAGGGTTTGGAGTGGGGATTACTTGTAATAACGAGCAAAGCATAAAGTTTTAGCGTTTCGGTTAGTTAGTTTTGTTTTTTAGGAAAGAGAAGAATTCCGAGACTGATATATAGGTAAAAACAATCACACAAACTTCTGTGCTGTGGGTAGATACACCCACTTATCCAATGCTGAAGGATTTGCTCCCTGTAGGATTCTGTTCCTTTAATCATGTCTCTGCGGGATTAAAGAATGGACATGGTAGCTTATGTGTATGAGTACTAGGAAGTCAGTCATTTTACTGTATCGAAGTTTGAAAGGAAAAAAAGGTATGATTTCTATAAAATGGGGACTATTTTGGCACAGAAAATTTCCTACCTGGCTTACCACATCAGTGATTAAAACACATATATAAGAGCATTTTGGCTTTTCACAGCAGACTTTAAAATTTGAAGGCCAGACTTGAGTGTATGTTGTCATACTCATGCCTATATTAGTCTTTTAAACAGGGTTTCAAGGTATTTTGATATTTTGTCCCACCGAATTGTCCAAAGTAGTTTCAGTGGGAAAGATTAATTATCTGCTTCAGGGCAAAGTCAACAGAGATATTGACTGAAATCGCATATGCTTATCCTAGGTTAAATCTTAGGGTTGATGTATAATGGAAAACGTGGGAGAGAAATTTATGTCCTTAGTATTAAATATATTATAATGTTTCATTGGAAATCAAGTTTGTAGTTTCGCAAAGAGTTTTCGCATTCAGAATTTATTAGCAAAACAGGCATATGGAAAACTGTAAAATGATTCAGTTTCAAAACAAATTATGATAAACAAAAAATAGGGATGAATTGTACTAAATACAATGTTTTCATACACATTTTAAATTAAACTTTAATAGCCACATGCTATAAAACAATACATGTATTTACGTTGCTTTATAATTTTTGTGATTATGTTTACTATAATGATTCATAGAAACTTTACTTTGGAACCTAAAAATACCTTGTTTTATGACCTGATAGTGAAACAGCTACAGTTACACAGGTGAAAGTTCATCTTTTCCTCCATAGTGTTTCAGCAATGAACCAAAAGGAGGAGAAAAAATGTATATCACATTTTTAAAATATCTTAAGAAATAAACTTGGTAAAATGTGAAAACTGACTTTACTATCTTTCAAAGAGCACATGTCTAACAGTAAGCTATATAAATATGAACCAGACTTTTCATTCACTGATTTCTCTTGCTAAAAGCAGCCAAAGGAAGGGAGTTTGTCTTGTTAGTCACATTAGACGGAGGAAGAAAATCTGGTTTTTCAAGGATGGAATTAGGGTGCAGACTTGGGGCTCTGGGGAAGTAACTGGCCCTCTTTGTGTCTGGCTTCCCATCAGTAAAATGGGGTTTGATAATAAGTCTAGAGATCCCTAATTCTGTACCTGCTGAGTCAAAAGCTGCTTTGTATTTCACCGTGTATTTTGCCAGAGTAACGACTAGGAAGCAGCCCCTTGTTCCTAGAGCACTTTGAGAGCCTTAGATGAAAGGCACAATATATGTACAAAGTATTATTATTATTGATGGGTTTGTGTAGCTCCCATTAACGCTGATGGGAGTTACGCATGTGAATTGGCAAGAGAATAGACCCCTCAGTGTTTAGAGCACATGAAATTTACATTTTTTCCAGTGCTGTAATTGAGATGTTGACAAATTGGAGAATATTGATGAGCCTTTGTTTTAAGTATTTCGTGCCAAGTTTGTTTTATTTTTCCTGGTTTGAACAATGGTATGGGTTCAGCCGCAATGAATAAAAAGGGTAGAGTAAAGATAACTTTGTATTTCAATATTTTGATGTGCCAATATGAAATAAATTGTCTTAGGCAAATGGAATATGCTGTTTTAATCATTAGCTATGCATGAAAGAAAAATTGATGTTGACATCTTTGCTGTAAAATCGTTGTAATGGGGCCTTCCTTACAATTCATTTTTGTAAAATTCATTTTGTACATTTTGCAGCAATTGAACAATCCCTGCACTGTGAATAGGCAGGATTCCCAGAAATACCGAGACAGTTGGCCCAGTAACTGCTGAGCTCACACTGCACACCACACGCACGTTAACCATACTGTTGCCAGACCCAGTTAACCTAAATACATTAGCATTCTAGAATCTATATTGCTCTAATCTTTCAGGACACGGGGCTGTACAAGCCAGCATAGTTCTCCCTAACTCTGCCACCTACCACGTCCCTCTGTTGATGTCCCCATCTATTTTCCAGGCGATGAGGCTAGAATTCCTCATAGCTAGATATTTATTTATGTATTATACAGTTGTTTAGCAATCATGGTGTTGAAACCTACAAATATCTCTTTAGTAGTGAATGTAAGTGTTTATAGGTAAGCAAATGTCTAAAATAGTATTGCACTTTTGAGCTTATAATACATGTTATAGTTATAAAATAGTATTTTTTCCCACCAAAGTATTCCAGTTATATATTTAAAGAGGAGGAGGGGGCTTCAAACCCACTTACTGTGGGTCCTGAATATGTTCTACTGGGATTTCTTATTCAGTCTAGGAAAACTCTGTCAATGGAATGTTTTCATAGTGGCGGCAATCTCTTTAAAATAACCCTAAATACAATATGACAGATGCCATCTGGCATAATCTTTTGCTAGTTGCTTCTAACTTTTATTTTTCCTAGAGCTAAGTTCATCCAAAACTGGTCACTTACTGTTATGATAAATACAATGACATTTTTTTTCCTTCCTGTCCTCCTAATTGTGTCAAAAAAATTCTGTGAGACTATAATTGATAATTGAACATTGCCATAGAATAAACTGTTGTATATGGACTATTTACATTGCATTTTCTTTCTCTTTTCTCCCCCCACATAAAATTTAAAATAATGCCATTCTTTAACCATCAGCAAACATCCAAAGATTTTCTGTTGATTTTCTCAAGACTTTTTAGAGTAGTAACCATTAGAAGTAAAATTAAATTCTTCTAATAAATAAATGCTCTAGGAGCATGTAATGGTGCCCATAAATGCTTAAAAGGTTTCTATAATTGCTGTTAATTTTGAGTAATTTCTTCCTATATGTATCAACTTACTTGAGAAACCCAGATTTGGGATTTCTAGATTTTTTTTTTAACTGAGTCATGTAAAGGGATGTCTCCTGATGCCAGTTAGAGTTTAATTTAGAGTAGTAATTAAACTTGAATACTGCCTCATAAACAAAAGATAAACAATAAACCAGCCACGTTCCCTGCTGTTTCATAGCTTTCTTTCCCAGATGTTTTAGCTTGATAATTTTTACACAGTGAACTACCTAACATGGAGTTTTGTGGACAGAGGTAGAAAATGAGTTTTCTTTTTTGGTGGTTTTTTTTTTTTTTTTTTTTTTTTGGTTGTTTTTTCCTGGCAATCCTTTTTTCCTTCCAAAAAGCAAAATGCAAAGGATTTTTCATTATTTAGATTTTTTAAAACTCTGGTGAAATAGATATTTAATGGAGATGCGCTTTAATGGTAACTATGGTTTTTTTTCTTAGATATTGCTTTTTTTTTTTTTCAAAATTAATTTGGTCATGAATGTCTTTCACACCTGGTAATTGAAAGAGAACCATATTTTTATTTAAGTAAAATCTCAATAATAAGTCAAAGAAAGAAAAGCTTGACAGTGGAGAATTTTTCTTTTTACCCTTCTTGCCACTTCTCACCGGCATGCATTCCCACTCACGGCCAGTGTTACTCTATGGCTCTGCTCTTCCTTGGGCTACAAGGGTTTCTCTGTCCAGTTCTAGACTCTTCCACTGTCAGCCGTGATCTTTCTAATTGTCAGGTACGAGTCAGCCGTTCAATGCAGAAGCCATGTTATTTTCACTGGGTGGGGTAATTACTGAAAGCTGAGAATAGCTGCACTAAAGACAGAGGGATACTTTCATGATCCCATTAGCATAAGAGTGGGTAAATTATTCATGCCAAGTGAGGATTCTATGGGGAAAAGTATAGTTAATGCACATAGTTTTTAAATGTATCCCTTTCTGCTCTGAGACTAAATTCTTGTTGGAATCAGTTCTCAGACATTTACGGGAAAGCTCTGGTGGCGTGTTAGATGCAGTTCATCTCTCTCTGTTTGCAGCGCTCTCAATAGAGACCATCTGGCAAAGATCCAAAAGGTGATTAAACAAAATGATCAGCTCTTGTTGCTGTGTTACATGTCCAATACTCTGGATTAAAAAACATGACCCAGGACAGTCAAGCTAACGTCATGCCGCTCCCCCTTCCCCCTCCCCTCTCGGTATAAGAATTCAGATGGTCCACAAATGTGTGTGCCATCTTTGTGTCCTTATGGCCCATAATCATGAACAGGTTGTGCAAATGGCTCTTTCTGTAGCACTGTCTGTTCCAGCACCATAGAAGCATTTCATATTAATTGGGTCAGTCTAATATTCATATTGACATGGGGAAAAATTACTAAAATTTATTCTTATAGCAGACAATGAATATGTGTGCTTTCTGCCATGAGGGAAGTGAAATCTGACAACTGGCTTGTGCAACTGATTAATTTTTCTTGAAACTGGAGAAAATCAAAGCATGAAAAACTGTCATTCTCTGAAAGCAATGCACAACCCTTTTATAACTAAACAAAATGGATTGGGTAGGGGGCTTTCGGGGAGCTTGTAGAAATGAGCTCTGGTTTTAACGCCATAATCAGGGATGAATTTACAGTGCCATTCAGAAGAGTCCTCCCTCCTCATAAACAAGCTGATAATCACAGGGAAGCTGACTTCCAATTAGCTTCTCCTTTCCTCACACAGATCAGGGTATTTATATGTCCTCCTTGAGCTTTGATATGTCACTACTGAGTTAGTACATCTCATGTCAAATTTGAAAGTTTGGAAATAAAATGTTTTATTATGAGGAAATCCTGCTAATAAGCAAGGTAATTTTCAACCAATCATTTCACGATTGAGTTAAGGTAAAAATGCCAAGATCTGTGACTAAGGGACAGATGTATCTTATCTTTGGGGGTCTGCACCAAATGCCAAGGAGAAATATAAATTGAACAAACCAGACATTGTGAGGAAGTGATTGAAGAAATATTGAGATGAAATCTTGGAATGAAATATATATGTATATTTATAACAATGCTGTGAATTGCTTACATGTCACATTTGCATAAGCCTGAACTGGGATTTTATTAAGGGGCAGTTTAGTTAAGGCAAAACATAAGACTATTAACTCATTAGGTGATTCAGAGATTACAGCTGACCATTTAATATTGTGGAAATAGTCTACGACTCATATTATAGGATAAATTTAAGTGCAAATGTCAAGGAAGAGAATAAAGCAGAAAAGAAAAAATTCTCAAAAACCACTTTAAAACATCATCATTCCTTGTCAGCCATGCTTTCTAAGGAAGAGTAAAGCAGTAGGTAAGAAATACAGATGGGCACAGGACTCAGGGAGGGGAAGTGAGGGTCCCCTAGAGTCAGTGCTGTGTGCCAGATGAAAGGGACTCACATAGCCTTGGGGGTCTTAAGGCTATTATAGGGCAACTCATGCTCTGTTATCATGCTGATTTTTCAATTGATTTTTGGCTGAACAGTACTTGTTGAAGCCCTCCAGAGCACCAAACACAGCCTTATGGTGCTATACATTGTAATACACGTGTTCTATTTTTCCCTTCATTGTCTTTACTTTGCTTCAGAAGAATAGTCTGTGATGACGCCATGTTATTTTTTCCCCTTCTTTCTTTCCGATTTCTACCCTCAGAGAGTTTGTTGAAAGTCTTATTGCTTTTTTGCTGGGGAGGAGGGTAGTAGGAGAGTCACTTTTTATTTTCACATGTGGAAATTTGCTTTTAATTTGGCCTTTAAAAATATTTTGTGTCACAGCAGACAATAATATACACCAATTTTATATACCAAATTTATCCCTCGGTAGTCTTGAGTTATTCACTATCTTTCTGAGGACCAGCAAAAAAGCAACAATGGGGTTTCACTGAAATCTAGTTCCTCATTAAAATGAAAGTGAACCACTTTAGTATCCCTGCTTTACAGCAATAAGTTTCCTCAGCTTGATGGAACACAAGGTCTCGAAAAAAAAAATAATGAAAGAGACCTAGAGGGAGTGTGTCCTTCTCTTCTGCCTGCCTTGGAAATTCGTACAGATGAAAATCCTGTTCTGATATTATCTTCTCTGTGAGCCTTCCTGATCTGCCCAGGTATGAGGCCGTGGCTCCTTCTCTGCACTCCCACGGCACTTTTTACCTCTATTATAACATCTCTCACACTGCGTTGTAATTATTTGATTCCTAGTCTCTCTCTCTCTCCCTGCTTTTCCAAGGTGCAGATTATCACTTCTTCGATTATCTGGCATTAGTATGTCCATTTTTGAAGCAATAAACAAAATCCACAGATTTTTCTTTTTTCCTTTTTTTAAGATGTATAAATTGATCAAAACTCTGTGTGTATTTGTTCACTGATGTGTGCCTGAACATAAATAAACTCTTTGGAACGTATGGATATATTCCATCAAATTCCATTACATCTTTAAGAGATAAAAATTATTTTGTTTTACTGAACTTATGTTGTATTCATTACTCTCTTAAATATGTCAATGGACCATCAGCTCAAACTTAGCATTGTTTCGTTGTAGGTAGGTTCTTAAATTTTAGGTTTCTATTTTAAGTATTACTTTAAGATAGTACTTAAAATGGGACTTATTTGTCCTTTAATGTCTTATATTATGTGCATATGGTCAGAATTTGGAGATGCAATTTCATTATGTTATCTATACAAAATGTATAGATGGATGTCTTTAAATGTAATGGTAAATCTAATAGTGGAAAATTGCTTGGTGTGGCAAATAGTTCTCATGGACTCAGGATCCATTTTGCTAATAAGTGTTGTTTAGGATAGGATTGACCTCATGGAAGTCATTGGTGGGTCTTCACACACAGGTAAAGGAGCCTGGAAGTATTTCATGAATTTTTAGGCCGCACCTCCTGTTGTCGATTTTCTACACATGTGTTTTTCATAGTTTGCATTTGGGCAAATATAATTATTTTTGGTGATGCAAGCAAAACCTTGTAGTGAGTTCTTTTTCATCTACATGGGTTACTGTCTAGAATCTTGAACTATGAGTCGAGACCTATGCTCAAAAGTCATGATTGCATTGAAAAGGGCACAGACCTAGAAGACAGAGAGACATGAGTTCCAATCCCAGTTTTACTCAATATCTGCCAGATTCAGTCACTACATCTGGAAAGTGAAGTGCTTAATATAATCTCACTTACATTAAGAGAGATTCCATGTGTTCAGCAAATAACATTGCCTGGAACCAGTAACTGTTGGTTCCTTTATTCCTCTCTCTCTTCCCTTTGTCCTATGCTGACATTAATTAGCTATATGACCTTGGCTGTGTCCTTTAATCTCTTTGGACTTTTGCTCACCTGTAAAATAAGATGGAATTAGATGATCTTTTAAATCCAAGCTCCAGAAATCTAATGTTTCCATTCATGGGTCTTAATTTTTATTTGTACATTTTATCTTTTAACATAAAGGGAGGCCACAAGCTTTTCATCTGGGGTATAACATGAACTTATTAATTTTTTTGATTTATTATACACAGTGAAGTAATATTTCTGTTTCTTGTTTTTGGTTGCCAGGAGAGCCTTTTTCTTCTCAGTTTGGCAAAAATATGACTAGGCATTAGAGTTTATTTTCTGAGGATAGTGGAATGCCGCAATTCAGATATAGGACATCTAAGGTGGTAGTATTAATACCAATAGACTGTTCTATCTGCTAAAGTATGAGGCGTGTTTTGAAAACACAGAGCAACTTCTCCATCCTCCATTATCTAATTAGAACTCACTCAGTTGGAATTTTCTATACTTCACAAGTGGAACAATAAACGATCATTATTACAGAGGCTGAGATTCTACCCACTCCTGAAATATGTTCCAAATCATTCCAGAAAAAAACCTAAATAATTTTCAGGAGAATTTTACAGTTACATATATATTTAGCCAAATTATAATTATTTAGACCGTAAATTCATATAAAATACAGATAAGTACCTTATCTTAGTCAATGAAATATTTGTTTAATCAAAACACTTATTCCTTAACCCTTCCAGCTAGAGATATGACTCTTGCCTCAAAACCAATCATTCTTTTTTTATAAGTTTGAAGATTTACGAAAGTAGACTGGGAGTGTAAAATTTCATATTTCTTCTTCCAACTAACATTTGTAACAAATGCCATCCACTAAAATAAAACTTCCAAAATTTCCCTGTACTAAATGTGAAAGATGAAAAAAAGTTGATAAATCATTGATTATTGGAAGCTTATGGACTCTACCTCATGGATGTCCTTTTCTGACAGGTTGTCACACACTGGGGCTGATGTGTAGATGCACACCACTCTCTGGAGTCAGGGAGCTCTCACTCTCTCAAGACCTCTTCTTAGTGTAGGCTGTTTAAATTTAATACACAAAGATATTCATTGAGCAAGGCACCTTGGGAATAAAAATATGGAAATCACAAGGGTCCTTATCTTCAACAGCTTACCTTCTCCCAAGATGTGTGTTTGTGTGTGTATGTGGTGGTGGGGGGGAGTACCATGACAAATGTGCAAGTAACTCTTACACATGGCAGGTACTCAGTTATAGGGGGAGCTTGTTGCAGATTAAACGGCAGTTTTGGAAGCAGGTGGATCTGAACATTCCTCTTTGCCCTGCCACTTCCAAGCAGCAATATTTCTGAATGTTTGTTTCTTCACCTGTAAAATGGGAATAATAACTGTCTCATAGGGCAGTTGTTAGGATTAAATTAGCACTTGCTTTTAAAAAGTCCATTTTGGTGACTGACTAATAGTGGAGCCCCAAAATTATTCTCTTCATTGAACATTTATGGACCATATAATTGTGTCAAGCACTGTCCTGGGTTCTAGGGTATAAAGCAAACAAGATGTGATCTCTTTCCTCAGCAAGTTGGTAATATTTAGTAAGCAACTCAGAAAGGTAAACGAATAAATACACATGCTTCTAATGTTGCATTTAACATATAGGTTGTAAGGTATTTCAGAAGAGGGAGTGATTACTTCTGTCTGAAACATCTGTGGAAGTCTTCACAGAATTCGGAAGGTTTTAAAAGATTTTGATGGTGGGGGGAGGGGGGAGGGATATTATTAGGAGATATACCTAATGTTAAATGACGAGTTAATGGGTGCAGCACACCAACATGGCACATGTATACATATGTAACTAACCCGCACATTGTGCACATGTACCCTAAAACTTAAAGTATAATACAAAATAAATAAATAAATAAAGATTTTGATGGCCTTCAGGGGGTGTTTCCAAATGGACAAAGTAGGGAAGGTGCAGGGAGCAGATAAAACAGCCAGCGCGAAGGCGCATAAGTGTGATGCAGTATATTGTGCATGGAGCAACAACTGGGTTGATATTGCTGTTTGTATGAGAGAATGCATGGTGAGAAAAAAGAGGCTGGAGAGGCAAGTGGGCGCGTACATGAAGATCCTTTTTTACCACACTAAGAAGCTTATGCTTAATCCTGTAGAGCACTGTTTACCAAACTTTCCTGGTGATAAGTAGCTCCTCAGACGCATATAAATACAGATTCCCTGGCACACCACAGACCACAGGAAATACACAACCAGGACTTTCCAGTGGGAAATGCTGGGAATCTGATTTTCCAGGCCATATGCCTGGGAAACCCTGTTCTGGGATGTGAAGAACTCATTTTAAAGAAGTTTAAGCAAAAGGAGTTTATGATGGGGTTTACATTTTTAAAAATAACTCTTGTAGAATGTGGAGAATACATTTGAGAGAAAGAAGACTCCATATAGAATATAGATAAATAGTCTAGAAGGTGGGTGCGTGTTGAATGAAAGTATTGGCAGTAGAGTTGGAGGGGAGAGGACTGACATTACATGTGGGGAGAAAGGAAGAGGACAAAGTCCACGGTAACATGCAGGTCTCTCCCTCAGTGCAGGCACCACAGTCGAGGTAGTTTTCTTTTTCCCTGCCATGTGTTTGAAGTATGCATATCTACCAACCAGTAGAGAAGAGGAGGAAGAATATTTCATTTGCACATGCAAAGTTGTCAAAGTGGAAACGCTTGATGCATGTTGGGTGAATAATGATTCTTCTTGGGGCATAGAGCACTCACAGGCAATGTAGCGTAGTGGTTAAAGGTATGGCCTCTAGTGTTGGCCTACGTGCCTTTAAATCCTCAGATCTGTCACTTATCATGGGCAAATCTCCCATCCTTCACTTTACATCTGTAAAAGGAGGGTAATAAATAATACCTAATCTAATAGATTTGGAGTGGAAAGTAGGGATTAAATGAGGTGATTTATGTAAAATGATAGTAATTTTATGCCTCATTCATAGTAAGTAAATGTTATAAATATGTTTTATTTAAAAGTTGCTTTCAAAATAATTGAAAACTGACCCCATGCAACAAACATCATGATGAAGAACTAAAAATGAAATCCCACATTTATCCCTGGAAAAGAGAAGTTATGAATTGTAAAGCTAGAAAAGCATCCACCTACTCTAAGCCTGGCCCCAAGCCCCAAGCCCGGACTTCTAGTTGGAAGCAGATCTTTTCCTCTGAAGTCTGATTACACATTTCGGACACACGAGGTTCCCCTGGTGCTACAGTAATTGGTTACATGACTTACTTATTATCTTGCTTGACTGTAAGATTCTTGAGGACAGTTTCTATGTTTTAGGCATCTCCTCCCTCTTCTAGCCCCCACTGTGCTACAATAATATAGGAGGCCTTCAATAATAATTATTTTTTTTGAAAGGAAGATTGGGTCCATATTGTGAAGGACATTGAATAGCAGACTGGGGAGTTTGTGCTTGATTTGCTAGGTAATAGGGACCTATTGAACAATTTTGAATGGGGGTAGTGACATAATTGCCTTCCTTTTGAATACCAATGACAAATTCTCTGCTATGTCCTCCATGGTCAAAATAGCAGACCCGTATGCTTCCCTGAAATACGGCCTGTTTGAAAGACTGGATATTCTTTTGAGGGAAGAAGCAAATTTCAAATAGCTCTTTAAAAAAAATAAAGCTTTGACATTCTCTCTAAAGTACTTTAGGCACTTAAATTATTATGATTCCTTAGATCCCATGTATGTGACACCATTCTAGAAACTTGTAGACAGGGCACAAGGGCACATTTTTATAAATTTTTTTAGCATTGTTGCAATTATTAACACCTAGGGGTGACTTAACGGGATTGAGTAAATATATCTTCTTCAATATTTAGAAAACTATGGTTCCAAGAATATTTAAATAGGCATTACTTTAAATGAACAAACAAACAGAAACAAAAAAGAACTTTGTGGTTAAATAGATTGAAAGCTGGAGTAGAGCAGGGTATCCTCTGCTACAGGAATGTTCAGATCCCCTAATTTGCTAATATGCATTTCAAGTCTGCAAAGTGTGGAGAGACAGAGCTTTCCAGACTCATTTAACCATTGAAACGCTTTTATGCATTATCTCTGGGGGCCAGTCTTTCTGAGAACACACTCTGGAAAATGTGGTCCAGGACTCTGCTTCTCTCATTGAAGTACCTTCGGATAGAGTTTAATTTTGTAGGGAGTCTTCCTGCATCTTGTTTTTAAGAGGTGTGTCAGCATGGGCTCAGGATCAATTTTCAATTGTAATTGTGTAAAAATAACTTCCTTTATATTCAGAAGTCTCATGGACTTCCACTATACTTGTGCAGAATGTTCCATTAACCCAACTCTCCATGTAGTTATTCTTCATAGTATTAATCAAACAATGTGCCTTGAATATCCCTTGAGTGTTTCATTAAAAGTAAGCACATTTGGTTACACCCTCTAAAATGTATAAATGAGGATCCCAGCAGACTTTTACTCTTGACATGAATTGTATTAACAACTAGCTTGATGCATTTTTTTTTTAAGCGGCCATTGAGTTGGAGGTTGGGTGGCAAATCCATGAAAGAGGAAGGAGGTGAGAAAACAACAATCTTTCCTCATTTGGAGTGGATGGCTTGGTTCTGCTTGCTGCAGGTGGTGAGCAATGGACTGGATATACTGTCCATCCATGGGAAATTTCTGGGAAACAGAGCTGCAAAACCCCACCTTGTCTACATCTCACTGTCCTGGATCTCTGGTTTAGCAAATATTAGAACTGGTTGCCACTGATGGGTGTTGCATCTACTGTCCATAAATTTTTCGCTGACTCTCTTATTGTTGGAGGATCCCAGAAGGTATTTTTGTCATGATCGGGGCATTCAGGAGGTCTAGAATTGCAGTCCCTCTTGGTTATCAAGTGAGGTGAAACTCTTCTGCATTCCTACATTCTACTCCTGAGTAATGTGTGGGGGGATTGCCCACTTGGATGTGTCACACCCCCTTTTGGCTGTGGGAAGGAGAATTAGGCTAGGTATACCTTGTCTCTCCAATTTTGAAATGACCAAGAAGAGGCTTGTGGTACAATTAAGACTATCTTTGCCGTATGATGAGAAAAAGTTGATTTTGTCTTGTTTTTCAAGAGACTTTCTGCAAGATTTTGAACGCTTCATAGCAGTTAGCTCAGAAAACTGCAATACCTCTAAAGAATGTTCTTCCTATTTTATACATAGGAACATAGACATATTGGGAGAATCGGTGACCTTTAACATCATCAATCACCTTAAAAAACTGAGAGTAGAAACAGAATTTCTCTTCTTTATCCAACCAGACTGATGTTTCTACACACATGCACTACATATCCTAGCATAGTTATTAGCCACTAAATGGATGAGAGTTTTCTCTCTATTTCTTGTTCTAAAAGGAATTCTAGATGCTCATTTTCTGCCAGTATAAAATATGAGTTGCTTTCAGCTGGCAAAAAAGAAAAAAAGAAATTGGGCCCTGGCTAAAGTAAAATTACAGCAAAAATAATGTGTCAGACTTTTTAAAAATTAGAGGAAAAATTGGTGCTTTTATACATTGGTATGTTATACTAAATGTTGGGCATTTAATGCAGAAATATCACAGAAGCTTCCCTTTGAACATTGATAGGGACCTTGAAACCTGCTGCTTTGTAGGCAGATAGTGAAAGTGGAAAATGAAGTTCATGGACATCTTCCTACCTTATATAACATCTCTACCCCAGAGACAGTAATCTCTGAAGCTGTGACTTAACTTTTTCATGTGCATGGAGATAACTCCTAAAAAAAACATTTTACTTAAACCTGACCTCTTTCTAGTCATGTTGTCTAGTAACATTTGCTTAGTTTTTATGGTACTCTTGCCAGTAGGAGGTAAGGAAAACAAGAATTGAAAAATCAATCTTGATTATGGAGGGCCACTCATCTAGTGCTTATTTTGTAGGTCAGCTCTGTGTAGCACCCTCATAATGAGCGCAGAGTGCTCAGTGCTTAGTTTGTGATAAATACACATTGGTTGAATAAATTGTTGCAATTTGACGTTTGGTTAATAGCTAGTAATTTGTGACAACTTAGAATTTGCTAGCATTGACATAGGGTTTCGTTCCTCATTAGGGATGTTAGCACTCCCAAAATTTGTTGAGTTTGTCAAAGCATCAGTCACCAAATCTGTGATGCATTTATTAGGTAGAATTGAGTAGTCATAGGTAGAAGAAAGCAGGATACAAAGTCATGGCTTGAGATTCCTCCAACTCCTGCAAACTTAAGGGAAGTGATTCCACACTTTACAGAGAGATTATAATTCAAAACTCAAATGCTCATAACTTTGTTCTTAAGAGCATGAAATTTGAAGTTAGACCTAAGTCTGAATTCTGACTCCCACATGCAATGTGACCTCTGGTGACTGATTTAATTCTTCGAAGCCTAAATTTCCTCATTTCTAAAATGGAGTTAACCATGCCTATCTCATAGAAATGGTGTGAGAATGAAATTAGATAATATATTTGAAGATCTATGTGCTGGGTTGGGCATCTACAATACAATATGCTCCATAAATGTGAATAATAATAATAGCAATTAAGTGATAATAATATGCATGTGACCACCGGCTTTATTAGTTTTGGTTCCATAGCTTGAACTTTAAGCCCACATCACTTATCACTTTCTGTAAATTTCTATTTCAGGATACAGTATAATATGATTTCTTAAAACAAGAGAACAATAGCTCAAGACACTTTCTTTCTCTATTTTCTTCTGTTTTTTGTTTGTTTGTTTTATAACACAGACATACAAACATGGGCAGGGTTTGGAGGAGAAGGAGTCTCAGGAAAAGGCTTCAAATCTGGGAGAAGTATGAGGTCAAAATTCTCGGTTTCCTGTGTACCATGGTTTGGTACTCAGTCAAATGCTGTCCCATTCTAATTTTTTTTTTTTCATTTCTGATTTCTGTTTTCTGCCTAAAGACCAGAAGAAAGTGAGCTCAGCAGACCAGAGTCTGAATGTGGGCCTTCTAGTTAGCCCCAATTCAGTTGGAGGTATGACGTGGGACAGCTTTAGGAGGCCTGGAGGTTATGGGCTCAGACATAAAGGTGGGACAGCCTGGGCAAGGTTCCATTCTTTACTACCTATAAACTAGGCTTTTACCTTGTAAAGAAATTTGGTGGAAGGCATAAGGTGATAATGTATACCTGGCACGTCATAACCATCTGTTAAAAATTAGTTACTGCAGTCTGGACAACGTGGTGAAACCCTGTCTCTACAAAAAATACAAAAATTAGCCAGACATGATGGCGCACACCTGTAATCACAGCTACTTGGGAGGCTGAGACAGAAGGATCGCTTGAGCCCAGGAGATGGAGGTTGCAGTGAGCCGAGATCATGCCACTGCACTCCAGCCTGGGTGACAGAGTGACACCCTATCTCAAAAAAAAAAGAGTTAGTTGCTGGCTGGGCATGGTGACTCATGTAATCCCAGAACTTTGGGAGGCCAAAGCAGGTGGATCACTTAAAGCCAGGTATTCGAGACTAGGCTGGGCAACAAAGCAAGACCCCATCTCTACAAAAAAACAAAAAAGTTAGCTGGGCACAATGGCATGCACCTATAGTCCCAGCTCTTCAGGAGACTGAGGCAGGAGGATCCCTTGATCAGCCAGGAGTTTGAGGTTGCTGTGAGCTATGATCACACCACTGCACTCCAGCCTGGGCAACAGACTGAGACCACATCTCTACAAAAAATAAAGTTAGTTGCTCTTAATACTATCATTATCTCTTTAAGCTCTCATGGACTCACATTTCTGTGTGATTAGGATGTTAGGGGATTTCTAAGTTTTCTCCAACTCTAGCATGCTGTATCTATTACTTTTCAAATGATATTATTTAAAACTCAAGTTATGTCTGCAAAGGAATACTGTATATTTAGTTTTACATTTCTTAATGTAGGTTTCTAATGCATTTTTACATAAATTTTTGTTTGATTCCCCCAGAATTTTTCAGATTTATCCCCATTTTCCAGATGAAGTGGCTTGGCCTTGGAGAGGGTCAGTTACTTGACTGTCACGATAGAAAGAGGAAGCAGAAGAATGAAGACAAGGCCATTTAAAATTTTCATGTTCTTTACCTTTTGCATAAAAGGTATTCAGTTCACAAATGATGTAAAATTTAATTAAGGCAAGTGACTGTCCTGAGAAAGTCATTAAAACCCTCATGTCATTTCTCTAATCAAAAGGCTGCCACCCTTCTATTATTTCTTTATTACAACCCTTTACTTTTATTTCTTCAAGTTAAACTGGAGCCTGAGCCACCATAAGCCTCTTGCTAGTGATTTTTTAAATCAGTGATTTACACTTTGAAAAACCAATTTTTTTTATTTTTCCAATTTATATTGGTTAGATCCATAGGGTCACTTTGATTAGAAAAGAGAGCCGTTAGAAATTAAATTGGCAGTTCTAAAGGGTTAGTTATCTTCTCCTTGTTCTTAGAAATGGCAAAGAATACAAGAGGTGCTGAAGGCTAAGATAATGAGACTACTTCTCTTGTGGGACTTTCCAAAACTCCTATGTCATAGTCATCAACTTACATATAAGTAAAAATGCTTATTTGTGTTTTAGCATTTGCTCTTTGCATCAAACCTCCACTGACTTTGGGAATAATAAGATCTGCTACCCCAAGAAAGTCTACCAATTCCATTAGTAACACATTCAACTGGATCAAAAAACTGAAGAGTTAGTGAATATTTTATATCGTGGGTTTTTAAAAGATATTTTTGTGTGAATAAAAAAGGAATTTCTCAAAGCTGCTCATTTCAATTTTCTTTTTAATTTGCTCGCCAACACCACTTAATCACCTCTGTAACCTACTAGAAGTGTTCTCTAGATGGGCTTTAAAAATTAAGCCAAGGTGATTTCTTTTTTGTTATAAATTGGCTTAGCATCTTGTTTTTATCTGGCTTGAAATATTGAAGCAGTAAAATAAAACCACACTCTTTAATTGAAAGGTGCTTCTGCAGTATTCAAACCACAGTTGTCAGTCACACGTGTTGTTCAAATTCTTCAGAGCTCCGAAATTACTTAAAGGTATCCTCAGTATTCTGAGAGAGTTATTTTTGCCCCACTACAAAATAAAAAAGAGCCAATCAGGGCTTTCTCAACTCTTTGGCAGTATTTTTCCTCTAAAGAATTTCTTGACACTCTCTTTAGTTCTTGACTTCCAGGGTTGTTCCTGACAAATCTCCAGAGATGTATCTCAGTGCCTATAGTAGTGTCAAAAGCATGAAGCCACATGTCTAGATGTTGTGACCTTACATTTCATTGCCAGCAGTTCACTATATAAAGTGCTTAAACTGCCACCTACCTAAGGGCTTCCAGAATTTACATTATGCACTTTTGAAAGGGCATACTTTGAATTGAGACTATGTAAGTACTTCTAATCTCTAGTTGACCTGATCTTGAAAACTTCTGAAAATATTACATCATGAGTGATCATAGGAATGAGAATGATATTTCAGCATAATTTCAAAATCACGTAGTATCCTATGTTTGAAGTTTTCTGTGCTAAAGATCTAAAAAGCACATTTTGAAAATATCTAGTTATCTTTGGCTCAACATTTCAATGGGAATTAGTTGCCTAAGAAATGATACCAGACAATAGATAATTTATTCCCTCTTTAGAAATGTTGTAGTTGTTTGTTGATTTTTACTCACTGGATTGGGTTTGTGGTTTAAAGAGAAGTTAATCCTGACTTTCTTAAAACCTATAGAGTTTCAGGATTTCTTAAAGACAATGGCTTTTGATACTCCAATCCAATCCATTTTCCCATGTGTAAGTGTTCTTATAACCTTCCTTTGCTCAAGTTCTAGGACAATGTCGATGGTGTCTACACAGTTAAAATTAATTTGAAAGTTGACCAATTATTCAATTATTTTGACTAATGAAAATCAAAAATAGTATTCCATTTTGCACAGCAGTAAGAAATTAGCCTAAATGTAACTAATCAATTCACTTTGCCTGTGTAAATATGTTTTACTGTATCATTTGCTGTAAGGATTGCTAATATTATTCATAATGTCCTTTTTATTTTAAACTTTTATAAGTGATATGGTTTTTTTGTTTACAATTAGGGTCATATATATTACTACATATTTACGTTGTAAATATGTTTTTATGTAAATATACAAAAGAAAAATAGAAAAAATAGAGATTTCTTATCAGCATTATATACTAACGTAGTATCTGCATTGTAGGTTTGCTTTCTGTCCTGAAAATAAGTGGATATGTACACAGAGGTCTTTAATTTCCTAGTTTTCTATTTAGTTGATATATTGTATGGAGACACAAATGAGGTATTTTCTCTCTTTTGATATCTTAAGTTTTAAAATATGTTATTTTATTTTGGTTGAGATAACGTGTAAGTTATGACTGGACCTTAAGTTCTATTTAGTTTTTGCTTTTACAGACTAAATGCTGTCTTCGCATATCACTACCTAACCCACCATAAAATCCTTCTGATCAAGTTTTTCATATATGGGACAAAAAAATCGTTTTGTTTCAAATCTTGACCAGTTCTAGCCTAAGAACTGTTTGACTTAAGCAAGAATTTCAACACAGATCTTGCAGCTTAACACCCATTGGTGAAGAAATATTTTCTCTTTATATTAGTTCATTTTTCATGGCTTCTTTATAGTGTCATATGCTATTAGGAAGGAGAAAAGCTAATGTGATATGTGAACTAATTTCTTGTTTAAAAATTTTAAAGAGTGCCATCTGGAATTCAATCACCATCTTTCCAGATACTAGCTTTATCGTAATCTGAGACTCAGTTCTATTTGATTATTACCATTGATGGACAGAAAAAAGTGCTAGATCAAGGAAAAGTACCTATGATATGTATACCCAAATATGACAGCAATAGCAAGATTATCATCATTATTATAGCTAATGCTTGACAGCTACTCTATGCCCAACATTGTGCTATACATTTAGTATAATTTAATCCTCATAAGCTTGTGTGGGTTTTTCAGTTGGGAAAACTGAGGCTTAGAGAGACTAAGAAACTTCCCTTTACCTGGAATATCTAGAAAGTGGTGGGGCTAAGATTGTAAATCGGGTCTGTCTAATCCCTAAATCCAGACACTTAACCAGGGTACCACACCCTGTCTACAAGAAAAGTTGTCAAATGATGTCGGATACCTAGCAGTCCTGCACAGTAGTGCACGCCAGTAATCCCATCCACTTGGGAGGCTGAGGCAGGAAGATCACCTGAGGCCAGAAGTTTGCGTCCACCCTGAGCAACACAGTGAGACCTTATCTCTAAAAGAAAAAACAAAATGCTCTTAGATACCTGTTGTCAGACCTAAAATATGGGCTAGAGATGTTCCCTCATTCTGAAAGCTTCAGGTGGGTTTTGGTATTTTCTATCATATGCCTGGACATTTCAGTAAAGTTGTTTTGATGCTTTGTAGGTCATAATGGTGATGGAGATCAGCTCTTTTCTAAAAATCCACCCTGTAAAAGTATTGATTTGGTGACAGGCTTGTAATGCCATATATGGTTTTAGAAAATTACTGATAGTTTGGAATTGCCATACTGAAGAGAGACATCTTACCCCATCCTTGAAGCATAGAACCCCTCAACATTTCTCTGACATCATATCAAGTGTCAAGTGAACAAAGTTTTCTAAGCTACTGATCTTGATGAACAGGATGATGATTAAGGCACAGAAATCACTGGTTTCCAATTTTTAAAAATACATTCCAAAAACATATGGCACATAACAGAATTCAACAGAAGAAGGTAAATTTGGTTAAATTCTTCAGGGGTCCTTATATGTAAATTTGATGCCATACAGTTGCCCTCACTAGGATAAAATTAGAATTTGTGAAGGATCTGATTGGAATTTCTCCTGGGAAGTTGTAGAGGATGAGCATGGATATTTGTTTTGATTTAAATATTGGCCTGTTCAATCTCCATGATCGTAGGACAAGATCACTGACAAAGCAAGAAGACAGTAAAGTTGTACCTTTCCGTCTTCTTTGTGAAAGATCTCTCCTTCTGTCTCTTTGACTACATCCTTGGAGTATACCATCCCTTCTGTGGCCTTATATTTTTGCAACTAAAACTTTATTGATTTCTACTGCTTATTACAAGTTTTGACATAGAAGGAGGGACATTCACAAATGATTTTCTTGGCCTACTTTAGCAATCCTTCTTTTTCTCTAAGAAAACAAGTCAGAATCTGTCACACTGTAATGATACTCAGGCCCCTGCTGTTCCTAGGCTGGGCATTGAAATGATGCCAAGGGCATCAGTAAGAGGGAGGACTAGGTTGTCAAGTTAGTGCCACATGCAAAGTGTATTGGCCTGGAGATCAGAGAGCTGTGAGTCATGGGTCACACTGCCTTACCTGGGCACCTGAATCTGTGGAAAGTTCTTGAGTCTTTTATTATAACTTGTTGCTCCTCAGGCAGCGTGAAAACCTTTAGTAGGCTTCTGAGCTGATGACTGACACTAGTGTGTCAGGAGCTCCAAGTTCTGGTCTAGCTATAATTTCCCCTAAGACATTTACTTGAAGAAATAAAACATTTTATTTTGAAATTTTAAAATTATATTAATTTTTAAAATATCCTGCCTGCTTTTTTCAAACAGTTTTAAGATTTTTTGAAAAGTTCTTTTAAGATGTTTTATGGCTGCCATTTTATTTATAGGAAGATATCCAGATTTTGAAAGTTAAGAGGAAATACTATACTTCTGAGAAGTTTCAGAAAAACTCATTTGGTGACTGTAAATCTTAGTTTCTACAACCATCTCCCCAAAAGTCCAGAATTCCTGCCTCCTTGTATAATTTATTTCAAAGAAATAATTTTGTCATTTAGGATTTTTTAAAGTGTTAAAGGCAAGTATTGAAAGATTTGATGCTAGCTCAAGTCCCTAATGAATGACGTAACAAGGTAGACATGGCAACCAGCTACTTCTGAAGATGTTCTTAATGTGTAAATTTTTAGTGCGGCTACCTCTGCAACTACAAACCCTCATCTTAGTAGTTTGGTGATTTTACCCTAAAGACCTATATGTTAAAGATATTTTATAAATACGAGTGCAGTCATTGTTTTGTATAGTATTTTATGGATTATAGAAACTAGTCTGTTTCCTGGGTGAAATTTAATTAGCTATCTCTGCCCTTAAACACTTCTGCCGGCCTCGATGACCTTCTCTTAGGGCACCTGGTATATTGCAGCACTTTAACATGATGCCTTTCAAGAAGGCATCCCAATCCCTTTAATCCCCATCTTCCGTCTGTTTGACCCCTTCTTCATTGCTACACTTAGAAGAATATTTGTGTGCACCCAGTGAGAAGGTTTATTTTGACTTTATAGATGGAATATCTAGAGCTGGAGTCCTATATTCAGGTAAGGTAATACCACAGGATGAAAAATGCAGCCTTGGGTAGTCGCACCCCCTATGAGGATCAGATACAAATCTGTACAGGACCTAACCATGCCTATTTAAAATTACTAACTGCATCATGTATTCTCTGTAGAGAGTTCTTAACTTTTTCGTTAATTTCCTTCCTTGATTGATAAGGCTGCCAAGTGTGTGATACCCTCAAAGTAGATGATAATTAAATTCATACCACTTCATTATTAAACACCTATTTTCCTTCCCAGATTCCCTTGGCAGATAAAACATGATTCCAGCCCACAAGTTCTTATTTTTAGGGCCATTCTCTACAATTGTTAGAATTGTACCGAATCCCTGCACTCTGTAGCTGATGCCAAATGCCAAGCATCAGATTCACAGTAACAGAAATGCTGATGAGCTTAGAATCATTACGAGATCATAAACGTGTTTTTTATTCACCTTGTTTAGCTGGATCCCACCCAGTCTTATTTGAAAAGTTCAGAAACCAATTTCTTCTCTCATGTAGTTTTTTTTTCTTTTTGAGTCTGTGTCATAATTTTTTATTTTCAATTACCTTCCAAACACCCCATGAAACGTATAGAGCACACGTTCAGGGGTTACAGATACTAAACTGGCAAATATGGTGGTACACGATAACTTCCTGGAACTAAAGTGTCAATGTAGAATATGTGCTTAATTGAACACTCCATGACACGGTTTGTAGAACACTGAAATACCTACCCTAAGAAAAGTGTGTAGAACCAGAGACCTTAAAGTTTGTAGATTATACCAAACAAAACTATATACTTTCTTAAGAATATGTATTTTTGTCAGTTCCTGTTAATCCAAGGTAGCTAAAATGTGGTATGTTGAAGCCCAAAAATGAATTTTGAAAAATGTAACTCTTAGAGAGTTTGCTCATGCCTGTAATCCCAGTGCTTTGGGAGGCTGAGATGGGAGAATCACTTGAGGCCAGGAGTTCAAGACTAGTCTGGGCAACATGGCAAGACCCCCAGCTCTACAAAATATTTAAAAAATTAGTCAGGCATGGTGGCATGCACCTCTAGCCCTAGTTACTTGAGAGGCTGAGACAGGAAGATCACTTGAGGACCGCATCATAGCTCATGGATGCTGCAGTGAGCTATGATCATGCCACTGCACTCCAGCCTGCGTGACAGCGTGAGACCCTGTTTCTAAAAAAAAATTTTTTTTTTTGAAACAGACTCTCGCTCTGTCACCCAGGCTGGAGTGCAGTGGCATGATCTCAGCAAACTGCAACCTCCACCTCCCAGGTGCAAGCGATTCTCTTGCCTCAGCCTCCTGAGTAGCTGGGACCACAGGCGTGTGCCACCACACCCAGCTAATTTATGTTTGTATTTTTAGTAGAGATGGAGTTTCGTTGTGTCGACCAGGCTGGTCTCTAACTCCTGGCCTCAACTGATTCACCCACCTCAGCCTTCCGAAGTGCTGGGATCACAGGCATAAGCCATCACACCTTGCCTAAAAGTACATTTTTTAATTAAAAAAAAAAAAGAAGAAGGCAGTACACTTAGGAAAATTTTATTTATCTGCAAGCCTCAGTATCCTAAAGACATGTAATAACTTGGATCCCATTTCTGAGGCTATTTAATTAAGCTTTTTTGAATAAACAAATGCACGTAATGCTTAGCTGTACAGAAATTATCAGTGTCCTTAGCTTCTATTGCTTAGTACTAGGCCAAATAATTTGAAAGAGCCTGTAATTCTTTATCTCCCATATGTAACATGTCAGCCATGACTATTTTACTTTACTCTTAAATATATAATTTATAAATAGAAGCAATGTTGATAGACTCGTTTGACTCCCTTCTAGAAATAAATGACTCATTCTGGATTGCATGTGAGAGCTTCAAGCTGCTCTAAATAACAATCCACGACAATGAGAAAATTGTTATATTATTCATCTGGGCAGCAGGAAATTAAAAAAATAAAAAAGCAGTCTGCTCCCCTAGTAACTGGGACCTTTTGTGTGTTACAGATCACTGAGGGCAAACTTTGCATCAGTTCTGGGCACTGGGCAAATAAACTTATCTCCTCGTTTTTGTTTTTGTACCTTGTCATAAACTATGTAGATTGTTGGTCATTTAAATACAAGTGAATATATGCGTTAATCAAAAAGTTATCTTAATTTTTTAATGATTCTTACAGAACAGTCTTTTAGATCATTTTTTTCTATTTGTAATTTTGTATTTATTCAAAATATGTATGTTTGCTTTAAAAATGGGGTTTTCCTTTTGAAAGAAATCCCCTGGAAAAGGGTCACCTCTGTTTTCTTTGGAAATGCAGGAAATCAACATGTCCTCTGGCAGTTATTTTTCCTCATAATATGCCCAGTAAAAGTGGTGGAATCTTGACCCAGGTGATCTGTGGAGCCTTTGCTGATGAATTTGGTGCCACTGCTGTCCTCATTGTTTTGAAATTAAAGAGACAAGTGGTAATAGAAAGAGGAAAACACATTTTTAATGCAGAAATCATTTAGACCTGCAAAGTTTGTTGCCCACTGAGGAAAGAGCTCTGTTAGTGGTGACTGCACAGATCACATGATACAACCTTTTGACAACTGAGTGTCTGCCGGAGACGTCTGTGAGAGATGACCTTTTGACCTAGGAAGGAATGCTGTGAAGGTGGGAATGTACTCTCAGCCCTGGCCCAGGAGAGAACGTTGAAAACGGCCCCAGCTTCTCTGCTCACAGGATCTAGCTTGGTTTTCGCTTTGACTGTAGTATCAGACGATAAAAACTTGAGAGCGTTTCCTAAAATTCTTCCAGACCTTTACTATTACTCCCACCCTGTGTAATAGAGTGAAAAATAATATGAGTTATCCTATAAATGTGTGTTGCAAGTGACTTGAGAAATCAGTTGTTCTCCCTACCAGCTCGTGGGCTGGAACCCACATCTTGACCTGTTTTCAGGCAGGGAATTAAGCCCATGCACGTTCCTTTGGGGGCCTTAGGTGGGTGTGGGGGGAGTAGGGAGAAAAGAATGAGTCCATTGCTGTAGAAGCATTCCCAGTAGCGATGATCTTCGTAGGAACAAAAATCCATTGTACAGGGCTGTAACCTGAGAAACTTTCTGTTATCGTGCTTGTTTTACTCACCAACATTGATCCCCGGTACATGTGACCCTTTGAAAAGAAGCACCATGTTGGTGATTCCTCTTGTTACTAAATACCATTGTGTTTATAATGGCCATTTATATATGGTTACACTCCACGCCCGTGTGGTTAATAGGTGTTCTCTAACTCTCTGATGCCACCTGACCAGCACAGGATACAAGCCTCGGCTTCTTGATTACTCTCTTTACCCTGTCGTCTGTCATTCTGTGATGTTCTCTGTGAAAACAAAATAGAGAGCTTAACATTGCTGAAAATAGGGTAGCACAAACTCTACCGGGGGGGAAAAAAGACAAAAAAGCCTAGTAAAGCCTTGAAAAAAATAGGTTACTTTATTTATTTATTTATTTATTTGTTCAGTTCCACAATATGTCTGCATGCTTTGGCACTGATTTCTCAGCTAGTTGGGTCCCAGGAGGCCCCATTGAGCCCTGTACTGCTCAGGGAGTTGCCGCTTTAGAAAATGGGGGAAAAAATGTAGTTTGTATGAATTGTTCTTTACCTTGGTTTGGGTTCAGAATGGCAGCTGCACTCCGACTTTGTGTGTGACAGCACAAAGGCCAGCAAAACTGAAAAGCAAGTCAGCAAGTAGAGAGACAAAAGCAACGATCAGCTAATACAGCTCCACATGGCCTGACTAATTTATGAGAAAAAAACTGTTCTGTTCATTGGATCAGCACTCTGAGGAGGCAGGTGGAATTGTAGGAAGTTTTCATTGACTCTCCCGAGCAACTAAGGACGCCACGAGAGATTCTTCTCAGTTTGAACTTTATCAGGGTCTACGCTTAATCAATAGAGTATTGGAAAAAGAATTAATTACTAAAGCAGAATAAAACAGCTGCATTTTAAACTAAGGATCCATCAATTCGGTAATCTTCCAGTTACAGGCTAGGTGCCGTGAGGATTTGACTCCATGTAATGAGGAACCCGGGGAGTTTCCTCATGAACAGGCTGGGAATTCACATTAGCCTGTTTCAGCTATTTGTCATTAGTACAACTCATTTCTCCTCTTCTGCATTACAATTTGTATTTTATGTACTGTGGAACCCACGAAATTCCCACATTCATGGGAGGGAGGGCGTTAAGGCGGAAATCATTGTCACCCTGAGAAAGAGTCTTAACCTAGCTCGGCCTCTTTATTCTGGAAGCTGCCGCGGGAGCGGTTCGGAGCTGGACCCTGCTCCATTGTGCCCAGGGTGGGGGTCAGGGCCCCCGCCTGTTGAAGACACACTGGTTTGAACCCAGCCTGGAAATGTTTCATCTATAATTTCCATAATGGTGGATTTCAAGGAGGGCTGAGGAGGGTTATGGGAGATGAATTAGGTTTTTAGTGAGCTCATTAGGAAGCCAAACAGAGTTGAGACACAAGGCAGTGAGCGGGGCTGTAATCAGTTCTGCTCGCTTTGTTCCCTGCCTTCGGGACATGTTTCGAAAACTTTCTGGCGGGGGCTGCCGAGCCGGTGCTCAGGCGAAGCTGCCGTCCTGGTGGCTGACTTGTTGATTTGTAAACCTCTTAATTCATTTTTTTTGTTCAATTTAATCTTTTCTTTCTGAAGGAAAATTAGTTGAATGTTAGCCCTCTTTGCACTATTCACCTCTTAAATTATGCTCATTTTGAAGAGCTTGTTATGCCTGAATAAACATGAAATGACTTGGCATTTTCCCATCAGAGGCACACCCATTTTAACACCATGTATTTACCATTCCTGGAAATGTCTCATTAACTTCTGAAAATCTGCGAGCATGATATTTTGGGCTACTGTAACACACCTCTTGGCAGTCACAGAAGGCAGTTTGGTTAATGCCTCATAATATCCATTTTTATTCTCAACATGAAGAAAGACTCTCTATAGAAAATTGATGCAGTTTGCTCTGCTAATTTTCATGCTCATTCCAATTAATTTAACATGACCCAGATTTTCTTCCTCGGGCTCATCCTGACTAATTAGTAAAGCAACACCTAGAACAAGTTATGTTTAATAACATTGAGGAACACTAGTTGTGAGTGATTTTGATGCTAATAAAGATATTCACTGATGGGACAGATATTTTATGTCAATTATGGTATGTAATTTAGAAGTCCCAATGTGCTGCTTGGAGTATGGAAAGGCTAGCAAATCACTACGGGAGATAATAGTGTTTTTAAGACTTCCGCATCACCTAAATAACCACTGGGACCAATTACTTTATTTTTTGTGGTAGAACTAGCAGGATTGTTAACTGATTCCATGGTAATGAAAGGGGTGGAGTTGTTGCATTACAAACCTGACCCATATTCACCAGGGCCGAGCTTTCAGTACTTAGTGAACCTTAGCGAGAAAAGAAAAGCAATCAGGGGCATCAGAAAGCAGCATTTGTTCAAGGAGAAGGAGTGGTTTCTCCACCTCTGTGGTTGGCGTTCTTTTATCACATTTTTGTCAGTGAGATGAATCAATTTTACTGCTTACAGCAAGGTTGAAGGTGGTGGTGGCTGTGGCAGTGGTGGAAGGTTTCCGAAGTCGAGTAATGTTGTTTAATGTTGAGAGCTCTCCACATTCTCATGAGGAAAACAGTTGAAAGTGAGGCTCTAGGAAGTGGGGGGAAAAACACACACACACAGGGAAGAATTATATTTATTTTATTTCTAACAAGTATTTCATCAGTGCCTATGATGTGCCAGGCACTGTTCTATGTGCTAGGAGTAAGGAGGGATAGGAAAACCCCAGTGCCTGTCCCCAGGATGCTTACGTTCATAGTCGAATGTATATTTCCTATTGTCTTAAGTTGATCAACCACAAAATCTTGGCATGAATTACTCAATAGGGTATAGAAATGTTATGAGGTTTTATAGGAGAATGGGAAATTCTGGACAGATGGACTCTGAGCTCTCAGAGATAGCCATCATAGGATGCAGTCAATTGGTGTCATCCCTGTTTCTGCACTGTTACCTATAAGACCTTGGGCAAATTGCTCCACCTCTCTAAGCCTTAGTTTCTTCAAGTGGAAAATGTCAACCCTCATAGGATGATGAGAATTAAACAAAGGAATTCATATAAAGTGTTTAGCAGAGTGTCTGGAAGAGAGTAAGTGCTCAATAAATATTATTTTGTATTAATGCTGTCGTTATTCTAGAAAACACTTAGAGTGAAAATTTCTCCAGCGGCATATAATAGAATGTACGCTAATCATTTCTCAATGCTAATTACTGCTGTTGAAATTTGAAATTAGAATTGACAGGAATACTTCCTTTTTCTAAATATCACAAACAGGCTTCTTTCTACATCCCTCTTTAAAAACACACAAAGTTATGCTGGGCACGGTGGCTCAGCCTATAATCTTAGCACTTTGGGAGGCTGAGACAGGAGGATCGCTTGAGCTCACAAGTTGGAGACAAGCCTGGGCAATATAGGGAGACGCCATCGCTACAGAAACATTTTAAAAATCTGCTGGGTGTGGTGGCACATGCCTGTAGTCCCAGCTATTCAGGGGGCTGAGGTGGGAGGGTCGCTTAAGCCTGGGAAGTTGAGGCTGTGGTAAGCCGTGATCATTCCACGGCAGTCCAGCCTGGGCAACAGAGATCCTGTCTCAAAAAACAAAACAAAACAAAACAAAACACAATTAAAAACATGCAAAGTCTCCCCACCTCCTGATTTTTCATTGGCAAGTTTTCTGTGTGTAAAATCACTGGCCTCTCATAGGTTAGGGCTTCCATTTTTAGAATTTATTTCTACTTTATCTTTTTCATCTGGTCAATACAGAAAGAGAATGTAATTGAGGGAGATTGTGAGAGTGAGGCTAGACATAAAAAACAAGCAAATTGAAAAATAGAAAAAGCAAAAGAAAAGCCTTATTACAATTGCTAGTAAAGCTGGAAATAATGCTTTATGGAATTGCCATTTTGGTAGATCAAAAAGTCAAATATTAGTGATTTCAGCTGGTTCAGCCTAATATTATCATACGCCATAAGTAATGGAAAGTGCTACAGGCAAGGCAAGAAGTTAGGAAAACTTTGACCTCACTCGCTTTATCTGTTAAATGCGGATAACAGTCTATGCCCCTACACTTGGTTGTGGTAATCAATAATTGAAAAGAATTATTTGACAGCTGAAAAATTATTATATAGATATGAGGCATTTTTATCCAAGATCACATGTTTCAAAGTTTAGAACATAAGTCTCACAATAACTAATCCAATAGTTATCTTCCTATCATGTCTTGTGGTTGATGTATAGAGGATATCAACTTCATTTCCCATCATATATATAGAAAAACTAGATATTTTAGTGGAAATTCTATAGATTTTAAAATATATTTTCAAAATGAAAACGTTCTCTTGGTTATATAGTTGTTTTCACATTTTTTATCATTTAAATAATACAGCACTTTTGGGAGAATTTTTTCTCCCAAATAATACAGCAGTTTTGGGAAATTTGCTTGAGAATCTTTGAACCTTCACACACAGTATGACTCAGAATATAAATAGTTGAGGAAGTCATTACCAACTTCAGTAGATGTGCATAAGGTAAATCGGACAGTTATGTTTTAAGTGTGCCAAGACCCTCTGTTAGGAATAGTTTTACAGCTATGAAGTGAAGTTGGCCCCTCTCCAGTGATTACTGACTGGTGGTAGAAATTGTGTTCTACTGGGTCAGCGGTGAATTCCTCACTCAAATGGTGTCGAGTCAGCCGGTTTTTAATTTGTTATCTTCTCAAGAGTGCATTCGCCAACTTTATCACTGAGAAGAATGACTCCCTAGCCTAGTGTGATCAAGATCCGGAAATTTGCTGTATCAGCATATTAAGGTTGGACTGCTATTTGATTGGTAGCTCTTAGGTCTGATCTTACAGCAAAGATGTTACTTCTCTCATAGGCTGGTTTACCACAGGTATATGAATAAACCTACTGAGAAAGCAAACCCCTTCCTTTCTTTCCTGGGAAAAGGTTGAACAACTTTTCCTATCAAACAAAAACCTTTACAGTTCCTGTTTTATTAGCTAACAGGATCTGAATAAAGCCGTGTTGGTGCCCTTCGAGTTGTCTTTCTTCATGGCAGAATGGGGATATGTCTTGGCAAACTAATAATTACATGGCTTTCAGCTCCTCACCTTTCTAGGAGAAAAAGATGGATGACAATCAGGTATGAAAATGTTTCCCACTTAATAGTAGCACACGTGACCCTTTGCTTTTGTGCCGTTTTGAGATATGAGTTTCAGAAGAATAAGGAAGAAGACATTTTTATAAAGCAAATGTGTTTTTCAACCAGCGGTGACTCTATTTTCATTTTTCTTATGTGAATGGGTCTTTCGAATAAGTGAAAGAAGGAAGGAAAAAGAGAATGGAATGGAACTAACCTTTATCGATTATCTAATATGTGCCAAATATCACACATCTCAAAAGTCAGATGGATCACTTGGCCATAATTGGCCAATAGTAAGTGACTGCTTATCCAGGTTCAAAGCCATAAGGCATTGTTTGCCCCACCTCTTACCCACCCTTTAAAAATATGAATTCCATTTCTGTGTAAGAATAGAGTCTGTGTGGTGAGTAGAGAGCATGGACTTGAGTTCAGGATTTAGAGTTCAAGACCCAGCTGCATTACCAACTAGCCACATGACTTTAGGCGAGTTTCTTAACCTGTCCGGCTTCAGTTTCTGCTTATATTAAATAGGAATTACACTACCAAACTCTGAACTGTCCTGTGGTTGAGATACAGCCTGCCGAAACTGGCATGTAGTAGACAGTCCACAAATGTTACTTCCATTTCATCCTTATATGGTGGATTCAGGGATTTATCTGAAGGCATGGAGCAGGCTGGCAAGGGCTAATATTATTTCTGTATTTTCCATTAATTCTTAATCTTGAGAGTGCTCAGTCTTTCATGAATGATGTGGCTTTCCTCTGAAATTGTCTAAGATCTCCAGTGTGTTGTGAGATATTTTACTTAGAAGGAATGGGTTAAGACTGAATTTCCTGAAAGTTTTAAAAAGCAATTTATTAAGAATTACTTTTATTATCTTTCAAAGTTATTATCGGTATTTTTTTTTTTTTTTTTGCAACTTGGTTAGTTCTTCGTTAACAATATATCTTATAATGACATTTGAACAATGGAGATATTTTTTGTAAAATCTGCCAAGTGTGTTCTGACCACCCACCTTAGGTCTTTATGAAGTTAAAGAAAATTATATAAATCAACACATTCATAAATATCATGTTGAGCTTTTCCTCACAGCTTCCTTCAAATGCTGCCCCAAATCATCCAGAACTTTGCTGCAGTTACTGGGAGAATTCCCACTACAGCATCTCTGTATTGAATGCTGTACTTTCCACCAAAATGTGTTTTATGCCAAATAACAGGTTTTTGATGATTTAACTATACTTTGCTTATTATTTTTATGAACTTTACTGAGGTATAATTTACATACAAAAATTGCACCCATTTAAAGTGTACAATTTAATAAGTTTTGGCAGTTGTATACACTCATGAGACCAGCACCGTAATCAAGATACTACACCATTCCATCATTACGCCAAAATTTCCTTACACTCCTTTTAATCACTCCCTCCCTCTATATATGTCCTCAAGTAACCACTGATCTGCCTTTGGTCATTATGTATAAGTTTGCATTTTCTAGAATTTAATATATTTGAAATCATACAGTATGTGGCCTTTTGCGTTGTGGCTTTCTCCATTTAGCATGATTTCAAAATGTAGCATGCTGGGGTTATCAGTAGTTTATTCCTTTCTGTTGCTGAGTAGTATTTCAGTGTGTGGATATACCACAGTTTGTTTATCCATTCAAACTGGTTTGTTTTAAGAAAAGAAATAACTAACATTTATTGATGCACCTTTGCTATTTCAGGTACTACATGAGGCTAGATGTTGTGTATGAAGTCCTTAAGTTTGTTAATAAGTATAAAGCATTGGGTACAAAGTGGGGACACAATATAAGTAATAGCTCTTTCTCGCATGATTTCATTTAATTTTTATGGTTAACCTGTCAGGTATATGTAATTTTTCCCGTTTCACAGATGAGGAAACTGAGGTTCAGAGGGTTAATCTTTTGACTGAGGTCATACTCAACCAGTAAGGAATAGATCTGGGGCTGGTCCAAGTGCAGTGGTGTTTACAACTAACTGATTAAAACCAGTCACAGGTTTCTTCATTTCTTCTTCACTCACACTCTTTCACTTTGACTAGTCTTAACAAATATAAATAAGAAATAGATCTGAAAACTCAACGCAAGATCTGTTTTATTCCAAAACTCATGCTTCTTCCATCACATCACCATTTCCCCCCATGAGTACGTGCTTCTGTGTTTATGTGAGGAGGGAGTGGAGGGGCAGGGTGGAGGGACAAGGACTGCATCAGAAGCCAGTCTCCAGTGTACAAACAAAGTAGTACAACTGCCCAGAGAAATAGAAAAATGTCAGATATTTAGAAAAGTATGTCGGATACTCTTCCTAATTTAGGGCCCCTGTTCTCTATTGTCTGTTTCAATAAAGTTGCTTCTTCCGTGGAGTGTATCTTACAAGTTAATGCCTTTGAAATTTATGACACGTCAACTCTATGGCCAATTTACACCTCTTAGAGACAAACATTCTAGATAGTTTCTGTTTCCAAATTTTAGATATAAACCCACAAGGCATAAAATCATATTCCAAGAAATAAGAGAGCCCTCCGTCCATTCACTTAATAAAAGCCTAGGCACAAACTATACCCATAACATATATGAAGTTCTAAGAATATGAGAAAAAGAGATATGGTTTTTGACTTGAAGGAGCTTTCAATAATTGGGTAGAAATGTAGGCATGGGATGTGGGATGTGTGTGTGTGTATCTGTTTGTGGAAGTATTCTGGAGTTCTTAGTGTTAATGTAAGCCTTGGAAGAGCAAATATTTGGGCTAGGGTTCTGCTGTGATGCAATAGAATTGAGAGTGGAGAAGGATTAATTTTAGTATGAAAGTCAATATACGTTCTATAATGCATATCTTTGTAATACATTCTATAATGCATATCTTTGTAATATAAACAGCATAATATCTATTGCAAATGTTTTCAAGTACATATATTTGTCCATACACAAGGTGCTAAGACAAGATTAGTAAGTGGCCTTGAAATCACATTGTTTGAAGCAATTCGGAAAAAATTATGGATACCTTCAAGTTCAACTACTAGGCTTTTACATTTCTTCCAGCATGCTTATTTGTAGTGGGAGGCCAAAATCTGGTCTTAAAAAAAAAAAAAAAGGCCAGGTGCGGTGGCTCACGCCTGTAATTCCAGCACATTGGGAGCCGAGGTGCATGAATTGCCTGAGCTCAGGAGTTCGAGACCAGCATGACCATCGTGATGAAGCCCCATCTGTACTAAAAATACAAAAAATTAGCCAGGCATGGTGGCGCACACCTGTAGTCCCAGCTACTCGGGAGGCTGAGGCACAAGAATTGCTTGAACCCAAGAGGTGGAGGTTGCGATGAGCCGAGATTGAGCCACTACACTCCGGCCTGGGAGACAGAGTGAGACTCTGTCTCCAAACAAAAACAAAAACAAAACCAAAAACAAAAAAAGCAAAACCACAACTTTATTGAGATATAATTCACATATTATGCAATTCATCCCTTAAAAGCTTATAATTCAGTGGTTTTAATATATTCACAAAGTTGTTCACTCATCAACACAGCCGATTTTAGGACATTTTCATCACCCCAAAAGAAACCTCACACCCATTAGCAGTCATTTTCCATTTTCCATGTACTTTATAGGGCCTCAGTGTCTGCTGTTCTTTACTGTATAGGCTATATGAAGAATGATCAACTTGTGCTATCCTAGATTATTCTTATTAAGCAGCCACAGTATTCGTTTCTCTAGGGCTATTATGTGTATGTTGTAGATATTCATTTGCATTCTATTACAAAAACATATCTGCTTGGTCTCAAATAATGGCACTACATTTATTTAAAGCAATCATCATAATGGAATATCTGAATGCATCACTTTACTTTTAAAGTGCTAGCAATTTAATTTATAACTTCTTAAACAAAAATTCAAAGTTTGATTAGGAAACTCTATTGTATGAAAATGTTCTTTGAAAAAATGTTCAAAATATAGTTTTCTAATAGCTAACAAATATGTTCCAAATTTGGTGTGTTAATGGTTTAAAAAGTATTCACCTAAAACCAGTCATCAACTCCATAATACTATTGTTCATTTTTTCTATAGGTAACTATCACTAGCTTCCTAAAAACTTCATAAAGGGCATGTTGATACATATCTCTAACTAGTTATCTTAGTTAACATTATTATTATAGAGACGGCTATCTTTTAAGATAAAGAGTTATTGTGGGTTTTTTTCACACTAACTTTCAAAGTTTCGAAGTTACACTTTTATTAAAATATTCTTTTGTTTTCATTTTACAATAGTTGGCAAAGTGGAAGAAATATTCAAAAAACCTTCGTTTTTGTTGTTCTGCTCTTTGAAATTATATCTGCTGATATAAATTCACAGAGCAATATCATCTTAGGAATTAAAACTGATCAACCATTTTATGTTATAAAAATGTATTGTCTTATTTTTGTTTTAGATAGCAAATTTGATAATGAAGTAAGGACTCTTAAAAATGGAATTAAATAATTTCTGTTACAGATAGAACTTTGCTTTTTTGTTATTTCTTCCAACAAATTTTATTATTGATAAATACTTAGCTGACATTTAATGTTTCATTTAATATTAAAGTATGATAAAAGAGACAATAACTTAGAAAATCCTATAGTTATTATTGATCTATACTAAAACATATAGTATAGGTTTGATGTAGTTAATACATTTTTGGAAGCAGACTAATTATATTCTAGTTTTAGTTTAAAATGTTAAAAATGTGTTTTATATAAACGGCCTTTTGTAGGAAATTCTTTTTGCAAATATAAAGGCCATATCTTTCCTTGAAAGACCTGTTGATTCAGAGATGTTAGCCAGCTATCTTTACTAAAACACTTCACAACGCTAAAAATAGTCCACTTCAGTTAAATATGGATATTTTAAAAAAGAAAATCCCAGTTAGACTGCAACAGAAGGACATTTTGTGTGACAATATTTTGCATGATTAAAAATTTAAACAGAATAACAGCTATTTATATTTACAGTTACATGAGAGTAATTACTAAAGCAGACAAAATACTTAGAGCATAATTTAATAATGTTTTCCTCTAGCAAAGGTGCCAAAATTGTTATTTGCATAATTTTCACAATTTGTACTGAAACGTAGCTAAGTGAAATTGGGAAGACACATCCCTCCGACCACCTTTTTTCTTCTGTAGGAGATGTGAGAATGAGACTCATATATCATAACAACTCATTTTTGTATGATTTTCCATAAAAACCATGACCCTTGTGTCAAACTATTAGGTGAAAGAGATGGGATCCATTCATACTTTCTCTTTTAGGGTCTTTATTTCAATGGCCAGCCTCAGCCCAACTTCAAGGCTCCTAATTATAACATTTACCGGTTCAAAGATTAACCTCCTGAGAGGGGCATTCTGGGCTCTTGGTAACTTGATCAGGTTGGTCTTCTCTTGGTCTCTCTCTCTTTCTGGTTCTTTGTATCACAGGAGGGAAATGATGGTATCTGGCACATTCCTAGGATGACTTGAAGATAGCAGCCTTCTGTGTTTAGGGCTGAAGGATTGTGAACTCTGTTAGCTGAAATGCCACTCTAGGGAGGTGAACAGAACATTAAAAAAAGCTTTAGCTCTAGGTAGTGTAGTGCAAGTTGAGTCAAATTTGAGAGCTGGGACTTGAGTGGACATTTGTCCCTGCTTTCTACCTTAATAAAATGTGAGTGTTAACTGTGGAAAAGGGCATTTGAGAGATCACTAAAAATGAATCATTAGAGTGCCCAGAAGAGCTTTATTATGATGTACTGTGAATAACTTCAGAACATACTCTGTACTTTTATATGTGCTTATCAGGTAACTGAGTAACAAGTACATTCTTTTATCCTGCACCACAGAGATTAAGCAATCTGCTGAATTATAATGGCAGAGGAATGTACTTTTCTACTAGGGTCAGTCAGTATCCTTTAGAGAATTCAATGGGAGACTTAGGAGAACAGATATCCTTTCTTAAATATTTTAAAATTGGTAAGTAAAATATATATATATTTCAAATGACAATGAATTAAATATATATATATATTTTTTTAAACAAGAATAACCACATTTAGTGAAGAATAGGCTAAAAGTGTTGGAAGCTTTCATTCTCTTCTGCTATAAAGGATTAGACTGTTCCAGTCAATAAACAAAGCCATTTTTTGGTTCCTAACGGGTAAATTGAGGGGACTGATTTGGTCAAGGACCAGTATGAGGATGTTTCTGTTCAACAGTTAACAGGATTCAACATGATATGGAAAATACAGGCGTGCAAAACTATACTACGACACTCACATTGCCAGCTAAAGCCTAAAACACAGCCACATTTACATATGTGTCCATCTGTCTGTTTTTACACTTTATTTTTCCAACCAGTGGGTGAAGTGGTTTTCATCCAAGCTGCAGTCTGAATTTTTTTTTTCACCCACCACTTTCCATTATATCATATAGATGCATATTTTAAAGTGCATGTTATTTGTCTCTGGACGCACATTTGCACAGCCTTGGCTGGGTTTTCCTTTCTCTTCTGGAAGGTTAGCTCATCTCTGCAGGCCTGTCTGCTTTGCAGCTGCCTGTACCAGCCAGGTTGTCTCGGGATCACTGAGTTAGTGAGCAGTTTGTTGCCTTCTCCAGGTTGTAGAAATCTCCCATCACAGGCCAGAGTGGAGCTGCAGCAGCCACAGTCTGGGCTGGCCAAGCCAGTGAGAATGGAAGTGCTTTCGGTCTCTTCAGTGGAGAGCCTGCGTAAATCCTGTGTAAATAGAGGGAGGATAACAAAGAATGAGCCCCTGCAGCTCTGAGCATTTGGAGCCATTTGGGGCTGAATTTGCTAAATGCTGCTTATACCGCCTGAAAAGTTGAAGAGAAAGGAGCATAAAATCCCCTCTTTTTTTCCCTTTCTGCTCATACCCCGGGGGGAGGGTGTTCAGGACCAGGGAAGCCTGAGGTAAGCCGATGAAGACTTGTTTTTTCAGTGCTCTTTTGAGTGTGAAAAAGGTGGCCTGGGTCACTGTCCTCTCTTTAATGTCGGAAAACCCACACAGTTAGTAAATGTTGCATGTAAACGAAAGCATTTCATCTCTTCTGCTTCCCTCCATGCTAGCGGGCCATGAACTAGTCACTTGAAAAATCACAGAAAAATTTCACTTTAACATGTCCGGACAGTTAAGCACAGCAGGAGAGTAAAAGAGATCAGTAATTAGCAGGTCTCACTGCTGGCCCCTCATCCTCCCCATGTTTCTGGGTCTACAGCCCCCTCCCCTCAACTGATCTGATGTGAAAAAAAGGTAAATTGCATGTAGGAAAAAATTTACTTTGCTGATGGTTTTTGGAAAGCAAGTTTTGCAAGGCTGTATTCTAAAGCAGAATTAGGCAAAAGCTTCTTCTTCTTCTTCTTCTTTTTAATCTCATTTGAAATCCTGATGCAGGTTTCTCAGTGGGGTGCCCTAAATTAAACTCCTGGAAGGTAGTCCCTGACAACCGCTGAAAGAAAATACCTTTTGGCTCTTAGTGTGTTGTAATCCTGTTTTCAAAGTACTATATTTAAGAGGAAAAGGGCATAAATAAGTGATGACGGAAAATTAGTCCATAAAATACCATGTGTTGCAGTTCCATTGCTACATTATACTTCATTTTTAACTGTAATGTTTCTGAATAACCCAAACAAGCTGGGCAGTGGGCAGTTCCCTCTCTCCTAGCACTCTCTCTTCCCTGTTGGAATAGGGCAGAGTTGAGATGGAGCACCATTTCTATAAGCAGTGTATGACATGTGTCTCACATCATCTCTGCATATATGCACACAGTGAAACACTGGGTGGGTGATAACCTAGTGCCGATAGGGCAGGGAGAGTGGAGGGAGGGAACCTAAGGCTTGGTGACTACTAGAAGCCAGGGAATCTCTTTCCTGGGCGCTTTCTTCAAAGCAGATTTGTTCTCATCAGGTTCTAATTAATATATCTAGAGGCTCTTGCTATCAAACTGTACATTTCACTAACATTTGAGTGTTTACTCTTTCTCAGGGCTTGGGAATCAGAAACGCAAAAGCTCACAGACAGACAAACTAGCAAAAGCTCACAGACAAACTAGTAAACAGATAAATTGCAAGAAGAAAAGTAAATAACAGAGGTAAGAACAAACTGTTGAAGAAGTAGAGAGCATAGCACACTAGCTCTGTTAATGGGAGCTGGGGAAAGCTTTATGAAGGAGATTCCTTTTTCACTAAGTTTTAAAGGTTCAATAGGAGTTTGCTAGTAAAGAAGAATGGGAAAGGAGGAAAGAAAAATGAAGAGAAAGGGCATTCAAGGCCAACAGGAAGGATTAAAGGTATGGAATCTTGAAAGATCCCTTGGCTCAGAAAAGTCTTTAAAATTCAGCAGATGTTTCTGCTTCAAAATCATATTTAATTTGAGCTTTAGATCCACAGGAAATAATCATAAGCCTGTAGATAAAGGGTAGGCTCATATTGGATACACTCATCTGTGCAAAAATTATGAGATGCTTGTTTCTCGGTTCATATTTAATTTTAAGTGTACTGTCATCCCATGTCTCTCTAGGACATAAATGTGAACATACAGGGCCTCTCTTTTGGCATTTATTTCTTTAGCAGAGAGGGCAAATCCAGAATTTAGCTTCACCCTTCACATCTTCTTCTCCCAGCAGCTTGAGGAAAGGAATAGAGGAGGTGAGAATGGGCTTTGGAGGACACTTTCTGTGTGGCCTTTGACAAGTCATCTAATTTCTTTGAGTCTCAGTTTTCTTATCTGTAGAATGGAGATGGTTTTATTCATTTGTTGTGAAGATTAAATAAGGATTGGAACATTGCAAGTGCCCAATGGAAGTTACTTGTGGTAATGATCATAATGAAAGTGACAACAGTGTGGATAAAGAAGAGACGGGCCAGGCACAGTGGCTCACGCCTGTAATCACAGCACTTTGGGAGGCCGAGGTGGGCAGATCATGAGGTCAAGACATCCAGACCATCCTGGCCAACATGGTGAAACCCCGTCTCTACTAAAAATACAAAAATTAACTGGGCGTGGTGGCACGCGCCTGTAATCCTAGCTACTCGGGAGGCTGAAGCAGGAGAATCGCTTGAACCAGGGAGGTGGAAGTTGCGGTGAGCCAAGGTTGCGCCACTGCACTCCAGCCTGGCAACAGAGCGAGTAGGACTCCATCTCAAAAAAAAAAAAAAAAAGAGGGGACGGTGTTCTAGAGATAGAGAACTGGTTACTGAAAACACCTACAAACTATAGAAATTTGCATATGTAAATGTATATATGTATCCGACTATAGGCAAAAACATTAAGTTCATCTACAAATATATTTCAATAATTGTGCACAAATTGAAGTATTTTAAATAGTGACAATTTAATTTACATAAATTTAGGTTTAAAATAGCATATAACACATATAAGTATCTTTATATTCATAAGTATACCTACTTCCTGGAAATGGGTTGTCTGGAAGATATCAATATTGATATCTGTCTACCTATGTTTGTGTATATATAAAATTAGTGAACTTACATTGTGCAAAATGAAAATGTTAATGAATATGGTAAATTTTTATTGCTACAAAAAGAGACAGAAAAAAAGTCTTGTTCCTCCAGATGAGCTATCATTCTTTATTTCCTTGACATATATTTTGTATGAACATATTTAACTATTAAACCTGGTCTAGAACTAGGGAGAAATGAGAATTAAATAATGTACCACAAGTTCCCTAAAAGAAGTACCAGTACTGTTAACCAAATACATATTAATTTGTCTTATTTCTCTGAAGAGACATGGCTGAGAGGTCAGTTTTAGGTGTTTGTTTGACAGTGTGCCAAATGTCACAGAAGCATTATTCTATCATTTAAAAAGTGACTTTAAAGGATGTGAATATATCGTTGTAATCACAGTTCTATGAAGTTTTTAATAGTACTGCACAGTGATGACATCAAAGCCCATGAGATCCTACTTCATGGACAGTAGGCTCAAATATTGGTAGCATCTCTGGACTCTGAGGGTCAGTCCGGTGCTCTCCATGTCAGAGTCTTCACTTGGACTGTGTTAAACAAGTTATGAAAATTCTGAGTCTCAAATATAGTTAAAGCTCTTGCAGGAACTGGCTGACTTCTGGAGAAGAGTTAGCACATTTCTATTTGAAGCCAACTTGGACCAGGTCTAGCTCAGTCCCAACCCCAGGGCCCCAGAACTAATCTGTTCTCTGTGCTTAGACCTTTTCCTATAGAATCAAGCATTGTTTGGATCTGCCATTGATAACAGTGTTCAGACAAGGTGATGCTTTGAAAAGTAAAAGATAATTTACAATGTTAATGTGAGAATACCAGTGGTGGTAGCACTGACTTGAAGTTGCCATGCCTGGACTCCAATTTATCCTTGACCATGTGTAGCTGTGGCATCTTGGGCAAGGATTTAATCTCCTGGCTTCAGTTTCCTCAATGGTAAATGTCAGTTTTGGCGGGGATGGGGTAAGTAGAAGAAGTTGGACTAGGACTGTCTTGGTTGTTGCAATGTTTTTCTGATAAGACAAGGAGAAAGAAGGCCACATCCCTGTGGTATCAGACTCATCATAGCACATCATCACTGCTTTTATCATTTTTTCATTCCAAATCATGTGCTTGATATTCAAAATAAAGATTTTTGGCTAAATGGAATAAAGCAATATGCCAAAAGATGAATCTTTTTGCCTGGATGGTTGACTTTTTCCTTTCTTTTTGAGATAGGGTCTTACTCCGCTGCCCAGGCGAGAGTGCAGTGGTGCAATCACTGCCCACTGCAGCCTCGAACTCTTGGGATCAAGCCATCCTCCCACCTCAATCTGCGGTGCTCACCACCATGCCTGGCTAATTTTTTGTAGAGAGAGGGTCTCACTATGTTGCCCAGGTTGGTCTCAAACTCCCAAGCTCTAGCAATCCTCCCAAACAGGCCTCTCAAAGTGCTGGGATTACAGGCATGAGCCACCATGCCAAGCCTGCCTAGGTAGTTTTTATGACCATGAATTTTATGAATGAGAATTTTCTTTTCTTTTTTTTAAGCTTTTTTAAAATCTTTTTGTAATCCCAGGTGCACATATATTTTGTATGAACATATTTAACTATTAAGCCTGGTCTAGAACTTAGAATTTAGAATCAATTCTAGAACTAGAATTTAGAATCAATCATCTGAGGATCCTCTCATAGTGTGCCGATGTCCTTCCTTGATTCAGTGGATACACAACTATGGATATGGATATTTGCCCACACCCAGATGCCGATGGTATCCCAGGATTTAGCTTCCTGCAGTTAGACACTCTCATTATTGCTCTTTTAAGTAGGTGTATGCTGGAGCTACCTACCAGAGCAATGTCGTGTTCTGAGCATAATCTGCTCAGCTAAGGAAAGCATGCGTGACTTCCTTGAGAGCATAGGTGTAAATCCAGCTAGAGATGCTCTCAAAATGCTTCAGAGTCTAAAGACAGGAGGAGGACCCAGGGATTAGATTCAGGCCTTCAGACAACAACAAAGGAGGACAGCAAACCAAGGGGATGTTCTCTGTGCTTTATGGCAGTGGTTCTCGAGCTAGAGTGGGCATCAGACCCACCTGCAGGGATGATTAACAGGGCCCCACACCTAGAGTTTCAGATTCAGTAGGTCTCAGCTAAGACTGAGAATTTGCATTTCTCACAATTTTTTAGCTAGTGCCAATGCACAGAGCCAACGTTCTATAGCTTCTTTCTTTCTGTTTAACCCTTACTACCAGAAGACTAGGATGGGGATTTAGAACACCATGGCTTTCCCACAGTGAATAAGGCCCAGGCCAGATTGCAGTTACTCACTGTGGCTGCTAACCTCATTCATGGGAGTAAAGTAGGATTTTAATTACCTACCTGTTCCTGAGGCTGCATCTCATTTCAATTTAGATAATGTAGTCAGTGGCTTCCCAAAGCCAGTTAAAGCACCAGTGCTACTGTGATTGCATAAGCAAACCCAAGGAATTGTTGAAATTACAAATTCCTTTTTCCCGCCCTAGGACATTTTGAATCAGTAGGTCTGGGATGAGGCCTGGGGACCTGTGTTTTTAACAATCTCCTCTGATCATTTAATCCACTTCCGATTTATCTGTCCACAGGCCTTGAGTCTTCCTTTCCATGGTCACACACAATATGTTTCACTAATGCACATTTATTTTGAGTGTGTTTACCCAAAACTTAGACTATGCCCTTGGTCAAGGGATTAGCAACCTTTCAAAAGAAGCATGCCCAGTATTTCTTTATATAGCCTTTCATCATCAGAGGTGGCAATGCTGATGGAATGGCGTTTGGTTTAGCTCTGCAAAAAAGCCCTGTGGGTACTCAGCTCTTCAAAGAAGCTCTGTTCCTGGCATGTTTAGAAGTTACTGTGTGCACATACGTAACCCACTCAGCTATTCCAGAGGAACAAGACCTTCACCCTTTAGGTATATAATGTGTGCAGTTGCCCCACCGTGGGGGTTGGCAAAAAGTGGGGAGGGCCCTTGCATAAGCTCATTGATAAGTTCAGTCATTTACTCACCCAACCGACAATCACTGGTTATCTGTTCTGAGTCAGGCATGGAGGTATCTTCTCATAATCAAAAGATAAGCAAGAAACAGTTACTGCCCTCAAGGATTCCACAATTTTGAATCCTAACTTCAGATGCTATCTCCTTACCTCATTTGGCACGTGCATTTGTGCTGGTATACATACCTTTTTCAGCACATAAACTCATTTGGCACATGTGCCAAGGATTGCCAACTATCTTATACACACAACCACACACACACACACACACACACAGCCTTAAAACAAAAAAAAAAGCCAATATCCATGTTGAGTTACTAACTCTAGCATCAGCTGCAAAATTTTATTTTAGGTTGCAGTTCACGCAGTTGTCTTTCAAAAATTTTCATTATGCTGTTGTTAGTTCTCTGTGCTGGAGTTGGTCCACAGTCCATTGGAGGAAAAAACAATTGTATTTATTGTTGTGTTTGGGAGAGGAAAATTCCTCTTTTTATAGAGGTATAAACATATATTAGTTTAAAATTTTGTGTCTAGTATGTAGTCATTAATACAAAACTAGACACATTATTGTTTATAATTATTTGTTACACTGGATCTAAATTCAAATATTTTACATTTATATACAACGGGTTGCTTTATATTAAAATTTATGTGATGCTCCTGTCTTCTCCAGTTTAAGTCAGTCATCAAAGGATGCTCAATCTAGCTATATTTTTTCTTGCACTAAATATAGTGAATCATATAGTTCGAAGGTGTTACCAGCCCTCTTTGCTTTTAAGAAAGAAAAGATGCACTGTGGAAATGCTGTCTCTCATTTTTAAGGTCATTGATTGGGTTAAAAAGGCAAATGACTTTTTTCGTTGAACTTCCTTCAATTAAGCCATTAACCTTTGAAAATAAGTGCATTCAAAAATCTATCAAAAAAAAGCTAAATGAGATTTTAACAAAATCCTGACAATTTCAGCTTAAACATATACACAGAAACCATATGTGCTTAGAAAGAAATATATACACACAGGCATTGTTTACAGAGTGTGTTTTTATATTTGGAAGACATTGAAGGAAGAGTTATTCCATACATACATTATCTGAAATGTACATTCAGATAGCCTACATAGATTTCATATTACACACAAAGATATCTTTATCCATGGTAGGTAGACAGACAGACTGACTGACTTCAAACTTGCACTTGCAGTGTGGATTTTTTTTCCTCATCTCCGGGTACTGCTTTTCAAAATTGCCTCAGGCTACAGAACAGCACCTCAGATCCCCAAGGCCCACTGCCTGGCTCCTAATAGCCACTCTCCATCTGTGTCACATGAACAGCTGATGAGATCGCTCCAGTGTCTGTATTTTGGAGAGCACATCCACCCAGGTTAAAATGCTAGGGTTGCCAAGGAGCAGTCAGAAGCCATTAGTGTGGGTGAGAATTTGCCTTGCAGCAGTTCCTTGGCATGGTGGAAAGCATGTGCACGTGTCCCTGCACGAGCTTGGGTGTGCATGTATGTGTGTGTGTCTCCTTGTCCAGGCGACACTCCGGTGTACATGGGTGTGCAGGGAGGGTGACAGATGAAAACTAGACTGTATACCCAGTATTGAAAGAGTCAAATGCCTTTTGTTTCACTGTATACTGATTCGGTCTTTGACTATATGGGGTCCCTTTTTTCTTATCATAACAGAAGGCAAAGAAAAAGAGAACAGCAACTTCGGGGTCATGCTCTAGTGTTTGGGCAGATGGAAGGGAGCTGCTTTGCCTTGGGGCAGGGTGGTTGTAATGAAGTGGCCTGTCAGTCTGTAAATAGTGAGGGTCATCTCTTCCATGTGATGGAGGGTATCGCATTGCAGTGAAAATGGAAATGTCAATAAAATTAATCTGCCAGCTCTTTGCTGTGGCTTTTCTGCTTCTCTAGTCAAAGAAAGTTGAGGGTTTTTTGGCAAGAAAGGAAAAGAACAGGTACAGGGAAGCCCACAGAGCAGACCCGGAAGTTAGAAGGCAAGTGGCCCAGTGGGCAGGATGGCTGTGCTGTAGCATAGTCCGAGAGGAGGGAGCAGCTCTGGGAATGAGCTGATGGATCTCTAGTATTCCTCAGAAAGCTGCAGAGCATCCAGCTCAGGCTACATTGAGCACAGAGTTTATTGTTTTAGGCTTTCTTGGACAAGGTTTTTACTTAGCATGGGATTTATGGCATTTACTGCTAATGAATGTCTATTCTTAAATTACAAAAACCCCCATCTCAGTGCAATTCCCAGATGTCCTTCCAGGACCCTGGCTTCTTAAACACCAGCAGGGAGCATAAACTCTCCACTTCTCTGTTTTCCTCTTTCGTGTGGCTCCAGGCTAATGATGTGCAAGGAAAACACAGCCATCTATAAAGCCCCAGTGCTGTCCCCGTATTCTTCATTTATTTTGCATTTGATTATGCCACAAGTCGGATCTTGTTTCTTTCCTTTTTTTAAAGTTATTAGTTCAAATATTAATGTAGGGATATGGCATATATTGCTGCTCTTGATTGATGCCTTCCCAAAAACAGGAAGACGTGCTCGTATGAATTTTAAGAAAGTAGGGGTCCTGCAATGCCTTGCCAGAAGAGTTTTTCAGATACATAATTTAGATGCCCTCCAGGCAGGCTTTCAAGGCATTTTTGCCGGAGGGCAAGAAAAAATAACTATGACTGTTAAAAGTAAATGATTTTTGCTAATGCACAATTAATGCCAGAGAAAAGCACAGAAGACAAAGATGTTGATAGAAACTTCTGATTAAGTGAGCACCCTACCTTGATGTGTATCTTTTTTTTTTTCATGATAATGATCAGTGGTGCAGAGAGCTAAAAGTTTTCATGTCATGCAAATGCCGAGTGCAGGGTCATATGAGAAGTGTGCGAATGTGCGTGCTTAGGAGGTGACAGCTCTAGGAGGGGCTGAGCAGGCAGTGCGTTATGTGCAATGAACAGCGACACAGTTACTGTCACCTATGCAGGCAGCCTAGAATATATAGACTACAGAACATTTAACTTGATTACCCTACAGTATGTGTTCACTCTGGGCATGGGGATGCGTTTCCACTGAATGGGTTTTCTGATGGCGGTTTTCCCACATTGGATTCCATAATTGACAAAGAGCTACTGCACTGTGTCAAGTGCACAATTATAATTGAATTAATGATATGGGCAAGTGTGAGACACACAAAATTAACATTTGAAGAGGCCTGGTTTAATTTTGTCTTTTACATATTTGTGTCTCCAATTATACTTTAATGAAAGAGAATATACTCGCTTAATGGATTTCTTTCAACAAGCTTAGCTGAGCTCATCATTAGCTGCACTTGTTGTTGGCACCCTTGCGATGTTTTCTCTAATGTATTTTTATTTCTTTCTACTAGGGGATGGTTTAGACAACAGTGTAGCTTCACCTGGTACAGGTGACGATGATGATCCGGATAAGGACAAAAAACGCCAGAAGAAAAGAGGCATTTTCCCCAAAGTAGCAACAAATATCATGAGAGCATGGCTCTTCCAGCATCTCACAGTAAGTCAAGATGAAAGAGAAAAAAAAATAGTTTTTGTTGTTTTGCTAGCAAGTTATACGGTCTCATACAGATTTTTTTTAAACTAAGGTGCCTATTTTCTTATTCTTGAAATCTGATGACTAACAGACTAGTTAAGGTTTTTTTTTTTCATCAACTATTACCATCCAAAGAGCACCCTCTAGAAAGTAGCAGGTTTTTGTTTTAAGAAGCTGGGAATGGACTTTATTTAAAATGATCTAAGACCCTAAACAGCATATATAAGTAAATTTGTTATTTATGCTAAAAGTATGAGAGCAACTTCGGATACTGCAACAGCAACCAAGGGAAATGGCTGTAAGGAGCTCAGAAATCCATAAACGTTGCTGATTACACTATTAACGAAAGCTGTCTCCTCTAGGAGGCAAAAAAAAAAAAAAAAGCACCTTGCCACATGCATGTCCAAGCTCACAATATCAGGTGCAGCTTTAATTGCTGAAGCAGTTTACAAATATGTCATGTATTTATATGACAAATTCAGAAGGGTTATAGGTGCTGTAATGCCTTTGTTTGCATGGTGGACATTAAAGATTCTTTTTTTAGCTGCTCAAGTCCATTATCTTAAAAGCTAACCACGTTCACTTCTGGAAACAGTTTTACTATGTGACACATTTTAAAAGTAACAATTTATCTTTATCTTCCTGTTTGCAATCCTCCTATGTGTGGATACATACTGTTGACTCTAAGACTCTCATGACAAAAAAATTACAATATATTTTTATAGAGAAACTAGGCATACTTATATTTTACTGTTCATTTGGAAATTCTGGGAAACCAGTAAAAATTTCAGAGGTTGCTTCTTGCTATAATATTGTTTTCAGGCCATTCTATTTAGGCTAATACTTAAAAATAGAGTAGCACATTGAAAGCTGAAGGTCTTCTTTGATTATCCAACTTGTGTGTTGCCATGCTGAATGACATTAGTTACAGTGTCATGGGTCCAGGACAAGGTTCCACTTTTATTTATGGTGGTGGCTGCTGATCTGCTCTTCTTGCAGAGCTACAAAGGGCAAGGGGTGGAGCAGTGGTGGGGAGGGAAAAGTGATAGATTCACATTCCTAAATCGGCCATTTTGATGTAAGGACATTAGTAGCAAACTAAGGTGTATCGATCTGGCCTGTGGTGTCAGGATTAGCTGGGAGAACCAATGAGGCAGCCGTGGTAGTGGTTATTCTTGCCTTGCAGCTATGGCCATTTCAAAGGTCAGGGCCCTGCACTGACTCGGCTCAGAGGAATTAGACAGAACATGCGGTCTCTGGGCTGATTACTTAACCAAAGACAAAATAATGAGTCCTAAGCAAATACTGACTAATTGAAAGGGCTGTAAATCCATTACATATTGGTCAGGGATAATCAGGAGTATTTAATCACTTTTATCTATTCAGGAGCACTGAAGCTGCAACAGCAAAGCCCTGAACCTTGCCATGTGGTTATTATTCTCATCATTATCAAAATTACTTCACAGCTGTTCTTTGCTACATCACCTCAGCTGGAGATTTACTAACCTGTAAAATGTTTTTAATTTGGAAGTCGAGTGACTGTGAGGGGAGGGGTTTCTCATTTTTAAATGAAGGTTTGTTTGGTTAGAGTAGCAACTAAGAAAGGCAGTGTAGCTGCGGATGACAGGCCAGCTGCCTTCTCCTGACCAGCTCACCTGTTTGGTTCCCTCCCTCTGTCCTCCTCCATGCTTGGTCTTTCTTGGTCGAAAATAAACACTTCAACAGCTGCTTTCCAAGCAAACAGCTACGTGTGTTTTCAACCTCTCTGTCATCAAAACCAATGTCAGAGAACAGTAGAACCTTAGAGAATGCAGCTGCTCTGTTTATAGATGAGGAAACAGAGACCCAAAAAGGGAAGTTACTAGCTGAAGGTCAAGCTGAGACAAGGGCCCAAGCCTTCCAAGTCCCCAACTCTGTGATTTTTCCACATTTCAATGACTTTGCCAAAATGACGATCACCTTTAACAGTTGCATAGAAATCTCACAGTCTCCACCATCGATATGCTCAGAGGCACAAGGGAGAAACACGGAGAAGCCAAGTGCTGTTTTCTTTTCTTGTTTTGAAAGCTCCGTGTTACCAAATATAGAAAGCCTTACCACCTGTATTTTGTGAGCTGAATCTCACATGGGAGTGTCAGGAGCCCTTGATACCTTATCTCCCACTTCCCTGCCCGGGGCGGCACCCAGCATGCACCATGGCCACCGATGAGAGTTGTGGGTGGCTGATGATTTCTGGGCACTTGTTGTACCTCTGCTGTGCTACGAAATAACAGTAAGAGCTTGTACTCACCTCAAGAATGCTTTCATCTAGTTGAATGTATGCAAGGCTTTGTGCAGAATTCTCTGTCCAACTCAGATTTTTAATGACTGCCTGTCCTCCAGGTTGGGAGAGAGGACTCAAATAGCCTAAGCTGGGGGAGTTGGGAAGTCTGCATTCATGCTCTGTGATCCTCTGTACTGGCTGAACCTCAGTTAAGTCCATTAAGTTCCCTGGACTTTCTGTTTCCCCGTTTTTCAAATGAGAGGGACACGTTGCAGGATGGATAAGCTCCTTTCCCATGCTCCTAGGTTTTGGTTCTGCTCAAGGACATTTAGTCAGAGCAATGCCCGGTCCCAGCCTCATGGGTCCTTCTTTCCTCTCTTTCCCCCTTTCTCTTTGCTTTTGCTTTTCACTAACTGCTTTATTTCTCTCCTGACCTTCTTCACAACATGCCCCTTTCATTACTTTCTCCCACTAGCTTTGTCTCCCATCTTTCTCTCTGTGCCGCTCCCCTGCCTTTTCTGCACCTCCCTTGTAGCTTTAGGAAATTCTCCTCTGCTTGCTCTTTGAAAATGTTTTCCTTCTTCATCCACACTTCACCCCACTGCAGAGAAGAGGTTCAGTAACTTTGATGAGGATGGTCCCGTAAAACTTTTACTTTCCAATCTTTAATGAGCTGAAAGATTTACTCAGCTGTAATTCTGAGCTCAGAAACCAAGAATAGAGACCCCTAACTAGCGACATGTTAATTTAGATTTCTTTTCTTACATGCACTAACAGGCATGAGGAAGGCCTTGGAACTAGAGATGCCCCACTATATTTTTCTGTCATTTAATTAATTTCGACTTTCAAAGTGAAATGTTGGCTCTAGCTCACTGAAAGTAGATGCAGTCTAAATTATTATTTCATGTAAATTTCTTTACAAGTGCATGATTCAATATGCATTTCTCCATTATTAGTCTCTTTAACATTATTTCAAACTGGTTTGTTCCCTTTTGTGCAGTGTGACCTGTTCTTGTATTACAATAATCCCCGATGTACCCTTTTTTCTTTCTTTTTTAAAAAAGAAGCTAATTGAATTATCTCATTATTTTAATTTGTTAAGCAAATGTATTTTGCATCTCAGGATGTGTTCTTAAAGAAGGGGGCTGCCAAGGCTTTGCCCCCTGAATGGGCCATTGGCCCATTTTGACATTCATGCATTCATTAACTAGCAGAACATAAAAGAACTCTGGTTGTATTTTTTTTTTCCAAACACCCAACCAGCGTGGAGCAACTTTTCCCAATAAGCCACAGGGGTCTTTCTACATATGTTCTCAACTGCAAGCTATTGTCACCTATTCTGAATACCTCAAAAGGCCCAGAGGTGGAAAAAAACCTACCTCAACAAAGGCCAACTGTAGCAATTGTTAAGTCTTAGTCTCAATATGACAAAAATCATTCACCCTCAGTTTTATTGGAAGAACAAGTTCCACTCCAGCTGTAACAGTTAAAACAATCTCTCAAATTCCTTTGCACCACCAACTTCAGGGGGAAAGGTAACAAACTTGCACTAATTGATTACGCTGAGGAAAATATTTAAACAAAGTCCAAAGTGGCATTTAAAAAATCAAGTGATTTGATAAACGGTTTCCATAGTCAGAATTAAGCATTCTGAATTTGCTTAATCTGGGGCTAAATATTAATAATTAGCCTCAAATTTTTTGTTTCGAACTACCCTATTTTCAAAATGCCCCTTAGAAATATCCCTTCTAAAAAAAAATCACAATAATTTTAACAAAATAAATCTGTCTATCTATATATTTTTAGAAATTCAACTAGCAAAAACTTTCTGTATACCATTACCCTCTTCTGTTGGTTGATGGCACTGCCTAACTTCTCAAGCTAAGAAATCCAGTGAAGATTGAAGAAAGAATCTCTTGGAAATGTGTGTGCCTTTGCTGGAAAGTACCCAATGGCAAAACAAACAAACAAACAGACAAAAACTTAGGGAAATCCTAGAGAAGTACATTCCTTTTGCTAGCACATGGAGACTATGATATCATAAAAGTAAGCCTGCCATTACAACTGTTTTTATTTGACTTCAAAGATAAAGAAAGAAACAGCAAGCAATAATACCCAGGCTGACGGTTTATTCATAACCATGAAAAAACTCCTCCACGCCAAGAAGCCCTTAATGTGCTCAATTAGGCCCTCGGGCACCTCCACTTGCCACCTTCAAGAGCTCCTCCAGTTGTGCTGCAAATAATATATTTGATCATGGACTAGAAACAGGAAGTGCTCATACACAAAGACACTACTTGCTCATACCAGTTTCTGGCTGAAGGTCTTCTTATTTGAAAACATAGGGATAAAGCTCACACTTAGGAGATGTGGGACTTCTTTCAAAGATGTGTGTTACAGAATCAGAAGCAAATTTTACTTTTAAAAGTGATATAAGCCAAGGGGGGAGGATCGCTTGGGGCTAGGAGTTTGACACCAGCCTGGGCAACATAATGAGATCCCATCTCTACAAAAGAATAAAAATTTAGCCGGGTGTGGTGCACACATGCCTGTGGTCCCTGCTACTCAATAGGCCAAGGTGGGAAGATCATTTGAGCCCAGGAGTTTGAGGCTGCAGTGAGCTAGGATGGAACCACTGTACTCCAGCCTAAGCAACGGAATGAAACCCAGACACACACACACACACACACACACACACACACACACACACAAAGTGATGTAATGTTATGTATGCAACTGCCTTGAAACTACAGATTCTAAAACCTCTGCCTTTTGTTCATGACAAAATGCTTTGTCCCCTCTTCATATCTCTGGGGGTTGGGGAGAGGGGTGAAGCCCACCTCTCAGGTGTTTACTCATTTTACTACTTGCCTATTAGAATCTGACTTATGGGATTTTGTAAAGGCCTGGGTTTGGTAATAAAAATGTGCTATAAAGGATATCATCCTACAGAGACAGTGCACCCAAGTTATAAGTATATTCAGTTCCATGTTATGTTAGAGAAACCTGTCTCTCCACTGAGTTCATCAAGACCATATGACCGTAAACTTAGTCATCTTAAATTTGTTATTGTAATGTACACACACACACACACACACACAGACACACATATGCAAGGGAGGAGAGAGGGAGGGAAGGAGAAAGAGAAACAGAAACGGAGAGACTTAGACTATTTTGCCCTTTGACTAGTTATCTTTTTCTTGTGCAGATCCAGATGGCTTCTTTCTTAAATGAGGCAGTCCAATGTCGAGGTTAAGAGCACAGGGCCTGGAATCTGCAACACAGTAGATTTTTGATCTTGAGCCATTACCCTCTCTGCGCCTCATTTTTCATATCTGCAGAAGAAGAATAATTCTAGTTCCACCTGGTAAGGTTATTTTAAGGATTAAGTGAAATAATGTAAAGTACTCAGCCCTGTGCCTGATTCTTATAATAAGTACATATATAAAGTAACTATAATTCTTATTTTAATCCAGTTAAATGGCTAGCAGAAGGCTTTGACCAATGGACCTGGGCATCCAAAGTTACCACATTTGTTCCTGGGATTGTAGAGATGTAGAGACCAGGTTTTGCCAAACAAATCCCAAATATGGCCGGTGCAGTGGCTTATGCCTTTAACCCCAACACTTTGGGAGGCCGAGGTGGGAGGAATACCTGAAGCTCAGGAGTTTGAGACAAGCCTGGGCAACACAGCAAGACCCCATCTCTATAATTTTTTTTTAATTGGCTGGGCATGGTGGTGCATGCCTGTGGTCCTGGCTGCTTGGCAGTATGAGGTGGTAGGATCACTTGAGCCCAGGAGTCAAAGGCTGCATGGAGCCATGATCACGGCACTGTACTCCAGGCTGGGTGACAAAGTGAGACCCTGTCTCAAAGAAAAAATAATAATAATAATAATATCCAGGCTGGGGGTGATGGCTCACGCCTGTAATCCTAGCACTTTGGGAGGCCAAGGGGGGTGGATTGCTTGAGGCCAGGAGTTCAAGAGCAGCCTGGGCAACATGGTGAAACCTCGTCTCTACTAAAAATACAAAAATTAGCCAGGTGTGTTGGCACACATCTATAGTCCCAGCTACTGGGGAGGCTGAGGCACAAGAATTGCTTGAGCCCGGGAGGTAGAGGTTGCAGTGAGTGGAGACTGTGCCACTGCACTCCAGCCTAAAAAAAAGAAAAAAAAATGGAAATACCCCTCAGTAGGAGAGAACATGGTCTACATTCTGCCTTCCGAAATCCATATTAACATTTGGTGGCTGCTTGTTGAAGCTAGGTGATAGCATTAGAGAGTCCTGGTGTCATGAAAGCCAGAGCATCCTAGTGAACTTTCAGGGATGGGGTGGAAGGTGGAGAAGAAATGGGCTATGGAGTAGTTCAGAATGTCTCCAATGGGGCTACTTTTGAGAGAGAATGCTCTCTTTCACCATTTGTCTTCCAGGATATGAACAGAATATAGAGTTGCTATCTTCCTTAGAGTGTGAAAGTCTAGGCTGTCTGCAAGACAGCATGTTATGGTTTTTATTATTTTTTATTGATTGACTGATTGATTGTAGAGACAGCATCTCGCTATGTTGCCCAGGCTGGTCTCGAACTCACGGCCTCAACTGATCTTCCCACCTCAGCCTCCCAAAGTGCTGGGATTATAGGTGTGAGCCACAGCACTTGGCCATGGTAATGGTTTTTAAAAAAGGGATCACCAGCTGTGAACTTAGAAGCCTTAGGTGTGAACTCTGTGATATTATTCAACCTCTCTGAACCTATTTCTTACCATCAAAATGAAAGTTATCTGCCCTGTTTAGCTGATTGGGTTGCTGTGTGGCTCAAATGATGTAGTCAATTTGTAAACTGTAATGTGCTGCACAGATGTTAGGTATTCTGGTCTTCTGATTGTGTGCTTGGCTTTCCAGCTGCTTGAAGCCGCTCAGAGCTTATGTATCACCGAGGGTTAGAGATGTAGTGCTACCCACCTCTTTCATCCTCCACCCCCAATTTCTCCACTTGTCCATTTCCACAAATGTATCCCTGGAGACACTGTGATAATTTCTATCATTAGACATCTTTTAAGGATCTTGAATGGTTAATTGAACCAGTATTTCATGGACATTAGTTATTTCTGCTTGGAAATTAGGGCCTTCGTGATTCCGAGACTGGTCTACATAATACAAATAGCTATGAGCCAAATTAATACCAAATAGGAAATGTTGACCTTAGTTATACAGTAAGAGATGGTCTTTCTCATATTCAGAGCTGCAAATGTTCACATGCATGCAAGTGAGTCTCCTAAGAAATACTTACGTGGAAATGCACATGCAGAACACACAGCTGAAAGTACCAGCAGAGAGAGCTTCCCACAAACATGCAGCACAGTGAGGCCGCCCCTAGCCTTAGCCTTTGCATTGTTTTCCTGCTTGCCAGGAGAAAACATCTGTGAATTATTTGAATGGAATCTTATACTAGAGATCGTCTGAACTGGTGTCATCTCTGTTTAATTTCAGGAAATGATGTCACAATGCATTAAATTACAATGCTGGGTGATTTATTTTCCCATGGACATGCTGTCCTAAGCATTCCTCTTCTTTTGCAATGTTTCCAATTAACTGTAAGCTTGAGTGTTCTTCCTATTTCATAATGATTTTGAGGGGTGGGGATGGGAGATAGGGGTGGGCAGAAGGGTAATTTCAGAGGTTGCTGAGGTTCAGAGCTAATGGCACATCCGTCATGTCCTTATTGGGATGGGAGGGTGCTGAGTGTTGGGGCTGTGATCAGCAGTGGCAACCTGCAACAGTATTGGTTAGTTTTAAAGAATGTCTAAAAATGAAAGCCTGAGTGTTCTGATGCTAGCTGTCCAAAGAGCCACCAGATAATTTTAATAGTGACCTGCATACTGTAGCTTCTGCCTTTATCAAAGTTTCTCTTCACTCCCTTCTTCAGCAAAGAATAGAGGACATAAGTCAATTCTGTGTGCCATCTGTTGTCGTTTTTACAATTTCTCAAATTAAAGAGACAGGCCAAAAATTTAATGTCGTGTTGGATCCTAGAAGCTCCTCTAGAAGAGAGAAAATTGCAACTGAATTTACTTTGTCTCTCTTGAGGGGGAAAAATTGCATATTGCTATGTCATAACCTTTTACTTGTAGTCCCAATTTGGTGCTTTGAATTGGATTATGAGGGCTTCTGCATGGAAAGACTGATGTGTTTGGGATTCAGCAGCCTTTGTTCACATGGTTCTGAGTGACATTGTGGTAGAGTTGCCAGTACAGTGGTGGTGCAATGGCTTTTCATGGGGGTAATGAAATGCATAGTCTCCTCAATGCAAAAACATTTTAAGACGTTTCAAGATATTTCAAAGTACATCAGACAATCCTGTTTAAAAAGAGGTTCACCTCAGATAGACTAAGAAACTTACCTCCCAGATTATGAGCTACTAACTGGCAGATACATTTTAAAAATAGGTAATTGATAGGCAGAACACAGAGTTTTTAGGGCAGCCAAACTACTCTGGATGATACTATAATGGTGGATACGTGTCATTATACATTTGTCCAAACCCATAGAATGTACAACACCAAGAGTGAACCCTAATGGAAAGTATGGACTCTGGGTGATTATGATGTGTCAATGTAGGTTCATCAGTTGTGACAAATGTGCTACTCCGGTAGGGGGTGTTGATAATGGGGAGGCTATACATGTGTGGGGCCAGGGATTTATGGGAAATCTCTGTACCTTCCTCTCAGTTTTGCTGTGAACCTAAAACTGATCTAAAAAAATAAAGTCTACTTAAAAAAAAAAGGAATTGAATGAAAAGATTGAAGAATGAAAGGCTTATTAAATTACCATCAAAAAGAAACCAAAATAATTATTAGCTCAAAGTTTAGCACCCAATTTCATAAAATATCACTCGAAGTATAATTGTTTAAAAATATGTTAAAGAATTCAAGGAGATGGGGAATTGAGGACCCTTGAATAAAGGAACATAGAAGGCATGTGCATATTGAATATTCAGCTATTTAAAAACTCCAAGAATAGAGTGCCATTAAATGCTATTTAGTGAAATCCCTGAATATTCATTCAGATCATAGGGAAAATTTCCATTTCTTCGTTCCACATGACCACAGTTTGCAAGTATATTCCATGGAGAAGTGGAGTGATTGGGAATTACAGGGTAAGTTGACTGGGTTATGAGAATACTGACTGTCCCTCAGCTTTGCTGCAGGATAGGGTCATAAAGTGACCCTAACATTCAAGACTAATTTCGATTTTAGAGAGTGTTACTGCACAGATTTCAGAGGACTCCTGGAAATGTCCTGCCTTCTCCATGCTGTAGTCTGTTTTTGCAATTTGGAACAGATTATGAAGTGTAAAGATGATATCCAGCCCAATTCTCCTGTTAAGAAATAGTGACTTAGGTAGGAAGCATTAGGTTGGTTGAATGGAGTTTGCCTTATTACATTTAGGTGCTGTGTGCCACTTTCTAAATTGATTGGCAGCAGTTGTTTACAGTATGCAGAATAATCACTGGCACCCTTTAAAGGTGTATTATCCTCTTAAAACATAATAGTAATGCCATTTTCATGCTTTTACATTTGCTATTCATATTCTGAACTGCCAAGTCCCAAATCTGCCAGAACAAATTTAAGTTGTTTTTATCTAATAGTGGATAAGTTGTCAAGTCACAATATAATGGCAGATAATTTTTCTTAAACTATAGTTTTACTTCTTGGTTATAATAGATAACATGAATATTTGTTGAATCTGACTTGATTGTCCACACACACAAAAATTACAACTCAAGAGGTATTGTCATGGGATTCTGCGATGACAAGAAATGAAGAGAATATTATTATCTAGTTATTCTGAGCATTATAGAAAATTAACATGGGCCACTAATTAGTTTCCTTCCAGCCACCACTCTCCCCCCGCCAAATCTGCTGATATCTGGTTTGCCTGACATAGCCAGATAATGAAGATCTCCTCTTGTTAATCCCAGCATCAAATCTTGTTGCTGCTGTTAATTTAAATACCTCTGTTATCACATTATAATATAACTGTCTAGATTTTATTTGACTCCTTGCATCATTCTCCTGCAATCACAAATATTCCAGAATTAATTTTGTCTTGGAAATATTTGGCAATTCTATAATAATTTGGAAAAGTATATTCCCATGACTCAGGCCACGCTACAATTGGAAAATGGCTTTTTTCTTACCCAGAATACATGGTGTGATCCCATCGTACGCTGACAAAAAGCAACCCAAGTGTACCGGGGTGGTGCTACACTAGTCTTTTAAAAAGAAAAAGGCTTTTATCAATAGAAAAGATGAATGCTAGATTATTCCCTGTAGATTTGGTGACACATTGGGACTCTCTTTAAAAGCAACCTTATTTTTTTCCCCATGGTGAAAAGTTATAGGTTCTATTTCAGTGTTTCAAGATACCTGCAGGCAGCTCATGAGTTGCTATACTTGTTTTAAACCCTTCCTCACAGTGATTTTTTTTTTTAAGTAGTAAGAGAACATGGGAACATGGGGTCATTATTATTCAATTATAGGCTCAGTTTTTCTGTTAGTTTCTGTGAAGCCATAAATTTAGAACTGTGTAGCAAAATCTCACGGATTACCTGATGGCACTTTGATAAAAACCCCTCTTAGAGCTTAGACCTGAAGGTCTTATGTTTTCTAGTAAAACACTTAAGTGTAATTAAATATGATCATGTGAAAAGGCATTAGTTTTTAATATGACCTTTGTTGTCAGTCTGGAAATCCTCTAAAAGTTTTGATTTTTTTTTTTTTTTTGCAGAGCAAGTTTGACAGAAAAATGATTTCATGCCCTTTGGTCCTTATGTACTTGTACCCGTTTGTCCATGGCTATTCCAAATACCCCCATGCTTATTTAAAATGTATATATAATCAGTTACATAAAAAGAGGTATGCTTAAATTCTCATGACTCTATGGTTGGACCTCTGTGGTTGGAGCAGACAATAGAAATGTCTGTAATTCATTTCAAAAAAATGTGACTTTCCTACCTTTAGATAGTGAGGACAATCTGTTAACTCTTTGTGTTGATAAAAGCAAACATTTCAGGGCACGGTGAAAGAAATCTCTACCATGTATAAGGTTATATATATACCAGAAGCAGTGGAGTTAGGACCAAATTAAGACTTGACCAGTGTCCTAGTCTTAGCACAGCCTTTTGCTCCCTGGATTATTTTGAGCAAGTTATTTAATTTATCTGAGTGCTCATTTTCTTACCTCATTGTTTTGAGGGTTAGCTAAGATTAGAAATAGCCTTCTGAAAAGGACAAAATACTATGCAAGTGTAAACTGGTGTCTATTAATGTTTTCATATAATCCATTGAAATAGTTTGCTCTGTCATAGCTCCATGAAAGCTGAACTTGGATGTGAGTGACACACTCTTCAAAGACAAGTATTGCACTTGTTTCTTTTGCCCTAAGTCTGGAATGGGGATCAAATCCTACACATAGCACATGTGCAAGAGAAAGGCAAAAGACCTGACAGACCATTCATATGTGGCAGCATGAGTCAAAGTAACTTTTGGAATTTGTACACTCAAACTTAAGAGAAAGAACTGGAAGACTGCAAACTAACTTCACAATAAACGTATTGTCACTTGTGTTATTACAGCTTTGGAGCAAGCTGGTTGGGGCTTTGGGCATCTTTGTTCTTTGTTCCTAAACTCTTCATCCTGAGAATTAACTGTCCATCAGCATGCCATTTTTCATCCTGGTCAAGCTGGTGGAGAAGAATTGTTTTACATCTCTAAATGGCGATCTCATAGGCCCATTCCAAGGAAGGCAAAGTCTGGTACTAGACAGAATTGTCTCATTGCAGCAAGCGATAAGTGGAATGTTATTTTTCCCCTGAAGACAGTTTCAATCTGGATGCTTAATCAGGCTTTCTTTGATTCTACATACAGAGATTTCAGATGTTACAGCTCAGTTAGACGAAAGCACAGAATATGAATGGGAGAAGAGTGAGGAAAGCTTCTAAAGGTATATAGAGGCCTTAGGTTTAGACGCACCAGCCAGATATCCCGGTGGATGAACTTCTGTGGAAGCTGGAAATGGTGGCACTATAGTTTGAGAGTTGGAGCTAATCTTTGTAGAGTTAATACTTGAAACCATGGCACTGAATAAAGGTTAAAATAAGAGACAGTGCAGAGAGAGAAGGGGGTTTGAGTCTTTTTGAAGACTATATGTGAAGAGGTGGAGAAAGAAAGTAGTGAGCAGAGGTAAAGACATCAGACCAGTAGGAGCATAATCAGATCATGTGAAGAGGGAAGGAGTTTCAAAGTAGAGGAAGTGGATTCTGTAGAAAGATCAAGGACAGGACAGGCGCAGTGGCTCACACCTGTAATCCCAGCACTTTGGAAGGCCGAGGCAGGTGGATCACCTGAGATCAGGAGTTCGAGACCAACCTGGCCAACATGGTGAAACTCCATCTCTACTAAAAATACAAAAATTAGCCGGGTGCCTATAATCCCAGCTAATCAGGAGGCTGAGGCTGGAGAATTGCTTGAACCCTGGGGGCGGAGGTTGCGGTGAGCTGAGTGCCACTGCACTCCAGCCTGGGCGACAAAACAAAACTCCATCGAAAAAAAAAAAAAAGAGAGAGAGAGAAAAGGAGGCCAGTGAAGATGGGGGCCAAAGCACACCTGGGAAGGTACAGAGAAACAAACATTTTGTAAAGATAGCAAGAAAGCTGAGGGAGGTCAGGAAAAAGCTTCTCTTCACTTATGACTAGGAACTGTGGCGAGGGTGATGGAGAGTGAATTAGGAAGGCACGGAAATGCAGACTTGGAGCAAAAAGGGTCAGGCTGAATGGACTCTCTCCACATCATCTTATCCTTTCTCAGGCAGTCTCAGCACCAAAGAGCAAGAGTGACTAAAGCAGACAACAGGAAAAACCTAACGGTGAGATCAACAAGGGGAGGAGAGGGAAGATGTTAGAGCAGTTTTTGAAATGACAGACCAGTAAGTAAGAATTCCAATGAGATAGTCTTTCCTGGGACAGAAAAATAATCCTACAGTTCGTGTGAATAATAAAACAACTAAGAAAAGACAAGATATTTTTGGAAAAGAAAAATGAGGGAGCTTGTGCACTGAGAATTACTAAAATGTATCATAAAGCTACATGATGTGGCACTGGCTAACACAATAGGCACAATGATCATTTGAACAAAATAGGAATTCACAAATCAACCCAAATATAGAAAGAAATTTACTAATTTTAAAGGCATCACTTCAAGTCAGTTGAGAAAAAAATCATCAGTCGTCTTCATCAAAATATACATTTAAGAGTTTTTTGAAGTAGACATGACTATTTCTCTTTCCTTCGTTTAATGAAATGTTTTGAGAGTAAAAGCAAAGGAATTATAAAGAAAAACTGTGACAGATTAAATTACATACATATGAAAATTAAGAGCTTTTGAATGCCAAGAAAACAGCATATACAAAATAAAGAAAAACGCTAAACTAGCAAAAATATGTAACATTATGTAACAGGCAAAGGATTAGTGTCCCTAATAAATAAAGCATTGTACAAATCAGTAAGAAAAAAAATGAAGCAGCCTGGGCACGGTGGATCACGCCTGTAATCCCAGCACTTTGGGAGGCCAAGGAGGGTGTATCACGAGGTCAGGAGTTCAAGACCAGCCTGGCCAAGATGGTGAAACCCCGTCTCTACTAAAAATACAAAAATTAGCCGGGTGTGCTGGCAGGTGCCTGTAGTCCCAGCTACTCAGGAGGCTGAGGCAGGAGAATTGCTTGAATTGCTTGAATTGCTCCCTCCTGGGAGACGGAGGTTGCAGTGAGCTGAGCTTGCGCCACTGCACTCCAACCTGGGCGACAGAGCAAGACTCTGTCTCAAAAAAAAGAAAAAACAATGAAGTGAATAAAAAGTCAAAAGATGAATAGGTCCATTCACAAAAGCTGAAATACAAATGACTGGTAAGCATTTAAAAAATGTTCAGCATTGGCCTGGTGTGGTGGCTCATGCCTGTAATCCCAGCACTTTGGGAGACAGAGGTGGGAGGATCTCTTGAGTTCAGGATTTCAAGACCAGCCTGGGGAACATAGAGACACTCCATCTCTACAAAAAAATAAAAATAAGTTAAATAAATTAGCTGGGTGTGCTGGTGTGCACCTTTAGTTCCAGCTACTTGTGAGGCCAAGGTTGGGACCAAATAAATTTAAAAATCAACAACAAGAGATTTTTATTTGGTGGAAACTGAGAATAAAAAATTATAATATCTGGCACTGTCCAGGGTAGAAGGAAATATCTAACTTAATAATGACTATAAAAGTTGACATGGTCTTTCTGGAATATAAACTAGTAATATGTGTTAAAAAAAGAAAACAACTAAAAATTTTCTCATCCTTTGATCTAGTAATTCCATTTCTAGGAGTTTGTCATGAAGAAATAATTCTAAAAGTACACAAAAATTATGCAAAATTATGTATAAAGATATTTATTATACTAAAAAATTGAAAGTCACCTATATTCTCAAATGTAGGAGATATGGAATGTTATGGAGTGTTATGGACTACTATGTAACCATTAAAAATTATATTCCAAAAGTATTTTGAGATAAGGGGAAATCTCTATGTGTTGCTAGGCAAAGTAGCCGGGTAAGGCAGTATCTATGATATAATTTTAATTTTATTAGAGAAAATATATATGGACATATGCACAGAACGTATGAATGATTATCCTTGGGTAGGGAGATCTAGGTGACATTTTTACTTTTTATATTAGAAATTTTCTGGCCGGGCATGGTGGCTCACGCCTGTAATCCGAGCACTTTGGGAGGCCAAGGCGGGCGGATCACAAGGTCAGGAGATCAAAACCATCCTGGCTAACATGGTGAAACCCCGTCTCTACTAAAAATACAAAAAATTAGCCGGGCGCGGTGGCGGGCGCCTGTAGTCCCAGCTACTTGGGAGGCTGAGGCAGGAGAATGGCGTGAGCCTGGGAGGCAGAGCTGGCAGTGAGCCAGGATCGCGCCACTGCACTCTGGCCTGGGCGACAGAGGGAGACTCTGTCTCAAAAAGAAAAAGAAAAGAAAAGAAATTTTCTATGTAATGTGTATTGCATTGATAATACAGAATAATAAATTTTATTTTAATAAAGAACCATGTTGGCTAAGGGGGAGAAATAAAGTGTGGTAACACACTGGGAACACTGGAAACCCACCAAGGGGTTGCAAGTCCAGGTGCAGAATAAGAGAGAGAAACAGAGAAGCAGAGAAAGAAGATTTTTAGGTTTGTAATCTTGGAGGTACAACATCTCTGTTTGATGAATTTTCTGCTGATAAAGTAGAGATGGATAACATTGGAAATGAGACAGGCAAGATATTAGACAGGCCTTTGTCATACATATTGGAGTTTTCAAAAGTAGGGGCAAGCCATGGGATGGAGAAGAACTTTCTAGCATGTACATAAGTCATAGGGGAAAGAGGGAGTGGCTTAAAAGTCAACATTCTTCTCTCAACAACTGTGGAGAGGAAAGAAAGCAAATGCTATGAGCTTCATGAGAAAAGTGGCTGGAAAGTCTTAGGTAGGGGCTGGGAGCAGGCAATAAGGGAAGAAAGGGAAGAGAGAACAGTCTAGTTTCTTGTCCTTAATTCCAGAGGTACTGGTAAGGAGGAAAAATGAATAATTTTAGTAGAAGACTATATTAGTTAGCTAGGGCTGCCATAACAAAATACCATAGCCTGGGTGGCTTAAACAACAGACATTTATTTTCTCACAGTTCTGGAGGCTGGAAAGTCCAAGAGCCAGGTGCAGCAGGGTTATTGTTGGGTGAGGGCTCTCTCCTGGTTTGCAGACAGCCACCTTCTCCCTGTCCCTGCATAACATTTCCTCTGACTTCATTTAACCTTAGTTACCTCCTAAAAACCCTATCTCCAAATAGTTATCATATGGAGGCTGGGGTTTCAACACACAAAATTTGGGAGGACTTAATTCAGTTCAGAGCAGAGTTTTTAGGTTAACAATATTTTAGGACAAACATAAGTTTAAAAAAAATCAAGGATATGGAATTATGTGTATGGAAAAGATCAAAGGTTTATGGGGTTTTTTTCCCCATAACACAGCCAGCGAGGATGAGGGCAATGAGGCAAGTTAATTTAGGCTGTGGTGAGATTAAAAAAAAAAAAGACCAGAATGCCAAGAGTAATGCCATTAGGATTACAGGTCTTTGCTAGACCCAGGCAGTAATAAAGCTCTCTAAAATACTATCTTATCTTGGAGTAGAGAACCTGAGATAAAGATCCCTCAAATGTTTCCTCAAAGCACCTGGATGGAGGCAGGAAAGAGGAGCAAAGAAGGACTATTCGGTTGGCTAAAATAATCCACAAATTGAGTTCTTATTTTGATTATGTGTAAGGTTTGTTTGATCTAGCTGCTTTTCCTTAGAGTTCAGTTTTACATATGCTTCGGCGCCCAACCAGCTTGTGTATTTTCAGGATTTTTTTCCTCTCTTTCTTTTCCTTCTTTGGTTGGGTTTTAGATCAGGGAGGGGAAGGACTGAGGGAAGCGAGGTCAGCAGACGAGACTCATTTCCCGGTTTGTCAGACTGTGCTCTTGACCCCTCCTCAGGACCTGTGATTAATACACGCTTTGTAGAGGAGACTTGGCAAACCCCGCTCTCCACAGGACCCGATTCATAATTCACAGCGAGCAGGAGGAGCAGGGTCTTTGTGGTGGCTTGTTGGCTCTTTGCTGCACAAAAAGCAATGCCTTCTGACCTTCGCTGTTATCTAATCAGGAAGTAGACAGTCCTGGCGTGTAGCTGAGTCCTCGTAGGGCTCTCTACAACTGTAAATTATGTTCGAGCTCCCCGGATCTGGGGCATGCCACACTTTACATTACTATTGTGTATCTTAAAATAAACAGCATCGCAAGCTGTTTATTTTGGTGTTACTATGTATGCAATTTTAAAACAGTGGTTACTTAAACAAATGTCTCTGTTCCCACAGCACTTGAAAGCCAGTGCTTGCTCCTGTGGTTTTGGATTTTGTCACTTCTGTTTGGATTATATTTGAAATCTACACTGTGAGCAGTTGGAATGAACCTGGCAGCACCTAAGACCAGGGCCTGCTGTTGGGCCCTGCGCTTCACCATGTGCAGCTCTCTTCCTCCCCACGCTATGCTCTCCCTACCCTCTACGGGCCATATGCATGTGCACAAACCAGATATTTTGCTTTCTTTTTGGGGCTCTAAATTTATCCCCATGAGTGATCTAGAGAGTCATTTACTTTAAGTTCCTGAATGCTTTGCAATTTAATTGAAGAAGTGGTGTCGTCATGATTCTATAGCAAAATACTACTCCCAAATACTCATTTAAATTGTCATCTGTGCACTACAGATACAATGCATATTCCATTGACATAGCTTGGTGAAGATGAATGAGAAAGCACAGGGGTGGTAGACAAAAAGAATGTAAAAATATCAAAGTTTTGACAGTGACTTGCCCCGTGACCTTCAGTTCTTATGCCTCTACTACACAAGGGGTGAAACAGAAAGGTAGAAATTCTTAGTAGCTCATGCAATACTTGTGCTCAGATCGACTTTGGTTTGATTCACAGGAGGCTACTTACTAGTGCTGTTTATTTGGATGAGTTATTTAACATCTTTAAGTCTTCATCTGTAAAATGGGTCAGATTGTCAGGGTGGGGTGGAACTGAAAAAAATAGAATATGTAAAACAGTCTATCTCTCTTGAACAAGGTTGGTACTCAATAATTACTTTTTCTCTTCTCATTCCAACCCTCACCCCATGACATAAATTATAGCTGCGGGTGGTCTGGGACTAGTCCTCTTGGCTTGAAGCTGGAGTTAATGTAGTGTGGGAGCATCAATGACCGACCTGGCCTGCTGGGTGATGTTTGGGACTGCCATTACCCAGAGTATGTTTAACCATTAGCGATGGGGCCACAGCACTCCAGACTTCTCCATTCCCTGGCCTGTTTTTAAGGAGAGAAGCAGAGGCTAATTGGAAGTTTTGTATTATGTGTGCCTTACCGCCTGCCATTAGTGGAGATATCAAATTATAATCATCTTTCCATCTTGATGTCCTGAGTTTCTTCTGTTGCACTGGTACATTATAAGGGAATTTTTTCTTTTATTTGCTTGTTTATGAATGAATGGGTAGAAATCTACTTGGATTCTTAGGTATTTCAAGAAGTCTAAATTCTAGTGGTGAAATTCATTGCCTTTAATACTCGGACTCCAAATCAGCTTACACAATAATAATTTTTGTTCTCATAACTCAGTTATATAAATGAAATAATTTGTTTTGCATGTATAGATACTATTTACATTTTCCACAAAAACCAACACTACTTTAAAAATTGTATATTCTAAGCCTGATAGATTGAAGTTGCATAATATAATAAATCTAAAACATTGATGAGATGATGTGGGTCTTACTGGCTAGATTGCCACGTTTCTCCTTCTTCTGAAGCACATGCACAAGGTCCTATGCTGTAAAGAAGTGAAGACATTCCTTGGATCATTTAGATGCCGGCAAGGTCCAGTAATTGTTTCTTATTGCTCTCTATGATTCCATGAAGATTAACATGTAAAATATTTTGAGCATATGGATTTTTTATTCCACATATAAAGAAAATATTCAGTGATCATAGAGTGACTGAAAGCTTGGATGGAGCTTCAATATCTCTTATTAGCTGAGCTGTCTTGCGCAAGTTATTTAACTTGTTAACAGTCTCCATTTCTTATCTTTGTAAAATAGGGATAATGATAATACTTCCTCCTAGGGTTGTTAGGATGGACAAAGGAGATAATGATGGGCCAGGCACTTACCACATTGCCTGCATTAAATACTGGGGGAGGTTGGCTCTTAATCATTATGTTGGCCCTTTAAGGGGACAAATACTTTTAAATTTCCCTAATAATTTGGAAGGTAAAATAAATTCAAAATTTTTGGTGTCATTGTTTCACCTCTGTCCTAAACACCATAGAATCCCATTTTGCTTGACGGAACACAAAAGAGGGGTGTGAGATAGAAATAAATGAAGGAATAAAAAGAGGACTTGTACTGTTGCTAGGTGATCTCCATTTTCACTCAGAGTGAGAGTGCATCCTGTCCTCCTTCCCTGCTGTGGTTGGTCTATCTCTTAGTTAGCGGTATTTTTCTTTTTTTAGTCTACTTATTACCTTTCTAATAATGAGATATAATCAGGCACTTTTTTGTGTGTGAGGCCGGTTCTTGCTCTGTTGCCCAGGCTGGAGTGCAGTGGCACCATCATAGCTCACCGCACTTCTGGGCTCAAGCAATCTTTGCACCTCAGCCTTCCAAGTAGCTGGGACTACAGGCATGACCCACCATACCCAGTTCACTTCTAAATGTTTTACTCTTAGTAGAGATAGGGTCTTGCTGTGTTGGCCAGGCTGGTCTCGAATCCCTGGGCTCAAGCGGATCCTCTGACTTCAGCCTCCCAAAGTGCAGGGATTACAGGGATGAGCCACCAACCCCGCGCACACTCTGTGTAGACGATTATTCTTTCTCCACAATTATAGCCATTTCGTCTCCTTTACCATGTTCTCTTTGACTTTCTGGTTTGACTGCATTTTCATTCTTCCTCATTTTTTTAACTTCCTATGTGTCACTCGTATTTGATGTTCAAACAATTTTATTATTTTCTATCGGTTTGCATCATCAGAAACAGGTCAAAATCCTTATTACAAAGAGATTGGAGGGGAATGTACTTTTTTGCCCTAATAAAACTAGATGGCATAGTGACAAGTGTGTGTTTGTTAAAAAGCAGTTAGCACAAATTAGAAATACTTCACAGCAGATGTGTTTTGTGAAAGGATATGCTAAAAAAATTAAACAGAGAATACTTTCCGGTTATAATTTTAGAAAAATATTGTGCAATGAAGCAAATTTACAATTCACTTAAATCAACCTTTTTATAGAGTGTGTGCCTTCACGATAAAATTTTGACAATTCTGCAATTTGTTTCAGTGTTTCATTGAGGGGGCGGAAATCCATCTGCTAGTTATTTTGGGGGACACCATTGCATCAATAAAATGATTCCTAAGCTGTACACAGACTTCATTTTAAATTAATGTGTAGCTGTTTTATAATGTGTAGCTGTTTTAAGTATAAGTGACTTAGTTAAAGGCAAAAGTTCCTATTATATGCATAATAGTAGGAATTTCTTTTTTCTTTCTGTCAAACACAATCCCAGGGTACTCTACTCTCTAAGAACATCTTGGGCCCTGGGTTCTGGCAGACGTTTCTTATTCTTACTTCACTGATCCCTTTTCGAGCTGCTGGAGGGACTTTTTTTTAAGTTGCTACCGTTGATACAGTTGCTATTAATCACCGTCTGCCATGTTGTGACGCAGGTTTAATAACATCTCATTGAGTGGCTCTCGCAAACTGGAGGCTTACCAACAGCACTAGCCTTTGATATTCGACTCACACCAGGAAAAAGAAAATGTAGAGTTAAAAAAAAAAAAAACACTGCAAATAGAAAAAAGAACAAAAACTGGAGAAAACAGAGTGAAATCAAAAACAGATAGCTTTCTGTGTGCAGCTTAGTTTGCCATGGGAGCAGTGAAGCTATAAATCTCAGCAGTGTTGTTTGAAAACTGAACATGAGGCTGCTAAATTTATCATTCATTCTTTGTTGTTTCAGGGAGGGGAAGAGCTAGCTGACTTGGCTAACTTTGGATTCTGCCCCCTCCCATCAGTAACGTTTCATTTTTCTCCAAATAAAATCAAAATTTGTTTTTTCCTGGATCAAAGAATACTGGGTGATTTTTACCAATGGTTGGGGAAAGAAGGGGGAAACGAGGACTGGCTTTGAGTCATCCATGTGCTGTGGGAGTGTGTGATTTCTTCCACTTCACAAATGTGGGGACAGGATGGTTTTCTTTCATTATAGAAAGAAAGGATATACACATGTCCTACTATATACTTTAAAAATCCATATGTAGAATGTAAAAGCATGGAGAAAGTTCACCACCACGAGTATATCTAGAGCCTCGTGAAGCTGCAAAATTCCCTCCTTTTGTTTGCACTGGTGCTCTATGTTGCACTGCACAGGGGGAAAAAAAAGGTAGAAAGCAAGCCTGCTACAGATGTGACTAGCTATGAATATTCATGAGTGCCATTGCTCCTCCTTTCCTAGAGCATCCAGGCCTTTCTGATCTTCCTCTTGCACAGCTCCCAGATGCTCCCCCTGCCACCCACCCCACACTTCCCCCACCTCGAATCTGCCCTCCCTGACCAACCCTGGAACAAGACTGCAGTTTATTTCGATAACATCCTGGCATGATACAGTGATCAGTGGCCTTAGAAGTGTGTGTGTTTGTGTGTGTGTGTGCATGTGTGTGTGTGTGAATATACTACTGCACCAAAACAAAGGGGGAAAAGAAAAAAAATGTAATTATCTACAGTTTTATGAATTCAACTCCCCTTAATGTTCATTATTTAAACCAGCAGCAATTACAAGTTCAAAGGGGTTTAGAGGGCCAGCAACCCGCATAATCACTGCCAAATTAAGCGGGACTCATTCGTCACAGGAGAGTACACCCTGAGCAGTGAATCATGCATGCCGTGACAGGCTCTGATTTACATAAAGCAGAAATCTGTGCCCTCTGGGGCTGCACGTTACTTCTTCTCAGTAGCCCTGTGATACGTGAATTTTCTTTTGGTGTTAGGAAGCTGATACTGCCTCCGACATGGCATAGCGTTCTGCTAAATATTGACAATAGCTTTTCACTTTAGTGTATACTTGAGCTCAAGTCACATGTTGGGCCACAATGTCAGTGCAATTCTGATTCTGGGAAAGAAAAGAATTTGTTTCCCCTAAAGTTTCTGAATTAAGTACTTTTATGATTAAAAAGAATGAGAGTTTTGGTGGTACAGTTGTGTTTCCTTTTATCCCAATCTGTTCAGGTCCATAGTTAAAAATCTATGGTGCTGATAAGGAGCAAAAAAAAAAAACCCTTAGACCTATGACCTAAGTGCCTGAAGGGAGTGATCCGTTGAGGAATGCCCCCTAAGGCCCTTTCCTGTTTGGCATTTAGAGAACTTTTGAGTGTTACCTAGTGACAGTTGGAGACGATAATTGAAGTAACCTGTGCTCTGAAGCTGGACTTTGTGTTACCAAACTTGAGAGGACTTCTGATTGGATGGTCCAGGAAACCTGCCTGAGTGCCGTCATCAGCCATTGAAATCTCTTGGGTCTAAACAATAAAAAATTCCAGAATTAAGTTCAAATCAAAATGCATTTGGTTTAGGATGATTGTGTCAGACACCAAAACAACATATGTAGATTTTTATCCCCCATTCTTAGATGTTCTCTCTTGTCTCTTTAGGCAAACCTTGGCACTATTTTATCAGTTGTTTTCTCTCTTTTGGGAAGAGCTCATTTTTCCATTTGTGGCTCAATCATCTTGGTGTTATGATGTCATTTCCCCACACAGTCATTCTCTTTTCTCAGATATAGTACTGCATCCACACTTAGGATTGGAAGCATTTGGGCTTTGAGAATTAGTTTGGCAATTTGGGAGATAATCTACCCTTGTTTTTGTGCTGACTTTGAAGTGCAGATAAAGGTCTTGTGGTTTTGTGTCTTGTAACTGGGTCTACGCTTCACATATATCTAAGCAGTGGGTTTAAGAAGTTCTTTGCAATAGATCACAGTAGTTTGTGAAGCAATGTGACAAAATGGACCCAAAGCACCCTTAAACAGGCTTCCTGGTGTTCTGCTATTGTTAACATTCTACCACCACCACTCAAAGCCTCCAAAATTTCATCTTGCCATTAAGTCTCTAGATACTTTGTTTCCCTGGGTTCTTGCCCATATCTTCCTCCCTGAGATTCTTCACCAAGTGGAGATTTTGTATGCTCAAGTGTGAAGTTACAGAAATGTTGTCTCTACTGTCACAAGTATACTGTAAGGTGGCCTGTTTATACTGGAAAGAGGAGTAAGCCAGGAATATCAGTCCCAGGTTAGTCCAGTTAAGAAACCAGGTTAAATGGACAAGTCGTTTCACCTCTCTGAGCTTCAGTTTCTTCAGTTGTAAAATGGGTATAGTCATTTCTATTTTGCTTAACCCAGAAGTTGTTATAAGGAGTGGTAGTTGTTAATTTTATTTCATTGCCAAAGCTCTGAATTCATTGAGCTGTTTGAGTTCCTCCTAGAATATATATATATTATATATATATATAAAATATATTAGCAATATTATATATATATATAATTTTTTTTTTTTGAGTTGGAGTTTTGCTCTTGTTGCCCAGGCTGGAGTACAAAGGCGTGACCTCGGCTGACTGCAATCTCTGCCTCCTGGGTTCAAGTGATTCTCCTGCCTCAGTCTCTGGAGTAGCTGGGATTACAGGCGCCCACCACCACGCCCAGCTAATTTTTTGTATGTTTAGTAGAGACGGGGTTTCACCATGTTGGTCAGGCTAGTCTTGAACTCCTGACTTCAGGTGATCCATCCGCCTCGGCCTCCTAAAGTGCCGGGATTACAGGTGTGAGCCACGGTGCCTGGCCTTAAAATCATCTTTTTTCCTCTCCTCTCTTCTGCTCTTCTGTGTTCCTCAGAAGTAAGATCCTTTCTCTCTCGTTTCTTCAGGCCTTATTCTCACATTCAGGCTGAGCTTTGCTGTAAGGTGCCATCTGGCACTCTCAGTGGAAGGATTCTCCTGGACTCCATGAAATCTTCCAAGCCAGTTTCCTTTCTCTCATCACTACCTCTAGAGTCCTAGGGAAGAAGAATCAACATTTTGACTTGCGTTCTTGTGTGGTCCCCTCCTCCAGAACACATCCTTCTTTTTTTCTGTTTAAATAATTTCATGCCTTTTAAAACCCAAATACTGTCAAGCTTTTAGGGTCACTGAGATTGAAATATGCATTTGCAGGAGGTAAACATTGGTAGACAAATTTATATACTGTAATATATACCCAAAGTGCCAAAAAAAGCCACAATGAAAAAATATTATTCTAACCTTTCATATGTACACCTGAAAATATATAGTCAATGACTTGCAAATCCAAATTAGATTTATAGTAAATTATTTAAAGATATTCTAATAAAGAATTTAATGTAATTGAATTTGTACACATTAGGGCAATCTTAACTAGCATGCTGGCAAAAATGGCCATATAGTAGTACCCTATGTAGCATATTGATATTACAAATATATGTAAAATAGGCCGTATATAGATGCACACACATGCATGTATACACACAAACAAGCAAAATGTGGTAAGGTAGAACCTATGCAAAATAGGGGAAGAATTGTAACATTTTCTCAGTGAAATTCATGGGAACTTTTTGTGGGCACACGTCACCTGGGGACTACTTTGTAACAGGCCTATGAATAGGATGCATGATTAGATTCTGAGGTTCAGTTAGTGATAAAAACGGAAGCATGCTTTCTTTGCAAACAAATAGTGCATCTCTTCATTCACTTCTTTCTTAGCAATCTATGGTTTCTAACATGGCCATACCACTGGGAAAGGACTGAGGAACAAGGAGATGTTTTAATGATCAAATTTCACCTGCTTTGGTCCAGCCTCTATAAAATCTTGCTGCTACATTGAACCAAAGTACCCATCAATGTTCCTTTTATTGGACATGCTTCATATATTGTGATGAGATTATATGCATCCGTAGAGGTTGTTAGGAAAAACTTAACATGCCACTGATGTGCAATGAAGGAAAGTTAATTGTGTTGATGCCACAAAACTGCATCAGTGAGTAGATCCCTCTGTCAGGAGTGTTAATCTGCCTTGAATAAAAACTGCTGCACAGGTTTGTAACCAATAGCCTAAGGTAAAACCTGGTATTAATAAACATATGGCAATGAATCAAGCCACAACTATCTTTATTCACATAGGGATCTATAGACTGTAAAACCACCACCGGGCGCAGTGGCTCACACCTGTAATCCCAGCACTTTAGGAGACTGAGGTGGGCAGATCACGAGGTCAGGAGTTCCAGACTAGCCTGACCAACATGATGAAACCCCATCTCTACTAAAAATACAAAAATTAGCCAGGTGTGGTGGTACACGCCTGTAATCCCAGCTACTCAGGAGGCTGAGACAAAAGAATTGCTTGAACCTGGGAGGCAGAGGTTGCAGTGAGCCGAGATCAGGCCACTGCACTCCAGCCTGGGTGACAGAATGAGACTCCATCTCAAAAAAAAAAAAAAAAAAAAAAAAAACCACTGATAGATGCTGGTCTGTAAACATAATCTTTTTTCATATTGCTCACAGAATTTAAGTCAAATGCAGCTACTGACAATGCACATGTCTCTTTTTCAGTTTCTATCATATTATCAGTAATACACACTTTCATTAATCAAGAAAGCTAATTCTTTTGGACTCTGCATCTATATACATTTGTATCTTAATAAAGAACTTCATTTGTCTATTTTGAAATGTCTGCGGATAATTAACTATCCTGGAAAATTTCAACTATCTTGGACTTATATCCAAGCAACTCTTATATAATTCAACCGCATCTGAAGTTGGTCGTCATTGAAGGTGACAAATTGGGAAATGAATAAGATTTGCATGACTGAATTTTGTGTGGAGACAAGAGATAACTACTTTGAAAAGTTACGTCTCTAAATTTAATAAGTGAGCTTTTACTCTGTGTGATATAATATCCCTAACCCAAAATATACTTACATACAGAGCTATTTACATGTGTTCATCTGGAGGACGGTCTATAGACTACATGACATTTCAGGTACATTCCAGTTCAATAAATCTTTCCCTATCATGTCTTCATAAGGAGCAATAGACTATTGTTTTGTTTCATTTGGAGAACAGTGGCTAAACCTGAAGCTAAATACAGAGAGATGGGCAAAAGGAGATATGATAAGAATGACGGTGTTTGTGAACTTGGACCTGATTTGTCTTATGCTCCCTAAATCATTTTGGGTGCAATTAATATTGTGAATTAGACATTTTTCTTGGGTGAGGGAAGTAGAGATGTGAATGTGAGTTTGGAAGGAGCAAGAGATAAAGCTAGATCAGCAATAAATCCACCCTCAACCCCCATTCAATTAAGTTTTAAAATTCATTTTAAACAGCTGATCTGAATAACGCTAAGGAGCTTTGGAGATTCATCTAAAACAGTGCTTTTGGCCGAGTGCCGTGGCTCAAACCTGCAATCCCAGCACTGGCGGAGGCCGATGGGGGTGGATTGCTTGAGCCCAGGAGTTCGAGGGCCAGCCTGGGCAATATGGTGAAACCCTGTGTCTACCAAAAAAAATTAGGAAGGCATGGTGGCATGTGTCTGTAGTCCCAGTTACTCCAGAGGCTTAGGGGTGAGGATCTCTTGAGCCCGGGAGGCACAGGTTGCAGTGAACCAAGATCATGTCACTGCACTCCAGCCTGGGGTACAGAGGGAGACCCTGTCTGAAAACAAAGAAATAGGCCGGGCATGGTGGCTCATGCCTGTAATCTCAGCACTTTGGGAGGCCAAGATGGGCGGATCATGAGGTCAGGAGATCCAGACCATCCTGGCTAACATGGTGAAACCCCGTCTCTACTAAAAATACAAAAAATTAGCCAGGTGTGGTGGTGGGTGCCTGTAGTCCCAGCTACTCGGGAGGCTGAGGCAGGAGAATGGCGTGAACCCAGGATGCAGAGCTTGCAGTGAGCCGAGATCGCGCCACTGCACTCCAGCCTGGGCAACAGAACAAGATTCTGTCTCAAAACAAAACAAAACAAAACAAAAAAAACCCACAGTGCTTTCCAGGATTATTTTTCAGGCTGTGAAAAGCATGGGTTAGAACACATCAAATGGGGTGTGTCTCCCTTATCTCCATTAACTGTAAGGACATTAATTCAATGTTCTTATTCATTTATTCACTTATTCTGCTTTTATTGAACAACCACTAAATACATTAGGTGCTAGTTTAACTGATTTAGTTTTTTAATTCATATCCATATTTACTCTGTGTATCTATGTATACACATGTTAGAATTGTCAACATTCATTTATATTTTTTGTACCCAAATCAATTTTTTTCAGACCCTCCTTTTCAATCTCCAGATCCTTGTCAATAGCAGACTGAAGAAGTGAAGAAATCTTTAAATTTTCCAAGGATAATTTTGTGAAGTATCAGAGAGACTAGGAAGCAAGTTTCTAGAATACTTTTTCCAAATTGAATGACTTCATAATATTTGAAGCGTAATTCTTCATTGCCATAAACTCACTCCAAAGGATATATTTTAAAACACTTTCATTGTCTTAATAGACACAATCTTTTGTGTAAATGTTTCTCCAGCCAGTATTTTCCCATTTACACAACACTTAGGTATCCTAGCAGTGCTAAAATAAACATTGGCTTCAGCTTAACAGGACAAATGTTTGCACTCTGGAATTGTTTGTCAATGAAATAAATATTTCCAACCCAAAACAAAACAAACCTGAACCCCAAATGTATTAATGTGAAGATGAGACCAAGTTTATATTGGGGTTATGCTCAAGTTGACATCTTATTTTTTTTTTTTTTTTTTTTTTTTTTTGAGACGGAGTCTCGCTCTGTCGCCCAGGCCTGAGTGCAGTGGCGCGATCTCGGCTCACTGCAAGCTCCGCCTCCCAGGTTCATGCCATTCTCCTGCCTCAGCCTCCCGAGTAGCTGGGACTACAGGCGCCCGCCACCACGCCTGGTTAATTTTTTGTATTTTTAGTAGAGACGGGGTTTCACAGTGTTAGCCAGGATGGTCTCTATCTCCTGACCTTGTGATCTGCCCGCCTCGGCCTCCCAAAGTGCTGGGATTACAGGCGTGAGCCACCGCGCCTGGCCCTTATTTTAATTCTTATGGTCACAGAGACCATACTTTTATGGGTTATCTTAAGGAATTCAATCAATGGAAAAAAGTGATAATTTAAGAGGGGGGAGATATGTTTACTGGTTTAGGGTTCCATTCTGCTTTATTCTCAGCCTGAAAATTCTCCTTTATACCTGAATATGTGCAGCACAAAATGTCATTTCTTACGTTTGTTCCTATAATGCGTTCTGGCACTTATGTGATGCTTCACTTAAAAATACTTAGCTCTTTCTTTTTCCCCCCAAATCAATAACTTTAATGCCTGCTCCAAATAAGCTAAAATAGTTTTGATAATTTTCTAGCAAATGGCAAACTTTTACCTTTTAGCAGTTAAAAACTTTCTGAAATATTTAAAAATCACTTTGACAGTATATTAAAGTGAGTGAAAGTCTTTATCTAAAGATCCCACTCAACTTTTCATGTACTTAAAATATTATAGGAAAATTGAGGAGGTGACTTATTATAGAAATAAGAAGACTTAAATGAATAAATTTTCTGAAAGGAATGTGACTCTTGTGAAAGATCTCAAATGGCAGACTTCATTTTGTGTTTTATCTTTGCTGGCTTTTACTCACCTACACTCATTTACAAATCCATGAAAATGGTTCAAAGGTCATTGGTGAAACTTGAGAACAAATGCAAAACTTCCAACTATGGGAAATAGGTAGAAATACATTTTAAAAACATTGGGTTTATTAAATTGGGTTGATTTTATTACTAATTTATAAATCAGTCAAAAATGTAACACCAAGTTCATTGTCCTAGAGCGAATATAACTATAGTTAGCAAGCCAGCTAGATAATCTGTAGGCAGTTGGTGATTAAACTAAAAATAATCTAGTGGAAAAAAATTGAAATGTTCTTTAAACATTCTTTCATTGACCGGCTATATTCAGGATAACGGTAGCATAAAAATGAATACTTTTCTACTGTTTAATTCTCTGCGTTCGATTTAACATTTTTAAAAAGGTATCCTTATTGATAGCAGACGTTTCAGCCTACCCTTGTATTTCTTACATGAAGAGGAGAATGTTAGGTTTTAAAATCATTAAGTTTTGCTATATATTGAAAAGTTGTTTTCTAGAGGTCTGCAGACCTCTTGCAGACAACATTATTCTAGGTGTTAGCATACTGATGAAACATCAAGGATATTTATCAAAAATACCAACTGCCTCTTTATTAACATAGCAAAGGCTTATGGACATTAATCTTAGATGGCGTTTTTAAAATTGAAGTTTTAAAGAATCAGAATGAGGAACAGAGAATTTTCTAAATCAGTGGTCCCCAAGTGTGTATTCACAAAAAGGTGATGGGAAGCTGTGTTAGTTAGAATGTTTTTGCCTTAAAATAACAGAAAAATATTTCACAAACTGGCTTAAAGGATAGTGAGGAAGTTCCAAGGTGTGTGGTATGGTGGACTTCAAGAGTCAGTGGTTCAGTCATGTCCCCAGAGACCCAGGGTGTCTCTGCTGCTCTTTGTTCACATGCCGGCACCACCCTCAGGGAGGGTTTCTGCATAGTTGTAACATGACTGCCAGGGCTACAGGCCACTTTATTCAGGTCCAAGTGGCTTCTTGTGAATTCTCTTTTTCTTTCTTTCTTATTTATTTATTTATTTATTGAGATGGGACCTTGCTATGTTGCGCAGACTGGTCTCGAACCCCTGGCTTCCATTGATCCTCCCACCTCCGCCTCCTGGATAGCTGAGATTACAGCTGTGCTCTAATATACCTGGCTGGATCTCTTTTGAGAGCTAGGCTTCCCAGAAGCCTCTAGCAAAAGTCTTTTCATGTGGGCCAGAAGTTGGTCACACTGGCAAGGAAATCGGATTGCCCTCAGACAAATTGGACCCATCCTTAAAGTTGGAAGGATGCTCAAAAGAGGTTTAATTCCTTACTGTCAGCCTTATACACTGTTATTATTCTCATTTCACATGTTAAGCAAGTACATAATGCCTAGAGAGATTAAATATATTCGTCTAGACTTACTCAGCTAGTAAAAGGTGGCAGACGATCCTACAACCTCGGCTATCAATGTAAGACACACAGATTTAGTCTTTTCATATATACTTAACAATTTCCAACCCCTTCCTTCTAAAAGAGATACATTCAAAACTGGGTCTGGCCTGGAAAGAGTACATGAAGCAGTACATGTTTTCATGAAGCTACAACAGAATGGCTTTAAAAACTTAGCCAACAGGAGTTTGTTTTTACTTTTATTCAGGCATTTAACATGGTTATTGGCTTATCCATGAAGAAGCAAGTTAAGTTTTTGTCAGGTGAACAACGAACAGTTCTGCATCTCTAGTGAGCTATATCAGTTGTAAGAAGGAAGATTTTTGAGGAAAAAATTTCATTGGCACTAGCCCTAGTGATTAACAGACGCATATAGCTATCAAATATTTGTGAGTAGAGAAAAGGGACAAGATAGGTAATGAAGGAAGGAGTGATTTAAAGTAGACTTGCATAGATTGAAGGTGAACAATATAGTTTATAGACCATGGATCAAGCTGTGATGGAGAAGATATAAGGTCACACCCCTGAAAGTGTTAGAAAAGCTGACATCTTAATTTCTCCAGATAATAGAAATTGTAACCATTTGCATAAAGTGAAATTAATTTATATGGTTATGATACCTAAACATTCTGTATCCTTCAGAGGGAAAGAGATACTGCCAGGCCATGGCTTAATTTGGGAATTATTTATAGCTAATTATCTTTACTTCTGTCAACAGTTTAATGATTTTTTATGGTATGAAAAACAGTAGCCATGCTGAATCACTATCAAAAGTCAGCATTCAAAGAATTAAATAAATGGAAAAATCAGTGGTCCAAATAGTGCAAAAAAAAATGTGTATTATGCACAGGCAAGATTTATTTGTTTCAGAGTTTATGTAAACAAATACTTAGAACAAGGGAAGAAGATTATAAGTAATTGTATAACAATAAAAATGATTCAGTACTCCACCTCCCAAAGGATCTTTAAGTGCTTTACAGAACCCCCCATTTCATTGAGAGATGTGTAATAGATTCATTCACTTACATACGTAGAAATAACTTGTCATGCCGTTAAATTCCTCTTCTACAGGAATCAAATTAGTGTTGGGAACTCATTGTCAAAAGTTACATCATGGGCCGAGTGCAGTGGCGTACACCTGTAATCCCAGGACTTTGGGAGGCCAAAGAGGGCGGATGACTTGAGCTCAGAAGTTTGAGACCAGCCTGGGCAACATGACAACGCCTCCTCTCTACAAAAAAAATACAAAAATTAGGTGGACATGGTGGTGCACATCTGTAGTCCAAGCAAATCGGGAGGCTGAGAGGCGGAGGATCTCTTGAGCCCGGGAGGCTGCAGTGAGCAGAGATCACGCTACTGCACTCAGCCTGGTTGACAGAGGGATCTCAAAAAAAAAAAGTTCCATCATGATGGGTAGGACTGGCCTACAGAATGCAGTAAACTAGTTAGTAAATAATGTCCGGATGGTGGTGCGTCAGCAGGAATGGTACTGTGACATGCTGGTCACTGGAGGGAGGTGTTGCTGCCACCACACCTGAAAGCTTTGAGCTCCTCAGAGGATTCACTGGAGACCTAGATTGTTCCATTCGTGCTTTCAGTTAAGTCAACTGAGCAACTGACTCCCTGCTGAAGTCCCACTGTTCACTTTTCTCATATTCGTTTTTTATCATCTTACTCTTTCTCCTAAAAATGTCCTTTGACTTTTCTAATCAGCTTTATATTTCGTTACGAACTTACAGAAAAACTCACTTTCACCAGGAGTGGCTGGATAACATCATGGTGAGGGCATGCATTAATGAACATGACTTCTTTCACAGTGTGCTCATGTAGCCATGATGTTGAAAAGGCAAGTTAAATAAGCTTTTGATAGTAGATGTTTCAACATGGTTTTTATGAATTGGAATTTTTTAGAACATCAGATAAAATCAACCAGAGGCTCCAACATGACTTTCTCTGCCCCATAATCTTTTTTCTTGTGTTTTTAAAATTGGTATATCATAGTTGTACATATTTGGGGGAAGTACATGTGGTATTTTGGTACATGCATACAATGTGTTATGATCAAATCAGGATAATTGGGATATCCATCACCTCAAACATTTATCTTTTCTTTGTGTTGGGAACATGCCTCATAATCTTGATTGTAACACTAGATTATAATCTTGATGGAACATTATCTGCCATGTAGTGTTTTGTTGGCTGATGTGGCTCAAAGCCTACCAAGGCATGATCTTAGTGTTATGCAAGGGATCCTGCTGGGCTTTGTCTGACCAAGTCTGGGTCTTGTTCTGGAATCTCCATGGGTACTATCAGTCTGCGGTATCAAGAGTGCTAATGACAGGCCTTGAGGCAGAGATGTGGACGTGTACAAAGGGCAAGCAGCTCAATCTGAAGCACATGGGGCATGCTGACACGTGTAACAGAATCATCTATTGAGGCCATTTCCAGTTCTATTATTCTATGAGTCTATGACGTTTCCTGACATCATAGAAGATTATTTTCCTTTTCCTGGAGAATTGGCTGATAATGCCTACAGCAATGGAGGGCCTCACCTGCTCAGGCTGTTTTGTGCTTGAACATCACAGTTGAAATTTATTGCAGAATTCTGATTCTAGCACTGTATTCAAGATGGCAGCACTTATTAGCAGAGAATTATCAAGTTCACGTGCTCTCTGAGCAAGAAAAGCCCTTAGTTATCCTAAGATTTTGGTATAGATAATGATTTCTCTTGAGTACAGGAAGAGCACTTCATAACCTGTTTAAAAGTATTTTTTCCCCTGTTTTTAGCTTTGGAATGGTAAGTAGAAACTGCTAGGCATGACCAACAATTAAAGTCATCCAGTAGTTGTGGAGGCCCAAAAGCCAACCTGAGATTTCTCATGTCAGTTAAGGAAATTTTAATTGCTCATTTACATTTCATCTCAGTCCTTTTTGGCTGCTGTAACAAAATACCATAAACTATTCAGTTTATAAACAACAGACATTTATTTCTCACAGTCCTGGAGGCTGGGAAGTCCAAGATCATGGTGCTGGCAAATTCAGTGTCTGGTGACGGCTTACTTCCCGGTGTAAAGACAGCCGTCTCAATATGTCCTCATATGGCAGAAGGGGTGAGGGAGCTCTCCAGGGTCTCTTTTATAAAGGCACTAATCCCATTTGTGAGAGCTCCATCCTCATGACCTAATCACCTACTGAAGGCCCCACTTCCTAATATCCTCACATTGGGGGTTAGAATTTCAACATATGAATTTGGGAAAGACAGAAACATTCAGTCTATAGCACATTGTATCATGGGGAACAATATTTTAGGAAGAAATTTGGAGAAAGAAGAAGATTTCAAAACTCAGGACCACTTCTTAGTACATAAAATGGCCTGTTGATATTAGTAAGAACTACTAATTTCTCACTAATGGCTACAGCAAGTGTCATATGGAGTCCAACATGTTCGTATCTAAGTGACAGAACTCTTGCCTTTTATTGATTTTTTTTTACTTTGCCTTCCTTCTCTTCTAAATTTAAAAAAAATCAAAATGTATGAAGTTGAAGTCTAAAATATTGACAATTTTAAAACAGAAAATTTAGCCAGTGGTGTTTTTGTTGTTGTTGTTGTTGTTGTTGTTTACCCTGGAAGACTTATTCATATCATATTTGAGCAAAAGTGAGTGTCTGATGAATGCAAAGCTTTCAGCTTTCTGAGAAGTATTTTCTGGAGTATCACACGGAGTCTATGGCAGAGTCTATGGCCCAGTGAAATCAGAATGTGCAGGTCCATTTAGGCTAGAGGGAGGGTCTCTGCTGAAAGGGCAGAATAATCAGAGGGTGTTTCTGTTTCACTGTGCAGCAGGTTGGTTTGCTCTGGGCTCCCTCTGTGGGTGCCAAACTAAATGCTCAAGGCTGTCCTGCAGCTGTGGTCAGTCATTCAAGGAAAAATCTTTCTGGAGGTAAGTGAGCCCTCCAGGAGACATGGTTTTATAGACTTTCCATATTAGTTAGGTATTGGGAGGATGGCTGTGATAAAAACAGTGCACTTAATAAATTTAAAAATAAAACAAATTTTGTTGTAGCACTGTCTTCTTAGAAATCTTCCAATTGAAAGCAAATAAAATAAAAAGAATAAAAACTTTAGTTTTCACTCCAAACAGCCTCCTTTCCTGTGCAACTATATAATGGAAATACTTCATTACATCTATTTCATTGTCTCGTTTAAATGAAAGTAAATGTAAGAAAAAGTGGGCCAAGATGTGACATATACGAAGCTCCTTCACCCCCTTCATTAATCCCTACCACTAAAATACAGATGAATTATTAAGAAAAAAATGCTACTAGATGAGGAAACTAATCAAAATCACTTAAACCAAAATGTTGCCTGACCGTATATTCATTTATTCACCAATATTTAGTGGTCTTTATTTTCCTTCTGCGGGCAAGTACTTCACTAAGTGAAAGGAGGATGCAAAGATGAATCAGAACCCAGCCTGCCCTCAAGAAATTTAAACACATGTAGGAGAGATAAAATGTGAATATGTAACATAAATTAAAAGTAAAAAGTGAAAAGTGTCAAAAGAAAACTATGGGTACAGGGCTATGGGAGTTGGAGGAAGGAAAGATTACTTCCAGCTGAAGAAATTAGTAGATGTTTTAAGGAGGCTGCAGAAGCGGGGAGGAGGAGGGAGAACTTTGAAGGCAGGTGATGGGGTGGGGGTGGGGGCTGGAGCCAGCAGGACGGTGCAGGGAATGTATGGGAAGCAGTGATTAGCAGGCATTGCTTCCATCAAGGCTGAGATAAGGCTGCCTGAGCAACAGGAAATGATGTTGGGAGGGCAGGTCTATTCAGACTAGAGACCACATTGGTTAAGTATTTCAGATATAATTGGGTGGAGAATGAGTTTTTGAGCAAGAAACAGACAGAATATTGTTATAATTCAGAACAATTAGTTTGGAAAAGTTTAATCAGATGGGTTGAAATGCCAAAAAAAATGAGATAGAATACTCATTACAAGGCTTTTGTGTGATAAAAATAAGTGTTTCACAAAGTACGGATGATGTACGGTTTGTGGCACGTATGGCAAATCTAAGTGCTATTCAGATTTTAATAATAACATAGGTTTAAGTACATATTTAAAAATATAATTTGTATATCGAACCTCTTATTCTATAAACTATTGCCATGGATGAATCTAAAGAAAACAATGTAGGTCAAGTAAATTTAAAATATTAAATAAATAATATAGTGCATGTGATCTGCCCATATTTCCCAAATCTTGAAGGCCTTAGGGGAATGACTAAAGGTTGCAAAACCCTGATCTAAGTGTAAGCTAATGAGTTTCTACCTTAGGGCAATGGAAATGGAAGTGAGGAGATAAGTATGAGAAATAGTCTGGAGGAAGAATCTGCATATTCTGGCAATCTAAGTGTGGTGAACAGGGAAAGAGGGGGAAGCAATCCAACATACTGCTAGGGTTTTGGGCCTGACTATATTAGAATGCCAGTAACTATTCAAATAAATAAAACAGGAGTAGGTTTATGAGAAAATGAGAGTCCAGTATATGAGCATGTACCAGGCATTTGAAATGCAGAACTAAAGGGCTGGAGTAGGAAGAGATTTAGAATCAGCCTCTGATTCTCAAGGGTCCAAGGTAGTAGCTGAAGTGGTGAGATTGTTACTGAGGACTCTAGAGAAGAGGGCCAAGGATAGATCCTTTGGAAAGTATACTTAGGAACGACAGCAGCTAGAGAGGCCCAAGAAGATACTAGAGAACTAAGAAGATAAGTGAGAAAATACTTCTTCTCTTAGTCATGAAAGATTACTTGAAGCCTGAGCCCCCAGTATAGCCCTGTGATTAGCATCAGATAGTTGCTAAATAAATGTTAATGCAAAAGAAATGCATAATCAACAGATCAAGGTCTACAGAGAAGGTTGAGGGGCCAAAGGGAGAAAATACCAATGAATTTGGTCATGAGGAAGTCATTGGTGACCTTTCGGTCTGTAGAGTCTCAGTGGAGTGACAAGGGCAGAAGCCAGATTGCAAGAAGGGAAGGACAGAGTGGGGGGTCCGGAAGTGGACTTTTCTTTCAAGACCTGTGAAAATAGAGAGAATCCTAGCTTGGGAGGGGGCAGGGAGTGGAGCTGAGAAAAGTTGCTTGTTTTTTGCTTCTCTTCTTTTAAAGAATACGGTATGCTCATGCACATTTGTAAACAAGAAGAAAGGATCTGGTAGAAGTGAAGAAATTGAAAATTCAAGGGATGGGAGAATATGGGCAAATTGATGGGAAAAATAAGTGGGGGGAAATCAAAGGCACACATGGGAAGAATAGCCTTGGCAATGTGGAAGAATGGTTCTTTCTCTGAGACTGGGTGGGAGTAAATACAATTAGCGATATGAAGAGGAGAAAAAAAGAGGAAGCTCATTTTGACTTTGGTTATTTCATTTAAGTAGTAAGATCATCTTCAAGTAGTTATCAAGACTGGGGTTTGCTCCTTGGGAAACATGAAAAGCTTGGCCATTTTCAGTGTAGGGGTTGTGGTTGCAGAAAGATGAAGAGTAAATCTTCTCACTGCAGTTGAGGCTGGCAAGCTTGGGTAATGGTGGTAAAGAGACCTCCAGTCCTTATTAGGATGTAAAGACCTTATTTTCTATTTAGCTTAGTTCAAATACCATCAAGCAGACAGTGAAGGAAGTAGAGTGGCTCCTAAAAGCAGCAGCCCTAATCTTCTGTTTCTCAAAAAAACCTCTTTGTAGTCATTCTTAATTATGACCTTATGATACATAGGTCCTATTAATTGATTCAACCAATTGAGACACTGAGGCCTAAAGAAATTATTGGCTATAATAATGAGGTGATTGCCTTAGGTATCACGCCAGATTTGCTCTTTTATTTTCTCCTGATATTTTAAACTCTTCCTTGCTAGAATATTAATAACTCAAAGATAAAAAGGGTACAACTTGTTTCCATGTGGGAGGTAGGAAGAACATTGCTTTTGGAGTCAGTTCTGGGGCTGGTGACTCTTTGACTTGCCAGTTGTGTGCCATAATCACTCCAAGCATCCATTTTCTCATGTGTAAAAAGCATGTTAAAAATTTTAAATGAGGAGTTTAAAAATTACACTCCCAGTAGGTTTACTATGAGGACTAAAATAAATAAAAGTGTGAAATGCAGTGCCAAGCACATAATAGCTGCTCAATAAATGGAAGCTAAATTATTTTCCACAGTTATCTTTCAAATTTCACTTTGATCAGTTTTCACAGACTATCTTCTAAGCAAATTCTGTAGGTGTTTGCCTTCGGAAAAGTGTGTTTGTTGTCAGTGAATGGTTACAGGGAAAGGGAGATACTTGTCATGCTGCTGGAAACATGAAAACTTGGCCCTGTGTTCTTAAAAATGAAAACTCCCTGCAGGATGGGTCAAGTTGCTACCATAGGCTGGAGCCTATGATTCTCAGAGCAGCATCACTCTTAATGGCACTGTTCTGCATGCCCTTACCTTGCTCATTTTGCTGGGCTCAGTACTAATTTTCATCCCCTAGGCAGGCAAACTAAGTGTCATTGTGGCAGTTCCTTCCATACTAAGAGGAAGCATTGATCACTAAGAGTCAGCATGGTTTACTATGAGTAAATTAAACCAGACCTATCTTGACCTCTGACAAGGTTGTCGTGATGACCATGTCAGTTTGGTTCCTCGCTGTATGCCCAGTGTCTGACACTGATCCTAGCATATAGTAGACACTCTATATATTAAATAAATGAACCAACAATGTCCTTGTGAGCATAATGAAAAATTACTGGCCAGTGAGAGTTTCGTTGGATGGCTTTGTAATGAAAGACAGCACAAAGAGATTGCTAGCACCTGAGCTCAATTGGCTTTGTCTTCAGGCCGGTTATATGCAATTATTTTCAAAATGATGAATTGATTGAGGACACTGATAACTCTACCTGAAGATGAAGAAAGAGCCAACGTGTTAAATGTCAGAAACAGAATCCAAAGAAATCCTAAGAAAGAGCACAGAAGAATGGCAAGAACTAGTCATGTATAGTTAGAATGCTTAAGATTTGAATCTTGGTTTCAGCCAGTACTTGGAGTGTGACCATCAGCAATTTGCTTAATCTTCCAGGCTTAGTTTCATCAACTAAGTTAGGAGGCGAATCTCTACCTCACAGGGCTCTTCCACGAATGAAACGTTTGGCGTAATATGGAAGCCCTCAGAGCAGTACGCTTCAAGCAGTTTATGAAGTCCTTAGCGTCTTTCTTATGGCCGAAAATAGTTTGGAATGGGTTGAAACAATGGGCCAACCTAACCAGATGAAACTGTAAAGAAGATAAATGTAAAGAGTGTTTAAGTACCATAATTTAATTATACAAATATAAGACAGGAGCTATGTAACAGAGGAGAGATTTTAGCTGACAGTAAGCATGGAATGATTTGGAAGAAAAAGAAAAGCCTTGGCCAGGCACTGGGGCTCATGTCTGTAATCTCAGCGCTTTGGGAGGCTGAGGTGGAAGGATCACTTGAGTCCATGAGTTTGAGACGAGCCTGAGCAACAGAGCAAGACCCCATCTCTACAAAAAGTAAAAGAATTAGCCTGGTGTGGTGGTGTGCACCTCTTTTCCCAGCTGCTTGGCAGGCTGAGGTGGGAGGATGTGGAGGCTACAGTGAGCTGTGATTGCACCACTGTACTCCAGCCTAGGTGACAAAGGAAGACCAAAAAAAAAAAAAAAAAACTTTGTGTTTTTACGACAATATATCCAGAATGGTAAAAGTCGTAGTCTGTGCTGATCAAACTGGCTTTAAACTATGGTACCATTTATGGGATCCACCTTTAAGGAGGACATGAACAACCTATAGCCCGTTGTGAGGAAAATGGTATGAAGGAAGAGTGCATGCTCGAACTGAAGAAGAGAAGAACATCTAAAGGGACAGTACAGTGTCCTTAAGTGTTTGAAGGATTTCCATGTGGAAGAAAGCAACTGGGCTTGCTCTGTGATATGACAGGGGATAGGGCAAGGATCAGTGAAGGTGCAGGGCTACAGGTTTCAGCCTGACCTCGGTCAGCACTTTGTAAGCACCAGTAAACTGAATGTGGAATGAACTGCCTGTGCAGGTGGTATGCTTCATCTTCCTAAATTTGCTTAAACCATGCACGTTTGTACCTTGGCACCTGTGGTAAAGAGAGAAATCAAGGCCGGGCACGGTGGCTCATGCCTGTAATCCCAGCTCTTTGGGAGGCCAAAGCGGACAGATCACTAGGTCAGGAGATCGAGACCATCCTGGCTAACACGGTGAAACCCCGTCTTTAGTAAAAATACAAAAAAAATTAGCCAGGCGTGGTGGCAGGTGCCTGTAGTCCCAGCTACTCCAAGGCAGGAGAATGGCGTGAACCCAGAAGATGGAGCTTGCAGTGAGCCGAGATCGCGCCAATGCACTCCAGCCTGGGCAACAGAGCAAGATTCCGTCTCAAAAAAAAAAAAAAAGAGAGAGAGAGAAATCAAGAATTGGCTAAGATACTGAATTACGTATTATCCATGGGCCCTTCCAACCCTGTGACACTGGGATTTCCTTTCCCTTTCCTAACTCAAAGTTAGCAAAATGCTCATTCTTTCTCAAAAAAGGTGGAAAGCAGTTCAGTTTGAGGGCAGACAATAAAAATTAACCCAGAAAAATAAAGAGCTTGTCGGCCCAGTGTGTTTGTTTGTTGGTTTTGCTTTAAAAAAGCCATTAGCCGGCCGGGCGCGGTGGCTCACGCCTGTAATCCCAGCACTTTGGGAGGCCGAGGCGGGCGGATCACGAGGTCAGGAGATCGAGACCATCCTGGCTAACACGGTGAAACCCCGTCTCTACTAAAAATACAAAAAATTAGCCGGGCGTGGTAGCGGGCACCTGTAGTCCCAGCTACTCGGGAGGCTGAGGCAGGAGAATGGCGTGAACCCGGGAGGCGGAGCTTGCAGTGAGCCGAGATCGCGCCACTGCACTCCAGCCTGGGCGACAGAGCGAGACTCCATCTCAAAATAAAAAAAAAAAAGCCATTAGCTGAGTTTCATTCTTAACTTTAATCAGATTCTCTGATTAAGAATTCCTTAAACACTCCACAAAGTAAGCAATCTTTCCTCTCACATCTGGCAATTTTTGTAAAGAGAGCAACATGCTCAAGGCATAACTCGAAATAGAACCTGTATTTCCCGACTTCTAAATCCCTGAGCTATTCCTATACAATGCTTTTTACCCTGAACTTTTCAGAGGCTGTTTGAATTCACCCTTCCAGCCCTTGAGGGCTTCCCTTTCAGTGATTCACAGCTCTGTTTGACATCCAGTTTTGGAAAGGTTAGAGGACCTGACAAGTAAAACCTCTCAGAGTAAATGGTAAGGGAAGGCCTGAATGCAAGGATGTAATATGGAGAGTTACTCCCATTTCTGGTTAAGAAATGGTGATTCTTATTTTTAGCTGGGAAGACAATGGGACAAAATCATGCAGTTTAGGTCTTGGCCTTTAATCATAAGGCTGGTCAGCCCTCAGCTCTTAAGCCAGCATAGAAGTTATGAGACAGTCAGGTCATCCTCAGAGGTTCCATTTCCGTTCCATCTGCTCCATGTCTCCTGTTTACTGATTCCATTTTGGGCCATGATATTTGACCTACTAAGAAAGAAGCAGTGCCTTCTTGGAGGAAATCTTGGAAGTTTTGCAGATCCCTTTAAATTCTTTGACTTTACTCTGAAGAAACACGTAATTATGATGAGACTTCATTATTGCTAAACAACAATATACAGCAGCAGAAATTCAAGCAGTGTTTGTATTCAAATCTGCCACTAAGAACAAATTTCCATTATTAATTTTCCCAATCTCGATAAAAAAAAATAGGGGAGGAGGAACAGTTTGACTAGTGGCAGCTCTGCAAATTGTCACCAGGAGCCATTGGTTCCCTGAGGCTGATGACTGCCCCAACTGCCCCACATTCTTCCAGTGTGGACACCTAGAGCTGTTGAAAAGAATTGAGACGCTTGTCAACAGAATGGAAAGCTGGCCTTCATCAAAACAATTTTAGTCTGTGAGACTAATGACCTTTCATTGCTGTTTGTTTTAGTTTGGAACTAAATGAGAAAATTGTCTTAGATAACAGTAGCTTGGTTTTCCTTTACCAATTATTTTATTGGGAAAACCTAAGTAGCATAATTATTCACCAATATTTAAAAATATATATATATATGTGTGTGTATATATATGTGTGTGTGTGTGTGTATATATATACACATATGTGTATATATATACACACACACACACACACATATATATATATATATACATATATCTCAGACTAGAGGAAATGGTTAACTAGCCCAGAAGTCCGAGAAACGTAACTTCAGAATGGATAATGAAAAATAATAATACAAAGATTCAAGTCGAACAAGAAAAATGCCTATTGTGTGCTCACTTACCACAATAGTTCCTCATGACAAAGCGCAACATTTCTGAGTGCTACTTACCTCTAGGTTTTTTTTCTTTCTTTCTTTCTTTCTTTCTTTTCTTTCTTTCTTTTTTTTTTTTTTTTTTAGTAGCTGTAAACTGAGCTAGCTGATGAACTGCCTCTAGGGACAGGATAGGATCACCCTTGTTTCCTGTTCAGCCTTGCTGAAGAAAAAAAAAAACCCCCTAATGAAAGAAAAGAACGTAATGGCTTTGCCATTAATCCAGGTAAAAGGTTTAGGAGAGTTCAAAGATCAATTAATTTTTAAATCTTAGATCACTAAATTTCTTTTTTGAAGAACAAATAAATTTCTGGCTTGTAAGACTTAGAAACCTGCAAATCAAAATGTAAGTAAAAACAAGAGATGTTCAATCAGGAATGTACTGGAGAAAGTAAAAGTTAGATGGTTTTCATTTATCTAGGCACTTTCATAGTTCATTTGAAGTGGCATGCAATTAGAAAAAAAAGTGCATGGATATGGCCTTCCTTGGTTAAGTGTCTATGGGTGGGAATAGCATGAAAATGTTTAAAGTGTTTAAGTAAAAATATCAAATAGACTTTACATAAAACCGCCAGATAATTTACAGACATTTGCAGTATTGACCATTTCCCTTCAGCCATATATCAGGGAGGAGAACAGAGACGTTTGTTGCATCGTTGGGAAGCAATGAAATTTCTGTAAGTTGTGATCCACTGGCATGTAATAACTCGATCTGCTTCATGCAGACAAAATATATTAAAAGTATGGACGAGTGAAGTTTGTGCCCCAGGGAAAAGGCGAGATAATGCATTGAAATTGTTCAGAGGTAGTTAGATGCCTAATGGTCTCATATGTGAGCTATGTGAGGTCTGAGGTCTGGTTCTCATAAATTCTGGCTAGACTGATCCTGTAATTTCAAGCAAAGGATAAAAGCGTTAGCCAGAATCATCAGTGTTCAACGTCCATGATGGTGGATATTATTCATGTAAAGATTTTTAAAAGAAAAAATACACTTTAAAAGGGATGCTGTGGAATATAATTCATGGTTCTGTGTATTTGCATGTTTGTGCTTGAAAATAAATGCACACCTACATGCACAGTATAAGCCATTTAATGAAATAAATTAACTTGGAATTTATATAAACCTTTCACATCTTTTCCATGATGGGATAGGATTTTTGATATAATATAATAATGTGCTGCACGAAAAACCATGTAGGATCTAATTATTTCAACTTCAAACTGACATATCTGTGTTTAAATTGGAGTAAAAAACATGTTTGTAATAAAAATTTACCATTACGAAAGGAATAATTTAAAACCAATTTGGACAGATTCAGGAGTGATTAGAGGGAAAAGTTCCCAAGACATTTGGTAGTCTTATAAATGATTTCACAAAATATGCTAAGACTATCCGACCAATTATATTGGCTGAATACTGAATCCTCAGATTTGAAAAGAAAATTCCTTAAGAACTAGGCTTTTGAAATTAGGTATATGGTGGGTATGAAAACCCTTGATAACTTCCTCCTTTATGTAATTTATTTCATCATGGGGGTAGAAGTTTTGAAGTTTTCCTTTGCAGTTTCTTTTCTTTTTTTAACCAGCTCACTTATGTTTGAGTCTACAGTATATTTATACAGTCTTTCCTGCCAGAATCGTTGACAGTATTTTTAAATGCTTTCCCTTGCTGCCTAGGTTATACCAAGCACCACTCTCCTCAAGTTCTCAAAACTATACCACCCACACACACATCATGAATAGAGATGTGCATACTTTTTTTTTCTTTTGGAAAACAAAGCGTTCAATCTAAAATTACTTTGGCTTTATTGACCCTGAAAATCATCTCAACTTCACACCTTATGGAGGTAGCTGGTTTGAGCTTCTGTTTGATCCTGGTGACAAGACTATCATTGTAAGATTTTGTTCGTAAAAATGTCTACATTTATATATTTGTAATCTCTCTCTATTAGTACCATAATTTAAAGCACTCTGACATTCTGTAAGAACCTCAGTAGAAGGTACCTTTTGGGCTAAAAGTCTTTTGTTTCAGTCTTCTGAATTTACCTGAAGACATTTGTAGATTCAGTTATAATGGATTACATGGGTTTGACTTTTAAGATTGCTGAAAATGCTTAACCCCAAACTGTTGTGCATGATAGTGCAGCACATACACACAGACTTTATATTTTAATATACAAATATTTTCTGTTAGGGATCTAGGAGGTGATATTCCTTATTTACAAATGAGGTAACCAGTCTCAAAGATTAAGACGAGCTTAAAATTATCCTTAAAAACCGTCAGATTGCAAACTTTGCATCATTCCTCTGATAGTTATCTTTTGGTTGAAAAACAAATGCTTCCATTTTATTTTCTTCACCTTGAAGAAATATACTGAGAGATCCATCTACCATTTAGAATATAAAGGACAATTATAAGAAATGATATGACGCCCCAGGAGACTTTGACAAGTGGATTAATACTTTTTTTAATGGAAGTACAGTAGAAGAATTAGTTAAATACCGGAATTCTAGAAGTTTCTTTTTGCCTCATTTAAATATTTATAAAATAGAGAAAGATTCTAGAATTAAACTCTCATGGGTTTCTTTCCAATCATATGAAAGGAAATCCAGGTAATAATTCACTTACCTCTGGTTTTTAATAATTTTATTGGTGTGCTCATCCTTCCAGAACTCCTCCTACTACCTATTCATTGACATTTTGCTGCCGTTTTTTGAAGATAAAATGACTGTGTAACAATCCTCAGCTACAGATAATTTAAAAGAATTAGTGGTGGAATCAGGCTATTTAACTTTTCATTATTTGTTCTCCATTAGGAAGACTCATAGTTTTAGCAGGAAGGGTAAGTATTAGAAATTTGGGATTCGTTTATGTTTTCTATCCAAAGTTAGGTAATATGATTACCTTTTGATTATTTCAATTCTAAATATCTTAAGGCAAAATTCAAAATCCGTGCTAGAAAACCTGAGTAGATTCCTCTCATCACCCCCCTTCTCTCCCCCTCTTCCTCATTCTCCAAATCCTTTCCAGATTGTTTGCAAAATGAAATTATCTGATTTCACGAGTATTTGCTCTGAGAAACTACTACACTCTCTGGTAGAAAAAACTCAAAGACCCAGTTTCAAGGCCTAACATCTTAAGACAAGATCTTTTTGTCCATGAAATAACACGCTAGATTCGATGAGAGAACCATGTGGGCCAAGTTTTCCCAAATATATCTATGAACTAGCATATTGACAACACCATTTACAGTAAATGACAATGAGATCTTTTAGAAAACACTGTATGCTAATAATTTTATTATTTCTTTCAACAATTTATATCACCAAATTAAACTCTAGCAAGAATTTATTCAGGATGTTTTAATATTCATTGAGGCACTATTTCAAAATGTACATCTGCTTGCTTAATTATAATATTTCTGAATTTGTAACACTTGTCACTATTACATTTAGTCTTAAAAAAACTTTAGCAACTGATGCAGAATTATTAATTTCAACATTATGAACTTTTCAACTTCTAAGTATTGAGGAAGAAATACTAAGCTAATTTGACTAATTAATCTAGTTGATTATAGTATATTTATCCAAGCAGAGTTAATCTGGCAGACCAAAAAGTTTAAGGAGCCTCTGGTAAAACTATAAATGAAGCCGACTAGCAATTCAGTGACTAAACAAGTTATTCGATTGAAAATTAACACTTTAATACGTACTTTTAATCATCTTAGATTAAAGAGTGTAGCCTGATAGCTTTAAGAGTTAATACTTTGTACTTGCCTTATATTTCTAATGCTCACAAAGCATCCTAGACTATAGCATAATTAAAAATTTTACTTCCAACTATTTTTACACTGCAAAAGTATGCCTAGATCAAAGCATTTTGTATTTATTTTCTTCAGGCTCTCTCGCTGCATTATACCATCAACCTTAATAAGTTAGTGTACCCTATGAAGATGCATGAGAGAAATAAGCTCTCATTTGTTTAAATATCCCACCTACAATAATGTAGGTGATGACAGAATTAGTGAAAATGGGAACTCCTTTTGCTTTGTGACAGAAACCACATTTAATAGGCCTAATTTTAGATGTAGTCACTGATTCTGTCCCATGATAAAAGAATAAGATGTGGAATGTGCCAAACAGAACTTCTAAAGGTATATGTTAAATCAAAGAGTGTTCCTTTGAGTTTGCACAAAAAAAAAAAAGAGAGAAAAATCTCATTGATTTTACAGAAGAATTAAGGGAAAATATCACTCTATGGATTGCTTGATGTGAGGGAATTCTAGAGCATTTTGCTTTAGTCTGATGCTTAGTAGACAAGTCCCCTGAGTAGGAAGCATGGCTAATTCTGTACTTTAAAGTGCCTAATGTGGTGTTGACATACTCAAATGTTAAATAATATATTTTAACATGAAGGGAAAGCTCAGAGCTTTCATGAGGTAAAGCTGAAAAATAGTTATACATGCCCTTGACTCACAGAAAATAAAGAGGCAAAAGCTCACATTCATTTATTCATTTCAGGAAAAAGCCTTATAGTCTTGTGTTTAGCACATTTTGGATTTACATTTCCTAGATTTTCAGAGCTTCAAATCCTCCCTCAGAAGAAAATTTATCTATTAGCTCTCAATATCAGTCTTTTTTTTTTCCTGAAAAGCCCTATCCCCCTTTCTGGCACTCACACTTGAAATTATTGTATAAAAATGTTAAGTTTTTGCTTCTTTTTAAAATCTACAATATACTTAAGTACGTCAAATCGTGCACTTTAAATTGGTCCATTGTATGTTATGTGAATTACATCTTAAAGCTGTAAAAAAAAGAAAGCCCACTAAACTATACCAATAAACTGTATATACTTAGTGCCTTCTTTCATCTTTCTTTTTTGACTAGTTCTTTTGATAGGTAAAAATTCAAACCAAAATAATAATTTCAAATAAAATGTTTCCAGATATGCCAAAAGGAAGTACTTTGAAAATGATTTAAGTGAACAAGAGACTCCATTTACAGCTTAGTCACTCAAAATTATCATTTATTTTAATAGTAACAAATTTATAATTTCCACACTAGCTCTATTGGCTGATTTGATATTAGACAAAGTTTTTTTTTTTCTGCAGATTCAACAAAGTGTGGATTCACTTACTCATTGAATCAATACATTTAAACTTTAAATCAAACTGTTTTCTTTGGGGAGCGTGTACAAAAATAACTGCTTCCAGGCCGGGCGCGGTGGCTCATGCCTGTAATCCCAGCACTTTGGGAGGCCGAGGTGGGCGGGTCACGAGGTCAGGAGATCGAGATCATCCTGGCTAACATGGTGAAACCCTGTCTCTACTAAAAATACAAAAAATTTAGCTGGGCGTGGTGGCGGGCGCCTGTAGTCCCAGCTACTTGGGAGGCTGAGGCAGGAGAATGGCATGAACCCGGGAGGCGGAGCTTGCAGTTAGCCGAGATTGTGCCACTGCACTCCAGCCTGGGCGACAGAGTGAGACTCTGTCTCAAAAAACAAACAAACAAACAAACAAACGAAACTGCTTCCAAATGAAGATACAATGCCCCCACTTCAAGTGACCTACAGCCTAATGGGGACTACCAACAAGTAAGCTGGCATGTTGCTACACTGTGCTTACACTACAGAAACAACTGTCATGTAATGGTCAACAAATATCTGGCAACTGCCAAATAAGTGCTGGTAAACCAACAATTAAACTATTCCATTATGTGAAATGTGGCGCATAGTTCTGTAAACATGAGTTAGCCCGTAGTAATAGAAGTGCAGTATCACTGCTAGAGTTGTATATTTATGTGATTGGACCAATGTTAACATTCATTTTCAAAGAGAAGATCTCAGGGAAGAGTTTTGATGGCTTGGGAGAAGTAAAGGAACCTTGGGCAGAGACCATATCTGGGCCTAAGGCAGTTGTAGTCTGAGCTGACCCTGTGTGACTAGAAGTCCACACGAGTATGCAAGGGAATTGAAGCTGAAAGAAAAAGTCCTGAAGGCAAATATTACTACCCTCCCAAGCCGAACCTACACCAAACCTAAACCTCTTGTATTTTCAAACGCGAATACTGTCATGAGCATATAAATGACAGTTAGGTCACTTGCATGATAAGGTGGCAGCTGGGCAGTGGCAGTGCAAGCAGAAATCCCACTGGGCTGAAAATTTACAGGAAAACCATGAGCTTTAGTTTGGTTCTTCCTCCAAATTGTCTAACTGGTCACTTAACCTCTCTAGTTCTGTCCTGACTTGTTAACTCTCGAAGAACATGACTCTTTGTGTTTAGCATGTTTTCTGATGGTTAATGAGTCAGCAAATGAAGGAAATGTCAAGCACTGAAGATAAGAAGAAATATTATTTTAATGGTGGTGTTTTGAAGTCTGACAGTTAAAGGATTAATTAAAGATGTGTTTATAGAAGCTGGCTGTCTTTGTAATCACTGGTGGATCTCAATATCTACAAAACAGGACCCCGTCCTTTTTTCTTGCTAGCCTTTTTTCATTTCTTAATGCAAGATTTTCCTCTGTATGTTACTTTCGTGTCTTGTTCCATGCAGAAGGGATAAGATGATCTAGTAATAAGTAAGTTTTGGTTATATTATAAAAGTTAATGAATTAACCCTCTTAAAATGCTTCAGAAATTCTTAGATGAATGCAAATTATTGTTTGGGGGAACTGCCAAATCTTGAACATCTCATTGAATTGAAGAGACAGAAAAGAGTTATCTTCCTATGAAAGAATGGTTGATGGTTATTGTTTTAAGATATTTCCATAGCTAATGGGTATTTATTGTAAATTTCTGCTTTAATAAATCTTTTCCTTCTTTCTACAAATCCACTATGTAATGACTTATGCAGTGTGCCTTAAGGTATTCTATCCTGGGCCAAGGCAAACTATTTTCCTCAGGACTGTTATCTATTATAACAAGTAAAGTCATAGCAATTGTCTAGAGAGGACCCTTGTAAGAAATAACAATATTTTTGCTGTGTCTGAAGGGTTTATCAAGCCAAGTGACAGGAATGTCAGCTAACATTCATTGTCTCTGAACTCGTATTTGGAATACAATTAAGAAATAGATAAACAAGGAAAACATACTGATTTGGGGTTCCCCAAAGGACAAAGTTTCCTCCCCTCAAAAAGGAATCTGATGTGACTCATTTGGATAAGAATAAGTATTTGGCCTTTAAAAAAAGCTTTATTATATACAAGGTATATAACATGATGTTTTGATACACATATATATAGTGATTAGTGCAGTCAAGCAAATTATTATATCCATCATCTCATATAGTTGCCTTTCTTTTCTTATTTTTGCTTTGTTTTTGTGGTAAGAGAACCTAAAATCTACTCCTGGCAAATTTCCAGTATACAATCCAACATGATTAACTATAGTCCTCATTAGATCTCTAGACTTTTTCATCCTGCATAACTGCAACTCTGTGGCATTTTTAAGAGTCTAAAATGTTGTTCCAGTGACATGAATGAGCATTTCTAAAGTAAAATATTATACCTATCAAAAATTGTAAAAGAGCTGAACCAAAATTTTGTGTAGATCTGATGTTCAATGCAAACAGTATTCTCAACATCGAAACTGAGTGTTAAGTCTTCTTTGATTTAATCCCAGTGGTCAGTTTGGTGACTGAATCAAGTGTTTAAAAAAAAAAAACAACTGGTCATAGCTGAGATTCATTTAGATCAGATGAAGATGATCCCTGTGAACAGAAAAGGAACTAAGAGACTTTCAGCCCCTCAGCTGACATGCCTTTTCTTTGCCATCAAAGTGTTATGATGTTATTAAGTGTCTTATGACAGAGTTGGTCTCATTTTCAGTGACCATTTATTTAGCCAGTTCATTTTATCATAATTTCACCCCAGCCCATGAAAGACACTGCTCTTCTTAAGAACTCCAACCTGATTCTGACTTCCCTTTGAAAAGTTTACAACCAGTGTCATTTCACCCCAAGAAGGGCTTGCTGCAGGTAAAATTTCTAAGTTTTAGAAGTTTACCTTTGAAATCTACAATTTTGTTTTTTTTTGAGACAGGGTCTCGCTCCGTTGCCCAGACTGGAGTGCAGAGGCACAATCTTGGCTCACTGCAACCTCTGCATACCAGGTTCAAATGATCCTCTTGCCTTAGCCTCCCAAGTAGCTGCGACTACAGGCATGTACCACCATGCCTGGCTAATTTTTGTATTTTTTGTAGAGACAGGGTTTTGCCATGTTGCCCAGGCTCATCTCAAACTCCTGGATTTGAGTGATCCACCCACCTTGGCCTCCCAAAGTTCTGGGATTATAGCTGTGAGCCGTGGCACCTGACCATCTCCCATTTCCTTGTGTGTACTCTCTACCACACACACCCCACCCCACACTGAGTGATCTGGCAGTACTGTAGTCCAGAAAGTTTTATTTTCTTATCTAAATCTTGGGGTACACACTTTACCATCATCAAGCATATCTCCAAGCATACCTTCCACACACCCCTTGGCCTGGCTTCCTGAAATGTTTATGCTCACAAATATTTTGTGAAAGCATCCTGTGTAATAGTTACAGTCCAGCCAGAAAACAGAAATCACACTAGTTATTTTCACAGAGAGAATTCAACATAGGCATTTGGTGAAAGGGACATTAGTAATCTTAAAAAGCAAAACAGAACACAATGGAAACAAGATAACGCTTTTGAAAGCTGTTACCTTCTCTAGGGCTGAGAGGACAAAAGGAAAAGGTTGGGGTCAGCAGATCCTAGAAGGCCAGAGGAGGAGCCTTGTGGAGTTGAGACTCAGTCCTCTGAGAAAGGAAGCCACCCAGCTAGTGCTGGGATTGATACCTCAGGAGCTGGGCCTCAGATCTCTGAGGAGAGAACTGCCAGACTACTTGTGATACCCATGAGAGTAATGAAGTTGACTCTGGGAGCACTGAAGGAAGCTGGAAGCCGGAACCAACTGTGTAGCTGCCAGAGTAAAGTACCATTGCTGAGGCAATGTGGGTGGAACATTAAGAGCACAGGAAGGAGCAAGTTCTTTTTCCCTCCTCCTGCCTTCCAGTCTTCCTCTAGTGCTCCCTAATTGCAGTGTCTAACAGGAAGCCCGGGGCAAAGGCGAAATGCAGTTTGTAGTATCCCAGTTTCAGCATCTGAAAGCAGAGTACTAAAGAGAAAGTTTGGAGCTGAAGACTTTGGCTAAATAAAGGCTAACCTGGATGCTACAGCTGAATACAGAAGGCAAGATTATGTTTAACTAGGGAGAGGTATGAAACCTAAGATTACAAAAGTGGTTAGTTTTTGCTAATGAAAAGGAGGACTTGATCATCCCCAAAATAAAATTATGTGAAAACCTGGGTCAACAAGAACCATATCAAAATTGATCTGACTAGCAGTTTCCAGTATAATTTATCTCTCAATGCCCATGAAAACACAAGAAATAATAATAAATTACAGTGGCGCTAGAAACTAATACCAATAGAATCTGGGAGAAATAGGTCCTATTTATAAGGCATGTAGAGCTTCCACTCATAGCATACCATACCTCTTTATTGAATAAAAGAATTAGTATGGTGAGAGGTAAGAATATGCTTCACAACTCTGTCACCATCTGCCTGCTGACCTAGTGAACCAGGAATTGTGCCAACCAGAAATCTGAGCAGAAACCCCTCTCTGGCTCTTGGGAACTGCTCTGAGAGATTATCATTTTCCCGACACTTCAACTGTGACCTTTCTATAACAAACAGATATTGAAATTCTCAGGAAGCAAATGAACAGAAAGTAGGGGGATGTTAACAGTGGTGCAGGGCATTCTAATAAATACAATCCTTATAAGAAAGCCAGTGTGGGAAGTGGGACATAGAAGGGAAAAAATATTGGCAGTGCAGACTGTGAATTTCAGTTTTCTAAGTGCTACATCTAATCAGAATAAAGCAAATAACACACCTGAGGATGCTCCAATTCAAGATCCAGAAAAGATCATCAGAATACTGTATTACAAGAAAACAAGGCCTCTATCAGAAGGCAAAAATATGAAATAGAAAGTAAAATGATGAGGTAAAGGACAGAAGAAGATAAAAAGCAAACAGAAGAAGATGAAAGAAGATTGTAAGGAAGCTAAAGGCACAAGAGCAAGATTAAAATACTCATTGAGAACAGTCAAGAACAGAATTGATCCTGTAGAAAATCAGAACGTGATGGAAGAAGACATTTGAATAAATCTCCCATGATGGTCCAGAGAAGGATAGAAAGATAGAAAGAAAAGGAGAAGGAAAGTGATGATATGAACAACAGAGAATGGAGGACCAACAGATAGGTATTCTTACTTAAGAAAGATCAAGTACAAATAAAATAAAAGTGATAGTCAAGAGTATAAGAGGGAAAAAAATCACAAATTCTCTGAACTGAAGAAAAATAATAGAAAAGTTCAATTAAACTAAGGGTAGGTTTTTTGAAAAGGAACAAAATTGACAAACCTTCAGCTAGACTAAGAAAAGACTCAAGTAAATAAAATTATAAGTGAAAGAGGAGACATTGCAACTGATACCACAGAAATACAAAAGATTATAAGAGACTGCTATGAGCAATTTTGTGCCAATAAATTAAATAACCTAAAAGAAAGAGATGAATTCCTAGAAACATATAACCTACCAAGAGTGAACCATGAAGAGGTAGAAAACCTGAACAGACAAATAACCGGTAAGGAGATTGAATCAGTCATTAAAAACTTCTGAACAAGAAAAGTCTAGGACCTAAGGGCTTCACTGGTGAATTCTAGTAAACACTTAAGGAAGAATTAACACCAGTCCTTCTCAAACTTTTGCAAAAAATGGAAGAGAAGGGAACACTTCCAAACTCATCTTATGAAGTCAACATTACCCTGATACCAAAGCCAGACAAGGAAATTGCAAGAAAAAAATTACAAGCTAATATGCCTGGTGAACACAGATGCAAAAATCCCTCAGTAAAATACAAATAGTCTAAATTGAACAGCACATTGAAAGGATCACATCCTGATCAAGTGGGATTTATCCTTGGCATGCAAGGATGGTTCAACACATGTAAATCAATAAATGTGACATACAACATTAACAGAATGAAGAATAAAAATCATATGATCATCTCAGTAGATAAAGAAGAAGTATTTGAAGGAACATATGTTGGCATAATAAAGGCCATATATGACAAGCTTATAGCTAACATAATACTCAACAGTGAAAAGTTAAAAGCTTTTCCTCCAAGATTAGGGCAAGACAAGAAACTCACTCTCACCACTTCTATTCAACCTAGTACTGGAAATCTTAGCCAGAGCAATTAGGCAAGAAAAAGAAATAAAAGAGATTCAAATCAAAAAGAAAGAAGTAAAAATTTCTCTGTAGATGACATAATCTTATATGTACAAAACTTGTGATCTTATGTATCAAAAACACCACCAAGAAACTTTTAGAACTAGTAAACAAATTCAGTAAAGTTGCAGAATGCAAAATCAACATACAAAAATCAGTTGTGTTTCTATATATTAACAAGGAACAGAGAAAGAAATTAAGAAAACAATCCCATAGCATCTAAAACAATAAAATACTTAGGAAAAAAATAAACCAAGTAGGCAAAGGATCTGTACACTAAAAAACTGTAGAACATGGATGAAAGAAGTGGACAAAATCACAAATAAATGGGAAGATATACTGTGTTCATGGATTGGAAGTATTAATATTGTTAAAATGTCCATACTACCTAAAGCAATCCATGGATTCATTGCAATCCTTATCAAAATTCCAATGTTATTTTTCTTAGAAATAGAAAAAAAAATCCTAAAATTATATGGTACCACAAAAGATTCCAAATAGCCAAAGCAATATGGAGCAAGAAGAACAAAGCTGGAGCCACCATATTGACTGTTTTAAAAATATACTACAAAGCTATAGTAATCAAAACAGTATAATACTGGCACAAAAACAGACATATAGACTAATGAAATAGAATAGAGAACCTAGAAATAAATCTATGCACTTACAGTCAGTTAATCCTCAACAAGGGTGCAAGAACACACAATGAGGAAAATATAGTGTCTTCAATAAATGGTGTTGCAAAAACTGAACTCCAGATGCACAAAAGTGAAATTGAACTATGTCTCACAACATATACAAAAAGCAGTTAAAAATGAATTAAATACTTAAACATTAGAGCTGAAACTGTAAAACTACTAGAAGAAAAGATAGGGAAAGATCTTTTTGACATTGGTCTGGACAATGATTTTTTTGGATATGACTCCAAAACATAAGGACCAAAAGCAAAAATAGACAGATGGAATTGCATCAAACTAAACAGGTTCTGTATAGCAAAGGAAACAATCAACAGAGTGAATATACAGCCTATAGGAATTGGAGAAAATATCTGCAAACCACACAGCGGATGAGATAATATCCGAAGTGTTTAAGGAACTCAAACAACTCAATAGCAAGAAAACACATAACCCAATAGAAAAATGGGCAAAAACTGGAATAGACATTTTTCCAAAGAAGACATACAAATGGCCAATTGGTATATGAAAAAATTCTCAGTGTCACTAATCATCAGGCAAATGTAAATCAAAACCACAATGAGATACTACCTCATACCTGTTAGGACAGCTATTATCAAAAGAGAAGAGTTAAGGGATGACAAAGATGTGGAGAAAAGGGAGCCCTGACACAATGTTGGTGGGAATGTAAATTGGTATAGCCATTATGGAAAATAGTATGGAGGTTCCTCAGAAAAATTAAAAATAGAACTATCATGTGATACAGCAATCTCATTTCTGGGAATATATCCAAAGGAAATGAAATCAGTATGTCAAAGAAATATCTGCACTCCCATGTTCATTGCAGCATTATTCACAATGGCCAAGATGTGGAATCAAACTAAGTATCTATTGACAGATGAATAAAGAAAATGATTGTACATACAAACTTACAATGTGTGTATTAATCAGCACTAAAAAAGAAGAAAATCCTGTCATTTGTGACAACATGGATGAAGCTGGAAGACATTATGCTAGGTGAAATAAGCCAAGTACAGAAAAATAAATATTGCATGGTCTCATATGTGGATACTAAAAGAGTTAAACTCCTAGAAGCAGAGGGTAGATTAGTGGTTGCCATGGGCTGGGAGAAATGGGTACAATGTTTCAGTTATGCTGAATGAGTAAGTTTGGAGATCTAATGTACAGCATGGTAACTGTAGTTAGTAATCCTGTATTGTACACTTGAAATTCACTAAGAGAGTATGTATCAGTCAGGATTCTCCAGAGAAACAGAACCAATAGGATATAGAGAGAGACATATATAGGAGGAGATTTATTGTGTGAATTGGCTTGTGCAATTATGGAGGCTGAGAAGCCCCATGATATACCATCTGCAAGTTGGAGAAACAGGAAAGTGATGGCATAATTCAGTTCAATTCCAAAGGCCCGAGAACCAGGGGAGCCCATGGTGTAACTCCCAGTTCAACATGTAAGGCCTGAGAACTGGAACTTAGGGGTTTTGGGGGATTGGTGTAAGTCTTGGAGTTTGAAGGCCCAAGAATCAGCAGTTCTGATATACAAGGTCAGGAGAAAATGATGTCCCAGCTCAAGAACGGAGAATTTGCCCATTCTCTGCCTTTTCATTCTGTCAGGGCCCTCAACAGATGGGATGATGACAGCTCACATTGATGAGGGTGGAATTCCTTTACTCAGTTGACTGATTCAAATGCTAATGTCTACCCTTACAACCATACCCAGAAATAATGTATTACCAGCTATCTGGGCATTCCTTAACCCAGTCAATTTGACACCTAGAATTAACCATCACAGAGTAGATCTTAAATGTTCTCACCATGCATGCACACAATCAAGCATGCACACACACACGCCCACTCACATATCAAAGCCTCACACTGTATACCTTAAATAATACCTAGTATCATATCGGATAAGGAACCCCTAGTCTCCCTATAAATAAGGAGCTACAGTTTCTCAGCTTTTCTCAAAGTTTATCTGGAAATTCTAGTCAATGCAGGAGAGGAAAAAAATAAAAAATAAAATTGGAAGTGTAAGTACCAGAAAGGAGAAAAAATTAAAATAACTAGTAAATGGTATAATTGCCTACCTGAACAAAAGAACAAAATGAAATAAAAAGAATCAAACAAAAACTACTCAAAACAATGAGTTTATTAGGTTACAAAATCAATATGCAAATATCAACAGCTTTTTTTAATCAGCAATAAAAGAATGTAATAAAAAGGTAAAATCACAATAAAGTGTATAATATCAAATAATTTTAAAAGGGAATGCACATTTTCTATTTGGAGGAAATGACAAATGAAATCGTGGAACATAAAAGAAAACTTGAAAAAAATGGAGGGCTATATTGTAAAGATTACAATTTTTCTCAATCTACACATCAGAATCTTAAAAGAAGATTTTGAGGAGAAGCCTGACAAAAAGTACTCTAAATTTTACTTTGAAGAATAAATGTGCTAATGTAGCCTAAGATTTTTAAAAGAGCAGTAAAGATATTTGTCCTACTTTAATTAATACATATTATAAAGCTATAGTAATTAAGATAGCTTTAAACAGGCACTGAAATGAAGGTGCCTGTCAGTGGAACAGAAGAGACAGTATAGGCACATACCAAAATTTACATAAAATTAATTTGAAAATAAAGATGACATTTCAAATGGGAGAAAACAAAATGGATTATGTCATTTGATTCCTAATGAATTAAAAATTTTAGTGTAAGAAATAAAAGAACAAAATTAGTAGGATATAATATATTAGTTATGGAATTTTAAGTTTAAGAAGTTGTTATGTGTTGGCTGTGTCCCCACCCAAATCTCATCTTGAATTCCCACATGTTGTGGGAGGGACCCGGTGGGAAGTAATTGAATCATGGGGGCAGGTGTTTCCCATGATAGTAAGTCTCACAAGATCTGATGGTTATTATAAGGGGGAGTTTTCCTGCACAAGCTCTCTTTGCTTGCCGCCATCCATGTAAGAGGTGACTTGCTCCTCCTTGCCTTCCACCATGATTGTGAGGCCTCCCCAGCCATGTGGAACTATAATTCCAATTAAACCTCTTTCTTTTGTAAACTGCCCAGTCTTGGGTATGTCTTTATTAGCAGCGTGAAAATGAACTAATATAGAAGTCTTTCAGAGCATGATGTCAGGGATGAAAAACACAGTTAGATATATATAACTATTAAAAAGTTAAATTTTCTGTATGGCAAGAAGTATCATAAACAAAGTTAAAATAAAAATGACAAACTGAGGGGAATTATTCACAATAAACATGTGACTAAGTAGGGGTTAATATTTTTGATATGTAAAGAACTCTTACAAATAAGTTAGAAAAAAGTACCCCCAAAATGAATTGGGGGTTTAACACAATAGAGGCACATCTTTTTGCAAAACTTAGTAAGGCATATCTTTTTCATAAATATTCTGAATTAGAGTATAAAATGACAAATGGAGAATTTTCAAAGTTAAGGAAAAATCTCCTAAATTTCTAATAATATCTATATTGTATGGGGTTTTTATATAATCCTTTAGAGTAATATATATATGTGTTATTATATATATTTATTATATAAACTGACAAATGGAGAATTTTCAAAGTTAAGGAAGAATCTCCTAAATTTCTAATAATATCTATATTGTATGGGGATTTTTATGTAATCCTTTAGAGTAATATATATATGTTATATATATATTTATATAATAAATGTAAAATGTAATTCATATATATTATATATATTATATATATAATAATGGAAATGTATGCAAAGTGTAATTTTAATTACATACAGGTTATTATGTTGCTGAGTGTATGCAATCAAATTAAACATGCATCTGACATGACTCCACTGGGTAATTCATTAGTGAAAAATGCAAGTGATCAGTAACCATGAAAAAAAAGTTTATCCCAACTTGTACTTAAGGAAATAAAAACTAAAATAAGATGTCATTTTCACCTATCATATTGGCAAACGCCAAAGCACCAATGTTGGCAAAGATGTGGGAGAGGGACACTTTCATATTATGCTGAAGAGTGTTTACATGGAGTATCTCTCATCTGAAATGCTTGGGACCAGAAGTGCCTAGCATTTCAAAATTTTTCAGATTTTGAATATTTGCATATATGTAATATATGTATTCTTGGGGATGGTACCCAAATCTAAAAATGAAATTTATTTGTGTTTCATAGACACTTTATTCAAATATCCTGAAGGTAATTTTATACAATGTTTTAAATAATTTTATGTACAAAACAAAATTTTCACTGTGTTTTGACTGAGACCTGTCACATAAGGTCAGCTGTGGAATTTTTCATTTGTAGCATCATGTCAGTGCTCAAAAAGTTTCAAATTGTGGAGCATTTCAAGTTTCAGATTTTCAGAGGCATTCTCAGTTTGTACAGCCTTTCCAAAGAATTAAACATCTTTAAAAAAAATGCATACTTTTGGCCCTTTATTTTTACCTCCAGTAATTTTCTTAAAAGTTAATGATCTAATAAACAAAAATGTAAGTAGATATTGATTATGATGTTTATTTTAGCCATAACATTGAAAGCAGTCAGTCTAGTAACTGGAAACAAATTTGACAAATCATGGTGCATCCATATTGTGGAATATTATGCAGCCATCAAAATGTAATAGAGATGTATTTTTATTGATATGGAAAAATGTTTATTAACTTTTTAAGAAGCACGTTAGAAAAGAGTATATGCAGTATGAGCCCATTTTTTTTGTAAAAGAAAAGATACAAATTCAAATAAGTATGGAAAGAAAAAGTTTTGGGAGGTAAAGACACAAAATACTAGCCCTTTCTGGATGGTAGATTATTTGAGACTTAATTTGTTTTCTTTTTGCTCTTCCTTCTTTTCCAACTTTTCTACAGTAAACCTGCATTATTTGGGTAATTAGTACATTTTCTTAGCATTTTAAAATAAAACAATCCATGTAAGAAGCAAGGATACAATAAAAAGCACACTTCAGTGCCTGTAGCACAATACCAGTGTGGTACAGCGATAAGAGCACAGATCCTGGAGCCAGACTGGCCTGCATTCAATTCATCTGGATTCTGCTACTACTGACAGTGTTACCTCAGGCAGGTCATTTAACATCTCAGATTCTGCATCTGTAAATTGCTCTAGGGATTAGCAAAAATGTAAATCACCTAACACACAGTCTCTGGCACATACTGTGCACTTAACAAAAGGTTAATCCTTATTGTTATTGTTGTTGTTGTAAATGCCAAGGAAATGAATTGGCCTGAAGACCAGAAACAAATTTGTATTGTTGAGAAGAAACATGGATTAATTGTTAAGAAATTTTTGTTTATAATGTATCATCTTACCAAATGCAGAGGAGGTACATTTAATCCATGGTTTCACCAGAAAATAACTGCTTATCAAAACTTGTCACAGGTTAAAGTTATGTCCTTGTAGAGCATGTGCCTTTCTAGAGGGCTAGCAAGGAAAGTTTTCAATTGGGTAATTTTAGATCCTAAGCAGGGTATTTTGTGTATAGTAGTTGCTCAGCAAGCAGTAAATGGAGTGGAATTCAGGTTGTTTGCCTGGGCTCTCCTCTGGTTACACTTTTGATGCTGAATGCCCTTCACTGTGTGGTGGCCTGTGATCACTACAGCCCTTATTGAGAGAAACCACTCAAGAAGATAAAGATCAACCAGCCTTTCCTAAGTTTTATCTTTAGGAATTAGAGATAGGGAGTTCTGTAAATAAAAGGCTCCTGCTTTCTGTATCAGCTGTTGTAGTTTAACTAACACATTGGACCTTTTGTGGCTAAGTTAATATTTATTGATATTTATTAATATTATTAGTTGACTGTGTGTTGGGCACTGTGCTATTAAATACTTTACTACAGGAATTATCTTCTTTAATATGACAACTCTGTGCTGTAGGCATTATTATTCCTTCTAGTAGGTGATGATCCCTGGACTCACCCAAGATCACATGAATAGTAAATTCAACTGGGAGCTTGAACTTGATTCTCTTTGATGTCAAAAACTATGCTATTCAACACTTTGCTACTTTACTTCCCCATTCCTTCCAATCAACAAGATTTTTTTTAAGTTTGTGTTTCAGTGTGTCTCATTTCTTGCTATGTATTTCATGGATTTGATTTAAATCCTTTTCTTTAATATTGATGCTATGAGAAGCCTGGTTTTAAATAAGTATATAAAACATTCTTGAAAAGTGTGTTTTTCCTCAACTGAATTTTGGTTCTAAAATTTTATTATTGAATTGTTATATATATACACTTACCACACCTCCCCTGAGTTTTTTGTTTTGTTTTGTTTTGTTTTTTGAGACGGAGTTTTGCTCTTGTTGTCCAGGCTGGAGTGCAATCCCGCGATCGTGGCTCACTGCAACCTCCACCTCCCAGGTTCAAACGATTCTCCTGCCTCAGCCTCCTGAGTAGCTGGGATTAGAGGCATGCGCCACCATGCCCAGCTATTTTTTTTGTATTTTTAGTAGAGACGGGGTTTCTCCATGTTGGTCAGGCTGGTCTCGAACTCCCGACTTCAGGTGAGCCGCCTGCCTTGGCCTCCCAAAGTGCTGGGATTACAGGCGTCAGCCACTGCGCCTGGCCCCTATTTGAGTTTTTAAGTTTTCGAAGGCAGGGATTGTGTTTTACTCCTCTTTACAGTCCTTGCCCATAGTAGGTGGATAGTAAATATTGAATTGCATGTCTCCATTGATCATATTAGAAAACAAACAAAAATGATCATTTTCTATTAATCTGTTAATTTTTTTCTGCAAATGTATAAGCAATTCAGTATCAACCCTTAGATCTGCTGCTATTTGTCTAGGTTCCTAGGCACAGAGATATAGCACCTGCGCCTTCAGTCTCTGTCAGTTGTGGTGTGTCATAGTATTTAAGAACTGATGTTTCCAATGATATATATGTATAAGTATACATATAATAATATAATTATATACATATAATAATATAATATAATATACATATGGATATAGTTCTGCCCAGAAGAAGCCACTCTTACCCACTTACATTTCCATTTGCTTTAATTTTAAAAAAATCTCTTTATAGGCCAGGCGTGGTGGCTCACGCCTGTAATCCCAGCACTTTGGGAGGCCAAGGCGGGTGAATCACAAGGTCAGGAGTTCGAGACCAGCCTGGCCAACATGGTGAAACCCTGTCTCTACTAAAAATACAAAAAATTAGCTGGGCGTGGTGGTGGCCGCCTGTAATCCCAGCTATGTGGGAGGATGAGGCAGGAGAGTTGCTTGAACCCGAGAGGCGGAGGTTGCAGGGAGCCGAGATCGCACCACTGCACTCCAGCCTGGGTGACAGAGCGAGACTCTGTCTCAAAAAAAAATAAAATAAAACTCTTTATAATTACTTGTCTTTTCCTTTTAATTTCCCTTACTTATAAAGTGTTGGTAGAAACTTTAAAAAATTGTTTATTTTGTAATTGACAAATAAAAATTGTATATATTTACAGTGTACATCATGTTTTGAAATACATATACATTGTGGAATGGCTAAACCCACCAATTAATATAGGCATTCCCTCACATGCTTTATTTTTATCGTGGTGATAATTCTTAAAATTTGCTCTCAGCAATTTTCAAGTATACGATACATTGTTTTTGACTGTAGTCACCATGCTGTACGATAGATCTCTTGAAATTATTCCTCCTGCCTACACATTTGCTTTCTTAATGTCATCTCACCTTGGACTCACCCTGGGAGTGGCTGTGCACATGAACATCGTCTATTGTGTGCCAGCCAAAACAACAAACAGTTGGAAGTAAAAACCAAAACCAAAACCTCGTTAGATTCCCAGCTCCACCACTCACTAGCTTTGTGACCTAAGCACATCACTTACCTTCTCAGACTGTTGTCAAGAAGGGAAAAATTGATGCAGGTGTATGTGAGGAGCGCTTAGCACATGGTAGACATTCAGTAAATTCATGGAACTCTGAAAAAAAAAAAAAACCCCTTATTTTTTATAAACCCACCGCCTGGCCTTAAGAAGTTTCATGATTCTACTATGAATAAATTTAAAGAAAACTGAAACACAGATATGGGATTTAAAAAACAGAAAGGGGAAAAGGCAGTCACAGGCCTTTTGGGAAGTATCTGTACCTGAGTGATGTTAGAAAAAACTTCAGTATTCTGGAATTCAAAAAGCATTCTTCAAGCAGTTCAAGCTGCACTGATTTGAGGAGCATTTTTGCTTGCATAAATAAAACACTAAAAATGTTATTGAGCTATTCCACGGAGGAGATACATACCTGGTAACGTAAGACTATGTTTTCATGCAGTTTTTATTCAAGGCAAAACATAAACCAATGAAAGGAAAACAGAAAGTGATAAGTAACATGGCTATATTTTCCACGAACATATGGTAGGTGTTTAAAATGAGGTATGTCAGCTATTAATTCCCCAGGTGCTTGCCTTAGCCTTGATAATAAGGTTTTCTATGGAGGGATTTCCCATCTCTTGATATTTTGATCTTTGGGAAAATATGAGACCGACTCTTCTCTCTTGGGCACGTGTTAGCAGGAATATTTAAAAAGCATTTTGCACTGATTGAAATGCAAAGGGTTTCAAGAACAATTCTGATGGGTGTGTCTATCCTAAACTCAGTTATTTTCTCACCCCAAAACGCCAGAGAAACCAGAGACTAGGGAAAGACTGTTTTGTTCTCAACTGAACATGGCACGCAGATTTAACAGTAGGACCTGGTTCCTCATGCTGGCTGGTTCCTCATGCCATATCCATCTGATACTGGATTTAGCTTACAGAGGACGTTAACCCATGTAAGTCAAAGCCACAGACTTAAACATCCAGAAAGTATAAGGTGGGCTGAGGGGCAGCCCTATAAGGTAAGATCTTATTTCAACGTGATTAAATGCCTTCTATTAGGAAAATTGCTTTTTTGCTTCTGTTTTTCATATGTAAATGTTAACGTGGTATGTCATAGCTCTCAAATAATTTGGGAGAATATGGAAAATCATTGAATTGTTGATAAACCAAATTATTTAATTTTTGGAATATGAACAATTTGATTTTTGGAGTGTGAACAAAAATATTACTAATGAAATCAGTGGACTTAATGGTCTTACTGGGGTCAACTTCTGTGGCTTGATGGAAAGAAAAAATAAACAAACTATGTAGGAGCTTGAAATATGAACACTCAGAATTCTGAAATTCATTTTTTGAATTTCACTATGATGTTTGGTGTTTTAAAACACAAAATTGTAGATTCAATATCAGCCCTGATATAGAATGTTCTGAAATAATGAAGAGCTGGCATTTCACAATACAGGATAACCAGACAAGAATTTATCTGTACCTGAAAGTTTGGTGACACTCTTCGAATTTCTAGGAAATGGAAATGTGACTGATTTTTATTGAGAGTTTTCAAGGTCAAAGATAGGAACTGCTCTCAAGGCATGATAGCTAGAAAAATCGAGAGGGAAATTGATGTGAAATATTGCTGAATTAAGTGTTTAGAAATATGTAAGTACAAGTTCTGGCAGGTATCCATAGACAACAAGGCATATATCATCTTTAAATATCATAAGGTTAATTTTGGACATCAGTGGATTTGTATATCTCACGAACATTTCAAGTGGAATACTGGTGTTTTTTTTTTTTTTAAATAAGAGGAAAACAATGTCATTAGTTTTTAGGGTTTTTTAAATTAAAAGTTCAGTTACAGTTTTTTAGTGTTAATATTTTAACTTCTTATTTGAATGTCATTACTCCAGTCATCCTCTTTATTTTTTCAACTCTTATTATGTGCAAAGCACCAAACCTGATTCTTCTAATTACAACTTGTATTTTACCATGGCAATTCGGATAATTTAAAATAGATGAACGCTTTGGGTTTATTCACTCATGTTTTCTTTTTTAAACAAATGTTTTATAACACCTACTAAGTTCCAGGCTCTTTATTCTATAGTTTTATGCCTACTCTCCTTTTCTCCATTTGAAGAATGCAGATCTAAGCTTTAAAGAGGCAGCAGCATCCAAATAAGAGTCAGTGCGCTTAACCAAAGAATAGCTTTTAACTGTTTCCTAGTGAAACATTTTGAAATAAAGTTCTTCCTACCGGGGCAATAGGTGTTGTGCCAGTGTCACACCAGAGAGTAGAAGCCTTTGAAGAGCCCTTTTGTGACTTGGCCACTCTGCAAAACTCTGTGTCTGAATCCTCAAGCTAAGTGGAATCTTGATTATGTTTTCTATTTGTAAATGCTCTACAGCTTATCAAGCATGATTCTATCATTTTCTTACTTAATCCTCCCAAATACCTGTAAAGCAGGTATTATTGTCCTATTTTATAGATGAGCAAACTGAGGCTTAGAGAGATTAAGTGACTTTAGTTTCCGATGGCCGAGTGGAAACTAAAGCTTAGTCTTTCTTCCACAGCTGTGTTGGTGTATATCGACAAGTAAAAGATGTCTATGCAAACACAGACTAATTCTAGTACATACTTAAGAGATTTAAAAGATAGTTGTTCAGTCAGCCCATACAAAGAAATTGTTTCTTAGTCCTAAGCAATAGAGGCAGTTTCAACAGATGTGTAGACTTTTGATATGAGAAATTGGTTTCAAAATCAGGAGTCGGGGCTTTACTGCTTTTCATGCACAGAAAAAAAAAAGTGTATCTCTATGAATTGTCACAACTGATTCCTCTAAATTCTGCTTTAGAAAAAAAGAATTTGTTATACGCTTGAATCTTAAACTGTAGTAAAATTAAGGTCATTTGGAAACCAGGAGAGGTGTTGATCCCTGGGGTTCCTTTGAATCATATCAGAGTACACTATTGAAAGAAGGAGAAAACAGGAAAAAAATATTTTAAAAGGCATGAGACACATAAATGAATTTTTAAAAATAGTTTCTATTGGCCGGGTGCGGTGGCTCACACCTGTAATCCCAGCACTTTGGGAGGCCAAGGTGGGCGGATCACTTGAGGTCAGGAGTTCGAGACCAGATCATTGGGTACCTTGAAGGCCATGATAAACATTTTCGTCTTCAGCCTGAAAATAATGGAAAGCCACTGAAGCATGCCAAGCAGTAGAGTGACAATATCACACGGGTCCTTTGCAGGGATCACTCTGGCTCCATTCTGGAGAACAGAAGGAAGACTAATGTTAATGCTCACCAGCTAGTCAGGATGTTTGTTTTTTTAAACTCAGTCCTTTTAGTTACACTTTATCTCTTAAGGTTCATTCTCTTCCTACTACATCTTATCATAACTTACTTTTGTGCTACTCAGGCAGAAGTTTTTCTTTTTTAAAACTTTTTATTGACAGCATAACGGAACATCACGAAAAAATTTTGCCACCTGAAAAATGCCATATTCTCATTTCTTCAATAAAGTTAGTTTTACATTTATAGTTTCTGTTTCTATATTGTTCTCCTATTGATATTGCAATGACTTTATCATATTCCATCGAGATGTATTAAAATTTAGTTACCTGTTGCTCCACACTTGGACATTTAGGTAAGAAGTTTTAACCAAGGATGACAGGGATCAGTGAAATGCTGTCCAAATATATTCTTTTCCATTCTGCAGCAATAGAAACTAAGTTGGGAGAGCATATTCTGCCACTTTCAACCCCAATTATGTGAAAATCTCCCTTTATGAAGAATATAAAGTCTCTGAGTATTTGTATTAAGAGTAATGCATGTTGCTTAGGCTGTTAAGGAAATACTGATTTCTGACCCTTAACTGAAATACTTAGCTTTCATTTTTCTTCTTTTTACATGAATTGTGTATATTGTGTTCCCCTCAGGGAAAACTTAAAAGCATTTTGTGTTATGAAGGCTCCATTCTAGGATCTTATTGCCTTTGAGATGAATAAATGGAATGCTTGCAATCACTGGAACAGCGCTTTTTTTTTTTTTTTTTTTTTTTTTTTATGTAACAAGGCATACAAGTAATACAGGGCTGAATTTGGCCCCAGAACTTCTGAAGTTCCAAGCCAGTTTCTTACGGCCAAATTTAGCTTCCAGATTTCAGCTGATGAGGAGCTTTGGCATATAGGCAATCTAATTTTTGTTCAGTAAAAACCTCCTTGGGTGTTTTAAATATAACTTTAAAATTTGTATTACCAGGTGATGCTTAAGCATTTCTTAGAAATTGACTCTAAATAATTGCTCAGAAAACAATGTGCCTTAAAGGTGTTTTATACCAGCCTTCGAGGTATTAGAATGAGATGAGTTGGCGCCAAAACATTTCAATATGCTATAGGAGATGAAATATGGCCAAACAGGTTTTTATGTTCTGATTATTCCTTTTTCCTGTTACTAGCCAGAGGCAAGTAAATCGACTTTACATCCCCCACCCCCCAACCCCACCACCACAGCAATTTTATTTTTATCAACCCCTTAGGAAATTTTAGAGGGTTTTTTTTTTCCTATTCTTTGAACACATACAATGGGAAAATGAAAACTTCTAAACGTTTCTTATCTATTAATCTGTTGATGAGATGTTGCTTTAAACACATTTTATATTACTAATTAATTTAATTATACATACTGCAGTTGTATTAACACATTTTCTGTTCTCTGCTCTAACGTGACACAGTGCCCTCCCGCAGCCACCTTAACCTAAAGCTTTAATTGCTTTCTCCTTAGCCTCAGCTCATGTTTGATTTATCTGATTTCTTTGTATAAAGATTCTCTAGTTTACGATGTGTACACAGTCATTAAATTGGTGTTGATGTTTATGCAGTGAACTTGCCAACTGGTTACAGCGGACATCCCTTTATGAATTTATGATGGGGCAATAAAGACAAGTGTCAGAAACCTCTTGTCTGGGAGGGGAATCACTTTCCTTGTGCTATGTTGGAGACAGTAATGTGGACACTTCCACTGATTTGTACAGCAAAGGATAATGTTGAAATCCAGATTTTCTTTCAAATCGTGGGCACTCTCTGATTTCTTGTAGGGATATTTTTCAAATATGGGCACTCTTTAATTTCCTGCAGAGTGTGTGTGCGTGTGCATGAGACACACACACACAAATGTTTGCACTTTTTTTTTTTTTTTTTTTTTTTTTGAGACGGAGTCTTGCTCTGTCGCCCAGGCTGGAGTGCAGTGGCGCAATCTCGGCTCACTGCAAGCTCCGCCTCCCGGGTTCACGCCATTCTCCTGCCTCAGCCTCCCGAGTAGCTGGGACTACAGGTGCCCGCCACCACGCCTGGCTAATTTTTTTGTATTTTTAGTAGAGACAGGGTTTCACCATGTTAGCCAGGATGGTCCGGATCTCCTGACCTCATGATCCTCCCACCTCGGCCTCCCAAAGTGCTGGGATTACAAGCGTGAGCCACCGCGCCTGACCAAATGTTTGCATTTTTAAACAAAACTATATTATATTTGAGCATTTTAACCAGGCATTCAATCTTTGTAAACGTGACTGTCTATATAGCTAGGTTATTTACAGAGTCAGTGTCAATAATCCAGAATTCTCCAGCTATAAAAAGTAAATGAAGCATTAAATATTTGAAGACAAGGGCCCTGTATAGTTTTCTTATATCTGTACTTTTTTTGCAAAAAGAAAAAAAAAAAAAAGCCAAAAAGACATTGTTCTCAAGTCTTAAGTTACGAGGAGCTGAAATTTACATTGTTTTTCATTATGGGAAGATCTTCAAAGATTATAATTGTGAGTTTAATTTACTAACAAGGAGCAGACATGAGTCTTCTTGACTGAGAATGCAAACATACTAATTTAAAAATAGGTTTATATGTATTGTATTAGTGCTTCCTCCTGTGTACATACACTGGTTTGATCTTTGCCCTTTTACTTTTCATTAGTATTTGAAATTAGAAGTCAGAAAAGTTGATTCTTAATTTTCATATACACTACAGAGGATTTATCTGTAAATATTATTTATTTCAAATTTTCCTATGTATGTATAAGTTTGTTCTCATATAAACAATACCTTTAAATAACTAAAGAATTAAGATAGAATGTAAGAGCTCAGAAACATAGGAAGAGTGAGCCAAATAAGGAAAAAACACTTTCGTGTTTGAAGAAAAGGATGGACGAATAGGGAGGTGGAGAGAAGGAAGGAAGGAAGGTGTTCCAGATGGTTTTGAAATTTGTGCAGTAGAGGAGAAGATTCTCAAATGTCATGTGGTTTTCTGAAGAGACAAAAACAGGACTTTAATGTTGATGACAGAGTAGATAAACTGGAAGTGAGATAGTGAAATTCATTTTTATCTACATTTCCTCTCAATTCTCACCCTTTATGGGAGCTCTTTTTCTTCATCCTGAGAAAATTCAGATAATTAAATGCAGTTAAGAGTGCAAACTAAGAGAAGAAATACAACAATGTCCCATTAGGAAGGTTGTGGCTGATGAAGGCTTAAAATACTTGCTACCACTTAACAAGTAAAAATGACTGCAATGGCATAGAATATTCTTCAAATGTCTTTAACAAAAAATCCAAATAAACTAGAACTAAATGATGGCTGGTTGACGTTTCAAGATGAGAAAGCGAAGCGAGGAGGACTGGTTTTGATCTGCAGCAATCATCTCTTCAATAGATACTTTTTTACTGAGATCCTCAACGATACAGTTCTGAGCTAGGCACATGCAAATTAAAGAGTTGCGTGAAATATGGTTCGTTTTATTGAGAACCTTACTCTTTACCCCCCAGTTTCTATAATGCGAGTACTATAATGTATATCTGTCCTAAATGAAAAATATAAATGAAGTGTGACCCAGATATCAGCTGATTCCTTTGACTGCACAAGTGAATTGCTTTTAAACCAACATAGCCTTGATGCAAAATTCAGCCACTTCATCAGCTTCCTTAAGAAATCCAGTCATATCAAGGATTTTGTGAATTCTCTAGTTTTACTGAAGACTTTTAGTGTCAAGGGGAAGTGTCACATCACATAGCACACGTATCACTTGAAAAACTCCCTTTATGCAATCTCTTCCCAGGCCTCGCCTCTTAACTTTAATCGCCTCTCCACCTCTTCTCCTAGGCAGCTCTCAACACAGCTTCTCAGCAATTCAGGCTGAGTAGCTTCCTGCTTTGACAAGAAACTTGCCTGCCATTAGAAACACAGGCCTGGGGGATTTATTTCAACCCCTATTTTTCAACCCACAGGCTTATCAAAGATCCTTTTCAATAGAGCTGATTCTTCCTACAAAGAAATTTCTAACCAGCATCTAAAGAAAATTTTCTCCATATGATTTTTTTAGAAGCACAGAGAAAGAAAAAATCACTTCAAAGTAGTGATCAAGGAAGCTGGATCTTGAAGAAATGCATATCAATCAGAATAGGATTTGTTACGCTGCTTTGACAAATAGCACCAAAAACCTCAGTGGCTTAACACAAAAGAGTTGTTTCTTGGGCACACAAAATCAGTGGTGAGTTCAGGCTACTCTCTGAGGCTGGCTGTCCTCCTTATACAAGCTCAGCATGTAAAGTTTCTTCCACTTTGTGACACCACACTCTTAACAAGTACCTCCATGATTGCAGCGGCAATAGAGAGGGCTAGGGGAGTTCATAGCAGCAAGTGAATTCTTCAGCCCCCAAAATAGCACACATACCCTTAATCACAGTCCTTTGTCTAGTGATCAGTTGCATGGTCATGCCCAATTCATGGGGAGGAGAGGTGTAGAGGGACTGGGAAACACAGTGTATAGAAAAAGGGGAGGAGAGAAAGAATGGTGAGATTTTGAATATCTGCAAGATGGAAGGGGTTTTGGTGGCAATAATAGAGGAATAAAATAGACAGAGAAGACAATGTGGTTTGGTTAGGATTTTATATTTGTGTTGCAGAATAGTGGGATATAAATTTGGAAAGATAGTTTGGGATATTGTGAAAGGCCTTAGAGTGCAGGCCAAGAATCTGTTTTATTGGTGACATGGAGCTATACCGGTTTTGGGAAGTGTATGAATGATCCATTTGATGTCTTGTGTACTTGCTAGGTGGTGACTGCTGGGGCCAATTTGTAGTCAATTTAGAGACATGAAGATCAGTTAAAGACTTTCTTCCAAATCAGCTTAGTATAAGGAAAATGCCTGCATTCTGGTGTTCTTGGGGAAAATGCAAAGGACACTGTCCTAATCCATCTTCCCTCTACGTGTGTCCCAGCTGAAGATTCTTTTTTGCATCCTATCTCACCTCATTCAATTAACATACCCTTTTAAAAAATCACTTTTAAGACCCACCTACAGGAAAATAAGATGCTGAATAACCACACATCACAAAATATTTATATTTACAAACACTAGTGATATCATGAGCGTTTAAAATGTGTTAGGATATCGCTATGTGAGGATGACAGGATTGATGTAGAAAACTCCCATTACGTGACAGAGCAATGGAAACAAGGAATGATTCTGATTTATGACTGTATTTACCCAGTATGAATAAATAAATAGCTACTATTTATTATGTGCTTAATTACTATGTGCCAGACACCATGTTAGTACTTACATCCTTTAACATGACCCACAGGCCCAGGATGGTCTGGCACCAGCTACTTCTCCAGCCCCCATCCTTCCACTGAGCCCCTCTCACTCTGCAGTAGGGCTCTGGGCTCCTTGCCATCCTGCCTCCTAGCTGGCTCTGACTACACTTGTCTATGATCAAATGTCACCTTCTCAAAATGCTCTCCCTGGCTACCCTACATAAAAGAGCAGCATCCCCAGTTATTTTCTATCTCTGTATAGTGCCTTGTTTGTCTTCATGAAGTTTGTTACCCCCAGAGAGATTCTGTATTTTTCATTTAGTACCTTCACTCCTTGCCAGAATATAAATTCCATGAGGTCAGGGATTTTTCTCTCCTGTAACAGTGCCTGGCACTCAATATCCATTTGATCAATTAATACATGACTTATTTAAACCTCATAAGAACTCTGTGAGGTAGGTACCATTAATTTTCCTATTTTATAAACGAAGAACTCAAGTCCTGGGGTGATTCAGTAGCTCCTTCAAGGTTTTACAGTAAGTAATCTGCAAAGCCAAGATTAAAAGCCAGGACCGTCTGATTCCAAAGCCCCTACTTTTAGCCATAATACTCTTCTAGTGATGCTATACTAAGATCATGGTAATTAAAAGTCACTGTAAAATTATTCCTTGAGAATGTGTATGCTTGAGCCATTTCTCTGACATTAATATATATTTATTGAAAACATGATAAATATTTCTATATGTATGAGAAAGTTCCCCCTTCTCCCCCTAAAAATGGTGTCTTGTGGAGCTAATAGATGGTGATCTCAAAGAGCGAATTTGCTCATATGGGCCAAATGTTTCCTCCTGCAGAGTGGGCTGCTTCCCAAAGAATTAGCCCTCCTCAAAATGAATTATTAACCCCAGCGTCCTGGCCAAATTCCCACTTGGATAGCCTAGGAACTGTTCAAAACTTGGAATCTATTGAAATTAGCCTGGCTTGATTGCAGTTTCTGCATTAATTGTGATATAATAGAGTTTCTCCAGAGATTTGAGCATATATTATTCTAATGTGTATAAGCTCACTTTGTCTCTTAATCTTTTTTAGTTTCTTCTTCCCCTCGTGAGATATAGCCTGAATTTCTTTATAAGTTTTTGTTTTTGTTTTAATTTCCCAGAATGAATGACAGTGAGCTCTTTTTTTCTTGGACTTGTCAAAGCTTTTTCTCACTTGAATGACTAGTTAGTCTCCTGGTCATTATCGCAGTGTGTTGCAGACATTAGCCACAGAAGTTTCTAGATCCCCAACTCTCTTGTGCAACTATAGCCTGGGCTAGGGAAAAGTTTGCTCCATGAAATTTTCCTAATTGTTTCTTTCAAGTTTCTTCAAGAAGCTTATGTTCTGGTGGGAGACATATAAATATTTTAAAGTTTAAATTAACTGACCTAATTGTGGAACTATTCAGGACTTCCATATTCATCCTACAGTTATTGGCTTTTAATTTCTTTAGGCAATTTTGTTAAATGTTATAGGCCACTTGTGTTGTCCATGAGCAGATATAGTATCACTTACATTCTGGAGGGACAGAGAGGTATGAGTTTAGTTAAATTACTAAATCTTACACAAAACTAAAATACCTTAGAAATTCATTGCCTTGCATTGTTTTGATGGCAACTGTAGACCTCATATAATTAATCACATCTTGCCAATATCACATAATTATTTTATCTGTAAGTTGACCTTGCTTGCCTTGAGTTGGTATAATCAAATCTTCAGTGTAATAGATTATATTAGAATGGGTAACATCACCAATGTTTTCATATCCAAAGTTTCTCCCTAATCTATATGAAGAATAAGAATGAAGATTTTGTTAAAAGACAGATAATTATTCCTAGGAAGTAGTTAGCCTCATGGATTTTCAACATAGGGAAAGAAATTGAGAACTCAAAGCTTAAGTTCTTGCATTTAATTCTGCCTGGATCACAAACAAGTAATAAGTCACAAATGCTTCCTGCGTTCGGTTCTTTACCTTTATCAAGTGAGATGAGACAATGGATATGAGCCATGTGCACTTAGAACTTCAGCAGCTAATATTAGAAAAATGCTTTGAAAATGACAGATGGAAAGAGCTATAAATGCAATTGCTAATGGATTTATGTGTTCTCTCTCCCTCCTTCCAACCTATTTCTGCCAGTATTTTCCAAAAAATTTCCCAGAGCTCCACCTGAAGTGTGACCTGATGACACCATAGCACATGTGTTTCCTGAGTTGGTTGAGTGTTTCCAAAATGTATCTACACTTTAAATTCAAATGTTTATCCACTAGGGTATTAAATTATGGAAAGTGTTACTGCCTTGGAATGACAGTCATATACTTCTGCCCAGACTATTATGACAAATTCTATGGGGCTTTCTACAGGTTTTTCCCCTTCTTTCTGAATCAATATGGGCTAATAGAAATATATAATTTCTCATGAAAAAAAATCCAGATTTTCATTAATGTAAATGAATTGATAGAGAGTATGCTTTTAAATCTGTAACATGCAGAATTTTTCCCTCCCCTTGTCATTAGTCTCCTCCCAACTAAGTGGTTCTAACTGCTAATTTGAGAATTACCGGTAAAGACTAATATTTCCCTTGCTTTCCTTGTGCACTCTAAATGAGACATTCCCTGTTTCAGACTCAGGTCAAGCACTGAAGAAATATTCATTCCCTTACAAAATACTTATTGAGCTATACTGCTCTCCTAGACTTTTTCCTAAGAAGCTGGACATACAGCAATGAACGGAACACAGAAGAGAAAATCCAAGTGCTTATTAGTAAATCCACCAGAATGTTTCATTTGGCATTTTTTTGTAAACATCTAGATTTGTTCATAAAGAAATCAGAAAAGCATTAGTCCTTTGGGGAGTATTAATTGTTTTGCAAGAAAGTTATTTATCTTACAAAAGGACTCACTTTAGCGAACAGCAAATTCCCTTCATGATTCAACTTAGGATATTTCAATTTGCATTTACTTCAGTAAAGCACAGTCTATGTTGAATTCCCTTGCTGACAGGTTTTATGCTTACAATAACTTAGGGCTAATAGTCCTAAATGTCCAAAAGAAAGTAGTGTCTCCAGAGAGTGTAGTTCTAGGTTCTTCTATAACATCTTTAGCATTCCATTCACTTAAAATGAAAACAGACAATGTGTTCAGGAACTTATGGGAGAGAATTAAAAGAAAGCATAACCAGTCAAATGCCAAAATGCTAATTTCAATCTCTGTTTCTACATTGCTCCAGTCACCTGACTTGTTAAAGATCTCGCCTGGGATGAGGCAGCTATCCATCAATGTTCGTAGAGTTGTACAAATACCACAACAATAAAATGAAGATAGGTTTATTCATTCCTTGTAGTAGTATGTTCCCAGGCCATTTCAAAATTGGCTAGTTAGGTTGGAAAGAAAATGAAGACTTTATAAAATAGTGGTTTATGCATTCCTTCCTTAATTTCCTGTTTGTGCTCTACACTGTATGAAAATTTTACACCTACAAATACCTGAACTGACAAAGTCTTTCCTTTAGTTTCGGCCAGGTCAGACTTGGTGCTAAATGGAGGAGAGTTTGTCAGTATAGTTTCCTCAGTATCCAGGTCAAATCCAAGTTTCACCCTTTTTTTTTTTTTTTTTTTTTTGAGATGGAGTCTCGCACTGTCACCCGGGCTGGAGTGCAGTGGCGCAATCGCGGCTCACTGCAAACTCTGCGTCCCAGGTTCAAGCGATTCTCCTGCCTCAGCCTCCCTGGTAGCTAGGATTACAGGTGCCTGCCACCATGCCCGGCTAAATTTTTTTTTGTATTTTTAGTAGACTTGGGGTTTCACCATGTTGGCCAGGCTGGTCTCGAACTCCTGGCCTCAGGTGATCTGCCTACCTCAGCCTCCCAAAGTGTTGGGATTACAGGCGTGAGCCACAGCACCTGGCCAAGTTTCACTCTTATATGGGGAGCCAGAGTCCTGAGTTGAATGGTGATTTCTATCCACACTTTTGATCTCTTTGAGATAATTTTCATTCCTCCTGTTAATCTCTTGCTAAAACCTATCCTCTCTTACCTCCTGTCAGTAAATGTCTTCATTTAGATAAAGCATAATCAATATTTTCATGGTACATACATACAAATAGTATCTTAGATTTGCTTAATGATTTTCTGCTTAGAGTCTAAAGGCCATTTCTGGCTTATTTCTTGCCATGTGGCAATCCTTAAGTGTTTTGCTAACTTAGAGAATGAAACCCACTCAGCTTCTGTTGCATGAGGTTATATTTCCAATTACTGAAATAAAGGTATTTAAATTAAATATTTTAATCATGTATATGATTCAGTCAGTAACACATGAGTAGCCAAGATACCTTTAAACAGTACTTCAGGCTACAGTCGGACCTTTACGTCTGCGGGTTCCACATCTGGGGACTCAACCAATTGCATATTGAAAATACTCCTGAAAAAAAAGACAACAAAAATAACACTGCAACAGTAAAAAAAATGCAAATAAAAAGTGTAGTATAACTATTTACATAGCATTTACATTCTATTAGGAATTATAAGTTATCTAGAGATCATTTAAAGTATACAGGAGGATGTGCATAGGTTATATGCAAATACTACACCATTTTATATTAGGGACTTGAACATCCTCAGATTTTGGTGTCTGAGGGAGTCCGGGAAGCAATCCCCCACAGATACCTTGTTTCAGATGAAAAAGCATCATACTCTATGGGTAACTGGTTAACTCACCTTATTCTGATATATGAATGCCATTCACATTATGCTGGATATGGGTCAAACTTAAGTTCTTCTGCGAAAGCCACAACATACCAGGCATCAGAAATGCTAGAGAGTTTTGACCATCATTCAGAAAAACAATTGTTTAACAGCAACCAACAATTCAAACTATTTAACAGGCACCAGCTGTCAGAATGGATGCTCAACTAATCAAAGCAGTTGCTGGCCATAGTGGTTCATACCAGTTGAATTTAGCTGCATTAAAAATTTGTCCTTTTAAGGTTCTGTTTTTGTGGAGACAGCCATTTTCAGGGCTTCCTAAATCCTTGTAAGAAATATTTTTATGCAAATACAGAATTATTTATTTCTAAGAATATAAAGATATACTACTAATTTCTAATATACAAATCAGGAGGAATAAGAAATAGCTATTGCTTTCTATCAAATTTTACTGCTTAAATGGATTTAAAAAATATGGCTGGTGTATACCTTCACATATTTATATTTTAAATATGTCCACCATTATTTCTCTTTCTTTTGTCCAGTTGATGAATAGAAGCAAATATAGTAGAGAGATGATTAGACTATTTTCTGCTGAGGTCAACTTGTTTACCCAAGCTAAGAAAAGCGTTTTCTGAATATTTTCTGATTTTTTTTGTCCAAATTAGGAAAAAAAAAAGCCACATATTAATATTTAAGTAAACTATAAACATATTATCAGCGTGTAGCCTTATTTTTTGCCAAGAATACTGTTAATTTTATGTCTGTGCTTTCTTTTAGTCCGTAAATTTCCAATTTATTTGTATTTACTCAGCATTACATTCCATTATGGTGGCAAAAGGTTAAATACTATCAAGTGGTTTGATATTTTAGTATTTAATCACTTTTGTCTTGAACGAGTGAATGTTTAGTCCGTAGATATCCAGATCATGAAGATATGTATATTTATTTTGGGGGGGTTAGTTATGGTGTAGATTAGATGGTTTATGATCTTATAATTACCAGAAAAATACATGTTCACAGGTATGATGAAAAGACATTTTGAAGGTGCTCCATTTACTAATCAGTTGATTTCGTCTATATACAAATTAGAAACTCACAAAGTGATTTTCTTTTATATGCTCAGAAATACTTTATATTTAATGTATTCATGCATTGTAGTTTAGGTAAAATAGTAATGGGGCCCAAAGATAGCCAATGTTGTGGCAGTACCTTGCTCGGTCTCCATCTTGATTTAGTTTAACTTTCACTGCAGAGGCTGTTCTAAAAAAAAGGGAAGGAAAAACAAATTGATAAGATAAAACTGTGGGGAGTTCCAAAACAAATACTGCTAACTGACCTTTTTTGATGGCCTGGGTAAGAGCTTTCTTATTATGGTTGGTTATTATAGTTGATTGCTTTATTTACTAGTACAATGCAGAACTAAACTAAGGTAAACACTTGGGTGATATCTTGTTTTACTTTGTCATATTTTGTGGTAGACTGGTAATGATGCTTCTCATGTGTTTTTAAAAGTCAGATAAATTCTGAAACATTTTAAGAACATGAGACTATAATTAAACAGAAAAAATATCAGCTGTTTTGAGCCTGCCTTTCTTAGGGTGTTCGTCTAAGTGTCTACTTGTATGAAACACTCATTTATATGCAGAAAGAAGCTCTCTGTGTATGTTAGAAAAAGAAAGTAGTTCTGAACCTTTCAGCCAAGTTCCTAATGCTGTTGTTTTATACCTTAGAGTTTTCTGTCTTGGTGAACTTTAAAAATGAAAGAACTAACTCTTATTAAGGGGTTGTGTTTCCTAGCCCTCCTGATTGAGACTTTCTCCATAATATGGTGCAAGAAATGGTCAGTCACTATGAAGGTTCTCCTTTTAACCACTCCTGTCTATCACAAGAAGTCATTAGTTTACAGCTACTTCCTTCTTGTTTTTATAACTTTTAAACTTATCATTAACCCCATTCTGTTATCCCATACTCTGAGATGAGCAAAGAAGATACTATCCACATTTCCATTGCTTATTCTAGAGATAATAACCTTTTTGAAAAAAAAAAAAAGATAACCCTCAGCTTCTTTAAACAACCTCTTCCTCTTTAAATCCATGTTAGCTATCTCTTGTCCAACTAGACCTTCAGTGCATTCTTATGGTAAATCAGACAAAATTATTCATAGCATAATCTGTGCAAGTAAAATTGAACAGGACATACTGAAATTATTTATTATAGCTTTTAATGTTGCTTAATAATTCCTTAATATTTGCCCCAGATTTTTTTCACCTAGACTTTTTTTTCCTGTTACTAAAGAAATGTTGTAATGGACTAATCACTAATCCTCATTTCCTTCTAACTCAGTCTCATAAGGCACTGTGTCTGGACCTGTTAAGTAGGATTGTTGTCATAAGATTAGATACAAGTATCTCAGTTGTCTAGACATTATATAACTCTCTGCTACATACTTCAGACTCTTGTTTTAAAGCAATCCCTTAGCCTATTTAAAATGAATAAATTAAATGTTAATGAAAAGTCCAATGCATTTATTTCTTTTCCATAGTGTGTCATTGTCACCATCTGGATTTGCCATTTCTTCCCAGTTCTTTACATGTATAAAGTTTTATTCTTGTTTTAAGTAAGAGCTGATTTTCACTATTTCAATTTTGATGTGGATAAAAAGTTGGTATTTTCTGCCTCTTTGTGTTCCTAAATCTTCCTTCTCATTTTCTATCTGGCTTTTACCTCCACTAACTTCCCTTTCTGTAATTTTAAAATAGTATTTTGGAGATGCAAAGAATTCACTTGTCACCTTTTCAAACTTGATTAGTTCAACACGTATTTATTGGTTACCTCTTAAATGCCAGGCAGTGAACTAGCTTCTGGAAGTAAAGTACGGATAGCCAGTCTCTACTCTCAAGGCACATATGGTCTAATAGGGAAGACAGACAAACAGGCAAGCATTTGTAATGCAGTGTGGCAAATGGGGAAAGATAGGGTGGCAAAGAAAGACGTAGGATATGGGTGTTACGTAACTTGCAGGAAAAAAATCTGGATATTGGCATCTGTAATTCCTAGGTAGAAACAAGATGTTCCATAAGAGTGTTCTCTGAGATCATGTGTGTGAAATTTGTTTTCACTGGAGAAATCAGGGACATCTTAAAAGAGAGGAAAGCCAGCGAGGTTTGGCCAAGCCATTTTGCCTCCGTCTACCTCAGTTTTGTTAGGCATAAAATAAGAAGTTTGAGTTAGATGACCTCTAATATCCTCTCTAGGTCTAACACTCTGAATCTGAGTTTTTCTTTTGCAGTTCACTGAAAAATCTAAATAGCCTAAACCTGTTTTGAAATCTATTTCAACAAATGATCCATAAAATAAATAAGTACAAAATTCAATTTTTTGGAAAAGTAGTCTGGCCGTAGAATTGAGTGGCCCCATAAAATATTAATTTGGTCATAGTGTGGAAATGTGAAATGATTGTTAAATGAGTCAAGGCCTTATTTGTGGCTTTTGGCTCATTTAGTAAGATTACGCATTAGCCATGTAGGCAGCATAACATGCATGGCCAAGCAGCTCATGGGAGCATCCTAACAAATGTTAAATAAAAATTATCTTTCTCTAGCCTTGGGAATATATTTCTGTTATATTCACAATAAGATTGTGCTCAGCTTTAAAGTCTCAGTCAATAGGAAAATAATTATATTTGTTATGCTTGAAATTCTGAATCTTATCTGCAATATTTTTGTTGCCTTTTTGGAAGTTTAGAGGTAAAATGAGTGTTGGTGGTATCGGGCCATCACTTAATTCCATCACTGCCATTCATATAAACTCACTTGATTCTGTTAGAATATGTATATGTAACATTTCTCCTTGCAGATGTTTTTGTTTCTCCTTATCCTAAGGTACTCACCTTTTTTCCTTTTAGTCATTAACTTTGGTGTCTTAAAACATTCCTTCTCCGCTTTTCTATTTTATCTACATCTTAATAATAAATTTAATAACTATTCTTAAAATCTTTGGATGATAATCCATCAGGCTCATTCAGTATTCCTTTAGCTTATCTACAGAAGAGAGTATGCTTTTCTCTTTGCTCTTTTTAATGAGGCCTTCCCACTGTGGCTCTCAGTATCCACCAAACATTTTAATTTCTTAGGATCTGACAATTATTAACATCTCTCAAACCTATTCTGAATTCTATAGGAGGCTATTATTATAATTCAATCTATTTACTTCCATGTAAACTCAAATGGAAGTGAATCTTCCTGAAATGGTCACTTTCCCCTCCTCCCAAATATACATCTGCCATTAAATTTAAAAAAATTACTAATTTGAATGTGAAGCCTGCATTTCCATAACACCAAACATCTGGATGAAAAGTAAAAAATTCAGAGATGTTTTCAAATATCCAAATATTGTGTTCATAAAACAGTTAAATGATTGTCTCAATCTCTCCATATTTATCTGAGTACTTATGCATCTTATCTGTGGCACAGCCAGTCCTTTCTGTCAGGAAACAGTACCAATTTCAGAACTAATGCATTCGGTAACAAGTATGTATTGAACACTTGCTCTGTAGGAAATACTGAGCTAAGTGCTGTAGAAAGTTTGAGGTTAAATAATTCTTTAACTCTGCCCTCAAATGATTTGCAGTCCAGTGAGGGATGTAACACAGGTGCACATGTATACATAAAAGACAATATGAAGTGAATAAAAACACAAGAGAGGAGGAAAGAAAGCACTGTGGAAGTTTGTGGGGAGTGACTACTTCTGGCTTGGGAGGGGGTTTTCCACTGTTTGAATGAACTATGATGGATTAGTAGGGCTTGGACATGCCAGAATCGTGGAAATGGAGGGGAATGTTTTGATCCCACACCATTTGAAATATACTCTCCTTCAGCAGCCGGGTAAGGGAATTTTACTGAATTCAAATAACCCTAAATTAGCCAGATGATTGCAATAGTTTTTGTATTATTTTTCATTATCACAGCCTTTGGTTGCTGTAAGGTTATTGAGTCTAAATGTGTTTTTCAGGTATTTTGATTATCAAATTTATATTCATTTCACTTTAGAGTTTCAACTTTACACAAAAAACACGCTAAAATTTACTCTCTATGGTCATTTTAAGAAACATCGTTAAAATTCCACCTTATCATTTGCTTTTCGAATTTAGATACAAAATGTTCACACTTTCATATACATTGCATGCTTAAAGCCTCTATCTTTCAAATTTTATGATTTAAAAAATCTATTGGGATCACTACTCTGATAAACTTTTAAAAAATCTTCAATTCTGAAGTTTTTGCTATTTGACCAGAGTCTGTATTGCTGTAGAAATTAAAGCAAAATGAATCAATTCTTTTTTATTCTTTTCCTTTTTCTTCTTCCTCCTCCTTTTCCTCCTCACGCTTCTCCTTTTTTTTTTTAAACAATCATTTCTAGCGGGAGGGGAAAAGGGAATAAACTGAAAAAGGTCCACATAATCCAAATCGGGCTATGTTTATTATTCAGAACTAATTTATTGGCTGAAGTGACTGAAAGGTAAAAGGTGGTTACTTTTAGGTAAAGTTTATAGGTGTAGAAACGATGTTAGGAATATATTTTCTGTATCTGTTGGCTCTGCTTTTGTCTGCATGAGCTTCATTCTCAATCAAGTTCTCTTCATTCAGTGACAATAAAAGCCATCAGTAACTCCAGGCACACATTTTACTGACTTAGTAACCCCAGTGAAAAAACAACACTTTTAACAGTTTCATAACTGACTCCCATTAACCTAACTTGGGTTCCATCTTTAGTGCAAACAGCATGATTATCTGTGTTGACTGGCTGAACTTGAGTCACTGATTACATCCCTAAATTAAAATCAGGGCACTCTTATCAAAAAGAAAGGGGAAGTGGTATTTCAATTAAAAATATTAATGTTAGAGTGGAAAAGTCCTCCACTAAATGTTAGGATAGCAGGTGGTTATCCCAACTCTTACCAAAGCCAATTTATATGACCTGATGTAGATTATTTAAGCCTTGTGAGCCTCGGTTTCCTTATTTACATAAATTAGGTCTCAGATCAAGTTCTGTCCAAAAATCTTTGGACTCTTTTTTTTTTTTTTTTTTTTTGAGATGGAGTCTTGCTCTGTCGCCCAGGCTGGACTGAGTCGCTGGGCTCACTGCAAGCTCCGCCTCCCGAGTAGCTGGACTACAGGCGCCCGCCACCACGCCCGGCTGATTTTTTTTTTTTTTTTGTATTTTTAGTAGAGACAGGGTTTCACCGTGTTAGCCAGGATGGGCTCGATCTCCTGACCTCGTGATCCACCCACCTCAGCCTCCCAAAGTGCTGAGATTACAGGCATGAGCCACCGCACCCGGCCCCAAAATCTTTTGACTCTTAATGTTTTGTGGTTCTGATTTCAACAGCTAGAGACAAGGATGAGACATCCAGAAAATATAGAAATTTGAATATAGAAACACAAATCAAGAGATACATACTGTTTCATGCAGAAGTGCTTCAGGTAGAAACAGGAGTTAGCTTGGCAGTAGAATAGCAAAGGATTTTTACTACATCCTGATGTACTGGCTAGAAGCTCAGACAACTTGAGAGGGTTGTGTATATGTTTGTCAGAGAAAGAGAGTCAGAGAGATTCAAAATTAAGCATCACAAACCTTGTTATTACAACTTCTATAGGTGTTTTATATCCCATGTATATCTTTGTTAACCTTCTCTCATTTTACCATAACAGAGACTGCGTCCCAAGCACAGTCTTGTTTAAAGTAACAAAGCTTGAATGAGAACTTATGTCTAATTTTTTTCATTCTTTCTACAAATATTTAGAGACACTGAGAAAGAATGGGGGAGAAATACAAAAGTTAAAAATCCCAAGGCTTTACCTTGAGGAAGTTATACTTAACAGAGATATAAATAAAGCATGACAATGAAAAGCTAAAAATTATGAATACCAAGTAAATTGCTATGGGAATTTAGTGGAAAGGTGATTGTCTTCCACTACAAGGATGGGATTGGTTTAAAATATCTTAATTGTTTCTTGTTTTATCTTCAAAATTCATGAAAATATATATTCTATTCATAGCATAGGAATTCTTGTTTACAGAATAAAAAGGTATTAAAAAAAGAAAAAGGTATTAAATTAAGGACCATTGAATAAGTTTGGCATTCCAGGAAGATGCGTTTATTTATTCAGGGCTTAAGTCCTTGGCATGTCTGCCTGTACCCTATTTTAGTAAGCAGAGTCCTAGATCAATAAATGATATCTGCCCAATGCATTTTTATTATCCACATTAGGGAAATTACTTAGAGGGTTTCATGAATGAGTGGCATCATCAAAATGAAGGTCACCTGGATTAACTCTATAAAATATATGCCTTGGAGGGGAGCAAAGAAAAGGAAGTGGTCATCATAATGATCACTTTCCATGCATAATGATCAGTTTCCACGCATGTACTCAAACTAAGACTCTACCCAACAAGTTACTTGACCATTATCTAAATGATTGTATTACACTATCACGGAAGTAACTTGACAAATTGTGCATTGTTCAGTCAGCACTCATCTGGTCAGCTTTGTAGACCAGCAAGTGAGTCAGACTTACAGGGTAGGAAGGTAGCTTAAGAGGCAGAACTGATCTTGGAGATGTCTTGCTTTAAAAAATGTCCATGAAAGAGTTACCACAATGCAAGAGAATATCTCATTGTATAAAAAAGTTAAGTGACTATAGTTTCTTAAAGATATGAAGTATATAAATTATAGTTAATTTATATTTAATTTATAATTAATTTATATAATTATATATAATTATAATTAATTATAATTTTAAAATTGATATTATATTTTTAAAATTATTTAAAGCAGTACACACATAGACAATATAGGAGTATATAAACAAAAAGTTTCTACTCGATGCCCTGCACAACATGATTCAGTGTATATTTTTCCAGATTTTTTTTGCGCTACAAGCATAGATATGTGTATATTTTATTTATTTATTAATCAGAAATAAATGATACATATTGTTCTACAACTTGCTTTTTTTACTCAATAATATATGGGGACAACCTTTTCATGAGAACCTCACATTTTATTTAACTGTCATCCAGTTGATAGACATTTAGGTTAATTCCAAATTTTTAGCCTTCCAGATACTAGCTTTTTCATTCATTGTACATATCTAATTTATGAGGTGATTTGAGGTATCACTTAAAATTTCAAAACATCAATATAAATTCTTTTAACACAGAATAAAGTTTATGATAAATTGGTTTCAGTTTGGATATCATCACAGAGGGGTTAATCACAAAAGAAGTTGACTATTAGGTGGTTCACCCATAAAAAGTCCCAGTGATGTGTTCCAAGGATATTGTAGATCTATTTCCATGTACTTGACAAACCTAGTTAACCCCAAAAGGAAAATTAAAAAGAAGAAGGCCTAAGGTCACTATCTTGAATAAAGATAGCTTGCTTTCAAATGAGTCCTTAGAAGAATGGTAATTACAATACATTTTCTATCTACGTGAAGTCATAAGCCATACATGTCTTCTTAGCTTTTTGAACAGTTGTCAGTTGATATTCAAAGTTAGAGGATTGTTGTGATTGACTTCTATTCAACAGTGGCTTTAGAATTCTTTCGAGATGTGAAAAAGTTTAACCTATGCTGGCTCTTTCTTGATGAGGGGAATCCTAATCATTGCTATCAGGTTACAATGATGTGTGCTCTTATGAGTAAGTTGAGCCACCTCTGGGCCACTGGACTAGAGTGGGTTGGCCCCCAACAGTGAACAGACTAAACTATAGCTTTAGTCCAAGAATATGGAAACTGACAACAAATTATTGCTTGTGGTCTACTTCCAGTTTTCAAGTGCAAGCATACCAAAGTTTATTTTAAATTTGAGCCAGTCAGACATTTAGTAATATACATCAAAGAAGAAGTGAAGGCTTCCCATGTTTATTATTTCAATATGATGTCTGTTCTAATAAAGCAGAAGAATGCATATGATAGATCATGTAGTAGAAATACTCTAGTTCCACAGTTTGGCCTTAAATGTATACATATATTTGTAAATTAATCCAAAACACATTGTCATGGTTCCGATTCCTCTGAAAGCTGATTGTTTTCAATCCCCTTTTTAATTTTAGAAATATAGTGGCTGATTGCCAGAGCACTTTGAGGTAAACAGTCCACCCCATGTATAAAAGGGGCATGGAATCATGAATGTTCAAAAACCACAGACCATTATTTAAATAAGTTAAAGTTATTATGGTCTTCCCTATTAATTAAAAAAAAAGCCATCTGTGCAAGGTGAATTTTGGTAAGGTACCAATTTTTTTAATGATTGTGGATGGAATTTGCAACTGCCTTCATAGTGAAAGTACAGCTCAGGGATTCCCAAGATAAAATGCACTGTTTATGTAATTCTGTGGCCATTTGACTAAATTTCTAATAAAACACTGGAAAGAATTATTGTTATTCAATCAGAATTTACAAAATTTACAATCAAACTTGAAGGAATTGGCTCTCCAGTAATCTCCCATTTCAACTCTTCTGCTTACACCCTAAACCTTTATTTCATCTAAACCTTCTCTCTCTCGCTTAAACACACATGCACACACACACACACACACACAGAGAGAGAGAGAGAGAGACAGACAGACAGACAGACAGACAGACTCTACAACCCACATTTTGTCAAAACTGCCTTGGACAAATGCATCACAACAGTGAACAGTGAGCAAGACTAAACACACAAAAAAGATCAAAAACACTGCATAAAGAAACAGCACACTGGAAGACATTACCAATGCAGATCTAGATACTCTTGTGATGCATCCTTATTTTCATTTTAATTTGTGCTATTTGCAAAATATATTTCTGTTGGGTAAATAACCTATAAACCTAGGCTCTAAAAATCTTGGAGGGTCAAAAAGTCAAAGGGTGCAACTCCCCTGAATTTGGCAGGAAAATACCATAACAGAAAGGATTTTTACATTTTTTTTGCCACCGCCCCTCCCACCCCAACCAGTGTTTTCAGTCCATTAAAATTTGTACTCCAGGCCTTTTCCAGTTTGAAGCCACACTGGCGTCAGTGATGAGCAATCCTTCTTGTTTGTGCAGTCATTCATTATCTCCATTACCAAAAGGAGACTGGAGGACAATTACATTGTTTGGACGAATCAGAGTGTTAGGAGGAGTATTTGTCATGGTGGCAGAGTGCAGCACCTGACAGGCAACGATTGATGGCCAGGAATGAGTGTGAGTGGCCAAAGCAGCCTCATAGGATGCAAATTACTGACTGTGGATTCCAATTTATCCTGTTCATTTTTCTTGCCCGTGCTGAAGACCATTAGTGGTTTTTGAAGCAGTGAAGGGGTCATTACTAATGTGGGTAGGCTCGAAGCAGGAGGGGGAAAGGAGGGGAAAAGCCTTCTGTAATTACACAGCTTTCAGGAACAGGCTGGAGGCCCTAGCCAAAAAAGTGTCAACACCTCGCAATCAGAAAAATTTATTTTCATTTTATGCTTAACCCATATTAACTCAACATTATCATCTTTCTTTGTTAACATTTGCAGAATATTAAAAGCCTGGCTTCTATATTAATACAAATCTAGTTAACCCCTTTTGCTATACAGGGGATTTTGTTTAACCTAATGGCATTTGGGTTTGCTAATAAGTAATTGTGCGCATTTTGGATAATGTACGCTATTATAGAAGATGAAATACCTGAAGAATAAAATCTTAGATGATTGAAAAACATTCACTCTCTCAAATACTGGAATGA